>NC_140590.1:675296511-676721511 GCF_964204655.1 Triturus cristatus
TTCTAAGTACCTGAACCCAACTCGCTACCACTAATCACATGAGAGCCATCTTTGGAGTCAGTTTGTAGACTGTTAGTCGTTTTATGCGAAATGAATTTAGCCATACTGAATTCAATTCTGTCTAACAGATCGGAAAGAGGCTAAATGTGTGCCTTTAACATTGACTTAAATCTTGCACACAGTTTGTTTAAGTAGTACGACTCATAAACCACAGTTAGCAATGTTCCACTTATATTTAGCTGCTTTACTGCCCCCTGCCTCTCTCTACTTGATAACACCCCCTTTTTTCTTTTTAACTGGAGGTTCGTTAGGGGAATGGACATCGTTGTGTTCTGCCTGGTTGTTACAGGAACGTTCCAATCGAACAAGCAAGCACATTTAGTCAGTTTATGTAGAAGCATGGATCTCAGCAATTTCATTCTGCTGAACTCGAACAGGTGGACCAGCCCCTTCTATTGACAACCTTCTTTCAGTTAATGCAATCTCTTTTGCAATTGTACCCACTTCCCAATCCAAGATGGAATCTATAGTTGTAACATTAGCTGCAGGGGCTGTACTGCTCACAGTTTTCCTCTTTCCCATGATACTAGGGAGATTAAATCACTAAATTAACAAATTAAAAGGGAAGTGGCCCAGCCCAACCTCTTCTGGATGATAGTGGGGCATGTCTTTGCCTGGGCACTCGCCTGGGATTGTCCAGTGTGCGTTCCACGCCACGGGGTGTAGGTGGCGTTATATAATTTAGATTATTCTTCCACCCACTCTAGCATGCTTCAAGGGGCAAACTGTAAGCCTGCTTCAGCCATTGACTGACTTCACTACGAGTTATTGCGTGCTGTACTTTCACAAGGAGGGCATGCACACACAAATGTGTACTTTTTAGATTGAAAAACATTTTTATTTTTAGCCAATGCCTTTTTTTTAGATTTGAAAGGGCCCAAAAGCTATTTGAACAATAAAGTTTTATAAACATTTAAAAACCATGACAAAGCAAAAGTTGCCAAAATGTTGGCTGCCAGTGCCAGACCTCTTGGCTTTGCCAATGCTTGTTCTCATTGTTAGAAAAAAGAATAACTCTGACTACAATCTACATATATATATATTTCATAATTAAATCAGACCCATCTGTCAGTCAGTTCCCTTTGCCTCTTCATTATTGTATCTCATGCCAGTCAGTGGAATATAACATCGGAGGAAAAAGGCTCCTGACTTAAAGAGTCTATTTATGAGATGACGTAAACTGAATTCATTTACAAAAAGGATCCTGAATATACCATTTTCCAATTAACTCTTTTTTATAAGATTGTGTTTGTCTGCACAGCTTGCGTGCCAGGTGCACTTCTTTTATCCATATGTAGATATTAGCATGCACTTGTTGTGCAGTATCCAGAGAAATAGTCTTTGAGTTTCAGCATTCATGTGGAACTCTGGTTTTCCACTTTTTTCAAAGTGTTTCTTCATATAGGAAATCATGGGTTTCTAGAATTTGTAACTTTTAGCTCTTAAGCTATAATTTAAAGATTAAAATGTGGCCTGTACTTCCGCTAAGAGAGATGGTTCCTGCCATAGAGTTTCTTGCCATCCGGTGGAAAACCTTGAAAGAAGGCACAACCCATCTGTGTCCTGCTATTTAACTGTATACTGGGAACACTTAATAGAGAGGGTACCCTAAACAGTTCAGCAGCTTTCAGAGATTGCACCCTTAGCTTCTGAGACAAAACACCCCCTTCTCATGGTTTAATATACAATGGATGACTTGGCATGCTAAAAATAGAGATAGTCAAACCTCAAAACTTGACTTTTTAACCAATAATAATATTCGCTCTCTTTCTTTGATGCAACTCACGTCCCTGGGTCAACAACTAGACACCCTAGGGTATTAGTTGCATTTTATAAATCTTATTTCAATTTCATTTAATTTCATTAATGTTTATCTATCATTGATCTTCTTAAGAACTTCGGGAACAGTAGAAACACAATAGATGCATCCTACTCCTAAAACTAAATGAAAAGATATGTCCAATTATTAATGTAGTGAATGATACGTGCCACGTTTGGTGCCAAAAACAGAACTTGATTCTCTCTTTGGCAGTTCTTTCTTGCTTATATTTTTTCTTTATTATAAAACCCTTCTTCTATTTCCTTTTTCCACAATGGGCAGGCATACTTGTTCTCTTAGCAACACTATCACATGCCTGCTGATGAAGTAGGACTCACTAGTTCTTGCTTTACTGCTGCTGTTGGCATAGCTAAGGTGAATCTAAAGCAAGTCTCTTTATCCTATGTTATGTTATATTGATTTGTATAGCACGTTAATCACCCTAGCGGGAATCCAGGTGCTTGGGCAGGTATGTAGGTTTGTGGACCCCAAGGTGCTTATACGAAGAGCCAAGTCTTGCGGAACTCAAGAAGTGAGGCGGTGGCTCTGGTGTGTTGAGAGAGGTCATTTCATGTCTTAGGTGCAATGTAGGAGAATGCATGATCTCTTGTTTTGCTTTTGTGGAACGGGGAATTTGTTTGAGTGAGAGAGAGGCTAGTGGCTGGTGGGTAAGTGAAAGTGTATGCGACTGTTCAGGAATTCTGGTCCCGTGTTGTGCAGGTCCTTGTATGTGTGCGTGAGAAGTTCGAATTGCCTCCACTTGTGAATGGGGAGCCAGTGAAGCTTCCTAAGGTGTGATGTGATGTGGGTGCAGTGTGGGAGGTCGAGTATGAGTCTTGCAGCGGTGGTTTGGAAGGTCTGGAGTCTGATTAGGAATTGCTTGGAGATTCCGGTCTAGAGAGGTGTTAGACTTGGTATCTTTGGTGTGGTTTCCCCTGACTTTTTGCCTCTACTTCCTGTATTTCTGATACTGTGCTGGATTTCATATTTGCTGGCTTAGTTGCTTTGGGCACTTTGCCACTGCTGATCAGTGTCAAAGTGCAAGTGCTCCCTGTGTAAATTGTTGTTACTATTGGTTCTCCCTGATTGGCATATTTGATTTACTGTGAAGCCCCTAGTAAAGTGCACTGAGTTTGCCAGGGCTGGTAAATCAAATGCTACTAGTGTGTCTGCAGCACTGATTGTGCCACCCACATGAGTAGCTCTGAGAAGGTAACTCAGACATGCCACTGCAGTGTGTGTGCGCAGTTGTTAACTGCCATGTTGACTTGGCAAGTGCACCCACTTGCCAGGCCCTAACCCTCCCTTCTCGTACATGGTAATCACCCCTAAGGTAGGCCCAAGGTACCCCTGTGGGCAGGGTGCAGTGTATGTGAAAGGTAGGACATGCCCTTATGTGTGTGGCATGTCCTGATAGTGAAATACTGCCAAGCCAATTTTGTTTTTCACTTTTGTAAGGCTATCTGTTCCAATAGGATAGAATGGGGAGTTTGCTTATAACATCTTATAAACATAACTACCCCTGGGAACAAGATAGGAAAATAAAGTTTCATATGCCTGAACTCAGCATGTTAAATTGCATCTTTTAGTGTGGGTGATTTTTACATTCTGTGTTTGAAAATACCACTTTTAGAAAGTTGGTATTTTCTTGATTATCCATCCAGTGTGCCTCTGCTAGATGAGGATTGTCTGGTGTTGGAGTGCCAGGGGCTGGGGAGGGGCAGTAGCTCCAGAGAGCCTGATGAGTCAGGACTGGGCTGAATAGTCCTGGGCTGCATTTAGAGTAGGGGGAGGAGATTTCTTTTCACCTTAATGGGCCTGGTCTGCTTTCCACAATGCTGCCTCCACCCCCTGCCAGGAAGCTGCACTCCAGTGGACAGAACTGGTTTTGACTGAGCACAGGGCTTCTCTGCACAAAGAGAACAAAGACATTTTGGGGTATAAGTATTAGACCAAAAACCACTGAACTTTAGACTACTTCTGGAATCAAGAAGAACCTTTGCCAAGGAGAAGAGCTGGAGAAACAGAGGAGAAGACTGCCCTTGCTGTGTGTCTGGGGTTGGCCTGCAGTTGCTGTTTCTGCCAAGGAAAGGAGAAGGACTTTGCTATTAGCTGTGTCCTCTGCAAGAGGAAAGTCTCCAAGAGCTTGAGTATAGCTTGCCTCCTGTATTGAAGTCTCAGGAACACAAAGACTTCACCACCAGCTCCCCTGAGCTTCCTTGCTGGGAGTTCTGACCTGCCAAGAAGTGTCTGTGACTGTATGGGGCCTCTGGAGGTTGTTTCTGCTGCTGGGAACTGGCAAAGCAACACAAAAGGAGAAAATGTACGCATCACTCTTCTTGCAACAGTTTTCCGATGCAACGCCGTGGTGTGAGAAGAATCTCCACACATCACTGCTCCACTGCTGAAACTGACGCAGTGCCTGTCACCGCTGCAAGAATCAACACACTGAGGGATCGCAGCTGAAGAAATCAATGTGACGCTGCTCGACGCAGCTGCATCATTTGCCGACGCATCCCGGATTTCCAGGCATTGTCCCTGTACGGCAAGTTTTCCCCGACGCATCACCCGCAGATCAGAGTCATCTCAGGATCGACGCATCGCTTCCCCCTACAGACCGACCAAATGCACCGTTCCCCTGTGCCCAGCGGAACTGTCGCATCGCATCCACGAAGGTCTCAGGAATCGATGCATTTCTTTGTTTTTCAGCGCTTCCCATCGCTGCGGCTGTTTTGCTTGGTGAATTTTGTCGTAACGAGAGGTCCTTTGCAAGAAATCACGCATCCATAGTTTTCTATGGAATCAGTTGCTAAAACCTTTTGAAAGTCATTTTTTAGGTTGAGCATTCAAGACCTATTGTAATTTCTAATGTTTAGTTATAGCCATCCCCCAGCTTTTGATTTGTTTGTTTCAGTGTCCTTCTAAAATCCTTGCTTGCCAGTTGTCAGTCCTGCCTCTTTGTCCCTCCTTTCTCTCTTCCATTCCTCCCATGCAGTTGGGACTTAGTACGGTCTCACCACACTACAGTTCTTTGTCTGTTCTCTGGGGGACTACTTTCTTTCTTGGTTTCCTGCTCTTTTTCTGTTTGCCCGTGTGAAGTTTCGGCAACATAGCTGATTATATTTAAATATAGTTTACCTTCCTCCAACCTCCTTCTAACTATACAGTTGTAGTGGGGGTACGTCTTTCGCCATGCCTCCTTTTTCATGTGTTATATTTATTAGGCTTCTAGCAATTTTCAATGTCGACTGTCATCTGGGCTTTTTTTAGTAGGATGTTAGTTGGTTTTGGGCTTTGTTTAAAGGAGGATTGGGCTTGTTTCACAGGGTAACTCCCATGGAGTCTGGCATCAGGAACGAGCAGCCACGCACATGCTGCTTGTTATCTTATGTTTAATTTAAATTAGCTTGTCTCCAGCAAGTGGGCAAACAATTGATACCAAAGTGTCTGCCTGTCTCCCCCCTTATTCCTTCGCTACTGGTCATGATTCATTATCCCCCCTGTGGTATGCACAGGCGGAGGTGAAAACAAGCCAGTCATTTTGTGAAAGAGCACTCCTCTCCTGTAGGCAGTGAAACCCGGACCGCCTGCCTATGCCTATGCCTCCCCCTCGTTTCTCTATTCTCCTTCCTTTTGCCGGTCCTCTCCCGTCCCTGCATGGCTCTCTCCTTCTTCAATTTGTAATCATAAATAATGTCCTTTATTCACAGCTCCCGGCCTGGATGACTGCTAATTAAAGGAAGTGTGCCTTGTAAATTACACAATTGTACCAGTGCGATGATTTTTACAAATTAATCACTTCCTTCACTACTCTATGAAAAAAAAGATTGTGTATTAATTACGCTCGTCGGTACTGCTAGTCACTTTACCAGGCCATGTCTTTGGTGGTTTTAACCTGCCGACTATGATAAAAGTGGATTTCGACTTTTGAATTATTTATAAGATATTGGTCTGATCATTAGAAAGATAGCTACATAGTTGATTCTAGTATTAGGCGAGTAATGGCTTAAAAGATTTATATATGAAATATTTTACATATTTTGATTTTTTTTTCCCAGTGTGATATGGTTATTGATGTACAGTAAAATCAATCAGTGGGTTTATAAGTGATTTGTCACGTTTTCCTTCATTCATGAGTTGCCTTGGTTGTCATATTACATTGTCCCCTCTTTCATGTTTTCATATGGTGCGGGCTTTATAAGACTTAAGAGGTATTCTTTACTGTGACTTTGGTAATTTAGATCATATATTTGGATCTTCAATTGCATATATGTTTCATTCCCTAGCTAAGTCAATGAGAGTGATTCACAAATATGTTCCTCGCTCTGCAATATTGCAAGTTTGGCTAAACATTTTGTCTATGCACTAATTAACAATATGAATCTTAAATTGTGCAAAATGCGCTGCATATGCATGATTCTAGTTTTGGAAATATCACAGTAGTTTGCATGCACATGATCTGCATCTGATGCCTTCCCTGTTCCCCTACAGCAAACCTGACCTGGCGGGTGGGGATTTACATTCACATGTTGCAAATTCATATAGCGGGAACTCAACCTAAAGGTATTAGAGCGCTTTATGTGAGCACCATTTACATTACACAAGAATACATTCATTTTTTTGGTAGACAAGGGACATTACGGGATTTGCCCAGAATCACAGGATGTTGAGCCAATGCCGAGACTCGAGATTCCCTAGTTACAAAGTCGTCAGTTTTTACCCTTATGCCGCATCTGCCACCCTTAATAAAGACGTGGAAATGCAAATCTGAGCATTAGTGTTTATAGATTGGATACCCATTTATGGACTGTACCTGTCAATGGTGTTCCAATGGGTGAGATGGCTACTGACATTCACAGGCTTCTGTTACCATGACCACATGGCTGCTGGGAGGTGCTTTTTAGGTCTCGCCTAGCGATGCAGCACGAACGTGCTGCCATTGCTTTGCGAGGCATGCAGTATACACTGTAGTGCGGAAGCTTTGTGGAAGCTCCGCCCACTCTCTGCCCATTGGCTTTTGTCTTAAATTCCACCTTCCGATTGGTTTGAGGCTTGTTAGTCCCTCCTCAGTCATCATTTGTATCCTTCCACGGCTATTGGCCCCTTTACTCCTACCACTATTTTCTTCCCTGTCTCCCCCCCAGCTCCCTCCACGCCCCCTCCCTCAGTCTGTGACTTCTCACCCCCCACTCCCGTTCATGTCTTTTTGTGCCTTCAATGCAATAGGACTCGTGTAAATCACGACGTGCTTTATTTATGTTTAGCGCGCCATGCCACTGGTCCGACTCCCTGTCGCTGTCTCAAGCCATGGGGGAGTCTGGCCAGTTATCGTCGATAAAGAAGGAGCCGGGAGGGCAGCCCATTGTTTAGCACCTTTGCCACCGCGCCCCGCCATTGCAGTCAAAGGACACCCCTGCTGAGAGACCGGAGGCAAACGAGTTGACCTCCGAACAATCAGCCAGTGCTGCCGGTCCGCTGAGGCAGCCATGACCCAAAACGCATGCTCCGAAAATCCTCACATGTTTAGTAACTCGAGGACTGGCTGCGGAAGAGGTGAGAGCAGTGGATTCACATGGACACAATCTTGCCCCGAATATTATGCCTCAGAGTAAAGTTGATTGATTGATTGAAACATAGACTAGGAATATGATGGAATTGAGAAATATGAAAGTTGAAATACCAGTAACAACATCCGTTGGTGCGCTGCGAATTGACTTTTCAATAGCAGCGGCAGCATTTTTGCTCACTGTTATCTTTGATATGCTTATGATGCTATGTCTGTGCCCTGGGATCTCTCCATATCACCAATATTTTTTACTTCTGGAAGCCCAATTTTGTGAATCAACAACATCTGAATTTTTTTTTCATACTTGGTGGTGTCTCCCTGCCTACAGAACACGTTGGCTTCCTTCCAAGGGCAAGGTGTTTGAAAACATCGTGAGGCCAGATGATTGTAGAGGACCCACTTACAGTCCATGGGGAGAGGGGTGGAGGCTAAGATTTTGTTCCCCACTGATGCATTGGTGTAACTTGGAACAGCATGCATGCTGTGTTCATCGCACATTATTCCTCTGTGGTGTCACCCAACACAGAATTGACGGCAGAAGATTTACGCGCATATTTGAGTTAGCACTTATTCTGTGACTTAATAACACACGCGGCAAAGACCTCCATGTGCGATATTTAGCGGTATAAGCTCGCAATTACTGCGTCACTCATAACAAGCTGCTTGGATTTCAGAATGCTTAGGGTGCTGTACTGTACAGAGCTACCACTGCAAGTTTTTATTCTGAAGTTTGTAGAATGGGTTCCCTGACCCCACTGTGCAAAACGCAAGAGCGTTTACAGGTTAGAACATTATTTAAACTGCGCAATTTCTCGTATGGCTTGGAGTTTAAGCCGCTCATGCATATAGATGACTTAAATCCATACAAACAGAAAACTCTAGAGGTGTTAAAGCCAGACCTAATGTCGTTGCCAGTGCTTGTTCAACCTTGACATTCCAGCGAAGGTTAGCACGATCTCAAACCATAACAAGTTTTGCAGATCATATTTGTTTCGCAGATCATATTTCAAGTTCGGCTCATGTCTTTCTCGAGTACAGAACACGCTTCTGTTTCAGTCTAGCTATTGCTCATGATCGGTTTCAGTTTCATACCACACTGTTCTTTACTTCCATATTCCTCTGCTGCTCCATGTCACTGACAGAGTAACACAAGCATTTGCAAATCTAACTGGTCCGACTTATTCTGCCAGCCTTTTGACTTTGTCAATGCATTAGCTTTGTCAATGCATATTGTTTTTTGTAAAACTTTATTGTTTGGGACTAACAGTTACCTTAACCCCTTTCCATGGTGCCCCACTGAGAACAAATGTTCTTTTCATCCGGTTATCGCACTTGTGTAAGGCTAAATGAGAAGAGTTAATATAACACCCAGGATAATGTACTGCATGGCTAAATACTTTTAGGATCCTAAAGGCGAGACCGTTGCATTACAAATTCTTGTTTATGACTGGTGGCCCTGAATAGAAATGTGTCTAGCATTGTGAAGGATAAGTTACAATCATACTAAAGACTCGGAGACGAGGTTTATGCTATTTCTTTTTCCGCGGTATTAACATACCAAATTTCATACTGCCATGGAATTTCGTATCTTAATAAAGCGGAGAAAGATATAGCATAATTTGAGCCTCCGGTCTTGACATAGAAGTACTGATGAGAATAGAGAAGCAGCTAGCAGCACTGCCTAGAGAACTTAGAATGAGGAATTACTACCTAATACCATACTTCAAATGAAAACCTCATTACCACATGTTATATAACCTCGAAGAAAAATTTCACAACCCATTAACCACCAGAAGAAACTGCCTTTCACACCGCATAACATAAAGAAAGGAACAATTACAATTTTGCACCAAGCTAACCACCTGCCGTTATTTTATAGAATTTGTTTTTCTTGAACAGTAGTGTTCTCCTTTTATTTGCTATATTTTAGAGATGCAACAGGGCCAGACCTTTGGGAAAGTAAGTGCACTTTAAAAAACATGGCATAACTTCGAAGATTTGTCTCAAATCTCAATTACTTAATTCTTCACATGCTCCCTTCCCACCCCACCTCCCTGCCTCAGGTTGAGAATTTTCACTGGGGATGTCTCCCTAATGGGTGATAGTCTTGTGACTTACCACCAACCCATCAATGATGAAGGATGTATTCCCCTTTAATTGGTTCTCAAGCTGTCACTACATTTTGAGGAAGTAGGACAAATGCTCTCAGCTTACTATTACAGAAGGGTAACCAGTTACCCTCTCTCACGCCCTTTAGGAGTACTGTGATTAATCATTTTTATTTCCTCTTTGGCATTGGAATACATTTGTTGGTCGTAAATTCGTAGATCTACATGTACATCGTATATGGTAGCTTTTTGCCCTGGAAACATATATATGTATAATGTATTGCCCTATGTTAAAGAAATACTGTGCAAAATGTCCTTCCCTTTTTTTGTTGCATGTTTTATTTCATTGCTGTATTCTATCATTTCACCAGCGCGCATGTCCCTAACACGCTTGTACCCTAAGATACATACACTACAGTCTCCCTTCCACTGCACTACTCTGCAAAAACAAATGACCCCGTTTGAACTGCATGCGAGTCCCTTCCTTTGGCCAGAAGTCGTGCTCAGCCAGGCTAACGTTGCTTATGCAGTCTGGTCTGGGTATCCAAATCTAAAAAGAGCACGACATATGGATTTGCTATATCTGGCTGTCAGTCATAAATCTATTTCTGATGACATAAGCCTTTGGAGTTTCCTAACGTGGTAGTGTGCGGCTGAAACAGCCCGGAAGCGCACAGTGGAAAGTGAGATGACAAACTGCAGAAGAGAATTTCTTTGGCCAGCAGCTGTGATTTCTCTATTTTCTTCCCTGTCTCTCTCGCTTCCCCTCTCCCGCCCTCCACTTTTTCCTTCTCATTTCTGAGTCTTGTCCAACATCTCTATTTATTGTTGGCTTCCTCTGCATTACCCTTCCTATCACTGCAATCTTTGCTCTTATGGGCCAGTTTCTATATGATGTTTATGTTATGTCAGACTTTTTGCTTGTTTTCATGCTTAGTGTTGCCTTATCTCAGAACCCATTAGTAAAGCGCTGCCGTAGTACTAGCTCTTGCTTGATTTACAATGTGATTAGCGGGCACCCAAGCAAATAGCGGAGGGATGCCATTAGTTGTTCCACGGGCAGGAGTCTGTTGTTTGTTTTGCCACATAGGAGTGCCATGAAGACATCTGGAGGCACCCGGGTCCTGAACTTATAAGGCGCCAAGAGGCGAAAGATAGGCCTCTTTTCTCTCCACTGCAGTACAGCAAACCCTATCACAATCCACCCACCCCTGGAGGAAGGCAGGATTGGTGGAATCTTTTGTACGAGGAAAAGGCTGCTACCTGAAAATCTGGACTGATTTACTGTACTGACCACTTGGATGAGAGTTGAGTTGGGTGGGCCCTGGGCAGGCAGGAGGGGGTACTGACCTGTGGGTGGTCCTGGACCTTTTCTGTCCTACCCCGGGATGCGTGGAGTTGAACATTTTGGGCGAGATGCTTGGAGTTGAACATTTTGGGCAATTTGCCTGGTGACAGCAGAGAACTGACCCCTTGGAGGGGTGTTGATTTGTGTGGGCAGGTGGGAGGGTGGACTGACATGATGGTGGCCGTGGCCATTTTGTCCTACCCTGAGATGCCTGGAGCCCAAAATTTTGGGGGGGGGGGGGGGTTTGCCTGTTGATAGGTACCTCGGAAGGGGCGGAGCGCTGAGTGGTGCCCTGGTGTATGTGTTGGTATGTACCAGTGGTTATTGCCCATCCTGCTGAGAAATGGAGGGTAAGCGTAAGTTGCCACTAAGGTATGCTTGCCAATAATGCCCAGGATGCCCTTGGTTCAGGACATGGGAGTTGGATAAAGAATAGGGCCCTTCTGGCACTAGGCACACTTTTGTATTGCTTGTACAATGTTTGAGCTGTGTTTGTGCTGATCTTATCTCCTGTATTCTCATAACTATAATGTGTGCTTAGATATGGTTATCTTTTCTCACTGAAGCTATGTGATTAAAGAAAAAAGGCTAAACCTTGGTAAAACTATAATCAAAGTTCTCTCTCCTGTGAGATCCTACATTGGGGTGCAGCAACTTGCATGTTGTGAGTGCACTATAACACACAGCATGCTTGTCTCACTGAGGTTCCAGGGTCCAGTGTGGGCAGGTAACTAGCTGCCTTTTTCTATCTAGGACCTCTGGTTCTTTTTCTGTGGTATAACATCCGATTCCAAAGCCTTCTTGGGTGTCAGTGTAGAGGAGGAGGAGCAGTCAAAACTGAGCTCCCAGGAAGTGGCAGGAGGCTGAGTCTGGCGACAGATTAACAAAGAGATCACAGTAGCAATAAACAAGTGAATGTCCATCCAGAATTATACATTTTATTACAAAGGCGTAGCATTTTAATGGTGTGTCAAAGTAAAATGAATGTCAAACAGCGCAAATCACCCAAACAAAACAGACAGTAAATAGCACAGTTAAAAGAGAAAGGTAAACCATAGCACCAAGTCGTGCACACCACATGCTGTTCGTGATCAGAAAATGAAATCACACATGTAAGAAAGTCTAGTTGGTTCTATGCACCCACCAACATGCATCGTTCGCAATAGTTGCTTGGCCGAGAAGATTATGCTCTAGGATGGAAGATGGCGATACTCCTTGTAGTGTTGCTAGTTCTTGGGAGATACTATGTCTCCCACTGTGCGAGGGGTGACCTGGTTGGAACCCCTCTGAACGTACTGTATTGTCGGCTGGCCCCCCGTACGCTGAGCTAGCGTAATAAGGGTTAATAAATAGCCCAGGGCTCCGGGCGTGGTCCAGTTTCGATCTGTCCACCAACATAACTGTGCCTCCAGATCATTGTTGCCAGCTTCATATAGTCCCTGGCCCGGGCCATTACACTGGCGACGAGGTGGTCTTATAACCTCGCTGCACTGCCTCTGATTACTGTGTCTGCAGCAGTCACCGCCGATCCAGGCCCGCCCCGTCAGTGTGGCTGGAGGCCTCAGCATCGGTGCGCAGTGCCAGCTTCCATGCGCCATACACTCTGACGGCCCATCTCTTCCCCGGCGCTCGCAGTGACCAGCTGTTCCTACCATCACACGTGTGCACGTGTTGTCTTTCCTATGACCTCACGTGGTGCAGCCACACTCCGGATGAACGTGTACATTCCTGGACATCGCGCACCACCGACTGCGAGCAAATGGTGAGAAGTGTGTCTGCCCCCCCCTGCTGCATCACCATAGACCTGCTCCGCAGTGCAATCCCTACACTGAGGGCAGAACAGACTGCACCACCAAGCCTGTGATGCCGATATACCAGTCTCCATAGCAGCCCACTTGGTGTCCCTGCTACCCATACACCCCTACTACCAGCACCCTCCTGGATGAACTTGGCCAGCCCACGGCTGTATGAGCTCACTCTGCTTAGAGTCTCTCACCTGCCTCAGCGTGCTCCTGTCCTCCCTGCTCAAAGGCTAGGTTCATAGCCATCCAGCCTCCAGGCCTTCTCACTGCTATGTCTGCAGGGCTCAGAGGGTGACCGCAACGAGCCCATCGCACGTCCAGGCCCAGCATCCAACACTGCAAGCGAGTAAGTGCACCCAGTCACACACTCATCCAGCGATGGTAGCATCCTGACTGCTGCTGCTCCTATCTCTTCGCCAACATGGCATCTGTCCCGCCACTAGAGCCATTCACCATTATGGGCCCCCCGCCCTCCCAAGCGGTGCGCTGGAAGGCGTGGGTCGAGCGCCTGGAGACCTACTTTGATGCGGCGGAGATCCCAGCCCCGCGGAGGAGACCCATGCTGCTTCACCTAGGGGGAGCAGACATTCACAAAATCTCCAAAACTACGAGAAGCTGGACCCCCGAGGAACTACACCACGATGCGCGATGCCATTACAGCTCATTTCTAGACCCACACCAGCAGGACACTTCAGCCCACAGAACAAAGATACTCACAAATCGAGAAGGAGGCAATTGCGATCCTATGGCGTGTCGCCATTTCTACATATACCTGTATAGCTACCCTTTTACAGTCGTTACTGACCACAAGCTTCTGACCCCATCTATTTCAGGGCTCATCATCAAGCCCTCCCCCGAGGATTCAAAAATGGGTCCTGCAGCTGCAGGAAGTCCAATTCATGGTGTAGTATAAACCCGGCACCCGGAATCCAGCAGACTTCCTGTCAAGGCACGCCCCGGCCAGTCACCCTCCCAGAAGCTGCAGAGGCAGCAGCCACAGAAGACTACGTGAGGATGGTTGTAGAAAGGTCAATGCCTCTTCCAATGACCCTGAAGGAGGTCATATAAGCTACGAAAGACGACGACTGCCTCCAGATCGCCATCCAAACAGTGATTGGAAGCCTCTGCAAAGCCCAATGGCGTTCCACACAGTAACGGCCTAAGCCATCCTGAAAGTCTTATGCCAATTTCGGCAAGAACTATCCGTGTCAGCTGATGGCTGTCTCCTGAGAGGTCCGCACCTCTTCCTACCAGAGAGTTTGACCCAGCAAGCAGCCCTCCTTGCGCATGGAGCCCACTAAGGGATAGTCAAATCGAAAAACCACCTCAGGAATAAGGTCTGGTTTCCCAGCCTGGACCAACGGATAGAAACGATAGTACAGTGCTGTCCTGTTGGTCTTGCAACAGGCCTACTGTTGGACTTGGCCCTTTTTGGCTAAAGTTCCCTAAAACATTTTGCTTTACCCCTAGACCTTTTTTCTGACATGGTGTTGCCAACTTAGATGCTTTGGGTACTTTGCCACTGCTGATCAGTGTCAAAGTGCAAGGGCTCCCTGTGTAAAGTGTAATGTGTAATGGTAATTGGTTGTCCATGATTGGTATGTTTGCCTTACTAATAGAGTCCCTAATAAAGTGCACTATGTGTGCCAGGGCTGGTAATGCAAATGCTACTAGTGGGCCTGCAGCACGAATTGTCCCACCCACCCAAGTAGCCTTAAAAAGAAAAATCAGGCCTGCCACTGCAGTGCCTGCATGCAGTTTGTTAAACTGCCATGTTGTCCTGACAAGTGCACCCACTTGCCAGGCATTAACTTTCCCTTTCTATACACCTCAGACACCCCTATGGTAGGCCCAAGGTACCCCCTGGGCAGGGTGCAGTGTATGTGAAAGGTAAGACAGGTACTGAGGTGTGTACCATGTCCTGACAGTGACTCTCCATTTCGTTTTTCACTGTTGAAAGGCCATATTGCCCATAGGACAGAATGGGGAGGCTGTGTAATATGTTTCCAGCCTATATTCCCAAAGGCTTAAGATGGAGAGTAACCCTGGGCGTAGGTCGCGAAGTAGCACTTCGCGAAGCTACGCAAAGTGCACTACGCGGGCTACGCGTAGCACTTCGCGAACTGCGTAGTACCTTGTTCGCACTGTGCCAGATGTCGTTTTCAATGATTGCACAGTGCGGACAAGCAACCGGCACTGTGCAATCATTGAAAATGGCATCTTTCACAGTGCGAGCTGTAGTTTTCTGCTGCTCGAGTAGATTTTTACTCGAGCGGCAGCTTTCTCAACACGAACTGGTAGTTTCTCATCGCGAGCGGTCGCGAGCATACGCGACCACTCGCAATGAGACACCTGACCTCCTCGCGTTGGGAATCTCGCCGGGAGGTTTATTTTCCATGCTTGCGATCGCCATCTTAATGTTGCTGATCGCGAACAAGGAAAAAGTCTCTCCGGGATGTCATTTTGCTTGCTCGCGGTCACCAACTTGATGATGAGGACCGCGAGCAAGCAAAAAATGACCGCAGCACTAAGCAACACTACGCTACGCGTGTTCGCACTGTGCTACGTGCAATTCGCATAGTGCGAAGTAGCGCGAACTTCACAAACTACACGAGCGTAGCGTAGTGCTTTGCCCAGGCTTAATGGAGAGGTGAAGTTTAGTATGTCTGAAACTCACAATTCAATAACACATCTTTTTGTGAAGGTGGTTTTTGCATTGTGTGTTTAGAAACCTCTCTTTTACAAGTGGCTGGACTTTTCTGCTCTGACATTTCTGTGTGTCTCTGCCTGGTTGTGGATTGAATGTCTGGATCTGAAAGTGATAGGAGCTGGGGAATGTCTTGACCCAGGGGAGGAGATGAGACAGCAACAGGCTGACCTGCATCTGGAGGGGGGAGGAGTAGCCCTGGAGGTGAAGAGGCCTGGGTTGCCACCATAAAACAATGGCTCCATCCCCTGCTGAGTGATTAAGGATCCAGACCCCTACTATCAAAGGAATAAGGTGTCACTGGCAGGGAGACACCCAGAACTGGTTTAGACAGGGGTCTGTGCCTCTCTGAACACAAAGACTTCAAAGACATTGAGGGGTATAACTATGAGAGCTGAACCCCTGAACGTTGGATTGATCAAGACTGTAAAGGAATGAAACTACTTTGTGGTCAAGAGGAACCTCTGCCAAGGTAGAAACAGCGGATAAACTGAAGGAAAGGACTGACCCTTGCTGTGTGGTCTGGGGTTGACCTGCAGTTTGCTGTTTTAACCAAGGAGTGGCTAAAGGGACTTTGCTGTCTGCTGTGTCCCCCTGCTTGAAAAAACTTTGCTGTGCTGTGTCCGAACGTAACTTAACCCCAAGGGCCCAAGGTGAGCTGGCTCCCTGTTGTGGAAACTCAGGAACACAAAAGTTTCCAGAAGTGTCTCAGCAGCGCTGTGTGCGTGTGCTTTGTGCCGCCTGAGACCTTCGTGAGGATTGTCCTGTGATCGTGTGCACCCGGAGTCCAAGTGAGCCTCAGTGACACTGTGTGTGTGTGCTTCATGCAGCTTGAGACCTTCGTGAGGATTGCCCTGTGATCGTGTGCACCCGGAACTCAAGTGAGTCTCAGCGACGCTGTGTGCGTGTCTACGTTTGCAAAACAAACTACCTGATTGTTGCATTACGCATTGCATTATTTCTGCATAACGAACTGCCTGATTGTTGTATTACGCATTGCATTAGTTTGCAGAACGAACTACCTGATTGTTGCATTACGCATTGCATTAGTTTGCAGAACGAACTACCTGATTGTTGCATTACACATTGCATTATTTCTGCATAATGAACTGCATGATTTTTGTATTACGCATTGCATTAGTTTGCAGAATGAACTACCTGATTGTTTCATTAAGTATTGCATTATTTCTGCATAATGAACTGCTTGATTGTTGTATTACGCACTGCATTAATTTGCAGAGCGACCTACCTGATTGTTGCATTACCCATTGCATTATTTCTGCATAATGAACTGCCTGATTGTTGCATTACGCATTGCATTAGTTTGCATAACGAACTGCATTATTCTTACATTGCAAAGTGCCTGATTCTTGCATCACAAACTGCATAGCATTGCATTAGGACTGCATAGGATCATCTAGAATTGCTTATTAAATACCGCCAGAACCTACAAATGCTGGCTGGCCTAATAATCGTAGATAAACAACGAGGGAGAGAGGGAAGATAAATGGAGCCACTCTTTGTTCCCCTGAACAATATCAATTCAACAACGAAAGAGTGCAACCAACAAGAAAAGAGCCAGCAAGAGAAGACACTCTTGTTTTATTAAAAAGAACCCTCCCTCACAAACCTAGTTGGTGACATGCTTCATCATTGGGTTCCCACCAGAGATGCCGAGTGCCTTTCTGGTGTGCTACGATGCCTGATTACAGCGGAGCAGGTTTTATAGTGCAATAGTGGAGTGGAAAAAGTGAATTAAAAGGAGCCTTTGTTTTATCCCCCAAAACTTTTTATGGTGGAAAACTAGGCACCAATAAAAACAAGTGTGTTGGGTGATTTCAATAACTGGCTAATTTGACCAGATACATCCTACTGTGAAAAAGGGAAAAATGGTCAACATGTTTCTGCTTCAGAAGGCTATTAGCAAAGCATTCTTCAGGACCAGCACACCACGGCGGTATGCGAATGCTAAGGCGCACCTTAACCTGTGGTGGAATGAACCGAATAAACTCACGCTTGTTTGTTGAACCTTCAGAATTTCTGAAAGCCGTAAATATGTGAAGTATTATATAACCTCACGACATGGGTCCCGGTGGGGGGCGGTGGCTTATAGTCACACTTTCACCAAGTCACACGCCCGTACGACACCTGCGTACTCCCATCAATGGACCCCGAACGAACTGCATTCTTTTTACATTATTTATACATTATTTTTACATTGCTAAGTGCCTGATTCTTGCAGCACGAATTGCATAGCATTGCTTTAGGACTGCATAGGATCATCTAGAATTGCTCATTAAATACCACCAGAACTTACAAGAGCTGGCTGGCTGGCCTAATAACCGGCCAGGAGGTATATTACAAATACGCATATGTTGTATTTTTATCGTGTGGTCTCATCGTATATCTTTTTATATAAACTTATACTTGTTTTTATATGAAACTCGTATGGAGTCCTTTTGTGGTGTCACCATTGGGTCACTGGGAGCGTGGTTGCAAATACTTTACAAATTTGCCTTGAAGATAAGCCTGGCTGCTTAGGCCAAGCCACCAAGGGGGTGATCAGGGGTTATCTGAGAAGGTGTACTTCCTTTCCCTGACGTAGCAGTGAGGGTCCCTACTTGGCCTAAGGTACCTACCTCAGCCAACTAGTGGTCCCGGTTCTAACACCTACCAAGCAAACCTGCACGAGTCATCACAGAAGCAGCTCCTAGTGCACCGTGGGAAAGAGTGAGTGCTGACTTCAGCGGTCTTCCCAGAGGAAAGTACATGCTGGTGGTGGTAGGCGATTTCTTGCGATATCCGGAAGTTGAAACTGTCTCCTCAACGTCAGCGGCGGAAGTAATCCCAAACTTGAAAAACTCATGGCGACACATGGACTCTTTGGCGAGCTCCGCACCACCAATGGCCCGCCATTCACCAGCCCTGAACTGACAGAGTTTCTGGCATCACACAAAGTCAAACACCACAGGATAACGCAGAGATGGCCTTAGGCCAATGGCAAAGTGGAACGCCTGATGAGGACTTTAAACAAAACAATCCAAATTGCCCTAGCCGACAGTCACAATCTAGAACAAGCCTTGTACCAGTTCCTCCGAGAGTACTAACTCACTCCTCATTGCACCACCGGTATCTCCCGAGTAGGTTGTATTTTGGTCGGACTGTGACAGACGCCATCCCACATCATACGGTGTGGGCCGAAACACCAAAACCCCCGAACCAGTCAGACTCCAAGTGGATGAAGAACAACAATGAGGCTTCATGGAGAAGACACGCTAGGGAGTTGTAGGTGACTGAGTGCTGATACAAGACCGCCACCCCAGAAGGAAGTTCCGGTTACCTTTTGAATTAGACTTCTGGACAGTAATCGAAATCAAAGGTACTATGGTAACTGCTCGAAGGGGAAACAAGAGCGTCACCCGCAACATTTCCCTTTTCAGGAAAGTCCCGGAGGATGACGCTGAAGAGTTTCCGGTAGCTAACTTGACGAATTAGACTGTGCCACATAGCTCTCCATGCATTGACAGTGAGCCTAGTAGCTCTGCACCCTCAACAACTGAAGATCTGCATGTCACACCAGCCCTTGGTGGAACCCAAGATCCAGAACCCAAGGACCCTGATGGTCAGGGGGGGCAGCCCAAGGTCCAGAGACTGTGATCACCTGTCTGCATCGTCACCAACACCCATTGGGCGCAGCAGCCAAGGTCGGTATAATCTACGGTCACATCCAAAGCCGTCTCAGAAGTACAAAGACTTTGTATCCTGCTGATCGTCGGCGACTGCAGAGCTAGGAGCAGACGAAAGAAACCACGGCACCCGAAGACCAAGTAGGAATGTTCCATAAGCGTCTCGCTGTCATGGACTGTGTTTTGTGAACTGAATGTTTTTTACCACTGTTTTCCATTCACGTTGTTGAAAGTTGTGTAGGTCGCTATTCTCCTGGTAAAGGAGGAATATAGTGTTGCTAGTTCTTCAGAGATTCTATGTCTCCCACTGTGCGAGGGGTGACCTGGCGTGGTCCAGTTACGATCTGGCCACCAACATAACTGTACCTCCAGATCATTGTTGGAAGCTTCGTATGGGCCCTGGCCCGAGACATTAAACTCCTGTCAAAATGTGGTTACCTTGAAAACAGTTCGCAAACTTTTATCGTTCATGTTGCTAGTGACTGCTAACACTGAAAACGATTAGAACAAGTGAAACACAGTGGCTTCGACATAGTATAATGGCACAAAACTCTAGGCTAATGACTCATACTCACGGGAGTCAAACACCATGATGCAGGATAGAAGACTGCTGTTTGACCCAAGGAAATTGAAGAAAAGGGTGACCATTGGGTTACTCAAATCTTTGTAAAAGTCTTTTTTATATAGCTATAATGCCCATGTGTAAAAGCCTTTGCATATAAAGTCAATGTCAGAGTGCCAGAGATCGAACACCAATACAATGTGGAGAAGTGAAAGAGTGTGCTCGCTTGGAAGAGTTGCCTCTAAGCTAACCTTCACTTGTAGTTGGCTGTAAATAAAGGTCATACTCCCTCACACACTTTTATTGAATTCTCCGCTTATGAGGGGATACCTTCTGGGTGTGTATGAAAGTTCACGAGAGCACAGCTTACCAGTTAATTTTTTTGGTGCTTCTAGTAAGAGCAAGAGTAAAATTGTCGTTGTGAAAGTCCTTAGGTAAAGTGCAGCCTCCTTTTAATGCTGTATTGGAATTCCTAAAACATTAGGTAAGAAAATCCTCAGCTGTACAGGAACTATTGCACCTAAGGAACAATTAATACCAACATGTTGTACTGGGCTGAACCCAAGCACTACGAAAATGCTGCTTTTTCTAGTGGCTATGGGCCAGATGTACATAGGTGTGGTTTTGCGATTCTCATTAGCAAAGTTTTGCGATTCGCTATTTGGGAATCGCAAACACCCATGTACTAATGTGTCTTTTGACACATTTTGTGATACCCAGTGGGTCGCAAGTAGACTTACTTCATTAATAGTAATTTGACCACCCATAGGAAATCACGCAAATCACAGGGATGGAGGCCTGCTGGGGTCAACAGACCACCATGTCTGTGATGGCTTTTAAATAAAGCAATATATTTTTTTTCATTGCAGCCAGTTTCTTTAAAGGACAACAGGTTGCATTTCCAAAACAAAAATTAAAACTTCATTTTTTAAGAGTAGGCCGGGGTCCGTGAGACCACTGCCTGCTCTTATAACATTTTTACGACCCTTCACAAAGAGGAAGGGGCCCACAAAGAGGTCCCCTTCTGGATGAACTCAGGTCAGCAACTGCATACTCCATGCTATCCTGCCATGAGCAGAAAGTACTTACCCTATGGCATTTTGTGATGGGAAGCTAATCAACACGCTCCTTGCCACGCTGCCACTAAAAGATCTATAAATACATTTTTAAAAGCGACTTACATTAGTCTAGATGTGCATTTACTTGAACGCCTCTTACCAAAGTTCATATGAGAGATGAAGAACATGGTTTTTAGCCTATTAGTTTAGCAACAGCAGTCTTTAGAGAAGGCCTTAACCTGAGAATTGGGAGTGGCTTCAGCAATGAACAGGGCCCCCGGTTATTTTTGCCTTTTGGTCTGGTACTAGATTTATAACAATAATGTTAAGAAATAATAGGGTGAAAAAGGATGGACTACCTTTGGTACTGAAAACTTTTAACTCTGAACTGGCCATACTGAACTGCAGAATATTATCCAGTTTTTCTCCTAGCAATGGTTGGTGTCATGAGAAAATCCAATATAGATCAACATATCGTTTGCATATGATTAATGGCCACTAAGCAGTGCATTTGCTTAGGGTTCACTATGTTGTTTATGTTGTGGCACACCTTTAACAAGGTGCACTGGGAGCAAATAGGGACCATGCATCCTCTACCATATGATGCACTGCCCTGTGGCAACTGAAAACTCGCTGCTGTCTTGAGGGCAACACATTGGTGATGGACCCAGAGGTTGTTTGAAGCAGCCACCTCATCTTTTATTGCATATTGGCTTGCTGCCTGCTGATTGCTGCGCTGTAGGAGGGACTGCCACTTTGCACACTGCCATGCTGTGTTCATCTGCTGCCTGCTGCTACTTGCCTGGGATTGAGAAGAATTGGACTGTTCTCTACATCCTTGAACCCAAGTTTCTCCAATGGCTTGTTGGCTTGCCGCCTGTTCTCTGAAGTCTCAGGGTCACAAAATACTTCTTGAAACTCTGTAGGTGCTGCGGGACTCTGCTATCTGTGAGTTCTACCCCAGCCCTGGGTTCAGAAATTAGTTCTGCAGCTGTTTTCTGCAAAATCTGACACTGTAAGCCCTTTGTGCAGAACGGAACCGACAGAGTGCCCTCCGACTCAGTTCTGATTCGATGACGACGTGGTTCCTAACTGCGAGATTTGATGGTGACACAGCGCCGATCTGAAGAAACTGCTGCAATGCTTGACTTTGACTCTGACGCATTGACCAGACTGCGTGAATTGGAATGCATCGAGTCTTTGACATCAATGCTTGCTCCATCTAAGGTAGTTTTTCAGCCCCATGTGTGGGTCCTGTAACCAACCCGCCCTCAATCGCGATCAGCCTGAACTTTAGATTTACCCCAGTCTAGCGCGACCTTGAGTCACCATTTAGCGCTATTGACTTCTAAGCACTGTTTTTGGATTTAATCTTTAAAAATTCATATCTCGGCTTCTACTTCCTGGATTTGACTTGTTTTAGTCTTGTTTAACTCAGATAAATATTCTCTTTTTTTCTAAACTGGTGTGGAATTGTTTTGTGGTGTCTTCACTGTGTTGCTGTAATTTAATTGTGGCACACGTACTATACACATTGTCTCTTAAGGTAAGCCTGACCAAGCTACCCCATGGTGAGCACAGGTTAATTTAGGTTGTGTATCTGACGTACCTTGACTAGAATTGTGACTCCTGCTTGGGCATAGTGTATTCTCTGCCAACCAAAAACCTTAATTTCTAACAACAGGCAACAAGAGCGAAGCTCAAGTTACCTAGGGTGTCACTCAGAACCCCGAGATGAAAAACATTCCTGTTATTCACCTTTTACCCTCTGCTTTCAACTGCTATGCAGTTGCAGTCGAGTATTGGGGCAGTCATACATAACATACCCTCCAATCCTTGTCACAAATGTTTTAAAAAGCTGGTCTCTTGCCACCCGCCCCTACCCCTCTCCGTTCCTTCCCTCTTTCACAGAGGATGTGCTTCCTCCTTTCCAGCGCTGCTTTCACAGGCTTTCAGAGAGGTCTACCAGAGCAGCCTGGAGTTTCTTTATGGTATAGCAGCAGTGGGTAGCTGCTTTCATTAACAATTATTGCTATATCATAACAGCACGTTACTGGATTTTAATCCAGTTATTCACACTAGTGGCTCCCTACTAGAGCAGTGCTACCGTAAGGGTTTTCAGGGTCCAGGCACAAAATATTTTGGGGGGCCCTGCTTGGAACAACTTTGAAGTTTATTATAAATGTTGTTGCTAATTCAAGCCCTATGTTGCCCAACAATATTGTCACAGGGGGCCCACTTTGCTCATGCCTCAAAACATCTCTGTATCAGAACCCTATATAATAAAAGGTGTCATGGCATTGGAGAAGGGAACGCTTTCTTGGAGTGGAAAAATCTTTTGTACCCCATTGCAAGATAGCTTGTTAGTCAACAAGCAATTCAACAAGTTTCTATGCTTTGCTCTTTTTTGATATTCGTGGCTCTGCTGAGAAGCTCATTTCGGAAAAGGAAACAAAGCTATAGAATATTTTGTAAAGATAGTTAAAAGTGATTGAACTAATGGGCTAATCTCAAGTGTATATGTGGTTATTAGAAGGATCTGTTGATTTGGAAAAAATGGAGCCCATCACATGAACATTAATGTGTGGGGAACTCGGTTAGACCCATATTACTTTAACCCTGAATAAGTTAGTAAGATAGTGTAATAGAGGGGTCAACTACCCACACATTGAAGTCACTAAAATCAAGGGGAATGCATAGTAGATAAAACAGGGCCGTTTGCCTTTAGGTAGGTGGTATCAAAGCAGAAATTCAATCCACCATGATACAGAAAGGAGGCTTTGGCTATGTGACTTCCGGTTATGTGTGCCTCTACAAGCTGTCTCTGCTTAACTTGCACTAATATTGGACCTCATAAACTACTTTCACTAACATTGATGCAGAGAAGGAAGCTACCTAGATTGTTGACACACATGCTTATGTGAAAGTGAGAAAGAATATTTTTCTTTTTTTTTACTTAAGCTTTATAAATTAATGGAACTTTTATTCGGTTTGTTGAATGGGAATGTCAAAACCATCTTGAGTTGTTTGGAAGCTGATCATTTATTTTCGTAGTCAATTATATGATATTTACTATAGTTCTAATGACGATCTTTTGTTTTGTTTTATATACAGTGTGTTAAAAATTGATATTTTCGCGGTACATATATAGGCAACAATAGTTTCATTTCTTGACATTTCTGCTGTCCATGTTGTGAAATACAACCTTTGGGTCATGGCTTTAAAGCTATATCAAGCAATTCAGGAGGAAGTGGTCATACTTGGTTTGTATTTTCATTAATTGTGTGGATTGAGCAAACTGCCCTTAGCAAAAACTTCTGATTACACTGCACCATGAGGAAAAGCCAATGCTGCATTAAATGTGATGCCAAAGAGTAGTTTCACAACTTGTCCTTGCTGTTAACGATGAACGATATTGCGGTGAATGCAGTTATATCCTTTCCCTGATCTTGGAAATCAAGTTACATTATTTGTCACTGATGACTAGCTTAAAATGTATGTGTTATTCCTAATTATTTGGCAGAATCAGAATGTCAGAGTCCATATGTGAAATGGGCTTTTTAACTGGAGGACAAGGTCTCATCCTTCCTGTCTTTATGTATGTGCATTTTCCGTGAATATTTCATGGACTGAATAAATATTCCATTTGTTATGATTTAATTAGAGTGCCTTTAAGAATCCAGCAGACCATGGAGACTTGCTCATCTGCAATGACTTCATGATCTGCCAATTTCTAAAACAGATACATTAATTTCCAAACCTAGGGGGGTCATTAGGATGTCCAACTGCCATCATATCGGGATTGGGTCCACCCGACAAGTAGTCGGCGGTCCCACCCGCCAGAGTTTGATGCAACCTCTGTGTAGGCGATCGGAAACATCACAATTTCAATTTGGTTTTGTGTTGCAGCCTGGAAAAGGGCTGCAGCACAATCCACAATTGAAAAAGGGATGTTTTTAAATATCCATGCACCATCTTGACTAGCACATGTAGCATGAATGTTTGAGGGGAACCACATATGCCCCCTTGGCTCCATAGCGGAGGCCCGCGAGGGAACGGGGACTCTGCTAGGGGCCTCCAAATTGCCTTTCTGTCTGCCTTTACCTGGCTGCTGGCCTGCCATGTAAAGGCTGAGAGAAAGGGACATTCTTATCCCTATGGAGGTGCCTCCACAGACACCACCGCCAATCGATCAGCCAATCAATCAGAGTACTTGTATAGCGCACTACTTACCCTTGAGGGTCTCAAGGCGCTGAGGGGGGGGGGGTGGTGCTGCTACTGCTCGAAGAGCCAGGTCTTGAGGAGTCTTCTGAAGGTGAGAAGGTCTTGGGCCTGCCGTAGGTGGGTCGGGAGGGTGTTCCAGGTCTTGGCGGCGAGGTAGGAGAAGGATCTGCCGCCGGAGGTCTTTCGTTGGATGCGGGGAACAGCGGCGAGCACGAGGCAGGCTGAGCGGAGCTGGCGGGTGGTGGTGTAGAAGCTGAGTCTGCTGTTCAGGTAGGCTGGCCCGGCGTTGTGGAGTGCCTTGTGTGCGTGGGTGAGGAGCTTGAAGGTGATCCTCTTGTCGACGGGGAGCCAGTGTAGGTCTCTCTGGTGGGGGGTGATGTGGCTGCGGCAGGGGATGTTGAGGATCAGTCGGGCGTAAGCGTTTTGGATGTGTTGTAGTCGACGCAGATTTTTGGCTGGGATTCCTGTGTAGAGTGCGCTGCCATAGTCCAGTCTGCTGCTGACGAAGGCCTATGTCGCTGTTCTTCTTGTGTCGGTCGGGATCCACTTGTAGATCCTGTGGAGCATGCGGAGGGTGTTGTAGCAGGAGGAGGAGACTGCGCTGACCTGTTTTGACATGGTGAGGGAGGAGTCGAGGATGAATCCTAGGTTGCGTGTGTCGTCGGTGGGTGTCGGTGCTGTTCACAGCGTGGTCGGCCACCAAGAGTAGTCCCAGGCTGAGGGGGTGGATCCGAGGATGAGGACCTCCGTCTTGTCCGAGCTCAGTTTCAGGCGGCTGCTCCTCATCCAGTCGGCACGGCCTTCATTCCCTCGTGGAGGTTGGTTTTGGTGGTGTGCGGGTGCTTTGTGAGGAAGAGGATGAGCTGGGTGTCGTCGGCAAAGGAGATGATGTTGAGGTCATGAATGCGGGCCACTTGTGCGAGGGGGGCCATGTAGATGTTGAACAGCGTCAGGCTGAGGGATAAGCCCCGGGGGACGCCGCAGATGATGTCGGTGGCTTCGGAGCAGAAGGGTGGGAGGCGGACGCTTTGGGTTCTGCCGGAGAGGAAGGACGTGGTCCAGTCGAGGGCCTTCTCTTGGATTCCGGCTTCTTGGAGGTGTGTCTTTAGTGTGCGGTGGTAAACTGTGTCGAAGGCGGCTGATAGGTCTAGGAGGATGAGGGCTGATGTTTCTCCGTTATCCAGTTGGCGTCTGATGTCGTCTGTGGCGGCGAGGAGGGCTGTCTCGGTGCTGTGGTTCCGTCTGAATCTGGACCGGGAGGGGTCTAAGATGTCGTTGTCCTCGAGGTGGCGGGTCAGTTGTATGTTGAAGATTTTCTCGATGACCTTCACCGGGAACGGGAGCAGGGAGATGGGCCAGAAGTTCTTGAGGTCCTTGGGGTCCGCCTTGAGCTTCTTGAGGAGGGCGTTGATTTAAGCGTGCTTTCAGCTTTTCGGGAATGTCGCTGTCTCAAGGGAGATGTTGATGACCTTCCGTAGCTGGGGTGCGATAGCTGCGTCTGCTTTGTTGAACACGTGGTGTGGGCAGGGGTCCGATGGTGATCCTAAGTGGATGGAGTTCCTGATCTTGCGTGTCTCGTCTTCTTTGACGTTGGACCAGGAGGTCAGGTGGTTGGTGCGGGTGGTGTTTGTAGCGGTGGGGTCTGGCATAGTCGGGACGGCCGTGGTGTTGAAGCTGTCGTGAATGCCAGCGATCTTGCGGTGGAAGAAGGTGACCAGTGAGTCGCACAGTTATTATGATGGCGGGATGTCGTTGGTGTTGGCGCTGGGGTTGGAGAGTTCCTTCATGATGCTGAAGAGCTCTTTGCTGTTGTGTGCATTGTTGTCCAGGCGGTCTTTGAAGGAGTATCTTTTGGCTAGTCTGATGAGGTGGTGATGTCTGCGGGTGGTGTCCTTGTGGGCTGCGTGGCTGTCCGGGGTACGTTCGAGGAGCCATTTCTTCTCCAGTTTTCGGTATGCACGTTTGGAGGTTTGGAGCTCTGCGGTGAACCAGGTGGCTTTCTTGCTGGTGTGGCTGTTGTGGGGTTTCTTGAGCGGGGCGAGGGTGTTGGCGCAGTCGTCGATCCACTGTCTGAGGCTGCTGGTGGCGGCGTCTGGGTTGGTGGGGTCGGTGGGAGGGTTCTGGGCGAGGGTGGTGGACAGCTGGTCTCCTGTGACTTTGCTCCAGCAGCAGCGGGGCAGCGGTTGGGTGCGGTGGTGAGAGGTTGGTTTCTTGAAGGTGAAGTGGATGCATTGGTGGTCGGTCCAGTGGAGTTCGGTGGGGTTGTTGAAGGCGACGTGGGTGCTGGTGGAGAAGACGGGGTCAAGCGTGTGGCCAGCGGTGTAGGTGGGGGTGGTGACGAGTTGTCTGATGTCGAGGGTGGCAAGGTTGTCGATCAGGGTGGTGGAGTTGGTGTCGCTGTTGCTCTCGAGGTGGAAGTTGAGGTTCCCGAGGAGGATGTAGTCCGTAGAGGCGAGTGTGTGTGTGCTTGCGAGGTCGGCAATGGAGTCGCAAAACTGTGCCCGGGGTCCGGGTGGTCTGTAGATGAGGGTTCCTATGAGGGTAGTGTTTGGGTCGGTGTGGATCCAAAAGTGCAGGTGCTCGGTGTTGCTGAGGGTGTTGTCCGTGTCTGTGGAAATCTTGAGGGTGGACTTGTGGACGATGGCTATTCCTCCTCCAATACCATTGGTGCGGTCCCTGCGGGTGACCTTGTAGCCGTTCGTGATGGAAATGGCGATGTCGGGCGCCGTGGAGTCGTTCCACCACGTCCCGGTCAGGAAGGCAACATCTGGAACGGAGGTGTCGAGCAGGTCCCAGAGCTCGACTGCATGTTTGCGTGCGGAGCGGGTGTTGAGGAGTATGCAGCGAAGGTGGTTGGGTCTGGTCCTGGGAGTTTTGTTAGCTCTGTCGCAGGTGAAGCTGCAGGTGCGGCAGGTGAAAGGTCCGTGGGTGCATTTCGGGGCAGCCTGGAAGCAGCAGTGGTTTCGTCCGGTGTTGAGTGCGAGGAGAGTGCTGGCATCGTATCGGAGTCTGGCGTCGTGGCGGGGTCCAGGGGTCCTGACGCTGGGCGCGGTCCAGGCGCAGACGGGCACAGACGGGCTTGCCTTTGGCGCGCCAGCGGCGTGCCCGCTGCACGCGTCCGCTGAGCTTCTGCGCAGCATCCTCCATATATGGCGAAGTGGGAGGGAGGAGCAGCTGGGAGGCGGGAGCGGGGCGGTGAATGGATGGCGGGAACGGGGAACAGAAGGAAAAAAGGGGGCGGCCCGCAGGGGAGCAGCGGCGGGAGCGGGGACGGGAAGAGGAGCGGTGAGGGGTACAGAATGAAAAAGGGGGCACTGGGCAGCGGGGAGAGGGGGCTAGGAACAGACAAAGACAGGACAAAAAATACAGTCAGAGGCAGCAAAACAGAACAAGCAATACAATGACAGAATGGGCCCACCAGCGGCAAACTCACGGCAGAAGGCGGCAGCGCGGGAGTCACGGACACACAGGAGGAGCTGTGCAGTGTGGGGAGCGATCTGGCCTGCAAGCAGGGTCAGGGGTCGACCACTGGATTAGGGATTAGACGATGACCACTGCCTCTGAGCCTGTTGGATGCAATGGTCTTTCCCACTGCCCAAATTGCTCCAAACAGCAGTATTGTAATCCACCGATTGGACCGACACCCTGGATGTCAGGCGGACCTCCAACTCTCGGTGGCAGGCCACCCTACAGCCAAATTAGTTTCTGATTTTGCTTCATCTTGGAAATCTGTAATGAAATCCAGAACTTGCACTGACAATCAATATCTATTCACAACAAGTAAATCGTGTTTTTTTTTATTTTATAAAAGACTACAGTCTACTTATTCAAGCTAACACCATATCCCTAGTTTTCTAGTTTTGTCAGATGATAACCAAGCAGCTTTTCACAATTATCACTTCATTCTCAACGATACTGTTTTCTCAAACTGCCAACGTGTGTTGAATATATCAACAACCCTGGTTCCCTTCGAAATTATACAAGTCTCCAGGGTTATAATTATTCACAGAAGGTTCCTGGGGTCTATATCTTTTTACTATTGGCCCACCATCTAGAGCCAATGCTCATTCCAGCCCCCTTTGCTCTGTGATATACTAATCTCTTTTAACAATTAAAAGGTCGCTGGTTGTAAACTTTATGTTTTGTATAATCTTGAAAGCAATCATGCCTTTCTAAGTTTCTCTTTCCAACCTTTTTGTAATTGTAATTTAAAGACTAGTGTTAAATTCATCTACTTGAAAACAAATCTAATACTAGCATATCACTTGAGTGTATCTGTTCCGTTTTGTTTCTGATTAATGTCTGAAATATTGATCTATATTAATACAATCCATGAAGATGAGGCGCAGATCCTTAATTAATATTAGATGTTTTCCCGATAAAAAAATGAAAAAGATTTTTGGTGTCTTGCAATACCCTCCCAAAAACAGAGTTATGCGAGCTTACATTAAAAAAAAATCCATGGCAGGATCTGGTGAGAACAAATTAAATGGTGGGTGATAGATGATAAGCAGATTTTACATTTCAGAATCTAAAATCATTGCAAAAAGACCTAATGAAGGAAAAGACAAAGACCCTTTTCAAGGCAAGCTGTGACAAACGCTATGTTGTCCTTTGAGAGAAATTATACTGTAACCTCCTAGAGCATTTATATTTAGTATTATGGATTCGTCTAAACATTTGCATTCTCTAATACTATTTGAAATTTTGGAAATGTATTTTTATAATAATTTCAATTGAGCTGCAATACAAAACAATATAATCTGTGGGTATTCAATACTTAAGTTAATTCAAAATGAAACCTCTTTCCGTTGATAACATTGCCAGTTCTTGATCTGCTTATTAATTAGTCAAGACCACCAGTTGTGCTAAGGTCCGCATTGACTTCTTTCAACAGGTCTAATATTTAACAAGATCTTTAATACTATATGCAAGTCAGGATCTCCGGAACTTATTGGGCAAAAAGACTGGAATCATTCTACTTCATATAAAAGAAGAAAATAGTTCACCAAGTATCTATCACGCAATGTTGGTGGATAGCCAAACTCAACAATGGAAAGTTTATTCCCAGACATTCAAACGTTTGCCCCAGTTTATACTGTCCATTATTTTGCAAAATCTCTGTAGTTCTCAAACCAATAGTAAAGCTTTTGCAGTTTCTCGGACAGTGCAATGTCTTTAAAGAAATGCAAAGTAATCATGATGTCAAGGGTACATGACATCCATTGGCATTCTGTCAATGTTAATTAAAGAAAATTAATATGTGTATGCCTATGATTCCCATTTGTGTTTTAATAGTTGTGCAAATACATTTTCCTTACTGTTTTAAAGTGTGTTTAGATGGTGATTTTTATTGTTATTGTGATTTCCCTTTTTGTGAATCTGTATTAAGATGCTGCCTCTCTAAGAAGATGGGATGCAGTCAATAGCCATCTCTGTTCTAAACGTAGAGGCCCTGATTGCGGGCTGTATTTTCCACACCCACAGACGTAAAGATACAGGGAATACTGATAACGTTGTGGGTGGGGAAAATCCAGCCCACTACGAGTCAAAACCTGGATCCACTAAGAAATGTGGAAATACCAAGTGAATCAGTAATTCTAAGTCAAATGCTCCTTGTAATTCCTAATTTTCCCTGTAGAATTTCACATGGAGATGTTTGATGTTTTCAGCAGACAAAATCCCTCTGTAAATACAAAGCATATTACTCCGGCAGAGCTAGTAACTGCTATTATTGTTATGCTACAATTAGGGTATGAGAGTTGTAAACTGACAAAAAACACTTTAGGAGAACCTACAAAACAATCTTAATGTAATCTAACTGGAAAAAGACTCATCATTGGACTAAAGAAGAAGCAGACTTGTCAGCCAGAGTTAACTCCAAGCCGTATGGCGTTGGATTACTACAACTAAAAATTAACACCTCATTTTCAACCATGTCTAAATGAAACGTTTTAGCCAACACAACCAACCATTTGCATTAATTTTAATTTGGGCAACCTTTCACTAAGCCAAGTTGTTACTGCAAGGCACACTACTTCTTAGTGTTATTATATTTCTCCTCTTTTCTCCTGTGAGAGCCAATCTGCAGACTCACCTGTCCATTGCCTTGTCTTTTATTCATGCTCTCTAGCCCTCTGTCACACATGGATCATGTCAAATAATATCATGCTTTATAGATCAGTTACTAATTGTTAGATCTGGCATCTTTGCCATGGTTCTGCCCGAATTTCTTCCTTCAATCCTCCTGTTTTTCTGACTTTGTTTTTGCTGGCTTTAAGACTATGCACACATTACCTCTGCTTGTGCTTTCTCCTTAAAACATGGAAGAATTAGATTACACCCACTTGGCCCATTTAAGTTGCTTGTAAGCCCATTGTAAACTGGTTCGACATGTACCAAGTGCCTGTAAATTAAATGCTACCTGGTAGACCTGCAGCACTTATTGTGTCACCCACTGAAATCGCCATTTAAGCATATCGACCTGTCAAAATAAACTTTTAAACAAATTCCATAGAATGCACTTAAGTCTTCAATATTTCTTTTGGTGCTCAAATTCAAGTATGTCAGATATGCTAACCTGGGACGCGGTCCGCCTGTGCGTGTTGAAAATATTAAAATATGCTCAAGACTTGTCATGCTGATGAGGCTTGAGCATATTTTCAAAATAAAACTTATGCCCGGCCAAAAACGTCTTCTGTAATACATATAAGTCACCCCTAATGTAGGCCCTGAACAGCCCATAGGGTTGGATGCAAAGTATTTAAAAAGTATGACTAGTACTTTTAAGTTTTACATGTCCTGGTAGTGAAAAATCCTAAATTTGTTTTTGCACTACTGCAATGCCTTTCCCATAGGATAACATTGGAGTTACCTTATTATATTTAAGAAGAGGTAATTTCCAATTGAGAATAGGAAAACAGGTTCAGTTTGGTGTCTAATTAATTGTAATTAAAAGCCCTCTTTAATGATAAACTTGAATTTTTGATTGCAATGCTGAAAATGCCCTGTTCAGAAAGTTAGCATTTTCTTTCAGTTTTTTTGTCCTCATCTACCTTTCTTTTCTTTGCCTCTGGCCCCAAAACCATCAGCCAAATGTATTGTTAGTTTCCATCTCAAGAGAGCTTATAGGCTTGTAGGCCTGAAAAAAAGATGTCAACACCGTTTTCGAGCTAGTTCATAGTTCGAGGTTTGGTGTAATCATAGAACATTGATATTTTACAGTTCTGAAGGATTCCCTTCCAACCAGACAGCAGGTGGCCCTCAAAAGTTTGGCCTTCTTAAAGACTTCAGGGAGGTGTCCGTGCTTCAAATCTGTTTCACCGAACAAAACCAGTTGGGCAATGTGGGAGCATCCTTTAATACCCACTTCAGGCTCATCTCCCGCCTTGCCAGCAGACTCAAGTAGAACATCAGCATGGTGCTTCTTTTATTAAGTTTCATCGGGGTGTCTATTTTGCCAAATATAATGAATCCAAGGCTTTTCTTGATTTCCGACACAAAGTATCTGGCAGATTACCTTGCATACCTCCTCTCAGAACAGCAGAATGTCTGGGCATTTCATGAAAAGATGAATATCATCAGCCTGTTACAGGCCACACTTCTTACAGCATACCAGGCTTGACTTTCCCAGTTTTGACAGGTTGTCCAGGGACCAGAAAGCTCCGAGCAGATTTCTTCTCTGATAGGCATGTTTGACTGTAGAATAAAGCAGACATATCAATTCTTGTCATACACCCTGCATCAAGAGCTGTGACAAGTATCTTCTCCACAACTCCTCTGGAAGGTTGACATCTCTATCCATCTTATCCATCAGACATTCTGTTGTTCCCAGACTGGTGCATATTTGCTATAAGATGCCAGCTTTATAGCTTTCCAAATCTGTGCCCATACTTAAGCCATTGCTTGAAGCACTTTCATCCTCACTTTTTTGTAAAGTTTGTGTCTCCAAATTTGTACAAGAAGTGAGATTTGCCAACCTTGACATCTTTAAACAGCACCTCTTACAAGTTCCCATTTGCTACCATTTCTTTTAGTAGGCATTCACAGTTTTTCAGTTGGAAGGACAAAGTACATACCTGGAAATCCGGGAGCACAATCACTCCCTTCTCGTTTCTGCTTTGCAAGTTCTTCTCAGAAATGCACAGGTACAGGTCTTTTGATGCCCAGATGAATGAGTTCATGTTGATTTGAAGCCTCCCTAGCCATTCTTTCTTGAAGACTGAATGATTTCATTAAACTAGAAAGCGCGTTTCAGCAGGATAGTCATTTTTATTAAGTTTACCCTACCAAAGATCTTTAGACATTGATGAGACCAGCTAACCAAGCATGCACCCCCTTCATAACAGTCTTTAAATTAAGCTCTGAAATTGTATCCACTTCCTGTTCGATTTTAATGCCAAGGTATCTCATTTCCTTTTTCACTCCAGGGCGACGCTCCCTCATGTTTCAAACCATTATCTATGTCTTGGAGGTGTTAACAGTGTAACCAGATACCTTCCCAAAGTCCCGAACCAATTGTTCTACTACTAAGAAAAATTTGCTGTATATATATCAACAAGTCATCTGCGTAAAGAGAGATCTTTTTTCCCCCATCTCTTGTACTCAAAAGGGGTGATATTCTTTTCTTCTCTGAGTTCCCCTGCCAGTGATTTGATATATAGATCAAAAAGCAGGGTGGAAAGTGAGAAACCCTGTCTCGTCCTCCTCATGATTTTAAACTCTTTTGATGTGCCACCATTAATAAGAATTTTGACCGAGGGAGTGTAGTATATTCTTTGGATCACCCTTCTAAAATTCTATGTTGCTTGGTTTGAAGACAGCATTCAGGTATCCCCCTTGTTTCCACTCCGCAATGGTTTTTATGGCAGTGGAACCGCCATGAAAACCGTGGCGGAGAGGAAACTTGTTATATGCTTGGAGGGACCACTGCGGTTCCACCAAGCATATTGTTGCATGTTCCCTTGCGGCTGCGGCAGGGCAATGGAGATCCGACCACCATAATTGTAATACCGCTACCCCTGCGCCCCCATGAGTCAGACTCATAATCAAGGCCTTAGTCTGTTCCATGCCTATGGGCCTGTTAAGTCTGACCCTGAGTTTTGGCATTCCATTAAAATCAAACTTGAAAATATCCCTATTCCAATGTAATTCTGGTAGGTGACGTTAATCAATTGTATGACCCTCTTTAAGGATTGAAAATCAAAATTTAAATTTAAAGCTGCAATTTCCTCTAGGACACTCTTTGATGTATGTAGAACATGCAAACCTGATAGATTGGAATTTCACTTCTTTTTGAATATTCATGATACATTGTCTATGATAGATTGCATTCTTGTTACTAAGTCACTACTACCATGTTTACAATCGGCTGAGATAAGTTCCATTAACATATCTGACCATGCCCCTATACTGGCTTCCTTAGAATTTTCCACCATCAATTTAAAATCAGGAAGATGGAGGTTTAAATCTATCTTTTGTCAGATACTTATTTTATCTCTGCAGCTTTGACTTAAATAACTTTTTCAATTCAATAATTCCGCTGATAATTGTATGACTAATACTTGGGATGCTTTTAAAGTCTCTTTTTATGTGTTCACAGTTGCTTTTTTAGCTGAGAAGAAAAAAATCAATATATCCTTTTATTACAAGAAATTAAAACACAGCTATTTCACCTCCAAATCCACTCCTATGTTACATGATTTAACCCCTTGCGTGCTCATGACGGAACCACGCCGTCATGAGCCACGGGCGGCGTGTGCTCATGACGGCGTGGTTCTGTCATGCTGCGGACGCTCCTCCCACGCTCTGTGCGGGCGAAATAGAGAGTGGGCGGAGTCGTGACGGAACCACGCCGTCATGAGCACAGCTCGCCCGTGACTCATGACTGCGTGGTTCCGTCACGAGCATGGCGGCGCCGCGCTCACCCCGCACCCCCCCGCGCCACGGCGGAATTCGCGCCGCAGCGAAGGGGTTAATTAAGGCCAAATCTGAATTAAACAAACTTGCAACAATTGATGTCTGTAATATCCTGCTCAAATTAAATCCAGTTTTCATGGGGATCAAAATAAAGCAGGAAAGATGCTTTCCTATTATTTAGACCTCATTACGATGGTGGTCAAATGAGCATCGGAACACCTTCATTTCAGGCACCGGACTGTCCAACAAGGAGTTGGTGGTACTGACAGCCCAATTACCATAAATCCACTGTGCAGGTGGTCGTAAACTTGCCTTTTTCTATAGCAGCTTGTGCCCTGAAAAAGCGCAAGCGGAAGATGGCGCCCGGAAGTGGTGCAGCCCCACGCCCTATTCTCCGAGGTGGAGGTGGCCGCCCTTGTTTATTTTGTACAGCGCCACCTCCCCTTAACCTTGGCAGCAGGCGGCAGGCTTGGCTCCGGCTACACTACCCAGGAGTGTCACGGCCGGTGGGCAAGGGTACGCCGAGCAGTGTTTTGCTGCTCTGAGGTCCGGCACACCCACAACCAGCTGACTCAACGGTGGTCTGACTTCTTGGACCGGAAGAAGGACCTGCTGGACATGCTAGGTATTGAGGTCATGGAGCTTGGTGAGTAGCTGATTATAGTAGTATTGTGTGTTCTGTTCTGTGTTATTGCAAATATTATTTTTTCCCAAATAGCAATAATGCTACTACTTACATGCAGGTAAGTTTCGTTTAAAAATCTTATATTATGTGATTGTTATTCTTCTTGACACTAGACAGGTGCTCGGCGCTACTTATCTTACTTGTTTGTAACTTTGCGCTCGCTTGGGCTGATTATGTAAGAGAGTTTAGAGAACTTAAGTTAGGTAATGCTAGAGAGACTCCTTTTCTTTGTCCTGTCACTAAGATAGTGATGGTAGGTAGGTAGTTTAGTTACATGTAGCGGTCCATGGAGTGACATGTCCTCAGTCTTGCACCTTTTAAAAAATATTTTGGGGTGGGTGGTGGGGCGTTGGGGAAAAGTTGGGGTTTATATGTTTATGGACAATTGACATTTGGAGTGGACAATGTTAGGACATTGGCTGTGGTTAGGAGAGGGGTGATTCAGGCGTTGTAGATTCTTCCATTAGTTTTTTTTGTTAGGGGAATAAATTATTTATTCCTACTTTACATACGATGTAAATGTTTTGTGGGGGGGTTAGTCTTTTACAACACACGGTTTCCTTTGCTGCTGCAGGGCCACAACCAGTTTTTGATTGAAATAATAATCTGCGATAGTGTAACACACCAACAGATAGATGCCGTGCCCTCACTTGTGACTTGTCCTACTAGTACTGTCAGTCTCTGCTCCTAGTATATGCAGATTGCAACTGGACTTGGAAGGGTGTGGGTGTGTGAATTAATGAATTAATTTCCATATTAATAATGCCTTTCCCAAACTTCTTCTCTTACCTGTGATTGATGTTTATTTATACTTACTTAGGCAAAGCGATGGCTGCATGGTGTTGATGGTTTGGTTTCCCAAGATGCCATGGTGGTGGGAGCAGTAGTAGTAGACACTGACAGTGACAGTGACAGTAGCACTTCCCAAAAAGAAAATGAGACAGTCAGTCACCTGAGGGAGACTCTGGAACGAGTAGTAAAAGTACAGTACACATGAAGACTGGCAAACAAGAAACCATGATGATGATAAGCAATGCTAAAGTAAAATAAAACATAATTGTGGTGGGGATAGCCTAGTACAAGTTACAAACTGAAGTTGACTCGACCTATGTAGTGGACAAGATTAATCTTTAGTGCTGAAAGGATGATGAATCAAGGCCGGCAATTAATTATGATGGATTATGTTCCTCTGGGAAAAAACATGACTTGAGAATACTAAGCATGGGTGGGCAAGCAGAAGAAGATCCTGGCCCTGCCTTGAGTTAGTGTTGCTTTCACCACATCCGCCCCAGCAAGTGTGTGATCAATTATTGGTGTAAATTTAATTTAGTGACACCTCAATAGAAATCACACAACCCGGGGGAAGAAGGTTAGAGTTTGATGAATGGCTGGGAAGGGGTATTTGAGGGAAAGGTTTGACAAAGACAAATACTACACATGGACAACACATAATCTTGGCAGACAACCATCATAAATCTGTTAAGGGAGAAAAAGGAAATGCATGCATGATGATGACTTAATGACGAGTAGTACTAGACTAGTAGTAGTACAGGGCAGCAGTATATATTATTCATTATTATTAGGCAATTACTTTGCCAGTCTGCCCCCAGAGAGACCCAAGTTACCACGTCCGGATTGGCCGTAGCAGGTACCGGGTGTTTTTTCTCCCGGTGGGCCACCAGCATGGGGACTGGTTTTGGGCCGCTTGGTAGCCGTTTTTGTTACTGGAAATCGACCCCATGTAACAAAATTGTCCAAAACCTGCGTAACAAACAGCTCGGCCCCAACGGCTTCTCCCCCCGGCTGTGCAGTTTGCCCCGGCTGGGTTTGGTTCCCAGTCCAGCCCTGCAAGGCACATACATTTTATGCTCTGTTGTACCAGGCTTCCGCTTAGAGCTAGAAAAGAAAATTAAAAAATAGCTGTAGGAGTCAAATACAAGCAAACATAATAACAACAACACATACAGTCGTAGTGATTGAAGAGAAATAAATAAATTAAATGAAAAGAATATGATACTATAACTATGTTATGGTCAAATTGGAGTTGCATCTCTGCAGTCGGCCTTCCTCTTGGTCCTTCCTTCTATGGACACTCCCTTCATCAATCTTCGGTGCCTGCCTGACAGATACAGATTGGTAAGGAAGTCTGAGTTGTTTTTTTCATTGTAGCCAGTGGCGGCTCGCCGAGGGAGTGCTGCGGGGTGGTCGGCGGGGTGGGGAGGAGGAAGGTGGGGGAGTAGTGGAGTCTGACATCTGATGGACAGGAGTAAGGTAAGTAATTAAATAAATAAAAATATTGACCTTGCACACGCTGCATCGCCAAGTTGGTCTTTTCCCATACCAATACAGCAATGGGTTTTGAACAATGAAGGCCTCGGTTGGGTCATCCAGATAGGCCTGGACCATCCGCTCAATGCTCAGGGGTGCTCCCCTTTGCTTGGCCTCTTTTGCCTTTGCCTCAGTACTGGACCTAACAAGCCCTTGCTATAGAAACCATTCCTGTGCCGATTTTGGTGGGGCTGATGCTTCTGTTCTTGTTGTTGGTGGTGGTGGTTTGACTGCTGTGAGCCACACGCACTGCCCTCAGGCTCTGAAGTTGAGCATGACGCCGGCTGTCCTGCAGAACTTGTGGCCTGGAGTAGCAGGCCTCTAATTCCCAGCCGTTCTTTTTCTAAGTGACTGGCTTCCGCAGCTATTCAAGTTTTGTACTTGGCAACATCCCCTTCTAAAAAAGGAATCAATGTGTTCAGTACTTGTTTGTACCGTGGATCCGGAATTGTGGCAAAAATGTAATGGTTGGATGACACAATGCCTCTTTACACCCTTGTATTTTCAGATAAAGGAAGGGTTAAGCTCTCCACCAACTCATATGCTTCTTTTTTTCTTCCACAACTGCATGCATTGCAGACACCCCCTTCAGCTGTTACTGTAGCATGTACAACAATGGGATAGCTTGTCCCATACAGTCCTCCTTGCTGACTTCACGTGTGAAGAGGTCGAAAAGGAAGTAGCATCTCTGTCAGGCATTTAACTAGGCCCCATTGGTCCATCTCAATGATCATGCCTTTCACAGTACCATCCCCTCTTTGCATGACATATTCATTGATTGGTCTGTACTGCTCAAACAAACGTTCAAGCATGTAATATGTTGAGTTCCAACGTGTTGGCACCTTGTGGATGAGTACTTTAACTGGCATTCTATGCTCACGTTGAATGATCCTTAGCTGCTTCTGGGGTTTAAAAGAATGGCTGAAATGTGTGCAGATTCTTCTGCAGGTGGTCAGTAAGTGCCTGACTCAGTCTTCTTTTATCAGAAAGTCTTGAACAATGATGTTAATGCAGTGCACCAAACACAGGACCCTGAAATAGCCACCATCGAACATGGCCTTAACTATATTACTGGCATTGTCTGTGGCAACAAAAAATAATGTTAAGCCCTTTTGAGCGCAGCCATTCAAAGACCTTGCTGTCTTCAAAAATGCTTGCTGCAGTATTTGTTTTCTCCATGGCAAACATGGCTACAATTGCATGTTTCTCAGTGGCATTATAAATCTCAGCTGTGTCAACAACATCTGCTGTAGATATCTTTTCTCTAACCCCCACAAAAGAGATCCAGTGTGTAGTGATGCACATGTAATCAGTGGCTTGGCAACTAGTCCACATGTCTGTTATCAGGTGCGTAGTATGAACAGCACTCTGCTGCAAAGCTTGTCCTAGCACATCGTGATGTAGTGCTGAGACAACAACTCTGGTGAAATAAGAGCGGCCGGGAACCATCCATCTTGGGCAAATGGCTGTTTCAAATTCAAGAAAACCTACCTCTTCCACAAAGAAAAAGGGAGGAGGTCCAGTGCTAACTTTTATCCAGCTTCACATTGTACAAATATGCCGTTGGGTGCTTACGTTCGTACCTCCCCTCCAGCCTAAGCATGCTGAGAATGGTAAGCTGGATTTTTGTATTTTCTGGTGCCACTGATGCAGGTAACTTGTTGACGCCAGATTTTGTTAGGCTCAACTCGTGTTTTTGTGTTGCGGTACTCTCTTGCCTAGGACCCTTTGGTGTCTCAGCCTGAGTTTTACTTTTGCCACTGCGTTGTTGCTGATGAGGATGTGGGCAGTACCACTGCACTGCTACGGACAGGGCTACGTTATGTGCCAGAGAAAATGTCTCCCTCTTGTTCACCTTCCACCGCTATTGTATCTTCTGCTTCTTCATCCCGCCAACAGCAATGGGTGCAGTTTTTTGTCCGGTAAGGTGCGCCTCCCACTGGATCAAGTGGTGTTTTTTCAGATAGGTTGTTTGGCCTCTGGTACCATAGTCTGTACCAAGCTTACCCTGACTAACACCTTGTCCACAAATGGAGCATATAGCAATGTTCACCTTCTTCGTGCTAACCGAAAAGGAGTCCCAAACTGGGGAGGTCAATTTTCTGGTGCTGCTGCTGGTTCCACTAGCAATGCCAGATGAACTGGTAGGTGGACGTGAAGTTTGACTCTCTGCAATACCTACTTCTACTGAGGTGGTACTTGTGGCGGATGTACATGGCTGCTGGCAAAATATGGAAGCTGGAGGTGGTGCTGGTGGTATGATCTGTGTTGGTGGTATCCATGCCACATCCCTCACAGCAATTTGGGATGGGGTAATGTCGGTCTGCACTGGGGCGAAACTAATGTCAATGATAATGACTGGCTCGTCATCATCCTCCTCTTCTACTTCTACCTCCATAACTCCAAGGCTTTCTGAAACGTTCCTTTTCCCTAGCCTTGTCTCATGGCGTGTCTCCTTCTCAGACTGAAGTGGTGGGATCCAAGTGGCGTCTAGATCATCAGAAGGGGGGCTTGCAGAAGAAGTTGATAGACTTACCCTTCTTTTCCTTGCTGGGGATCTGGAAGATAATGGATCTTCTGAAAGAGTGGCTTGCTCTTCTTCTTCCTCTGCAGAAAGCTTTATCTCCTACTTCGGGAGGAACAACTACTAGTGGGGGCGGTTGCGGCTGTTGTTGCCCTCTTCTCATTTCTCCGCATTGATTGGCTACTACTTTGCGACAACGATAAGTCTATTTCAACATCACTGTTCGTCGGCGTTGTCGTGGTTAGACTGGCTGCCTCGGCGACAGACATGGGCTTGGGCCTAGGTTGGTGGGGTGGGTCCACTGAAGCGGGGGTGCTTCTCCCAGCTTTCTCCCCATACACCGCTGGTGCAGGCACAATTTATGTTTCCCTAAAAGATCTTTGGTGGCACCCCGGCTTGGTAAGTGTCAGTTCCTTCTTCTCACTGGCAACTTTCTTAGTACTGGAAGAACTGGTTCCTTTCTTTGGGGCCATCTTCTTCAGATGTAAGCAGCACACAGTGGCACAAGTTGAAGAGATGTCTCTGTGGTCACACGTCAGGTGACATTGTGCGCAACAGCACCTGTGTCTGGCATTACAATGGGTAATGACGCCTCCACCTCTTTTGTGTACCTAAAAGCAAAAAAGCAAGAAGAACATTAGTGAAGCATGGTATTCATTGTTGTGGTTCAATTACTGCTAGTACAAACAAATATAAAATATAACTTTTTGTGTGGTCACACTTATTTATATTATTATTAATTGTATTATCTCTGTTATTTAAAAAAAACATAACAATACAGTGTGGACATTTGTGAGACTGACAAAAACAAAGGCTTTCATGGTTGGGTTACTAGTGTACAGTACAGTGAGGAGGGACAGGAAAGAAGAAGAAGAACAAAAATACAAATATAACTGACCCATTTTGGCATTGTGCATCACATGTGATTCAGCATGCAGGCAGCTGCAGCTGACAATGGATAGAAGCAATAAGCCAAGAGGAAGACAGGAAAAAGAAAGACATGCAGGCCTAATGCTGTAGCACACTGGTTACCTTCACAAAATGGCCACCAGCCACATAGCCAGACCACAACAACAAGAGAGGGAAAACAGACAATGCAGGCCTATGGTAAAAGCACACAGGTTGCCTTTACAAAATGGCCACCAACCACATGGCCAGACAGGCCACAAAATGAAGCATTAAGCCAAGAGGAATAAAGAAAAGAAGACATGCAGGTCTATGGCTAAAGCACTTCCACCACAAAAAATGGCCACCAGCCACATGGTCACTTGTAACAACCACAGCAAGCAGGAGGCCTGGAAAACAATGAACTCAAGCAGGCCTATCATGGACACAGACTTTCCAAAATGGCCTCTGGCCACATGGAGAGGCTCAGCCAAGGCAAATGCTGGCCCACTATTTAAAACAAACACACTCACACACTGGCCAGACAAAGGAGGCATGCTAAACAACACAGCTTTAATACAACAATGCCAAAAACAAAAATCCACAGGGCTAAAAAAAGGTTTGCAAGTCACACACCAACCACACACATTCAACAAAGGCATTTATTTAATACACATGAAAAAAGTGAAAACCCCACAAAAAACACAATTTTAATTTCAATCCAATGCCAGCCATGCCCTAAATGATGTTTAAATTCAACAGACGCCACCGAAAGAGTTGTTTCATGCACCCATGAGTAGCTCTGGCCTGGGCCTATTGTTTTAAAAACCCATTGGCAGACTAAGCCACATAGTGAATCAAATCAAATCAATACTATTGCAAATTTATTAGAAAATGTAGTGAACTGCGCTACATTTTTTGCTGGATAAAACATAAAAGAAGAAAAAATTGCATGCAAATTTTGCAAATCAACAACCAGCAAGAAGGCATGGCCAACAAAAAGAAGTCTTGCATGCCTAATGTAGAAGCACACTGGCTGCCCCGTCACAAAATGGCCACCAGCCACATAGCCAGCCCACAACAACAAGAAAGGGAAGAGAGACAATGCAGGCCCATGGCAAAAGCACACTGGCTGCCTTAACAAAATGGCCGCCAACCACATAGCCAGGCAGGCCACAACAATAAGAAAGTGAAACCAGAAAATGCAGTCCTATAGCAAAAGCACACTGGTTGCCTTCACAAAATGGCCGCCAGCCACATGGCCAGGCAGGCCACAACAAGAAGCAATAAGCCAAGAGGAACAAAGGAAAGAAGAGATGCAGGTCTATGGCAAAAGCACTACCACCACCACCACAAAATGGCCACCAGCCACATGGTCACTCACAACAACAACACGCAGGAGACCTGGAAGACAATGAACTCAAGCAGGCCTATTATGGACACAGACTTTAGAAAATGGCCTCTGGCCACACGGAGGCTCAGCCAAGGCAAATGCTGTCCCACTATTACAAACAAACACACTGGCCAGACAAAGGAGGCATGCAAAAAACAACACATCTTTAATACAACAATGCCAAAAACGAAAATCCACAGGGCTAAAAAAGGTTTGCAAGTTACACAACAACCACACACATCCAATAAATGCATTTATTTAACACACATGGAAAAAAGTGCAAAACCCAGAAAAACACATTTTGCATTTCAATCCAATGTCATCCATGCCCTAAATCATGTTTACATTCAACAGACACAACAGAAATAGTTGTTTCATGCACCCACGAGTAGCTCTGGGCTACTGGCTGAAAGGCCTATTGGGAGACTACTGGGCTAGGGAATTAAATAAATATTGCAAATTGATTTCAAAAGTTGGAGAAAATTTATTCAACTTTGCAACATGTTTCCTTTATAAAAGAAAAAACTAGAAGAAAAATTACATACAAAGAAACAACTAGGCCCCTACTGATACTACAGGCCACCCACCACGGTACATTTAAAAAAAAAAACTGAAAAGTACAAACAAAATTTAGGTGCAATGCCCCAATCAAATAAACAACACCAATTTTCCAACTTACTTGTGAAATCTCAAATCCCAAAATTCTCAAATCCAATGATATATGATGCAGCAGACTAAAAAGGGAGCCTTCCAGCTCCAAATCAAAATGAAAAGTAAACAGGAGATGGACAAAGCACTTGGAGGAGCCTGCTGGACAGGAACAGGAAGTTGGAGACATTGGATCACTTCCTCCCTCTTAAAAAAAAAGTAAAACAAGAAAAAGGAACCCTTGCACAAAAATGTACAGCCAAATGTCAATCTGAGGAGTTTTTTTCCAAATCATAATTTCAAAAAGGTGTTGATGCTGCTCGAGAGGTTCCAGATTGCAAATTCTTCGTGCTGGGGATCGCTATCTTCACAAACTTCTGCCGAAAGTCTGATGGTGCACCCGAATGATGTGTTCGCGATCAAACACTCTCGCGGAACCGTGCGGCCAGGTACCAAATTTAGTGGCGCATGCAAACAGATGGGAAATCTCATCGGCGATCGCAGGCATCTCGGTAAGTCACACCCATGCGTGCAAAAAATGCATTTTGAACACGCAAACTAAAAAAAACTCTGCTCCGCTGCAGAGCGCAGAGTTTTTGGTACTTCCGCATTCTACGTTGCCAAAAAACACATACTCCATGAGCGGAGTGGAGTTTTATGCCCAGGGTTAGTCTGGGTGTGTGTGGTTTCTCAGACGGTTTGTGTTTGGGTGAGGATCTGCATTTGTGTTGGTGAGTGTTGGTTTGGGTGTAGGTGTGTGTTTGGATGAGTCTACTATTGAGATGGTTGGTGGGGTTGCGGTGCTTGTGGGTGTTCTGGTGGTTGTGGGAGAGCTGGTAGGTGTGCTGTGGCTGTGGTGCTTGTGGATGTGCTGTTGATTGTTGGTGTGGTGGTGCTTGTGGGTGTGTGGAGGTTGTAGGTGTGGTGATGGTTGTGGGTGTACTGGTGGCTGTGGTGCTTGTGTTTTTGTGGCGGTGGTGGTTGTGGGTGTAGTGGTGGTTGTGGTGTCTTTGGGGGGAGTGTCAATTGTGTCTGTATGTTGTTTGTTTGCTTGTGTTTCTTTGTGTGTTTGTGTTTATGTGTGTTTGTAAGTGTGCGGCTTGTGTCTGTTGGAGTGGATGCATGCAAAGAAATTGGTGTGCTTGGGATAGAGGTGGGAGTTTTGACTTGAGATGAGGAAGGGAACTGAACTGGAGCACACGTTTGGGCTGGTTGGATGGCTGCAGTCAGTGAGAAAGCTAGTGCTGCAAATGATCTCTGCAGGCCAGACATAGAACTGTGAATGGCTAAAGTTTGTTGCATTTGACAACTAAGGCCCTGGAAGCCATTCAGCATTGCATTGCAGTCTAGCCTAAGAGGTAAATAACCTCCTCATTCAGCGCAGCGGGGTTGACAGGGGCAGGGGGTGAGGTGCCTATGGCCCTTTTAGGGGATCAGGTTTGGCCCACTGGTGGGAGCAAGAGTGAGGATGGATATCGGTCTGTAGGTGGAGGAAAAGGATGCAGGTAGTACAGTTCCTGAAGGGTCTACCACCACTAGGGACTGCTCTCATGTGGAGGCCTCTAAAGATGTTGAAGAGCTGTTGGTCTCCATTACAGTCCTCTCACCCTCCGTGCCACTGTGTCTATTGGTGTCTGATGTCTCACCACCCAAACCAAAGTAGCCAGTGTTTCCATCTCCTGCTTCTGAAGATGCTGAAAAGACATATACAATAGTTTGATTATGCCTGTGTAAATAGAGATGATCAGGAAAGTTTTATTTATCAAAACATTTTACAATTGGTCAGATTTCACCTGCTTCAAAGCTTTCAAACTTTGGTTCATGTTAATCATACTCTCATGCATGTAGGGAACAAATTCAATAACAATGTGAGCACAGTTTTTGAAAATTCCCATTATTGCACCTATATAATTTATATAATTTTGTCTCTTAACCATTGTAGGTTCACTCCAAGAACAGTTTAACACCTCTTAGCAGTTCTGATTTGTAGTTTTGAACAGTGAACTTATGTAATAAAATGATATAAAACAAAAAAAACCTTTGTACAGAGTGTGTACAAGGCAGGAATAAAATGAAATATATGCATTTTAGAATTGTTCAAATATGCATCAATGAGTGTAAACAATTGCTACAATGTTGTACCAATATTTGAGTAATCTGAAACCATGTTCTCTTTGTTTGCCCATTTGACAAATGATAGCAGTACTGAAGTTGCTTATCAATGTATCACACCCTTTGTATACACTTTGGCTTAAGAAGACATTAAAAAATTATTTTGGGGGGAATTACAAATGACTTCAACAGCATAAGTAAATACATAGGGCTTGATAGATTGACAAGCTACTTTAGTTCAGAGCAAAATCATTTTTACTTTTGACTTCAAAATATCTTACGTTATTTCCGGCTTGTTTTCCCATTGTGAAAATATTCCAAACTATGCTACCTTTCACGTTAGGCAAAAATTGGTGTAACATCACAGTAAACATGAAATGCACTGAGTCATATACAATTTTTGATTCAAATAACAAAATCAAAAATCACAATATGCAACAGATCAAACTTTGATGCATTCCAACAATTTCAAAATGAGGCATGAGTTATGCCTGATTTTGTGTTTTCAAAATTGGATACCCCAACATATATGTGACAGAGCATTCCGTCTGCAAATGTCCCTTTAAGTTTCCTATTTTTGTTCATCATAGATTTATCATCTGGAGATAACAAAGGATATTTTTGGATATGTGTTACTTTGTCACCAGTGTGTAGACATTCCTGTCTGTTTTTTTTAAAAATGTATGCCAAATAAATATTTTTATCGAAAAACAGACAGGTTTACACTTACATTAGTGAAGAAGTAGGACATCATGCAAATTTGTTTCTTTAAACATAAATTAAATGGTCTTTTTGATGCAAAACATATTTGTGTGATGATTTTAATGAAAAAGGTTGGCATTTAATCTAATGTGCCTGCTCATTTAGGCCCACATGCTCAATAATGATTTTTTAGAACACCAACTTACCTATTTGATGCTTGGAACATCCACTGTATCATAAATGCATTTTATGCAATGCCACCTGTAATAGGGCTACCCTAACATCCTTCACAATTGTGACGAAGCATCACTCCTGAAACAATGGTAACTTGTGGACTGTTTTTTACAACTGCCCCTTGTAATACCTACAATCTCAGGCATATTTGTTGATTAGGCGCACCCATGTGTCTACTCAAAACAGTCCTTTGGTACTGAACAGAAATATATTGGAATCATTTTTGTGAGAAGTTGGCCTGGTATATGCTGTCCACTAATTAAAGTGGGCACCTTGTACCAGTCTACATAACCCCTTATGGTGATAGGTTATAGACAACCTTTATTGAAAGCTATCCTAGTGGTAGCTATGGAGAGCAGCCTCCAGGCTAAGTCTTGAAGGAATGTAAAGAAGCTTGTTTTATCAGTCTATAATCTCTTGAATGACCAAATGAAAAGACAAGCACACCAGGTATATGTTTAAAATATATGTATTTAAGATAAAACACGCCCCTCTAGTCTCTTTATGAGGCTGAAGTTCGAAGTACTTAAGTTACAAGTCAGTATTCAACAGTAAAAGCACAAATACACGTTTGGGCCCTAGGGGCGTACCAAACCATATACCAATACAGTGGTATAAGTACCACGACTGAACTAGACACAAGGCCTAGAGCCTGTAGAAGTGGTTGGACCACAAGGAACCACCCAAGGTAGTGGCACAGGGGACCCACGGGGACGCGTGCAGTGTGAGAACACAGCCGCGAATCGTCGTTAACTTCTATGGGGAAAGTCGCGGTTGGAAATTAACTGGCACATGCATCAAGCAAAAATCACCTCGCAAAAATACCGAATCGCTAAAATCTCCCGTTAGGGAGTGGCAAACAACGAATCCCAATGCATCAACACCAATAGCGAAAAAATAAAGAATCGCTAAAATAATCCCCGTTAAAATAAAGAATCGCTAAAATTAACCCCGTGAAAATAAAGAATCGAAAAATAAAGAATCGGCAATACCAAAAATACAAATAGCGCCTGGCATTAGCGAATGCCAAATAAAGAATCGCAAAAGAATGCATCAAAACTCGCAAATACGGAAAATTTCCAAAATCGCTATTTAGCATGAGCAGATTAAGGGGAATCAGAACCAGGAGGTAAAGTTGCAGAAAAAGAAAATAAAATAAAAATTCCACAAGTTTACCACAGATGTAATCAATCAGAAAGCCATAAAAATTGGGCCTGGAGACCCTGTTTCCTTTCACAAAATGGCAGCCCTCTACGTGCTTGCACGGAGGATGAGAATTAATGCAGCAGCACAGCGCAGGAGAAAGATCCAGGAGAGGGTATTCAGAGTGTGCATTACATTGCTGGGCCAAAATGAGGATGAAGTATATGACAAGTACCGTCTCAATCGTGCAATGATAATGCTCCTAATTGCTGACCTGGAACCACTACTGCAGCACCAGACACGTAGGACCAATGCCATTCCTGCGCACGTCCAGGTCCTATGCAGCCTGCACCTACTGGCGTCTGGAAGTTTCCAGGGGGTCATAGCGGTAGCGGGAGGGGTATCACAAAGCGCACTTTCACGCTTCTTTCGTAAATTCATTGATGCCATGCTGACAATGATACATACCCACATCAGCTTCCCCACAACCCCACAGCAGATGGACCACACCAAACAGGAATTCTACCAGGTGGCCCAATTCCACCATGTCATAGGATGCATTGACTGCACGCATGTCCCCATCTGTCCCCCCTCAGCCAATGAGTACATCTTCCGTAACAGGAAGTCCTATCACTCCATCAACGTGCAGGTCGTGTGCGATGCCAAGCAAATCATCACGGACATAGTGGCACAATTGCCAGGGAGCACACACGACTCCTATATATTCAGACACAGTGGCATCCACAGGCGTCTGCTCAATGGAGAATTCGGAGAGGGACTCCTGCTTGGTACATACTCATACCTATTCATAACATCTGTATCACACATGTATCATCATAACTGACACTAAGCCTTTGCTTCCCCCCTGTAGGTGACAGTGCATACGCCCTGCGGGAATATATCCTCACCCCCTACATCAACCCAGCTACACCACAGGAACAACGCTACAACGCGGCCCATATTAGCACAAGAAATGTGATTGAGAGGACATTCGGGATCCTGAAGAGTCACTTCCGGATCTTACATAAGACTGGTGGTGCATTGCAATATAAACCAGACACCTGCTGCAGGATTGTAGCAGTATGTGCCATGCTGCACAACATTGCAACCAGAAGGGGGATACCCATAGAGGTGGACAGAAATGACAACTATCGGGATGATCAACCACCTGCACAACACCGACAGTCACACGTTCCAAACACAGCTGAAGGTCAAAGGAGGCGGACATACATCACACAACATCATTTCAGAGCCAGGTAAGAATGAGCCATGACGATATCATTAGGAGTGCTACTGTTTACTTCACATGAACACTTCTGTAAGTAATGTTACATTAACATGCTAATTACAGTTCCCCCACACATTGTGGGCAAAAATATGACTGTTGGCATCATGGGAGTGCTAAGGCAAAATTAAAGTGACCCATGGTTACCCCACCATGATCAGAGATGCAGGACTGAATGTCTAGTGGCGCTTCCCACGAACCCCCAGCCTCCTATTGCGTGTCTCCTCTACCTTACCACGCTGTGTCTCTGTGGCTGTGGAGCAGCGTGAACTGCGCCTCCTGGTGCAGATCTCCAGCACCGACACGCTGCTCACACTGGATGCAGCCTCACTGCCCTCCTCCCCTCCCAAGTTGCTGCCACTGAATGTCCCTGACTGCAAGTATTCCACTGCAGTGGTCACCTGGCCTAAGGCCTTTGCCACATCCCCACAGTAATGGCCGAGGTCCACCTGCAGTGACACAGAGCGGTGGACAATACAGCAGTGCTATTGCAGAGCTTTGTGATGGCCCTGGTCGAGGCAGTGGTACGGAGCAAGTTCTGCCTATGCCTCCTGCGCTCGCTGTGTTGTCCTGCTCAGATGGCACGGGTGAACTCCTGGAGGTTCTGACTTATGTCCCTATTGCCCTCTGCCACAACGGTGGTCATGTGCCGCACAGCGTCAGTTAGAGTGCACATATGTTTTGCGAGTTTTGAAATATTGAGGTTCATTGTCCCCATGTGTCTCCCCTGCAGGTGCTGAACACGCAGCATCTGGGCCTTGACACCACCATAGGTGTTCCTTGGCTGGTCGGCTCCCTCGGCAGTACTGCGCATGGACCTGCGTCGCTGTGTGACTCTGCCACGTGCTGGTGGTGGTGCTGGCGATGTGACACGTGTCTGACTTTGGCCACTTGTGGGTGCAGGACTCGGGTCTGCATCCATCACCTGCAGGGAGGGGACATGTGCCCTGCGTCTTGGTGGTATTGTCGCTGGTGGTGGTGGTGGTATTGTTGCTGCTGGTGGTGGTATTGTTGCTGGTGGTGGTGGGGATTGACCTTCCTGAGGAGTGTCGCCATCGGTATCTGCCGGTGTCTCGGAGATGATGAGGCGCTCACTGTCATCAGAATCCCCAGGAGATGCATCTGTGTATGAAACAGTGCATTGTTAGTTTATTTTGTGACTACATCTGTTTGTCATTCTGCATTTATTTCCTATGATGAATTACATGATTTGACACTCTGTTGGCCATGTACTGCTGATCTCATTTATTGTGCATTGGTGACTATACATGCACACTTGGCTGACATGACTACGACTCCCATGATGCAATACTAATGTGAGGGCATATGTGTTATGCACTTCTCCCTGCACACTGTGATTGACCTGGGGGGATGGGAATGGGTATACGATACGCAGCGTATGGGCGCAGGCATGCATCTTACCTTGTTCTGTGGTAGCTGCGCCGGAGGTGTCCATCTGGGTTACTCCGACGACTGCCTCTGGCTCAATGGTCCCCTCAACGAGCTCCTCCAGGGCAGTGTTGGCAGGTACTGTGGATGGCCCCCATCCTGTGCCAGCTGCCTCCTTGACCCTTTCGGCAATTCATTCCTTTGCCCTCTTCCTGAGGTCATACCACCTCTTCTTTAGGTCGTCGATGCTGCGGTGCGTCACTCCTACAGCATTCACCCTCTCCCTGATGCGAAGCCAAATCTTCCTCTTCTCAGCTTCGGGCACCTTGAGTGACAGCTTCCCAAACAGCTTGTCAGGCTTGCTGCTCACCCCCTCGATCAAGTGCTCAAGTTCCCTGTCTCAGAACTTTCTCTTCCTCTTCCGTGGAGTGTCTGAAGTGGCAGGTGCATCCTTGTCCATCCTGGATGAAGGTAGGGTGGATGGTTTCAGTGGGTGAAGTCTCTTGCCTCAGCCTGTATGCTCTGCCTCCTCCTGTGAGCTCCTCAGTGCAGTGAATGAGGGAGGGGCTGGTTGACTTCCTGGTTGTGATGTCATCAGCCCGCTTCTCCTCCGACCCGTTTTTTGCGAATTCGCTAATTCCGAACTCGCTAATACCGATTTTGGTAATACCGAGTTCGGTAATTGCTAATCTTTATTTTATGGAATCGCTATTGAGTTTTTTGGTAAATATTAGCGATTTTTAAGGAAACTCTAAGATTTACCGAATCGGTTCATGCATTCCGAAATGCGATTCCTTATTAGCGATTCTTTATTTTTCACTTTTAAGGAATCGCTTTTTAGAATGTTGATGCATGTGCACCTAAGAATTTAAGGACACTTAGAGGACGACTACAAGCAAACCCTTTTGGACTTAGAGGTGTCTAGGGCCAACACCGATGGGAGCACCGGGGTACTCGAGTTACCTCACCCAGGGAAGCCGGGTGCATAGATGTCAAATGGTGTCAGGTCGGGGCGTCGTTTTCAATAGAAGCTGGCAAAGAAGTCCTGCTGCCGTGAAGAGGGGAAGTGTCCGGAGAGATCCAAGCCTGGATCGAGGATGGAAGGAACCTGAAAGCAGAAGGGACAGAGTCTGGGTCACTTACCAGTGACCAGGGGCACGATAGTCCAATGCCCACAGATGTCGGGTGCTTCCGGTGAGTTGACGGGTGTCTTGACTCTTCAGCCACGAGGTCCAGGAGGCATCGACGACAACCAGGAGCTGGATTCGAGCTGTCCCACAAAGTCTGTCGAGAGCTGTGGTGTCGGCGACCAGGATGGACCCAACAAGCCTTGGCAACGACAAGTCAAGGGGAAATAGAAGAAAGACGTCGGTGCAGACCAGCAAGGTCTGGCGGACTCACCCAGCAAGGGTAAGTCGGGGCACTTCTGGAGCAACCAGGAAAGCCCAATCAGAAGAGAAGTTGCCTTTGTGGGGACCCACTAGCCAATGGGCTAGCGATCGCAAAGGAGCCTCGAGCAGTTGGAATGGAAACTGGCCCACGGGTCAATCATGGAGTGGAGGCCAGAGATTTTTGGTGCTGTAGATGCCCAAGTCTGGGGCTACTCGGAGCCCAAAGCACAACTTCGAGGAATATCAGGAAGATGATGTACCAGCAAAAGATCACGGTGTCCAGGGGTCACAGTTCCACGTCACCCACGATAGCCACGGGCCTCAGTATTGCTGTGGACTCAGGGTAGCCTTGGGAAAGTCTGGAAATCTACCTCTGGTGATGCAAAGACTTCGGCGTCCGGTGGTAGCTTCAGAGTTGCAGACTAGACAGTTGCTTCTTTGGTGCCTGCCAAGCAGGGGAGTCACTCCTTGACCCCAAGGGAGATTTCTTCAGTCTTCTAGTGAAAATAGAAAGTCGAAGGTCCAGGATGTATGTTGCAAAGTTTCGTCCAGGGTAATCTAAAGTCTCAAGGACTGGGTTCCAATACTTATGCTAAGTTTGGGGGTTGGACATACTCTAGGGACCCACCAATGCGAGGGTTTGGAAAGAGGGGTGGTAACACCCATTTCCTTTGTCCAGTTTCATGCCAGAGCAGGGGCAGGTAGGTTTGAACTGGACTATGCACAGGGACACCAAGTGTGCCCCCAGTGCAGGACTTCAAAGCACCAGAGAGTGCTCCCGCCCAGCCCCAATACACATCTGTCTGTCAGTGGAGGTGGTTACACCTCCTTGGGACAGGAAACCTATTGTCCAGGCCTCCCCTGCTGGAGTTTCGGTCAGCAGCAGGAGGCCAGACCCGTGTCTGTGGCAGTGGCATCCATTTTGTGATGCCAGGGCTTTAGAAAGTCTTATCTGGGTAGACCAGTGTGAACATGTCTCTCCCTCTAGAAGGGTGGAATGCCACCCCCGCCGCCAGAACTGGCGGGGGGGGGTAGTATTCCAAAGTGTTTGACACCAAACACAACATGTTTCTGTGCAGCCAGTCCAATGTTAGCATTTACTGCGATGTTATAATGCACTTGAGAGTATATGGTCAGGCTGCACCACAAACAGCATCAGAGGAGGTACTCAGAACCCTGCCGAGGGGCTCTGCTCATGCAGGGGCACCCTCTCACATAAAAACCAAGCACTCTGCCTTCAGGATTGTTAAGGCCTGCCATAGGAGTGACTTATAGGTTTTATATGTGTGTACAATGGTAATGATATAGGTAGCCTATACCACAGTAAGGGGTGCAGGCACCACCTTACCCAGGCTGCAGTAGCAGACCTGTGGTTTCATTTTGGAGAGCTTCCCAGGGGTGACATAATACATGCTTCAGCCCCTGGTAGGCCTCTGAGGTACCTATGCCCTAGGTACATAGTATACCATATACTAGGGGCTTATGAGGCACTCCAGAATCCAATTAGAGATGTACCTAATGTACATGGAAACCATTTCAGAGAGGAAGCAACTAGGCCGGGGTCCTGATTAGCAGGGCCACATCCAGACTAAGGTCAACAAACAGTGAAACACCAGCAAAAAGTGGGGGTACCCATGTGAAGCAGATTCAACTCTCCTACAATTTTCCACAAATTCATATATAAAACTAATCATCATATACCTTAGGCAAAACTTGACCTTTCCAAGAACTCTTCTTGCGCATTGGACATGTGTCCATCTTTATGTTGATGCAATAACATTTTGCTGTCAAAAAATAAAAGTTATATAACATGTAAAACTCCAAAAATAAGTAACCCCCTTGATGATGATGCTGGGCTCTCAACTGCTCACTAAGTTGGGGATAGACCACCACAAGTATGCACACCCTTGGGGGGATCAGGGTATGGCACACCCACTTCCCATGTTGAAAGGACTGGCTAATGGATGCGCTGCTTGTAGAACCACAGGGTCCGCATCTTCTTGGCAATGACCTTCCAGATTACATTCTTCTTATGGGCATTGACCTTTATGGATACTGAAAAATAAATAAATAAATGTTTTACTAAGTTCCAACTGAATTTGAAAAAAGAAATTCATATAATGAACCAAAATTTTAGTAACCTGTTGAGTACCCTTATCCCTTATGCACTGCTCATTATCAGGCCCTGCCATCTGCAGCCTGATGACAATAATGTAAAATGAACACAGCTTCCACTTAACTTTTAAAGGGAAATATGAGCTTGTGCTATTTTAAAAATAAACTCAAGGCAGTACTCGGAAGGTGTTTGGGAGCTACTAGTAGCTCATAATCGACTGAGACACCTGATTTAGGCTAATTGATTTTTGGGAAAATACAAATGATATATTTCAATATTATTTGGTATTTAAAAAACTATGGGGCACATGCATCAAGCTTTTTTGCGATCGAAAACAGCGCAATTCGCAAGAATCGGCCATTTGCAATTGCAAAATGGCCTTTTCTAATGCAAGAAAGTTTTATTAATGCGCAATTTAGTGAATCACGATTCACTAACTTTTGAATGCAAATAGTAAAACACAATTTGTGATTCCCTAATGCACATGCAAGAAGCATTTCCTAAATTGGAACTGTGCATTTAGGAAACGCTAATTACCATGTACATACTTTGAAAAATTCACAAAGCTGCATTTAAAGTGCCATGTGTGTGCCTTACATGTGCACCCTTGTTTGTTAGGGGCGCCTCAGGGGCGCCTTAGGCACCCTTTTGAATTAACTAATTTGTGATTACCAATTAGGTAATTGCAATTTAGGTAATGCAAGACCATTCTCACCTACTGGCCTTGGGCTTTGAGGCCCATAGGAAAGAATGGAGTTGCAATTGCAAATAGCGATTCCCTATTTGCTTTTGGGATACTTAAGGAATCTAATTTAGAGAATCGCTATTTTCTCTCTGTTTCGTTGCATTGCATTTTGTGATTACCAAAAAGCGATTTCTAAAAAATCGCTTTTGGTAATCGCAAAATGAAACTTTCTTGTATGTTCCCATATATATATGATCAAGGCCGTTGTATCGGCCGAAACACGTAATGACTCTTACCGTGGTGGATTAAAAGAACTTTTGCCCATACTGCAGAGGAGTTCGTGGTTTTCATTTCCAGCGCTGTGTTGCAAATGGGAGGAAACTCAAGTCATCGAGTGTGATATATATATATATATATATTACCTACTGGCGGTCGCCAGTAGGTAGTTATAGTTAGGACCCCTTTTCCATAGGAAATTCGCAACATTCTATTTTGAATAACTTTGGCGCCGGTCGACGAATCCTCGCGAATTTCTCAAAATAGGTGGGGCGCTACGCTCCGCTCCTACCCTGAAAGTCTCGGGGGGATTCGTCAAGCGGGGGCTGAGATAAAAGGGGGGTCCCAAAACGCGTTTTTCCCATGCATTTTTCCATAGGACCTTTAGACAGGGCTACAGCCCGAACGGCTGAACAGAATTACTAGAAATTTGGCAGAGAGGTAGTCCCTAGGTCAAGGAAGTGCCTTTTGTAGGTTTGGTGTAAATCTGTTCAGTAGATTCTGAGAAAATAGCCTTTAAATCAATATATATATCTGAGCCAGCTTACGGTACGCTTACCGTAAGCTTACCGTACGCGTACGGTGGCGTGCGCGAGCGCGATTCTGATTGGCTGTTAGATCTTAGTAAACATTCGAATCGGCCGAAACCAGGAAGCGGCAGCCGCCATTTTGTGTGTTTCACTCAGAAAAAAAAGAGTGAAAACAAGAAAAGGGGGCAAGGAGGAGAGTTACAGACCCCCTTACATTTGTGAGGGGGTCAAAGAAGGACAGAAAAGTACAAAGAAAACATTTATTGATTTTTAAAAAAATCACGGGGTACGCGTACGGTAAGCTTACGGTAAGCGTACGGAAGAAAAAAAAAATTAAAAAAGAAATGAAATGCAGATTTAAGAGTTTAGATATTAGGGGGCTCTAAAAAGAGCCGTTGTGTTTATGAAGTGATTTTTTAAGTGGTACCTACAAGTAAGTACCGATGCAGAGTCTAAGGTTCAAGAGGAAGACTCTGTTCCCTTCATCATTGAAGTGCACACCATCTCCTCTATAAATGTCTTGCATGTCATAACACAAGTTGTTGTGGTAAATGGCACCCATACCATAGTCACGGAGGAAAGCAGAAACAGATTTGTTGACGTGCTTTCTTGCTTTGTCAATTTCCGGACAGAAATGATTGGACCAGTTCCATTTTTGCCTTTGGCATATGTTGGAAAACACAAAGGCAGTTTTAGGGAAAAGTGAAAACAGTTGTGCAAAGGTCTCCTTCATAAGCATTTCCAGACCTACCCCAGTCAAAGTGCCTAGGTCATTGCCACCACAGTGCACTATTATGAGGTCAGGGTGTTGGATTTGCATGGAGGATTTCACCAATGGCATCAATTGGTGCCACTTTAACCCTCTATGACCAATCCATTTAATGTCTACATTTGGCAAAGCAAGGTCTCTCACCATACCTGTTTTCTCTGCAAACTTTTCACTCCAGAAGACATAGCTGTGCCCTACAATCCACACTGTGAACATCTTCAAAGGAGAACTGGATGCACTCAGGAGGTGTCTTTCAGTAGAATGGCAATATGAAAAGAAAGACAGTTTGGAAATGGAGGCATACATATTTTTTTCAAAACAAAAAGAACTGATTGGCTGTTTCATACCATTCTAGAATAAAAACTAGGCTGTATGTGTAAATTAATAGAAGCATGTTTTGTATTGGTACAAAAAACATGTGTTACCAAAGAACAGTACTATGGATTTGCTGTTAGGTTTGAAAAGTCAAGCACTCTTGCTCTGTGGAATTGAAACATTGTGTGGCGAACTTCTGACCTAACTCCACACAGCAGTGTTCCATGAGCTGTTGCTATGGTAGCAGGCAGAAGTCAAGTTGGGGGAAGGGTACTAGGCAGAAGTCAAGTTGGGGGCATGGTACTTTTGGAAAAGGGTTGGTTTTCAACCAATAGAAATGTGTGATTACATTTGAAAAAAAGGGGGAAGCACTGAGATTTGAAACTTACATGTATATGTGTGGAAAAATAGAGGGAAAGTTTGCCATTATCTGGTTCTGCTGAGAGGAGAGAGGTGTAGAGAACAGAGATCCTGGCTCTGATAATTTGCTGTTTGAGTGCCACATTTCTTTCACAACTAACTAATTTTAAAGGTGAGTTTAGAGTTTGAGAGGGGATGTATATGGTAAATTAAGTAATGAATAATAGAATTGGAATTCCTTTTGTAGAAGTTGTGTTTATTATTTTCTGTTTTGGGAGAAATTTAAATGTGAGGAACATGTAAAATAATATGGACTATTTTTTCATGATAAATTAAGGTGTACTGGTAAAAATAAGGAATACTTTAAGGGTTTGAGGTTGCAGTCAGTAATGCAAATACATTCAGCATCACTAAGGCTGGTTGCCCTTGCTGGAGTGTAGGCAGTCACCGAGGATACACATGGTGGTGGTCTGAAAAAGCAGTTTGGACATGGGCTTTTTAAAAAAATCTAAAAAGTGGATTCATAATGTGTCAGTCTGTAAAAGTGATTTTCAGTTGCCAAAAAAAAAGAGCAGTAAGTGTGCATTTAAATTGGCAAAGAAATTTCGTTTTGTGACTAATGTGAAAACATGACTCTGTGTGCAAATAGGAATTACAGGCAGAGATTTATTGCGTTTTGCTCTGGTGATTTCACAGTTGCATTAGTAGGAAAAAGGGGGAGCGATTTTTTGGGGGAAGAAGCAGACTCTTAGCACACACCCAGCTCCTTTCCATGTATAATCATGCACAGTATTTAGAAGCGAGTGGGGTTTTGAGGTTTCAGTCTGTAATGCAAATACATTCAGCATCACTAAGGCTGGTTGCCCTTGCTGGAGTGTAGGCAGTCACCGAGGATACACATGGTGGTGGTCTGAATAAGCAGTCTGGACATGTGCAATTAAAAAAATCTAAAAAGTGGATTCATAATGTGTCAGTCTGTAAAAGTGATTTTCACTTGCCAAAAAAAAAGAGCAGTAAGTGTGCATTTAAATTGGCAAAGAAATTTCGTTTTGGGACTAATGTGAAAACATGACTCTGTGTGCAAATAGGAATTACAGGCAGAGATTTATTGCGTTTTGCTCTGGTTATTTCACAGTTGCATTAGTAGGAAAAAGGGGGAGCGATTTTTTGGGGGAAGAAGCAGACTCTTAGCACACACCCAGCTCCTTTCCATGTATAATCATGCACAGTATTTAGAAGCGAGTGGGGTTTTGAGGTTTCAGTCTGTAATGCAAATACATTCAGCATCACTAAGGCTGGTTGCCCTTGCTGGAGTGTAGGCAGTCACCGAGGATACACATGGTGGTGGTCTGAAAAAGCAGTCTGGACATGTGCAATTTAAAAAATCTAAAAAGTGGATTCATAATGTGTCAGTCTGTAAAAGTGATTTTCACTTGCCAAAAAAAAAGAGCAGTAAGTGTGCATTTAAATTGGCAAAGAAATTTCGTTTTGGGACTAATGTGAAAACATGACTCTGTGTGCAAATTGGTTTTACAGGCAGAGATTTATTGCGTTTTGCTCTGGTGATTTCACAGTTGCATTAGTAGGAAAAAGGGGGAGCGATTTTTTTGGTGCAGAAGCAGACTCTTAGCACACACCCAGCTCCTTTCCATGTATAATCATGCACAGTATTTACAAGCGAGTGGGGTTTTGAGGTTTCAGTCTGTAATGCAAATACATTCAGCATCACTAAGGCTGGTTGCCCTTGCTGGAGTGTAGGCAGTCACCGAGGATACACATGGTGGTGGTCTGAAAAAGCAGTCTGGACATGGGCTTTTAAAAAAATCTGAAAAGTGGTTTCATAATGTGTCAGTCTGTAAAAGTGATTTTCACTTGCCAAAAAAAAAGAGGAGTAAGTGTGCATTCAAATTGGCAAAGAAATTTCGTTTTGGGACTAATGTGAAAACATGACTCTGTGTGCAAATAGGAATTACAGGCAGAGATTTATTGCGTTTTGCTCTGGTGATTTCACAGTTGCATTAGTAGGAAAAAGGGGGAGCGATTTTTTGGGGGAAGAAGCAGACTCTTAGCACACACCCAGCTGCTTGCCATGTGGAATCATGCACAGTATTTAGAAGCGAGTGGGGTTTTGAGGTTTCAGTCTGTAATGCAAATACATTCAGCATCACTAAGGCTGGTTGCCCTTGCTGGAGTGAAGGCAGTCACCGAGGATACACATGGTGGTGGTCTGAAAAAGCAGTCTGGACATGGGCTTTTAAAAAAATCTGAAAAGTGGTTTCATAATGTGTCAGTCTGTAAAAGTGATTTTCACTTGCCAAAAAAAAAGAGCAGTAAGTGTGCATTCAAATTGGCAAAGAAATTTCGTTTTGGGACTAATGTGAAAACATGACTCTGTGTGCAAATAGGAATTACAGGCAGAGATTTATTGCGTTTTGCTCTGGTGATTTCACAGTTGCATTAGTAGGAAAAAGGGGGAGCGATTTTTTGGGGGAAGAAGCAGACTCTTAGCACACACCCAGCTGCTTGTCATGTGGAATCATGCACAGTATTTAGAAGCGAGTGGGGTTTTGAGGTTTCAGTGTGTAATGCAAATACATTCAGCATCACTAAGGCTGGTTGCCCTTGCTGGAGTGAAGGCAGTCACCGAGGATACACATGGTGGTGGTCTGAAAAAGCAGTCTGGACATGGGCTTTTTTAAAAAAATCTGAAAAGTGGTTTCATAATGTGTCAGTCTGTAAAAGTGATTTTCACTTGCCAAAAAAAAAGAGAAGTAAGTGTGCATTTAAATTGGCAAATAAATTTCGTTTTGGGACTAATGTGAAAACATGACTCTGTGTGCAAATAGGAATTACAGGCAGAGATTTATTGCGTTTTGCTCTGGTGATTTCACAGTTGCATTAGTAGGAAAAAGGGGGAGCGATTTTTTGGGGGAAGAAGCAGACTCTTAGCACACACCCAGCTGCTTACCATGTGGAATCATGCACAGTATTTAGAAGCGAGTGGGGTTTTGAGGTTTCAGTCTGTAATGCAAATACATTCAGCATCACTAAGGCTGGTTGCCCTTGCTGGAGTGTAGGCAGTCACTGAGGATACACATGGTGGTGGTCTGAAAAAGCAGTCTGGACATGGGCTTTTTTTAAAAAATCTGAAAAGTGGTTTCATAATGTGTCAGTCTGTAAAAGTGATTTTCACTTGCCAAAAAAAAAGAGCAGTAAGTGTGCATTCAAATTGGCAAAGAAATTTCGTTTTGGGACTAATGTGAAAACATGACTCTGTGTGGAAATAGGAATTACAGGCAGAGATTTATTGCGTTTTGCTCTGGTGATTTCACAGTTGCATTAGTAGGAAAAAGGGAGAGCGATTTTTTGGGGGAAGAAGCAGACTCTTAGCACACACCCAGCTCCTTTCCATGTATAATCATGCACAGTATTTACAAGCGAGTGGGGTTTTCAGGTTTCAGTCTGTAATGCAAATACATTCAGCATCACTAAGGCTGGTTGCCCTTGCTGGAGTGTAGGCAGTCACCGAGGATACACATGGTGGTGGTCTGAAAAAGCAGTCTGGACATGGGCTTTTTTAAAAAAATCTGAAAAGTGGTTTCATAATGTGTCAGTCTGTAAAAGTGATTTTCACTTGCCAAAAAAAAAAGAGCAGTAAGTGTGCATTCAAATTGGCAAAGAAATTTCGTTTTGGGACTAATGTGAAAACATGACTCTGTGTGGAAATAGGAATTACAGGCAGAGATTTATTGCGTTTTGCTCTGGTGATTTCACAGTTGCATTAGTAGGAAAAAGGGGGAGCGATTTTTTGGGGGAAGAAGCAGACTCTTAGCACACACCCAGCTCCTTTCCATGTATAATCATGCACAGTATTTAGAAGCGAGTGGGGTTTTGAGGTTTCAGTCTGTAATGCAAATACATTCAGCATCACTAAGGCTGGTTGCCCTTGCTGGAGTGTAGGCAGTCACCGAGGATACACATGGTGGTGGTCTGAAAAAGCAGTCTGGACATGGGCTTTTTAAAAAAACTGAAAAGTGGTTTCATAATGTGTCAGTCTGTAAAAGTGATTTTAACTTGCCAAAAAAAAAGAGCAGTAAGTGTGCATTCAAATTGGCAAAGAAATTATGTTTTGTGACTATTGTGAAAAGAAATGTAGTAATATATTTAAATAAAATAAAGGAATTTTTTTTTAGTTTTTTTCAGGTATTGCTGAAGAGCAGTGGACAACATTTAAGATGCCTACAAAATCCAGAGTTCAAAAAACGCACAAAAAAAACCTATATTTGAAGACAACTAGAGGACCAAAGTTAGTAGAAGATGCTCATGTTGGGAAAAAGAAAAAATCTTCTGGTAAGCAGAAAAAACAATTTCTAAAAAATATTTTCAAAAGAATGAAAAATGTACAAAATGTCTGTACTCGAAAGGATGTTTTCAAAAAAAAAGGAGAGGAAAAAATTGACAATTTAGTTAATGCAAATATACCTTCAGCAACTGAAAAGATTTATATAAATAGAAAAACAGCGTTTAAAGAGATACGTAGAAAAATGTTTCAGAGAAGAGTTATGTCCAATTTGATGAAGGATGTGAAGAAATATAAGAAAAAGACAAAGTTTTATAAAAGAAAAAAAGAAATAGAAGCCATTGCAGCAAAGGCATTAGAATTAAAAAGGAAACTATTCATTTTAATTTTGAATAGGATGCGTACATTAGACAAAATGGTTAATGTACTGAAATCACATAGCAAAAGGAAAAGAGTAGTGAACAGAACAAACTTTTGTAAAGTGTTTTTAGGAAAGTGGATGCATAGTTCAAGTAGTGAACCTTTTTTTAATGAAGAGAGCTATTTTCAAAGTAATAGTTTGCTGCATGCAGTTGACACCAGAGGTCGTTCTCACGAAGTAAAAAATGGTTGCATAATGGAGAAGGAGATAATGGTTCCAAGAGATGAGGTACAAGTGATGGCAGATGAGGCTATGGGGAGACGTCCTAAAGCCCCAGTATACACTTGGAATTGTAGTAGTATTTGCACTGTGCGTCAGGAATCTATTGACAAATTTCGAGAGTTTCTAAGAGAATATAGTAAAAAAAGTATAAAACAGAAGATTAAGGTGCTTCAAAGTCTGGATCCATGCAGAGTGAGAGAGAATACTGGTTTGCAGGGTCATTCTCTGGCTTGTCTATCTAGAAAAGTGTGCAATAGTGTTTTCCATCATTTTAGGATGCTGGCTGTTCATCATACTGAAATGAGAAAGTTTGTGAGACGGTTGTATTTTGCCAAAAGTCCAGCAATAAAGTTAAATGAATTGAATAGGGCTCTGTTCCGAGGAACGGTATCAGATGTAGAGAAGGTTGTTGATGAAATTCAGTTTTGTTACTTTGGTCCTGAACAAAACAGTGCAGAGAAGGACACAGTAAATGAGGAAGAAGTGGAAGAGAATGTAGAACCCTCTGTAAGTAACACATTTAATGATCACATAACAAAATTTGCAATAGTCTCTAATGAAAGACCAAATTTTACTTGTATTTGTTGCCGCAGAACTCATTATAGAAAACAAACTAGGAATGTTGATCTCTACAGAAAGAGTGAAAATGAAGATAATTATAAGTGGAAGGATTTTGCCACTTATATATTTCTAGAAAATTGTTTTGATTTGGGTGAAGATCAAGTTAGAGGAAAATAGAATGCCGACCAGAGCTGTACATAATAATTTAGAATTGGATGCTATTCATGCTGAACTTTCTGAATGAAATACATATGAGTCTATACTCATTCAATGTGTTCATCCGTTCCAGACCATAGTACGTATGGAGCCCAAAACTGGTAAATTACCTCCTTCTGATTTACTGAGAGGTTTAAAAGGAAGAGTGGTGTATTTGCCCTTGGATTTGAAAAAAAATATGGAAACTATTGATGCGGATACTTTGGAAACTGAACCATTAGTTATTCTGGTTAATGGTGTACCTACAAAGAATAAGAAGATTTGGCAGGAGCTGGTAGATGTGCGGAAAGTACAAAGAGCAAATTTGTATTTGAAAAGGAATAACAAATGGTATGAATCAATTTATATAGAAGAAGAAGAAGAAGAAGATTTACAAGAAGACACAGAAACACCAACTGGACAAATAGAAAAAGCGGACAAGTCAAAGGAAGAAGAAATTTATGAACATTTTAGCATACATCCTCTTCATTCAAAAGAAGTTATGGGAGACAATATTGATCTCTTTCAGATGAAGAAAGCAAAAGGAACTCCCGTGAGTGTATGGGAGGAGAGCTTGGAAGCTCGATGTTTTCCCCAGCTGTTTCCTAAAGGAAAAGGAGGACGATACGATGAACGTCCAGAACAGATTCCAGCTTCTGAGTATCGGACTACAAGACTATATGCTGAAGATCCCAGATTTCGACAAAGTATTCCTTATTTGTTCCATCTTTTATTTGAAAGCGACTTGTCTGCACTGTCTTATGCAGTAAATCACATTGTAAAAAGTGGAGTACATTTACAAAATGTGTCTGCTAAGAATTTTATAGAGAAAGTGCAGCACCGAGATGATCATTTGGAAACACAACTGATCAATCTGATGGCTTGTCAGCGTGGGACAAATGAATATTGGTACCGACGCCATGGTGAATTAAAATGCATGTTACGGAATTTAGGAACACCAACATGGTTCGTTACCCTAAGCTGTGCCGAGTACGCTTGGGATGATTTACTGGATTTTCTACGAGAGGCAAATTCAAACATTAAAAACATCGAATACAAGACAGCAGGAGAACTGTTCTCATTGGATCCGGTTAATGTTTGCAGATATTTCAATCATAGATTTGAGGCTATGATGTCCTTCATCTGCAATAAAAAAAATCCACCTCTTGGAGAAGTAGTAGATTTCTTTTGGAGAAAAGAGTACCAGGCAAGAGGTGCTCCTCATATTCATATGCTGTTGTGGATCAAGGATGCCCCAAAGTTTGGAACAGATACTGATGAAGCAGTGTTATCTTTCATTGAAGAATATGCAACATGTGCTATACCAAAAAGCACAGAAGAGAAAAAGTTAAAGGAGCAAGTTTTACGTTTCCAAAGTCATCGGTGTGGAAAATACTGTCGACGGAAATACAAGAGCAAAGATAAATACTACACTAAATGTCGATTTGGATTTCCTAGACCTGTTCTTTCAAATGGAAGAGTCAACAGTTTTATGTCAGCTGTGAGACATACTATCACAAGAAAATCACCTAAGAATACCTACAACCTAAAAAGAAAAGAAGAATCAAAAAATATAAATGACTACAACCCAGTCATTTTATCCATGTGGAACGCTAACATGGATATACAGTATGTAGCTGACAATTCCATTGCTGTTGCTCGATATGTAACGTCTTACATTACGAAATCAGAAAAAACAGAATTGAAGGAAATGTGGGAAGAGATTTCTCACGAGAAGACTGTCAGTAAGAAGCTGTACAGTTTCAGTTTGAAGATGTTATCGCATCGAGAAATTGGATCCTACGAATGTTCAGATAGGTTATCTTCTGCAAGTCTCTACTCGAAGTCAAGAAGAATAATTTGGGCAAGTTTAGGCCTTGCAGCAATGAGAAATCGGGTACTGAAATCTGTTGGAGAAATTGAATATTTGGCCGAGAATGACCCAGAAAGTACAGATATTTTGAAATCAAACATGTTGGACACATATTATCCCAAGAGAAGTCAACATCTGGAGAACATGTGTCTCTATGAAGTGCTGCAGAACTACATTTATTCACGGAAAGCCGCAGAAGACATCAACAATGGAAAATATAAAGTCGTTGGTGAGGAAGGATGTTTGGTGAAGCAAACAAAAGGAAGTTTGATAAATCACAGGAAGCTGAGTTGCGACACTCCTGACAAGAAGGAATTTTACTACTTGGCTCTTTTACAGTTGTTTAAACCATGGCGTACAGAGGATGAACTACTGGGAGAATTTCAAAGCTATGAAGATTCTTTTAATGCTTGCAAAGACAGCATACAATGCAGTACATTCTCAAGTTATCTGCAAATGTTAAATGAAGAAATTGAACAGGAAACTACAATTGCAGCAGAAATAGCTAGAGACAGTTCTCAGGACAGCCAAAGTTCAGGAACACTCAGTCAAGATCCCCTAGGACAACCAATCGTTGAAAATGAAGCATCAATAGCCATGAATGAAGTGGAAACGGCTATGAATCAAGCTCAAGAAGAATTTATAGACTTAGAAAATTTGGAAAGACAACTGAATCAAGAGCAGCAACAAATTTATGAAGAGATCAGAAACAAAATTGATCACGGATTTCTACATGAAAAAAAAGAGTGCTCATGCACATCATTTCATCCAATCAGGACAAGCTGGAACTGGAAAAAGTTTCCTTATAAAGGTCATCAGAAGCTACCTACAGCAAAAAACAGATTCTACTTTGTCTTGTGTGGTTACTGCTCCAACTGGGTTAGCAGCATATAACATAAAAGGAATCACTTTACATCGTTTGCTAATGTTACCAGTGGAGCATGAGAACAAAATACAATACAACAAGCTAACTGGAGAAGCATCCTTGGAAGTTTCAAGAGTATTGAAGAAGATGCAAGTTCTCATTATTGATGAGGTGAGCATGGTATCAAACTTAATGCTTGCCTTTGTGCATTTAAGAATGCAGCAAATTTTGAAGACAGACTATGACATGTTATTTGGTGGAAAACACGTCATAGTTTTTGGAGATCTTTTGCAACTTACTCCAGTTAAAGAACAACCAGTGTTTAATACTGTCACACATGAAGACACGAAGAAGTCATTGGGAAGCATAGGAAATACAAATATTTGGTCCTTCTTTGAGTACAAGGAACTTACTACTAATATGAGGCAAGCAAGCGATGAAGAATATGGAAGTATTCTGAAAGATATCAGAATTGGACTACTCACAGAGCAAAAAAGCATTACAGAGTCGGCTGCTACATAATTTATTTCCAAAGGAAGAAATAGTTGCAGAGAAAATATACAAGAACAATTGCAGAAAACAAAAGTGTCATCTGCTTAATGCCAACTCTACGTGAATGCTCAATATTTAATGAGGAGCTTTTGAAATTGGAAAAGGAAGAGATCAGGAAATTGGAAGCAGTGGACAAAATTGAGGATGGAAGAATTACTGTCACAGTAACAGGCAAACTGAAAAATAAATTGGATTCACTAGAGAAGAACATCTCCAAAACAGCTGGATTAGAAAAAAATCTATATGTTTGCATGAACTGTAGAGTATTTTTAAGAAGAAATTTGGATGTTGAAAAAGGTTTAGTTAATGGAGCTATGGGAAGAGTTGTGGGTTTTAATAATTATCAGAAAAAAGATGGAATTGAATGTTTAAAAATAAAATTTGATCAGATAGAAGAAGTTAAAGATATTTGTCGTTGTACAGTTCGTTTCATGCTTGTGAAAGACTTATATGTACGTAGGAAGCAGTTTCCGTTTTCTCTAGCATATGCTGTAACTATTCACAAGTCTCAAGGATTGACTGTAGATTGTGCATTTGTGAACATTGGTTCAACTGTGTTCAAAGAAGGTATGGCATATGTTGCTTTGTCACGAGTGAAAACATTATCTGGTTTATTCATGATAGACTTTGATGATTCAAAAGTTAGTGCTGATACAAACTGTGTAAAGGAGTATAATAGATTAAGAAGAAGCTATGCTCCTCATTTAGGTCAGTATCCTGTGTTGGAGAAACGTGTAGTTTCTCGTAAAAGAAAAAATGAGAATATCTGTAATGAAGATGTAGAGAAGAGGAAAAAAAAGAGGAGTGATGTAATTGCAAGCAAAAAGAAAAAGGAAAATGAAGAACAGGGTGTAGGATGTCATTTTGAAAATAGCTCTGGTGTCAACTGCTACGCAAATGTAGTGCTGAATGTTGCATTTTATCTGGAAAGTGTGCAAGAGCAGATAATAGTAAATCAGGGAAAAAGATTCTGTTCTGAGCTGAGTCTCCTTTTTCAAAAGCTGAGTAAAGATAAAACTCAAATAGAAAGTGCTACTGAAATTAGAAAACTTTTAGATATATGTTCAGGACAAACACAGTTTTCTCAAAATGAACAGCAAGATGCACACGAATTTTTGATGTATTTTCTTCAAGTACTGGAAGAAGAAGGGGTTCCCATTGAAAATGTATTTGGTCTCTCTTATAAATGGGAACATAGTTGTGAAAACTGTTATAATATATGTGCCTCTAATGTTGATAATGAAAGGTTTATTTATTTGACATTGCCAGAGAGTAAAACAGTCACTTTTGCAAAATTAGTTAAAGATGCTAATCATAGCATGAAATGCGGTGAGTGTAAATCTGACATGTATTCAACATTAATTTTAAAGGAATACGGACAGTATGTAATTTTAATGATGCAACGATGTAGAGCTGATGGTTCAAAATTGGATACTTTAATAAAGAAGTTTACAGGACAGCAATTATCAATTTCAGGAAAAACTTTTGTAACTGTTGCAATAATTTTCCATGATGGACCTACTGTTACTTCTGGACATTACACAGTTTATCTTAAATGTGAAAAAGGCTGGACACTGTGTAATGATTCCCAATTGATTTTCAAACAACGTTTGCCTTTTGATTTAGCAAATTCCTATCTAATCTTCCTGAAACCTAAATTTTAGAGAGACTTGGCAAGATCTGGACAAAATAATTTTACCATTTTACTGGATTACCATTGGAATTTTCAAAAAAAAAGATTTTTTAAATTATCATTTGGCCTAATGGAAAGATAACCAATTGTAATGTGGACTTTTTTAATTTTTAATGAAACTTTCAAAAACCAATAATTTAGAGAAAATCAGTAACATCTGCACAATTTAAAAAAAGATTGTACAAAATTACTATTTGGCCATGCGGAAAAGTAACCAATTCTATTGTGGACTTAATAAATTATTTAAAAAAATTTCGGGAACCAAAATGTTACAGAGAATCGGTGAGATCTGGACAAATTAAACTTTAGAATTTTATTGGATTACCATTGGAAATTTAATCCAAAAATTTGTTTTAAAATTACTATTTGGCCTAAAGGAAATGGAATCAGATGTATTGTGGAGTTATTTGAGATATAATATTGTGATTATACTTCTGAAACAAAAATATCAGACGGTATTTTAAAGAAATAAGTATTGTTTTTTGATGATATTTTTTTAGAATATTATGCATTTCTGTAATGTTAAGTTTAAGTGAGAAGAGATTCTGGGCTTTTTTAATACAATCTTTGAGATTGTTATTTTTTTTTTTGCCCGCTGTTAAATGATGAATGCAATTGCTTTCACAATTTAAAGTGAAATGCAATATATTCTGAAAACAGCAAAAATAAGTCAAAAATATTTTTTGGTAAATATGTAAATACGTGTACTGTATTTTAAACTGTTTTAAAAATATTAATACTTTTTTCTTTTTTTTCAGATTGATATAGAAAATTTTCGAAAACTAGAACCATTTTTAAAGCAATTTTTTTTAAAAAAAACAAATGAATAAATATTTTTTTGAGTGGGTATGGTAAGTCAATAATAATAATTGTAGTGTTTCAAAGTCCTTGTAATGTGATTATTGATTTTTAGTGTTTTAAAAAAAAAAAAAAAAAAATTACGTGCACCGTAAAAAAAAAAAAAAAAAAGTTTTTAAAAACATCTATAAAAAAAAGATGAAAGATAAGGTTGGCTCTTAAAAGAGCCGTTGTGTTCATGCAGGGAGAGAGGAAAGAAAGAATGGGAAAATTAGTCTCAGTGACAAGTGTGCTGATCTATTTTGAGGTTCACTAGGGAAACACTGGTCTCCCTATGACAAATTAGATCATGACAAGAGGCACATCGAATATCAACCCTCAGAAATCGAGGGTTAATTTCCAGAGGGCCAGCAAAAGGAGATGCTCCCCCCACAGATGAAGGGCTCACCTGACCTGCAGAAGAAGGAGTCAGCCCTGCAGATGATGGTCCAGGCTGAGCTGCTGTGGATGTGCTTGGTTGACTTTCTGAAGGGTTACCTCCAAAAAGTCGAGCATGTGTCCTTTTGTGCACATCCTTGAGGTGCCTCATCATGGTATGATTCCCAAAGGAATACTTCCTGTCAGGGTTACCTCTTGAAAGTACACGCTGACACAGCTTGCAAGTCACTAAGGGTGCATTTACCTTTAGCTGGCCTTCAGGAAAAGTAAAATAACCCCATACATAAGAGGTCTTTTGTTTCCTCGCTCTCTGCCTCAAGGTAGTGCTGCTAGTGCTAGCCTCACTCTCAGAAGAGCTCTGCTGTTCTGCCATCATATCACAAAGACGACCCAGCTCCTTCTCCTAAGGGATCACAAGCAGAAATAAGGGGAATGGGTGTGGTGTAGGAGAGTTCTAGAACTGAAAGTAGTTTCAACCAATCAAAAGTTGTGTTTCATGATCACATGACCTACCGTACGCTTACGGTACGCTTACGGTACGCTTACGGCAAAAGTGCGCATGCGCGTAAAAAAGACACGCGCTTGCGCGCATGCGCATAACAGTCACTGCCCGACACTTCAGCGTAACGTGCGCGTGTAGCGTACACGCGTACGCGTCCCACGCGGAGTACGCGCGGCTACGCAAATTGCATTACTATACGCAAACAGCGTAGATAAATTACGGGCGTTGCGTAAACCGTACGCTTACCGTAAGCTTACGGTACGCGTACTAAAAAAAAAGGAAAAAATGTACTGCAAAAAATTATAACATGTTTATTTTATGAAATATATTTAAAAAAACATATTAAAGAATTTTAAAAATTTAACCATAGTCTTTATAAAAGGTTAGAACATTAAATTAAAAATATGTTTAAAAAAATAGAAGAAAAAAAAAAATAGCATTTAAAAAACCTTGCAAATTCACTGAAAAAACCATGGGTTTCACACACGTTATAGTTAGGAATTAGCATTTAAAAAACCTTGCTAATTCAATGAAAAAACCATAGGTTTCACACACGTTATAGTTAGGAATTAGCATTTAAAAAACCTTAGAAATTCAATGAAAAAACCAAAGGTTTCACACACGTTATAGTTAGCTGGACATTTTACTCGTAAAAAACCATTGAAATTCCCCCGTTATAGTTAGTTAAGCTAACTATAACTCGCGCGCCCGCAATGCACTGCTGATGACGTCACATATTACATCACTCATGACATGGTCAGTGACATCACTCATGACATCACTGATGACATCTCAAATGACATCACTGATGACATCACTGATGACATCATCCTGTGAATGTGTGTTTTTCTGAAAATTAAATATGTTTTATATATGTATATCTCAAGGTCGATGGAAGAATAAATGGGTATATAAGTGTCTAAATGGATGATTTGTTTTTGAAAAATTGATTGTGTAACTGACTGATTAGGTGTATCATAGTGAATACATGGCTTAGTGAGTAATGTTTAAATATGTATATATCTGTATCAGTCTTTTACTTTGTGTATAAGTGGCTGCATGGGTTGGTGAGCAGCTACATGAGTGTTTATATGGGTTATTAGTTGTTTTTTTGAGTATCAGTCTGAGTGTCTGTATGGTTCGGTGGGGGGTATTACGTAGTGCATAGGTGCATGAATGAGTGACTCACTGTTTGTATGTGTTGAAGATAGTATGTATGCAGGACTGCATGGGTGGATGAGTGTGTGTATGGGTGTGTTAGTGAGTGAATGACTGTCTCTACAGTGTCTTTATGAGTAACTACATATGCTTTAAACTAGTATATGTGACTATTGGTGTATATAAGTGAGTATATGTGAGAGTGAGAGATTGAAAGAGTTCCTGTATGAATAAGTATGTGTTTCTATAAGTGATTGTTTAAAAGACTAAGTATGTGTAAGTTTTTGTAGAAGTAAGTGTGGTGGTGTGTGTATAACTATATGCAAGTAAATGGATGTTTTATTCTTTATTAGCATGAGTGACTATGTGTGTGAGTAACTCTACGGATGAGTGGCATTGTGTAACAGGATGTATAGGTGTATGAGTACATATGATGAGTGAGTACATGTATGAGTGACTGTATAGGACTGTTGGTGAATGAGTGGATGTGTATGTGGATCTTAGAATTACTGAAGAGGTTGTTGTAACTGGTATTGGTATGTCCATTGTTTTGAAAAGTTTAGTCTCTATTTATAAATGTGTGTATCAAAGGTTATATTAGGGTGAGAGGAGGTCTGCCACTCTATCACAAGGATGATGTCATCAGTGATGTCATCAGTGATGTCATTTGAGATGTCATCAGTGATGTCATGAGTGATGTCACTGACCATGTCATGAGTGATGTAATATGTGACGTCATCAGCAGTGCATTGCGGGCGCGCGAGTTATAGTTAGCTTAACTAACTATAACGGGGGAATTTCAATGGTTTTTTACGAGTAAAATGTCCAGCTAACTATAACGTGTGTGAAACCTTTGGTTTTTTCATTGAATTTCTAAGGTTTTTTAAATGCTAATTCCTAACTATAACATGTGTGAAACCTATGGTTTTTTCATTGAATATATATATATATATATATATATATATATACAGTTCCACAAAGCGTTCCTTCCGACAGCTCGGGACCCAAGAAAGGCGGTGCACACTCCGGCGGAGCACGCTGGTAATCCAATCCAGACAAATAAGCAACAATGACGTGCGCTCTCAGTCAAAAGGGAACCACAAGGGGGGCGTGGCTTGCATGCAATCAAGATGGCCGCATTCTCCTGAGCGTCTCCGTTACAATGCTTGTGCGCTGATGTTCGGAGCTTGTGTCAGCCGACTTTCAGCGGCTACCGGTGGCGGAATGCATTAGGATCACGACGGATGTTTCGCGACGCCCTTGGAGTGCCTTTTCATCTTTTTTTTCACTGCGCTCGTGTTTCCTCAGATGCGTCACCTAAGATGGCGGCGGCGCGAGAAACATGGGCGCGTTGAGCTGCACTCTTTGTCTAACTGCTTCTTGGACATTTCTCTTCTTGTCATGGTGTCTCAAGCCCAACAGGTACTTCCTCCAGTTGTTGGTATATCTGTATATCAGGTTTTGTTCGAGCAGTGGGATTCCTGATGCCTATTACTGCATTGTCTGAATATGCAAAGTGCAGTTCTTTCTGATGAGATTTTTACTGCAGGCTGCTTTTTTTTTTCTTTTCCTTCAACCTCTTGTCTTACAATGGATGATGCAGTGTTCTACCATTTGTTTTTTTTGTTTATTTTTCGGTCAAACAAGTGATTTCTGCATGATGGCTCCCTCAATTGCTATGTGATCAACGATCTTGAACACCCTCATTGGAACATTGTCAAATACCCTTTATATGAAATGTGCGCAGCACGGCGAGACGTGCTGTCTGTTTTATGAGGAGCCCTGTTCGTGTGGGAATATAGTCTCTGTGGTGCAGGATCTTCGGGACGGATGGTCTTCTCTATTCTGGCGCTGCTGATGCTGACGTCCACTTTTCTCAACAATTCACTGCTTCCCTGTGGTACCATCTAAGCGCCTCAAATTTCCACGACATACACCGTTGTGTTATGCTGGAGCCTTCAAATTTCTGCGCCATATTTACTCTTATTATTGTGGCTTCGCCATTTATGCTGTGTTGACTGTTGTGGTGGTCTGCCTTCCTCTGTTGTCTTCTGCTGCACCTTCTTCAATATGGAGACTGCGCACTCAGGTAAACCTCAGGCAGGTTCCTCAGGGGGTCGTAAAGATTCTAATTCTTCGTCTGTCAAGCGGTCTAAGAAAGGCCCGCCTTCCCCTAGTAAGTCTCCATTGCCTCTTACTCTTGAAGATATCATGGAGGAATTATGCCTTATCCGTCCTTTCATGACAGACACTGTTACTACTCTTCAGAGGCTAGACGACAAATGGTCCAGTCTAGACACAAGACTTTCTGATGTTGAACAGAAGATTAGTGATGCGCAGGATGTAGTCGCAAGAGTTGACACACTCACTAGGGAGATCAGCCAGCTCAAAAGAGTCACTGAAGATTTAGAAAATCGCAATAGTCGCAATAATCTCCGCATTTATGGTATTCCGGAGGGTTCTGAAGGGGCGGACATGATCCACTTTTTGAAAACTCAAGTTCTTCCAATTGTTGGCCTCCCAAAATCTTCAGACTTTAACATACAGCGCGCACATCGTCTGGGGCCACGGAACACCTCTACTACATCTAAACCTCGGGGAATCATCGCCTATTTTCTTCTTTACTCAGATCTTATGACGATTCTTCAAACAGCCAAGCAACATAAGCAAATGATCTGGTCTGGCCACAAAGTTTTCTTCACTCAGGATGTTTCCAAGCCCACTGCTTCTCGTCGAAAGGAATTTTTGGACCTCCAGCCTGCGTTGAGATCCATGAATGCACGTTATGGTTTGATCCACCCCTGTTTTTTCAAGGTGACTTATAAAGATAGATCTTACAGTTTTGAAGACCCTGCAGACTTGAAGAAGTTTATCCATACTCACAAAGGAGAACTCATGGAATTGAGCAAACCCTAATTGTTTTGTTTTGCTATTGTCTAACATACCGTATCTTGTTTACCCGACTTTAAACTGTATAGGTTAGTTCTTACATGTCTTGTGTTCATTCCTTTTTTTTTGTTTTTTTTCTCTTGCAGATCTTCCCCTTTTGGTGTCGTTGTCAAGGTTACCATTCGTGTTGCCCTGTGGTCTATAATGTATGTCTTACCCTGCTGCTGTTTTACTCTCCCTAACTGGTTGGTAAGTTCCTTTACTTGTCCTATTTTGTTGCCTTTTGTTAAATATTTCACTCCATGGTTTGTCTTTTTTTTTTATTTGTTCACGATGGCCTGCTCTTTCTTGTTGAATCCTCCTAGTTCTGCTGTCTTGCTCTGCGTTGCCCCTCTCCCACATTAATGTTTTTTGTTTGGATATGTTATATGGTTAAAGCCTCTTGGCTTTTTGCCATCTTTTTTCTGGTACTTTTTGGGGGACTTGGCTCCCTCTTATTCTCCTTTATACTCTTTCCTTTTTCCTTTCCCTTTCCTTTCCTCTTTCTTATCCTTCATCCTTTTTCCCTCCCCTTTTTATTCCTTTTTTCTCTACTTGTTTGGCAACATGTACAGTATTTATTCTATCTTATTCTCTTTTCTCTATTTTTCCCTTTTTCCTCTTTGCTTCTCCCCCCTTTTTGCTGCCTGTCCTCCCTTTCCTCACTCCTTTTTATCCCTATCATCTCTATTTTTTTGGCAACATCTTCACTATCTGATTCACTCCACATTTTATTTTTTTCTCTTTCCGATCATGGTACTTCTTTGGTTTTTTCTTCTTTTATATCTTTATCACCTTATTTGTGGTGGTCACCTGCTTTAATTTCTCTGTTTCTTGCTATCTTTTCAGTGTCACATTCTATCAACTTCTATTTTCAGTTTGCTTTTCATTATCTACTCTGTCTTAAATTCCATACTCCTTTCTGCTTATTTTTACTTTATTTCCAGAGATGAACGGTCTTCGTGTTATTTCCTGGAATGTTAAAGGTGTTCGTAACCCTGTCAAAAAACAACGTGTCTTATCTCATTTAGCAAGGTTGAAATGTCATGTTGCACTGTTACAAGAAACCCACCTTAACTCTCAAGATTTGTCTTCACTGCGTAGACAATGGGTTGGGGAGGCGTTCTGTTCTCCAGCAATAAATAGTAAAAACGACGGTGTTCTTATTTTGTTTCATAAGTCAATAACTGTTCAGATGCACAATGAGCTCCACGACGCTTGTGGTAGGTGGCTATTTTTAGATGTTACTGTTAATAATACACAATTTTCCTTCTGCAATGTTTATGGTCCTAACGGTGTAGATCTACCCTTTTGGAGGGATTTTTTTAAGCTTCTTTCCTCTCATGCAAGTGACAATTTGATGGTGGGTGGTGACTGTAACCAACTCATGGACCCCTTTTTACGTCGTAAATCACACACCAGATATGTCCCCAATAAGATGCAAAAGTCCTTTTTTAAGGCTATCTCCTCTGGAGGTCTTATAGACTCATGGAGACTTTCTCATCCCGACACTTTAGAATTTTCCTTTTTCTCTCCAGTACATTCTTCACATTCCTGTATAGATTATATTTTTCTCACACAGCATTTACTCCAATTTATGACCAACTCAGAAATAGGCCCAATTCTTATATCTGACCATGCTCCGGTTATTACTGACTTGGACTTTCCCTCACCTACTCCCATCTCCAGGCGTTGGCGCTTCAATAATTCGCTCCTCCTAGACTTACAGTTTGTTGAGCAATTTACATTCTTTGCAAAGGATTTTTTTATAAATAATCTCCATTCTACTTCTCATTTTCACTCTATTTGGGATTCCTTCAAGGCTGCTGCTAGAGGTTTTATTATTGCTTTTGTTTCACGGAAAAGGAAAACAGCTTTATCAAAGTCAGCCCAAATTCTTAAGCAAATCAAAGACCTAGAGCATCTCTACTTTACCAATAATTCCTCAGAATCACTCTCTTCCCTCATCAAGGCAAAAATGCAATACAACAAACACCCTTGGGACTCTGCGTGTAATAATCTTCTCAATTTTCATTCCAAAATGTATGGGGGACGCAATAAGGCTGGCAAGTCTCTCGCTACTTACCTTAAAATTAAAAAACAAAAATCTAAAATAATAACTATTACTGACTCACATGGGAACCCTCACTATACTTACGATAAAATTCTCGATTGTTTTGTTCAATACTATTCCTCACTTTATACGCCTGAATCCGTTCCCTCGCCCACTCAAATTGACTCCTTCTTTCAATCTCTCCCTAGGTCCTCGGATAGTTTTGTGGATCTCTCCTCCCTGGACGTTCCTCTCTCAGAGAAAGAATTATTTAATGCTATTACGCTTCTTCCCAAAGATAAAACTCCGGGCCCAGATGGTTTTACGGTTCGTTTCTATCTCCACTTTAAGGATATCCTGTTACCACATTTATTTTCTTTGATTAACTCCTTTGTTGCTCAAGGAGAGTCCCAAGGTTCTTTTACACAGGCTATGTTATGCTTAATCCCTAAAAAAGATAAAGACCCCTCCCTTTGCAAAAATTATCGACCTATTTCTTTAATTAACACTGACTGTAAAATTTATGCTAAAGTTTTGGCCTCTCGCATTAATAAAGTTATTCCTGACCTCACCAACATTTATCAATCTGGGTTTGTTAAAGGTAGATCCATTACTGACAATTCGAGAACTTTCCTTAACATTATTCACTTGGCCTCAAAGATGGACTCCCCAATCGCAGCCATTACATTAGATGCTGAGAAAGCGTTCGACAGAGTCTGCTGGGACTTTATGTTTGGTGCGTTGAGGTGGCATGGCTTTAGCCCTCCTATCATTCACTATGTTAAATTGTTATATTCTGCTCCCTCTACTTCTATTTGGGTGAATGGGTCTCAATCCCCTTATTTTTCTCTGCATAGAGGTACCAGACAAGGTTGTCCTCTCTCTCCTCTTCTTTTTATTCTTGCGTTAGAACCCTTCTTGGAAAAAATTCGACGCTCATCATCGTATACTGGTTTCATATTTCAGAACATTGATATTAAGTTTACGGCCTATGCAGATGATATTTTGCTTTATATTTCTAACCCGTCCACTTCTTTACCTTCACTCTTTTCCTTGTTACAAGAATATTCTTTGGTTTCTGGATATAAACTCAATATAGATAAATCTGAGGTTCTACCACTTAACAAATTTTGCCTTCCTCATATGTTCCAGGGTTCAGGCTTTGAGTGGAACTCTGGTAATATTAAATGTTTAGGAATTCTTTACGCTAACACCATTAGAGAAACTGTTAAGCTTAACCAGAAGGATATAGTTAAAAAGCTCTCTTCCCTTATAGAAAGCTGGTCCCCCCTTTTCTTATCCTGGTGGGGGAGGCTAGCCACTATTAAAATGATGCTTCTTCCTATTGTCAATTTTTACCTTTCAATGCTCCCAATCTCCCTTCCACTTTATGTTTTTAAAACAATCAATCGTATTTTTACAACATTTTTATGGAATAAACGTAAGGCGAGGATTTCTCTCTCCCGTCTTCAACAACCCAAAGATTTAGGTCGAGTTAACTTCCCCAACCTCACTCGATCTCACTCGGCCTTTACTTTGAAACAAATCTGGCCTTTTCTATCTGATTTGTCTGACCCTCCTCTAACAGCCTGGAGCGCTAAAGAACTTGCGCAGCTTTCGCCCTTCTCATTTGTTACGGCTACCCGATTAACTCATCCTCCACAACGTTTTCTCACTCCTATCTTCCGGCACTCTAAAGCACTTGCCCTTTCTGTTTTTCGCTCTTCCCTCTCGCAGTTGGAGTTTCATTCCTCAATCCCTATTTGGTATAACAAATCCGTAAAGATTAATCACAGGGCACTTTTTTGGAAAGAGTGGATTGATAAAGGCATTATTACTTACGATCCCTTACTTAGCAACAATATTCTGCGCGACTTCTCTGACATTCGTGCCTCCTTTCATCTTTCCAATGCACACTCCTCTCAGTTTCCCTTGCTTAAAATCTCTTTAGATCTCTTTATCTCTCATAGTGCTTCCCTCTCTACTACTGACTCAACCACTTTCCCTTTGCCAGATTTCTCTATTCCTCTTAAAGCTGCTGCTATCTACAAACTACTTTCCCGTTCTCTTGTTGAAAGAACCAAGTCTAAACTTGAACTTTCCTGGGAAACGGATCTAGCTCAAGAGTTTCCCCTTCAGGTTTGGAATTCCTTGTGGTCGAAGTTGCACACTGCTTCACGTTCTGCTAGCACCACACAGACTTTGTACTTTTTTTACAATAAACTTTTTTTTACCCCTTCTGATTTATATAGTTTCAAATTAATTGACTCTAAAAAATGTTGGTCTTGCCCTTCTGCCAATAGTGACTTTTTTCATATGTTTTTTCATTGCCCGTTGGTTAAATCCCTTTGGTCTCGTATTTGGTCTAAATTAAACGAAATATTAGCTACTGACCACGCTTTTGAGATTGTTCATATCTTCCTGGGTGGCATGGCTCCTATATGGAATGTTTCTAGTAATGTAGGTAAATTTATAGATTTGTATATAGCCATTTCTCTACAGATAATTACGACCAATTGGAAAGATACTTCAAAGATCTCGTACAATGCATGGTGGAACCTATTATGCCACCACCATCGGCTGGATCGTGCTTTTGCCACCACTGTACCTCTCTTGATCAAAAAAGATTTGTTATGGTTGCCGTTAACTAACTTTCTCTCTCAAATTGCCCTCTGAAGAGCTTGTTTTTATTTCTCTTTTTGTTCATGTTCAACATGCAGCTTCATCTTTTTTATACATGCATTTATTAGCTTACGGTAGTTATATGATGTTTACCCTGTACAATGTTTGCCTTTCCCCCTTCTTCCCCCTTCTTTCTTTCTCCTCTCTCCTCTACCCTCCCTGCCCATCAATCAAAATCTTTAAAATGCTTTTCCCCTAAGTATATTCCCTATTTCTCTATTGGCATTTGTTAATATTTTATTCTATTGTTCTATTACATTGCCTTTGATTTTCTCTGTAATTCTGTTTTACTTGGCTTATGATATTTAATAAAGCTTTCTAAACTTAAAAAAAGGAAACCACAAAGCAATCCAGGATATAATGGGTGTTTTAATCACAATTAAAACACCCATTATATCCTGGATTGCTGTGTGGTTCCCTTTTGACTGAGAGCGCACGTCATTGTTGTTTATTTGTCTATATATATATATATATATATATATATATATATATATTCACTTCTCTTCTCCTCGGTACAGCCGCCGCTCACCAAACCAACGGGTGCGTCGTCGCAAAGGACCACCCAGGCAGGGTCCGTAGTATTTTTTCTTTCTTTCACACAACGGTAAAGATTGACGACGCTGTGTTCTGGCCAAATATTTTATTGGGACAGCTTGGAAGGATGCGTTTCGCCTGCCCAGCAGGCTTGTTCACCAATAGTTTAACCATTTTGAAATCGGTCATTTTAAACCGCAATGCATGAATACAGAATCACGTGATACAACTACAATTGCAGTGTGTTGAAAAAAAGACTAGTAGTTCTTAATATCGAACGTCTCTAGTCTTAGCTGATTGTTTCATGAAAAATAAATCTATGACATATAATGATACATTGGTGTTTGATACATTAACAAATACTGATTAAAGATTCGAGCAGACCGTAAAACAAACTTTTGAAATTATTTTTTTCTAGTTTTCAATAAAACTTTATGCAACCATTACAGGTCGCATGTACTCCTCTTATTTAATCACGCTAACACAGACAATTAAACCCTAGTGGGTATGACTTACTGAGACGGGTACAAACAATCCAACCCTAGTGGGTATAACATTTGTTCTAGTTTTCAATAAAACTTTATGCAGACACTCACGTTGCACGTACTCTTCTTATTCGATCATACTAGCACGGATATTTCAACCCTAGTGGGTATGACTTACTGAAACGAGTACAAACAAATCAACCCCAGTGGGTGTGGCATATTCAATTATCTGTAAAAACCGTCTATTTGACTATTACTGTCTTAGCAAAAATATCATTCAATTAATTCCGCCCCTGTGGGCATAAACCCATTTTTACTTTTTTTCAAACAGATTGTATCTAACTATCCTTACATGTATGTTCTTTAATAAAGTCACAGTGACATCTGCTCTTAATATCCTCTATAACCTAGACAAAAATCTAATCACAATTCAGCCCAAATGGGCAACTGTAATGCATGAATCAACCGATCGAGCTAATAGTTTGTGTCTCCCTGTGAACTGTGAGAAAAAATGAAAAAAACTTAAAATAAAAACAATAAGAAAATAGTTAAAACCAGAATCTTAGAGAGGTGCAGCATATATCTCTTTTACTTGATTGACAAATATTGTACCCACAATTTTACAGATGTGTGATCAGATCCGCTTCCATATTTAAGCCCATAGGGGCTTTTGTATTCAGTTCTATAATATATCGCGATTCTAATCTTCTAAGCTTCTTCTCGCGATTGCCGCCTCTGGTGTTAGGGGGCACGCAATCTATCACAAAGTAGCTTAACTCTTGCGCATTTTTGGCATGGTGTAGATCGAAATGACGTGCCACTGGATATGACTTGTCCCCATTCCTAATAGCTCTCAGGTGTTGCAGAATTCTAACATGTACTGGATGGATAGTACTGCCCACGAATTGCAGGCCACATGGGCACTGCAAAACGTAGACAGCATATTCTGTTTTACAAGATAACAGGCCTTTGATCTTTTTCTCTCTTTTAGAGAGTCCGGGTTTATAGGAAAAGGTATTTTTCCCATGGCTGCAAGCTTTACATTTTGTACATTTTAAAAACCCTTCTTTTCTTCTTAACCATGTGTGCATCTGTACATTTTGTTGTTGTGGAATCACATTACTGACTAGCATCTGCTTGAAAGATCGAGCTCTTCTAAAAGTAATAGCTGGTCTTTTTTGTACTAGCTTACCTAACACTGCATCATTCCTGATGAGGTGCCAGTGTTTGCTAAGGATATTCCTTACTTGGCCATGCTGTCGGTTGAAGGAGGTGATCATTCTCACTTGATTACTCTGCATACTGTTTTTCTTGATTTTACTCTGGTTATCATGAAATAGAATGTCTTCCCTTGTTCTCTTTTTTGCATGTTCAATAGAAGCCTGAATATATTCCCTTTTGTAACCTCGTGATTGAAATCGTTGTTCCAGATTCACGAGTTCGTTGTCTAGGACTTGCTGGTCACTGCAATTACGGATGGTCCTGAGGCATTCACCATACGGAATGCTTTTGATTAAATTTTGCGGATGGAAACTCGTTGCATGCAGCAACGTGTTCCCCGCAGTCGGCTTCCGGTACAACCTTGTGTAAACTTTGGAGTTTTCTATATAAACAGTCAGATCTAAAAAATTGACTGAAGTACTGCTAATTGAACTTGTATATTGTAAATTAAGAGAATTTTTTTGTATTCTCTTAATAAAACTCTTTATAGACTCCTCCGTCCCTCTCCAAATGATAAACAGGTCGTCAATAAAACGACTCCAGTGTAGAACGTTTTCTTCCCATTCTTGTTGGAACTCGACCCGGACCACCTGCTCCTCCCACCAGCCCAAATGCAAATTAGCATAGCTGGGGGCGAAGCAGGTGTCCATCGCGGTGCCACAGATTTGATGGTATAAATCATTATTGAAGAGGAACTAATTGTTTTTCAAACACACAGAAGTCATTTGGATTAGCATTTGAGTGTGTGACCAGATGTTAATTGGACTCCCACTCAAGAAATGTTTTATAGCCTTTAGGCCATCCTCATGCCTAATGCTTGTATAAAGCGTGGTTACATCAATAGTAACCAATAGCATGTCATCCTCCCAGGGTATATCATATATTCTTTTTAAGAAGTCGCCCGTGTCCTGAATGTAAGAAGGCAAAGATTTAGTCAGTGGGCAAAGAAAAGAATCAATGTATTTAGAGGTGTTTTCTAAAGCCCCGCCAATGGCAGAGATAATAGGTCGCCCTGGCGGGTTTTCTACATTTTTATGGACTTTTGGTATTAAATAAAATACTGGCGTTGTAGGATTGGACACTTTCAAGAACAACTTTTCTTCTCTTGAAATCAAACATTTGTTATACCATTCATCCAGTTGTTCATTATATACATCAAAGCTACATTGCATCACCGACTGAGTTATTTTCACATAGTTAGCACGGTTGTTGAGTTGTTTATGTGCTTCATTTAGATATTTAACCCTGTCCCAGAGGACAACATTTCCACCTTTATCTGCATTCCTCACAATACAGTTACAACATACAGCTTCATCTTTTTTATACATGCATTTATTAGCTTACGGTAGTTATATGATGTTTACCCTGTACAATGTTTGCCTTTCCCCCTTCTTCCCCCTTCTTTCTTTCTCCTCTCTCCTCTACCCTCCCTGCACATCAATCAAAATCTTTAAAATGCTTTTCCCCTAAGTATATTCCCTATTTCTCTATTGGCATTTGTTAATATTGTATTTTTTCAATTTTATTCTATTGTTCCATTACATTGCCTTTGATTTTCTCTGTAATGATGTTTTACTTGGCTTATGATATTTAATAAAGCTTTCTAAACTTAAAAAAAGGGAACCACAAAGCAATCCAGGATATAATGGGTGTTTTAATCACAATTAAAACACCCATTATATCCTGGATTGCTGTGTGGTTCCCTTTTGACTGAGAGTGCACGTCATTGTTGTTTATTTGTCTATATATATATATATATATATATATATATATATATATATATATATATATATATATATATATATATATATATATATATATATATATTACCTACTGGCGGTCGCCAGTAGGTAGTTATAGTTAGGACCCCTTTTCCATAGGAAATCCGCAACATTCTATTTTGAATAACTTTGGCGCCGGTCGATGAATCCTCGCGAATTTCTCAAAATAGGTGGGGCGCTACGCTCCGCTCCTACCCTGAAAGTCTCGGGGGGATTCATCAAGCGGGGGCTGAGATAAAAGGGGGGTCCCAAAACGCGTTTTTCCCATGCATTTTTGGCAGAGAGGTAGTCCCTATGTCAAGGAAGTGCCTTTTGTAGGTTTGGTGTAAATCTGTTCAGTAGATTCTGAGAAAATAGCCTTTAAATCAATATATATATCTGAGCACGCTTACGGTACGCTTACCGTACGCTTACTGTACGCGTACGGTGGCGTGCGCGAGCGCGATTCTGATTGGCTCTTAGATCTTAGTAAACATTCGAATCGGCCGAAACCAGGAAGCGGCGTCCGCCATTTTGTCTCTCGCACTGAGTGTTATTTATCAAACATGATGCCCAAAAACATGTTACGGGGCTGTTTTGACAACTCCCTCCCACATAGTCATGTTGAGGGAGTCCCCAAACATCCCCCAAGAGCAAAAACGGTTTTATTTTTTTTTCGGCAATTTCGCCGAGTACGCTTACCGTACGCTTACCGTAAGCGTACGGTAAAAAATAGAAATAAAAAAAACACTATCCACACTTACCCCACCCCCTGTGCTTTTGGTGGCCGTAGGCCACCAAATGTACAGGGCTTATTACATCAGTAAAAAAACTATATTTTGGCAACATGAAATTATAAAATCGAAATTAAAAAAAACACTATCCACATTGACCCCACCCCCTGTGCTTTTGGTGGCCGAAGGCCACCAAATGTACAGGGCTTATTAAAGTTGATAAAAACCGTGCACGGAACGCACTGCGTTAAGTGGGCGCGCACGCCTCGAATGGCGTAAAGTAACTTAGCATTTAAAAAACCGTACAAATTCACTGAAAAAACCATAGGTTTCACACACGTTATAGTTAGGAATTAGCATTTAAAAAACCTTGCAAATTCACTGAAAAAACCATAGGTTTCACACATGTTATAGTTAGCGGAAATTTTACTGATAAAAAACCAATGAAATTGCCCCGTTATAGTTAGTGCTGGCAACTATAACTCACGCGACCGCAATCTTCTGCTGATGACATATGTGTCTTTATAAAAAAAAATATTTGTAATATATGTATAGCTAAAAATGTATGGAAGAAGACATGGGCAAATAAGTGTCTAAATACAGTATTAGCATCAGCAGAGGATTGCGGTCGCGTGAGTTATAGTTGCCAGCACTAACTATAACGGGGCAATTTCATTGGTTTTTTATCAGTAAAATTTCCGCTAACTATAACATGTGTGAAACCTATGGTTTTTTCAGTGAATATATATATATATATATATATATATATATATATATATATATATCTTGACGAATCACCCCGAGACTTCCAGGGTAGGAGCTGAGCGGAGCGCCCTACTAGTTTTGAAAATTTCGCGAGGATCCGTCAACCGGCACCAAAGGTATTCAAAGTAGAATTTTCAGATTTCCTATGGAAACACGGTCCTAACTATAACTATCTACTGGCGACCGCCAGTAGATAATATATATATGTATATATATAATTCACTTGAAATTATCAAATATATATATATATATATATGTGTATATATATAAATATATATATATATATATATTATCTACTGGCGGTCGCCAGTAGATAGTTATAGTTACAACCTAGTTTCCATAGGAAATCTCAAAATTCTATTTTGAATAACTTTGGCGCCGGTTGACGAATCCTCGCGAAATTTTCAAAACTAATGGGGCGCTCTGCTCAGCTCCTACCCAGAAAGTCTCTGGGTAATTCGTCAAGCGGGGGCCGAGAAAAAGGGGGGGTCCCAAAACGTGTTTTCCCCATGCATTTTTCCATAGGACCTTTAGTCGCAGCTACAGCCCAAACGGCTGAACAGAATTACGTGAAATTTGGCAGAGAGGTAGCCATAAGGTCAAGGAAGTGCCTTTTGCAGGTCTGGTGTAAATCTGTTCAGTATTTCCTGAGAAAATAGCATTTAAAAGCATATCAATATCTATACGCGCGCACCGTGCGCGCACTGTGCGCGCACCGTGCGCGCACGGTGCGCGCACCCTGCCGTGCGCGAGCGCAATTCTGATTGGTTTTTAGATGTCGGTAAACATTCGAATCGGTCGAAACCAGGAAGTGTCGGCCGCCATTTTGTCTCTCGCTGTCTGAGGGGGTGAAAAAAAAAGGTGGAGAACGTGAAAAGGGGACAGAGTGGACAGTTCCTGACCCCCTAGCCTTGGTCAGGGGGTCACAGAAGGACCCCCAAGGGAGAAAAAAACTATTATTATTTTTTTTTTTAAATCGCGAGGTGCGCGCACTGCCCGCGCACGGCACGCACTGCGAACCGTGGGTGCTCGGTGCACGAAGCGCACCGAGCGCCCGCACACGGTGAAAAACCGGAAAAAAAATCAATTAATAAATACATAACTTAGCATTTAAAAAACCGTACAAATTCACTGAAAAAACCATAGGTTTCACACACGTTATAGTTACGAATTAGCATTTAAAAAACCTTGCAAATTCATTTAAAAAACCATAGGCTTCACACATGTTATAGTTAGCTGGACATTTCACTCGTAAAAAACCAATGAAATTCCCCCGTTATAGTTAGTGCAGGCAACTATAACTCACGCGACCGCAATCCTTTGCTGATGACGTCAGATATTACATCACTGATGACATATGTGTCTTTGTGAAAAATAAATATTTGTAACATATGTATAGCTAAAAATTAATGGGTAAATAAGTGTCTAAATACAGTGATGTAATATCTGACATCATCAGCAGAGGATTGCGGTCGCGTGAGTTATAGTTGCCTGCACTAACTATAACGGGCGAATTTCATTGTTTTTTTACGAGTGAAATGTCCAGCTAACTATAACATGTGTGAAACCTATGGTTTTTTAAGTGAATATATATATACTTATTCACTGAAGAAACCATAGGTTTCAGAGACGGTTAGATGTCATCGGTGATGTCATCAGTGATTTCACTGACCATGTCATGAATGATGTAATATGTGACGTCATCAGCAGTGTATTGTGGGGACGCAAGTTATAGTTAGCTGAACTAACTATAACGGCTGAATTTCTCTGGTTTTGTACGAGTGAAATGTCCAACTAACTATAACGTCCCTGAAACCTGTGTTTTTTTCAGTGAATTTCTAAGGTTTTTTAAATGCTAATTTCTAACTATAACGTCTCTGAAACCTTTGGTTTTTTCAGTGAATTTCGAAGGTTTTTTAAATGTTAATTAATAACTATAACGTCCCTGAAACCTATGGTTTACTCATTGAATTTCAAAGGATTTTTAAATGCTAATTATTTCTAACTATGCCTACAAAGGTAGGACATATGAAGAAAGAGGAAGAAAAGCACAGAGAGAAGCAAGACAAATGCAGAAAGAGGCAACAGAAGTCCAGAAAGACGAAGAAAAGTGCAGGAAGAAGCAAGAAATGTGCAGAAAGAACCAACAGAGGAGCAGAAAGTCCTCCTGTGCCCTAAACGTTTTGCTGACGGGTACTGGTGGTAACTGACTCTGACTAACCAGGCCTAGAGCCAGTGCTATGCTAAAAGACAGTTAGAATACAGTGAAAACACCTACATACACTAGGGACCACTATGCGTTGGGGTACCCCTGTGATTAGCATGACCTCCTCTGTATTTTCCATGAGTTAGTGCCTGGGTCATTGCATGAGTACATGGGTAGTGACTGGAGGATTAGAGTACTGCAAGGAGAGTGCAAGGTGAATTTTCAAGTGCTTGTGCTTTGGCGCAGTGATTAGATAAGGACATTGAACTGGCTGGGTGATTGGAGGAGTGTATGGGTAGTGACAAGGAGAGAGATGGACTGCATCAGTAGTGCACAGGGGATTGTAGCAGTGCATGTGTTAGTGCCTGGGTCATTGCATGAGTACATGGGTAGTGCCTGGATGATTAGAGTACTGAAAGGAGAGTGCATGGTGAATTTATAAGTGCGTGTGTTTTGGTGCAGTGATTGGATAAGGACATGGAATTGGCTGGGTGATTGGAAGAGTGCATGCGTATTGACAAGGAGATGGCTGGACTGCATCAGTAGTGCTCAGGGATTGTAGCAATGCATGTGATAGCTCATGGGTCATTGCATGAGCACATGGGTACTGATTGGATGATTAGAATACTGCAAGGAGAGTGCATGGTGAATTTATAAGTGCTTGGGTTTTGACGGAGTGATTGGATAAGTACATGGTGTTCGCTGGGTGACTGGAAGAGTGCATGGGTAGTGACAGGGCGATGGCTGAACTGCATGGGTAGCGCTCAGGGTATTGTAGAAGTGCTTGAGTTAGTGCATGGGTCATTGCATGAGTGCATGGGTACTGACTGGATGATTAGAGTACTGCAAGGAGAGTGCATGGTGAATTTATAAGTGCTTGGGTTTTGGCGGAGTGATTGGATAAGTACACAGATGTCACATCAGGCCCGTCCCCTCCCTTCACCACTGTGCAAATGCACCCTCTGACAGGTTTTAAGTTGGGGGACTAATTCCCCTTGAATCCTGAGGGTCTCTGGGGGCCAACTAGCCCACCAGGTACCTCCAGTAAGCGCCACAGAGCTGCGTTGCAGAGAGGTGATCCAAGGCCAAGTCCCTTTTTACACCTCTCTGCAACGCAGCTCTGTGGTGCTTACTGGAGGTAACTGGTGGGCTACTTGCACCCAGGATTAAAGGGGACTTAATGCCCCAACTTAAAATGGCCCACAGGCAGGATTCGCAACCCCAGCGCGAATTCTGCCACAATTATTTAAAAAAAATGTTTTTTGGGGTCCAGGGGGTCCTTGTGGGATCCCCTGAGCAGGCCTAGGGGGTCAGGGTGTTTCTATCCTGCCCCCTTTTCTTCTTTTTCACCTTTGTTTCCCTGTTTTCTTGTGACTCGGTTAGATGGCTGCCAACACTTCCTGGTTTGGAGTGTTGGCAGCCAATCACAATCAAGCTCATGATCGGTAGGGTTTGTGACTCCACCGCGTCCCTAGATATCGAAACGTTTTATTTTTCAAATGTCTCAGGAACCACTGAACGGATTTACTCCAATTTAAAAAAAGGTCTCTTTCTGAACCAAGCTCTACCTTTTTGCAAAATTTGGTGTAATTCCGTTCAGCAGTTCGGGCTGCAGCTGTGTCTAAAGTTTTCTATGGAAAATTACATGGGTAAAACACGTTTTGGGACCCACCTTTTTTCTCAGCCCCCACTCATCAAATCACCCCCAAACTTTTAAGACTGGAGCTGACAGGAGCGGGCCACTAGTTTTTGAAATTTCGTGAAGATTCGTCAACCGACGCCAAAGATATTGAGAAAACAAAAACTGCTTTTCCTATGGACACTAGGTCCTAACTATAACTACCTACCGGTGACCGCCAGTAGGTAATATATATATATATATATATATATATGTATATATGTATATAAATAGCAGATCACTGTATCTGCAATCACAGCGTGGGACAAGAAAACCCGAGACGGATCATAGCAGGAGTGGCAGAGTCAAAGGCTGAGAGAGGCGGGGCCAAGAAAAGTATGCTCCAATGAGGGAAGTTCCACCTACATTTAAACGCAAGCCCCCAGGCAGAGCACTATCAACCAGAGTTTCACCATTTTAACAGGACTTTGAATTGGGAAACCTTTTGCAATAAATCCGGACCCGTTTCTTTGGAAGTGGGATTAGACTCGATGTTGTACCGGTAGCAGGCACCGTTTACTGACATGCCTTCTCGGTCAGGAGCACGTGCTCGGCTTGCATTAGTTTGGTTTGGTGTTTGGAAGACACAAGCGCGTTGCCCCCCCAGTTGATCTCAGATACTCACCTGAGGTTGGGACCGTATTGGGCGAGAAGAAGCTGCTTTAAGGTGGTTGAATAAGGAGATGACATCATTGCACCCTGCCTTGACTGCCGGAGGATGATCGTAACACGCAGTCAGGAATGGGACACCACTTGGTGTATGAAATAGCAGATCACTGTATCTGCAATCACAGTGTGGGACAGGAAACCCGAGACGGATCATTGCACGAGTGGCGGAGTCAAAAACTGGGAGAGGCGGGGTCAAGAGCAGTATGCTCCAATGAGGGAAGTTCCACCTACCTTTAAACGCAAGCCCCCAGGCAGAACACTATCAAAATGAAGCGGGGACTGAGGAAAGCCGCAAGGCTGAAACGCGTCTGCCCAGCGTTTCACCATTTTAACAGGACTTTGAATTGGGAAACCTTTCGCAATAAATCCATCTTCTCCACTGAGCATGTGTCGGACCCGTTTCTTTGGAAGTGGGATTGGTCTCGATATATATATTTATTTATATATATATATATATATATATATATATATATATATATATATATATATATAATTTTTGTGTGAAATAAATTAATTAATCTGCACCTACTTTGTGGTCCGTGCTCCTGTTCCTGTTCCTGTCTTGGCAAAACTGGGGAGAAGGTCGGAGTTTCAAGGATATAGATATATAGATATATATATATACATATATATATATATATCAGTGCACACCAAGTATAATATAGGGCCTCCAACACACAACACATACTAATGTTGGGGTGTTCTGTAATTATATTGTGTTAAAAAAATACCCCCCCTAGTTCTAGGTGATTGAAAATAAAAATTGACACTTCACTTTAATCACTAAAGGACATTCCAGCCTGTGTTTTAAAAAGAAAACATGACAGTTAGGCAGCATAACATATTCATTTTCAATGTATACCTGTTCCTCTGGCTGGCTGTACAGGGACAAGACCTCCATAGCAAGAAATTCCAGCCCTCTGGTGAGAAGGCTGGGGCCCTGTCATCTGCTTTCCTGGGCATCGTGGCTCCCAGAGGTCAGAAACAGTAGCGAATGCTGAGGAGGTGTTATTGGCAGCTGTGTTAGGAGGCATTTGAGCCTTTTTGAAACATCGCGTACAAGTACTCAACCCATGCAATTGTCAGTGGAGACGGACATGTCCATTGGCTTCCATATGTTGTTATCACACACATTAGCCTATGGCTGTGTCTGCCGCAGAGTATCACACCCACTCACGGTCATCGTCCGTCGTGGTTGTCTGAAAGCAAATGTTCTGATGGCGATGTCTTGCGCCGACAGTTTTAGATTCATAAATAGTGTGTTTGTGAATATTAAGCGCTCCACTACACATTAGAATGATGGCTGTTTTCCTTATATGTAGAAAATGATGATGTTGTTCATTTGTTTTTTCCAAAAAGTGTAATGCAGTGTGTAAATGTGTTAAGATGCAATATTTATGATGTGTGTTTATATCGCTTTTGACAATATTTGAGATGGCAAAATAAAAAACAAGTGTGTGTAAATAATACATTTACACATTTAAAAGGAAACAAATTTACACATCAAATTTTTTTTACTTTTGACAAATATTTACACCAAACATATTAAGGTTCTGTACAGTTATGTATTTAAAATATATATGTTTGCAAACACAAACATATGAACCCAGGGAGAGTGAGAAGACAACAGCCTCAAGTGTTCAGACCATTCCACCATGGATGAACAGGATGTTATCAAAAACATCAAATTTCAAAGGAAAACAATTTATTGTTTATGTCATCAGCCGCAGCCAGATCTTCTGCCTCACAAAAGTAATTCCACATCAATAACACCAATAGGCAAAATGATGGCAATACTCCATGTTACATGCACAGAATAATTCCAATACCCTTTGGCAGTATCTTGTGGAATGTCACAACCAGCTTTCAGTGGTGCGCTACAAGAAGTTATTTCTTCAATGAAGAGACTACAACAGCTTCATTCTATTTCCTACAAACCAGGAGTTTGCCAATGTAAAGTGAGATTTTTATGCTTTAGGTCACCTACCATGGTTGGGCGAATTGATGGCAGACATATTGCCTTAATGCCACCACACGCCAGAGAACAAGTGTACCACAATTGAAAGAACTTCCATTCACTCAATGTGCTAGTTGTCTGCTTAAAAGATGTGTACATCACAAGCATGTGTGAGGGTTTTCCAGGATCAACTCATGATTCTTTTGGACTCCCGAACAGCAGCATACCCCTGCAAATTAGGCCCTGGCAGTAAACTCTGCTCCGCTTGCGGTGTTTGCAGAATTCAGGCACTCCGCACTCTGTGGAGAAATGCAGAGTTCCTGCATTCAACCTTTCAGGAGCGAAACTTCACACCCTCAAGTTTTGTTTTGGTACTCGACCGCGAGCGACAACTGTCTCGGGCTGCTTGTGAGACTCCTCAAATCACTAGTGAGCTCCTGCAAAACTTCGAGCTCACTCGCACAGCCTCCAGCCACGATGGCGCCAATCTAGTGCTGATCGCAAATGGAGCAGTCTATCAGCTTTTCTGTTGGAGATGCAGCTAAGAGGCTTTTGGAGTTCATTTTCTTCTCAAACTGGCCTTTGGAATTGTTGTTTTTTTGCGAAGAGCCTTTTTGTTCAAACAAGAACGAAGTGTCCCAAAGATTCCAGCTTCCTGTTCCTATTCAGCAGGCTCCTCCCAGTGCTTTGTCCCTCTTCTGATCACATTTCATTGGGAGGAGCTGGAAGGATCACTGTCTTTGTCTGCTGCATAAACACCATTGGATTTAAGGACTTTGTATTTGAGATTTCACAAGTAATTTGAAAAACTGGTGTATACGGGTGTTGTTTGCTTGATTGGGGACATGCATCAGGATTTATTTATATTTTTTTATACGATTTTTAAAATGTATTGTGGTGGGTGGCCTGCAGTTTTAGTAGAGGCCTAGTTATTTGTTTGCATGTAATTCTTCCCTTTTTAATAAAGGAAAAAATTTGCAAAGTTCACTAAATTTTTTCCATGTCTTTTAAATAAATTTGCAATATTGATTTAATTCACTATGTGGCCTAGTCTGCCAATGGGCCTTCCTGCCATTAGGCCCAGAACTAGTCATGGGTGCATTAAACAACTGTTTCTGTAGTGTCTGTTGAATAGAAACATCATTTACACCATGGGTGGCATTGGATTAAAATACAAAATGTATTTTGTTGTAGTATTTCATGTTTTATTTCTTCCTGTAAACAGTATATTGGGAGGTAATGCCTTTGGAGGATGAGTGGTGTTGTAAACATTTTTAGCCTTGTTAGTTCTCATTTTTGGCATTAAGTTAATGCTGTGTTCTCTGTGTTATCCTTCCTCATTTGTCTAACCAGTGTGTGAGTGTATTTGCTGTCGGCCACCATTTGTCTTTGTTAATCATGCTATGTGGCCATTGGCCATTTTGTATCGTCAGTGTCCATAGGCCTGCATGTGTTCTTTGTTTTCCTGGCCTCCTGCTTGTTGCTGTGACCCTGTGGCTGGCAGCCATTTTGTGTGAGCAGCCAATGTGCTTTTGCCATAGGCCTGCATGTGTTCTTTGTTGTTGCCATTCCTCCTTGTTCAGTGTTGTTCTTGTTGATGACCATGTGGCACTGGCTGGCAGCCCTTTTGTTCGTCTAGCCAGTGTGGCGCTCTGCCATAGGCTTGCATGGATGGTTGAGATAGTTGTTTAATAAATTACATGCTTGAGGATAATCTCACTTATTTATAATTTTTTCGGCTTTTTAATTGTTTTTAGCTTAATTTTTTTATTTAATTTGTTTTTTGTATTTTTGTATTTCAAATTTTTTATTTTTCTTATTTCTCCCCCAAACATCTGGATTTAACCCCATATCTAGTATAGATGCACAACAGCATTTATTGTTTTAGGATTATTCCACTGTCACCTGCACCACCCTGAGTGTCACATTCCAACGTGATGCACATGAAGCAAGCAGTTACATCTGTATGTTGTTGCTCTTTCTTATCCTTCCTGAGTGTTCACCACGAACGTTTGTTGGTGTGGTTTTACTAAATGAGGTTACCTACTGGTTCAGAGACATCCGCCACTGCTATTTAATCATAAGCGATGATATTGAGTAAGCAGAACGAGTAACGGTCCCGGGGTTATCAAAGGATGTAGTTAAAATCAAGTTCTTTTGTATGGCCCCTGTTGATGGTTTAGTGTCCATTGACTCTCACACTATCCCCATTGTTAATACCTCCATCACAATTAGATACAGACCGCCTGCAGGAATGGATAACAAGCTATTAAGGCCTCCCGGGTCTGCAATGAGAAGTAGGCCCCCAACTAAAATAAGTGGTGTAGGAGCACAGTTATGACTGTAGAGAGGAGGACTGCCATCACTAGACGAATGTGTAACCCCCCTGGTCAAAAATGACCGGGTCCTTAACACAAGTACCTGTAGGGACGAAGCTGTCTGTAAACGTCAAGGGAAATTGCGAGTATCTGAATGTAGATTTAGGAGGAGAGGGGGTCAGCGGTCTTCCCAATATTGAACAAGGAGGAGTATCTGTTGAGAGCAGTATTAACCAATGTTTACCCCAGAGACCTAAGAGTTGTGGTCTGGAATGTGGTGTAGGAGCACAGTTATGACTGTAGAGAGGTGGACTGCCATCACTAGACGAATGTGTAACCCCCCTGGTCAAAAATGACCGGGTCCTTAACACAAGTACCTGTAGGGACGAAGCTGTCTGTAAACGTCAAGGGAAATTGCGAGTATCTGAATGTAGATTTAGGAGGAGAGGGGGTCAGCGGTCTTCCCAATATTGAACAAGGAGGAGTATCTGTTGAGAGCAGTATTAACCAATGTTTTACCCCAGAGACCTAAGAGTTGTGGTCTGGAATGTGGCAGGGATTACCAAACGTTTAGCCAACCCTGATTGGGGTTCCTTTGTGGACTGACACAATGTGATACTTTTCCAAGAAACGTGGAGTCTACATACCCCTAACAGGAGTGGGTTCTCCACCTATGGTCTAAATGCCACCAGGAAAGAGAAAGGGGGGCCATCGGGAGGCCTGGCGATTTGGGTTAAAAATTCTCTTAACCTAAAAATGAAGTCGGTCTTCATAGATTCCCCTGATATCCTAGCTATAGATTTGAAATCATGTGATGATCTGAAAATTAGGATCTATAATGTTTACAACAGAGTTGTTTGGGGTTTTGAAGATACTAACACTATCAAAGTTATAGATCATGTACTATCCAAATCCATTGATAGTGCCGCAGTCTTTGTAGCAAGAGATTTTAATTGTACATTTGAACCTTTAGCCTTAACCCCCTGAGACCTGACCGAGGAGTGGGGCAGTGTCTGGCAGGTCCCACAGCTAAATCTCCCCCCTAGTTAGGTGGACAAAGAGAGGTAGCCAGGTGCTGGCCCTTACATTGCAAAACAACCTGAGAGCCACTAATGAAAGAACAAAATCAGACTAAAAAGGGGAGCTAACTTTTATTAGACCTGGCTATGCCAGCAGAATTGTTTACTGCCTGGTTGCTCCTAGTCTTTGGCCATTGGTTCAAGATATGGCCATGGCCAATCGTTTAGACAGCGACCATAACGCCCTGATCCTTTCCCTAATAAACCAGGGTGCCAACACATATGAAATGGGTAGCTGAGGAAAGAAGGATCTGGGAGAACTGTCCATCACAAACAATTTGAGAAGGATTAGGTGGGATTGGGTGGAGGAACATCCAGAGGCCCTGGAAATAGTTAAAGGTAAAGTACACCTGGATGTGGAAGAGATGTCAAAACTCCCTAAAGACATGATAGTTGACAAACTGACTACCCGGCATGAAACTCCATTCAATGAGATTAGGGATCTGTTGGTTAAACCACGTAGGGAGCAGAAACCAGAGTATAGTCGGATCCAGCCTAAACAAGAATCTCAGGCAGCTTGGTATAACCAGGACTTTAGAAACAGCCAAGGCTGGCCTTGTACGGGCAGCAAAAACTAACATCCACTCTGATCTGGTGGCTTGTAGAAAAAGCAATAGGAAAGCACTAGAGTTAGCTAAGACAAGATGGGAAAGTTCAATTTGATCCTCCCTACAAAATGCATCAATAGCCAAGTACTATAAATCCTTTTGGAAACAAGCAGCTTACTGGCTAAATGGTAGGAAGCTGAAATTAGAGCTTACAGTCCAGGCAGAGAAGTGGGTGGCCCACTTTAGGGGTTTGTACATGCTAGGTAGTACTGAGGTTGAGGCTCCACTTGGAGGGAGCGTGGGGGGAAAACTTACATGATGCTAAGGAGGACCCGGTGTTTTCCACGGAAGAAAACCAGGTGCCAATTTTCTCTAGTATTCCATCTAGAGCCCCCGGTCCTGACGGAATTCCAAATGGATCTGTATAAAGAGGATCTAATTGTCTGGGCCCCTTATATTAATATGATAACAAATGCTATCACAACAGGCATGAATAGTCCCCCATCGTGTTACATAGCAGAAATAATTATTTATTTACAAGAAGGGAGATAGAGCCAACCCAGCCTGTTATAGCCTGTAAGTCTAATTGACTCATTGCAGAACATTTTCTGCAAGCAGGTGTTGCTACGCGTCCAGGATTTGATCTCAGAGCACCATATTTTGAGTGACTTTAAAGCAGGCTTCCGTGCTAACATCAGCACACTGGATCAAGTATTTTACTTTTTGAGTATCTACTGGAGGGAGGTCAGTATTACCTGGAGTAAAGTATATGTTGTCTTTGTGGATTTATGCACAACATTAAATCTAGTAGCAAGTGCTAAGTTGTGGAGAGTGGTGGCAGAGATGGGCCTACCTCATAATTTGCTAGAAATTTGAATTCGGGTGTATTCCTCAAATACAGCCCAAGTTAGGTGAGGGGTAAACAACCAACTCACTGAGCAATTCCCTGTTAAATGTGAAGTGAGACAAGGGTGCGTTTTAGCACCAACATTTTTCTCTCTCTTTATAAATGGGGTGGTAGATTACCTAGATAGGGACAGATGTGATGTGCCGAAAGTAGGAGAGAGAAAAGTACCATCCCTACTCTTTGGGGATGATACCCTATTCATTTCTAAATCCCCCCAAGGACTGCAACAATTGTTGAATGGTTTCACTGGGTTCTGTAAGGAGCATGGCCAGGTATTAAACAAGGCTAAAACGAAATATATGATCTTCTCAAAGGGGAATACAAAACCTTCTAAAAGACCAATGTATGTAGGAAGTACCCCCCTAGAGCAAGTTTCTGCCTTCGATTGGGTATCCATTTAACCTCAAAGCTGAAATGGGAGTCAAACATAGAAAAAGTCAAAATGTCACTAATCCAGCAAACTGCTCATTTAAGTAAAATCCATAAAAATACAGGTTCTTAAAAAGTGGCCCCAGCATTGGAAATTTACAATACCCACATATCAGGAGGGCCTCTTTAATGGGGCTGAATTGTGGGGCATAGGGAACACAAACTCTTTCACATCTGTAGAAATAGTTTTCCTTGATAACTTCTTAACCTCCCCAGTAGTGCCCCCCTGGATCCTATGATTTTGGACTTGGGGCAAAAACTATTAGCTTTAAAAAAAACCCATTTTTTTAACAGTTTTATATAGCACAAACTTGACCCAAATTGGGTATCAGAGCGCTTTACATAGCACCAGTTGCATTACATGAGGACACATTCATTTTTGTTAGGCACGGGGAGATTAAGTGATTTGCCCAGAATCACAGTATGTTCAGCGTTATTGCCAAGACTCAAACCCAATTCCCCAGATTCGAGATCGACCGCCCTAGCCATTAGGCCAACTCCTCTCCCCAAGTTACAAGTTGGACTACAAGCAGCTAATGTTTTGGCACTGTTTGTGGTCAGTCAATAAGCTCTCCGCCTACAGAGCAGTGATGATTAATCTCCTGAAGTATTCCCAGGTAAACTCTATTCCATGGTTTAGCTCCTTGAAAAATCTATGTAAAAGACTTGGGATGGAGGAGTATTGGTCCACTGCTGAAAGATTGTCTCATATTCCAAAATGCAGGCTCAAAGAGATATACTGGGATACTATTATGGTGAAGGAGATGGCTAAACCGGTGGATACAGAGACCCAGGATTTTATGAGTTTTAAATTTGTTCCATTTTATGAGGAAACTATTGATGAAATTGTACCACCACTGGCACGTAAACTATTTATTCAATTCTGTTTTAAAACTCCACCTACTAAACTGTTCTGCAAAAAGTGGTGTAGTAAGGCCTCATTTGATGATCAGTGTTCAGTGTGTAAGGTTAGCTCTGAATCAATAGTCCACTTGTTTTTTGCCCCAATTACAAGCTTGAGGGGCAAGTGGATTGTTCCGTTGTGTTAACTAATTGGACCTGGCCACTACCTTGAGGTTTTGAGAATTCTAGCCACTGACACCCACAGGGTGGTAGTTTTTGGTCCGGACAGATTGTGGCATGCACTGTGGATCAAACGTTTTAAATGTATTATATGAGCTGTCATTTAAGTTTTATAAACTACACATTTCAAATCCTGGTTCACTTTTTGTTCATTGACTTTTTTAAATGATTTTTATTTCTTGTACTATCTTATATCTGTGTTGCACTATCCACTTTGTAAGATCTTTGTGATTTAAATAAAGTTATTTGATGATGGTTTTACGAATGAATAGTAAAACTGCATTGCTAATTATGTATAATAACTTAAGTAACCAACCTTAAATGATATTTTTTGTTTGTACTACTAATTGAACTGCAACAATGCCACGTTTCACTGATGTTCTTCTTGCTTGTTTGCTTTTAGGTGCTCAAGAAAAAAGAAATCAGCACTGCCAAACAGACAGCTTGTGCACAACGCATGACTGACTTCGCAACATGGGCATCTCTTTAGCTTGTGAAGCTAAGTGCCACTGCCAACTGACAGCTTCAAGATGGCCCCACAGTCAGGTGCAGCCAAGAAAGTGGCCAGTGGGGAGGAGAAGAAGATGCATATTTCCCCAACTGGTGTGCCGTATTTCCACCACTGGTGTGGCGACGACAACATTTTTTCAGCAAGCCAGTGCCTGCTGAACTGGTCTCTGGTAAACAAGCTGAGAGCAGCACTCCTGCATCAATAGCACCCCCCCACCTAATCCCATGTCTGTCAGTGAGGCAAACACTTCAATTATGTCGACACTGGCGAGTATTGCGGTTGAATTGGATTTGTCCGATTCGTAAAGTAGTTCACAATCATTTCAGGAAACAGAGCTGGGTGGACAGCAGCTGCAGCCAGCAATAGTACATTTGCCTGCTGTTGGAGCAGAATAAGAGTTTGAGCTCCCAGATCTCCATCAAGAAAAAGGAAGGGTACTACTACACCATCTTCTGCAAGCTCCACATCTGTTGATGATGAACGATGATAGCGACATAGAGTGGACCCTGGCAGAGTCCAGGAGACAACAGGAGAGACAAGGGAAAATAAAAGTTCCAGAAAGATTTAGACTTATGGAAGGGGATGATGAGGATGATGATGACAATGAGCCAGTCATGGTGGAAGGTGACAGAGAGGAGTCTGACATTGCTATTCAACCTGATCTGAGGGATGTGGCACTGGTAGCACTGCCATAAGCTCCCATATTTGCAAAACCCCAGCTGAGACCTGCACCAAGCTCTACCTCACGGGAAGCATAGAGGCAATCGATGACACACCCACCTACCCCTAGCTGTTCTTCAGACATTGGCAGTGGCACAGATAAAAAGTATGCCTCCCCAGTTGGGACTTTTTTAAAGTTAGTAAAGAGGGGGAGCACATTGTAGTATGCAGCATTTGCAGCACGAGTGTTCTTCAAGGTAAGCCCGGTACAAGTTATGGTAGTGGAGGCCTATTGACCCATATGGAAAAACAGCGCACAATCAAGTGGGAGAAAAAAATGCTTAAGGTGGTTTTGTTGGTGAGGAGAGCCTGGAACATCATCAACAAATCCAATCATGTTCAAGGGTGATGATGAGGATGAAGAGGGTGACATCTTCACAGAAAGAAGCCCTGTCCACAGCAGTGTGCCAACAGATTCACCTACCTCTGAGACTTCACAATGGTAGAAGATTTGGAGTGAGATGGAGACACCATAGTATGCAGTGACTGCCCCACCACGATGCACTTTGAGTGTACCACCACCGTCCACTTCTCAAAAGATGCCTGTGTCAATTGGCCTCAGAAAAAAAGAAAATTCAAGCTACTATTATGGGCATGTTCAGGCAGGAGGGGCCCTAGGAGCGGAACCACCCAACTGCACATGTGTACAATGGGAAGCTGGTAAAAATGTTAGGCTGGACATCCTCCCATTTTCTTTTGTGGAAGGAGTGGGATTCTTATAATTTGTGTCAGCATCTGCCTCTGCCTGAAATGGAAGTTACCAAGTAGGACCTATTTTGCCAGATTTGCTGTTCCAGCGGTGCATCATGATGCGCTGAAGTTGGTTGGACAAATATTTGCAGCACAGTGTTGTTCACACCATCCACCTGATGACAGACATGGAGACCAGTTGTCAGGCAACTTATTTTGAGATGGTAAAGTAAAACATATTTGCAGGTCTTGGCATTGAAGAAAGTTTTAAGAGTGCTCTGTTGCATGCAACAGTGTTCATGGTCACCATGGAGAAATCAGAAGAAGCTGTAAACATCTTGGCGACATTTAACAGCAAGGTGCATGAATGGCTGCGACCCAGAGGTCTCAGAATTGGATTTATTGCCATCCACAATGACAGTAACAAATTCAAGGCCATGCCAAACAGAGGTTGTTTCAGGGTCCTTTGTTAGGCTCATTGCATGAACATGGTGGTACAAGACTTCCTCAAGAAAGAATACATAGTCAGTAACATACTGACCACCTGCAGAAGAATCTGCACTCATTTCAGTCATTCTTTTAAAGCCCAAAAGCTGTTGCGGATTATTCAGCATAATAATAGAGCACCAGTTACAGCCCTGAATCAGGAGATGCCAAAACGTTGGAAGTCGACCTTATATATGTTGTAGCGTCTGTTTGAGTAGTACAAACAGATAACTGACTATGTCATTCAAAGAGGAGGGGATGCAGTTGGCAAGCTATGACCTTGGATGCAGACAAATGGGGCCTAGTGAATTCCCTGACACAGATGCTACTCTCTTTTGAGGTTTTCACACAGAAAGTTGGCAAGGAGGACATCTCCTACAGAACCAGGTAAAGAAAGTATCTGAAAGGTTTGCTTCCACAGGTGTGAATGAAAACACAGGAGCACATGCCTTGGTTGAGACCTTAGTCCTGCCCTTGGCTTGCAATACAAGGCTGCAACAGGACATCATCATTTCCAAAAAGTACATCTGTGCCACACTACTTGATCCATAGTACAAAAAAAATCTGCACACTCTCCTTCCTTTTTCTGAAGGGGATGTTTTAAAATACAACAGATGGATTGTAGAGCAAGCCAGAGACTTGGAAGAAGAAGGGCTGGAACTTTGAGTCTCACCCCGTAGTTTTGGGCTGCCACCTTCAACTTCCAGGGAAGGCAGTCTTGTCTTACAGCAGCCAATAACACTATCAACCAGAAAACCAACAACAACAGTAACAGAAGGACTGGCCCCAACCTCTACATTGTATTAGTTTTGATTGGCAGGGCTCACTTCCAGTGTAGAGGCTATGGCAAAACAGGTTGAGCAAGTTGCAGCACCAATGAAAACCAATAGGATGTTCCAGAAGTATCTGGATGATCCAAAAGAGGTCTATATGGATCAAAATCAATTGATGTGTTGGTATGGGAAGGAAGATGCACCAATGGCCAGAGCTCAGCAGGCTGGCATTAAACTATCTGGCTTGTCCTGTCACCAGTTTGTCTGCTGAAAGTGTGTTCAGTGCCGCTGGTGCGCTTGTTACAGTGAGAAGGAAGTCTCTCACCTTAAATTGTGGAGAAATTGAATATGATCAAAATGAACTAACATTTTATACCACAGAATTAAACCATTCCTGAAATAGCAGCACAGGTGGAGGAGGAGGATGATTGGCCCGAAACTGAATCAAATGTGTTAGCTGACCAACTTCTGAGTGAACCCTCTGGGTTGGAGGGTGAACTATACTTCCCAGACTAATAATGCCATTGCCCCTATAGAACTTTTAAACTATTTCTCATTGAACTTACTTCTATTTTCACAACAACAACAAAATAGTTAGGAGAACATTATTATTTTTGTGTCAGATTTAGGCTGCCTCACCTTTTTTTAACCATACATATTGCCTATTGCAGTTGGAACAATGTGCATTGAAGAAGCCTACACTATTTTTTCATGATATTGGGGACAATGCCGGCCCCCCTTGCATGCCTATTGCCTATCCCTTTTTGCATCACTTAGCACTAGAATGTCTGCCCCAGAAGATCATTTGTTATCTGCAATGTTGCCTGCCAATACCAAATTCCAATGTGTTGCCTGCATCAAAGATGAATGCCTAACACCTAAACTACCCATGGGAAGTTGCCTGAGATGATTGATTTAAAATGATGGGGACCTGAGTGATGGGTAATAATTTTTTTCTGGAGGTGATTGGCCTTCACACACTTCCTTAGTGAAAATAATTAACCTGTATGGTCCACTCCTATGAGCCTTCTGTTTGTTTCATCATCTAGGATGGCTGCCCCAGACCTTCATTGATTTTCAAGACTGCCAATACCAATCTGTTGCTTGAATTAAAGGGGAGTCAGTGTACTTATCACCATGCTTGGATTGGAACAGGTAACCATTGCACCAATAAGGGATCAGATTATCGAGTGGCTGTGAGTGATGATTAATGTGGAGGCTGACAGTGAGGATAGGGTGCGTTGAGCTGTAATTCAGGACATTTCTTGAGATGAATATTGATTTGCAATGTTTGGGGCCTGGGTGATTTGCAATAATTTTTTTTCCCCTGGTTGTGATCAGCCCTTTCACACTTAGCCAGATTTAATTGCAGGGTCCTTACCTTTTTTTCTGTTTCTTCAGAGCCCAGATCAGTCAATCATTCATTCATTCAGTTAATTTTTATTTTGATTAGTAAAATCATAAAAGATACATAGAACAATTTATACATATTTTTTAAATAAAACACAGTTTAAAATATGAGACACTCCTTTTATGGCACCTTAGACAAATGCAAATGCTAAAAAGTTTTGTATTTGAAATATTAAAATGAAACCCGAAAACTATCTAGAATGCAATAGAAATTCTAAGCTTCTAATCCTATAAAGTTAAAAAATGAGGAGAATTAATTCCAGGTTGGGAAAATTAAACACAATGTAAGAGCATGTTTTTAAAAAGGTGTTTAAAATCGAGACACCAACCAAAGTGCGGGTGCTATAAAAGTGCATGTAAACAACCTGAATCTAAACATAGCAGGGACAGCAATTTGTTCATTCAGGCTTCAACGCAGTTTCAAAGTGCAAGTGCCAAAGAGGAAAAAAAGTGCATATTAGAAATTACAACTTCAAATTGCTCTTCCTTTTACTAATCATGAACATTTCAGGCCTTTTTTCTCTCTTAATATGCCCACAGTGAATAAATATCTGCTTACACTAAATACTATTTTCTGTGTGGTATTGGATTTTAGTACTCTAAATGCTTTAGAACAAGACCTAGTTCCCAGGTTTTGACAGATGGGTTTAATCCATTTTTGTCTTGGCGTGGCATATGCAGGGCAAAAGAATAATATATGTGTCTCATTTTCTTGTGTGTTGAGTTGGCATAAGACACAACATTATTGTTCACACCAGTCCTTTGCCCCCATTTTGCTGTGTTTGATTTAATTTGCAGTATACCATAGCAAAATTTTATAAACACGGTTTTTACCAACTGGGGCTGTACTTCATCTAGATATTGTTCAAAAACTGGGATTGATTTTGTAAGCACGAACTGAGACTTTAGTCTGCCTAAGTCTAGGTTATGGGAAACACTGTTCTGTATATAACCCCCAAAAGCAGTTTTCAATATCTTTTTGGTTGTAGCTGTCAATAGAGATGGAGTTTCCCAAAAGTGCCTTAGCCCTAGTTTACCAAACCATGTATACGCATGCCTAACCCACTGAAGAGTGTTACTTTTGTCGAGCCCTAAAATCTCCTCTAGCCCTTCTCTATAACTAGCTAGTTCTGTTGTAGCCCATACTCGTACTCAAAACAGCAACGCTCTCAATATGGCCTGATGGTCAATACGTTTTATGTTTCGGTCCATAACAATGGGAATGATAGATGTTCACACAGGAAGACGTAGCAGCGATCTAAAGAACTTATTTTCATATCTCGTAAACGTGTTCCTACACGTAACCCCCAACTTTCTGCCCCGTAGAGGGTTGCTGCTTGTGCCCTGTATTTATACACTTCAAGTGCGGGGCACACTGCCTTTGTAGTACTATTCCAATGTTGTTTGATTATTGGTAAGGAGTTTTGGCTCAGGATGATCTTGCTTTTTTCCAAGTGTGGGTACCATGTCATTTTAGTGTCTAGTGTTCTGCCTAGATAACAAAGATTCGTCACATATTCTAGCTTCTGTTTTTGGACAGTTATATTGTTCTTGAATGATCTATGTGGATTAACTGCCATATATTTTGTTTTGCTAGAATTAATTTCTAAGCCCTTGGAATCACAGTAGACACTAAAAGAATCTAATAGACCTTGAAGGCCCTTCGGAGTCTTTGACACTAAGATAGTGTCGTCCGCAAATAAAAGAACGGGTACTGGCATACAACCTAACTTTGGTGAATCATGTGTGCATCCCAGAAGGTAATTCGGAGCATTATTGACATATAGTGAAAATAGGGTTGATGCCAGTACACAGCCCTGCCTTACACCTCTCCTTACAGGATTTGCCTCAGTGAGCTCACTCTTTGAACCCCATCTAACCTTTGCGTAGTTGTCTTCATGCAGTCTTATTAATTGCACAAGAAGATCCTCTGGTACGCCTTGACTTCTTAAGGATTTCCAGAGCAAATCTCTAGGGATGAGGTCAAAGGCAGCTTTCAGATCTATAAAAGCTACATACAAGTGGACTTTTTTTAAAAATCAGATATTTCTAGCTCATGCAAACAAACCTAAAAACCTGGTCAATGGTACTCGTCTTGGCTCTGAACCCAGCCTGGTATTGTGATAAAATGTGGTTCTCCTCAATCCAATCGTTTAATTTTGATAAAAATCTGCCTAGCATATGTCTTTTGAAGAACATCAATTAGACTTATTTGTCGGTAATTAGAAGAGTCTTGGCGGTCTTCTTTTTTAAAAATAGTGATAATTTTGGCCCCTTTCCAAGACTCAGGTACTGGTGCACTAGCCGCCACAGCATTACAAAGACAGTTAACGTATGTCCCCTTACAACTTTATTGCACTTTAGCAGGTCGCCTGGTAATTTATCAGGACCCGGGGTTTTCCTGGGCTTTATTGAGTCAATTGCTGCCAAGGTATCCTCTAACCTAAAGAACAGTGTTGTTATTGCAGGGTTTGTTGCAGTACCTTGCTGGATGTTTAACGTTTCTGTTGTAGTCCCTGAATACATTTCGGAAAAATGGTCGACCCAAGTACCTTTGTTTTAAAAAAGATCTTTGAAACTTCTTCCCTTTTTGTTTCCTTAAGCTATCAAGCTCCAGACGCTTGCATGATCTTTCCTTTTTGCTGCAATTATCAGTTCTGTCCAGACACTATCTCCCTAATCGTTTTTGGTTTGTGCTAATAATCTTTTATATTTTAGCCTTTTGTCTCTTAGTGTCATTACACCATTAGTTTAAGCTGCCGTAATAAGCTCACACTTGGCTTTACGGCACTCACTGTTGTACCATTGGTTTACTGGATTATTAGCAGCTGTCCCCCCCCCCCTTCGTCCTGGGCATCCTACTCAAGATTTGTTTTAGTTTATCCACCATTGTGTGGTGGATCTGTAGTACTGGGATCTCTGCAGCAGGCAGGTCAATGTACGGGGAGATGACATCTGAGAAGGTGTTACAAATATTTGTAATTACCTCGACTTTACCTACTATAGAAGGTCATTTCAGAGCTCTACGATTATTGGTAACTATAGGTTCAATTGGAAATGGAGTATTATAATTGTCTTTCCAAATAGTAGTATAGAACGAAGTGCCTGCTATTGTAAGGCACAAATGATAGTGATCACTGTCATCTCTGATTTCGACCTTTAAGTCGTGGACATTAGACCAGAAGTTAATAGAAAACAGTATGAAATCGATAATGCTCTTGTAACTCCCCATGCTAAAAGTAGTGGCACTTGGTCTATCAGACGGTAATCGACCATTACAAGCCTTAAGTCCATGTCCTACGACTTTTCGCATAAGTTGTGATACTTAAACTGTACAGGGTACTACGGGACTGCTATCCAGTGGGAGAATATTGTTTGCGATATCCTCCTCTTCAAAAATATTTTCTAACCCCACTACTGGTTCAGACTTACAATTAAGGTCTATCCCCACAATTACTATAGCCCTCAGATCTATTGTACTCATCTAGTAACTCTAGTGCTGGGGATTCCTTACTCGATGGGCTTGGCCTATTGTAGATAATTACTATATGCATTTCGATTTTATCCCTTGTAGTGATCTTTATCCCAACTATATCCCAAGATACAAAGTCCAGCTGGGTTATATCAACAGTGAGGGTGATCTCGACCCATATAACTAGCCCGCCTGACAGTCTGCCTCTTAGTGAGGGGATAGCATTTATACTGTATGTTTTATAACCAAGCTTGTGTGGGGTTTCCAGGGCCCAAGTTTCCTGTAGCAAGCAGTATTCATTATAGTCAATATATTCCTGCCATTCTGCGTCATTCAACTTCCTTTTCAGCCCTGCAATATTCCATGATGTCAATTGTAGTACAGGATGCTGACTTGGTGCATTGGGCATGTGTATGTTATCAAGGAGTCGGTCTACCCCTAAATCGCTCCCAGTTTCTCAGACTTCATGATTTTCATTGTGGAGGTCAAGGGAATATGATTCAGTTCTCGATTAACCCGTTTTTTAAAAAATCTAGTGTAGTGCAAGACGGAGAGTCTGGTGGTACCAGCCAGTCCACCTTGTCTAAAACTGAATCCAAACCTGACCGTGTTACAAGACCATTTTGGACTTGGGCCTGGGACATACTATTTAAGTTATATTTCATCTGTATACCTGTTGGTGTAGGTGAACATGCTCTCACTTCCAGTGCTTTTAAGTTATGCACCAGGTTCCCCTATCTTAGATGTAACTCAATGGCGTGCAGATGAGTGGAATGATGGCTCAGCCTTTTAGCCCATAATATGTCATCACGGATGATCGATCAACAGCCCCTAACCTTTCTGATCCAATGGATCGATTTGTTGATTAGAGAATTATGGTTTTAATATTTCATGTGTTTCGGTATTTTAGGCACATTAATCAGGAAAACACTCTTTGAGGGACAGTTGGACACTGCAAATGTGTCAATTGGATAATTGTTGTTCCTTTAGATATATCATTTGTGCCCGCTTTCTACCCCCTGACTCCTGAATATTTGTAAACGGTGCTTTGATAGGGAAGCATGTAGGAATGGACATCAGAGGAGTGATGCTAGGCATGGGAATTCGAAAGGCAGCATTTGTCTGATTCAAAAGAAGGAATGTTACAGGACCTCTGGAATAATCTGGAGCACGCTTTAGGCAAATCTCTACCCAAGAGTTGTTTGACCTGCTCTGCAAGGTCTGAGCTTAAAGACTTAAGTGAATTAACTTCCGCTCTTAGATCATTTATACTCCCAATCGTGTCCGTCCCCAATGAAGACTCTCCTAGCTTGGTCCCATTTTTATGATTATTATACTCACACACCTCTTGCTCCTCACATACAGGACCTAGACTGAGCGGGTGTGTCTCCATCTCTACCTCAATCTCCCTCTCTATATTGATATCAACTAGATCTAATAATGGAGAGAACCTATTGGTCATAGGGATGCCGGACGAGAAATTCAGACTATCGTTTTTACTAATATCACCACTCACCACAGCTATCAGACTTCTATCATCAGTTAGAGAAGAGCCATGGGCTCCTGGTTCATCATCATCTATGTTCTCTACAAACCTCCTTGCCTTACTGGGAATGGGAGACTTGTTCTTTGTGCTCCTAGTAGCACATTTGGTGAAAATAGAGGGAATTCGTGCAGCGGGCTTATGTTTTATGGTCATGGAAGGGAGAGTCACAGCTGGAGAGTGTGGATTAACTACAGGGGGTGAATCAGGATCTGGAGCTAAGATACCTTGGCAGTCCTCCAGAAGATCATCAATGCGATCTAGCACTCAGTTGGGTGCTGCTAATCTATAGGTAACTTTTGTTCTACTACATTTAGAACGAGGTCCATAGGCTTTCACAGTTTCCCCACTAGTGGTAGACTTCCTTTTCCCCATTCTGCCAAAAGAGAGTCAATCCCAGTACAACAAGATTTAGAAAGAAATCATAGTCTGTAGTTAACCCAACAAGTACTTATTTATATATAAGCCAATATAAAATAATATGCAAGATGATATATTAAAAGGGGGAAAAGCCAGAAGTACGGATTTGGAAGCAATCTCAGAACTCATGGTTAATGTCTTGTCAAGACAAATTGTCCCAGGACCAGCATAAGTTCTGGCAAAACCAAGGAGAATGGCCCAGCCCAGCCTTATCCTGATGCGGACGGGCGCAACGACCTCTAAGCGTCTCCTGGCGCGTGTTCACACGTAGGCGCCTCCTGGTGCTTAGCACTATGGGGGCTGGAGACCCCTGGCTGCCGGTACTGCTGACGGTGCTGGTGGCATGGATGAGGCTGCAAGAGCGGGCCAGATCAGGCACTTTAATGAACAAACAAAATCCTAACCAAAATACTGCAATTTTGTTTTGCTACTTGTTCTTCAATAGCAGTGTGCTACATGTCTATCTTGCTTGGGTCATGATGATGACTGTTCTGGGACAGTGTTACCCGGAGTCAGGACTCAGGAGAAGGATGGAAGAACTCAGGGTGGGAGATGCTGGACTACCTCATCAACAGCGATAAACAAGATGTGATCGACTTCAGGTCAAAGGTAAAGAGTCTGAGACCTCGTACTCAGCTATGTGGAATAGAGAGAGGTGCATTTGTAAAATGCTGCTGTGTGTGTGTGTGTGTGTGTGTGTGTGTGTATTGAACTTGTGGCAAAAGTGAAACTCTGAGTCCCCCTCTTGTTGTTTTGGCTCTGCCTCTGAGTCTTCTTCTTCTCATGAAGCTTTCCTTCCTTCTGTTCTTCTCCTTTTTTATTTATTTATTTATTTATAGATTTTTGTATAGCGCGAACATGACCCGAGGTTATCAGAGCGCTTCACAGGTACATGTTCTGAGTTGTTTAGATTACAGTTTGTAGATCATAATAATATACATAAGTTTCCGGTTCGTGCCTTTCATATCAGTTTCAACAACAACAGAATTAAGATCAGTTAAATTTACAAATGTATATCTGCAGTTTTATACATAGGATCCGATGTGTCCTTTCATATCTTTTTCCACAATATTACAGTTAATGTCCCAAAGTTGTAGTCCTGTATAGTCTGAGGAGTCTTTGCAACTAACTGGTGCGTTTATCCTTACATTTGTTAATGCTCTGTTGGTGTCAGCACCTTCAGCCGATCTAATTGTCTTTGTGTTCTTTTTGTGCACGGTACCTTCATATCTGACAGGACTATGCAGTGTCTGGTGAATAACCACTATACAGATGATGAGCAGTCCATGTTTAGGGTAGGAATTTGCTCATTAGGAAGATCTTTGCTTCCTTCTTGAATGTTGATGTGTTTGGAATTTTTCTAATATTGGGAGGTAGTGAGTTCCAGATTCTGGGGGCTGCCCTGGAGAATGCTCGGTCATACGTTTTCTTCTTCTGAAAGATAGGAGGTTTCAGCAGCAGGTCTCTGGCATTCCGGGATGGTCTGCTTCCAACGGATAAGTCAATTTTCTAGCGCTAAATACGTTGGCGTATTATAGTGGATCGCTTTGTGGGTCATACAAGCCAGTTTAAGTTGAATTCTGGCCTCATATGGAAGCCAGTTTAAAGCCTTCAGGTATGGGGAAATGTGATCATATTTTCTTGATCCTGTAATGAGTCTTGAGGCCACATTTAGACAGGCTTTTAGTGGTGCTGTGGAGATTTTAGGTAGACCTGTTAATGTTGTACATCCATATTCAATCCTTGATATGACTAAGGGCTGAACTGCCAATTTGAGGTCCGACGTAGTAATGAGTGGTTTCACTTTTCTAAGATAGTTCAGGTGAAAACGGGCATTTTTTGCCATTCAGATGATGTGGGCTTTCATGTCTAGGTTCTTATCAAGCGTGTTTCCGAGTGATTTGGCCAAGTCAACTAGGATAGGGGTGCAGTTTGGCGCTGTTATCAGTTTGGTCCATTCCTTCACGTCTGCGGAGTTTTCTGGAGGGTATATTAATAGAAATTCCGTTTTTTGCGCATTCAACTTCAGATGATTGTTGGTTAGCCATTGTAACAACATTTTCAGGGCTTCATTCATTGTCTTGATCTCTTCCACCGACGAGATCTTGATGTAGATCTGTGTGTCATCTGTTTACGTGTGATATGAAATGTTTGCATTCCGGAGAATGTCTGTAAGGGGTTCGACATATAGGTTGAATAGTGAAGGGGATAATGTTGATCCTTGTGGAACTCCAATCGAGTTAGGGCTTGGTGTGGATAGTGGCTGGTTTACCAAGAATCTTTGTGTTCTATTCTGTAGGAAGGGTTTAAACCATTTCAGTACAATTCCAGATATTCCCATCCTGTTTTCAAGCCTGTCTAGTAGTTTTTCATGATTAACAGTGTCAAATGCAGAAGCCAGGTCTAGAAGGACTAGAAGACATGCTTCATTATGATCCAGGGCCTGTAGAGCATCATCCACTATATGCAAAATCGCTGTTTCAGTACTGTGCCCTGGTCTGAATCCAGATTGGCAGTCATCCAGTAACCTGAAATTAGTGATGTGTTGGCTCAGTTGCTGTTGCATGCATTTTTCAAGTAGTTTGGCTAGTAATGGAATATCGGTCAGTGGGCGAAAGTTGTTTGGGTCAGCAGGGTCTCCTGTAGGCTTTTTAACTCTTGAGTGCCCATGACGAGATGGTCTCGTCATGGGCCGCGGTTGCGCTGTGCCCATGACGAGACTATCTCGTCATGAACCCCGCCTGCTAATGAAAGGGCCGGCACAGGGCGGGGAAAGGGCGGGGCACTCACGGGGTTAATGATGGGGAGGACTTGACCTGTTTTTAGGCATTATGGTATGGTGCCTTGAGACAGCGTTGCATTGATTATATTTGTAAATATGGGAACGACGATGTGATTGATTATTTTCATGCATTTTGATGGTAAGGGGTCATTGCAGTGGTTATTTGGTTTGATTTCTGAGAGAGTTTTGGCAATGAAGTTCTGGTCATATAACTTGAAGATCGACCATTGTCTTCTTGTCTCCTGTATGAATGAAAGGTGAAAGCTGAGCTCAACAACACTCCTGCTTACCTACTTGACCAGTCCAGACAGGCACCAAAGAGTGGACAGAGGAGAATGCAAATGCACCACCTAATTTGCAATACAGTTTATTTTTTCTTTTAACAGTCATATGTGGAGAACTGGGTGGGTGCGTTCACTCCCAATCCTAGAAGACAGAACATTTAGATATCTGATAACTTGAGTCTTGGGAGCAGAAGGACTGTTTGTAAAACATTTATCTGTACTCTGTCATACTCATGCCTTTGTTTCCTTCTGCAAAAGATTGATGGTGAATGATGTGCTGTTGCTCATTGCCCAGATGAATGTTGTCCTGGTGTAGTGTTTGCCTTTGTCAAGCCTTTCTCCAAATCTTCCTTCCCATCCATTTATCAAACCACTAACCCTCTTCCTCCGGGCTGCGTGATTTATTGAGGTGTGGCTTAATTTATACCATCAATAAATGACACACTTGATGGGGAGATGTAGTGAAAGTAATATAAACTTAATGCAGGACCGCCTAAGCAATAGCACACACAGTGGCTTTATTTACCCACACACACATGAAAAGTGATCCATATTTTAGATATATTTTTTTATAACTCGAAGATTTCGCAAATATTACCAATAACTCCCTATTAGCCAAAACATACTTGTATTGCATTTTTTTTGTATTTTAGCACTATCAGGCATTCTCGTTCACTCATCATGTAGTACTCACGTGTCAATTCTTAGTAAAGCCTTGATAAAATATAACCCACTATTCAGCCTTTTAATTTTCATTAAGTTGACTACAATGGATGATCAATCATTCAGATTAATCCTACAGTTTGAGCTCACCTAGGTGGAACTGAAAGTGGGACCTAGTTTGTAAAGTTCCCTGGTGATGCTTCATCTATATTCAGGTAACACAACTAATATGGATAAAACCTTGAGGTGCTTGCCACGGGGTGCAGGGATGAACTGCACCTCTGATCTTTATAATGAGAGCATGCATTCTGTTCATGCTCCCATTGTAAAGTATAGGTTTGCGACCGAACCTTGCTGGGGTGGAACCAACGACAAGAAGTCGTTCAGTTCATGTTCCAAAATGATGTTGGATGGACACCGGTCCATCCTACATCGTAATCAGGCCCTATGTGTTGAAAAATAAATTACCACACATTATTGAGTACAGCATTATGCACTATATGGAGTACAAGTTGTGTGTTGTGCCAAAATAATGAAGCCATGTTCATTACTAGCTAGCGTGTCAGGTAGTTTGATACTGTCTGAAGCTGGGGCGGCTGAAGTTGACAATTATATATCTTTTATTCCAATGGCCCTGCTGTTCTCCAAATGCATTTCTCTTCTACCCTAACTCCAAATAATGAATGATGAATAATAAATAAAATACTTATTCACTCATCTCACTTATGAAATGCGGATATTAATATTATCCTCTTTGCCATAAGTAGACGTTGGGCAAAATGAATATGATAGACTTCACTACAGGAAAAAGAACAGGCTATATAGATTATATTTGGCACATTTGTCACTGTGTATCCCATATGCCAAACTTGATATCAAATCATGCACTTACTCCCACTTTACTCTGAGGCCTTGCCTACCATCAAGTAATTCCAACAAATTCATTCTCTGGGCAGTAAGCTAGGAAAGGAAACCTCAAATTACTCTACTGCACGGGGTTGGGTAGAAATATTAAACAGGTATGGTAGAGCTTTTTTGATATGGAATATAGTGGCCACTTGTCAGGACTCACGGTAGGTTTCCTCCTTATTTAACTCTGGCCACCATTTCCCCCTCACAAAACCATCAAAAAGAATTCGATCCCTGGAGTTGGAGAGCAAGTTATCATCGTAGAAATTCCAACATGGCTGCCAACATTCCAACACTGCTGCAGCATATCTCTGTGTAGCAGTCTAGTCATTTAGGTTACTCACACTCTGGTGAAGCACTCTCCAAGATTCCACTGTGCACTTCACCAAAGTACCTCAAGGAAGAGCAACAAATTTACATGGGCATCGTGGAAGTCAGTCAGGGTAGTTTGCGTACACACCGGGTTTAGATCAGTGAACTGTTTAGTTCTTGTCATGTAAAAAAGAAATACTTTGTGAAAAGCTAATAGGATAGATTATAAATATCACCAGGAGGATAGAGGTTAAATAAAAGTATTTAAAACTGCTTCCTCAGTTCCCCTCTAAACCTTCAGTGAACATTCAAAGGCTTTCATTAGACAATTTCTCTCAGAACCATTTAGTTTCTCCTGAAAGCGGGCGTGACCTGTCAACAGGCAGTGTTTACCATTGAGAAATGCATCTAATTTCAGCTGTTTTCAGGCAGCTGACGCAAAATATCTATTCTTTTAACACACCGAGTTTCCTCTAAACTAAATAAAAAGGAATATTCTTTAATCCAAATACTTTTAGCCAGAGTCAGAGTTACTTGAGTGTGATGATTAGCACACTATGGGGCCGATTCCAATCAAGGCTGTAACGAATGGTCGTACGGATCGTTTTCTCCGTACGACTCGTACCAGGTAAACTTATTCTACAACCTAGGAAGTACGATTCGTACAGAAAGCCTTTTTCTGTACGAATCGTACAAAAGACCATACAGCAAAAAAATACCCACGATTCCGATCCAGAACTGCTTGTATGCGATGTCCGTACGTATTTCAGCAGCTTTTTCCGGCCCAGCAAGTACGATTCGTACCGACGTCACTACGTACCTCGCTGTGACTACCGGAGCAAAAAACTGCCGGAAAAGCAGAACCCTACGGCACAGAGCCCCGGTACGTGACGTACAGCCATGAACACCATCATACGTGTCATCCCGGTCCTCTTGGCCTACGACCTGGTGCACTGCACCCGACGCACACGCCGCAGAAGGTGAGAACAACACCCAGGGGCCAGGGGAGGTGAGGGCCAGGAAACATACCCCATACGCAAACACAAACCTATAATATGGAGGCCATACATTACCACCAGTGTCTAGTCACTTGGGGGGTGTGGCCAGCAACCCCTGCGTACTGCACATGGAAGTGGACGTGTACGGTGCGTACCACATGTACTCCTACGGCGCCATGACAACGGTGGTACGGACCGTACCCACGCATGAATGCGTGGGTACGGTGCATACCACACGTACCCCTGCGACGCCATGACAACAGTGGTACGGACCGTACCCACGCATGAATGCGTGGGTACGGTGCGTACCACACGTACCCCTACGGCACCATGACAACAGTGGTACGGACCGTACCCACGCATGAATACGTGGGTACGGTGCGCACCCCTACGGCCCCATGAGTACTCAGGTATGGACCGTACCCACGCATACATGCGTGGGTACCGTGCATACCCCTACGGCCCCATGAGTACTCAGGTACGGACCATACATGCGTGGGTACGGTCCGTACCACACGTACCCCGTTACGGCCGCAGCACAATTTGGATACGAGGCGTACACACGCCAGAAATGTGGGCATAGAGGACTGGCCCACCATGTTACCTTCATATTGTTGTGTGTGTAGGTCCTGACCAGCAGTGTACAGCTCCAAGGGGGTGCGTGGGTGGGTGCAGAGGCCTCCTAGCAGTGGACAGACATATGAGGGGTGGGTGCATATCACTACCAGCAGTTGACAGACATATGAGGGGTGGGTGCATATCACTACCAGCAGTGGACAGACATATGGGGGTGGGTGCAGAGGACTCCCAGCAGCAGACAGACATATGAGGGGTGGGTGCATATCAGTACCAGCAGTGTCCAGACATATGAGAGGTGGGTGCAGAGGACTCCCAGCAGTGGACAGACATATGGGGGTGTGTGCAGAGGACTCCCAGCAGTGGACAGACATATGAGGGGTGGGTGCATATCACTACCAGCAGTGTCCAGACATATGAGGGGTGGGTGCAGAGGACTCCCAGCAGTGGACAGACATATGAGAGGTGGGTGCATATCACTACCAGCAGTGGACAGAGATATGGGGGTGGGTGCAGAGGACTCCCAGCAGTGCCCAGACATATGAGGGGTGGGTGCAGAGGACTCCCAGCTTTGTCCAGACATATGAGGGGTGGGTGCAGAGGACTCCCAGCAGTGGACAGACATATGAGGGGTTGGTGCAGAGGACTCCCAGCAGTGCCCAGACATATGAGGGGTGGGTGCAGAGGACTCCCAGCAGTGGACAGACATATAAGGGGTGGGTGCATATCACTACCAGCAGTGGACAGAGATATGGGGGTGGGTGCAGAGGACTCCCAGCAGTGCCCAGACATATGAGGGGTGGGTGCAGATCACTACCAGCAGTGGACAGAGATATGAGGGGTGGGTGCAGAGGACTCCCAGCAGTGGACAGAGATATGGGTGTGGGTGCAGAGGACTCCCAGCAGTGGATAGACATGTGAGGGGTGGGTGCATATCACTACCAGCAGTGCCCAGACATATGAGGGGTGGGTGCAGAGGACTCCCAGCTTTGTCCAGACATATGAGGGGTGGGTGCAGAGGACTCCCAGCAGTGGACAGACATATGAGGGGTGGGTGCAGAGGACTCCCAGCAGTGCCCAGACATATGAGGGGTGGGTGCAGAGGACTCCCAGCAGTGGACAGACATATAAGGGGTGGGTGCATATCACTACCAGCAGTGGACAGAGATATGGGGGTGGGTGCAGAGGACTCCCAGCAGTGCCCAGACATATGAGGGGTGGGTGCAGATCACTACCAGCAGTGGACAGAGATATGAGGGGTGGGTGCAGAGGACTCCCAGCAGTGGACAGAGATATGGGGGTGGGTGCAGAGGACTCCCAGCAGTGGATAGACATGTGAGGGGTGGGTGCATATCACTACCAGCAGTGGACAGACATATGAGGGGTGGGTGCAGAGGACTCCCAGCAGTGGACAGACATATGGGGGTGGGTGCAGAGGACTCCCAGCAGTGGACAGACATATGAGGGGTGGGTGCATATCACTACCAGCTGTGGACAGACATATGAGGGGTGGGTGCAGAGGACTCCCAGCAGTGTCCAGACATATGAGGGGTGGGTGCATATCACTACCAGCAGTGGACAGACATAGGAGGGGTGGGTGCAGAGGACTCCCAGCAGTGGACAGAGATATAAGGGGTGGGTGCAGAGGACTCCCAGCAGTGGACAGACATATGAGGGGTGGGTGCAGAGGACTCCCAGCAGTGGACAGACATATGGGGGTGGGTGCAGAGGACTCCCAGCAGTGGACAGACATATGAGGGGTGGGTGCATATCACTACCAGCAGTGTCCAGACATATGAGGGGTGGGTGCAGAGGAATCCCAGCAGTGGACAGACATATGAGGGGTGGGTGCAGAGGACTCCCAGCAGTGGACAGACATATGGGGGTGGGTGCAGAGGACTCCCAGCAGTGCCCCACTCCCAGGAGGATGGATGTCATTCACACACTGCATGACACACCACATGTGGGTGTGAGGACATACAACACATGCATACCCACCCATGGCGGATGCCCCACAATACACACCCTGATTTCATGCCAACAGACTGTATAGTCAAGGAAATGCATACTAAAATAAGTTAGCCAAAGGGAACACACACTGTCACGCACATCACAGGAGTGATAGGAATGTCCAGGTGCTGGTCCAGCCACCCAGATGTTGTCTCTCATGTAAGGAATAGGGTTCACTGCGACTAGATACAATGCCCACAATTGTGAGTCCGGTGCCCAAATACCCTGCATTACACGTGCCATTTGTGTGTTAGGCCGTGATTACACACATGCATAGTGCTGAAAAGGGGCAATTGGTCCCTGATGCCATTCCTACATACACAAAACACAAGTACAGTGACTGGCAAGGATGGCACAGACGATTCAGCAGGAGACATCGGTGAGCATGCATGGCCATTGTTGAAGGGATCCGTCACCAACAAAGGATATGTTGACACAGGTCAGCACAACAATTGTGCAACGGTTTGCAGGGAACATGTCAGGTGCCACAGAGGAAGGAACACTCCTTGGGACAATGTCTCACAATCCAAAGGAACGCACACTACCAATTAATATTTTCACAGGCATTGTGATGGCACACAGATACCATGGTCCACCTCATGACCATCATACTAAAATATTTCTCAGAACCCTAACACATTACCAGAACACCAACTTCATGGGCCTCATCACCAACATCAAGTACCTGAAATGCAATAGTGTGGAAACTAAATGAAAAGGCTTTATTCAGCACAGCAAAAGAAAATTGTAAGAAGACGCTATTTACAAAGGCCAATGGCCAGTCCATAGTTCGAGGCCAAGTGTGGACGTATGCGACTGTGTCCACCCCTACCTTGCCTGCACAAAGTCACCTCAAGGTTTGTCGACTGGGGGGGTCATCATCAGTGGGAGTACCAGGCACCGCAGGGACAGGAGTGGGTTGGGTAGGTGTGGTGGGTGCAGGGCTGGATGTATCCACCACAGGGGGTGGGGCAGCACCAAAGGTGGTGGTGAGCAGCTCGCTGCACACTGCTGCCAGGGCGTCCAGAGGAACCCCTGCACCGGAAGAAACACCAGGGCCAACGGAGGGGGGGGTGTCCGAGGGATGGGGTGCAGCGCTCTTGGGGGAGGTGGTGGACATGGGGGGGACTCAACTCTTCTGGCCGGAGACTTCCTCAACTGCTTGCGGGGTGGTGTCACAGTGGGGCTGAGGGACAGACTAGCCATGTAGCTCTCTTTGGGTGACAGTTTGGCAGGGGAGCTAAGGGGGGTGGATTTGCAGGAAGTGGGTCGTGAGGACTGCGGACTCTGACTGTGGCTGCATTTCTGCAGTTTGCCCCCACACCCTGTGGGTGTGACTACATCCCCCTGAGTGTGTGTGCCAGGAGTTGTGCGCTGTGCCTTAGTTGGGGGTGTGCTGGATGTGTCTGTTGGGGTGTGTGCCTGTGACTGTCTGTGTGTGCTTTGGACAGGCATGGGAGAGGGCAGTGTGGATGGGTCCGGGGTAGGGGGGGACGGAGCGCCGCAGGAGAGACACTGCTTCCGTCAGTGAAGAGTCCATGGACCGCAGAAACCTGCGTTGCTCAGTCATCGTTGATGACATGCCCTTCACGAACGACACCAACTGTGTGAGCAGTCTAGTGTGTTCATGGAGGACATGCAGCATCGATGCCTGACCAACCTGCAACTGCCGCAGTGTGTCCACAGACTCTTCACTGAGGGCAGCAGGGGTGACAGGGGCAGGGGCTGCGGTACCTGGTCCGAAGGAGACACGGTGGGACCCTGCATAGACAGAAGGGACAGGAGCAACTGGGAGGGCGGAGATGGCAATGGAGGAGGCGGGTAAAGATGGTGGGATGCTGCCAGATGGTATTGCATCCTCCGCCTCCTCAAGGATGTCAGCCTGGGACCCGTCGGTGTCATATATGCTCTCTCCTCCGGACAGGTCCTCCGACTGACTCCCCTCACCCTCCGTGCCACTGTCTCCTGCTGACTCCACAGCACTGGTGGCACTGTCGCTGGGTCCCTCCTCAAGGTCCATGCAGGTGTCTCCCTCGCTTGTGGATGATGATGCTGTGGGCAAGGAGAAGAAACCAGAAAGCATCAGTCACCTGTATACATCTGACACATGAGCACAAGAACAATTGGTCACAGTGCTTATCAGGCAATGCATCATGAGTAACAGCTGGATTACTCCGCACATATGTAAGCCCTGTACTGCCCAGTTGGTAGACCCACCATGCCACTTTGACACAAGGAAACTCAATACACAAAAGGCCACAACTTGAATGAGCAATACACTGAGAAGCTAGTGTCTGTGAACCGGTGAGCACAGCAATACAATGAAGTCATGACACCTCTTGTTTACCCTGAAATAAACAGGAGTGGTGCACTCAAGGTAAACTAACACACCTCAATACTCAAGGTGTCACCACACTCAGAGACCTGTAAGTCCCTTGGAACACAAAACGAACAAATGTTGGTACCTTGGGACTCACAATACTTTAACCAATCTACATGTTTGGGATGTGCCAAATGGCCATTTCGTGAAAAGAACACTGATGTGCCTGCATGCAATATGTTGCACAAGGCAGTGCACACAAAAGTACATTGACACTGTCATTGAAGACGCTGGCACCTTTTCGGAGGAGCCACTGTTAGAAATAGATGGTGTTGCAGAAAGTACATATACATGGGCCCACGGAGGTCTTGACGTCTTGACACTCGTTAGTTTGTATCACCGACAACTAATGAGTCTCACAAAATCAAGACCACCATGGGAACATGTATATGGAGAATCTGCAACACCATTTATTTATAACAGTGGCTTCTTTGAAAAGGTGCCAGCTTATTCAATGACAGTGTCAATGTACTTTTGTGTGCACTGCCTTGTGCAACATATTGCATGCATGCAGGCACATCAGTGTTCTTAACACAAATCATCAAATTTTCACATGTTAAACATGAACAACTGTTGACAAGTGCTGTGAGTGCCAAGGTACAATTCATGAAGAGTAACAACTTGAATCATGTCAGTTGTCACCAGGCCATCTGTCACCTGATTAAACAGTTGGATACACATATGACCTCCTGCCTGTCATCTGGAGTGGCACACATGTCCACACCCAGGACAATGCATAAGCTAATGGGCCTGTATTTGTTTGGTAAAAAAAGACCAGCTGTACTGTGGGGACACCCTCATGGCAAGCCAGAATATACACACAGATGTCAGCACACAAAGTCCAAACTGCATTGCATCTGAACCACACACGTGCCAAAAATATATGAGCAGGATTCTTGTTGGTAAAAAAATTACACAGGCTGCAAAGCACGTACATTAAGCACTGGCCAGCATCACAGGGGCACTGCCCAGTGTATTTTAGTCCAGGCAATTCTCACACACAAGTCAGACCTGGCAATGAAAAATCAGGGTTGCACATATATGCCTCTCCCGCCCCCCCCCCCCCAATACCTGAGTCAATGTGATTTATACAGATCAAGAAGTGACACCTCTTATTCAGGGTTACAACAACTGTGCTAGAAAAATTGCTTCATTTACACCACATCACCTCGGGGGTCTGACTACACATATTTGTGACAAACAACCATCAACAGATTGTTGTAAATAGCCACACAGGCACTGCCCAGTGTGAGTATGCACAAGTAAAATGGTGTATCCCTGTCCAGTGGACACATGTAGCACACATTACCAAAATCCAAACTAGGCCAGGGAACAATGCCACAGAGGCAGACCTATGCAGCACACACAGAGAATGTGCACAGTGTTGGATGACACACATGATTAGGAGGCCAGGGTGTCTCAGGGGACTGTAGTGGGCACACTGCTTCATGGTCCTGGAATGAGCTGACTCTACCATGTTCAACCGTCATGGCACTATGCATATCTCACACTCATGCACATCATGTCTGAGGCCACAACATTGCTCATGCATGCTGCAAGGGTGTCCAGTTGAAAGCTCACACTCCTATGTTGAGAATCAGCATCAGTGACAACAACTATGGACCCCAACATAGTGAACAGGTCATGGCACAGGCAAGGTACCGTCACAAGTCACAGACCACCCTCCCACATGATGCAGAAAGCAATGTGCACTTAGATGTACTGGCACCCTAGATGACCATGTGCAGATGTGATTACACACACACCAGGGGACACATGTCAAGGAGAGGAAGGGATGAAAAAGATCCCCAGGTGACATTTGGGAACAGAAAATGCACTGCACATATGAACTCTGGGAGTGTATTCATGCAAAATAGCACTTCCTAAAGCTGGCAACACATAACACGACAAAAAGCCATGTACCTACCCCCTCCTTGCTGCAGTCTCTCCTGTAACTGCTTATCGAGGTCAGGGAAGACCACCGCCAGGACACGTTTCATGTGGTGGGTCAGGTGTCGGCAGCCGCCGTGGGGACGAAGAGGAGAGAGCTTGAGCTGGACCCGGGCGATCCGCCGGGTCTAGCACCGGATGTCCTGCCACATCTTGCGGACCTGGGCCAGCTGCCGATCACGCCCCCCGCAGTCCTCATGGCCCTGACAACGTTGGTTCAGAAACCCCCTTCTCGTAGGCAGTTACCTGTCAGGATGACAAAGTGACACAACATCAATACACCTGCTCCATGTCCCAGAGACACACATTAGAACATCTTTGAAATGTTAAACAGGGCATAGGAAGCTGACATGAATAGCCTCATTCACAACATGAAATTGGCCTGTGTGCAAGCGCCAATGCAGTACATGGCATTGAAAGTCTACAGGTGGCATGAAGGGTGCAAAACACTCAATGAACATGCCACACACTGTGCAGCACATGCAACAGCAGGCTGATGGGCAGCACGTGCCATGCAGTCACATGTCCCACTCCACTGATGCACCCTCAGCAGACGAGACAGACACACCCAGCCACAGATCACTGGCCTGTCATTGACAACAGCGGATGCAACCCTCACTCTGCACAGGTGCTATTTGCCAGGGGGGAGTCACAGGTGCCGTGCTAGCTCTGCAAGTCAGACACACAGCACCGCTCACTTGTCACATCAGATGGTTAGATCAGTAGCCTCCAACATGCAGCTGTGGTGCAACACTTCACATAGACACTCACCCACATGACAAGGAACATTCACACACATCAATGTCCATGAGGTCGTACACGTCATTTGGACACTCTCACCACAGGTCCACTCAACTCATACACATCTGTGGGTACAGTCACCTGTCACACTGGGGGGACCACTGAATCACCTCAGGACAACAGGAATAAAAGCCCCCAAGGATTAGCAAGGCTGAATGTCTCATGCACTATGCAGTGAAAGTCACTGTAAGCACCATGCAAGTGAGGAGTGCACACAGGAACTAAATGATGCTCTGCATGAGAGACATAAGCATGACCCCCCCGGGACACACTCTAAACAACATTGCATGTCAGTCCCACCTGTACACAATATTGACAGTCACACAACAGGTGCATAGGCAAAGGTAGTGGACTCAGCACTCACCTGCTCCCCTGGTCTCCCATACAGGCTAGTGTACTGTGGGAGGTGGACGTCCAGCAAGGCCTGATTCTCCTCCTGCGTGAATGGCTGGGCCCTCTCCACAGCACGAGACATGGTCCAGGGAAGCAGAGACAGCAGCAATGTTGTCGACAGGAAAGTTGTGCAGGCAAGTGCCCTCTCATGGCTTCTGGCTGCCTTATATCTGTCTTGCTGAGGGGCATTCATTTTGAGAAGTACATAGTGATTGGTCAGAATCATTCGCATCTTACGTTTACTCCAATCCCTTTAAACATACACCAGTGACAGCATTTGCATCGTTCAAATTTAGAGCATCATGTCAAGTCAACAACCACTTTGCAACATTGTATTTTGTGGCCAACTGACTTTTCCAGGACACCTGATGGAAAAATATGAAGAGAAAACTCGGTATCCATGAGAACCAGCATGCATTTAGGGCCTAATACTTGTCCCTTATGTGTCCCCTATGTAATTTTGAAAGCCACACACAGGTACGGTGCGTTTGACACGTACCCCTACGGCAGCAGTTGCACAGTGCGTTTGACACGTACATGTAGGCACTGGTAGCACATGTACGTGTACAACTAGTGCGTACATGGACTTGTGCACGTACGTGTAGGCACTGGTAGTACACGTACGTGTACTACCAGTGCGTACACGTACGTGTACAACTAGTGCATACACGTACTTGTGCACATATGTGTAGGCACTGGTAGTACACATACGTGTACCACCAGTGCGTCCACGTACTTGTACACGTACGTGTAGGCACTGGTAGTACACTAAGGGTGGGCGGAATTTGCGAAATTCACTTTTGCAAATTATCACAAAAATGTTAAAAATCTCCGAAATTTTGCGAAGATGCGGAAGTTTTTTTCCCGCCCGTTCGTGGTATTTTCTGCGTGGTTGCGGCTCGTCAACTTACCCATGCGGTTGCTCGCGGGCGCGGCCATCTTGTTTTCACTTGTCTCGCGGTGCATGATCGCGAGAAGAAAGACGCGATTGCGCGACGAATGACGTTATTGCGCGCGCGAACTGTCGCGAGACAGCGCAAATGGCTACCAACAATCCAACATCTCGTGGAGAACGCGACCGGATCGGGAAATCATGTCGGCGAACGCGGTGATTCAGGTAAGGCGATCGCGCGCACGCAACAATGTATTATTTTACAGCGCGAGCAAGCAAAACATTTACGGTAAAATGACGATTGCGGAAATTTTTACATTTTCGCGCTCTCCGCGGAACGCGAAAATGTCAAATTATCGCAATTTCCGCGAGCGGAACGGATTTTTAGCCCAGGCCTATAGTACACGTACGTGTACTACCAGTGCATATACGTGTACTACCAGTGTGTACACGTAAGTGTACAACTAGTGCGTACACGTACTTGTACACGTATGTGTAGGCACTGGTAGTACATGTACGAGTTCTACCAGTGCATACACGTACGTGTACAAGTACATGTAGGCACTAGTTGTACCGCAACACAGTTATCCTACTGCGCTGACCCCCAAGATGAAGGGGATGGTAGCCTTACATTTTTTTGCCACAGGTACGTTTCAATTGACCATAGCTGATGTGGGTGGGATGTCCCAGACTATGTTCAGCCGTGTCCTGCGTGATCTTTTAGCAGCCATGTTGGAGCACCTTGATGAATTCATCAAATTTCCGACTCCAGAGGGATTAAGGGATGTCAAGGGGGATTTCTATGCCCTGGGTGGGATGCCCCATGTAATTGGGTCCATTGATGGTACACATGTGGCTTTTGTACCACCACAGGCACAGGAACAAGCCTATCGCAACCGCAAACATTACCACTCGATAAATGCCCTTGTGCTAACATGCTGATTTCCCATGTCTGTGCACGTTTTCCAGGATCAGCACACAATGCCTACATCATGAGACGTAGCAGGGTGCCACAAATTATGCTGCGGCTGCACAACGAACGAGCATGTCTTGTTGGTGGGTATAGTCTTTTTGTCCTATGTGTTGCGGTATCTTTGTCTCTTACGGCATCTCCTGACCCACTTATTTACATGATGTTTCCATGTAGGGGACTCTGGCTATCTCAACATGCCATGGCTGCTGACACCTCTCCGCAACCCAAGAACAGCTGCAGATCACCGGTACAACGATGCACATGGCCAGACCATGCGAGTGATTGACAGGACGTTTGGACTCCTGAAGAGCCGATTCCGGCGCCTGGACAAGACAGGCGGGTCCCTCCCTTATGCTCCGGAGAAGGTCTGCAAAATCTTCATTGTGTGCTGCATGCTGCACAACATGGCAGTTGCGAAGGCAGTGCCACTCATCCTGGATCCAGATGAGCAGGAGCATCCACCCGTGGAGGATCAAGGGCTTGGTCACGAGGCTAGTGATGAGGAGGAGGAGGGGGATGATATCCGGAGTCAGCTCATACGCAACTTCTTCTCATAATGGTGAGTCACTGGCTATGAGTGTGCAAGCTTGTAGCATTGATTGTCATGTGTTGCAAGGTGTGTGTCCAGCTGACTGAATGCAAAGTGACTTGGATGTGTCACTCGAGTGATGATGTCATGCAACACAGTTTTGCGGAGAGACTTGATTGGCAATTTACATGTGTCCAACATTGTTCATGTTTTGTACACTTCCATGTGTGTGTTGAGAATTGTTTTAGGTGACTTCTCGTGTGTCTGTCATTCCCAGGTATTTTGCACCTGTTGTCTGGTCGTGTCATCGTTGTCCTCCTGCTATTCCTCATGAGGATGGCAACATGTGCTAAATCAGCGTTCCATGCATGGACATGTGGAAATGTCAGTTTGGGTAAGTATTGCAGCAAGGCTTTTTGGTGGTGGTACAGGTTGGGAATGTGTGGTGACGGCTTCTGTGCATGTTGTGGTACCATGCATACATGTCTTCTCACCATGGAGCATATAACATGTAGCATCACTCCCATGACATGATAGTCAGCCTTCTTGACAGTCATCTGTAGTGGAATATGGCGTCTGATGAAGGCATCAATGTGTGTGAGCCTTGGCTCTGAAACATTGCAGATGCTACGGGTGGACATAGTGGGGGACATCACAACAACATGCTCTATGGGGAATTGCAGCCTCTCCGTGTGCAGCAGGATGTGTTTTGCTCATCCCCTTACCTCGTGTGCCAGTTCATTGGGATTGACATCATCCGTGTTGTGAAGGGGGGGTCCAGCGTATGTCCCACATGTTCTGTCAACTGCCCTGTGAGTCTGTTAATATGGAGGCATATCCCTTTGTGTGTGTATGTGGAATAAAGGTGTTCAGCACAATCCAAAGTGCCTCATCTCGGTCACTGCAGATCTCTTACCAGTCTGCATGCGTCATCGTTGGCATAATTGACAAAGGTTGAGCATATGAGGGTATGTGTACTTTGGAAACATGCATGCAGTGCTTCATGGCTAATGATCTCTATTGTGCATGAAGTACCTCGTTGTGTATTTATTTGTGCAGGTTGCTCCCCACAACGGGACGTGAATGCCTGCTGATGGTGTGTCTCCTTTGCACATCTCCGCATTTTGTTGCCTGATACAGTGGCTGTAATTTATGGTGATTGATAATACACTTTCTGGGAGTGACCCATGAGTGAGCTGACACTCCTTCCTTGACATACACCTGTTGCACTGTGCCTTGCAGACCTCCTTGTCTTTGTGTGTTGATTTTTGCATGATTTCTAACCCCTTCCGCCTGCTGCTGCCTCACCTGCGGGCCCGCCACTCCGAGTGCCCTGATTCTGCAACCCCAACGCCTCAAAAATGCTCAGCCCTTCCCCCTCCACCCATTTGAAATGCAGCCAGCAGCTTTTCTGTGCCACTCTAGCCCCAGCGCCGTGCCAAAGACAGGACCGTCTGTGCCTGCAACATGCACAGTGCACGACCCTCTAGTCTTTGCATGACCCACGTCACACAAGAGGCTCATGCTGCAGCCACTCTCCAAGCAATGTCCTTGTGACAATCATCCTCCTGCCATCAGGCAACCCCTAAGCACAAACACGACACCTTCGCATGCTGAGTGTGCTACTCCAACTGCCTACACAGCGCTGCCCAGCCTACCAGACCCTGTCAGAGCAACCAGGTAATGTGCCTCCTACTCCACACCCGCTCATCCACCAGCACGCCATTGGACTCTGTTACCTCCTGAACACTACAGCCCCACACATCACCTTCATGACAGTAACCTGGACAAAAGCATCCTCAGCACATGACATCTTCATTGCCATCTCAGACGGATCCAAGATCACCCGCAGGGACGCCAACACCAATCCCGGGGGCTGAATTGCTAATTATTCACAAGTACACCCTCAGAGTCACAAGTCCAGGTTCGCAGCAACTCCCTAGCAACCCTCGGAGTAACACTCATCTACAGATCTGCAGGCCTACATCCACAATTCCGCTAAGCCATCAACACATACATCTGCACGCAAGCCCTCACCTCCACAGGCTACATGTGGCTGGGGGCCAGTAACTTCTTGCTGAAGGGGACACACACCACCATCCATCATTGGTCCATCAACATTTGAATCCACGTCTCCAACAAGCAACACAGTACCACACACCCCGCTACCGATCCCCCAAAGATGCTTGATGTAAGTCACCACAGACAAGCTGTGTGGGACACTCAAAACAATACCACCGCCACACCCTGCAAACTCACACACTGGATCAGCAACTGATCCAACAATCTTGCCACATTGACGGACTTTCCTGTGAAGCACAACAGTTAAGGCACCTGGGACAAGGCAGGCCTACTGGTCTCCTACAGACGTAGCCGGACTCTGGTGCAAACCTTGCAACACAAAGAGACATCATTTTCCTTACAGCCCTGGAAAACACCACACACATGCATCACCATATCATCAGCAAGGACAAGTGGAGATACTTCAGATAGTGCCGAGACACCCAAACACACGACATCAAGGAGCTCATCAGCATTGTGAGTGAACTGACAGCAGATCTCCATCCAAGACACGCCACCCTTGCAAGGCAGATCACATCCCTTGCAACTTTGTACCACTGCAAGCTCATGGCCATACAAAACAGCCGTGGCACACAGAGGCAGACAGCACTATTATCCGCTGGACAAACCCCCCTCAGGTCATGGAATCCCGTCAGCAGCAAGTACGCAACCGGGATCATGTGCACCATCCACTCTGGCTCTCCATCAGGCCCCTTCCCACACAATATCTCAACCACATCATTCGCCATCCTTGAAGCCCATGTCCAGCGCGTCATGAATGTCTCCTTTGAGTTAGCCACATTCCATGGCTGCAGGAGGCATGCAGAGCACCAGGCCCTTCTTAAACAACGGACGGCAGTACCGCAGGATCTCCTGGTACATCACCCTACTTCCCTACCCAGCAAATGTCACCAGGAAGATACTCAACAAGCAACTGACCAATTTCCTACATGCAACCAGCTCCAGCCAACCGGCATCAGACGTTTTTACACAGTAATCACACCACTGCAACCGTCATCATTGCAACCACCAACGACTACTTTGCCCTGCTCAACAATGGTGAGGCCACCACCCTTGACCTCTCAACGGCATTCTACACCTTGTGCTACCACACTGTAAGCTCACACATCTAAAACACTGGTATCCAGAGGAGGGCCCAGGATTAAATCAGAAAGTAGCTCACCAGCAAGGCCCAGGGAGTCTGCCTCCACTCTGCAACATGTAGTACACTGGGGTCATCTGGCCCATGCCACAGGGCTCTTCTCTCAGCGTGACGATCTTCAATGTCTCCATGACCCCCCTCTCCACCATCACATGCGCACACAACCTCATCATCATCTGGAATGCCATTGACACACAGCTGCTCCTCAAACTCACCAAAGAGCCAGCCATTGCCAGATCCAAACTTCAAGAAGGCATGAGATCCGTTGATGAATGGCTGAACATCAGCCATCTGAGGCAGGACTTGGATATGACAGAGGTCATCATCTGAGGATTGTCCCCTTACGGCTGGGTCAATTCCTTGCGTCCCACTGATCTGTGCACCGCACCAGCACCCAGTGGCCACGCAGGCAAGCTGGTGTTCATCATGGACCCATCGCTCACAATTAACATGCAACTCACCAACATCTGTACCTCATGCTGCAACACCCTCCACGTGCTGCTGATGACCCCCAGATAGATCCACTCCAAGGCAAGACAGACAGTCCCCCTGGTCCAGGACACCAGCCGGCTCAAATACAGCACCGGCCTCTACAGAGGACAACAGCAAACATGCAGGAGAACTTATCCACATCCAGGGTGCATCCGCACACCTCATCTGCAACATCCCCCGCCCCAGCCACATCACCGTCCACCTGAGAGAGGTACAATGGCTCACTGTGTGCTGCAGGATCATCTTCAGACTCCTCAACCACACTCAGGAGGCAGTCGACAACCCCAGACCCAAACCGACCTTGGACGTGTGTCATCCAACACCCTGTTGGCCCTACTCCATGCAGCTCACCTTGCCCTGGCCACCATTCACCACATCCACATAAAATCTGCATGCAGGAGATAGTTCTCCCACCTCGCAAAACAGACCTGGTACTCCCTCCCCAGGCACATCAACATGACCCATGACCTCTACACCTTCATGTAACTCTTCCAAATTGGTCTGTCAGAGCAATATAGCAAGCCCCCCCTCAGCAGCTTGAGGCCATCACGGGTGAGTGTTGGGCTCCATGTCTGTATTTTGTGATACATTGTGAGCCATGTGTGTCCTCGACCGAACTCAGATCCAAGTGTATGGATGGCTGGAGTTAGTTCCACACTCAGGCATACTTTGACATATCCCCACAAGTATGTTTTGGACTCATGCTAAATGACTGCAACATGAAATTTCAATTATTAATTTTTTTATTTCTAGCTCTGGGGCGTGATTTGTGCACAGAAAATGGGGAAACGCAGTGACCATAGAATCCAAAGTTCACAGGGGGAGATGGGATCCTTGCCATTTGAAGTCATCAGAGTCAAGCCCACCGTGTTTGGCATCATTGGTCAGACTGTGACTAGCATGTCCATGTGGCAGATGATGTCAATCAATGAGGTGATGCTGTCGCACATGAAGGCCAGGTGCCAGGCCAGGTGACCTGGGAGATGTGGATGGCCCGCTGCCTCTCACGGTCTTTTCCGTGGACGACCAACCTTCCTCCGGGGACCCTCAGATGCAGGCCTTGACGATGCTTGGAACGCTCCGTCGGACAAATCCTCCTCCTCCTCCTCCCTCCCTGTGGCTGGTGCTGGTCTGCGCCTGGTGGCACAGGGAGGGTTGCCCATGTTGTCGGCAATCCGACGGAGTGAATGGCTTATGTCCCTTTGTACCGCCAGGAGCTCAGCCAGTCTTGCGTCCATCTGTCCTTGGTGTTGTTGTTGACTGGCGTGTTGCTCGGCCTGCTGGTTTTTGATCTCTGTGAGGGTCACCACTACCTGGCTGATCTCCCTGGTGTCATGCCGGTATGCCTCCATGATGTTGCAGATGTGTGACATACCGGTCCCTTCAGCTGGCTGGTCAGGTTCTCGCCTCCGCCTGCCTCCACTCCCACCACCCCTGCTCACACGAGCCTGGCCTGCCGCTGTGGGCACATCGGGTCGACGGGACCCCTGAGGGATTGCAGTGGCGGTGTTGTCTGCCTCCTCCTGGGTGCCTGCCGCACCTTGTCCCTCCTGGTCAGACTGGCTCTGTTCACTGTGATGTGGCAGGAATGGGGGTGGTGGTTGTCACAGATGTTCCTGAACCAGGTTCTGCAGGGGCTTGGACACCAGAGGGTCCAGGTTGGTCGGGGTCATCCGCGGAGTGTTGAGAGGCGTCGCTGCTGGTGGGATCCGGTTCCTCCCGAGCCTGTGACTGTGATTCTTGACCCCCATTGTTGGGGGGATGTTCATCGCGTTGCCCTGTGTGTGAGAGACAGACAATGTTAATGCTGTTTCATGCAACATGCATGTTTCATGCACATTCAAGTTGGCACTGTTCCTCCAGGTAGTTGTATGTGCCTAGGATTCTCCTCAATGTTCACTTGTGTATGGGTATGTTGCGGGGGACAGATTCTCCTGAGTCTTTGACATGTCCATTTGTGGTTTGGGTGCTTCTTCGGCTATGTATTGGTCTTGTTGTGTTACATGTCCATTGTGGCAGTGGGTAAATCCATTGCCTGTCCTGGTGGTGTCTGCTTGTGTAAGGGGTGTGTGTGACAGTGCCTGCTGGTGAGTGTAGTGTGATTTGGCACTGGGGCTCCCAGGTGATGTAGCTGTCCCCCCATGGAGCATGCTGCCATGACAGTGAGTGTGAGTTCCTGTCCTAGATATCTGACCTTGTTGTGTTGGTGTTTGTGTTTGTACTGGTCACAGGCGGGCCTTGTGCTGCCTACACCAGGGCCAAGTGTGAGCTATCTTGTCAGTACTTTCCCAAATCCCTGGGCATTGCGCATGGTGCATGGGTATGTAGCTGGGCCATATGGGATGAGGGCAATTGTGTCTGATTTGGAATTCAAACATGCGTTTTGGGGCACCCACCCTCCCAGCATACCGGACATCCATTCTTGGGTTGGTGCTTCGTGTAGCATGGGACATAGCATGGCCTTGCTTTCCCAACGGGGCATACACATGTTATTGGCATTCGCGTTGTTTGTGACTGTGGTTCTGGTGGGTGAGGGCTTGGGGGTAGTTGCGTGCAGTTGGTGTAGTTGGGGTGTGGATGCCATTACCCCCATGTTACGTAAGTTGTTTGTGTACTCACCAGGCTCTGGAGGTCCTTGGAGTCCATGTACTCCCACCGGCGGAAGCATGGCCATCACCTTCTCCTCCCAGGGATGGTAATGTACTGGTCTGCGGGGCGCACCACCTCCAGTGATGTTGGTCTGGGCGTGCTCTTCATTCATTTGTCTCTTGACCGCCCTCCGCAGATCGTACCACCTGGCTTGGCATTCGGTCCTGGTCCTTCTGATGGGTGCAACAGCATTCACCCTATCGACGATCCTCTGCCACAGGCGTGATTTTTCAGCTATGCTGGTCTGTCTGACCAATGTTCCAAACAGCTGTGGCTTGAGTCTGATGACTTCATTGACAAGGATCTCCAGCTCCTCTCTTGTGAACTTTGGATTCTTGTTGGTGGGCATGGTGTGGGGTGAGGGTGTAGATGGTTGTGGGTGTGTGGGTCTGAATGTGACGGTGTGTGTCTGAATGTGGAGAGGGGTATGTGTGAAGGGGTGTGTGTGAAGGTGTATATGTTAAGGTGGATGGGTACAGTGGTTTGTGTGTGCTCTGTAGCAGTAGTGAGTCTGTTGCAAAGGCTCATGGTTTGTGTGTGTGGTCCCTTTTTATTGGTCCATTTGTGGGTGGGGCTCAGTTTGAATTTTTGGTGGATGTGTTATAAGGGGTGGTTGTGAGTTTGCCCCTCTGTTTGCCTGTTTGGATGTGTCCAGGTCAGTCCTTTCCATTTTATGTGCAGTGTAGACGTGTTTTGTGGTGTTGTGCGAGTCGAATATGCCCTCCTTGTGTTGTTTTACAGTGTCCGTAGTTCAGTACGGTACAGGGGTACGAGTCGTACAACCACACACCCCCATGCGTAGTGGATGTGAGATGCGTACACGGACATTGCTATGTACGGTGAGTACACCCCATTGCTTATGTACGGTGCCGGTGCGTTGACCGCCATCGCGTATGTACGGTGCGTACCTGCAACATCGCGTACCCGCAACATCTGCCGTACATTCGTGATGTTGGGGGTACGCACTGTACATTCGCAATGGGGGTACGGTGCATACATACGCGCTGGGGGTACGCACCGTACATACGCGCTGGGGGTACGCCCCGTACATTCACACTGGGGGTATGGTGCGTACCTATGCGCTGGGGGTAGGGTGCGTACCTACGCGCTGGGGGTGCGGTGCGTACCTACGCGCGGGGGCTACAGTGTGTACCTACGCGCGGGGGCTACAGTGCGTACCTACGCACTGGGGGTACGGTGCATACCTACGTGCTGTGGGTACGGTGCGTACCTACGCACTGGGGTTACGCACCATACATTCGCGCTGGGGTATACGGTGGGTACAAACTTCGCTACATAGCGGGCAAAGTTATTCCCAGTGTACGGGACGTTTTCCGTACGAATCGTAAATTGTAAAGCCGGTCCGGATCTTACTAGTACGGTCGGACTTCATTTTTACGATTTGTACGGAGAAGTGTCCGGGTCCGTCTCGTACTAATTTTCCAGCTACGATTCGTACGGATCGGGCAGATCCTTATGTACTTTTTCCCGTACGGATCGTATTTCACGGGTCGGACGTGACATGTACGATTTGTACGGAAAAAAATACGGATACGAGTCGTACGGGAAAAAAAAGTACAGGATCGGAATCGGCCCCAAAAAATGAAGTTTCTTTTCAAGGACATGTAGCTAATTAAAACTAACAGAAAAAAGACATCCCTTAAACAAATAACTTCCTACCAGAGTCAGTGATATTTGTGGGTAATAATTAGCTCTCCATAAATCAAGACTCTTTCCAAGCACAGAAGAGCTTAATGGTAAATAGATAAAGAATAAAACACATAACAGCCTTTACTAAATTTGTGGAACTAGAAAGAAAGGCAGAGACATGAATTCCCAGAACCCCATTTTATAGGGCCAGTTCAGTTCAACACACTGTAAGTACACTAATAGAAATTAGAGGCACACCATTACAGAATTAAATAAAATAAACTGAGACTTACCTGTATCATTTCTTGTGAAGGAAGCTGAAGCAGGATAGACGCAGGCCGTCCCTGAAAAAGAAGAAAGAAGAGTACTGAATTGCACTTCTCCTCATCAATAAAGAAGAAAGCAAAAAGAGAAGTAAGAAGAGAAGTAGGCTCCCAATCATATTCTGGTAAGACAAGCAACCCTAAATGTTAAGGAAAGTAAGTTATCATTAGATAAATGGAAAAGTAAAGGTACATTACATATGTGTTTTAGCACAACAAGAACACTACGGAGAAGAATAGAAGATTGGCAGAACAAGCAGAGTGTTGGGAGCTGTCTCTTCTCTGTCCATTCCCCTTTCCCCCCTGGGTACTTACCAGCAATAGTTTTTTGAGATACTAAGCAGGGAGGTTCCGAGAGGGGCATTGGAAACTAGCGTCGTTCTGCTCCCGTGCCATTAGAACCTAGTTGCTAGCCTTGACACTACTACACTGATAATCGATTCATCATCTTTGGCTTATTCAGTCATTGCACAATTTGTAATGGGAAAATAAATCTGCTATGGAAAACCATGAAATATAATCAGGTATCACTTCACATGGTTATAGAATTAAAGGTGACACATTCCAAGAATGGATTTTCCAATTTGGTAGGCTGGGACGGATTAATTTAGGAAAAATTAAAGGAGTGATGCACTAAGAGATGACTGAGTGGGCAAAGCGAAACAACACACCTTTTGTGTTCGGTTTGCAATGCATTGAAAACATTGTAAATGCTGCATTCACCTAAGCAGATGCACACCGCATAGCCAACATTGCAGTCACAAATGAACCCATACTGCACTTTGGTCATAGTTGGCAAAAATGCAATGGGATAAACAATTGGTGAAATACATCTGGTCCATTTAACAAATACAGTGTGTCAAGGGAGTAGATAGAACAAAGAATAAAAAATACCGCCCACTTAGAACCATCGCGTTGAATGACAACTCTACATAAACCAAGTAGCAAAGTAAGTGAGCAGCATGCTTATCATGAGAAGAGCTGCCTTGCTTATTCCTTCAAACAATCCATATATTCATTCATCCTTTCATTCTAATTCACCCATAGCCACCATGATTGAGCTTTACTTTCTCTCATTCAGTCTTTCACCAAAATGTCCAATCCATTATCCGTCCATTCAATAACCACCCTTTCTTCGAATCATCCTTTTGCCCATCCATCCATTTGGTTGGCAATTGCAATGGGAGTAGGACCTCATACTTTTCTCCAGCCATGCTGCCCTGACTTGGGAAACTGCTGGTATACTGTAACTATAAATGAACAAGACAGCAGCCAGCAGCACGCTACGTGGGGGGGCATGATGACAATTGCCACTCTCTCGTGAACTCAACTGTGTTAGAGCACAAGCAGGGTACAAAAAGCCTTCTCAACAAACATTTATGGCAAATTGTATTTATAATACTAGCTTCTGCTTGCAATCTGAATCTGCATGATAGGCAGCACCAATATTCCAATACCCCAAGATTGTACCCTTAGAAGTCCACAACAATCATAAAACCCAACATAAGTGAATAATAATAATAATAATAATAAATATTAGGACCTGCTGGGGTCAGCAGAGCCCTCAGCAGCGGCGCTGGTGTTCGACACCACTGACCGGCTTCTCCCACACTCTTGACAATAACCCTCTTTGTTCCCATGGGTGCTGATGTAAGGAATTCAGAAAATAACAACAAAAACAGATTAGTGATTCAGTTAATAATCTCCGCAAATTTGTTTAAGACAAGGAAACACAGGCACATTGTACTTCTCAAAAAACAGATCGCCTATAGTACTACTAGTTTCGACTCACGTCTGTCGACTACCGTTGAGTTGCCCATACTAATCCTGAAATCCCTATTCCAAATTTCCTTAACAAAAACTAAATTTGGAACAAATGCATTGCAGTGAATGATCTTTGATTCTATTCCCATTTCTCAACACCCTTAATGGACCAACTCAGGATGCCTTTTTTGCAACGCATAGATGGACACTAGACATAGCAGTGAAGTAAATAACTTGGAACTGTATGTGCTACATAAAATAAGTCACAGAGAAAATGCACTACTCAGTGATTCACTGTTGTGACAAGAGAACAGTCTGCAATGGCTTCTTAATTAATCAACCAAAGCGATCTCTAATGCTGAGTACGATTAAATAGCGCTGAGTGAGCACCTGCCTAGCAGAAACTAGAAACTGTATTACATAATAATACACCAGCAGAAACCAAACATAACTTACCTCTGAGTGTGAGAATCATGCTATTTAGAAAAAATAAATGTTAGCATTGTAAAGTACAAACACAACAAATAATTCCCACCGAGCCCTGGAATCTCGACACTTAGCAGGTTGAGCAGGTCCTGGATGGTACTCTGCACACACTGGTGCCTCTTGTCCCGGCAATGCCAAAGTTCCCATAGGGGGTATCTGCTACCGGGCCTGCCCCCTGCTGTCAGAATGAAAGGGGAGGGGAGGTGGTGCTGCACTAAAAAAACTATTGCTTACACCTCCTCCTCTCCAAAGATCGCCTGGGGCATCACACCTGAGTGGGGGTGCCACCTGCATGGAAGCTGTCCCTCTATCAAGGTGCACGGTGGCATAGAAAATAAGGAAAAGGAAAAAAGAAATAAGGAAGTAAGGGGAAATAAACAAAAAATAAAAAGTCCAGAAACAAGTTCCAAAAAATGTAAAATAAATTAACAAACACACACTAATCTAAAAAATAAAAATGAGGGGTAGATACATTTTAAAGAAGAAGGATTACAGAGATTAAAGAGGGATACAGATTTTGATTTAGTCCCAGCATAATAACATGCCATTCACTAGAGATTTAGAACACAAGAACACACTTGAGAACTGCGCGGTGCTGTTCGCAAGCAATTTTGAGTGCGAGGATGCACTCTGCATTCCCACCGCAAAGCGACAGGCTAGCGGAACTCTGGGTAGCACGGCATCAGTTTTTCGCGACTCTGCGAACCCTGCTCAGGCCTTCTGCAAATGTCACAACTTAGACCTGGGAGGGCCTGGCTTGTTGGTAAGTACAATCTGTCATCATTTTTTTGGGTTAATGTAGTGTAATGATTGAAAAAAAAAGAATTGTGTTACATTTTTTTTCCATATAGGAGTCTCAGTTATCCTAACCGACCATGGTTGTTAACTCCGCTGAGGAATTCAACAAAGCCTGGGGAAGTCCTCTTCATTACGGCCCTTGGAAGACCACTGAAGCCAGTGGGGCAGGTTTTTGGGCTCCTAAAGGCCAGATTTCAATATCTGGACAAGACTGGTGAAGCCCTCCTCTACTCACCTGATAAGGTGTGTAAAATGACCATGACATGCTGCATGTTACGCAACATAGAACTGGGACAGAACATTCCATACACTGCAGATGAAGAAGGCCATGATGAGCCACTAGGTGAGGATGTTGAAATGCCAATGAATGAATGTTTATGCTACATGATTACACATGATGAGAAGGAGTAGCTGCAGCTGCGGGAGCGGAAGCAGGAACCAGGCAGAGTGAACCCGAATCGGTGAGCTGGCTGCAGGGGCAGAGAGCAGGGAAACCAGCTCTCGCTAACTGCCCTTTTACATCTCTCCCAGTCCCTGCTCGCTCCCACTTCCTCCACTGCAAGCAGCCACATATGCCTCTTTAGTACCCTGCATAGAGCCAGGCATCGTGGCCCAAAGCTTTTCGCACATGCCACCGCTGCTAACAAAGAAGATGCAGCGGTACCGGTGGGACAAGGAAAAGAGATGCAATAAGCATGTGCCACAGCACCCACAAGTTCAGTAGGAGCTCTAGGCAGCTTCGGCAGCAGCTGCGCGGGGTAGCGGGTCTAGGTCCCTGTACAGCTGGTTAGAGCACCTGGTCCATGGAAGCGGCTGACCAGGATCAGGTGCAGCCTCCAGCCTGTGTGCACTTGCCTCCATGTTCTCACCTGTGTTTCATCAGTGATGCTCCGTCGCCTCCTTTGGCTTTTTTCAGCCCTAATAACAGCCATTGAGTCAAGCAGTGCTCTGTGAAGAGGCACACTATCAATTCTTACTCCAATTTGAATTTTTATAATTTAATTACATTTTTACAATAAGGCAGAGGGCGCATGACTGTAATACTCATAGAGGATTTCACTAGGAATTAGTGCAAGGGGAGTTCTGCCTCCTTCAGCGTATATATCATTGGTCTATCCGGAGAAAGGGAGCAGCTGAACAACTTTAAACTATGTCATCCTTCCTTAAAAAAGTTCAAATGTTCTTAGACTTTTTATGAACGTATTGTAAAACCTGTCTCTATTGGATAAGAACACCTAGTACCCCCAGGGCCTCCTAACATTGTGTGCTTGTGCCCCTACCCTCCATCCAGCCAAAAAACAGCAGCAGCAACATCAAGGGGAGGAGAGGCTGTATAGTAGAGGCTCTCTCCTGAGTCACCCTCTGTGTGTTGGTGCTCAATGAGGTTGGGTAAGATGCAAAAGGGGCCAGCAGTACCCTCAAGGCACCGGAAGAACAAGGCAGGCAGTGCAGTTTCTCCACAGGCCTCTGTTCTCAGTCTTGGGGTCTGCAAGCATCCTAAATCATTGACCCCCCCTGGTAGCCTTATTGGAAGCAAGAAGATCAGCTGGGCCCCTTGGCCCCAAGGTCACATCTTTATGGGACTTCTTCAAAAAGCCCCCTGTGGATGACAACCTAGGAGCTCACAACAAGAAGCAGGTGGGGACCCTGCTGCTTCAGGTAGTCCAGCACAGACGATAGAAAGGCCCATGCAATAACAATTTCAGGCTTTAGTGCACCCTGTCCTGCCAACATGACCCACCCAGGACAGCAATGTAATCCTTAGTTCAGTAGCCTATGAGGCCAAAGTCAAGATTGTATTACCCAAGAACCCCAACACAAACTCAACCCTAATGGCTTGCAATCAGTGGGCAGACCACAAACCATCTCCACCGGTGGCAGCATTACCTTACAGTCTCCCACTAGTTGTTGGATTAAGTGCCAAACTCAGGGATTCACCCAGAGTAGTCCACCATCATGAGTCGTCACAGGAAACATTTATATCTTCCCATAATTGTGCCAAACTAGATCCCCAACCCAGGGTTAGCATACAACTGGCAATCAATTCTCAACCTGATTCAACCTTAGACAAAGGTGTGGGCTGCCCCTTTAGTTGTTCAGCAGCACAATGGAGCCTCGCACCTTCCAGGAATATAATTCCGCTTTCACTACCAAAACCAATTATCCCGGAGGGCTCAGGAAGCACCAAGTTTAGATCAGGTGGCATGGAGATAAATGACCAATCCTGCCTGGAATTGTCACTTCATCTTATAGACCCAGTCCATAGCCTACCTTTGCAAAGCAAAATATGCCCAGAAAGGAACACTGCCCTCCCCATGGCAAACTGGACTCAACTACTGCGTACATTTCAGTCCAATGAATCCGCACTAAATAACCAGTCCGACAAATTAGACCTTCAAGTTGATCTTCTGAATTCTCTGTCTGTCTTCTTGGCAGGAATTGACAACACTTGACAACTTAAACAGACTGATTTACAGAGCACAATCCACTGCAAACTATATGCAGTAGGTTTGTTGTTGCTTTCCAATTATAGACAGTCTGCCAACAACCTTTCCTAACACCATCTTATCGGAAATTATGGAGCTATAAAGTCCCTTGTAAACCCACGCAGCTTGTAAAACTCAAATATTAGATAGCACATTGTGTCCATCACCTCCAGTACGGAACCCGAAGTCCCACATCCGGTGCTGAGCTCATCTGCGACTATTAAAATTGCTAACAGTACACATCCGCTATCAATAAGGTCAAGTCCAGAGGCTCAGGCTGCCTCTGGAAACATTGGGTGAGATGGACTCCAGCAACCACATCCTCTCAGTAAGAGGGAAAGGAAAAGACAAAACTGAAAACAAGACCAGCGGCATCTCTATCACCACTCACAAGAAATGGGGCGGTCTTGCTCAGTAATACAGAAAGTGACCCCATACGTCACTACACAACCCAACTCTGTCTCTCACTGAGGGTCAAGTACACGACGAACCTCATGTAGCCTTAGCTAGTCCTCCTGGTAATGGGCCTGGTCAGTCTCCTACCTGACTTGGCGCACGCTCAGAAGCAGTAACATCAATGTCTCCCCATATGGGTCTGAGCACGCTCGGACTGTTGAGAAATCATGGTCCATCTGCCGACTAATCCAGGTTCCCTGCCCTGGCAGCCACGACCCCGCTCAGGTCAAGAAGGACTCCAACCATTTGGTGATCACAAGGCCTTTGCAACCCCCTCATACTTACTTTGAGACCATCTCCTCTGGCCCACAGGGGAGCTCTCTCAAGTTCGCCTAGGCAACCAAATACCCACCCAGGACATTTTGTTCTCAACAACAAGCAATCACGCAATCATCAGATATCAAATTGTTGTTTACCTTAGAATACCACTTGCTGGGCCCTCATGACATCTTAAACAGGGGGAAAATATTAAGATTATTGAAGCCCACCCGAAGTTAAGTGGTCTGAACTCATGCGATATCGCATCAATTGAATTTTACCCCCCAAGGGTTTCTCAAACACTAGAAACTACATTAGTGACTTTCATCCCACCATTCCTCATGCAGTTAATTGTCTCCAGATCTGAAGCATTACATCCATGGGACATTAGGATCAGCCCCTTTAAAACAACTGTCAATTCAATGGTACTGGCAAAACCCCAGGTACCTGAAACCCTCAGGAATTTGTTTTTTTGAAAAACGCCCTAGGGCGTACAGTCAGAAAAAGTAGCGAATATAGAGCAGCAACACTTGACCCCTTAGGAAACAGTTGGAACTGGTTGCCCTCTATTCTCACACATGGAAGCTCCAATTGAATTGATCAGCAGACATCCACGTGCTCTTCGTCACTTGCGCTAACTCTCTGTTCATGGAATATTAACAGCCTCCTGCAGAAATGACAGCCATCTAACCTAACAGATTTCTTAAAAGGTTATGATATAATAGTCCTGCAGGAATCTCGGGCCAAGCAGAACAATCCAATCATGGGATTCATTGAGCACTAGAAACTAGTCCAGAGAGAGTACAGGTTTGAGAGATTAAAGGGTGGCCTGTCCATATATGTTTCAGTTAAATTGCAAGGGAACATCAACCCAATAACGGCAAGTAGGGATAGTGAGTGACCCAGAGTTGCATGGAGGATCCAAAACTCAGAAACATCTACCACCTCGCCACCTTTCAAAATCAAGACTATCTGTCTTGCCATGTCACAGATATGGCCCTTCTGGCAAAGCAGCTGGACCAGTAATAACAAAGGCCAGAACACATGGGACACCTGGGCCTGATGGCCTTCCTCTACCTCTTTTTAAGCAAAATATCTCATTCTGGGCATAAAGGCTTTCCACTGCCAGAGGAGCTCAACAATACCCGATTTGGTGATCAGTCAAAATATCGATTTTTAAATATCGACCTACACTAATATCGAATTTTTAATATCGTGGGGACAGAATATCGATTTCTAGAATATCGTTGACCAGAATATCGACCTTAAGGTAAGTAATATCGTTTTATTTTATATCGAAGTAAGTAATATCGAAGTTAGTAATATCAAAGTAAGTAATATCGTTAGCAAAAATATCGCTGTTAATAATATCGATATTTATAATAGTGTTATGTATTTTAGTATGTATTGTATATGTACGTTTAACATTTTTTTGTAATGTATTTTTATTATTTCTAAATATATGTACTACATATTTAGACATTAGTAATTTTGTAAAGTAAAGTTTGCGTTTTTGTATCAGAGCGGGCTGTGGGTTTATAGTGAAATAGGGTGGGAAGCAATTTAATTATAATTAATTAATTATTATGTTTTTATGAATTGTTATTGATTACTAATCTATTGATAATTAATTATTAATTGTTTATTAATTTTTATTAATTGGTTAATTTAGCATTGTATTAATTATAAATATGTATTATTTTATGTATTTATTGTTATTGCAAATTAATTTATTGTTAATTAATTCTTAATTGGTAATTAATTTGTATTAATTGATAATTACATTAATTTTGTTAATTTTTATGTGTAGCACGTTGTGGGTTTATAGGGGAATAGGTTTGGAAGTAATTTAATTATAATTAATTAATCAATGTTTTTATTGTTATTAATAGTTAATTTATTGTTAATTAATTATTAATTGGCAATTAATTTGTATACATTGATTACTTTACAATTCCATTAATTAAAATTAATTTATATTTTTCATTTATTGTTATTGTTGATTAAGTTATTGTTCATTTATTATTAATTGGTAATAAATTGTTATTAATTGATTAATTGACATTTAAATATTTGTGTTTTTTTATGTGTAGCGGGTTGTGTGTTTATGGGGAATAGGGTAGGAAGTAATTTAATGTTATTTAAGTAAATATTAATTTTATTTTATTGGTATTTTTTATTAATTTTTTAGGTAATTAATTTTTAATATGTTATTTATTTTACAAAAATAATTTAAATAATAAATTATGTTAATTTAACCCCTACGCTATCCTACATTTTCCACACTGTTACATTCACTGGATTTGGAATATTCATTTTAACCTCTACGCTATCCAACACTTTCCTTACTGTTGCACTCACTGGAGTGGGAATAGTAATTTGTACCCCTAAGCTATCCAACACTTTCCCTACTGTTGCACTCCCTGGAGTGGGAATAGTAATTTTAACCCCTACGCTATCCAACACTTTTCCTACTGTTGCACTCACTGGAGTGGGAATAGTAATTTTTACCCCTACGCTATCCAACACTTTCCCTACTGTTGCAATCTCTGGAGTGGGAATAGTAATTTTAACCCCTACGCTATCCAACACTTTTCCTACTGTTGCACTCACTGGAGTGGGAATAGTAATTTTTCCCCTACGCTATCCAAAACTTTCCCTACTTTTGCACTCCCTGGAGTGGGAATAGTAATTTTAACCCCTACGCTATCCAAGAGTTTCTCTACTGTTGGACTCACTGGAGTGGGAATAGTAATTTTTACCCCTACGCTATCCAACACTTTCTCTACTGTTGTACTCCTTGGAGTGGGAATAGTAATTTTTACCCCTATGCTATCCAACACTTTCCCTACTGTTGCACTCACTGGAGTGGGAATAGTAATGTTTACCCCTATGCTATCCAACACTTTCCCTGCTGTTGCACTCACTGGAGTGGGAATAATAATTTTTACCCCTACGCTCTCCAACACTTTCCCTACTGTTGCACTCACTGGGGTGGGAATAGTAATTTTTACCCCTACACTATCCAACATTTTCCCTACTTTTGCATTGTTCGGAGTTGTAATAGTAATTTTATTACCTCCACTATCTAATAATTTTTGTATTATTTTAGTTAATGTAGTATATAATCAATATTTCAAAGATTAACAATATGTTTAACTATTTTAATTTGTTATATTTATTTATTTAATTCTATTTATATTATTGTTTTATGTGTATAGATATATGTATAATTTATATGATGTTGATTTCTTTTGTATAAGTTATTGAAATAATTATTTAAAATTATTAGTAAGTATATATATTTTAGGTATTTGGTTAATTTATTTTTACTTTATATATATTAATTATCATTTTTAAACATGTAATTTTTTTAACTATGTTTATTTTAATTATACATATTATTTACTTCATTTTACATTATTTTTTAAGTGAAATAAAAAACGATATTTTTAACAACAATTTTTTTTGTTCTATATTTTTGTACTTACCATAATGTAGATAGGATGTCGATTTTCTTGACTTCGATATTCTTGCTGCGATGTTTTTGTATGTCGATATTCTGAACTTCAATATTTTGTCAGTGATTCCCTGATTCGTGGCATGGGGCCATATATCATCCAATTCATAAAGGGGGCTCCAGATCAGATTTGGGTATTAATTAATTGACAATGAAGCTAAATTTCATGCCAGCCTGCTCCTGGAGATTTATACGGCTATGGATGGAGTCCAACCCAATAGCAATCACAGTTTTCTTGGGCAAATCAATTTCATCCAGTTCTCTGTTGCATGCTGTTTCGTTGATTTCAAAGCACCATTTGACCGTGTTCCAGTGAGGGCAATCTGCTTTACATTAAAGACCTGGATAATCCCTCTAAAGGGCTTGGAATCAATCCTCCAGCTGCACTCCAACACCTGGATTCTCATTAAACTAGGAGACGGAGTTTGGAAATCAAGGAAAATATCCACAACATGAAGAGAAAAGCAAGGGTGCATGTTGACCGCCCTGCTTTTCAACTGGTTCATCACTGACTTGTCACAATCCCTTAACTATGTCAATAGCCACCCACCTAAGGGGCCCATTGGGATGGTGGGTTTATCGCCCCAGCTGGGCCGGTGGTAGCCACCGCTGGCCCGGTGGGGGCGATCTGCCCGCCATCCTCACAAGAATGACCCCCGCCACATCAGGATGGCTGGGGAGTCTGCAGTGGAAGGGAAGACCGTCCGGCGCATTACCGCCGGTCGACTCTTCAACCCACAGAAAAAGAGCCTGGATATGGTGGCAGTGTCTGCGAGACACCGCCATCCATATTAGGATGCTGGCGGTCAATTGCCTTTCCATGGCGGTGTTGCAAGCCATAGAAAGGCATACTGTCCTTGGATTTGGGTGCTCGTTGCGGGCCCCCTGGGTGAAGGGGGGGTGAACATGGGGGGTACCTATGGTACCCCCCATTGCCATGCACTACGTGGAAGGCATCATGTGGTGCCTGCCATGTAGTGCATGGCAGTGCTGTGCACAGTCCTTTTCCATTGCGGGCAGGTCTGCAACCAGCAGATCCACCGACAATGGAAAAGGCACAGGATGCGCCCACCAGTGTGGTGGGACCGCTGCAGCATCGTCGGGTGGTCCCGCACTCCGTTACCGCCATCGTAATAGGCCCCTAAGTTAGGTGGTGGAAAGATCAGCAATTTACTATAAACCTATGATCTTTCTCTTTTCAGCTACACACGCATAGGGTTACAATGCCTGCTGAACCAGCTGCAAAGCAGGAAAAAATACTGTGGAGGAGGCTGGTTTTATAATGACAATAGGGTCACAGTGGACCAACCACATAAGTACCTGGGGATACAAATAGATGCAAGAGGCAAATTTGCACTGCACCATAAGGGTGTTGAAGCAAAGACTTTGACACTTCAGATGGCCCTGTTATAACTCCCAAAAACCGACCCAACTGTTGGAAGATATCAGAGCCTACCTTAGTTTGTGCCATAAACTAGAGGCCAAGTCAAGCACATCACCAGTTCCTCAAAGACTGCCAGCAGCTTCTAGATTCAAAGAACCTCGGGACAGTAGCCTGACCCAAAAAGCCTTTAAGCTGGGCATCACAAAATGTGCCCGCACCTGGTCATACCATTTTAATAGGGCTGCCTTTGCTAAATGAAAGAACTCCTGAGTGGTCATCATCACCTATCAACCAGCATCTCCTGCTTCCTACCTCTCCTGTACAGACTCCAATCAATTGAAGGGTGGGTGGTTCTCTATAGCGAATTACCTGTAGCTCTTAACACTTGCACAAGCACTTTTTACATTGAAAATTTGGGTTCCTGTACTTTTACAATAAAACGCAAGTTAAACACAGGGTGGTCAATTTTCTGATTAATTTGAGACTTCACCACTGCTCAACCTACTTGAAAATAATGTGCGCTTTTAATGTGCGATAGTTCAGTATTATGTAACACAGTTGACAGGTATTTTTATAACTACCTACTTGCACAAGCACTTTATCAGACCACAACGTTAGTCCAGTAATTTAGCAATTTTGTTATTTGTGAAGGATCCCGCATTCAATCTGAGTTTAGACACACAGCGAGTCTTTAGAATGTTTGATTGCTTTTTAAAATGTGTCAATGATTTTATTGTTATGCAATATATGTGGATGGACACCATAAGAACATTTTACGTAGAAACACATTTCAAAAGCACTCTTATTCAGATAAATTGGGCTCCAGCATCGACACCTTTTTATATTTTAATGCCAGTCCAGATCACTACAATGTATTGATTCGTAAGTCTCTCTTGAATTGATTGTGATTTTATCATTTGGAACCCTTTGAATGAAATGTGTTTTTTTTAAAAACATATTTACTGCGACCACCCCCTCTGCACAGTCACTTTACTGCCATTAATTTCAACATCCCACATGTATTCTGTTAAAACAATATGCCCATCATTTTTTCTTTACATGCGACAGGTATCCTGTAGAATGTCCTCTTTCTCAAAACAAGCTTTTACATTGTTTTTTTATTTTTTTCATTAACAATTGTAAGAGTTTTAGCTAACTGAATACAAATAAAGAATATATACAACTGAAGATGATAGTGGTGAAGAGGAAGGAATGGATGTACGTCAAGATGTAATTGACAACTTCTTCACATGAGTGAAATTATATATTGAATTTTTTTTACATTAAGGTGCCGATTCTGATCCGGGTCGTAAAGCAGTCCGACCGAGCCGGATCCGGAGTGTTTTTCGACCGAGCCGGAGTGCTGCAGTCCGACCAAGCGAATACGATGCGGCCGTATGCTGCCGGACTTGGTTCGGTCAGACTCCCATAGAAGTCAATGGGAGTCGGTCATACGACGTGTACATGGGCTCCTATTGACTGATTCGGTACGTCTCGCACAAGGGGACCCCCTACAGTGGGTACGCGTCGGTGCCATCAGCACCGTACATGCCTGTGTTGGGGGGACCCTTGGGTCTTTCCCTGTGTCCGAGTCGTAGGGCTGCGGTGACAGGGGGTCTGACGCAGACCCCCAAAGGCAACCACCTGGACGTTTTGCAAGCCGGACACTCCGGCTCGCACCGCCTGTCCGACATTGTACTGGCTCGGTCGTGAATCGCATCCATTGCACACCGGGATTAGCTTACGACCGAGACGTACGGAGCAGTTTGGACCTGGAAACGACTCGGTCGGTGAATTACACGTAGCTCGCATCGTACTTGCTCGCTCATATAGCTGTACCCATCGGGCAGAAAACACGCGTACGGCTCGCAGTTTTACGGGCCGGTTCGGTGCCCTTCCGACCTGGATCGGAATCGGCCCATCAATGTTAAACCAATCTTTAATGTAAGATGATAAAACACTGTGCTGGACATTCTTAGGAAGTATATTCCAAGGAATTATACGGTGGACAAATGATTGTGATATCAGTTCCTGAACTTTTCCCCTCTTCCGTTGTTTAAACATTAGCCTAAATACTGTATGGTGGGGATTATTAGCATATATAAAATATATTAATGACTTAAATGCCCCCAAAACAACTCTGACAGCAATAAAAGAATGTAAGAGTGCATATCACTCACTTATTCTAGAAATGTCCATTCATAGAAAATGAAACTACTAATTTCATCTTGGGGTGGCCTTGTGTTTCTTTTCTTCAGGATAAATAAAATAAATATATTTATTTTTTATAGCAACTCAAAAAGCAGAACATGGCAGATCCCCAAAGACAGAGGAGCTCATAAAGATAAGTATTATTCACTTTGGCCTTATATCATAGCCACTATTGATACACAAAAACAAATATAGACCTTCAGAGCCCCCCTTCTTCCTCTTTCTTTAATTGAGTTGATGATACAGTTTTACTACTAAATCTATGAGAGCGCTGCATGTTTCTGGAGGATCAACTACTTGAGTTAGCAAGTCTTTTAATTAATCTTTGAGGCCTCTGTAAAATAATGTACTACGCTTTTTCTCTGGCCATCTTGCTTCCGCTACCAACTTATTGAAGGTAGCAATGTACGTCATTAGATCGTTCGTTCCTTGTCTTAAATTGAGCAATTCTGAGTCTACCGACTGCATAAATGAATGCCTGTCAAACAATTTTCTTAATTCTTCTTAAAAGGCTGAATAATTATACAGTAGGGGATCATTACTTTCTATAAGTGGAATGGACCAACTAGCTGCTGTACCACCCAAATAGAAAAGGACGTATGCCTCTTTAACTTGTTTGTTTGGGAAGCAAGAGGCTTTACACATAAAATAAAGTCATCATTGGCTAATAAAGTTAGCGAATTCTGTAGGGTCTCCCATGAATCAGGAGGGGTAGTTATGTGGATAAGCAGGGCACCGGTAATGGAAGATGATTGAAGTGGGAATTGACTTCCTGCATCCTCTGCCATATTTCCTACACTCATATCTGACCACATGCCCTTTTGTGAAGAATCCACTCGTAAGGACAGAGCTTGAGTTTCCTTTTGAAGATTGCCAATCATGTGTGCCAAGTCTGCAAGTGACACCTGGCTTTCTTCCATATTGTTTGGGAGGAAAGATAAACGTAGGCTTCATGTTCTGACAAGCTCTTACCAGGGTTTCCGCAGGAACAATATGCAAGACAAAAAAATTCCCAATGCCCTCTATTCACCAGTGGGGCCCAACCATGTCAAAGCCCAATGGTAAATCAGGGGAAGAGGGGAAGGGAAAAGAGAAACAATGTCCCATGATGATCCCTGATCGGATGTCCGTTCAGGCAATCAGGAGAAAACCTACATGAGGCAACAAGGAAGAAAGTGGGTTCTGGACTGGATATTCTAAGGAATTATACGGAGGACAAATGATTGTGGTATCAGTACCTGAACTTTTTCCCTCATCCGTTGTTTAAACATTAGCCCAAATACTGTATGGTGGGCTTTATCTGCATAAATAAAAGATATCAATGACTTAAATTCCCCCAAAACAACTCTGACAGCAGTAAAAGAAAGTAAGAGTACAACTCACTCACTTATTCTAGAAATGTCCATTCATAGAAGAAATTAAACTACTAATTTCACCTAGGATTGGCTTTGTGTTTCCTTTCTTCAGGCTAAATAACATAAATACATTTCTTTTTTATAGGAACTCAAAAAGCAGAACAAGGCAGATCCCCAACGACGGAGGAGCTCGCAAAGATAAGTATTATTCACTTTGGCCTTATATCATAGCCACTATTGATGCACATAAACAATTTACTGCACTGGCTCTTACTTTCTCTTTTGTATTTTATGAATTGACAGGTCCCATGAGCATCTGTATCACCCCCGGCTCATCGGCTCATCACAGACCGAGACCAGCACAACCACGCCGCAACTCGCCACAACCACCGCAGGCACAACATTTATTCAACAAAACCAAATAAACTAAAACAGGATGTAGACAAAAAAGGCTAATAAAATTTATAAAAGTCAATCATGGTGAATGAAACTATTATTGATGAGCCAACAATTTTAGAAATTCCATGTCCAAAATACAATTGGCATCGGAAAGGTAAATGTTTCCAGAAAATAGTCCACAGAGTGAATGGTAGTCACAAACTGGAGAAAATTAGGTTCTGTGACTCTGTGGTGGTGGTGGTCTTGCCATCCTGTCCCGGTGGTCCAGATGAATGTGTACCCCTATGGGGGGCTGGTGGATTCACAGTTGCAGGCACTCAAGATTATGTACATACAGTATAGCAAACTTGGGGGCAAAACATGCTCCCTTTGAGACGCCTTTCTTCTATAAGTAAAATGTATCTTTGTATAGAAAATAGTTCTAGGTAAGGGCAATTATTAGTACTTTAATCATAAACTCAGTAGGGATCTTGGTAGGGTTAGGACATGTGTTCACAAGATTTCAAAGGACTTCTTGGCCTTCCAATTGTGGAATATGAGTGTACGAAGATCTATGTCCAGGCCCACCATGATGTCAGAGTCAGGGTTGTGAGGTCTGTCTTCAATCTGACATATGAGGTCCTACAGTCTTTTATGTATGTGTCGGCAAGTGGGACAAATTCCTTTATGATGCTATTAATGTGTTTGGTTAGGGGTTCTAAAATCAAGTCAGGGCATCTGGGTCGATTGGTAGAGTTCTTATGTCTTTTAGGTAATACATATGGAACAGCTGTAAGAGGATATGTGTTATTCAAGAAGTGGTGTTCCTTATCTGTTATGCTACCATGTTCTAGTACTACATCTGTAACCTCTCCGGCAAGTGCTTGAATATCAAGCAGCAGGTCCGAAGGTAAAGGACTGTAGTGGTCCATGTTTGGAAGCTGCCTCATTATCTCTATGTTGTACTTCTCTGTGTCCATGATGACAATCCTTCTGCCTCTATTGGCTGGTTTGGTAACTATGGATCTTATTATGATGTCGGGCGGAAAGCCACGTGACGGCTCATCGGAGGCTTTCGGCTTAACATCATAGGTTTCCATCCGACCGCCGTATTATGATACTAACGGGCAGATGAAAACCCGGGTGGGAATTCCACTCTGCTTCCAATGGGCTCACAGACCCCGTGGGGGCAGCAGTTGGATTTGTAATCCCAAAATGACAGCGGAGTCAACCTAGGCTCCTCTATTGGGATTATGATGTCGCTCTCTGTCAGCCCTTTCATGGCTATCTGCCCGCCTTGAAATGGCAGGCAGAAAGTGACTTAGGGGGCCCCTAGCAGAGCCCCCATCCCCCTGGCCCTCCACTATGGGTGCCATTCTGAACATCCCTGCACCGTGTGGCAGGCACCATGCAGAGATGTTTGAAAACCTACTTTTTACTATTACAGCTTGTGCTGCGGCCACCGCACAAGCTGCATTACAAAAATGGATGCGGTTGCATCCTAATACTGTGGTGGAACCATCAACCAATAGTCGGGGGGGTTCCATATCCTCTACATTGTTGGTCAGACGATCATCCGACTGACATCATAATACGGCCCTCTATCAAGAATGTCTAGAAAGTATCTTTAGCTTGTTTCTTACAAGGGGAGGCTGAAAGTGGAAAATGCTTTAAGGAAAGGAGAGGAAGGAAAGGTGAATTCAAATTTTGCTCTTCCCTTCCTGGAACTCCTGGGGTACTCCTCAGTGCACCTTTCCTTTTCCATGTTTGGGGTCTGTCATGCAATGTTAAATTGATCGGCCAGGTGCACCTACTCACAGCTGATTCATACACCTGTAGTTGCACATCTTCACTGTGCACCTAAGCACTCTCAACCCGAGGGGTTTACAGACTGATGTGAGGAAGCCTGCTCAAGTAAACCCACTACCATAGTGACCACTCTTTGATGTATCCCCGTAGGGGACAGCATTTTCATTTCTACCTTTCAATTCATTTTAGCTGTCCTGAAACTACATTGCCCATCCTGCCAGGTTGGTCTGTCTTCTCTTTTTTTCACCACATGCTATGTCTCTTGCAATATAATTATCCTAATTAACTGAATAACATTGATTAGTCCCTGCTTTACGATACTGTAAGACTAGGAACCTTGCTTTACTTTTGCTATGCACCTCCTGTCCCCAATGACCTTCATTTACTATGCGATCTCTCAATTTTTTATATTACAGATCACAATTACACTAATAGTGTAGCCCTCGGGCACGCCATAGTGTGGTTTGCCCTTAGAAACCAGATACAGGACGGACCTCTAACCTCGTGGTGAGGTCCTCTTTCAATTCCCACACGTGCCACAGACTGCGCCCAGTGTAGGTATGCACCTATCCGTGGTTTCAATCCTTGGTTTTATTAATTATTCTTAGACCCATCCTCAATTCTTTTTTTTCCTTTCCCTGCCATACAGCAACTTAAAGTAATTTGTGTATTTTCTGTCCTCGTGAATGACCTAAAGTAGTACAGGTTGCAACGCCATCTACATAATTCTGCGTATTTACGGCCACTAAAACCAACAGAAATGAATTTAGCCAATTAGAAGAGTTAAGGCAAAATGTTTGGGGGTGACCCTGCAGAGAGGCCCAAGCCCAACAATGACTCAGGCAAATAGGGTGAAATTCCTACTAGCTGCATTATCATTATATGCTGAATACATATCTATCTATATATATCTATCTATCTATATATATATATACATATACATATATATATATATATTGATATAGATATAGATATATATGTAGATATAGCTATAGATATATAGATATATATACACATATGAATATATGTATATACATTTGCATATATGTATATACATATGCATATATGTATATTCTAATGCATATACATATATACAGATATATTTGCATATATATAAACACACACACACACACACACACATATATATACAAATTTCTCGCAAGAAATGCGCGGGCGTCCGCGCATGCGCATTTGAGACAAGAAGTTGTGAACGAGGAAGAGGGAGCCCCGGAGACGCCACGCTGCAGGTAAGTCTTTATATTTAATTTTTTTATCATACATGACATTATTTTAAAAGGAGGGCGGGTGGGAGGCGGGTGGCGGGCGGCAGGCAGCTCCGCTTCGCCCTGGCATGTGCGTAGCGCTGCCTGCTACGCCTACTTTGAAAACTGCGAAGCAGGCAGCGCTACGTACACTACTTGGGCAAAGCGTAGTACTACGCCCGGGATTATTAGTAACTAAACTGTGTAAAAGTCTGAATTAGTCTCTCCAGTGGTGTGTAAGCAACTGCATGGGTTGCTGAATACCTTGATGAGTGTCTATATAGATTATTGATTTGTTATCTGAGTATCTGTATGGGTCCCTGAGTGTCTGTGTGGGTGGGTGGGTGCATAGATGTCTGAGTGGGTGATACAGTGGTTGAATGGATTAAAAAGTGGATATGGAAAGGGCTGTATGGGTGAGTTAGTGTGTCTATGGGTGTTTTGGTGAGTGAATAAATGTCTCAGTGGTATATCTGTGACTAACTACATATGTTTTAAGCCACTATATGTGAGTGTTGGAGTATACAAATGAGTATACGTGAGACTAAGTTATTTCAAGAGTGGGTATATAACTAAGTGTCTGCTTCTATCAGTGATTGTATAAGACAGTAAATATGTGTTAATATCTGTATAAATAAGTGATGTTGTATGTCTAAAAATAACGAAGTTGGAGTGTATAATTGTATACATGATTAAATGGGTATGTGATTCATTCTTTGCACTACTGACTAGGCGTGTGAGTAACTCTATGGATCAGTGGCAGCGTGTGATGTATGAGTGCATATTATAGTCCTCTATTGATGAGTAACTACATGTATAAGTGACTAGATGTGTATGTAGACCTAGGAAATAGTGAGTGCTATGTAGTATATGGCATTCTTCTGTGTATGGTTTCAAAAATAGTAGTCAGTATTTTAGAATGGGTGTATCAAAGTTTATATTAGAGCATCAGTATGTGCATCAGATTGTCACGTGGATGATGTCATGAGTGATGTCATCAGTGATGTCATTTCAGATGTCATCAGTGATGTCATCAGTGATGTCACTGACCATGTCATGAGAGATGTAATATGTGACATCATCAGCAGTGCATTGCGGGCGGGCGAGTTATATTTAGCTCAACTAACTATAACAGGCAAATTTCTCTGGTTTTATATCAGTCAAATGTTCAACTAACTATAACGTCCCTGAAACCTATGTTTTTTTTAGTGAATTTCTAAGGTTTTTTAAATACTAATTCCTAACTATAACATCTGTAAAACCTATGTTTTTTTCAATGAATTTAGAAGGTTTTTTAAATGTTAATTTCATATTTTAATGTTTAGAAAACTTATATTTTTTGTATTATATTTTTTAATATTTTGGAACTCTATTATACTTCTTGTTTTTAACTTTAAAAATCATGTAATGTTTTATATCTTCCCCCAAAAATATGTATTTTTTTGGGGGGGGAGAAAACTGCACTCCCATACCGGTAGCGTACCAAGCTCCATCACCACACGAATCCTATCCGGCATATTGCTAAACTCATAAATGATGCGCATTTCGTATTCGACGAGTTCGTGGCACCGCGTCCCGTGTAACATCATATACGCATGAAGTCACCCCAGGTACTACTTTGGTATCCGACAGGTACGCAGTACCAAGCCACGCGTTACATCATGTACGTATGGGGTCATGCCTGCTGCGCGTTGCATATTCGACGAGTCCATGCTGCCAGGCCCTGTGTTACATTACAGACATATAGTATCGCGCCGGGTACGCCATTCCCTTTTTTTTTGGTCTCAAAAGTATATCTAAATAACTTTAAACAGTATATGAGAGCACGTGAAAATCTAAATTATTTAAAACTTTTATATATTTCTAACTGTAATAAACTTATATTATGATAAATATATTTTGTCAAACTCGCGTCGGGTGCGGCCTCCTTGCGCGCTCGGTGCGCGATTGCCATGTGACCTTAAAAAAAAGCATTTGATTGGTTCATAACATTTCCCATTGTAACAGTTGTATGACCCCACCCATTTTACTCATTCTCTCTACAGCGTTTGATGAGAGACACCTCTACTGCTTAGAAAGCTTTTTTGAAAAGTGTTTTCCTGTATACACATATCTTATACTACACACAACATGCAACGATCATCTTGATCAATATTCATGCTCTGTACATTAGCCTTCCACGTGTGATTGCCATGCATCTCAAATGTTCCATCAAAAAGCAAATATGTGTTACACAATGCCCCTGGTGTTTGTGTCTACACATTATTGTGCTGCCTTTCGGCCTGGGTATTGCTGGCTCTAAGGAGCATCATCAGCCATGGGCAGACTGCACATCCTAGATCACATGCCATCTCATTAACAATAGTTTCCGCCCTCCCGACACATGCTACACTAATCTAAATTGCACACTCTGCGAGGTCAAAACTACAAAAGAAACACCCATAAGTACACTTCCGGGCCAGGCAGGAACTGAACAACGCCCAAGTTCCCGGAATAATTATTCATACCCCTACGCTGGCCTGGCATACGCAAGCCCAGCCCACTTTGCGTACGTATGAATAGGATAACCACAACGCCACACGTCCCTCTTCTTCCATACTACCTCAAATGATTTGCCGCATCCACCTCGCATATCACAATGGGCAATAAAAAAAAGAAATGGATCCATGAGGTGTGCACCATCCTGGCAATCAACACAGCCTCTAAATTGTGAGCCCTACTGCCCGTCGTCAATGAAAGGTATCCATGAGGTGTACACTCTCCTGCAATCAACACTCCATCTGAATTGTGAGCACTGCTGCCCGTAGTGTTTGCTCACACAACAGTGACAGCAGGTAAGCAGAGCGACCTGGGTGTACAGGGCCTCCAATTGAGCGTGCTGCGGCGAGAGGGGTGGGGTGCTTCAGCCTAGCTGCGTAGGTCTGAACAAACGATATTGCCATGTCTTTTGATGTGATCTTTGACCTCATTGAGTCACATCTCTGTCTCATTTTAAAGACCTGCTGGACTGTACTGTAGTCCTGAGCCAGTGGGCAGTGCTGCCCTACAGACACCTCTTCAGCGCAGTGCTGCAGGAGGGATGGGATGCATCAGCTAGACTGCACACGTGTGAATAAGCGATATTGCCATGTGTTATGATGTGATCTTTGACCTCATTCAGTCACATCTCTGTCTCATTTTAAAGACCTTCTATACCATAAGGTAGGCCTGAACCTATGGGCAGTGCTGCCCTACAGACACCTGTTGAGGGCAGTTCTGCGGGAGGGGTGGTATGCATCACCCTGAGTGCGCACGTGCGAAAAAGCGATGTTCCCGTGCGTAATGATGTGATCTCTGACCTCATTCAGTCACATCAGTCTAATTTTAAGGACCTGCTGGACCGTACTGTAGGCCTGAGCCAGCGGGCAGCGCTGCTCTACAGACACATGGCGTTGGCTTTTAGGACACTGTAGTGAGCTCCTTACTAAGTGTACATGCACACAGGCTCCCGCCACTGCATTACACACGCACATTATGCTTCTAGCATGCGCTCTGCTCCTTTGTATGTGAACTTTGGCATAACATATTATTATTTAACCTTGTGTATTCTCGTGCACTCCAACTCCTCTTTGAACCACGATTACCACTAACAGTTGGTAGATCGTACTTCAAAAACGAACGATGCACTCAACTCCTATTTTCTATCAAGCTTGAAATAAACCTTCATTTACCTCCAGACCTTTCCACCCTTAAATTATTTCTCCCTTTTCAGACATTCCATTGATTGCCACAAGAAGGGCGGAGCGGGAACTGACCCCGCAATGATGCCCTGGCATTCTGACACCTTCCATCGTGGTATCAAGACACCATCCCCGACCGGAGACCTGGTCTATCGTACAAACATACCCCAGACTAGGAGCTTGCACACATCGTGGGACACACCAGTGGTGGCAGGTAAGCAATGAAGCCTCGCTGTGAAAGACCTACAATTGAGCACAGTGTGGGGGAAGGGGTTGGGGTGCAGCACCCTGGGTGCACAGGTGCATGCAATTTTCCCATAGCCAATAATGTAGGACTATATTATCAAACAACGGCGATAACATTATCACCACTTTAGCGACAGGAAACTGCCGCTAAAGTGACGATAAGGGGTTGATAATATGCCCTTGTAAATTCCCATAGAAGCCCAGGTTCACACCAGAACCTGGGCTTCTAAGGAAATTCACAAGGCCATATTATCAACCTCTTATCGCCACTTAAGCTGCAGTTTCCTGCCGCTAAAGCGGTGATAATGTTATCACCCTTCCTTCATAATATGGCCCATATTCTCTGGCCTCATGTTTTTAATTTTAAGGACTTGCTGAACCACACTCTTTCTCGCAGACCCCAGCGTTCTAGACAAACGGGTGATGGAGGGTAAACACTAAGGGCTGGGTGCAATAGGCCGACGCTCTGTCTCCTCCTCCCTCTCTTCATTTGACTCTCCCTCCCCTTCTCCCTTCCACCCACTCCCACTCCCCCTCCCTTCCATTCTCACTATGGTCCTTTCAATCGGACTACCTTTCTTTACCTCTTCCACATAGCACACATACTTATGTTTCATTTTTGTCTTGCAGGTTTCCTACGCTGCTTCCACTGGAGTCCAACCCAAGTTTTTTTTTATTATACTGTTCTATTAAGTTACATTTCTATTTATTTCTGTTTTAATAAAGGTTACTTATTTTTTCAAATAAATAACTGCGTGTATCTTCAACAAAGCCAGCAGCACCATCGAACCCCATCTCCGGAAAACCATCAAAATCTCCTTCGAGACAGCGACCTTCCCTGAGAGCTGGAAGCACGCAGAGATCAACGCCTTACTCAAGAAACCCAAGGCGGACCCCAAAGACCTCAAGAACTTCCAACCCATCTCCCTACTCCCGTTCCCGGCGAAGGTCATCGAAAAGGCGGTCAACAAACAACTGATCAGCTTCCTCCAGGAGAACAGCATCCTGGACCCGTCCCAGTCCGGGTTCCGCAGCAACCACAGCTCCGAAACTGCCCTCATTGCCGCCACCGACGACATCAGGACCCTGCTTAACAACGGAGAAACCGCGGCGCTCATCCTCCTGGACCTGTCAGCTGCCTTCGACACGGTCTGCCACCTCACACTACGAACATGCCTCCACGATGCTGGAATCCAAGAGAAGGCCCTGGACTAGACCACCTCCTTCCTCTCCGGCAGAACACAGAGCGTCCGCTTCCCCCCGTCCGCTCCAAAGCCACCGAGATCATATGCGGCGTACCCCAAGGCTCATCCCTCAGCCCAACGTTGTTCAACGTCTACATGGCACCGCTCACCCACGTTGCACGACAGCACGACCTCAACATCATCTCTTACACCAACGACACCCAGCTGATCCTCTCCCTCACCAAAGACCCCCACACCACCAAAACCAACCTCCATGAAGGAATAAAGGCCGTCCCCGACTGGATGAGAAACAGCCGACTGAAGCTGAACTCAGACAAGACGGAGGTCCTCATCCTCAGATCCACCCCCTCGGCCTGGGATGACTTTTGTTGGCCGACTGAACTAGGAGCACCCCCTACACCCACCAACCACGCACCACACAACCTAGGGGTCCTCCTCGACTCCACCCTCTCCATGACAAAGCAGGTCAACGCTGTCTCCTCCTGCTTCAACACCCTCCGCATACTTCGAAAGGATCTTCAAGTGGATCCCCACCGAAACTAGAAGGACGGTCACCCATGCCCTCGTCAGCAGTAGACTGGACTACGGCAACCCACTCTACGCAGGAGCCCCGGCCAAACTCCTGAAATGGCTCCAATGCATCCAGAATGCCTCCGCACGCCTGATCCTTGACATCCCTTGCCGCAGCCACTTCACACCCAACCTGAGAGACCTGCACTGGCTTCCCATCAACAAGAGGATAACCTTCAAACTCCTCTCCCACGCACACAAGGCACTCCACAACACCAGACCAGCGTACCTCAACAGCCGACTCAGCATCTACACCCCCACCCACCAGCTCCGCAGACCATGCCCTTGCCATCGTCCCCCGCATCCGAAGAGTGACCGCCAGCGGCAGATCATTCTCCCACCTTACCGCCAAGACATGAAACACCCTCCCCATCCGACTGCGGCAGATCGGAGACCTCCTAACCTTCAGGAGACTCCTCAAGACCTGGCTCTTCGAACAGTAGCAGCGTCCCCCCTCTAGCGCCTTGAGACCCTCAAGGGTATGTAGTGCGCTTTTTAAATGCTATGATTGATTGATTGATTGATTGATTGATTGATTGAGTGTATAGGTCTTCTTTTTCTGACGACATTTGTCTATTGTTTATTGTGTAAATCATCCGTTTATAGGAGATTTTAAGGACAACATTATTTATTATTAGAGTGCACCTACCAAACATAATCTAACTGACTATTAGACAAATGAAGCCTGGGTAATTGTACAACTGCAAGAATTCTATGAGTATATCACTTTATTATACCATAAGTACTGTTCGTGTGATTACAGAACACATAAGGCACTGCCTAGGATGACCGAGGCTTCATGGACTGCCGAGGCCCACCCTGCATATTTAAATAAAGACCCGGAGTGTGGCGATCCCCGGACTTCAGTTTGCCTCAAACCTTCTAACAATTAGTAAATGATACCCAGGAAGGTGGTGCTCCCCTAGGCTGCAAAATGTCTCTGTGCCCTTCCGTGCCTAATTTACATGTGACATTAAGATCCCCAGTCCTACAGAGACCCCGCAATATAATAATTGGATTGGCCACGGAACATTACCCACCCACCAGGGGCCTCATTTAAAAGAACGGGTGAGACCCTGCTTTTTTGTTTTTTTCTCTCCATTTTTACCATCCGTATTCTCTCTATTACAGCGATACGAGGTTTTCCTCTTCTCGCTTCAAGTAGTCAAACAAATATTTGCTATCACAGGGTGGAAGCCATACTCCACCCTCTAATAGCAAACACGAATGTACAGCGAATGCACACCCCGGGATATTGTATGAGCTGCGTCTGAGAGGTCGCCTTCCCTACTACCATGATGCATTTGTTAGTATAAACGCATACTAACACTACTTACACACGTGTTGTACAGCGACAAGAATGTAGTGAAGAAGCAGAGGAAGCGCAAAATCTAAAAATATAAATCCTACCAGACTTCGGATGACATAGTTCAATGAGCCGACGACCCTGGCATGAGTAGAAACAGCTACACGAACAAAACGGGTCTTCAGCACAACGCAAGCAATATTGAAATATTGCTGAGTGGTACCTTCTTTTTGCCTTCTCCCACTCCTCGCCAAATTTATGTAGTGAAGAGGCAGACAGCAGTGACGCCAATAAGTAGATTTATTACAAGAAAACAAGACACCTGAAACAACCACCAACAGGAGCAGACAGCAAAGCAACTGTCTAATCCAGCACCGTGTATAAACTCCGCAAGGTTCCCCTCATGACAGCCCTACATTCTAACATTACATACTGAGGGCCATATTATCAAGGAACTGCGTTAACATTATCGCCGCTTTAGCGGCAGGAAACTGCTGCTAAAACAGCGATAATGGACTTGATAATATGCCGTAGAGAATTCCAATAGAAGCCCATGTTCTCGTGTTAGCATGGGCTTCTATTGGTATTCTCTACACGGCATATTATCAAGCCCATTATCGCCGTTTTAGCGGCAATTTCCTGCCGCTAAAGCGGCGATAATTTTAACGCCGTTCCTTGGTAATATGCCCCTTAGATTCTAGTGGAATTACATACTAACATTCTACTATGACTTACAATGGAATACTACACAGAGCACATGACTTTACAGCAATGAGCTCATAGTTTCATCCATGAGTCTTGACACCGGTAGGGGTAAGACTTTCGCTTCCCACTCCCTATATTGTATAAACGTAAACTAACACTACTTACACACTTATACTACAGCGGCTAGTATCCTACACCGCCCAGAGCCCATCACTTTACATCAATCAGCTCGGTTTCATCCCCAAGTCTTCACACCGGTAGGCGTAACTACTTTGCTTCACGCTTCCGGTGTACTATCAACACACAGTAGCAGTCAGTAGTTCGCTTCCCACTCCCTGTATGGTATAAACGCCTACTAACACTACTTGCACACATATGCTACATACACCAGACCACATCACTTTACAGCAATGACCTCACGGTTTAGACTCTCGGTTTCATACCTGAGTGTAGCACCATATCATATCACCACCATGCCACTCTGAGCGGCATGGTGTGGGACTTATTGGAGGTAATAAAAGGTTTGTTGGCCCCCAAGGTTGATGTGGTGGGCTAACTACCCCTCCTGTTACCTCCAGTAAATCATTGCTAAAATGTGTTTGGAGGCCACGCTCACCTTTCTCCACCACTCTGAAAATGAGACTGCTATGTTATAGTTAGAAATTAGCATTTAAAAAACCTTTGAAATTCACTGAAAAAAACATAGGTTTCAGGGACGTTATAGTTACTTGGACATTTCACTCGTAAAAAACCAGAGAAATTCTGCCGTTATAGTTAGTTCAGCTAACTATAACTCGCGCCCCCACAATGCACTGCTGATGACATCACATATCACATCATTCATGACTTGGTCTGTGACATCACTGATGACATCACTGATGCCATCGCAAATGACATCAATGATGACACCATTTTATAGAGCATGAAAATCTGATGCACCTCCTCACACCCTAATATAACCTTTGATACACTCACTGTAAAATACAGACTAACATTTCCGAAATCATCGACACACCAATACCTGTAACTACATACGCACTCACTGATTCCTAGGTCTACACACATATCCACTCATTCACCCATGCAATCACTCATACATGCAGTCACTCATCAATACAACACTATCATATGCACTCATACACCAATACAGACACTCACACACCATCACTCATCCAGAGTTACTCACACACCTAGTAAGTCATGCAAAGAATCAATCACACTTCCATTTACTCACCTATACAGTTAAACACCCACCACATCACTTATTCATATAGAAACAAACACATACTTACTCTCTTATACAATCAGTGGTACAAGTACACACTCATCCATACAGCCACTCTCACAATCACTGACTCTCACGTCATTTATATACTCCAACTCTCACATACACTGCCTTTTACATATGTAGTTACTTGGACATGTTTCACTGAGACATCCATTCACTCACCAACACACCCATACACATACTCACCCACCCATACAGCTGCACTCTTGAACCCATACACCCAGGACCACTCAAACATCTATGCACAGTCACACACCTCCCACCCACCCACACACACACACTCAGGCACCCATATAAATACTCAGGCAACTAATCGATAACCCATATAGACACTCATGTAGCTACTGACTAACCCATGCAGCAGCTTATACAACAACAGACAGACTGATACAGACATTCACACAGTTTAGTCACTAACCCATGCATTCAGTAAGACACATTTAATCACTCACTTAAACGGTCAGTCACACACCTACTAAATCCTCCATCCAGACACTTATACACCCACTCATTTTTCAATACACTTTGGCATATATATTAAACATATTTAAACTTTAAAGAAACACACAGTCAATGGGATGATGTCATCAGTGATGTCATTTGAGATGTCATCAGTGATGTCATCAGTGATGTCACTGACCATGTCATGAATGATGTAATATGTGACGTCATCAGTAGTGCATTGCGGGGGTGCGAGTTATAGTTAGCTGAACTAACTATAATGGCGGAATTTTTCTGGTTTTGTGCGAGTGAAATGTCCAACTAACTATAACGACCCTGAAACCTATGTTTTTTTCTTTGAACACAGATATGTATATATATGTTCACTGAAAAAAACATAGGTTTCAGGGTTGTTATAGTTAGTTGGGCATTTCACTAGTACAAAACCAGAGAAATTCCACCGTTATAGTTAGTTCAGCTAGCTGTAACTCGCACCATACATACATATATATCTATATCTATATCTATATATATATATATTCACTGAAAAAAACATAGGTTTCAGGGGCGTTATAGTTAGCTGGACATTTCCCTCATACAAAACCCTAGAAATTCCCCCGTTATAGTTAGTTCAGCTAATTATAACGCGCGCCCCGCAATGCACTACTGATGACGTCACATATTACATCACTCATGACATGGTCAGTGACATCACTGATGACATCAATGATGACATCTCAAATGACATCACTGATGACATCACTGATGACGTCATCCAGTGACTGTGTGTTTCTGTAAAGTTTAAATATGTTTAACAGGGAAAGCCCTATGGAAGAATGAGTGGGTGTATAAGTGTGTGAATAAATGATTTAGTAGGTGCGTGACTGACTCTATAAGTGAGTCATTAAACATATGATACTGCAGACTAGTGACTAAACTGTGTGAATGTCTGTATCTGTCTGTCTGTTGCTGTGTAAGCGGCTGTATGGTTTTCTGAATAGTTACATGAGTGTCTATATGGGTTCTTGATTGGTTGTCTGAGTATCTGTATGGGTGTCTGAGTGTTTGTGTGGGTGGTGTGTTTGTGACTCTGTGCATTGATGTGTGAGTGGGTGATTCTATGGGTGCATGGTTTTAAGAGTGCATCTGTGATAGACTGTATGGTTAGGTGAGTGTATATATGGGTGTGTTAGTGATTACATGTATATCTCAGTGGTACATGTGTGAGTAACTACATCTGTGACAGCCAGTATATATGTGTGTAAGAGTATATAAGTGCGTATATGTGAGAGTGGCGGTATGGATGTGTGTGTCCTTGTATCAGTGATTGTATAAGAGCGTAAGAATGTGGTAGTATTATTATGAGTAAGTGAACTTGTGTGAGTATAACTGGATAGATGAGTAAATGGGAGTGTGATTAATTATTTGCATGACTGACTAGGTGGGTGAGTACCTCTATGGATGATTGGTGGTGTGTGAGTGTCTATATAGGTGTATAAATGCATATGATAGTCCTGTACTGAGTGACTGTAAGTATGAGTGACTGTACAGGTGAGTGACTGGATGTGTGTGTAGACCTAAGAGTCAATGAGTGGGTATGTAGTTATTGGTATTGGAGTATCTATGGTTTTGAGAATGTACGTCTGAAATTTTCATTGGGTATATCAAAGGGTGTGAGAAGATGCACTAATTTATCACATGGAGGACGTCATCAGTGATGTCATCAGTGATGTCACTGACCATGTCATGAGTGATGTAATATGTGACGTCATCAGCAGTGCATTGCGGGGGCGTGAGTTATAGTTAGCTGAACTAAATATAATGGGGGAATTTCTAGGGTTTTGTATGAGGGAAATGTCCAGCTAACTATAACGCCCCTGAAACCTATGTTTTTTTCAGTGAATTTCTAAGGTTTTTTAAATGCCAATACCTAACTATAACGCCCCTGAAACCTATGGTTTTTTCAGTGAATTCCAAAGGTTTTTTAAATGCCAATTCCTAACTATAACGTGCATAAAACCTATGGTTTTTTCAGTGAATTTTAAAGGTTTTTTAAATGCTAATTCCTATCTATAACTTATCTCTAAAGATATCATGTTTAATGATTTTCATTGGATTTCTATATTTTTCAATTTCAGTGTGTCAATTTCATTAATTATGTTTTTTTGAAATACTTTTTATCACCATTTTTTAAAGTTATTTTTTCAATTAATTCTTTTAAAAATTAAAAAATATTATTTGTTTTTATTGAGTTTTTTAAAAATATTTTTTTATATTTATAAAACTATTTTTTAAACAATATTTTCAAAACTTTATGTTTTATTTATTTTTCCATTTTTTTGGGATCCGCGCACCCTATGCGCACCGTTCTCGATCCCTACGCAAAAGCATCCGCGCACGGTATGCGTTGGGTACGTGTTTGATGCGCAATCGCAATGCGACCGGTACGCGACTCCAAGCCTATATGCGACACGTACGATGTATGTAACGTGACGCTTGCGCGCTTCCACGATGCGTTATATGCGTGTATGACGCGGTGGGTGCGCGGATCCCGCGAAATATTGAACATTTAAAAAAACAATATATATATATATATTTCATGTGAATATTAATTGAAGACAAACTCTAAACGGCTCTTAAAAGTAATATATTTTTACATCTAACCCTATATTCCTTTTAAATTCAATTTCGCGGATGCGAGCTGGGTGCGTGCTGCGTAAGCGCATGGTGCGCGGATCTCATGTGACCTGCAAAAAAAGAGATTTGATGGGTTCATTACACTTCCTGTTCTAACTATTGAAAGACCCCACCCATTTTAATCATTCTTCTCTCACCTTTTTTGGAAGAGCATCTCTTTGCAGAGAAGAAGCTTTTTTGACTAAGTTTTTACTTAGCTCAAACTTTTTTCAGAACAAACAATGGCTTCAGGGCAGCAGGCATCTCCTGCATCTCCTCATATATCTGAGGATGATTTTGTGGAAGAGCCACCACGCACACCACGTTTTTCATCTGTGGTGTGGACATTTTTTACCTATCCTGAGGGGCAAACTAAGACCAATGCCACCTTGGTGACGTGCAAGATCTGCCAGAGAGTGCTGTCTCGAGGGGATCCTAACAAAAAATATTCATGCGGAACAGCTAGCATGACGAAGCACCTGAGGACCTTTCATCTGGTAAATCTTGCTCGGGAGGAATGCCGAAGGATGAGAGTCGCTCCTACTCCTTCCGACTCATCACAGCCGAGCACTTCAAAAGTGCATCCTTCAGCACAAAATTTGGACATCCGTCAACAATTCCAATTTTTGAAAGTGCTCTGCACTAAATGCAATGCAACTTTATGCTACGGAGAGCAGTCTATCGATCTGATCTGCCGCAGGCAAGAAAGTCACCATTGCTAGTTTTTTAGTTTTTTTTTTCCCCTGAAGTTCATTGTTTTGTTGTTCCTGTTCTGTTTTTTCCTTTTTTACCAGAAAAACCAAAAAAAAATAAAAATTGTTCAGAAAACCCCCCCAAAAAGATAAAAGAATAAAGAAGAAAAAAAAAAGTTCTTGTAAGAACTAACTTTCCTGGTTTAAAAAAAGAGCTATATTTGTTTGTGTGTGAAAGTTTAGATGAATGTGTGTGTAGTACGTAATTGACTGAATGAATGCATTAGTAGCGTATGGTGAATGCATAAGTGCAGAACTATGAGGAAGTGCTGCAGCATCACATAGTAACCTCTTTAACTGCAGTGTGCTGTAGTACTTCCAAAGCACAGGGATGCAACATATGTCCATAAATATCTTGCAAATCTATGCTTCTCTCTGCACGACTGCATAAACAGCAGCCATGTGGTGACACAGGCACCCTTGCACCATAGTGCAAAGATATCTGTGTCATGTGCTGTTTGTTTTTGAGCAGGAAGACACACCTTCCTGCACAAAAACAATGAGAAAACGCATTTTTCTCCTTCAATGTATGCTAAAAATTTTAGCTTGCATTGAAGATATAAAAATGTGGAGAAATGAAAACAATTCTCCTTGTTGTGCTTTCCTACACCAATTTTAGAATGGTGCAGCATTCACACACATATCGAGATTCATGATTTCTGATAAATCTAGAGATGTGTCTTGTTCTATGAGTATTCAGTGCAATCATGCACAACAACACTTATAGAACACCCTTTCAATGCAAAGTGGTGTGTATGATGAGGTTGTATTTACATGGAGGAGAAAAAGTGCACAGAGTGCCTTTTCCTCTCTTTGTAAATATGAAAGAGTGTCTTGCGCAATAACCATGTTACAAAAAGTGACATATTTCTGTTTTTAAAATTGCTTGCGCATGATAGAAGGTAAGCACAGAGTTTTGTCTGCAAAGATGTTCAAAGAAGAATGATTGAAATGATTGCGGTCCTTCAATAGGCACAATGGGAAATATTATGAACCCCTCAAATCTCTTTTTTTGCAGGTCACATGATATCCGATTACGGTCAGATTTGAAAACTACATAGGTATAAACAGAGTGTTTTTAAAAACGTGTTTAAACTTTGTAGCTTCGTGCAGATCTCTCCAGTCTGCATATTGATACTTAGTTAAACTTACCTTCACAGTAATAGAAATAAAAAATGGTATACATATTTTTCAGATTTTCTTTGCAATCTAAATTGATGTAAATTGCTTATTTTAAAATTAGGATCTGTGAAAGAAAAGAAAAAAATAGTTATAACATGTAATAATAAATTTTTTACAACACAGCATAATTTCCACAAAGGTGGCGATTCTGATCCTTGAAAACCCGGGTACGAATCGTTGTACGGAGCGTTTTCTCTGTACGACTCGTACCCGGGGAATGCACCTTACAAAACAGCAAGTACGATTCGTACAGAAATACCATTTCCGTACGAATCGTAAAAAACACTGTGCGACTAAAAAATACATACAAGTCCGATCCGGGACAGCGCGTACGCGACATTGGCACGGAGTCAGGCAGCGTTTTACGGACCAGCAAGTACGATTCGTACCCACAGCACTTCGCACGGGAATATTTTTACGGGAGCCAACAAGTGCTGAAAAAACTAAGTATGCCGTGATGCACGAGGAAAAGGGGGCCCGGTACGCACCGTACCCCCATCCCTACACGTCTGCACCGTACCCCCAGCCCCCCGCACGTACGGTGTGTACCCCACCCCCGTATGTATGGTGCGTACCTCAACTCCCGTATGTACGGTGCGTACCCCACCCCCGCATGTACAGCGCAAAACCCCACCCCCGTATGTACGGTGCGTACCCCACCCCCATATGTACGGCACATACCCCCACCCCCGTATGTACGGTGCGTACCCCACCCCCGCATGTATGGTGCGTACCCCCACCCCCGTATGTACGGTGCATACCCCACCCCCATATGTACGGTGCGTACCCCCACCCCCGTATGTACGGTGCGTACCCCACCCCCGTATGTATGGTGCGTACCCCACCCCCGTATGTACGGTGCGTATCCCACCCCCGTATGTACGCACCGTACCCCCATCCCTACACGTCTGCACCGTACATGCGGGGGGCTGGGGGTACGCACCGTACATGCGGGGGGCTGGGGTTACGGTGCGGACATGTAGGGATGGGGGTACGGTGTGTACATACGGGGGTGGGGTACGCACTGTGCATACAGGGGTGGGGTACGCACTGTACATGCGGGGGTGGGGTGGGAGGCTGGGGGGGCGTACGACTTGTACCCCTCGCCCAGGTGTACCCGGGGTAGGGGTGGTACACAGTTCGCTCTGTATGGGACGTTTTACATATGAATGTGTATTCGGAACGCCGGTACGGATCGTACTTGGGCGCTCGGACTTCAGTTTTACGAATCGTACGTAAAACTGTCCGGGGACGTGTCGTAGACTTTTCCTGAGGTCATTCGTATGTATTTTCCACGTACGAATCGTACTTGGCCATTTGTACGGGACTTGTACAATTCGAACGTAAAAAAATACAGATACGAGTCGTACGGGAATTTTTTTTTAACGGATCGGAATCGGCACCAAAGTAATTTGTTTGCCTTTTTTGCTGTTCTCAGAATATATTGAATTTCGCTAGAAATAGTGATTTCAATCGTACTCATCACATAATACCAGAAAATACAAATCACACATATATGAAATGCTTACGGTTAACAACATTTTATAACTTTAACTTATAAAAACTGTAAATGTTGCCGCTTTAAAATATTCACCGAATCAATGACCACCAAAAAGTCCATAATTCAAACATATACCTTTCCTTGAGGCCAAATGGTATTTTTGCACTCCCTTTTTATGTAGATTTTCCAATGGTAGTCCTATTAAATTATAATAATAAATTCCTCAGAGAGTGAATTATCTTCCTAAAACTTTGACTTTAAAAATATTAGGTAGGAATTTTGTAATTCCCTAGGGAAACGTTGTTTGAAAACCAACTGGGAATCATTACAAAGTGTCCAGCCTTTGTCACATTTTAGATAGGCAGTGTAATGTCCAGATGTGGTGGAAGGACCATCATGGAAAATTATAGCAATTGCTACAAAAGTCCTTCCTGATATTGATAGTTGTGCTGCTACAAATTGCTTCATTAAAGTATCCAATTTTCTTCCGTCAGCTGTACAACGTTGCATCATTAAAATGATGTATTTGCCATATTTTGTTAAAAATAATGTGGATAACATTTCTGATTTACATTGGCTACACTCCATGTTTTGATTTGCAGCTTTAACTAATTTATTGAAAGACACTGATTTACAGTCTGGTAATGTTTAATACAGAAATCTCTCAGTGTCTACATTGGAGCTACATGTATACATGCGATTTTCACAATAATGTTCCCATTTGTAAGAAAGGCCAAAAATATTTTCTATTTCTACACCTTCATTTTCAAAAATGGTAAGCATATATATTAAAAATTCCTGAGCATCTTGTTGGATATTTTGTGAAAATTGTGTAGAACCAGAACACACATCCAAAAGATTACGAACATCTGAAACAGATTGTATTTTACTTGTGTCTGTTGTCAATTTTTCAAAAACAGAATGCAACAGAGAACAATATCTTTGTTGCCAATTCTGCATAATTTGTTCTTGCAAACCTTCAAGATAAAAAACAACATTGACCACTACATTAGCAAAGCAGTTGACACTTGAACTATTTTCAAACTGATAACCAACAACCTCTTCAACAGTGTCCAATTTCTTTTTACTTGCAATCACATTATCTTGTGCTATTCCCTTCTCAACACCTTCAGAACAGATATTGTCAAACCTTCTTTTTCAAACCAACCACACGCTTTTCAAATACAGGATATTGACCTAAATTTGGAGCATACACCCTTCTTAACCTATTATACTCTTTTACACAGTTTGCATCTGCAGTAACCTTTGTCTCATCAAAATCAATCAAAAACAAACCAGATAATGTTCTGACTCGCGACAAAGCAACATATGCCATACCCTCTTTAAATACAGTAGATCCAATATTCACCAATGCACTGTCTACACTTAATCCTTGAGATTTATGAATAGTCACTGCATATGCCAGAGAAAATGGAAATTGTTTCCTATGGACATATAAATCTTTAACAAGTAAAAAACGAACTGAACAACAACCAATTTCTTTAACTTCTTCAATCTGATCACATTTAATTTTTGAAAATTCAATTCCTTCTTTTTTCTGATAATTAACAAAATCTACCACTTTACCCATTGCGCCATTAACTAACTCTTTTTTTACATCCAAATTTCGCCTTAAAATACCCGACAGTTTACACACGCATACAGTGTCTTTTCTAATCCAGCTGTTTTAGATATTTTTTTTCTAAAGAATCCAGTTTTGTTTTCAACTTTCCCGTCAAAATAATAGTAATTCCTTCATGCTCTATTTTATCGATGGCTTCCATTTTTATAATTTCTTCATTTTCCAGTTTCAATAGTTCTTTGTTCAATATGGAACACTCTCGCAGTGTTGGCATTAAACAGATCACTGATTTTTTTTCAGCAATTTTCATGTAAACTTTTGCAGGAAGTACATTTTCATTTGGAAAGACATTGCAAAGTAATCGACTTTCCTAAGCTTGTTTGTCATGTTTTAGAAGAATTCCAATTCTTATATCTTGAAGAATACTTCCATATTCAGCATCATTTGCCTGTCGCATATTTGTTGTCAGTTCTTTGTATTCAAAATTAGTCCAAATATTCACATTACCAACACTACCAAGAGACATTCTGGTATCTTCATGTGCAAGTGTTTTAAATACCGGTTGTCCTTTTACTGGAGTGAGTTGCAATAGATCTCCAAAAACTATGACGTGTTTTCCTCCAAATAACACGTCATTCTCTGTTTTAAGAATTTGTTGCATTCTTAAATGCACAAAGGCAAGCATCAAGTTTGAGACCATGCTCACCTCATCAATAATGAGAAGTTTCATTTTCTTCAAGACTCTTGAAACTTCACAATAAGCTTCTCCAGATAGCTTGTGGTATTCCAATTTGTTCTCATGCTCTACTGGTAGCTTTAGTAAATGATGTAAAGTAATTCCTTTAATGTCATGTGCTGCCAACCCAGTTGGAGCAGTGACAACACAAGACAAATGCGACTCAGTTGTTTTTTGCAGATAACTTGTAATTACTCTAATTAAGAAACTTTTTCCTGTTCCAGCTTGACCACTCACATACATTCGGATAGGTTGAAATGATGTACATGAGCACCCTTTCTTTTCATGAAGTAATCCATGGTCAATCTGCTCTTTCACTTGTTGATATATTTGTTTCTGTTCAACATTTAGTTGTTCTTCCAAGTTTCCTAACTGTATTACATCTTCTTGAGCTTGATACATTGCTGTTTCCACCTCATTCATGGCAGTTGCTGCTTCATTTTCAACAATTGGTTGTCCTAGTGGATCTTGACTCAGTGCAGCAGAACTTTGACTGTCTTGAGAACTGTCTCTAGCAATCACAGCTGCAATTGCAGCTTCTTGATCAATTTCATCATTCAACATTTTCACATAATTTGCAAAAGCACTGCATTGTATGCTATCTTTACAAGCATTAAATGTCTCTTCATAGCTCTGAAAATTTCCAAGTAATTCCAGTTCTGAACGCCATGGTTTGAACATTTGCAAAAGGGCTAAATAGTAAAATTCCCTTTTATCAGCAGTGTCGCAACTCAGTTTCCTGTGATTAATTAAATTTCCTTTCCTCTGTTTCACCAGACATCCTTCAGAACCAATAACTGCATATTTTCCATCATTGATGTTCTCTGTAGTATTCTGTTTAAAAGTGTAGTTTTGCAGCACTTCATAGAGACACATGCTCTCAAGATGATGACTTCTGTTCGGGTAATATGTGTCCAACATATTCGTTTTCAAAATATCTGTACTTTCTGTTTCTTTTTCTGCTAAATATTCAATTTCTTGAACAGATTTCAGTACCCGATTTCGCATTCCTGCAAGACCTAGATTCACCCAAATGATTCTTCTACTTTTTGAATATAGACTTGCAGATGATAACCGATCTGAACATTCATATGCTCCAATTTCATGATGCGATAACATCTTCAAACTGAAACTGTATAATTTGTTACTTAGAGTCTTCTCGTGAGAAATCTCTTCCCACATTTCTTTCAATTCCGTCTTTTCTGATTTAGTAATGTAGGACGTTACATACCGAGCGACAGCAATGGAATTGTCCGCAACATACTGAATATCCATGTTAGCATTCCACATGGATAAAATAACTGGATTGTAGTCATTTATGTATTTTGATTCTTCACTTCTTTTTAAGTTGTAGGTATTTTTCGGAGACTTTCTTGTGATAGTATGTCGCACAGCTGACATAAAACTGTTCACTCTTCCTTTGGATAATACAGGACGTGGAAATCCAAAATGACATTTGGTATAGAACTTATCCTTTGACTTGTACTTTCGTCGACAGTATTTTCCACATCCATGGCTTTGGAATCGTAAGACTTGTTGTTTTAAGTTTTTATGTTCTTTGCTATTGGGTACAGCACATGTGGAATAATCTTCAATGAAAGACAAAACAGTTTCATCTGAATCTTTTCCAAATTTGGGGGCATCCTTGATTGATAACAACATATGTATATAAGGAGCACCTCTTGCTTGATACTCCTTTCTCCAAAAGAAATCCACAACTTCTCCTAGAGGAGGATTCTTTTTATTGCAGATGAAAGACATCATAGCTTCAAATCTATGATTGAAATATCTGCATACATTAACAGGATCCAATGAGCACAATTCTCCAGGTGTCTTGTATTCAATATTTTTTATATTGCAATTTGCCTCTCGAAGAAATTCAAGTAAATCATCCCAAGCATACTCAGCACAGCTTAGTGTAACAAACCATGTAGGAGTTCCCAAGTTACGTAGCATACATTTCAGTTCTCCATGACGACGGTACCAATATTCATTAGTCCCTTGCTGACATGCCATCAGATTAATCAACTGAGATTCTAAATGATCATCTCTCTGATGCACTTTATCCATAAAATCCTTAGCAGTTACATTTTGCAGATGCATACCAGTTTTTAAAATGTGATTTACTGCATATGAAAGTCCAGACAAGTCACTTTCACACAGAAGATGAAACATATAAGAGATACATTGTCGAAATCTTGGATCTTCTGCATATAATCTTGTTGTCCGATATTCAGATGCAGGAATCTGCACAGGACGTTCATCATATCGTCTACCTTTTCCTGTTGGAAACATCTGCGGGAAACAACGAGCTTCAAAACTCTCTTCCCATACACTCATGGGGCTTCCTGTTGCTTTTTTCATTTGGAACAACTCAATCGTATTCCCCATCACCTCTTTAGAATGAAGTGGATGTACACTGTAATGTTCATAGATTTCTTCACATCTGGACATGTCCACTTTTTCAATTTGTCCACTTAATGTTTCAGAATCTTCTGCTAAATCTATTTCTTCTTCTCCTACAAGCACATTTCTATAGTACTCATTATTTTTTAACAGATACAATGATGCCTTTTGCACTTTTCTAACATCCACTAACTCTTGCCAGATTTTCTTATTCTCAGTAGGAACACCATTAACTAGAATGACTAGTAGCTCATTTTCTGCATGGTCTACACCAATAGTTTCAATATTTTTCCTTAAGTCTAACGGTAAATACACAACTCTTCCTTTCAATCCTCTTTGCAACTCTGATGGAGGTAATTTACCTGTTTTAGGCTCCATACGAACAATAGCCTGAAATGGGTGAACACATTGAATGAGAATAGACTCATATGTATTTAAATCTATCAGCTCTGGAGGAATAGCAACCAACTCTAGATTATTATGAACTGCTCTAGCAGGCCTTTTATTCTCATCTAATTTGTTATAACAATATTTGCAAATACGCTGCTCAGATCCCAAATCAAAACAATCCTCTACCAGCAAATAAGTTGCAAATTCCATCCACTTATCATTATCTTCTATTTCACTTTTTTTTTTCTCATTTTATTATCTTATCAGAGTTTGGGTTTATTAATCACAAAATGTAAAGAACTGCTATTAATATGAAAAACTAAATAGAACACAACAATCACTTTAAAAACCCCATAAATATGTGATGCACATTAGTGTAACAAAACAATTTCTGTAAACATTTTCTCCAACATATTATGTGCATAAGATAAAAAATAACAACACTGCAGTCATACAGTTAGGGTTACTTCAACTTAACAATAGAGAAAATAATTAAGTGTAACTTAACCTAGGAAATGGCCTCCCTTAAAAATCATGGTTCTGAAAGAAGTCTTCATCATTTAGTATATAGTGTTTTTCTTGTAATACTGTTCTAATTTGCAGTTTTAGACACCTTGGCACTTTTGAAGATGGGAGCAGTTATTTGTTGTCCCAAGGTGGTTGGGGGTGGCTGGGAACACTTGCTTACTCCAGTTGGGAGCTTCACCAGCAGACGTAGACCTCTGGAAACCGAGGCCATTCCTGAACCTCAGAATGAGTCCTTGCTTCCAAGGCAGTAAAAAAGAGAAGAACTATATTTCAGGCATCTGTCCCACTGGAAGGCTACTGTGTCAAATACAAGATCAAACAGCATAATACAATTGGCCTATTGTACATGGAGAGGACCTGCAGTACAGTACATCATTAATCCAAAGCTTTGTTAACATTCTCTATGTCCATTATCTTTTCACAAGCTAAGGACAATAATGCTCCCTTACCAACATAAGCTAGATCGACTATGTCCACATTTTGTTTCAGCGGGATGGAAAATAATAGAATTGGGAGTAAAAAATGTCAAAGTACTTTTCCTACATAACTTTAAGGCTTTCACAGATCAAAACGTATTTAAGTCCATGTGTACAGGGTGATGCGTCCACAAATACAAATAACTTACAAAAGGGGCTCAAATGTTCTCAACACTTGTGTAAATTAATCAAAGTTTGAAAGCTGAAGCAGGCTGGACATGAAGACACTCCTATTCACTTTCATACCCTGTCCTGCCAACCAGAAAACCTTTGTGCATTTGTTGCATTTTTCTTTTTGGCAATCTTGTGACCAGTCAAAAAAAACAACAATTTTGGGTGATTAAAAAATTGGGAGGAAAGAAATCATCATGCCATGCAGACTGGAGAACAGAATACCATGTCCATATGAGAATAGAAGACTGTGTAAGAGAAACTGAGAATGTTCACAAAATGAACGGCTTAAGGCAGCTGTCAACAAAGTACCCCACGAAAATGGCTGCATCATCAAGATAATGTGCATCATTACATCAACAATAGATTACACAGTCAAAGAGTCTTAAGAAATTATTATGTAGCCATTAAACAAAGGTATTATTGTCGAGACATTTATCACAAATGACTAAACCTTCTCACAAAATAAAAAAGGAACATTTTATTTGTATTTTTAAAAATTCAGAACTGGAATCTTCCACCTAAACACAAGTATGATTTTATAAGTAAGCAGTATTGACTACATTCTTAAAATAGTTTTAGTGCATTGCATTATTTAAAGAGAAATATTCCTCACCGCCACATTCCCGCTAGCTTCCTACAACATTTAACAGTTCATAAAACTAGCATAGCGTCTGTCTTGCTGCAGAATTCAAATTTCTTAGAATGACATTTCTATTGTATTTTTTTTGTGTTTTTTTATTTTTGGCAAAATTTATCAATCTGCCACTGTTGCTGTTTTGGTAGGAACAAGACAGGAGGATCTGTCCCAATCCATGTTAGCATTTAAAGTTCATATGTCAATATCTTGCCACTATCATAAGGCCATTCTATGATCGCAATGGCTACCCCATTCTCCTGCATTTTAACAGTCGAGCATTTTCTTCTAGATGATTTGGTTTTCAGATGACACATCTGTGTTTTCAAGAAACGTAGAAACAAAACCACCTCTTATTTTATGCTTTAAAAATAATGAGGTAGGCACAAAAAAAGGCATAGTCTGGATGTTTTTCTCCCACTTCCGGGTAAAGACATGCTTTTTAAAACAATTGTTGTACTTCCAGGTTTAAATAAAAATTAAACCTTTAACCGAGGCAGTGCTAATACTGTAACAACAAATTCTGATCTACACAGAATCCTTTTGCAGAAATTCAACTAACATTTTAATCTGCTGAATGTGTTTTAGCAAAACCCGGTGTTACAGAAAAATGGCTCACAGCTTTTTAACTTTTTAAATACAGATTGACACCCCTAGTCTGATTTTTATAGTGAGTTCGCCGACAACAAATACAAGAAACATTTGGTCTTTCACCTGAAATTACCTTAAACTTTGTGATTTCATCCTCAGATTTTTTTGTAATCACAGGTTCAACATTGTCTTCGACATTTTCTTCTACTAATGTCACAGTTTCTCCACTCTCTTGCTGAGGACCAAAGTAACAAAACTCAATATCCTCACAAACCTTCTTCACATCTGATACTGAGCCACGTAAAAGAGCACTGTTCAATTCATTTAACTTTAGTGCTGGACTTTTCGCATAATACAATCTTCTCACTAACTTCCGCATTTGAGTATGATGTACTGCCAGCATCCTGAAATGGTGAAAAACACTTTCACAAACTTTCCTAGAAAGACAAGCCAGAGAATGACCTTGCAAACCAGTATTTTTTCTCACTCTGCAAGGGTCTAGTCCTTGCAACACCTTAATCTTTTGTTTAACACTTTTGTTTATTATATTCTCGTAAAAAACTACATAATTTATCAATAGATTCCTGTCGTACACTACAAATACTACTGCAATCCCATGTATACACAGGGGGGCAGATTTATGAGCCCCATGCGCCACTTTTGCGTCACTTTTCCCATGTTAAAAGTGACACAAAAGTGGCGCAAGGGGCTCATAAATCTGCCCCAGGGTGTTTAGGACGTCTCCCTAGAATTTCATCAGCTATCACTTCTTCTGCATTTCTTTCAACCATTTTCTCTTTCTCAATTGGACAACCATCTCTAACTTCGTAACCTCTACCACTGGTGTCAACTGCAAAGAGTAATTTTTTGCTCTGTAAATAACTCTCTTCATTAAAGAAAGGCTCTGAACTGGAACTGTGTTTCCATTCTCCCAAAAAAATATCACAACATTTTATTCTATTAATTACTCTTTTCCTCCTACTTTTGGCCTTCATTAAATTGATTGGTTTATCTAGTGATCGAATTCGGTTTAAAACTAAAATGAATAGTTTCCTTTTTACTTCTAAAGCCTTTTCAACAATGTTTTCAATATGCTTCTTCTTTTTATAAAACAGAGCTCTCTTTTTATATTTCTTCACATCTTTCAGCAAATTATGTACTACTCTCTTGTAAAATATTTTTTTTCGTAATTCCTTAAACTGATTTTGCCTTCTTTTAGCACACTTTGTCTCCTTTGACTGAATATTTGTTTTTTTGATTTTCCTCTTATTTTGAATTTTTTTTCTAGTTGAAACATTCACAGTGGATTCAGCGTTCTGTACATTCTGTTTCCTCCTACAAACATTTTTAATAAATTGCTTTGTGATCTTAACAGAAGATGTTTTCTTTTTAGCCACATTATCTTGTACATTCAATACTTGTGGTTGACTTTTCTTCAAGTAATTCTCCTGTCTCTGTTCTTTTGTTTTTCTTTTTTTTCAGGCATGATTTCTCTATTTTAACGTCGAAAAACAGGATTTGTAAAAAAGAATCACAAATAAAAGTATATGAATAACTTTCAAATTCATACTATTCTATTACAATAAAAACACATTTTATATAAAAACTGACTAAGAAACTATAGCCATGAAGCACAAGTGTGACGATGGTTAAAACACTACAAGCATAGTGCATACTACTTTGAAACAGTTTGTGCCCTAAAGCCTACCTCACTCAAAGAGTACATGCTAACTGACTGAATGATTGCAATACTATTAGGAAACAAACTGGGTGTGAGACAGGGTATTTCCTAGAAGTGTATGAATACTGACATGATTATTGATGGTGTGAAATACAAGTGTGAAGGTGATTAAAGACCTACATGCATACTGGACACATGTTTCAATCCATTCATATGTTAAGGCCTGTCTCACTCCAATACTATTTGGATACTGATTAAATGATTAGAGTACTGCAAGAAGAATGCCTGGGTGAGTTTATAAGTGTTCGGGTTTTGGCACAGTGAATGGATTACTCCATGGTGCTGAATGGGTCACTAGAGGACTCCAAGAGGAGTGACAGAGTATTTGCTAGAAGTGTATAAATACTGACTAGGGAATTGAAGGTGTAAAACACAAGTGTGTAGGTGGTTAGAGGACTGCATGCATAGTGGATAGGCATTTGAAGCAATTCATGTACTAAGGCCTGGCTCACTGCATGAGTACTTGGGTACTGACTGAATGATTAGAGTACTGCAAAGAGAGTGCCTGGGGGAATTTCTAAGTTTTTGGGTTTTGGCGCACTGAATGGATTAGTACATGGTGCTGAATGGGTCACTGGAGGAGTACAAGGGGAGTGATAGGATGTTTGCTGCACTATATGTATACTGAGTGGGGAAATAAAGATGTGAAAGACAAGTGTGTAGGTGGTTAGAAGACTGCATGCATACTGGATAGACGTTTGAAGCAATTCATGTGCTAAGGGCTGGCTCACTGCATGAGTACTTGGATACTGACTGAATGATTAAAGCACTGCAAGGAGACTACCTGGGTGAATTTATAAGTGGTTGCCTTTCAGTGCAGTGAATGGATTAGTACATGGTGCTGAATGGGTCACTGGAGTAGTATAAGTGAGAGAGTATTTACAGGAACTGTATGAATACTGTCTGGGATATTGAAAGTGTGAAAGACAAGTATGTAGGTAGCTAGAGACCTACATCCATAATGGATAGACGTTTGAAACAGTCCATAGAGTAACACTTGGATCACTGCAAAACTACCTGACTACTGACTGAATCATTAGAGTACTACAAAAAAAAGTGACTCGGTGAATCTTTTTAAGATTTTGGATTCTAGTGCAGTGAATAGGTTAGTACTTACTGCCAAATGAGTCAGTGGAGGTGTGTAATTAAAGTGACAGAGTGTTTATTGCAGTTTATAGACACTGACAGAGAAATTGAACATCTCAAAGGCAATTGTGTTTGTACTTGCAGGCCTCCATGCACACTGGAAACACATTTGAATCAATCTATGTGCTAAGGCCTGACTCACTCCATTAGTACTTAGGTACTGACTGAATGATTAGACTATTGCAAGAAGTGTACCTGGGTGAATTTACAAGTGTTTCAGTTTTGGCGGAGTGAATGCATTACTACATGGTGCTGAAAAAGTCACTGGTACACTGCAAGGGGAGTGACAGGATGTTTGCTGAAAGTATATGGATACTGACTGTGGAATTGAAGCTATTAAGGACAAGTGTATAGTATGTTAGAAGACTGCATGCATACTGCATAGACATTTGTAGCCCTCTATGTGGTAATGCATGGTTCACTACATGAGTACCTGGAAACTAACTGAATCATTAGACAACTGCTAGAAGAGTGCCTGGGTAAAACTGTTAAGTTTTTCAGTTTTGGCACAGTAGAAGATTACTACATGGTACTGGATCAGTCACTGGATGAGTGCAAGATGAGTGACAAGATGTTTATTGAAGTATATAGAAACTGACTAGTTAATTAAAGAAGTGAAAGACAAATGTGTAGGTGACTAGAGGCCTGTATGCACACTGCATAGGGGTTTCAAACAGTCCATGTTGTAAGGCCTGGCTCGCTGCATGAGCACTTGGATACTGACTGAATGATAAGAGTACTAAAAAGAGAGTGCCTGAGTGAATTTATAAGTGTTTGGGTTTTGGCAAAGTGAATGGTTTAGTATATGCTACTGAATGGGTCACCAGAGGAGTACATGGGGAGTAACAGAGTGTTTGCTTGAAGTGTATGAATACTGACTGTGGAATTAAAGGTGTGAAAGAGAACTGTGTAGATGGTTAGAGGACTGCATGCATAGTGGATAAGCATTTGAATCAATGCATGTGCTAAGGCCTGCCTCACTTAGTTACTACTTGAATATTAACTGAATGTTTACAGTATTGCAAGGACACTTCCTGGGTGATTACATAAGCAATAACTGCCTTCCAATTCTAACAAAACGTGAGAACAGGAAAGTTTTTAAGCAGTTATGCATATTCAAACATATGAAGTACCCATATGCTTCTCTCACAGTGGTTCCCAAATGCACACAGACTCACAGTGTGATTCTAGACGAGCAACACTATCTCTAGGAGTTTACCAAAACTCATTCACTAATGTGGAAGGGGTAAGGGTACTGTACACAACCTACATATTTCAGTACTACACTTTACTGTCAATGCCTGTCTCATTTTATCAATGCATAAGCAATGACTGGCTTCTAATGCTACTAAAACTTGACAACATGACAGGTTTTAAAACAGTTATCTGTCAGCAAATACACGATGTTCCCAAATGCTTCTCTCACAGTGGTTCCCAAATGCACACAGACTCACAGTGTGATTCTAGACAAGCAACACTATCCCTAGGCGTTTACCAAAACTCATTCACTACTGTGCAAAGAGTAAAGGGACTGCACACAATCTACATATTTCACGACTCCAGTTTAGTGTCAAAGCCTAGCTCATTTTATCAAAGCATAAGCAAAGACTGGCTTCTAATGCTACTAAAACTTGACAACATAGCAGGTTTTAAAACAGTTATCTGTCAGCAAATACATGATGTTCCCAAATGCTTCTCTCACAGTGGTTCCCAAATGCACACAGACTCACAGTGTGATTCTAGACAAGCAACACTATCCCTAGGAGTTTACCAAAACTCATTCACTACTGTGCAAGGGGTAAGGGGACTGCACATAATCTACATATTTAAGTACTGCACTTTAGTGTCAAAGCCTAACTCATTTTATCAAATCATAAGCAAAGACTGGCTTCTAATGCTACTAAAACTTGACAACATGCCAGGTTTTAAAACAGTTATCTGTCAGCAAATACATGATGTTCCCAAATGCTTCTCTCACAGTAGTTCCCAAATGCACACAGACTCACAGTGTGATTCTAAACAAACAACACTATCCCTAGGAGTTTACCAAAACACATTTCTTAATCTACGAGTACTACATTTTAGTTTTCAAACATGACTCATTTTGCAAATGTATAAACAATGACTGATTTCTAATTGTACCAAAATTTAAAAACAGCACAGTTATCTGTCTGCAAACACATGAAAAACACAAATACTTATCACAGAATGGTTTCTACATGCACACACACTGTCAATAAGATTGTAGACAAAAAAAAGTACTCCCTACACTTTAGCAGGAGAAATACATTAGTCTGATTAAAATCAAAATAGTCTACATACATCCCCTCACAATTAAATAACTCACCTTTCAAGTTGTTTTGTAGATTAAGAAGTATATCAGTCACACACCAGATATCAGTCACACACCAGATTTTCTTATACAGAACCTCTGCACTGTGCACCTCTCAGCAAAACCAAAGAATGGCAAAGTTTCCCTCTCATTTTCCATAATATACATGTAAACATCAAATGCAAAAGCAAACACACATTTCTATTGGTTAAACATTTCAACCCTTTCCAAATGACATAAATTTGAACCCTACCCCCAATCTGCCTTCTGCCTGTTACCATAGCAACAGGTCATGGAACACTGAACTGAGCACACAGGTCACAAGTTCAGCACACAATGTTGCTAATCAAAACAGCAAGTGTGCTTGACTTTTCAACATATCAGCTTATCATATATAATGTTCCTTTCACGCACTTTTTGTTAACCAATAAGAATCATGCGTTTAAAAAACAGAAACATGCACCCTACCTTTCAGTGTAGAAGGTTATCAAACAACCAATAATTTATTGTCTTTTTTCAAAACTGCATCTTAGCCACCATTTTAGAAAAATCTTACTTTTCAAACTGCCATTTCATTTACAGAGACCATCTGAGTGCATCCAGACCTCCCTTCAAGATGCTTAGAGTGTGGATTGTGGGACACAGCTATATTTTCTGGAGCCAAAGGTATGCAGAAAACAAAGGCATTCACAAAGACCTAGGTTTGCCAAATGTAGACATTAAATGGATTGGACAGAGAGGGTTAAAGTGCCACCAATTGATGCCATTGGTAAAAACCTTTATGCATATCCAACACCCTGACCTCATAATAGTGCACTGTGGTGGCAATCACCTAGGCACTTTGACTGGGGTAGGTCTGGAAATGCTTATGAAGGACACCTTTGCAGAATTGTTTTAACTTTTTCCCAAAACTGCCTTTGTGTATTCTAACATATGCCAAAGGCAGAAGTGGAACTGGTTCAATCATTTTTGTCCACAGATTGAGAAAGCTAGGAAACATGTGAATAAATCTGTTTCTGCTTTTCTCTGAGACTATAGAATGGGGTCCATTTACAATAACAATATGCGCTTTCATATGCAAGAGATGTATAGGAGAGTTGGAGTACACTTTACTGATGAAGGAAACAGAGTCTTCCTCAACAACTTTAGACTCTGTATAGGTACTTACTTATAAGTACCAAAAACTCTCAATGAACACAACAGCTCTTTTTAGAGCCACTCAAGAACAAAACACTTAAGCTAGATGTTTATCTCCCAAAAATTTCAGTTTTATTTCCTTGGATCCGTGCACCCAACGCGTTAGGAACCGCGCACCCAACGCGAGAGGAACCGTGCACCCAACGCGATAGGATGCGCGACTCCTAATTTTACCGTAAAAAAAAATTAGCCCCTATCACTAATTTTTATTATCCCCGGGGACCCCATCCCCTGGGGCTTATAAAAAAATGTTGGAGACCGTGGGGGGAGCCCCAACGCTCCCACGGTCCCAGCCGGCTCACCGCGTCCTTCAGGAGCCGGCATTGTTTTTCCCCATGGGGAACTGCTTACATGCAGCTCCCCGTGTGGAAAAGCAATATTGTTTGGATTTTGAAAGAGAGTGCAGGACCTGCTGTCTCTTTCAAAATCCTAACGAAGTTTGCTATGGGAGGGCGGGAGACTCCCGCCCTCTCATAGCAAACAACAGTGTCCTGGGGGTGGGCACCCCAGGACACTGTAGGAGCTTGCCCTGGGGGGTGGCGGTCCCCAGGGCCCTCGAGGGCTCCAGGAGGGGGGCCACGCAGCCCCCCTCCCCTATTAATATATAAACATTTTGCCCCCGGGATTTGGCCCACCCGGGGGCTAATTATTAACGAAGCACGGAAGCCCGCGCTTCGTTTTTAAAAAAAATTTTGTCCGGATCCGCGCACCCAGCACGCATTTCGCCGATTTTTTTTTTTAAAAAAAGGGGTGGCCCAGGAAGTCCTTCTGGGACCCCCTGAGCAACACTAGAAGGTCAGAGTATTTCTAACCTGCCCCCTTTATATGTTTTAAACACTTATTCCCCTTACTTCTTCAGCCTCGCTTCTACCGAGGCACAAAATGGCTGCCAACAGTTCCTGGTTTTGAATGTAGACAGAGACTCGACAGCCAATTAGCATTCAGCGCGTGATCGGGAGGGTTCGCGCTTGGTTCGGGGAGGGTGCGCTTATGGTGCGGGTAGGGTGCGCGGATCCTCCGAGGCCATAGATATCACTAACTTTTTTACCCTAATTTTCTCAGGAACTACTGAACAGATTTACATCATTTATGCAAAAGGCACGAGTCTGAACTGAGCACTACCTCTTTGCCAAATTTGATGTAATTCCGTTCAGCAGTTCGGGCTGTAGCTGCGCCAACAGGTCCTATGGGAAATTGCATGGGGAAAACGTGTTTTGGGATCCCCCTTTTTTCTCGGCCCCTGCTTGACGAATCACCACAAAACTTTCAGGATAGGAGCGGACCGGAGCTGGCCAAAAGTTTGGAAAAGTTTGCGAAGATTCGTCAACCGGCGCCAGACTTATTGGGAATAGAATGTTGCGGATTTGCTATGGAAAATAGGTCCAGAACACAGAGCTACCCGATATCTTTAAAGATCATTATTTCCAGAGATGGATAAATTCTGGTATAACACAGTTTGGATGTTTATTTACACTCAAAGGGTTAAAATCATTTGATGAATTAAAAGAAGAATTTACCTTATCTAATAGGGACTTTTAAAAATACCTCCAAGTAAGGGATTTCCTGTCAAAAAAGGCAAGAGATACACGTAAATATGAAAGATGCGAGCTAGGTGAGGGATTATACCAACCTGAAGGGCTGAAGATTGGCAAGTGTATGTGTTATTAAATATCTATAAGAAAGATGACTTGGGGCAATGCTCAGTAAAGTGGCAAGAAAAGTTGGGAATTGGGAATAACAGATGGAGAGTTTCGAGAAGGCTTTTCTAATACTTTAAGGACTTTAATGCCCGCCAACCTCCAGGCACAATTCTATAAAACATGCTTTGAGTTGTACTATACGCCATATCGGATCTCCAAATGGGGAGAGGGGAAAGGTACTTACTGCCCAAGGTGTGCACTGCATAAAGCCGATCTGATACATATGTTTGCCACCTGTCGGGAACTCATCCCGCTTATACTGGAAATAGAGATTTTTCTGCAGGGAAAGCTACAGATACATGTGGGAATTACCCCTCAGGTAATAATGCTTGGAATACACAACTTGGGGGATGAAGAAGGTGGGGCTTTGGTCTGGGGGAAGGTTTGTGATTAATATTTGACCATTAGAAAAGCTAAAGGGTTGGATATCACTCTACTCGCTTGCTGTTAGTACCTGACACTTGTAATGTAGATGAGGAAAGGATATGCGCTGCTTCCCCTGGTCAATACTGTAAAAACGCTCATAAACTGCTATAAATTGCAATAAGACCAATACAACCGTAAACAGATAGGGATTTTGCCTGTGAATTATTGTATTAGATAAGGGAAAGACTCCGGTTAAAGGTCCTGTCTAATGGATTGTTGTATGTGGAATTTTTGGAAGTCCCATTAGGTATTTCATTTTTTGTGGTGGGTGGCATTAGGGGGTAGGGGAGGGCTGGGGGGAAACATGTGTGAGAATTTTTTGATGTATCTGTTTGTTTGTGTATACTCTGTTTTCTCACTCAATAAAAACTTTATATATATTAAAAAAAAAGGAAAATAGGTCCTAACTATAACCTACTGGCGAGTAATAGTAATTATGATCATGCTAAGATTTCCAGACTTCAGTTGGTGGAGATAATGGGGGCAGCATATCCTTTTATTGAGGGAAGTGCAATTGTCATCCATTTCGCAACAGATTCTGAACAATTTCAAAATCGTCACTGAACACTATTTCAAAGAATCCAGAGTCATGGTTACTGGACTGAGTGTGACGGTTTTTACCTGACTTTTAAATGAGGAAATGTCTACTCTTGCTAACAGTTAAAATAAAGTTGAAGTTTGGCTGAACATTGACTCCCCAATTCCTGTAAATCCCTTTTCTTCTAAGAACAGAATAGCTGCTCATGTACTTTAAATAAAATATAATTTATTTCGTGTTGTAATACTTCAGCCTTTTAGCATACCACAGTGGTGGGGTATTTATGGCTCTTATCTGTACATTTGCATGCTTTATGTCACTTGTCGGGAATTTAATTTATATGTGGTGAATTCGGCAGATTGGAGACCAGTCCCCCTCTATTCTTTGTTTGAATAAGGGCTTTTTATTCAGTTATTTATTTATTGAATTACAATTGTGCACAGCGTACCCTATCCGTCCCCTACACTATTTTGGAAGTGTAAAGCATGAAGTATTGCACATTCACAGATAATATGATAAAGTGCAATACCTGTGGGGGCAACTCAATGGACCAGCACGTATTAATATGTAACAATAGAATATTTTAAAAAGAAAAACCTCTTGGTTCTTTCAAGAAAGCACTTAGGTGATTTTAAACTGATAAGGAAGGCCACAGCCTGGACACCAAACAGGAGTCGGATTTCGATGCAGTATTTTCCTCATGGCAGTTTGCAGGTTGTTGGAAATCTATTCATGTCAAGGTAAGTGAACTGTGCTTTTAAGTCCAACATGCAAGAGACGCTTTATGTAAGGGCATAAATAATCAGCATACTATAACACCTGTCTTGAAAGAAACCAATCTTGAAATATGCTCCTGAATGATTGTTTTAACAAATATGAAAATTACTGCCCCTCACTAAAGTGGAGCTTTCTCAGCTGATAAACCATTATGGTCACTCAATTATCAATTGCATTGAAAACAAAATATTGCTGCCCATTAAGTCTGATCAAAAAATTGCTGGCAAATACCTGGTGGTTTACCTAATTGCCAGAGATGTGTTGGTTGGGGTGGAGTGGGTAAAGGTAGTGGGGGACAGATCAGAGATCCTCTCTGACAAACCAAGTACCTCGCATAAAAATGTTCTTGTAGGCTCTTGTATGCTAACTCATGAATAATGGAATTGACAAGCTATATTAAAACAACAGCGAAAGAATGTGGGGCCAGATGTACGACCCATTTTTGCATGCGCAAACGGGTTTGTGACTAGTGTGCGACGGCAGAAATACCAATGGGCCATGTACCGACCCCTCATTAGCAAGTCGCAATTTATTTGCGACTCGCTAAATAGGATTTGCGATTCACTATCAGGAAGGGACGTTCCAAGGGCCTCCCTTCCTAATAGCAACTCACTAACCTATGTAAAGATTGTTTTGCGACCGCTGTTGCAGTCACAAAACACTGCAATTTACCATCCTCTTCAAGAGGGTGGTAAAGCACTTGCAAAAGGGAAGGTGTCCCCAGAGGACCCCGTCCCTTTTGTGAATGTAGGGAAAAATATTTTTAGTGGCAGTCCCAGGGACCACTACCTGCCCTTAAAAATACGAAACAAAAACGTTTCTTTTTTCTTTTTTTAAATGCATCCCATTTTTCTTTAAGGAAAACGAGTTGCATTAAAAAAAAACAGCTTTATTTAAAAGCAGTCCCAGACATGGAGGTCTGCTGAGCCCAGCAGGCCAGCCATTCCCAATGGGGTCCCAAATTGAGAGTGCCTCATGAATATTCATGAGGCATGCAATTTGCGACCCCATTGGGAATCGTGAACAGTGTCTCTGATACTGTTGTACATTAGCATTAGCGACTCGCAAATTACGACTTGCATTTTTTCGCAATTTGCGAGTAGCTAATGCCAATGGTCGTACATCTGGCCCATAATGTCAAATTTGTCTAGTGCTTAGTCTGGTGCTTTGTGTGTTTCAATGTCCCCACAACTAATTTCAGTAGATAAATTATACAGGAAAAGGAACAGAAAGTATTGCATACTAGAAGCTGATCAAGTGCTGAAGCCAGAAATCGAGCTCAAGACTGCTGGTTTGATACTTGAAATCACACTTAGATCATATCAATGGAATATTAAGAAGACTAATTATGAAAGAACAACATGGTCTTGCTCCCTGCTCCTTCCCTATCCTCTACCCCTAACGCTTCCCTCCAGAGTGCCATCATGGCTTATTAGCACGGAGGTAAAGGACACATGGGGGATATTTATAAGAGCATTGCACCGCCAGAGCTTCACTTTTCCCAACTCTCCGGTGGTGCAATGTCCTGCTACATATTTACAAGGCGGCACAAAGCCAGTTTGCGTGACTTGAGGCCGCCTGTAAATATGGGCCTCCTCCCTGCAGTTTTCGCGGCAAAGGGGTGTGTAATGGTTGTTGTCCACGCAACACCCATTGCTTTTTGACGCTGCCCCAGATTTACAAGGATCTGTAAATGTGAGGCAGCTCCAAAAACTAACACCTTTGAAAATAAGGTGTTAGAATGGTGCAACAAGGTGAAATACTTTTATTTCTCTTGTTGTTTTGTCTCTCTATGTGTATGCATCCTGTAGCGCCCATAGAAGGAGCAAACACCATTAATGAGTGTTTTTTGCACGCAATCACCCTGCAACACAGGCACCCTTGAACCAGGGTGCATGGGTGCCTGCGCTGATGCTAGGCAGCTTTGTTCATGCTGGCATAAGGGAAAACACAGAGGTGCACCATATTCTTGTAAATACAGCATACCCCTGTGTTTTTAAATGATGCAGCATGGCACTGCTAAATTGCTGGCAGCACTGCCCTGCACCATTTAGTTGTAAATATGCCCCATAGTCTTTCTTACAAATGTTTGGCCTGTTCTCTGTGTGGACACAACAACGATGTAAAGTAAATTGATGTTGGATCACGTAACTGTGAGAATGCCATGCTATACATCCAGGTAGCAGGTACTGTCTATGTTGAGGGCTTGGTGAGTAGTGATTTTTCAGTGTGCCAATGTTAGGTCCCAGCACTGGTGCTCAGTTTACTCCAATGTATCTGATGGCCAAATTATAATTTTGGTTACTCATTTCACATTTCACACTGGCCATTCACATGATTGAATGTCCGATTTCATCATATTTATTCCAAAGCTGAATCCATGTTTCTGACTCTGTATAAGTGACAACACATGTCATTGGGTGGCTAACAAAGTAGGTCTTTGGTGGAAACAAGGTTTTAAGTAAAGGAATGATGAAAAAACACATTCCAAAAGGTTTGTATGCATGTAAATGATCTTTATTGGTCATACATTATGCTTTATAAACCATGGTTAGTTGCATAACTGGTAGATTTAGAAATGTCACATGATCATCAATTGGCAGTACCTGATATTTTGAGATGAAAAGCAATAGCATCTAAGCTATACATTGTGTGCATGATGCAAGGAATAACAGAGGGATATGCTGACTTGGCCATTTAAAATGTTGACACCTGCAGTGTTGGCACAATGGTAAGAAGTGTTAAATACACTTTTTCAAATAAGATGTTCAGGACAACTATTTTGTACTGAGAATTCATCCAGAAGACCCAGTGGTATAGTGATCCACATGATGCATATGGAAGATGCAGTCATTGTAATTTGCAGTTCGCTGAGCTGTGTTTACATGGCAAAGTGGTATAAGGTTTGCAATCTGAAAAACTATCAGACTCATCTTTTTAGAACTGTGCATAAGTGACACAAGATTTGTGGTCAAATACCTTTTACCCTAGCTATGAATATTTCCTATGTGTGTCCACGATAAGAGAAACCTATGTGACACTGCAAACAACTACATCTGATACTGTAGACATGAGCAACTTCAATGTGATCTGTGTGATATGGCCCATTCCATGACTATACCAGCTTGATGTATAATAATCGAGATATGTAACCCTTAACACTAGACCTGCTGTTTGCCAATTTGTTGAATAGGGATAGCGATTGTCTACCATATCTAAAATATAGCGTGTGACTCCTGTTCTCCTTCTGAGGTCTAAACTTCCTTGGATGAGATGAGACAAGTATGTTATGACACAAGGCCATCAGTAGTGAGAGACAATACCTCAGCTGATACATAGCTATGGTGAAGATATTGTGAATAAGTAAGTAGAAGTTGCGGCACACAATGTTGCTGACATTATCATGTGTGAGTGTTCACAGGTTTTCTTGCTTTAAAACATGTGTGATTTACAGAACAGTATTAAGTATTTTACCTACAAGTTGTAATAATGCTGTTGTGTAGTCTTGGAAGAGTTGTGATGAAACCTATGTGACAAGTCCATATGAACAACTCATGTGATTTATTTTACTTCTTGTTTACAGGGGCAGAGTTTGCCTGGCCTGAAGAGGGCCATGCTTCGAGTGAGCTCCTTTGGCCGCACCCAATACCCTGCACAATCCTGCACATCCATGGATGCTCATATGACTAGGAATGAGTGCTTTATTACTGTAAGGAGCCCTGCACATAAATCAATTTTAAAAACGGACCTGCAGCGACTGAAAGCGAAGTATCTGGTGGAGGCCTACACACCGGCCAGAAAGGAGACAGCAAGTCTGTGAGGCCTGGAGAGAACGAGGAGCCCCCTGATGATGAGCATGGTGTAAGGGACACTCCAGCTCAACTGAAGGAGAGTAGCCGGGAAATGACATGGCTGGATTGTGGGAGGGGGGATGAACGTGAGGTCTCGATGGTGACTGGGGTGTGGAAGCCTTAGGCGTTGATGTGGCTGGTGGCAGAGACCAAATGGTGAATGTGCGGCTGCGGCGGGGGGATGCAGTCCTCCAGTCTGAGCGCTGCCGGGTCTCACAGCCTGCCCAGAGCTCACTAATTAATGGAAAAACTGCTGTGGAGCTCTGGCGGCGGCCTGCTTGTCGTGGCGAAGAAAGAGGCGGAGGCCAGCATGTATCAAAGCAGTTGCCATAGCATACATAAAGAGGAAAGGGGGAAGAAAAGAAAAAAAGCGCACCATAACTAGAAGCGCATACTATGAGCGACCACTTGGGAGAAAGCTAGCAAGCCTCTGGGATAGTGTAGGCCAGAGTGAGTGGACTACTTCTGACAGTCATTACTGCAAAATCCACCAGATCTGCTGCAGAGTCTAGCGAAATGACCAGCAGTGAAAGTAGTGAATAAAGGGAGAACATTGCAAGGTAGAGGACTGCCCTGGGTAGGCTGACCCAACGACGAGAGCAGCACCAGGGATAGTAAACTAAAGCTTGCAATAATCTAGGAACCTGGACTGGGACAGTGAAAGCAGGGTGAAGAGTGAGTAGCCACTAGAACAGCATTAATGAGGCACAAAGCACTGGGACACCCTCCCCCACACCTGCATGCTAACATGGGGAAAACAGATAAAACACAACCCAAACTACAGTTTGAGCAATGCAGACCCCCTGGTGCACGCGAGGATGACCAAAGTGAAGCAGGCTTAGAAACAGAGGCGTGACAGATACTGCTATGCAAACTACTTTAACAGAGATAGATGGCAAGTTAGATGCCCTAACGTATAGGGTTGATAGACTATCAGAGAGGTTATATAAGCATGCTGAGCGAATGGATATGGTGGAGTGCAGAGTGGCTGATAATGAAGATGCTCAAGGGAAGACTATGGATGCCCAGAGGCAGCATGAAAAGGTGATTGCAGCACTACAATCCAAAACAGAAGAGTTGTATTCAACGTCTAGGCGAAATACTCTCAAAATCATAGGAATTGCCGAGTCTATCAACACTGGTAATATGGAGAGGTATGTTGAACAACTACTAGTGGAGGTACTGGGCCAGCATGCCTTTTCTGACCTCTTTGTGGTAGAGTGAGCCCACAGATCCTTGGCCTCTCGCCCGCCACCAGGAGTGAGGCCCCGCCCCATAATCGCGAGGATCCTGAACTACAGGAACCGTGATGCAGAGCTGCGCCGCTACAGGGAGCTAAAGACACTCTGTTATGAAGGTACAGAGATTTCAATTCACCCTGACGTCACGCCACAAGTCCAAGAAGAATGGAAAAAATTCATCCTAGCGAAAAGGAAACTTCAAGAAATGAACATACCATACGCCATGCTCTACCCAGCATACCAGAAAATAACTGGATGGAAAGCCAAAAATATTTGGAGACCCCAAAAGCTTCCATCAATACTTGCAACAGCAGGAACGGGCAGGAAATAGACGCAAATCCCCACGAGGAGACAATGACGAGTGAGCAGTCCACTCTAATTTGGAGGAAGTGGAGTAGGAACTGCCCTCAAGAGTATTAACGACCTAGCTCAAATCACTCACAGATTTGAGGGCAAAGACAGGATACACCAGAAAAGAGAGACTGCGGAATGATACGAAGACTGATGAAAGTGATAGGCACAACTTTATCCGACTATCACAGTTGCTTACATGAATAGAACGCCTTTTTTTTCAAAAGAAGGAGGGAGAGAAAAAAAACTATTTAAGAGCCACACAAAAAAAAGCTGGAGATGGGGTGAAAACAACAAGGCCGTGAGCATTGTCAAGATGTGCATGTTAAGTTGGTATGTGCGGCCATCTCAGCACCTAAGTGAGGAGAGGTCAGGTGGACTGCTCATGCCCCCACATGGGTACCACTGAGAGGGTGTTAATACAGGATTGACTGCAGGCTGGGGGTATGTTGTTAAGAGGAGGGGTGTGCAAAAGAGGGTGACATGATTGTAGCACCAAAGTGGGTGGGGGAAGGGAGCAGCGGGACTGGTTGTTTAGAAGGCAATTTGAAACAGACATGATGTGAAATGAGATAGCACATACGTCACAGACTCATCATTTGACCTATAGACTGATACATGGCACAGACACATAGGTCACTGAGCTTACTTACATGGAACGTAATGGGCCTCAATAACCCTAGGAAAACTCGACAAGTGCTCGCATACCTAGACTGGCATGATGTGCAGGTTGCACTGCTTCAGGAGTTACACCTCACTAAACATTCCGAACTTAGCACTGGAGCCAGAGGGCCAATGGTGTGTATTGCCTCCTTTTATTCTTCCTACGCACAGGGTATTACGTATGGTGAAGAAAGGGTCCCCATTTACAGTGCTTCACACGAAAACGGACACACAGGGAGGTATATTATTGTCCAGGGCGTCTTTAGCAGAACCGTCCTGACACTGATCAATATATACAGCTGAATACAGACAAACCCGCATTTTTTGCACAGATTTGGGCACAACTGCATGAACTGGTTCTGACTGCGATTATATGGGAGGGAGACTTCAATACATGTATAGGTCCCACTTTAGATAGAGGCACACAGGCTGTCAGATACGATAAACATGCTGCTAAAGTGCTACGGGAAAGCATGAGTGAACAAGGGTTGGTAGACCTGTGGAGCATGAGACACCCAAATAAGCGAGAGGGTGCTTGCTCGTCTCTCAAAAATAACTCCTGGTCCAGAATTGATCACTGGCTAGGGACCAAGTAAGTGAGCACCTGAAGGAAGTCGGTAGAGCATATGCTGAAGACCCTCTCTGATCATGCCCCAATTCGACTAGAGCTATTACTGCCTACTCATACAGCCCAACAGTTTATGTGGCACTTCCCATCGGATGAGCTATTAGATCAAGTGTTTAAGTCCGAAGTGGGATAGGCTACTGTCAATTTTTTTTAACACAATGCAGGCTCAGTGACAAGTGTGAGAACACTGTGGGAGGCTTTCAAAGTGACTATCAGAGGAGTCTGCATTAGTAAGCAGGCTAGGGTCCTAGGTGACATTCGCTAGCAGCTATGCATACTTGAAAAAATAAATTCAAATATTAGAGAAAAAAACAGTAAAGACTCTAGATGCAGTACTTCTAGCTACAATGCAAGAAAAGATGTCAGAATATCAGGAGATGGCTGACCGAGAGCATCGCTTTCTCACACGCACACACAGCACGCACATATGGAGAGGGTTGCAGACCTGGACCCGCCTTAGCGTATAAGTTGCAAAAAACACAAGCACCCACGCAAATAGTGCAAATAGTGGACAAACAGGGCAAAATATGGAATAATATACCAGCAATACTCAAAGTCTTTACCGATTACTATGCACAATTGTATTTTACATGTATTCAAGCCACAGAGGCGGTAATAGCAGATTATCTGCAAGATACTGCCTTGGCCTGGCTTTCAGATGGGCAGAGAGAATAGTTTATGCAGCCCATCATGGAGGAAGAGGTCAAAGATGCAATACCATCTCTACCAAACGGGTAAGACCCGGGCACAGATGGATACACTGGTGAATTTTATAAGGAGTTTGGGGAACTGCTAGTGCCACACCTACTTGGCATTGCTAATCACTATACTTAAACCAGATAAAAGTCAGTAGTACTGCAAATCATATAGACCACTATCACTTATAGACATTGAGGCCACAATACTGGCAAAGATACTGGTGACTAGGATGCACCCTGTAATGCAGAACTTATTGCTGTCTGATCACTCAGGATTTATCTTTACTCGGTTAACAACTCAGAACCTATGTACATTGTTTGCACAGTTCCACCAGCTTGACCCAGATTTACTGGCAATGGCTGTGATAGTCATATCAGTTATGTGACACACATGTGACATTGCTCCATAGGTATTTGTAGTTGTCAAAATATTGACAGGAGTGGATTTTGCTTGTTGTGTCCAAGATATTTCATCTGCTTGTTCCGGGCTACTGGTGGGTGCTGCATGTGCTAAGTGTGTTGATTTATTTTTCAACATTTAGCTGAACTCTATTGTTAGACCTGGCTTTTACTGCAGGATTATCCCCAGATTTTTTGCTTTGTGGCCTTCAGTGTCTGAGCTACTTTTGTTGGTTTTATGACTCTGGGCACTTTACCACTGCGTATGCTCTCCCTGTAAATTGTATGTATGGATTGGTGTTTCCATAATTGGCTGATTTGATTTACTAGTCAGTCCCTAGTACAGTGCACTGTGTGTGCCCAGTGCCTGTAAATCAAAAGCTGCTAGCGGGCCTGCAGCACTGGTTGTGCCACTCACATAAGCAGCCCGTAAATGTAACTCAGGCCTGCCATTGCAGTGCCTGTATGCAGTCTAATACTGCCATATCGACTTGGCAAGTGCACCCACTTGCCTAGCCCTAACCTTCCCTTTTCTTACATATTAGTCATCCCTAAGATAGGCCCAAGGTACCTCTGTGGGCTGGGTGCAGTGTACGTGAAAGGTAGGACATTCCCTGATGTGTGTGGCATGTCCTGATAGTGAAATACTGCCAATTCCATTTTTCACTATTGTAAGGCTATCTGTTCCCATAGGATAGAATTGGGAGTTTGCTTATAACATCTTATAAGCATAACTACCCCTGGGAACCAGATGGGAAAATAAAGTTTAGTATGCCTGAACTCAGAATGTTAAAATGCATCTTTTAGTGAGGGTGATTTTTATATTTTGTGTTTGAAAATACCACTTTTAGAAAGTAGATATGTTCTTGCTTAGCCATCCAGTGTGCCTCTGCTATGATGTGTATTAACTGTCTGGCTTTGGAGTAACAGGGGCTGGGGATGTGCAGTGGCTCCAGAGAGTCTGGATGAGTCAGTGCTAGGCTTAATAGGCCTGGTCTGCATTTGGAGTGGTAGGAGGAGTAGCACATGCACATGAATAGGGCTGTGCCTGCCTTCCACAATGATGGCTCTGCCCCCCAGGTGGTGTGTCTGAAGCCAGGGCTCACACTGACAATGGAGGTTGTTGTGCACTTGCAAAATGCCCCTCAGAACCGGTTTGGACTGGGCTTAGAGCCCTGGGCCATGAGAGAACAAAGAGATTTACTGCATAAAAAGAGGGGCCCAGACCCCAGACTTTGAGATCACTGCTGAACTAAGGAACCTGCCAGGAATAAAAAACAAAAGAGCTGGAGGAGGAGTACTGCCCCTGTGCTATGTGCTGTTGGGGTTGGGGTTGGCCTGCAGTGGTTACTTTTGTCTTGGGTAGGGGAAGGACTGGACTGTGCTTTCATGATCCTGCTGTTAGAGTTTTTTCCCAGGGCTTGAAGTAGAGCTTTCCTCCTGTTGGACGTCTCAGGGATAGAAAAGACTTCATGAATCACTTCTGGGAAATCAAGAGGAACCTTTGCCAATGAGAAGAGCTGGAGAAAATGAGGAGGAATACTGCCCCTGTGCTGTTTGCTGTCTGGGGTTGGCATGCAGTAGATACACTCTGCCAAGGAAAGGAAAAAGGACTTTGCTGTTTGCTGTGTCCCCTGCTTGAGAAAGATCTCCAAGGGCTTGAAGGAGAGCTTGCCTCCTGTTCTGAAGTCTCAGGGAAACAAATACTTCACCCCCAGCTCCCCTGAACATCCTTTAAGGGAGTTCTGACCTGCTAAGAGGTGCCTGTAGCTGTTCTGGGCCTCTGGAGGTTGTTCTGACTGTTGGGAGCTGGAAAAGCAATACAAAAACAAGAAGCGTGCCACATCCGCACCTGTCCTGTCACATCGCCGAAGAAACCGTTGCAGCACCTGCCCACTGCTCGAGAAATCGCTGCACTCCGGATCGAGTGCACGGGTCTCTGAAGTCTGAGATGACCACATCACTTCCGACACAAGCCCTGATGTGCGGCTGCAAGAACCCATACATCTAGCTGCCAGGTCTGACGCATCGTTGGGGGACACAGTAAGAAACCAACCAATCACCTCCCTACGCAGTAAGAAACCGACGCATCACCTCCTCTCCGGTAAGGAACCAACTCATTACCTCCGCTGTGCAGCAGTAAGGAACAGCCGCATCACCTCCCCCGGAGCAAGGAACACCCGCATCACCTTCCCTGAGTGTAAGAAACTGACGCATCACCTTCCCTGTGACCCTTTTTGTTTGTGTGCGCAACGCATCCAAGGTACTTTGTGTGAAAAGTGTCGCATCTGCAATTTGCTTTGAACTGAACTGTTTTGACTATTTGAAAATCATATTTTTATTACTATATTGTGGATTTTTTGTCGTTTTGGTCTTGTTTTGATTTAGATAAAGATTACTTATTTTTCTAAACTGGTGTGGTGTCCATTTGTAGTATTTTCACTGTATTGCTGTATGTGTTCACAAATGCTTTACACACTGCCTCTGAGATATGCCTGTCTGCTTGTGCCAAACTACAAAGGGGGTCAGCAGGGGTTATTTTAGAAGTGTATCCCCATTACCCTGACTAGAAGCAAAGGTCCCTATTTGGACAAAGGTACCTACCTCAGCCAACTAGAGACCCAATTTCTAACATCTATTTATTTAAAATTTTATTTTTATGAGCATTAAATTGACTTGTATTGTCAGCATATGACCATACCTTCATCCCAAATGCATGTAATATGGCAGCAAGGAGGGCCTTCTTAAGATTAAAGAGCTTGAGGTTTAAAGAAGAGCCCTGAAGCACTCCACATGGCAGGGAGAAAACCTCAGAGTAGAAGTGCTGTAGCTTCATCCTCTGAGCACGATCCATAAGGAAGGAGGACAGAAGGGCCAGGGCTTGATGAGTGATACCCAAGTCTTGGAGATGTTTAATCAGTATCAAAGGCGAGATGGTATCAAGCGCTGCTGATAGATCAAGGAGTATCAGTGCCACACCTTGGCCTTTATCCCCTATACGCCTAATGCAGCCTTGGGCTGAGATGAGCATGGTTTCCGTTCCATGATGTTTCCTGAAACCAAACTGAGAGTTGTCTAGTCAGCTCTGCTGTTCTGCAAATTCCATCAGATACATATTAAGATAATTTTCTGGAATCTTTGCTGGGCAGGGAAGTAGTGAAATAGGAAGATAGATTTCACAGTCCATACTATCAAAATAGATTTCTTTAGACGGGGCCTAATAATTGCCTCCTTCCATATCTGGGGGTATGATCTGGAGAAAATCATTTGATTCATTAAATTGAAAAGAGGATGAGCTATGGTACTAGCTGCCAGGTGAAGAACTGCAGGTGCCGAGCTTCAAAGGGTGACCCTGAATTTGTGTTAAGAAGGTGTTGTTCCACCACCTTAGGGGTAAAAGATGGAAAGACAGACAGTACTTTGGTATTTTGGTCTGTTTGAACGGAAGTCTTTTGAGATGGCAGTGGAGGCCTTCTGGTTGGAGTTGGCTGCATGGGTGTGTTAAAGGCTGATTCAAATCCTTTATGGATATACAATCTTAGATTGGAAGAAATTTGTAAGTGGTTGCAAAATAGTTGTGAGCCCTCAGGCTCTCCAGTGCCCAGGGGGTTGAGATTTGTTGCACTACTCTAAAGAGTTCTCTGGCAGATGTGGCGTTTTCAATTTTATGAGCGCAATATTTGGATTTTTCCTCAGTCAAGGCTAGTTTATACCTTGATATGATTTCTACAGATGATTCTTTCTTGGTCTATATGGATTTCCCTCCATATACGCTCTTGTCGGCGACATGCCTGCATGAGCATCCTGAGCCTATCATTCTACCAGGGGGCTGATGTCGAAAGTATTTTCTGTGTGACTACCCTAAGGAGACTATCTTGTTGGCTGCCATCTCCAGCCACTCTGTAAAGGCCTCCAGCCCCTTATCTATGTACTCTGAGATTTCGATGGGTATGTTGTCTACATTTTTGACAGAACTTTGGCAGATACCCCCTTCCAACATCTTAACCTGATTATGGCTCGGAGTGGTTGACTGTTGCTGACTGAGTACGAAGATATAAAAGAAAAAGCTACTGCGCTGACGTCAAGTCAGGTAACGGGGTGACTGACTGATAGGACAGCCTAATATAATTAGTAAAAATCCCATCTAGTGTGTGTCCTTCCTTATGAGTAGGGGGAGATACTAATCGCTTCATTCCCAGACTCGAAATGGCTTCCGTAAGCAATAGTGAGTCTTGGTGTTTAATCTCTTCAAAATGAAAATGAAAATTGCCCATGATGGTCAAGCATCAGTTAGCTAAAAAAAAGGTTCTAATAAGTATTTTAGCTCCTTTAATAAAGGGGATCTGTGTCCCGGGGGTCTATATATCAGCAGGCCTCCAGATGAGCAAGTTTGAAATGGCGAGCTTCACATGTTTTTAGAGCAAAACCAGATTCCATCAAACATTTAAAATGTGATTTGAACACAATAGCCAGTCCCCCATTCAGCCGAGAGGCCCTGTCCGCCCTCATGATTGAATAATTTGTTGGGATGGCAACCACTAAATCAGGACCAGATACTTCATCAGCCCAGATTTTACTAATAAAGACTCAATCAGATTCCAACGATGCCAAGAAAAAAGCAAATTTCAGTTTTTGCTTTATGAGTGAACAGAAATGTATGAGGAAGCCATAAAGTTTCTCCTCAAAAATGGGGCAGTGTGCCTTTTGGTTATATCAGGTGTAGAGGTCACTTATATCCAGACTCTCTCTTGAGGATAATTCATATGGAAGCCATACGAGGAGCAATCACAATGCTGCTGCTCATTAAGGTCCACGAAAGGGAACACGGTGCAGGAGGGGTTCTCCCATCTACCTCCAAGCTTCAATAACGAATCTCTGAGATATCAAATTCTTAATGTCTGTTCCCCGCTGTGAGAACCAGGGAACCACGGCTCCGGGCGCAGTCCAGACACAGACAGGCTAGCCTTTGGCACACCAGTGGCGCACCTACTGGGCATGACCGCGTACACATGGCCCTTTTATTGTAGTATGTATTCAAGACACTAGAACGCTACCTGGCAATCTTCTCCCCTCCCCGGAAGTGCTCTGCTACCTGCTTCCTTCCGCAGCAATCGTGCCGTACGGCTCGTGGCGGACCTGGGAAGCAGGAAATACCCAGAATAAGGTGAGTAAATTTCAACAAGTAAAATATTTAAAAACAAGAATTCAAACACCTAGAAATGTACGTACTGCTGAATGTTGGAGAAGCACGTGTACCACACAGCATTGACTACCGGCGCCCCCACGTACACATGGCACTTCTATTGTAGTGTCTAGTCAAGACACTAGAACTCTACCTGGTGGTCTTCTCCCCTCCCCTGAAGTGCTCCGCTGCCTGCTTTCCTCCGCAGCAACCGTGCCACATGGATCATGGCAGACCAGGGAAGCAGGACGTGCCCAGAATAAGGTGAGTAAATTTCAACATGCAAACTATTTAAATCCAAATAATTCAAACACCTAAAAATGTAAGTACTGCTGAATGTGGGAGAAGCACGTGTACCGGACTGCACTGACTACCTACATATCATCCTCTTTTACAATGAGAAGGAGCACTCGTCAGAGCTGTCCTCTTTCCCCAATGATCTTTGCCCTGCCAATGGAGACTCTCTCCAGCAGCTTTATCAGGGGGGGAGCTGGGGAGTTCCACTAGGCGATGAGGTACATATAGTATCCATTTATGCAGATGAAATGCTGCTCTATATTCAGAATATCTCCTGGGGAATTCCAGATATTACTGAGATACTAGCTGATTTCCAGAGTGTGTCGAGTTTGGGTGTTAACTGGGCTAAGTCTTGTGTTTTTTCCCTCTGTGCGTACTATCTGCCACAGGAAGTTATGGCAGGGGACCAAAGGATGAGGTGGGAGCTTCTGGTGTTTCTGCACTTAGGGATTTGTAACTATCATGATGCAAATGATCTCATTGTGCAAATCTGACCAGGACTATAACCTCCTTGCGTCCACAAATGGCTTTTTGGAGTACTTTCCCAATTACAGTCCCAGGATTCATAGCACTTTCCAAAATGGTCATGCTCCTCTGCATCTTGTATTTTTTCCGTCACCTAGCAGTGGAGGTGCCTCGTGCCACCTTTATGAGTTGGACACCATGCTGGGAGGATTCATCTGGAATAGGGGCAGGAGAAGTGTGGCTCTGTGGAGGATGGAGGGGCTACTGCAAGGGCTGGTGGGATGGTTGACTGGGAGGCATTTGGACAAAGTGGGCAGGTTACCAACATGCAGGGCACAGGAAATGGTGGGATCAAAGTTGCTCTCTAGAGCTCAGCTTCCCCGTGGAGCTGAAAGCCTGGGAAATGTGGCTTATTGGAGCTTTGAGAAAGGCCTGAGGCTACGAACGGACATGATTCCGTACTCTTCGGCCAGTAGTCTGCACTTCATTCCACAGTTCCATACAAGCATTATTAGGGAAGGACTGACAGCACGGAGAGACACAGGATTGACCTCAGTGGGGTACCTATTTAGGGTCCGGGAGCCCATACTCTTTGGCCAGTTGCAGGAATATTCATGACATCCGGTGGGCCATTTCTTGGTGCATGGAACACTAATAGCTGAGATGGGATTGCCTGTGGAGGGTCACGTACACTGAACCAGAGCATCACCCACTAACCCTTGGCCTGCAGATCAGGTCAGAAAGTGGCGACCTCTTTTGTTAATCCCTTGGCACACACAGTGACTCTGATGCCCTATGTGACACTGATAGAGGATGAGCCCTCTAATGGGGGTCTCTAATTGGCAAAAGTAGGTACCTTTGTCTAAATAGGGATCCGTGCTTCTAGTCAGGGTAAGGGGGATACACACTTTAGATAACTCCTCCTCAACCCCTGGGAAGCATGGCACGAGCAGACAGACTTATCCCAAAGGCAATGTGTAAAGTATTTGCACTCAAAACACACAGTAATACAGTGAAAACACCACAAATGGACACCACACCAGGTTAGAAAAATAAAGTATCTTTATCTAAACTCAGCAAGACCAAAACGACAGAAATCCAACATACATGTAAAAAAATATGACTTTTTAAAGGTTTAAACAACTGGGTCCATAGGAAACTATGGATATGTGATTTCTCACAAAGTACCTGTAGATGCGTCAAAATTTGCAAAGCCAAACAGCCGCAGAGATGGGAAGCGCTGAAAAACAACGAGATGCATCAGTTCCTGAGACCATAAGGAGCCGATATGACAGTTCTGCTGCATGTAGGAGAAGCGATGCGTCAAATCCGGTCTGTAGGGGAAAGTGATGCATCGATTCCAAGACGGTTCTGGTCCACGGTGATGCATCGGGAAAACTTGCCGCACAGGCACGATTTGTGGAAATCCGGGATGTGTCAGTGATCGATGCAGCGGCATCGAGTGGTGCTGCATCAGTTTCTTCAGCCACGATCCCTCAATGCGTTGGTTCTTGCAGCGATAACAGGCGCTGCGTCGGTTTCGGCAGCGGCATGGCGATGCGTGGAGATTCTTCTCGCACAGCGATGCTGCGTCAGAAAAACAGCCACAGGAAGAGTGATGCATTGAGTTCTTCAGTTTTTTAGGTTTCTTCCAGCTGCCAGCAGCAAACACAACCTCCAGAGACCCAGATTGAAACAGGCACCTCCTGGCAGGTCAGAACTCTCAGCAGCAGAGTTCAGGGGAGCTGGGGGTGAAGTCTTTGTGTCCCTGAGACTTCAGAACAGGAGGCCTTTACATTGGGGCCCTTGGAGATCTTCTTCAAGCAGGTTTAAAGCAAAGTTCCAGTTGTCCTTTCCTATGCAGAAACAGCAACTGCAGGCCAAACTCATACAGCACAAAGCAAAGGGACAGTACTCCTCCTCACAGCTCTTTAGCTCTTCTCCTTGGCAAAGGTTCCTCTTAAGTCCAGAAATAATCTAAAGTGCTGGAGGTTTTGGTCTAATACCTTACCCCAAAATGTATTTGTTCTCTTTGTGCAAAGGTCTCTGAGCTCAGTCCAAATCAGTTCTGTCCTCACTGGTGCAGTATGACCACAGGGGTTGGAGACAGCATTGTGCAAGGGAGATAGGCCCTATTCAGGTGCAAGGAAATCTTCTCCCACTACTCTATATGCAGCCAAGCCCTATTCAGCTCAGCTCTGAGTCATCCAGGTAGGGCCATGCACCCCTTTAACCCGACAGTGCCTATCTTCAGGGAATGCACATTAACAACCCCTGTCACTCCAACACCAGACAGTCAAAACACAAACAGGCAGAGGCACACAGAATGGTTAAACAAGAAAATGCCTCCTTGCTAAAAGAGGCATTTTCAAACACACAATTTAAAAACAATATATATTAAAAGATGTGTTATTACATTGTGAGTTCAGAGAGCCTAAACTTTATTTCTCTATCTTATCCCAATGGGAAGGTATACTTGTAAGATGTTCCAAAACATTTCCAATTCTATCCTATGGGGCACGATAGCCTTTCAATAGTGAAAAACTAAATTGGCAGTATTTCACTATCAGGACATGCCACACAGACCAGTACATGTCCTACCTTTAACATACACTTCACCCAGCCAAGTTGACATGGCAGTTGACAACTGCACACAGACACTGCAGTGGAAAGTCTGAGATACCTTTTCAGGGCTACTCATGTGGGGGGGGCAATCAGTGCTGCAAACCCACTAGTAGCATTTGATATACAGGCCCTGGCGCACTCCAGTGCACTTTACTAGGGGCTTACTGGTAAATCAAATATGCCTAACAGGGTGATCCAATTATAACAACAGTTTACACAGGAAGCACTTGCACTTTTACAATAATCAGCAGTGGAAAAGTGCCCAAAGCATCTAAGCTGGCAAACACGAAATCCAGCACAGCATAAAAAATACAGGAGGTAGAGGCGAAAATTCAGGGGAAACCACATAAAAGATGCCAGGTCTAACACCATGTAAAGTATCTTGTGATGCAAAACTCCAGTGCATTCAATTCAACATCCTGCACAGGGCATATCTCACCCCAGCTGTCCTACCCAGAAAGTTTGTGTCCTTCCCTCTCTACCCACAATGTCATGCACCTATTTTGGATTTAATACATTTGTTCTATGCATGGCTGGATGCAGCAAACCTGTGGTCCAGAGGCACAGATGTACTTGCTGCAGTTACAGGTATTATTTCACTACAATAACACGTGAGGCCACAATTTTTTAGCTCTTATAGTGCTCTTAACAATGGTGCACCCGCGTTTACTTACAAGTTTTTTTTCATTTAATTGGTTGACACACTTGCGATTTGTGTATGTTTATGATTTTCTTTCTAACAGTTAGTAGACACTTTTAGTAAATTCGTTTGCATGGCAATTTATGGACACCCGATTGGACCCTACTCTCCTGAGAGTTAGCACGGTTCAGTGCCTTCTCTATTTTTATTTTGTCACACCTTCCGAGTTCACCTGGTTGAAGGTGCAGGTACACCAACGTCGGTTGGTTACTCAAGATTTCATTGCCTTATTTTTGTATAGATTTTCCCCTGACAAAGGGCAAACACTGCCCGAAATTCATTGGGAGAAGTGGAAATGTATGCTGATATGCATTTAAGTTGGCTCTATAGAGTTATGATATGATGGAATGAATATCATCTCATCAAACAAAGAATAAAAAACCTTTGTCAATCCACTTGAAGATCCTTGTCTAACTTTTGGATTAAACTTTTGAAACAATCTCTTGATATCGCATGTCGCAACACTCATGCTGTGCTCAGGGGGACGTCTCCTAATTTCGGATATGCTACCTTCTTGCAGTTACAGGTTGTGCCAACCTCCTTACATTCGATGGGACGCTGCTTGGGATATTCAGGCAAAAGAGGGCTCAAAAGGTACCCAATCGAACCATAGATTTGGCAATGCTCACAGCACGTCATGCCATTTCTATGTATTGGAAGACCACTGCACTCCCAACAACACAACACTTGCATGCAGTGACTCTCAAGTGGGGTAGGGACGAGGCAACTGTGCTGCACAAGGATGAAGTTGTGGTCTGACACAGGATTGCAATTGCTGACCTGTGGTACAACGTATTTCAGGACTTACAGGCAACACAAGAAGAGCCACTGGGTGGGTGAAGGACTTTGAAGCCCCAGGCTCATGGACACGTGGTCATAGACCCATCAGATTTGGTCCTGACATGGCTAGATAAAGCAGCTGCTCTGTCACGTTAGGCAAACTGGCTGCCTGACATCTCCTCTTCCAATCACGGGGAGGGGGTGTTCATATAATCCACATATGCTAAAATGGCTATTATTAACAATGGCTGTTGTACTACAGGCCACGGCCTCACCCCCATGTCTGGACTGTGAGGCATTTGGAATACTGACTGTCTAAATGCCCCAGATCCCTCTGTGATCGGCTATCGAGTTTTTGGAGTTGATCAATATTGAACCAAATGCTCCTGTTGTGGAATACTTGACTCAGTGATGAATGTTTGTTATTCACAGCCGACCGGATCTGCACTGTTTACTTAATGAAAGAAGACTTACATCCATAACATTTTGTTCCAAAAACATTATAATGGGATGCAATTAAGAGAATGGAGTTGATGTTGAAATGTCCTGCCACTCGTGTGCAGCTACATATATTGACTCATATGTTAGCAAATGCAATTTATTTTGTATTTGAGACATTGTCTTAGGTTTGAGATATGTGTCTTCCTTTCCAAAGGTTTTGGATCATGAACCATCCTTTATGTGCCTACAGAAATCAAGCCTGCTCTGTGTGGAATCCCATTACTCTAGACCTTTTTGAGAAATGAAGCTCCAAGTGGGAATTTTAGGACCATGTCTTGACTGGACAAGTAGAGATCATAGCTCATGACCTGCTGCCTGGCCTCAGTAAACAGTGGCTGTGGAATACCACAGGTCCACCGGGGACATATAAACTGGGCCTGACAAAGCATACTGCCCCACAAGATAGTTGTGGCCCAATGTATAGGAGTAAGGTTTGCTTGCAAGCAGACCTGGGTGCATTATAGGGATTGAATGGGACGGAGTCAGATGCCTCAGGCCTGCTTTTAAAATGGGCTGGATCCTTACACCTTTTTCAGTACTGGAACATACATCATCCCATTTTGTTGTGACTCCCTATACTGACCTGGCTACCTGCCCTGCAGTGAGGCTGAGTTCATGAAGAGTGGAGGCTCTGGTGAATGCATGCTCTGATACTGCTAAACACAGATCTGGGCACAGGATCTGAGACTGCACAATTGGGCTGATAGGCGAGTGGCAGGCGAGGCTGGACCATCTTAGTCAGTTTTGTGTTTTGAATCATGTAGTAATCAGTCGAAAAATTAGTGCATCAGATTAACGACCTAGGCCTCAATTTTCCACACAATTGTGTAGATGAATTGTATTAACACTTGACAGATCTGACATATATTTTAACATAATTTTAATGTGGTTTTTATATATATTGTTGGCCAATTAACAAATATTGACACTAGATAAAATGCTTCTTACAAAGCTTGTTCAACAATAGCAGGGAATTTATTGTAACTTGAATTCACTTACTGTAATGTGACTTTCTATGACATGACATCTTATGGAATTTATAGTTGCTTCATACATTCTGGTTCTGCCCGGGGAACTACTAATGCTAGCAGAGGCCCTGGTGCCAGTGCAAGTGTTTCTGTGGACATACTTTTGTGTGTGCATTGATGTTCTGTTGCCATGACATGTTGCTTTTTGCGCTGTGGGGTTCTTATCCATACAATTTTGTATACATATATATGTACCTGTGGCTATTTCTAATCATACCTTTAATTTGGGTTTGTCCCTGTATTTCAAAGTCAGACTGTGGATATCTGATGATGAGTTTTTTTGCATTTACCATGTTCAAAATACTACAGGACACTTGAAACTCAATTGACATTCGCTTGGTAGTTATGTTAATGGGTATGGGCAGGTGTGTAACTTACAGGCGGCGACATCCATGACGGTTCATATTGTCATATTAATCGATTAGGTATACTAGAGGGATAACATGCGCACTGGGCTCCATAGCTGCATAGCAGATGTCATAGGAAGCATGTTGTGCAGATTTTCGGCCTTAAAAAAACTCCCCTTCCACCTGCTCTGATGAGGTGTCTGGTCTGACACACACAGCACGTCGGAATTACGCATCATAATAGGGAGGGCATTTCCAGTGCCAGAACTTGCTCCGATCGGCTCCATTCCACTTTTTCGAGAGCTTTGTGGGTGGGATTTCCAGTCGAAGTCGAAAGAACTACTTTGGTCAATAAGCCTTGTCTTTTTGCACATCATAATACTGAGGTTGGGGCAACTGCTTCCAACACTACATTGGTCAGTCAGACCGACCCAGAAAAGACCGCTGAGGCACTTCCAACCTTGTAATCACCCACAAAATGTTTCAAACTAGTTGGTTTCAAGCTTTAACTTAAAGTCTTTTTTAGAATTTAGCTGACAAGATACTCTGTAAAAAAGCAGAGGATGCCCTGTCTCCCATTATACAAATGCATTATAGTCAGATGGATTATCCTGTCCACCAAATTCCTAATAAGGCACTCAATTATGTGTACAGAGATGTAACATTTTGTGGTGACATTATTGAGGCATGTGATGCGCAGGAAATATTTGTATGCTCAACATGAGGTGTATTTAGAAATGTATTGGTGGTTGAAATGTTTTATGCTGGACATGGCCATTATTTAAAATGTTTTGGGAAGTGTGCTCTGTGGTTTGTATCATCTATATGACCAATACTGGCTGCTTTTGTTCCCTTCTGTGGCACTGGCATTTCTCCGGCCTCCTTTCCTGCTCTCTACTGGTCACTCCTCACCTCTCATCCGGCTGTCTACTTAAACTCTCCTCTACAGGGTGTCCAGCCTGAGCATCATGGTAGAGAGCAGAAGGTTAGTTGTGTATTCCTATAGGTTTCTTGCTTGTTGTGTCTATTAGGGCCTTTAAAGTGCTATGAAACCCTGACTCTTAAACTAGTAAAGAGGTACTACATGTACTCAGAGCCTGAAAATTAAATGCTACTAGTAGCCCTGCAAGACCCACTTAAGTAGCCTTTGAAACATGTCTCAGGCAGTCATTGCAGCCAGTGTGTGCAGTTTTAAACTGCCATTTCGACCTGGCAAAAAAAGCCTTTTGCTAAGCCTAAACCTTTTACATTTTTACACATACGTTACCCCTAGGTTAGCTTCTAAACAACCCAGAGGGCAAGGTTCAAAAAGTTGGCCCTGTGCCTTTAAGTTTACGTGTCCTGGTAGTGAAAAACTCCTGCATTTGATTTTCACGACTGCAAAGCCTGCTTCTCCCATAGGATACCATTGGGTTACCTTATTACATTTAATAAGTGATAACTGTCAGTTGGGAGCACCTAGCAAGTTTGAGTTCGGTGTCTAAAGAATTGCAATTTAAAACCCTCTTAAGTGGTAAAGTCGGATTTTAATTCACAAATTTGAAAATGTTACTTTTAGAAAGTTGGGACCTTCTTGTCTAAACTATTTGGTGCCTACATCCTGTATCCTGGGTCAAATGACTAGGTGCAGCTGGAAGTTGGTCTTTGTGTACTGCTGAACAATAATTTGCGTCTCCTGATTAGGAGGCGTCCCCCTGAGCACCGCATGAAAGACCTGTGAAGCGGGTATTTAAACAGTTAATCAGACTCCAGTTTAGTTCAATCTTCTTTTGGATGAAGCAATATCACATTTATTCATGTCTTTTGATATTCCATTCATATGAAATAAACATCCACCGATGTCTTATTTAAGGTCATGCAAAGTATAATAGAATCCATCCCGATGCATTTCGGGCAGACAGATGCCCTTCGTCAGGGGATCAAATCTACAACAAATGATGAACAATGATACAATGAGGAAACCAACCAACGGGAGTGTTGGTATTATTCAAAACAGTTCTGCTGACCTGTGAGTGAGGTGCCTACGAAACGAGTGTCATGCTAGAAATAACAAATATTAAGTGAAAACTAAAATAATAAAACAAAAACTAAACATAGCCATCTAATATTGCAACGCTACCGGTAGTGCTTGTACATTGGTGAGGGTGCCCTCCGGCTGTGAACTTCATTCTTAAGTTGTAAATCACATATGGAGCGCATGAAAGTTAAAATGCTCTTGGCACTGGTATGAAATGCCATGCAAATACCCGAAAGGTGAATACATGCCGCAGTATAAAGCGAGTATAAAATCAGCACATAGTGATTGACCTGGTGAAAGTGATGATGAAAAGAGACCCCTTACATGTACATTATGCCGTTGATAAAAGGTGAACCGAGCACTTTAGCGCGACATGCCATGATGTACAAAAGTGCAAGTGCTATACTTAAACATGTAACTGAGTTAACAAACACTGAATACTCACAACAGGAATGCGTGTACTGTCGCTGTTCGGACCTACTGAAATGAATTTACAATGTCGTGCTCAATATACTCGTAGTATCGTATTTGCGGTCAAAAACGACCAGTGTAATATCAAAACAAGCAGTGAATCAAACCAGTACTCACGGTGCAATGTGGTGAGACACGCCGTAGTATGCCTCAACGCTTAGATCTGGCCGGAAGCTCCAATACAGCTGGTGGACCATTAAATGAAGACGGACTTCTACCCGGTCAAAAATCTGAACCGGTCGCTATCTTTGAGTGGTTACACTCGCGATGTGTACTGAGGGCTGTTGTAAAGTATACAACCGGCCAGCCGGACGAAAACTCTGTGTATAATATTATGTTAGCAAGTCAACCAATGCCCAAGTGCATATCGAGAAAAGGCTAAATACAAATCCATAGGCTGTATCGTGGTCGGTAAAAACAGCCACTGATATGAACTGGTACACCTAGCAGAACAACAGGAAAGTGACACACAAACTGAACACCAGGTCTATATGGACAGTGTATCCTATACTTGACTACAAAACAGGTGCAAAGATACGCCATTGTTAATATGTCAGAACATGCCATATGATGTTATCAAATGTCACCATGAAAGTGAATAAGCAAGTAGGCCAGAACGTATGTCAGATTGGAAAGTAAAACATCATGGGATAGGAGTAAGGTGAACCCAGATTCACCTGAGTGTGAACAACATAATAACGAAAAACAAAGACAAACAATCAAATCACAAAAATAAGACAAACAAAAATAACTGTGAATGGGTGGAAAAATAGTGTGGTGAAAATTAACCTGGAAAAGGAGAGTTAATTAAAGACTTATAAGAATAGCCAGAAGAACAGCAACAGATATACAGCAGCACCAAAGATCATAAGTAGCATAAGAATTCCGTTCTGTCGTTGAGTGCATTGGACTTCAGTGAGTTGTGAGTTCTGATCCAATGATTTTCCCTCTGGAGCAGGCGATTGTTATTGTCTGTGCCCTCACATTTTTCAACGATTTCCAAGACCAAGAACTTAAGTTGGCTGATATGATGTTGGTGCTCCATGAAGTGGGTGGCCACCACTGATTTAGTGCTCTTCGTACGGATGCTACTCTTTTGCTCATGCATACGCGTCTTTACTTCCCTCTCAGTCTTTCCCACATAGACTAAGCCACAAGGGCATTTCAGAAGCTAGATCACATTGGATGTATTACAAGTAGCAGTCACCCTGAGATTGATTCTGGTCCCTTTCATGGGGTGCTTCATCCATGAACGTTTGATCACATTGTTAAAATTATTGCAATTGTAGCACGGTAAGGTACCCTTAAAGACCGTCAAGCTAGTTTTCACCATGGGTTGAGTAAGTAGTTCCTTGAGGTTCTTTCCTCTCCTATATGTGAAAATAGGTTTGTTGACAAACAACCCTTTAAAATCTGGCTCCATGGCTAACACGGACCAGTGTCTAATGATGGTGTTCTTAAAGCGGGAACTCATAGTCGAGTGTTTGGAAACAACTGCCATCCGGTTTTGTGCTGGTTTATCTGTTGTCTTAAACAAATCCATTCTTCTCTTGTTGGCACACCGAGATTTGGCTTATCCCAGTATATTTGAAGGGAAACCCCGTTCGGCAAACCTTGCCCAAGGACCGCCAGATGAACAACTCAGGTTGTGCATGTTTTACTAGACTTTTGCTACTCACAATTGCTTTGTGTACTTCTCACATACAGTAAGACAAAGGGGATTAGGTGTTGGCAGAATGAGCCATCTCTGACTTGATAGGTGGGCAGAACTAACACCTATCACACTTGCACATCACAAAGGCTCTGCCTGAGCACGCTCACAAAGGATTTGACACTAGTATGACTAGTAGACAAGCTGTGGGCAGGGAGGCAGGAAATTCCAGGCACATCTGTGGTGGAAACCTCCAGAACATTCTCCTACTTCAAAGTGGATACCAGGTATAAATAGTAGACCCTCAGACCCAACCCTTTAGTACACCTCTGAAGAATTAAAAGAACCACTGTGCTGCTCTGCAATAAGGATTGCTTCTCTGCTGTCCTGCTATATGAGGAAGAAGGACTGGGCTTGCATCTTGAAGCCAGGACCACCAAAGTGACTACAAGGACTAGTTGTCTAGCCTTCTGATCACAACCTCAGGGATAGAAAATGCTCCAACCATTTTGCACCCAACACCTGGATTTTGCCTGCTGTGAGTCTTGCCCCCAAGTGGTGCCACCCCAGTCTGGCACCCTGGGAAGTGGCCCTGAATGTGTTCTGCCAGCTCAGCTGTGGTCCCTTGGGCAGATCCAGTGCAGCATGACGCATCTCCTCACAGTACAGCATTGTAACCACCGCTGCACAACACATCCATGATGCAGGACCTTGTAAGACAGCATCTAGGAACAACCACTGCATGATGTCGCATCACGAGCCTTCATCTACGTTATCCTCAATGACAACGCAGTACCTCGCATCAAAGTCTACCGCCTCTCTAAACTGCCCCTGCGCAACGGATCCCTGATGGGAGATCCTGCAATGCTCTACAACCAATGCACTTTGTTAAGTAGGCCTAGGTTGGTCCCTGTATCCAGACCACACTCCATCGCGGTCGGCCTGAACTTGCAACTTTGTCCCAGTCTGGTGTGACTAGATAACCATAGCTGGCGTTTTGTTCTTTTAAACACTGTGTTCACGTGAATCTTATAATTGCATAGCTCCTCTTCTAGATTGGATTTTTGTTATTTTGGGCTTACATAAATAATTACATTTTGATCGATTTTTCTAAATTGGTTTGGGATATTTCCTGTGTTGTATTTTTACTTTATTACTGTTTGAATTACGACAGAAAAACTTTACATATTGCCACCAAGGGGCCTTTTATGAGTCTGGCAGCCCAAGGACCGCCAGATTCATGGTGGCATGGCGGTAGTGTATCCAGGCACTGCCACACTGGTGGTCGGACCACCCAATTACGACTCAGGCAGTCGGACTGCCAGGGGTCTGCCTGCTCTGCCAGGGAACCGCCATTCCCTGGCATCAGAGCAGTGTTGAGAGGCTGCAATATGCTTGGCAGGACCACCATGGTATCGCCAAGCATATTACGAGTTTCCTCTCAGTCAGACTTTTCATGGAAGTTCCACCACCATGAGAAGCCTGGTGGAGAGGAAAAAAGGGGGGGGCATACAGGCCCCCGTGCCTCAAACATATGTTGATGTGCCCGGGGGGCACAACATGTGCTCCCGTGTGTGCATGCACATAGGTTCCTACACTGCATGGTCTTATGAGTCTATGCCATGCAGGAACCTTGTACTGCAATCGAATTGCGCTGCCTCTTTTAATGGCGCTGCCACCTTTAACAGAGGCACTGCCAAGGGACTGCCACCCTGTCAGCCTGGATGACTACTGTGTGGTCGTAATAGGGTGAGTGGCATGAGTTTCATCGGAGTGGTGGCTCCGACAAAAACTCGTAATTGGGGCCAATACTGCTTTTGTACCAAACTACCAGAGGTCTAAGCACAGGTTAAATATGGGATTTGCTTGTGTTTCACCCTGACAAGAATTGTGGTTGCTGCTTGAGTAGAGATTCACCCCCTCTTAAACAGTTGCCCAGGTTCCTGCAATTATGTAAAGATTCTTAGTTATTATAACGAATGTTGAAGGACTGGGTTATTCTAAGACCCAGCGGTGCCAGGGGACAACACCTGAAACCTTCGTGAGTTACCTGTTCTGGCGTACAAAACACAGAGACACGGGACACTTCCAGCGACGTCAGAGATCAGCGTTTATTTACTGCAGGGATACAGAAATCACAAGAAGTACACAACGTGTAGGTTCTCGGAGACTGCTTCAAATTGCAAAAGTGGATCGCTCCTTTTATACACGTTTTTGCCATTGCACAGTATGGCGAACAAAGGTTACAACTCAGTTCCTACAATAAACTTCAAAAGAGTCGTGTTCATGTTTCAGGAGGCCGGAACATAATTACAGCAGCATTGCCGGTTCCCAACTGTAAAAACATATCTACCCCGCAATAAAACACATTCCATTCTGACCGTAAACACATTAGGAGAGAGGAAAAACAGATGCAAAGAAAGGACAAGGATGCACAACAGGTTAAAGAAGAGTGTCGGGAGTAATAAAGGAAACTTGATGACAGGATCAAAGACCTCGTGTCCAATGCATGCATGACTGAAACAATAGGCTAGCACGGCAACATGAGTCCCGAGCGGGGCCATCTGCCTTCGCCGTGTCATTTCCCTTATCGTAAAAGTCACCCTCAAAGAAACACGTGTCCCTCATGTAAGCTTGGGAGCCCCAGGGTCACGAAGCGGGCAACGTCCGTTCGCTGGCTACTTGAGGGCAAGAAACAAAATGGATGTCATATCTAAAATGGAACCCGAGGGTTCGGATGAACAAACCCAAAAATAAGACGAACCATACGTGGTTGCGTAGCGAAACTGCGTACACCCACTATACTCGTCATTTGCGGTTCGTAGACACCAAACTCATCCATATTCGTCACCACTCAAAAAGTGTCGTTCCGTCTCACACGGAACCTCAGACGCTCCTTTTGCCCTCAGGTAGGCAAGCACTAGTCAAGATCGGAATCGATTTCAATATTCATCAGATCGTTCACCTGCTGCTGGAACATCATTCTACTCATCAATGTCTCCTTGGTAACAGATGGCCGTCTTATACACGTTGTAGCACAAAGGCCACATAAGGCAGGACCACACTGTACACAAAGACAACACGTGAATAGAAACGTTACAACAACCCCTACGATCATCAGAATTTTCCAACCCCAAGTGGATATCAAACCCCAAAACCATCCTAGTAGTGTCCAATTACCTTCGTCCACATGTATGGACTCGGAAATCTTGTGCAACTTTGAGATGGCTTGGTAGACAGTTGGAGCATTGTCAGGAATGAAAATGCAACAGCTCGAATGGATAACTTTACACACACCACCTCTATCTGCGAGAACGACGTCTAGAACCATCCGGTTCTGCAACGTCATGAGTCTATCCGCCTGAAGTTCAGCTGTTAAGTTACCAAGGGCACTCGCGGTAATATTAGCAGTCGACTCTACTACACGGGTCAACTGTCTTAGGTTCCTACTATTAACCATAGGTCCCCAAAACGGCAGGAAACCCTTAAAGAAATCTCCTGCTTCTTGACCGGCAGTATCCTCTTTGCTAATAACGCCTCTCACAACTCTAGTCTTGTGATAGTCTGAGGCAACTGTAAAAGTCGGTGATAAAAGATTCGCAATATAACAGGTACCCGAAAAATCACGGGGTAACCATGTATATGCGCGTTCATAACATATGAAATAAGTGCCCTTAGCAGTCAGGAAAACAGGGGAAGAGACCATCGGTAGGACATACGTGGCGGTACAAGCACTGTTCCCAAGTTGTGCTCTCGGATTTCGACCCAAACCTTTCAAGCAGAAATTACCGAGGTGTGGTACAATCCATATTGGGGACGAGCTCTTAAGCTGTCTATCACCCACTGAAACACTATACTCAGCCTCACTCAGATCCTTATAGGCTTGTACCTCTTCATCTGGGATAAGCGATGCATCAAAAACATCTCTATCTAAATCCGCTATCGCCAAAGGCTTGTGGTACGGACCGGGACCAAAATTAACAGAGCGTGGCTCTCGACTGGGGTAGGAATCTAGTGCACTACGAAACATAGTTTGGAATGCTCGAGCGGAACCCTGGGAGCTGTAAGGAAGGACCAAATACGGAATACCCCTATCCATGGTATGTGGCATTAACCCACACACCCAACAGTTGGTAGTATTCATCACCAACTGATGCTGATGTAGGAGTTGAACGAAGGAGTTATTCATAAATTCCGCACGTCTAACCTGTTCGTGTTGAGGCAAAGGATGAAAAGAATGTGGGGAAACAGTGGTGATGGAGCTTAGTTTAGGAGAAAGGGTAGGTGAAACAGAAGGCAATAACAACTGTATTCCAAAATACACTCCGCCCTCCAATAGCATAGATACAGTCAGAAACAGTAGGAATACCTGAAACTGAAAACATTTTGTTCGTACAACCCTATATAACTCTGATCTCTGCGCCGACATCCTTTCTACTTCCAACAGCTTAGAGAATGCCATCCTCTACAAACCGTCCGTGACGTACTTGACGCACTTCGTTCTGAGTAACGATTATCAATCCCCAGGAGTTCCCAGGAATAGACAAAAGTAACCGACCTAGCGTCAGAAACCTGTTAAACAGAAAGGAGTACCCGCACGGCCCTACGGTAACCTGGATGGTAGGGTTTCCTCAAAACGTTCAGTTTTAATACAAATCTCTTTAGCAGTGAAAAACACATAAAAACTCAAAAAGAAAGGATGTAATTGTCCATAATGCTCATCGCACCGAAAAAGGAGGAAAAAACAAATATACGACTTTAATTTTTATTAGTCCTTGAACGAAGAAAGTATCGACTTCTTCCAGGTCGAGTTTGCTCTGTAAACAATTGTTCAGCTGGCGCAACAGTGTTCGATAAAGTGAACAACGAGTCGGACCTTGGGTTCTCTGCTACTGATGACTCCACAAGTGGGTTTGGCCGCGACAAATCATCTCCTACAGGTTGAGCGTCACTAAACGGCACAAAGTTTAAAGGAGTCTCAGTTTCCGTTGCCGCGGTCCCAGTTCTCACCCAACCGTCTGTTGGTGAGGGGATCGGTACCTTTTTCGTGTGGCCGGCGTGAACCCAGTTCTTCCAGCCCTTCAATCGAACCGCAGTCCTCGTTGTCAACAAGACTTGAAAGGGTCCTACGAATCTTGGCTCCAAGTTACGTTTCCGACCAAAATTTCGGGTAACGACCCAATCGCCTGGCCGGAGCTGATGTCCAGGACCCTCTGTCTGCGCCGGTAGAGCTTCAAAGACCTGTTGATGGATCAACCGTAGTTTAGTGGTCAAATCATGAAGGTAATCAATTAGCATTGGATACTCAAGACTATCAAAGGCCTTAGGTCTCGGGACTCCCCAAATGTTCGCAGGGCGGCCGAACACAATCTCATATGGGCTAAGCCCTACTCGAGAGTGTACAGTCGCCCTGGTTGATAGGAGAGCCAGAGGCAAGGCATCAGGCCATGATAGACCAGTGGTAGCTTGTATTTTTGCAAGTTTCAGTTTCAGGGTACCATTGTACCCTTCAACCAAACCCGCTGCCTGAGGATGATTAGCGCTATGGAATTTTTGACGGATTCCAAGGCCCTTACACACACTCTGCATCACACTTCCTACAAACTCACTTCCATTATCCGACCACACAATCCGTGGCATTCCATACCTAGGAAAGTATTCCTTCAGCAGGATTTTCGCTGTGGACAGGGCAGTGTTATCCTTAAGAGGATAGGCCTCAATCCATCTAGAGAACGCGCAAACCACAACCAAAACATACTTCAGGTTATTGCATCTCTCCATATGGATAAAGTCCAGTTGGATCACCTCAAAGGGACAAACAGGGGGAGCAAAATGACCAGGTGGAGTGGGGGTGCCCTTGCCAGGATTGTACATCAAACACACCATGCAATTCTTAACCACTCTCTCAGCACACTTAGTAATACCCTCATTCTTCCATACAGGGGACAAGAACTTACATATCCCTTTTGCACTAATATGTGACAACCCATGAGCCATCGTCACGACAGCTAATACGTACGCATCTGGTAACATCCACCTCTGACGTTCCGTCAAGTCAACCCAACATCCATGCATATCCAACCTTCCCGTACTTTCTTTCCACTTGATCTTTTCAGCTTCAGTTGCCTCGTTCTGAATTGCTTTCACACTCTCAACAGTGTCTTCACACATACCAGTTTCCGTCGACCATCTCACTGAACTTGTCACGTACATTCGAGTTGTTAGTTACTTAGCCGTTTCCTTAGCAATCTCATCCGCAAATGCATTACCACGACCAACATCATCCGTCACTTTCCGATGTGCACTACATTTAACAATCGCCACTTGTTTAGGCAAGGTAAGTGCATCCAAAAGATCATTCACGAGCTGCCCGTGTTGGATCTTCGTCCCATGCGATGTCATAAATCCTCTTTCTCTCCAAAGTCTTCCAAAACTGTACGCTACGCCGAATGCGTACTGACTGTCGGTAAACACATTCACTCGCTTTCCTTTAGACAAGACACATGCCCTTGTCAATGCAATCAACTCTGCCGCTTGTGCTGAATTCTGATTCAATCTCGCAGTTTCCACAACCGTGCTCAACGTCACTACAGCATACGCAGTCGTCACATCACCATTCGGCAATTTAAAGCAAGAACCATTGATAGAGATCAGGGTGTGTATAATATTCCCACTACCACGGATAGAGTAATCTCACAGTTACACGCACATGCATACATCATACGCTAGGGCCCATTTCACTACACTAACATACGCTCAAATACTCTACAAGCAATAAACCTGTGGAAGGAAAACTCCTAATCACCCTGCATCTATATCGAGGTCGATAAGACCTGGTTTTTGTGACTGTCCTTAAACATAATCTATACAACATATACAGCAATGATCAAAAATGTAAACCCAATAATTGACAAGAAAGAATATCCAACACCATGTTTAAAATTATATTGCTTTATCTAAAATTAGTCAAAGGAAATCAATCAGAGTAAATCATTTTCTCATAGTTACCTATTCTAGCTAAATGTCAGAACGGGTCAGGACAAGTCTCTCGGTAAATGTCTCTCAAGACGAAGTCCCTTCAGCATCGATCCTCAGCAACGCAGATTCGGTACGCGGCAAAGGCAAAATGGCAAGTGGCAAAAAACCCTCTCTAGGCTAACATTTCTTATAGTGTCTTAAACAATGGAAAGATACATTGGAAACATAGAAAAGGTCGTAATGTCCGCCGGACCTGCTGAGCAGAGCGAGAAGGAAAGGATGTAACATCGCTACATTTGAAAATCTCCGCTCAGGAAAAGTTCACATAATAAAGACTACGGAACAGGAGCCAAGAAATAAAACATGTATCTTATTAGTTCTACTTCTCCTCGGCAATCGAGCCACAGTTCAGAGTTTTTCTCTAAGGCTCCTTTGTTTCCCAAGGCTGCCAAGGACATTTTCATTTTACTTGGAGATCTCCCAAAACTGCTGCTGTCCTCATGGAAAGTTTTCAAACAAGCAAGCAAGGACCATGGTCAGTTAGCTTCAGGACCATTTCCAGCAGGGGTCTCCCTCGTCACAGTTTTCATATTAAAAATCACAGCCAGGCTTACAAATCGGCCATCTTTTCTAGGCCATCATAGGCCTCAATAGACCATCTTAATTAAAAGAAACAAAAACAACGTTACCACAGCATAGTGATTAAACAGTGTTAACCCCACTAATACCCTTATGTGTATGCATCTATCTAGCACTTGCAATATAGAAAAGCATTAATTCGGAAAGCATTTTGTGCTCAAAAATAAACAGCACATAGCAACGTTTAAACATGAAAATACGCACGTTAATTTTAAACAGCACATTTATGCGCACCCACGTGTAACTCTCTCTTGTTAGGACAAACGGATTGATTAATATAAACACACTTGCACAAGACAAATAATTAATTGCTAGTAATTAATAAAATTAATATGACAAATAGACATGCCAGAGCTTCAAAAGCCACTGAATTTTCAAACTGAAAACTCTGCTCCAGCAATCCCCCCTTTGGTGATTTTATCACCAAATAAACCCCAAAAAAAAATTAGTGAAAATTTAGTCCCATTTTAGGAGAAATTGGAAATGTCTTTTTCCCCTTACACAACATTACACACCAGTCACTCTTTCATCATCCCTTTTTGTCTCTAAGTAAACACTCTCCCTCAATTCTTCTAATTCAATTTCTTGCGGTTCTCTTTTCAACCTCTTGTTTTTCTTTTCGTCTTTATTCAATTTCTTCCTCCCTCCCCTGTTTTTACAACACACACACACCAATCTTATTATCAATAAAGCAACAATTATACAAGTTAAAGGAAACAATATTCTACCTATAATAGTACTACCTATTTTTGCAATAAAATCCTTAACAGCTATCATTTTATTAGCTATTTTAGTCCATAAACTCTCAGCTTCAAGTGGTACTAATTCTTCATGCAAATCAGTAATATTTTTGATATAGACCTTCAGGTCTTTGCTTTCGTCTGGAATGTAAGTGCAACAATGTTGAACTTTCAGCATTCCACAGACTCCACCCTCCTTGGCCAATAGAATATCAAGGGCAAGTCGATTTTGCATAGACATGGCACGTACGGCACTTAATTCCGTATTTACCAAAAGAAACCCTCCAGCGGTATTTGTCGATAAACGATCAACCACTGTGGACAGTTTCCGAATTCCATAAGCATTCAAAGAAATTCCCACTGCTGGAATCAAAACCCCAAAAATGTCACCCACTATTTCAGACCAAGTTTCTCTCTTAAAACGCATTAGTAAATGAATATGTTCTACATCTGTTATTTTATCTATATGAAAAATCTTTGGAAAAACCAGGCCCACATAACACGTGCCATACCAATGGTCAGGCAACTTGTAATAAGCCTTGTTCCCACAAACATAGTACACTCCTGGAAAAATTGTATCTTCTCCACCTCTGAAACCCCAACCTGTTGCAATGAAGTATGTATCATGGCACTCACTAGTCCCAACAAAATATGTATCATATTGGGATTTCCTTCTTGTAATGCAAAGTTTACCCTTCTGTGGTGCATCTAAAGCTAAAGTTGGACTAGCCCCATTCTTCAACTCTTTTCCCATTTCAATGTCCCAAATTGTCTCACTCACTTTATATTTTCCCGCTTTCTCATGCATGTTCAATCTCCTTTCCTCTACCATATCCAGGAAAGCTTTCTCCTCTCCTTTCAAACTGCAAGTTAAATTATTCTTAAAAATGTAATCTAATGTTAATCCTTTTTCTTCAATAAAAATCTCACCAAAAGTGTTAGCTTCTTTAGCTGGATTCAGCTCTTTGTTCATTGGCAAGTGCCCAAAAATACTATCTCTGTTAGACATCTTATAATCTACTTTCCCTAACAAATAAAAAACACTACTTAAAATACTACAGGAAATACCATATGTAGCTGGTAAATGATGATAAGTAACACCCTCTGAAACGGATGCAGGTAATTGCATACAGACGTAGCAATCCCTTACTTCCATTGTTTTCACATATTCATATAACAATTTTGAAAAAACATTACTAGAAAAGTTATTAATTGACCTATCTTTGTGTATGTAAGTATTACTAATTCTAATTGGGACTACTTTTTGCGAATTCTTCTCTACATTTGTCACATTCTCTGTATGCATCTCAAACTCTACTTTAAAAGTAACTAATAAAACTAAGACACCCAATAGAAGCATTAATAATCCAGTACAGCAGCAGCACATCCTACACCACCTCTTAAAGAAGGCACATCTATTTCTATTATCCTCTATGTTAACCATTTTACTACTTTAGTTTAGCCTCTACTACTCCACTACTGTTGGAACTTTTCAATTCTTCAGCAAATTCTTCAGCTTTCAGTTTTTCTAAATGATCTTTTCGTTCACTTAATCCAAGTGAATCCTTCCTTTATTCAGTTTGGATACTTGTCATTCTTCACTTCAATTTCTTCAACATCAAATTGTATTAGATCTCCGACATCAAAATCCTCAGTACTCGACTCTTCTCCAATGTCAGTCAAGAGTACTTTCAGAATTTCACCAGTATCTTCCTCAACCACTTCTCTCAAGATCTCTTCCGGATTATCTCGAGTCACTGTTTTTTCTTTTCCTCCTTCAGACAGTGCCACATAAGACCATTCCGGTGATCTGTACTTTTGGTTGGGTCTTCTTACTCTTTTTATTTCCACTGGTTCTTTTGATTCCTTTGATTCTTCTCCTTCAGCTTTTGAACTTTGACTCGAAACTTCATTCACTTGTTCAGCTTTCGATGTACTTGCTCTTATTATTTTGTATCTCAGCCTCTTAACTCTGTTGTTAGGCCAACGATCTCCTCTTAACACCTTTTTCGGCTTTATTTCTTTATTACTTCTTTCTCCAATCCAAGTTCTCTTTCTCAGAACTCGACCCTCTGTTTGTTCATTCTCATCATCTGTTTCAAGTGCCTCTTGTTTCCGTTTTCCAGCAGCTTTCTTCTTTTCCACAGATTTTTTCACCACTGTTTGAGATTTCCCTACTTTTGTCCCTCCTCGAGTCTCCGACACGCAATCTTCTTGCTGTCTACTTGTCCCTTCACCTGGCTCATCAAGAATGTTCCCTACACCTCCTCGGGGGTCTTCCGCAATCTGTCCCTCTCTATCTTCTTCTGACCCTACTTCTTCAAGTATAATCTCAAGTGGTTCTTCAATCTCCTCCTCTTCTGATTCAGGAGTAGTCTCTGTGTGATTTCTTTTTTCTTTTCTTTTTCCTTCACTGCTGTTTGAAACTTCAGGCTCTCTTACAGAATCTGGTCTCTTTTCTGATACTCGCAGTGGTTCATTCGAAGCTTTTCCTACTTCTTTCCCCACTGATTCTGTATCTTCATTATCACTGGAATCTGACTCTTCAAAATACTCTTTACCAGTCCCTTCTTTTGGGTTTGGAACTCTCAGAGTATGACTTGCATGTACCCAGTGCTTCACTCCAGCACACTTTACTGCAGTCGTCGTAGTCAGAATAACTTGTCTTGGCCTTCCCCACCTTGGAATCAAGCAATTTCTTCTTCTGTGAACTTTTATCCTCACCCAGTCTCCTGGACTCAGATCATGGGCTTGTTTCTTCTCAAGTGTGGTAGCTTCTTCTCCAACCTGGTGAAACACAGAATGAACTGCGTCAGCCAGGCCTTTACAGTAATCCAAAATCATGTCATCAGTTTTTGTCACCAACTTATTGACAGGCACGAATGCATGGCGCATTGCACGTCCCATGATTATTTCGTGCGGACTCAAACCAGTAGTTCTATCTGGAGTAGATCTCATAGTCATCAGAACTAGAGGTAAAACGTCTGGCCATTTCATGCCAGTGGCTAAGCACATTTTTCCAATCCTATTCTTGATTGTGCCATTAATCTGCTCAACCACACCAGAAGCCTCTGGTCGGTATGCACAATGTAGCTTCTGCTGTATTTTCAATGCTTCACAAATCAAACCCATAAGCTCATTTTGAAAGTGTCCACCTCTATCAGACTCAACTGTTACTGGAAACCCGTACCTAGGAAGCAACTCCCTTAACAGTAACTTTGCCACTGTTAATCCATCATTTCTTCTAGTCGGGTAAGCTTCCACCCACCTTGAAAACAAACAGACTACCACTAAAACATACCTCAATCTGCATTCTTGTAAAAGGACCTCCTTCTCTGCCTATTGTCCCCAGACTCACCACTGTCTTTTTTCCAGTGTTAAATTGCTGACAAACTAAACACCTCTGACAGATGCTTTCTGCAATTGTCCTGAACTTTGCATTGTACCAGGTCTGCTTGAACGACCTAACCATCGCATCCCTCCCCAAATGTCCCTGGCCATGATACATCCTTGCCATTGACGACAAGATGGAGTTGAGCATTACTGGTCTGCCATCTCTGTAGACCCAAACATGGTCTGTTTCTCTTGGAGCACATCCTGCCTTAATCCAATCTTTTTTCTCTTCCTCTCCTGCCTCATCTTGCAACTGTTTCACTTCATCCCATGTCTCTAAAACATTAGTAAACATCACAGAGAGTAAAGACATTTCCCCCTCTCTGTCCCGATTGATGGACTGATTTGTCTTGGCACAGTATTGCGCAACATCGTTGGCATAACGGTTTCCGACCGTTATAAAATCCTCCCCTTGTCCATGGGCAGCACATTTTACAACTGCTAACTCCTTAGGCAGCTGTATCGCCTCAAGCAATTTACCAATCATTTCAGCATTCTTTATCGGAGTTCCACTCGATGTCAAGAAACCTCTTTGTAGCCAAAGCTGACCAAAATCATGCACCACTCCAAATCCATACTGACTCTCAGTCATTACAGTTGTCCTCAAATCTTTCCCAATTTCGCAAGCTTTTGTCAATGCCACCAATTCAGCAACTTGCGCAGATTTCACTCCTTTCAATGGTGATGCTTCCATGACCTCTGAAACTTTGCATACCGCATATGCTGCACATAGCACACCATTATCATTTCTCAGGCATGATCCATCCACAAACAACACATGATCACTCTCATGCAAGGGAAGATCCCTTATGTCTGGTCTCGGTTTTGTGCAGTAATCAAGCACATCCAAACAATCATGATCATCTTCCATTTTCACACCCACATTTTCAATATCTGGCAAAAGTGTCGCTGGATTCACATTTACACATCTCTCGAGAGTCACATTTGATGCTCCCAGAATCACTTTTTCATATTTAGTCAACCGACTATGTGACATGTACTGAGTTCTGCTTCTTGTCAAAAGAATTGCCACATTGTGAGGTACGAATACCCTTACAGGATATCCCATTATGATTCCCTCACTCTGTTCCAGGCTTCTGCATGTTGCTGCCACAGATTTCAGACAACCTGGTAAACCCACAGCTACAGGGTCAAGTGTCGATGAGAAGTACGCAATAGGCCTTCTCAGTAATCCATGTTTCTGAATTAACACTGAAAGTGCACATCCATTCCTCTCACTGCAGTACAACTCAAATTCTTTCTCATAGTCAGGCATACCCAAGGCTGGAGCCTCACACATTTTATTTTTGAGCTCTTCAAATGCTGCCATTTGTTCTGCGTCTAGATCCAATGGATCTGTCATCTCACTTTTTGTCAGTTTAATCAGTGGCTTTGCTATCAAGGAAAAATTAATTATCCACTGACGACAATAACCCACCATACCCAGGAACATTCTCACTTCTCTCTGGGTTTTTGGAGCTTTCATTTCTCTAATTATTCTGATCCTGTCATCAGTCACTTTTCTCAAACCCTTTTCAATATTGTGTCCAAGATAATGCACCTCTTTCTTGCAAAATTGCAATTTGGCTGGAGATACCTTTAACCCTCCATCTGCCAGATGATTCAGTAAAGCTATAGTATCTACTTCACAAGCTTCACGTGTCTTTGATGCCACCAGTAGGTCATCAATATACTGCACTAGCACTGAACTCTCGGGCATGATCAAACTTTCCAACGATTTCTTCAATAACTGATTGAATATCGAAGGACTCTCCGTATACCCCTGTGGGATACGACACCATGCTAAGATACGCTGGCCAAACCTAAATGCAAAAATCGGTTGGCTATCATGATGCAATGGAATTGAAAAGAACGCATGACACAAATCAATCACTGTATACCACTCAGCATCATGTGGAATTTGATACAGAATTACTGATGGATTTGGCACAATAGGACAACATGCCACCACAATTTGATTACCTTTTCTCAAATCCTGTACAATCCTAAATTTCCCATTGGGCTTTTTTAGTCCCATTATCGGTGAATTACACGGACTACTCAGTAGTTCTCTCAGGACTCCTTGCTGAATCATTTTCTCAATTATAGGAGTTATCCCTTCAATTATTTCTGGTGTCATTTTGTATTGAGGAATGTTAGGATATGTGATTCCCTCTTTCACTGCAATTTTCACTGGATCTACATTATTCATCAATCCCACATCCTCTCCAGTAAAATCCCAAACTGTCCTTTTCACTGTGTCTCTTAGTTCTCGAGGCAAATCCTCCGGATCAAACACAGCAAATGCACCAATTAACTCACTTTCTCTATTCTCTAGAGTCACTCGGTACAGAACATCTTCATCTGGTGTCTCAAAGGCTATTCCATCCGGTGTACAAAAAATTGTACAGTTCATTTTGCATAACAAGTCCCTACCTAACAAGTTCACTGGACTCGTGTCACAGACAATGAATCTGTGCATGTCTGAAAATTTCCCTATCTGTACTCTTACAGGTTCAGTAAGACGTGTTCTGATTTGCGTATTGGCTACACCAACTACTTGGATTGCTTAATCCGAGAGAGGAAGATTTCTAACATCTGTTGACCTGACAGTTGATCTTGTCGCACCTGTGTCTACCAAAAAAGTAACACTCTCCTCATTTATTTTCCCATCCACAAATGGTCCTGCCTGGTCTATTTCTAGAGTTGCACCAAGTATGCACTCTTCTTCCTCTCTTCGGCACCGTCAATAATCACCCTCAGACTCACTCCCTTCACTCTTTAACAAGTACTGTTGTACTTTGTTAGAACGTCTTGGTTTGTTTACCTGCTCATCATTGTAGAATCCTGAATCCTGATTATACTTTTGTAACCCTCTATTCTGCGGTAAGGGCGGTTTTGGCTCTTGACTCTGCTGTCTCACAACTTTCTGTTGTTGCTGCTGTTGATTATTTCCTTCGTTCTGCACCTGTTGATTTAAGGGTTTATTTTCATTACTTACTAATGGTGGATTAGGACATTCCGATCTCCAATGCCCCAATTGGCCACAGTTGTGACAAGGAAACTTTTTTTTCGCTTCCTCAAGACTTCCCTTTCCTTTCCCTGCAAATCTAGGTCTATTCCCTGCATTGTTTCCTGGATTATTCGCTTGTTCCACTAACTGTGCTTCCTGTCTTTCCGCAACTTTCACTTGTGCCCACATTGCTTTCTCTTTCAGCTTTCTTTGTTTTGCTTCAATTTCATCACTGAAGTATTTCGCATGCCTCAGGATCTCATCTACTTTCTTACTCTGCCAATCCACTGTGTGCTCACGAATTCTCTCACCAATTTCAGGTCTAAGGCCATATACAAATCTGTATACAAAATGACTCAAATCTTTGTCACCCAGGTGTTCATCTCCACTGAATTGTTTAAATGCCAGTATCAGCCTCTCGTAAAAAGCATGAACTGATTCTTCGCTTCCTGTTGTGTTCGATCTATCTTTACCCAGTCTGTCTCTTTTGCAGGAACTTTACTCTTCAGGTATACCATCACCTGATCATACTTTCTCATTACCTCTGGATCTGGTGCCCCTGTTCTTGGGTCTCTTGGATATTCCTCAGTAGGCCAACTCACAACTATTTTACACTCAGTCCACAAGTCTGCTGGAACAATTATATCAAACAGACTATTCAGGTCAACCCACAGCACTTTTGACAATTTCACAAACCTATCTACCTGCCTATACCACTCGACGGGCTTTTCTCTCAATCGAGGGAAATCATTCGTAAATGATAAAATATCCTGTCTGGTCCATGGAACATGTACATATCCTCCTCCAGGTATTTCTCTCATAGGATAATTATCCACTGGTTTCTCCTTTTCTCTCACTGGAAATGCTGAATAAGTTGTTCTATCTTCAGCCTCATCTCTTTTCTTGTACCACCTATCCTTCCACTTTTCTACATCACCCCATCTTCGCAATAATGCTACCATTTCCTTAATCTGTCCTGTTCTACCAGTAGCATTCAAATTCTCAATATCCTTCTTTGTAAAATCCATCCTGTAAGTTCTTTGTAAAGCTTTCACTTTATCAATGTCAACTCCCTGCTCATTTGCTATCGCTCTTAGCCTGTCATGTGTATTCCTTGCTCTCCAGGTGATGTTTTTGCACATGAACATTAGTTCACCATCATGATGACTCTTCAGAATCTCTGTTGGAACTGTTCCTGTAACAAGCTCTTCTAGTTCTACACGTAACCTAGCTACATCAATTACTTGTGAATCTTTATCCTTTTTCTGTAGAACCTTCATCCAATCATTCAAATCATCAACTGTTATTTCAGCAGTTTTTCTCACTGGAACCACTCTCTTTTGCGGTTCTAAAATTGGCATCCCTGAACAACTAGCTTCACTAGCATCCAATATTTCACTACATGTGTCATGTCTTGATTGTCTCAGGTCACTTCTTTCTGCTCTTTTGCCTGAATCTCCTGAAGGACCAACTGAATTTGTCAGATTATTCCCAACATATGGAATCACCAGTCCATTCTCACCTGTCCTCTGTTTGTCAAACACAGGCATAACCGGACCTATTGTTACAGGCACCGTAACAGCTTCCAGATTCTTCGTTAACTCCCTAATTTTCTCTGTCAACTCTGTTGTAGTTCTGGCTAATTGTCTGGCATTCTCATCAAGGTAATGATCACTTCTTACCTCAGGTGTCTCATTTTCTGTCTCACTAACACACACTGTATCTCTTATCGGAGAAACAACTGGTGTACTTTTATCCGGTTCTGGTCTATATGGAGGCGGTCTCTTGTAAATCATGTCATTCAAGACCTCATCCTCATACTCATTAACTCCATATTTTCTCATTTCTGACTCAGGAACCCTTTCTGCTCCTCCTTCAATTGTTCTCATCGGATATAATCCCTCTGACATACTAACATCTCGCCACCTTTTCATTCGATCATGATGAGTCTCACGATCATGTCTCCTCCCAAACATGTACCTATAGTACCCTCCAGATCTCTGTTTTTCTCTCTCATGTACTTCCTCTTCCCATTCCACTAAAGCCTCGAACTGTGTAGGTCTCGGTTTCGGGTCTAGACATAGCATCTTTTCCCGTAAATTTCTCAACACGGCTAGATTAAATGAACCATGTTCTGGAAATGCTAGAACACCATCTTCTTTAGTATACCTAACCCAATTCTCCAACCATATACAGGTATGAAACCCATGTCTTACAGCCATGAAGGATGCAGGTGTTTTCGGTGGAGGTAACAACTCACCCTCTCTTGTTTTAACATCTTTATCCTTGCTAAACCACTTTTTAATTTTACCAAAAAATGTTTTCTTCTTTTTCTCTTCTTGGTAATACATTTTAGCATTTACCAAAACTCTCTACTCTTTCCGTATTATAAATATACAATACGAATTTTCAACCAATAACAGCGCGACTCACGCTAACGCACCAATCCTGGAACGTCTACGTCACTAAATAGCCCTTCCAATCCTTGCGCAGCTCACACTAACGCACCAATCCTAGCGCGAGCACTATTCTGATCTACCATCCAATCAGAGCGCGGTCTTTCTGACGTCAACAGTCGCTGCAGTCGCTTGTCTCCTGTCTTCTGTCACCCGTCTACCCCTCCTTTACAAAATCTTTTCAGTAGACTTTGTGTCAAAATTTCTACAAATCTATTAGTTACAACATAAAAAACATCTCCATTGTCTGCTTCGCTAACCACAGAATAGTAAAAAGAGAGTCTATTTCATAAGAGACCTTTCATTGACACAGTAGCACTTCCTCTACTCTGCCCTACTAACATACATTCATTAACTGTTTCCTCTAGGACTTGTCCAAAGAGTCTTACAATCAACTAAATGTACAAACATTCACACACATTCATACAAGAAAATATAGTACATGCACACAGAATCCTGCTTCCCGAGAACAGCGCACAATCTGTCCCACTACAGAATTATAACATACATCAACTAAGCAAGCTTTCTTTGCCCAGTTCTTCAAACAAGCTCAGAAAATACCTATTACTCCTCCCGCGATAAGCTTTAACGGAAATCCTTACGGATCCCTGGGACTTAAGACCAAAGTTTCACAGATAACCTTCACTATCATACACACTCCTTATATACCAGAAATATATTCTAATAGTAACATACGACGATGTCACTGATTCCGAACCCAGACAATGTGACGCGCAACTTCAATTGTCACACGTTATTCCTTACAATTCCGTCTTTCCCGAGAGCAGCATATACTTCCCTCTGCCCTACTACGGAACTGCTACAGCTTCCAAGTTCCAGAAGCACTACATGTAACTCAACATTACGACTCCAACATATAGTATTAGTACATATACCAACATGAACCAATAATCAATAATCAATAAACTAATGTACAGGCAATCTTATCAGATCAAGACAATCATCAAAAACCATCAAATTCTGCTACCAGGAAATTGATAGAGATCATGGTGTGTATAATATTCCCACTACCACGGATAGAGTAATCTCACAGTTACACGCACATGCATACATCATACGCTAGGGCCCATTTCACTACACTAACATACGCTCAAATACTCTACCAGCAATAAACCTGTGGAAGGAAAACTCCTAATCACCCTGCATCTATATCGAGGTCGATAAGACCTGGTTTTTGTGACTGTCCTTAAACATAATCTATACAACATATACAGCAATGATCAAAAATGTAAACCCAATAATTGACAAGAAAGAATATCCAACACCATGTTTAAAATTATATTGCTTTATCTAAAATTAGTCAAAGGAAATCAATCAGAGTAAATCATTTTCTCATAGTTACCTATTCTAGCTAAATGTCAGAACGGGTCAGGACAAGTCTCTCGGTAAATGTCTCTCAAGACGAAGTCCCTTCAGCATCGATCCTCAGCAACGCAGATTCGGTACGCGGCAAAGGCAAAATGGCAAGTGGCAAAAAACCCTCTCTAGGCTAACATTTCTTATAGTGTCTTAAACAATGGAAAGATACATTGGAAACATAGAAAAGGTCGTAATGTCCGCCGGACCTGCTGAGCAGAGCGAGAAGGAAAGGATGTAACATCGCTACATTTGAAAATCTCCGCTCAGGAAAAGTTCACATAATAAAGACTACGGAACAGGAACCAAGAAATAAAACATGTATCTTATTAGTTCTACTTCTCCTCGGCAATCGAGCCACAGTTCAGAGTTTTTCTCTAAGGCTCCTTTGTTTCCCAAGGCTGCCAAGGACATTTTCATTTTACTTGGAGATCTCCCAAAACTGCTGCTGTCCTCATGGAAAGTTTTCAAACAAGCAAGCAAGGACCATGGTCAGTTAGCTCCAGGACCATTTCCAGCAGGGGTCTCCCTCGTCACAGTTTTCATATTAAAAATCACAGCCAGGCTTACAAATCGGCCATCTTTTCTAGGCCATCATAGGCCTCAATAGACCATCTTAATTAAAAGAAACAAAAACAACGTTACCACAGCATAGTGATTAAACAGTGTTAACCCCACTAATACCCTTATGTGTATGCATCTATCTAGCACTTGCAATATAGAAAAGCATTAATTCGGAAAGCATTTTGTGCTCAAAAATAAACAGCACATAGCAACGTTTAAACATGAAAATACGCACGTTAATTTTAAACAGCACATTTATGCGCACCCACGTGTAACTCTCTCTTGTTAGGACAAACGGATTGATTAATATAAACACACTTGCACAAGACAAATAATTAATTGCTAGTAATTAATAAAATTAATATGACAAATAGACATGCCAGAGCTTCAAAAGCCACTGAATTTTCAAACTGAAAACTCTGCTCCAGCAATCCCCCCTTTGGTGATTTTATCACCAAATAAACCCAAAAAAAAAATTAGTGAAAATTTAGTCCCATTTTAGGAGAAATCGGAAATGTCTTTTTCCCCTTACACAACATTACACACCAGTCACTCTTTCATCATCCCTTTTTGTCTCTAAGTAAACACTCTCCCTCAATTCTTCTAATTCAATTTCTTGCGGTTCTCTTTTCAACCTCTTGTTTTTCTTTTCGTTTTTATTCAATTTCTTCCTCCCTTCCCTGTTTTTACAACACACACACACCAATCTTATTATCAATAAAGCAACAATTATACAAGTTAAAGGAAACAATATTCTACCTATAATAGTACTACCTATTTTTGCAATAAAATCCTTAACAGCTATCATTTTATTAGCTATTTTAGTCCATAAACTCTCAGCTTCAAGTGGTACTAATTCTTCATGCAAATCAGTAATATTTTTGATATAGACCTTCAGGTCTTTGCTTTCGTCTGGAATGTAAGTGCAACAATGTTGAACTTTCAGCATTCCACAGACTCCACCCTCCTTGGCCAATAGAATATCAAGGGCAAGTCGATTTTGCATAGACATGGCACGTACGGCACTTAATTCCGTATTTACCAAAAGAAACCCTCCAGCGGGTGTGTATAATATTCCCACTACCACGGATAGAGTAATCTCACAGTTACACGCACATGCATACATCATACGCTAGGGCCCATTTCACTACACTAACATACGCTCAAATACTCTACCAGCAATAAACCTGTGGAAGGAAAACTCCTAATCACCCTGCATCTATATCGAGGTCGATAAGACCTGGTTTTTGTGACTGTCCTTAAACATAATCTATACAACATATACAGCAATGATCAAAAATGTAAACCCAATAATTGACAAGAAAGAATATCCAACACCATGTTTAAAATTATATTGCTTTATCTAAAATTAGTCAAAGGAAATCAATCAGAGTAAATCATTTTCTCATAGTTACCTATTCTAGCTAAATGTCAGAACGGGTCAGGACAAGTCTCTCTGTAAATGTCTCTCAAGACGAAGTCCCTTCAGCATCGATCCTCAGCAACGCAGATTCGGTACGCGGCAAAGGCAAAATGGCAAGTGGCAAAAAACCCTCTCTAGGCTAACATTTCTTATAGTGTCTTAAACAATGGAAAGATACATTGGAAACATAGAAAAGGTCGTAATGTCCGCCGGACCTGCTGAGCAGAGCGAGAAGGAAAGGATGTAACATCGCTACATTTGAAAATCTCCGCTCAGGAAAAGTTCACATAATAAAGACTATGGAACAGGAACCAAGAAATAAAACATGTATCTTATTAGTTCTACTTCTCCTCGGCAATCGAGCCACAGTTCAGAGTTTTTCTCTAAGGCTCCTTTGTTTCCCAAGGCTGCCAAGGACATTTTCATTTTACTTGGAGATCTCCCAAAACTGCTGCTGTCCTCATGGAAAGTTTTCAAACAAGCAAGCAAGGACCATGGTCAGTTAGCTTCAGGACCATTTCCAGCAGGGGTCTCCCTCGTCACAGTTTTCATATTAAAAATCACAGCCAGGCTTACAAATCGGCCATCTTTTCTAGGCCATCATAGGCCTCAATAGACCATCTTAATTAAAAGAAACAAAAACAACGTTACCACAGCATAGTGATTAAACAGTGTTAACCCCACTAATACCCTTATGTGTATGCATCTATCTAGCACTTGCAATATAGAAAAGCATTAATTCGGAAAGCATTTTGTGCTCAAAAATAAACAGCACATAGCAACGTTTAAACATGAAAATACGCACGTTAATTTTAAACAGCACATTTATGCGCACCCACGTGTAACTCTCTCTTGTTAGGACAAACGGATTGATTAATATAAACACACTTGCACAAGACAAATAATTAATTGCTAGTAATTAATAAAATTAATATGACAAATAGACATGCCAGAGCTTCAAAAGCCACTGAATTTTTAAACTGAAAACTCTGCTCCAGCACCATCAACATACAAAGTACCATCAGGATCTACCAAAGGAGTGTTTTTCAGGTCCACATGACCCTTTGTTTCTTCCTCAGTTCGTAAATAACAATCATGTGGTGGTACATCATCTAATTCCGTATTACTCGGCAACAATGTCGCCGGATTCAGTACATTACAACGCTTGATCTGTATATGACTTGCAAAAAGGGTCAGCTCGTACCCAGACAACCTCGCACTCGTCAGATGTTGAGTTTTTGTACGATTCAGAAGAGTATCAACTGCATGCGGAACCATCACTATGAGCATATTATCCATGACAAGACCTGCGGATTGTCGAATAGACGCCGCAGCTGCCGCCGTCGCCCTCAAGCAACTCGGCAACGCTCTAGCTACCGGGTCTAAAGTCGAGGAAAAATATGCACATGGCCGCTGCTTATCACCAAATTGTTGCGTTAAAACACTCAACGCACAACCTTCCCTCTCGTGGACGTATAGTGTAAATGGCTTGCTGTAATAAGGAGTACCTAACACAGGAGCCGAACACAACACATCACGAAGTTCAGAAAAACTTTTCTGACATTCCTCCGTCCATGGCAAAGGAGTCGAAACATCCTTGCACGTAAGAGCTATCAATGGCTTCGCTAACAGGGAAAAATTTGGAATCCACTGTCTACAGTATGACGTGATACCTAAAAAGGCACGCACATCTCTCTGAGTCGTCGGCACAGTCATTCGGGCAATTGCTGCGATTCTTTCAGGGGTCAACTTCCTTCCCGCCTTTGACAATAAGTGACCTAGATAGGTAACTTCTTGACAACAATATTGCAATTTAGAAGGTGACACCTTGTGGTGTAAGTCACATAGATGCTGCAACAGTGCCACAGTAGCAGTCTTGCAAATTTGTTCAGTGTCTGCAGCTACCAACAGATCGTCAACGTACTGAATCAAGGCCGCACCAGCTGGCAGCACGAATGCATCAAGTTGGCTCTTGAGAGCATGGCTGTAGATCGATGGGCTCTCACAGTAGCCTTGAGGTGCACGTTTGAACCGGAAGCTACGACCACCTAATGAAAAACCAAACAAATCTCGACTTTCCTCAGCAATTGGAATGCTAAAGAACGCATTCTTCAGATCAATTACCGAGAACCATGATGCAGAGGCTGGAATCAGAGTCAGTAAAGCTGTAATGTCGGGCACCACAGGAAACTGCGGGACAACAATTTTATTTACCTCCCGTAAGTCAATAACGAGACGGTACACAGGGGGCTTGGAGGGATCAGTTCACTTCAGAATAGGCAACACAGGACTATTACACACGTTACCTCGTGTCTCCTCAATAACATCTTTATCGATCAAATCATAGATGATCGCTAATAGTGCCCGTTCACCATCAAGGGAGATACGATACTGGGGTATGCACGGTAATCGCGCATCAACTTTCAATTGAACAACATAAGGTGGTATTTCCAGCAGGCCCACATCATTGGGACCTGTCGCCCACAAAGAAGCCGGAAGAGAACTCAATTCCGGTGGGAGCTTGTCGATCGATAGATACATAGGGGAAATCACTCTCTGACCCAATGTAAGCTCCACTCCCGTAGAAGAGCAGTACAAAGTCGCATGTAACCTTTTCAACAAATCCAAGCCCAAAAGATTCTCACCACAACCAGTAGTCAAAATCAAAGGAGCTTCTAACTCATGAGACCCAATCGTAAGGGGCAAGGGGCTAGAAACCGGATTGCTAACAGGGGCGCCAGAGAATCCAACGGAAATATTTGTTAAGCCAGACAAAGGCGCGCCAGGGAGTTTCGAATGCATGATGGAACTTTTTGCTGCACCAGTGTCCAACAGAAAAGGCTCAATGACGCCCAATGTGGCAACTGCGACATAAGGCCCTCTCTGATCTACCGGAACTGGTACTTCTCCCTTCCTTTGTCTATGGCCGTCCTAGTAGATACCGTCCGTATCAACATCGCGCTCGACATAATAGTCGTCCACATGATACTGCGCAGATCTACCAGACGAGAGATCGCGTCAATCGAAACAATTCTGCGAGTCTGACGAAGTCGCAAGACGCTCAGCCTGAGTCTGAGTAACACCGCGACCTCTACCACGTGAAGCTTGTGGAGGACCACCACGACCTCCTCGAGCCGACACACCATTGTTCCTATCACGTAGAACTGGGCAATTAAACTTCAAATGGCCCTCCCCTCGACAATATGCACATTGATTATACCCCAACACAAAGCGAGGTGCGGGAGAGTCATTGCGCACCTGTGATCTGGGAAACTGCGATTGTGAGCGATTTGGCTGTTGCGAGTCATTGAAATTTGAGCGCGGAGGATACGCTTGCTGCAATAAGACCTTAGTTTTAAGATCCTTCGTTTTCTTATCTGCACGTTCACTTTCTTCCTTTTCTCTGTTTTCATAATATTGGGCTGTAGCCAATATTTGAGCAGTGGTAGAAACAGCCCACGAACTCTCAGAATTCTTCAACTTGTTGCTGAGTTCGGGCAACAAGTTCGATACAAATTTATCAACGAACAACCGCTGACCACCCTCCGAACTCATGTCCTGACCACTATGATCAACAAATGCTTCCTCAAATCTCGTAAAGAAATCGGAGACACTCTCATCCCTCTTTTGCTTACACGCGGACAATTTGTCCCAATTGACGCGCATTGCTGGCATAAGCGTTTTCATAAGAGTAATTATCCTCTGGGGCAAATCCACAATAAGCTGTTCAGGTTTAGCCCCGCCAACTTGCTGGGCGTCTGCCGCCGTAAGGGCAGCCCAGTCACCGCCTAACTCAGCCGCGTGATTCTCGTGACGAATTTTCGCCCAAATCGGCTGAGGCACTACATTGCCAAACAACATCTCGATATCAGCAAGATTCATAACAGTAGCATCCACTAGTTGGGACAACTCCTTATAATAACCTGCAGGATTTTTACGAGGATCGGGCAAAGTTTGCTTCACCTGCAAAACTTCCGATCGCTTCCAAGGGAGGTGTATCCACACTCTCTGAAAACGTCCTGGGACAGCAGGATTAGCATTAGGATCACCTGGCATCCACACTGGGGGAACTTCTCGCATAGGATATTGACCAGGTTTTGCCATCCACTCTTCGGTCTCGTCTTTAAACAACACTCGAGGTTGCACTGTACATCGAAAGGATAACAGACGTTCTAGAGCAGCTCGAACCTTATCACCTACAATCACACCAGTTGTAAATTGTTGCTGGAGCTCAGAAACCTCAGACGGTACAATGTCGACCACATTGTCGACCACTTCATGATCCCATTCTTCCCTCAATGATTTACACATTTCCTCAAACACGAATCGTTGCGTGGGCGCATTAAACTGGGAAAATGTTTCAAACACTATACGCGAAGTGTACTTAACAGGATTACGAATCCATTTACGTGCCATTTTTACCAAGGATTCATGTTCCCTACCATCAGGAAGCTGGCTGCGCCTCTGAGCAACATCAGAAAGAGTCGATCCAAGTATTGGCCCAAAAAGTGGAGAATAAAGAGTAGCAACAGCATTCAGGAGACGGCTACGAACAGAAGGAGAAGAAGAAGGCACAGGAGCAACAACAGTAGGAGTGGAAACAGTAGAGGTGGACGCGGCACCAGAAGTAGCGGGAACGACAGGCTGAGGAGGGGCTGGGAAAAGCGCAGTAGGAAGAAAAGCCGGTAAAGGAGGATGGACAATTTGCAGCACAAGAGGATTCGGGAGAGCGGGAGGAACGACGGGCTGACCAGCAACCGCCAAAACAGCAGGTTGAGGAATAGGAAGAATCATAGGACCCACAGTATCTGGAGCATAGGGAGGTGGTGATTTCAACAAATAAGATAAGAGCGAATCTTCTATCACTTCTTCTCCCGTCTTATCAGCATTAGACGGCAACACCGGGTAACCTTATCCACCGCCATATGATGAAGTCGAGCACTAACTTCCTGCTCTTTCTCAACTTTGTCTCGCTGATACTGTTCAGCATTTCGCATCACCGTAATGACACCTTCTCTCTTATTTTTCTTACTCTGTTTGATTTCTTTCTGCTTGGCCTCTTTACGCCATAACCGGAAGGAATCAAACATGGCTGGCCTAGCCTTCTTTTTAAACAGTTTAGCTTCCAAATTATCTAAAACGGCAGTTTCGAAACTACCATGTGATGGCCAACTAAGAACACCATCATTTTTAGTGTAACGGACCCAATATCCGTTATATACGATAGGACCCACGCCATGGCGACTATAGAGCTCATAAATTGGAGTTCCAACCGGAGGTATCGGACATGAATCCTCCAACCGGGAATCCATTCTGCAACATTTAAGAAACCCAAACAAAGTACTACGGCCAGGCATCGTGCACACTAACCGAGTTTACAAACTTCAAGGGCTATCGAATTATGATGTCCTCGCACAAAAATGCGAGACCCTCGGTTTTGGCAATTGCAATCGTCAAATAAAACCCAACAACTAAGAACCACAAATGCTATGGAACCATGCGAACAACAAAGGAACACTGGGAGCGACCCACAAATACTTAACTGAAAGAGCAATGGCGTCACCAGGAAGGCCCGTCTATCGTCTCGCCGTACAAAGGACTACGCCAGGCGCCAAAACAGGTCGACAGGCAGGGCATCAGTCCGTCGCAGCCGTCAGGAGGCGGGGATCTTCGCGGGAAAAGATGTCGGGCCACTTATTTCGACAACTGGATCGATGAAGCGGGGTGCACCTTCCCTCGGAGATTTCACACGAAGTTCCTCACGATCGTCGGGCTTTGGACCGGTACCGCTGATGTCGCCCCACGTTGGGCGCCAACTGAAGGACTGGGTTATTCTAAGACCCAGCGGTGCCAGGGGACAACACCTGAAACCTTCGTGAGTTACCTGTTCTGGCGTACAAAACACAGAGACACGGGACACTTCCAGCGACGTCAGATATCAGCGTTTATTTACTGCAGGGATACAGAAATCACAAGAAGTACACAACGTGTAGGTTCTCGGAGACTGCTTCAAATTGCAAAAGTGGATCGCTCCTTTTATACACGTTTTTGCCATTGCACAGTATGGCGAACAAAGGTTACAACTCAGTTCCCACAATAAACTTCAAAAGAGTCGTGTTCATGTTTCAGGAGGCCGGAACATAATTACAGCAGCATTGCCGGTTCCCAACTGTAAAAACATATCTACCCCGCAATAAAACACATTCCATTCTGACCGTAAACACATTAGGAGAGAGGAAAAACAGATGCAAAGAAAGGACAAGGATGCACAACAGGTTAAAGAAGAGTGTCGGGAGTAATAAAGGAAACTTGATGACAGGATCAAAGACCTCGTGTCCAATGCATGCATGACTGAAACAATAGGCTAGCACGGCAACATGAGTCCCGAGCGGGGCCATCTGCCTTCGCCGTGTCATTTCCCTTATCGTAAAAGTCACCCTCAAAGAAACACGTGTCCCTCATGTAAGCTTGGGAGCCCCAGGGTCACGAAGCGGGCAACGTCCGTTCGCTGGCTACTTGAGGGCAAGAAACAAAATGGATGTCGTATCTAAAATGGAACCCGAGGGTTCGGATGAACAAACCCAAAAATGAGACGAACCATACGTGGTTGCGTAGCGAAACTGCGTACACCCACTATACTCGTCATTTGCGGTTCGTAGACACCAAACTCATCCATATTCGTCACCACTCAAAAAGTGTCGTTCCGTCTCACACGGAACCTCAATGTGATGATTCGTTTGTATATCTCATAAATAAAACCTCTGGCTGAAAATACAAAATTGACGAAAAATGGTAATTGAGCAATTGCCGTTTTACCCTTAGGTGTCTAGTTTATACATAGGCTTCATAAAATGCAACCATTAGCATTAGCTAGACATGGTGTTATCGTTGGGGCGTCCATTACAAATCCCTCAAATACTTGTTACGGGACGACCTCAGCCTTGTAAATGCCAATGTCAGAAAGTGAGGGGATTACTGGGTGTGGAATTATCCTAATTTTCGTACCTTAGAGTAGGGGATGCCACAGTAATTTTATCCGTTTCCCCACATTCGGAAGTGCACATAATTGGAATGTGCATTTTTCCTCCACAAATGCCACCGGATTGTACCTTGCAAAAATAGTGCAGTGCCCCATACACGCCTCTTCAGTGCATTAATTACACGAAGTTTCAAAAACTAGATTTGGGTGTAGAATTCTGTTTAAACTGGAATCAGGATTGGCAAGACACTTCTAGTGCGGCCCTAAGTGCTACATTGACCAGCTTCTCCTTGAAATGCTTGGTCCTCTCTTCATTTCACTATTGCAATGGGTCATGTTTATAACGTCAATAAAAGTGATGGCAAGAAAAGGTCTCCAAACATGCTATGCCCTTGTAGTTCATTTCTACTGTTGGTCATTGAAACCCTGCTTCATCCGCAGTTTTATCCTTGGCACTTTTTAAATTTGGTTTCTTTACTACCAACTATTTTTACATTTCAGCAGTTTCACTGAACATTTAGATGTTCCCAAGGGAAGGCAAATGGGAAAACATAATAGCTCCAAGGCGTCCTTGTGAAGGACCGCCAACATGAACTGACCATCTTTTTAGTGAGCGGACACTAAGTTACAGCATGTATTGGGGACCCTGAAAAATAACAGGCGTTTATTACTTTTTAGGAGACTGAGGCTCACCAGACCTCTCTGTACACTACTTAGTTTTGTTCGGAGATGGGCCATTAAATTATTTTTCATGCGATCCTCATTTGATTTTTTGATAGCCGCGATTTTTTTCAATGAGGACATACTTAGCACTTGTTTTTGATAGACCTCTGTCATCGTTCTGCACTCCTCTTGTCCCCAAGAGCAGACATTTCCAATTTGTTGTGTTTTCATAAATATGCTAGTTTGCCTGATTATTTTTAAGGTCCACACTGATGCATCTGAGAAATGTACATTGGAGGCCATTTACAATCGGTTCAAGAAATGTACTCATGGGGAAAAAAAAGCACATTGACAATGTCTTCATTAGGTCACCTGGAGCCTCAGACCTGCCATCCTCATCCCAGGAAGAGTGGGACTCGACTCCTATCTTTTAATGCTCCATAACAGCAGGACATCTGTCTCACTGTAAACTACGGGAAACCCAGGTTCCTCCCTCCTGTAAAGAGCAAATACTCTGAGATGATTGTTTGACAACTTTAGTCTTGAGATGAATTGCCAAGCAAAGGCATATTCAACATAAATCAAGTTGCACCAGAAACAAATGATAGTAAATTGAGGCTTTGAAGGAATTAACTGCATACAATAAAATATGATTTGTTGTTAACCCTGTACACTGATGATTCTTGCAAAGTGTGTTTTCAGAGTGGACTGAGAAAGAGGTGTCTCAGGTTAACTAGGCCATAAGGGGGCTTGGAGGCAGTTGTATATATTTCTGCATCGTCGATAGCTTGATGATTACACAGCATTTGAACTTCCTATATTAAGCCCAATTTGTAAGCATCTGAGTGGGTGCAAGACAAACGAAAGAGGAAGAATTTAGGGAAACTAGTGTTTTTGGAGGATGAATACTTTCTGTAAGTTTTTACACAAATTAAATTACTTATTTACGTCAGATAAAGTGCCCTGCTTTCGGTTTAATATTTACTCAACTGGGCACTTGTTTCCAAAGGACTGTGCATCAATGAACTTCCCTTTGAACATGAGGCAACTCACAGGAAGCCAGACATTCGGTTGATTTCAGAACCAGAGCATTGCATAAACATGTTCTCCGGGTACTTTTCCACTTCTATATTTTAAGCGGAAGTTTGCAATAGCACGACCAAGACTCGCGCCTCGGCCCGGCTCTTCAAGGTACAGTCTGAACACCAGGCATGAAAACGCATCGACATTGGTCAAATGTACCATCTCAAACTTACCTCACTAAAGGGAAGGTGGAGATCTTTTTCCAAGGGTAAGTGAATGACAATTTAATACGCTCACATTAGTAAATAAAAATAAGAGCCGACCAGCCGCAGTAGACTTGCCCCCAGCGCATATTAATAAGAGAATACCCCGATGACGTATCCGGCATCTGCACGACCAAGCTCTCTGACCTTGCTCAACTCACTCCATCTTCCACAGTTCTTGCTCCTCTTTACGTGGCACGGTGGCACACATTTGTGACTATCAACCGCACATTTGTGACTATCAACCGTGCATTTGTATAAACAGTTTTTGAAAGGATTCATAGAACCCCTTCATCTTCGTGGAGTATAAAGACCTTAAACCATCCCTAACAAATCCTTTTGTCCAGTCCCCTTGCCAGAGCTCTGTCAGAAGAGCTGGAGGCGGGGGTCCTTGCTGTAGAAATGGAAGACTGTTCATGGAGATGAGCAGAACTCGGTGTACTGAAGATCTTTGGATCACTGGGACGTTATCAACTGTGTTCCTCGGCATAGTCCTCACTTCAGCTGGCATGTGCCAAAGCCAGTTCTCTGATAGACCAGAAACCAAATATCTGCACCAGCATTTATTTGCTTTACACATTAGATATATTCATTTATTACTTCTTACTAACATTGTAATCCAATACCGAACGAAGGTACCCAGGCTAAAAGAAGGGGGCAGGTCCCCAACAAGCAACCTATTATCCTACAGCAATGCACACGCTGGAGACCATGGAGCAGATTGCATACAGTGAAATACTTAGGAATTCTGACAAGACCATCTCCCTACTATTTATTCATTGTTTAATATCCTATGGAAGAGTCAATCAAGCACCAACACCAGAGTGACCAGGTCGACCCCTAGTACCTGAAAGTAAACATGGACGGCTGCCAGCCCCATCATTTCAAAACAGAGTGTCAAAAGTATATGTTATCTAGATTTCTGTACTTTCAGATCTAGCAGCCTTGACCTGCCCTGTTGCTACAACTTCACCCACTCAACTTCCATGCTGACAATGCTGCTGCCAGCAGCAGAGGAGAGCATAGAAGAGAAGAGATGTATGTATTTGGAATTTGCCCTCCTTCTCTGTCACCTTCAGCAGCAGCTGCAACGATATCCTGCATTGTCATCAAGAGGGCAATAGAACTATTTAATCACAGTTCTTCCACATATTTGCAAGGGCTGTGGGGAAAAATACATTGAAGAGGCAAGGGCAAGAACAGCACTTTCCCCCAAACTTCATGAGAGAGGGACCGGGAACAAACAGCATTCCTGTCTGAGAACAGCATTTCCTTCTCGGGTGATAAAGTGTGGCCATGTGATACTTGCATGAATGCATGGATAAACATGGTATTTGTAAAGCACGAGCCTAGCCAAAGGCCGAGTGGGGCTGTACAAGGTCGAAGGAAAGGATATGTTAAAAAAGCGAATCAGGAAGTAGCTGATTTTTAGACTGTAGCTGCATCATGATGTAGTGTTCTTTAAGGATGTGCATCTTCAACTCTTTCCTGATTTTCAGCAAAGGTGGAGTTGGATGGGGGGCGGGGGGGGGGGCGTCCTGATGGATATAGAGAAGTTGCTCCAGGACCTGGGTGCATCGATGGAACGCACCTGTTGCCTTGTAATTTCATTTTGAACACATCTCTGTCTCCAGTGTGATGTGCTGGCAGTTGCTCTTGTCTGCAGTGAAAGTGGAGTGCTGGTTGTGTGTGGCTTTGTGAATGAAACAGCTGCTTTTGAAGACTGTGTAGGCTGCCGAGGGGAGCCAGAGCAGTTTCATCAGGATGGGGTTGATATGATTGTATTTCTTGAGGCACTCCATGTAACATGCAGCAGCCGCGTGAATGTGGTGGACGACCCATTAATGTCGACAGCATTATCCCAGTAGAGTGGAGGACATCAACCAGCATTCCCCTACTTTCAAGGAAAATGCTTCTGGAGCAAGCACCAGAGCCATTTCCTGAATTAAACAGAAAGTTTGGGCACAATGAAGGAGCTTTCCTTGAGTTTCTTTTAGTTGTTTGCTATGATGCATAAGAAGGCAGGGTTCCAGGATGACATTGATTGTGCCTCCGGACAGTAGAAAGCCTGAACAGTTTTGGGTGGCCTGGTATTGTTCCTCCCTGCATCCGAGCAACATTTCTACCAGATTGCAAAGCCCAGGTGCGATGAGCTGCAAAATATTTCAACACTAGATGCTGTCTATATCTGGTTCTTTAGCACATCCAGGGGGCAGACCAGACAGCTTAGTTCATTAACTTACTGGCTGTCCTTGAATCGCCTGTAAGTTAACCCATGACCTTGTTAACATCATGGTATTTATTTTACTATTTTTATGCATTTATTAGCTGTTTCATTTGACTATATGATATCAGCAGTAATTTTCGCCAGTTGTTTTTATTGATTTGTTACATTTGTATGTAATACGTGTGAAAAGGGGGAAGCAAATTGCAGTGATTGTGACAGAATGCTGTCCTTACGTAGGCACCGCTAATATTAGGCTGGTATTAGTTGTTTAAGTGAGCATGACAGAACATCATGCAGGTGCCAGGCATTATGCTCTTTTCACTGAGATGTGCCAGTGTTTGCACCTGCTTAGCAACCTCAGTATTTAGCAACTGCTTTTCCGGCTTTCAAAACATAATAGCATGGAAGAACCTTAAGCTCTCCTAGCATGTTGAATTAAGCTGTTACGTGCAACAAGGGTGGGGCCAATCTTTCACTAAGTGGTGTGCACACATGCAGGCTTGAGAGATTTTAGGTCTTCTCAAAGTGTCTGCGGCCTATTGCCAGGTTTCAGTATGAAGTTGAAAAACAAATAGAAATCCCTAAATCTTGGCACAAGTCCCACCTTTTGGATAAGGGTTAATTAACTGTTTTCTAGTAATCTAGAAGCCACCAAAAGGAAGGGGCGAGGAGAGGATGGAGGGGTGAGTAAAGTTGCCTAATGCACAAAGAAAAAAGACCATAAAGGCAGAGGAAAATTAAAGAACGGTTTCAACTAAGAGCAGGACTAGACAGGTCGAGGTTTGCTGTCATTCTTGTTTCTCCGAAAAGGCACATAGCTGGCAATCTACTACAGGGCTGACTAGAGATTAACTAACATGTTTAATCTCTTTACAGACCCCCTACTTAACCCATGTCTTCAAAAAGGCTCCAGAGCTCTGACTGTTGTATATTTTAATAAATATTTTTCAAAAGAACTACAGCACAATCTTTCACATGGATGTCATAAATTATTCAAGCTTTGTGGAGTTTACATTTCATAAAAGAGCAGGATATTTAGACTTAATATTAAAAGATTGTCTCCAACATATAACCACTGCTAGAAAGGGCACCAGTCTTTTTTCATTTTCATATTTGCCACTATTCAGTGATCTTCAGACACATGAGGCCCTATTATGATGTCGGTCGGAAAGCCTCTTACTGCAGGTCAGAGGTTTTCGGACGACATCTAAGGTTAATAGTCTGACGCACTTATTACAATGAAGGTGTAAACCGGACGTATATTCCAGCTGGCTTCCTATGGGCTCAAGGACCCCATTGGCCAGTCAGAACTGCAACGTAATCCCTTAAGGACAGCATTTCTGCCATTGGTGTTACGATGTCGGTTTTCGACAGGCTTTTCATGTCGGACTTTCTGACATGAAAAGCCTGTTGGAAAGTGACTTTGGGGGGCCCTAGCTGGGCCCCCATGCCTCTGCGGCCTCTAGTTGGGGTTATGGGGGGGACCAATGGTGCCTCCCTGGTAATCCCTGCACTGTGTGACAGGCACCGTGAAGTGCCTGTCATGCAGTGCAGGGATTAAGAAAAACTCCCATTACTCTATGGGAGTTTATGCTGCAGCCAGTTTCCAACCGCAGCACAAGCTCCCGTAGGGAACTGGAAGCTGGCAACCGCACCATGTGCGGTTGCATCATAATTGTGGTGTCGGGATCGCCGATCAGAGATCAGTCAGACACGACGATGTATGAAGGAGGCTACTCCGACCGACATCGCAATGATGCCCATGATGCCATGTTTGTTTTTTCCCCATCTGTCATAAATGCCTTTATGTATGTGAATTTATACAGTGTGAACTAAACAACATAGCTTGTCCCTGAGGGGCTCCTTTTGCGATCCCTATTTCCAAGGAGAAGAATTTCTTTCATTTCATAAGTATTAGTAGAGTGCATGAAACTGAGTAGCAGTTGTAAGTGAATTGATTTTAAAAAGTGTCTTCATTAATGCATCAATATATACTCTAGCAAGTCTTACTGCCACATGTTAAGAAAATAATGGCGATAAAAAATGGCAGTGACAGATGTTTAAATCTGTGCAAAAGGTTTGTAATACCTGCTACTATTAAGTCATAAACATCTAGGCGTAAATATGAATTCTGATGAACATTTGGAGTAATCCAAATGTCATTCTACATTTGGCTTTTGTAGAATGTAAATGCCATTAAAGGCAGAGAGTCAAATTCTGACAACTAGCCTTCAGATAAAATATAAAATACTAATTATTGTTAAATATAGAAATATGTCTTTGATATTGTGAGGGGCAAGGCCGGAGGTATATACGCCGAGAGGACTTGTACTCAGCGTTTGCACTACAGATAACGAAAACATATTCGCATTGAAAAAACATTTGCATTGGATGGTTTACACATGAGGGAGAATTATTGGAGTGTGCGGATTTGAGATATATAGATTAGTCAGTGACTGGGGAACATATGAAGATTGGCCGGGATGGAAGTATAACTGGTGTGAAGGTGTATAATGAGAAGTAGTAGAGGAAGACAGCCCTGAAGAAGTTGTGGGGAATGCCCTGTATGACAAAACACGTGTTGGCTGGGCAAAAAAGAAAGAAAATAAAGAACAAAGAAAATAATTTATGCATTTGGATCAGATATTTTGTTTGTAATAAGATAAGGTGTGTGATCGGGATTTGAACTGTTTCATGTGAAGTGATCAACTTAGGTCTCCATTGAGGAGGTTGGGTGATTTCTCCTTCCCTTGGAGCACAACTGATTTTATATTGGGCAGTTAGAAAGAATAACTCGTGAGGAGCAAACGAGTTAATCATCACCCAATTGTGTATAAATTATAAAAAAAGAATATACATAGTATATCAGTAGTCAGTGTAGCTTCTTCAGGTGGAGTGTGATGTTTGGTTGTCTGAGGAGGTTGAGGATGCGTCTGGCCATTGAGTTTGATATTGTCTGTAGCCTCTTCAGGAGGCATGCAGTGATTCCTACATTAAGTTTGTTCTTGTAGTCCAGCCTGCTAGTGATGAGGGACTGTGTGAATGTCCTTCTGGTGTTGCCTAGGAGCCACCCAAAGATCTTGTATGGCATGCGTAGGGTGTGAGAGCAGGTGGAAGAGCATGCATTTAACTGTTTCTTCATAGATAGCTTGCTGTCCAAAATGATGCAGAGGTTTCAGGTGTGGTCTTTCGGGGCAGGGGATGGGCTGAGTTCAGCAGGTCACCATGCGTCGTTCCATGGAGAGGTGTTGTTACCAAAGATGAGGACTTCTCCAGTCTGCAACGTTCAACATATATATGTGGAAGTTGGCTCTGGTGGTGGAGGGGTCTTCAGACCTTGAGAGGATGAGCTTGGTGTTGTCAGCGTTGGAGATAATGTTGAGATGATGTGGTCTGACTGTGTTGGCCAGGGGGTCATGTACATTTTGAAAAGGGTTGGGGCTGAGGAGCAATCCTTGAGGAACACCACAGATGATCTTGAGTTCTGAGGTGAACAGTGGGAGACTGATTCTTTGGGTTCTTCTGGTGATGAATTATGCAATCCATTTAAGGGTGTCTCCCTGGATTCCAATGTGGTGGCGTCTGTTGATGAAGATGTGATGGGAGATGGTGTCAAATGCAACTGACAGGTCCGGGATGATGATGGCTGCCATTGGAAATTGGTTTTTTGGTTTGCTAATAAGTTTGGTGTAACTTGACGAATTTTCCAAAATCTTTCCCCCCAAAAAGGCTCCTCCACCTTTGCTTCTTCCTGGAAAGTTTTGAAATGATCTGTGAATCGGGGCTAGGAAAAATGGTGGGCCCCAAAACCTTTTTTCTCTATGCAATTTACCACGGGAAAATTGAGCTGCAATACCACAATAAATTGGCCGCATTGAATTAACCCAAATTTGGCTGAAATCTTTTTTTTGTTATATGGTATAATCTGCTGAGTAGTTTTTTGGAAATGAAGGTTCAAAATGTATGTATAGTTCACCTGCAGAGATTCTGCGGCCCCAATACACCAACAAATAAGATCTGATTGGCTGCCACAATATCAACACAGATGTTGCAGCAGCTATTTTAGGACTTGGACTCCCACCTTTTCAATTTTAATCCCTCTATGTGGGTTAGGGCCAGGTGGTTTGTTGCATCATTGTTTGAGGTCAGGTGAGGGGGGCATGTGGCCCCCTCCTGAGCCATTATATGCCCCTGGAGGCCCAATCCCCTGGCCTACCCAGGACACCCAGGCAATGAGAGGCAATGGGGATGGGGGAGCCCCAAGACCCCTGTGGCCCTGGCCGACTTTCTTGCCTGTACCCATCTCAAGTGTGGTGGTAGCCAGCTACATTGGTTTGCTCCCACCAGCCAGGCATGGCTAGATTACTGCACCCGTTGGGCAGCAGCAATCTTGTGTTCTCTTTGAGAGTGCAGGCAGGTAGTTGAAGTTCTACCTGCCTGTGCTCTTGCAGGCAGGGAACAACACAGTGTCCCAGGTATGTGGTCCAGGGCCCATTATATGTGTCTCAAAGATGGCTGAGTGTGTGTGAGGGGCTGTATCGGTGACTGTGGTGGCTGTGTAAGTGGCTCTATGGGCAAATGAGTGTGTGTGTAAGTGGCTGTATGGATGACTGAGTGGCTGTGTGAATGGCTCTGTATGTGAGTGACTGACTGGCTGGCTGTGTAAGTGGATGTATGGGTAAGTGACTGGCTGTTTGACTGTGTGTATGGGTAAGTGAGTGGGTGTGTGAGTTGCTGTTTTGCATAGTAAGTAGTTGTGTAAGTGTCTGCATAAATGAGTGAGTGGGCACGTGAGTGAATATATTGATGTGTGAATGGGTATGTAAATGGTTTTGTAGATGAGTGAATGGATGTGTGAGTGGCTGTGTGAGTGAGTGATAAGCTCTGTTAGTACTGTAGCTGTATGAGTGAGTGAGTGGTTGTGTGAGTGGCTGTATGGATGAGTGACTGATTATATGAGTGTCTGTATGGGTGTGTGAATGGGTATGAATGGTTGTATGAGTGTGTGAGTGACTGTATGAGTGGCTGTATGGGTCTGTGAGTGGCTGTGTGTGTGGCTGTATGAGTGACTGTGTGTCAGTAGTTGTATGGGTCAGTGAATGGGTATGTGAGTGGTTTGTGGGTGTGTAAGTGGGTTTGTGAGAGGTTGTATGGGGTGTGAATTGGTTCTGTGGAGGATACATATAATCAGTGATATCATTTGAGATGTCATCAATGAGTGCATGTGTGGACCTGTGGGTAAGTGTGTGAGTCTATGAGTGAGGGGGTGTGTGAGTTTCTTAGTGGGTCTGTGAGTGGGTGTGTGAGTCTCTGAGTGCGTCAGTGAGTGCGTCTGTAAGTGAGTGTGTCAGTGGGTCTGTGAGTGGGCATTTGAGTGTATGAGTGGGTCTGTCAGTGAGTGCATGGTAAAAAAGTGGGGAGGGCGGTAAATTCCGTTCCGCTCACGGAATTTGCAGAATTTGGGTAATTCTGCGTTCCACAGAGAATCCGGAATTGCCCAAAATTCTGCGTTCCGCGGCTTTGTGGAATTTTTGGCTTGTTCGCGTTCTCAAAACGTGTGTTCGCAAGATATTTCCCCCCGAGCATGCAAACAGCGTTTGCAAACAGGAAAAAAGCACAGCGAACAAGCAATTCCGCGCGATTGCAGACCCTCTGCGTGCTTGCGGAGATTTTTTACCATTTCGCGGAGCTTTGCGTAGCATGACTACACAAATTCGGCCCATCCCTAGGGAGCAGGTCCTTGTGCCAGCTCCCCCTGTGATGGTCCTCTTGTCTAGCTTGCCTACAGTCCTCTACCCTCTGCTGCCTTCAGTTTTGTGCCTCCTCCGATCATTTTCTGCTAATTTTTCAGCCTCTTCTCTGCTTGCTTCTGCCCTCTATGTTGCCTCTTTCTGCCCATTCTGCCTGGTATTTTGTTTCTTTCGGCTAGCTCCTGACCTTTATTCTACCTCTTTCTGCTAATTTCTGATCTCTATTTTGCCTCTTGCTCCCCTTTTTGACCTCTATTTTGCCTCTTTCTGCTCATTTTGTCTGTGATTTTGCCTCTTTCTGTTTGCTCATGACCTTTTTTTTGCCTCTTTCTGCTTATTTCTGACCTCTTTTCTGCCTCTTTCTGTTAGTCTCTGAGTCTGAGTTTTATTCTGCCTCTAGCTGCTTGTTTGTCACTTGTTCTTTTGCTTCTGCTGCGCATTGCTGACCTTTCTCTCTCTCTCTCTCTCTCTCTCTATATATATATATATATATTCACTTAAAAAACCATAGGTTTCACACATGTTATAGTTAGCTGGGCATTTTCCTCGTGAAAAACCAATGAAATTCCCCCGTTATAGTTAGTGCAGGCAACTATAACTCACGCGACCGTAACCCGCTGCTGATGACGTCAGATATTACATCACTGTATTTACACATTTATATACCCATGTCTTCTTCCTTTTTTTTTTAGCTATACATATATTTATTATTTTTTTTTTCAGAAAGACACATATGTCATCAGTGATGTAATATCTGACGTCATCAGCAGCGGGTTACGGTCGCGTGAGTTATAGTTGCCTGCACTAACTATAACGGGGGAATTTCATTGGTTTTTCACGAGGAAAATGCCCAGCTAACTATAACATGTGTGAAACCTATGGTTTTTTAAGTGAATTTGCAAGGTTTTTTAAATGCTAATTCCTAACTATAACGTGTGTGAAACCTATGGTTTTTTCAGTGAATTTGTACGTTTTTTTAAATGCTAAGTTACTTTACGCCGTTCGTGCTGTGCGCGCACGGTGGGCACGCCCCCTTCACGCAGTTCGTTCCGTGCGCGCACGGTGAGCACGCGGTGCGCTTTGCGCACCGCGCGCCCACTTTACGCAGTTAGTGCCGTGCACGCACGGTGCACTTTGCGCACCGTGCACGCATGGTGGGCACGCAGTGCGCTACGCGCACCGCGCGCCCACGTTACGCTTATGGGCCATGTACGCACGGTGCGCTTCGCGCACCGTCCGCACAAGGAGGGCACATGATACGCTTTGTTGTTAAGGGTTTTGGCATAAACCGTTACAGTAATATAAGCCAGGCACGCGCACTGCGCTACTCGCAGCATGCGCACACGGGGGGACTGACATTGCAATTTTATTTTTAAGAATTTACATCGTGCGCGCACGCTGCGCGAACCTCGTGGAATTTTTTTCATTTCTATAGTGCACGCACGCTTCGCGCACTCGGCGAATTACCGAAAAAAATTAAAACATTTTAATTGCCCTTGGGGGACCTCTTGGGACCCCTTGACCCCTGCTAGGGGGTCAGGAACTGTCCAGCGTGCCCCCTTTACATGTTTTTCTCCTTTGTGTTTCACCCCCCTCTCAGTGCGAGAGACAAAATGGCGGCCGACACTTCCTGGTTTTGACCGATTCGAATGTTTACTAAGATGTAACAACCAATCAGAAGTGCGCTCGCGGACGGCCGAGTGCACGCACCCTGCGCGCACGCTGCGCGCGTATAGATATATATATTGATTTAAATGCTACTTTCTCAGAAAATACTGAACAGATTTACACCAAACCTGCAAAAGGCACCAAACTGACATTAGGCCTACCTCTCTGCCAAATTTCACATAATTCTGTTCAGCCGTTCGGGCTGTAGCTGCGACTAAAGTCCCTATGGAAAAATCCATGGGGAAAACGTGTTTTGGGGTCCCCCCTTTTCTCGGCCCCCGCTTGACGAATCACCCCGAGACTTTCAGGGTAGGAGCTGAACGGAGCGCCCCATTAGTTTTGAAAATTTCGTGAGGATTTGTCAACCGGCGCCAAAGTTATTCAAAATAGAATTTTGAGATTTCCTATGGAAACTAGGTTGTAACTATAACTATCTACTGGCGACCGCCAGTAGATAATATATATATACATATATGCAAAAAGGAAGCAAACAGGATACTCTGGGTAGTTATCTGAATTAGTTCACCTCAAATGTCTGTTTCTCTAGCAGAGCTTTTAAGCATGGGATCAGCACACTTCCATCCACGCCAAAGAAGAATATGACAGTAACTTTTACCTTGGTGGGGAATGCTCTGTGTTAATCATATGTTTTAAAACTGTGTTCGAAAAACAGACATTTGAGGGGAGCAGATTCAGAGTGCTGGTGGTGTTGTAGTGTGCTCCATATAAAGAAACTGCTCTCCACCTGAAGTTGGTAACGACCCAGACTTCCCTGCTTTCTTTTTTGCTACACTGTAAGCCTGAAACTGTATCGTCATCATGACGTATACCGGATGCTCCCGTGTGTTTGGGCAAAGCTATATCTTACTGATGACTTCTAATTAGACCAAAACACATATGCCAGGGTTTGCTTTTATTCGTTCCAGATTGGTTTTGATGGTATTTTACCAATCCAAAGTTGCAATACTCTGCCTGAAGTGGTAGAAGGCTCTCCTGCATTTTTCAGATTGGCATGGATGGCACTAGCTTATCCTATGCTTAAAGGCTTTGCTGTAAGAATGGCAAAAGGCTTTGTCACATTCTGGATCAGCATGGATGGCAGTGTGCTAATCCAATGTCTAAAAACGTTGTTAGAAAACAGACATTTAATGTTAGCAGATTCAGAGTGTCACTGGTGTTGTAGGGTGCTATGTTCACCCTTAGTGGCTTACGGCATGCCCAGACATGGGTCCATTGCTCGCTGTGCCACTGGATTTAAGCTAACCTGACTGAACGAAAACATAGTGGAAAGGGGACATGAGAAATAGCTCTTATGCTTATGATCAGTCCATAGGTGAAAATTCAGCAGCAAAAGTGAAAGAAAAGCTGTCTGACCGAAGATGCTGGATATATATCACACCAAGATAGGAAAACAGGCAGATATGTGTAAAGTGGCGTGTAATACTTTAAGTGAATAATGACGATGTTGATCTCATTGAGGCTTCCAGATACTAATGATGTAGCTTTAGGATAAAGCCAATCACTTAGTCCTGTGCCTTTTGCAGTTTTCTATGATTTGATCTGGGTGCCATATTTGGGGAGACACGGATCATGGTGAGAACATAAGGTGGATACAGAGATGACAACTCAACAAGCAGAGGAAGCAATGGGCAGTCAGGCAATACTCAAACAAAAGCCACATTAGAGTTTGATTATGTCAAAAGCAATGCCAGCCATGTTCTGGTAATCCAAAGATAAAGCTTAGCAAAGCACCTTCTCTTGGTGACCCTGGCTTGGATCGCTCTTCTACCTCATCCACGGCAGGGACCAACCCAATGGCCCTTTCCTCTTTCATACATAACATGTCCCTAATCGATGTATGGAAGGAACACCACCTGAGGAGTGCTGATCCACATTTTATTCGAGATCACACAGATCCTTCTCACGTCTCAACTATTTTCTCCTCCCCAAGCGTGGTGGCCACTTCGCACTCACCATCCGCATGTTGGCGAGGGGACTGTTGGAACATTCACTGATATTGCTAGATCACAGGAGCTTCCATTGTAAGAAAGAGTTACATGAGGCCTGTTGCTGTATGTCTGAATTATTTCTGAAAGAAAACTGTGGGTCAGTAGAATCTCCAGTAGTCCTCAGCGAGGCCCTCAAGACCACCCTATGAAGTGGAAATTATTAGCTTAGACAAGGGGCAGCGAGGCTGACCCCAACAGAAGGGGACAGACCCTCAGTCTAAGATCCTTGGCCTTGAACAGCACTACATTGCTAAGGCAGAATACTCAATCCTACACGACTCACTACACACTTAAACACTGCTTCAGCAGGAATCTATGCAAGAAGCCCAGTAGACATTGATGGTGACACGCAACCATGTTCACCAATAGGGAGACAAGGCAAGCAAACCGCTGCACGGGTTATGTACACCCTGCACCTCCAGCACCCCCACAGTTTTTATTGAATCAGTCCAAGGCTACCACAAAACAGGAAGCAGATCCGTAGTGGAGGTATTTTCTGGGTATTACCAGTGACTTTATAGTCCTGATTCTCAGGCCCCACAGTCGGCCTACACCAGTTTAAGACTGACTTGCGATTGACTTGCCTGCCACTGATAGACCGCAACTCATTAGAGGCATAGATCACTTCCGAGGAGTTGAGGACTGCCCAAGGCCAGCATCGGATGAGCAAGGTGCCGGGACCCAACAGCTTCCTGGCAGAGTTATGGAGACTTATATGGCCTCAGGCAAGCAAGCCTGTGCTGCAGACCTTTAGTGAAGCACTGACAATGGGCAAGTTGTCTAGTAGAGACCATAGGGCAGCAGACATAGTAGTTATCACCAAGCCTCAATTGAACCCACTGTGAGGAGTACAGACCAATATAATTGCTATATATGAAGGTAAAGGTATAGGCCAAGGTGTTAGCTAACTGACTATTGGGTGTGATTGCCCACCACATCCATCCCGATCTGTTCCGGTTCATCCCTCAATTGGCCACCCAACATAATCTATGTAGGGTTGATAAAACCATTGAGTTGTGCACCATTCTACCTGGACTTCAGGCTCTGTTACTAGTGGATTTTTAGAAGGCCTTCAACTTGGTGGGTTGGGATTATTTGTTTGCCTTGTTGATCCATTTCCAGTTCAGACCGAAATTTAATTGGTATGTGTGGCTGTTACACATGAGCCTCCATGCAAGAGTGTGGGCTGTGGGGGGCCATGTCAAACTGGTTCAATATAGGGAGAGGCAAACGCCAGGGATGCCGCCTTTCTGCCCTGCTCTTTGCCTTGGCAACAAGCCCCTGGTGGCCTGGTTGAGAGTGGATGCCCTGTTTCGTGGCTTACAAAGATCCTGACTATCACCGACAGGCTCTCCCTTTTTGCTGACAACGTCATATTATTTCTAGATGACCCTGCTGTGACAGGACCAAGGGCTCTCCAAAGTCTCCAGATGTTTGGGACCTACTAGGGCCTCCGTATTAACTGACCAAAGCCGTCCATTTACCACATTGTCCAGTGTCCGATGCCCAGTGCCCACGCCCACCAGAGTTACAGGTGCTCCCTGCGGGCTTAATTAGCTCAGGGTATTTGTTGCGGAAGACAGAGCCTGTGCCTATGAGGCTAACCTCCAATCTCATCTGACAGGTCTGGCAAAACACATGAAATTCTGGACCTCCCTCCTGCTATCTTGTCCTCTGCCACTTGGCCATATTCCAGATAGATTCCCTCCTGTGGATTTTATATCAGCTCCAGAACCACGCTTTCCCCATCAAGCATGTATTCTTCACCAGAGCCAGTTTTCTGATACAAGACCTCTTGTGGGGCGGGTCCCCAGGGTTGCCCTTGGGAAGTGTTGTTGGCTTGCCATTGAGGGTGGTATAGCAACCCCAGATCTACTGTCATACTACAGGACGGCCCACCTATTGGTGATCAATTACTGGTGTTTAGGGGGTTCTGCAACACAGCGTATGCGGTACAAGGATGGGTTATGGAGGAAAACTTTCTCCCTCATTTTCTGTTTGTCAGTGATGCCCCACACTTTTTACCCACCTCCACGCAAGTGGTGCTGTTTATTTAGGCAGCCGCCATGGAGACCATGGGATGAGCGAGCCGACTCACATTAGAAACTCAGCTGTAGAGGGGGGACCAGACTTCCGCAGGGCACAGTGACAGCACTCCTCGGGTTCACTCAGTGGGACAACATTGGCATATCGACCTTGGGAGACATGCTCCATTATGGGTGTCTTAAGTCCTTTCAGGAGCTAGGAATGGAATATCACCTGCACTTCCCCCAGTTCTGAAATGCACCCATTTTGCCGAATAATGTGGTCATCACTGAATACTCTCCTCTAGTGGCAAAAATCTAGCTACCTGACATCAAGGAGCACAAATTATCCATCCTCTATCAGATGCTGTAGCACAATCTGCCAGATCCCATAGTGGGGGTGTGGGAGGTGTGGACGCAGGACTTGTGGCCGCTGGAAGACGACGATGGGCTTGAAGCAACAGCTACCCCTAAGGCAGTTGTGATAGGCTCTCAGTTGTGCTTGATTATACTCAAACTGCTACACTGCACATATCTGATTAGGGCATGGCTATTCAAAATTGGGCTGAGTGCTCGAGGAGATTGCCTGCGCTATGGAGACCCCACAGGATACTTACTCAGAATTGTACACTTCTGGGAGGGAGTGTTGGGGACCTTGGAAACTGTATTAGGTTGGACAATCCCTGGAGACCTCAAACTGATCCTACACATTACGGAAGACATAGGGGAGACAGATGCAAGAGAGCACTGCTCTGATTGTGACTGCTGATGGACAAATGTAAAATTGCAAGGGCTAGGACATCATGGCCCCACTCACGTTTGTGTGGGCCAAACGGACCTCTGCATGGGCCTAGAATGCTCAGTATACCTGGCCTGGGGTTGCCCACAGAAACATAAAAAAGTCTGGTGAGACTGGGCCGGGTACAGAAGGATACACCTGGATACATGCCCATTTTGCTCATGGTCTTTGGAGATAGAGGTACAATATTTTGGGGCTGGCCCCGATTGACTTTGTGAGACAATGTTTAATGACTTATTGTCTCAAGCTTAGCCTCGAAGGGGAGGGACCTGTGGGGCTCTCTCAGTGGGGCTGCACAGTGAACTGTGAAGGTTGTAATTTATTTTTACTGCTGTATCTGTACCGAATCTGGGTGTGTTAGATAAAACATTTCTCTTTTAAAATTTATTCTCTGGTAACTGAGGCTGTACATTCACTGTTTCTACCCAAGAATTTCATCATCTGTGAAGGAATCAGAAGTTACTTTTTCTGATTTATTAAAAAACCCAGAGACTCCAACAACTCCTCATCCTAATTTATTATCAAAATATGGTCTAAATAGGTTCTCATCCATATACCCCTTTCTCTCAATAACCCCACAACAGGTCTCATTAACTTTGAAAGACACCAAGAGGCTGATGAAAGACAAAAAAGAAGACACTTGAACTGATATAACTGGCCCTCCCATCTGAACTGTAGGAAAACCTGACTCTCTAAAGCAATCAGAACTAAAACATATGCACCTTTCAGATCCTTTTTTACCATCCACTCTAAGTCGTGCAGAACATCTCTCAGTAGATGAATCCCTTCCATTTTGAAATGCCTGTATGTCACAAAATAATTCAATTCCCTTAAGTTTATCACAGGTCTCTAACCTTTTTCCTCTTTTTCCACCAAGAACAGGGTACCCACAAACCCAACCTGATCCTCGTCCACCTACACAACGTAGATGTTGCTCAAAATGCAACTCCTTCAGAACTTTCCCTTGGATGGGCCTTAAATTGAATTCTATTACATACCCCTAATATGAACCAATCACCCAAAGATCATTTGTAGTCTTTTCCCGTTCTTACATGAAACACTTCATCCTGCCTCCTATCTTTCTGTGGATAAAACCAGAAGCAGTCCTCAAACTCAACTTGTTCTGGAAAATTAACTTGTGCTCTTTCTCTTGCAGACCTAGTTGTGCTTCCTCTTCCTTTTTGGGTAAAAAAAACTTGCTGATCCTCGATTTACCCTGAATGTTCCACAGACATGACTATAGGGGGCTTTATAGTAGACGCAACCAAAAGGTCGCCCTCTCCTTCCTGCCCTTCCATATTAACATCCTCTACCAAAAACATTCCACATAGAACTGTGGACCTTATCCAAAGCAGTGAATATCTGGACAAATTTCCCATGGGATTTTACTAACCATTCACCAAAAAGCAGACCTCTCATTTGCTCACTAGTCTCCTTTTTAGATAAACCTCCCAGCTTTGGACTAAGTCTGGGGGGATAACTTTGATCCGCCAGCGAAGTTTTCCAAAACTCTGTAATTGCAGCAAAGCGGAGTAAGACTTACCTTCCTCCAGCCAAATCAATGTCCTTCCTCCTCCAGCTGCTGCCTCTGGCTCCACTCGCCTTCTGCTGTGCTACTCCTGTTCAGTTAAAATTAACAGGAAGACCTGCAGTGCATATGACGTACTGCATTAAGCCATGCATGGCCCTATTAAATCCCATAACATGGTCAGGCATGCCTTTTACGCAGGCCCTATTATGTGGGGGGGTTAGCAGGAGGGGGAGTGGGAAGGGGTGGGGTTTAGCTGGGCACGGGTTAAGCGGGGGGGTCAGGAGGGACGAGGGTAGAGTGACTCCGCCAGCCATGGAACTCTGCTGAATTTCACTGAGTTTTCTAGTAACTCTGTTAAAATCTGCAGAGTACTACTACGTAAACCCCGTCCACCCCTGCTTTGAACTAAGATGCAACAACACAGCCTTACGTCTCCTAGAAATGAGACCTGAGTTGGCATTTCCCAGAAAACATAGTCCAAATCATGATCACTGCTCTTTGCATATGCCTCCTCCACCAAGTCAAAAACCATCTAATAAATTACCCTCGCATTGCTTCAACGATCTTGCTAAATCATTCTTTGGGTCTCCTCCCAATTAAAAAAAGATATGTAACTAAATCAGGATCCAAATTAGTCATAGTTTCCTTATCACCAAGCACTGCGCAAGAACATTCCACTCTCGTATTTCGTTCCTATTTCTCCAATGGTCTCCTATTCCAATATTTAATATGCTGCACCAAATGATCCATTGGCCACCAATCCAAGTTCCTTGGATGTCTGATTTCTGAAGGGCTAAATATCTTCTGCAACATATAATTCCTGATCTCTTGCCGCACACTATCATTCAAACTCTCACTACCCGCATCTCTGAACCCATCATCATACCCCAAATCCAGTATATATTCATTCAAATCCCGCTGTGTATCTTGTTGATGTCCAGTTTGCTGAAAAACATTCACTTTCACAGAGAAACCCTGCTCTCTGCATGTCGCCCTGGGAAGCATTCTATTGTGACTCATTAAGGACATCCATCCTCTGAAAAACCTGAGACTCCGGGTCCCTTTCAGTGCTTCCTCTTTTTCAAATATTTTCCACCTGGATCCCTATTTGATCTGTCTTCCTATTCCGATAATGGCCAAACCTCACAAGCATTCACAGCATTCTCTTTCCTTTTGCATGCTTTTAAGAAACACCTAATTGTCTCATAAACAGTATCTTCTAACTCTTCACAGATCACTTTTCTAATTATCTTCGATTGTTCCTCTTGTGTTAAAACAAGTTCCTTCAGACAACTTCTTCTGTTATCTAATGGAACCAGCCTGGTTGAATACTTATTTTCAAAAGTTATTTTGCCTCAATTTAAATTCTGGAGATGAAACGCCTCTTATCTCCAATCTAATATGAATATTTGCATAGAAAGACATCACCCGACAAACCTCTGTGTAAAGTTATACCATCTTGACAATTATGAGCACGTTGCTTAGCAACCCTCCAATTATGCCAACATTCCATCAGAAAGCATGGCTTCATCTAAATGGCCAAAAACATGCTCAAATTCCCATAAAACAAGCGTGATGGGACATCGTGCCATCACACTTAGCCCAAAAAAAAGATGGCTGCTGCTATCAAACGGCCTCAAAAGAAGCTGAAGCTTCGTATACTTAACGATCACCTGTCAGCGCGAGCACTTGGACCAGCATAAGTCAGCTCAATTGAAAACTGACATACTTACCTTACTTTCAAATATCTACACGTACTTCGACCTTTATTAAAAGTTTAAAGTGAACTTTCAAATCCAATCTTAGTTAAAATAATAATAATACATCTGAAGAAGTAAACTCACTTTAGGTTAACTGAAAATAAAAAACCTAGGGGCATATGCATCAAGCCATTTTCAGTTCGCAAACGAGCCGATTCACAGAATCGGCCTGTTCGCGAACAGAAAAAGGCCATTTCTAATGCATCAAAGGCTTGACATTCGCAATTGCAAATAGAGAAATGCAATTTGCGATTCCCTAATGTACATGCAGGAAGCCTTTATTAAATGCGAATTGTGCATTTAGGAAACGCTAACTGCTATCAACTTCAAGTTGATGGTAACCATGTGCATACTTTGAAAAATGCACAAAAATGCATTTTTCAAAGTGCCATAGGGCACGTGTGGGCTTGACATGTGCACACTTTCTTTTTTAGGGGTGATTTGGGGGAGACCTTAGGCCCCCAGGCACCCTTGGCTTGGCATTCGCTAATTATGATGAACAATTTGGTAATCACAAATTATCAAACGTAAAACCATTCATTCCTAAGGGCCTTTAGGCCCATAGGAATGAATGCAGTCATATTACCTAATAACAATTCGCTATTTACTGAATCACTATTAGGTAATGTAAAGGAATCGCAAAATATTTTGTGATTCCTACATGCATTGCATTTTGCGATTCCAAAATAGCGATTCGGTAAAAATCGCTATTTTAGAATCGCAAAATGTATGCTTGATGCATGTGACCCTTATCATCAAAATCATCACTATACATTCCAAAACCTCGCAATCCTTAAAGTACTTATAAAGGCAACCCTATACGTATCTGCTCAGAAGCAGCACAAAAAAGAGGAAGGAAATGGTGGTTGTCGAGCTTATATGAATTACCAGTATTCTATATTGGATTGTGTGCTCATATTGTGTTCTATTATTGTATCTTTGAAGTATTTGCTGCTCAGAGGTGGTGAATAAAAGGTTTCCGCATAATGCTGGCCCCCTGTCTTGTCATAAAATCTGAAGGCTACAGGCTTTAGTTGCCACTCTCTCACATTTAATGCCTACTATCAAAGATGGTTTGATAATGAAGAGAAACAGTTCAAAGTACTATATACCATGACTTCTAGCTTCACCCTAAAAGCTGTGAAACATATTGTTACCATAATTGCAAAATAATATTTACCTCACTTTGGTCACCACAACAAAACATTTCTCATGTTAAGCCTCAAAATCAAGAGAAAAAATCTGCCCAGTATCCAGCTAGATATTACCAAACGAAACACTGCCTTTTCTCTGGGTCCTTTGGTAGTAAGCAGTTTCTGGAGACCATCCTTCATGAATGATCTTATTTACCAGTCGTGCCCCATGACCTCATATACTATTGTGCTTTAAATTGATATCCTATTTGTGATTATTCCTACACAGCTATGATGTTGCCAAGCACCTGACCACAATTGAATAAACCTGGCTGCCCTCTGACATCTGAGTTTTAACTTTTGCCAATGCAGGCTTATGCACTTAACAATCACCATGTGCTAAATTCACCAATAACTTAAACACACCGGAGCAGATTTATGAGGTTTTGCCGTAGGGAAGCGCAGCAGGCCTTCCTGCTGCGCTTCCCTACGGCAAAAGAAAAGGGCAGGGATGCACCGTATCTATAAAATGCGGCGCATTCCTGTCCTTTTCCCCTGCGCCGGCGCACAATGGGCTGCCTGCGCCAACGCAGGCCCCTCTGCACCATGGTGCAAGGGTGCCTGCGTTGCGGAGATGAATATTTTTGTACAGGAAGGGAAACCTTTCTGTACAAAAATAATCACAAGAGGTTTTTCCTCTTTGTATGGGTGCTGCAGAATGCAGCACACATAGAAAAAGGAAAAACGAGGAGAAATAAAGATATTTCTCCCCGTTGCGCCTCCCTTACGCCTCCCCTGGGGAGGCGGAAGCTTTTGGCGCTGCCTCAGATTTACGATTTCTCGTCAATCTGGGGCAGTGTCAAAAGGCAATGGATGTTGCTGGGAACGCCCCCAGCAACACCCATTGCACTCCCCTTTAACGCAGAACACTGCGTTAAAGGGACTGATATTTATGAGGCAGCATTAAGCCAAAAAAAGTGGCTCAGTGCTGCCTGATAAATATCACGCAGGCTTCTGCGCCACGGAACGTCACAAAAAGTGACGTTCCGATGGCGCAACGAGGCTCATAAATCTGCCCCTCCATTGCCACACACACCTTTCAAAACAGTTAATACAGACGTGGGTATACTTTTTTAACACCCATTTAAGCCTCCCTTGCATAGCCAAGGAATTTGACACAATTGTCACCAGTCAGCTCTTTCCATGCAGCTTAGTTAGTGCTTTCTAGTCACTAAACCATCCACCCCAAATGGGAGGAGGGCGGGTTGTGAGAATCGATATAACTCAATATATCAAAGGATGGTCTGTGATTTACTCACCTCCATTGTCAAACACATCCAAATTGAACGTAAGGCACTCTATTGAACACAAATTGCTTTAAAGCTGCATCCACAAGGGTAAGCTTGGCATACTTCACCCCATTCATTATCATAGTTAATGCCCACTCACTTCCACAACATTTCTGCAGTAACCACAGCACTGCTTATCACATCAGTCGTAATAATACTAACCTGTAATTTGAACTTCATGAAGGGTCTCTGGCACTGGTAACAAAGATGACAATCGTTCAAGTATGTATACATTAGAACTATAGACCAATAAAATACACTGCCATGGCTTTAAGTTAGCCTTTGTCAAAGGGAAAACCCTTCCCAAATCCATCAAAATGTGAGAAACACTGGGGTTCAGTTTGACTGCTCTGAATTAAGTTCCACAAGTCAACACAATCTCCAAAAACATCTCTTACCATCTGTAAGTGCTAGACCTGGTTCTCGGCCTCCTTATCCTACCTCACTCAGACCACCCTGGTCATTTTGGTTATCAGGTTATGACTATCTTAATCATTTTTAAACATGGTACCCACATAAATTTCCCCCAAAAATTAAAAAGGCCCAGAGTTTTATCATTAGGCTCTGGTAGCCTCTTTATTATCATCAGCATCAATCACTTAAAAAGTACTAAGCAATCACTTCTAGTTTCCCAGTTAAAATGTCTCATTGTTTTCCACAGTTGATATCCATGCAAAGAAAATAATTTGCCACCGGCCTGCACTCATTTGAAATGTAAGGAATCATTTAAATATTTCCCAAATGAAAGTAAGCTTAACTTTCTAATTAAGTTGTAATGGTTCTTCCAGATAAGGAGAAGCTGGACTATGCACAATCTTGTGTACTATTGTCAGATGATTGATAACAGTTAATGAATGCACAGGCCAGTGCTATATCTACAGAAGAGGGCAGATGTAAGCCCCCCAATGGGTTCTTGTAACCAACCTCACAAGAAAATTCTTGAGTATCCCTAGTTTTTGACAATTAACTATTTACAAGTTACAGTAATCGATGTATTGATGGATTGATGGAGCAGGTAGAGCAACATTCTGTATACCTCCTCTATTTGCATGTAAAGACTAACTACATAACCTACTGATTATAATTTTACTAACGGTTTGCTGTGTGAAACTAACTTAACATTTGCATACACAAATTACACGTGGGAAATTGCTATTTGCATGGCAAGTTAACTCAAATAACTACAAATATGTACGCATATTAATAGTAGTGCCTGTGATAATAGATAACGCATTGTAGTGGAGGCGGAGTTTTCGATGTACACATTGCTATGTTAGCATAAGCGTCTTAGCTGATGGAAACGCCATCTTCACACTTTTGCTGCTTTTACACACAACACTGCAGATAGATGTTATTATTTGAAAACTGCTTGCCTGCCTTTTCTTCACATGAGAACAGTCTGTTGTTCATATCCCCAGACGTGCACCGCGACCTTGGTCTGAACATTGTGAGCAGAAACAGTCTGGGCCAACAAACAATGTATGCTTTTGAATTCAGGTTGATCGGCCCACGCTATAGCCATAACACGCACACAGCTGCAAATATCTGAAAGTCGAGAGCCTTTAATATTGCAGTTTGCATGCATTAGAAACACATTCTGGAGAAGAACTTTTCCAGGTGCAGAGCAAAGCTGATCCTGTGATGTGATTCACCTAGGCTGATCTTTACGGTATGGGGCTCCCCATTCAAACCTAGAGACCTTCTATTAGTCTAATAATACTAGCTTACTAGCGAAGGGAGGGTGGTTGTATTCCACTATCATTTGTAATATGATTTCTCCCTTCATTTTCTACGGTATTGTAACAATGCTGATGGTTTTAATTTTAATCATTTGTCTGCTCATGTTAGCCAAAGTACTGCTTCTTAGGACACGAAGTTTATAAAATAAACATTTTAAACTTTACTGTGTCTCTGAATACTCTTGTTGTGGACTGACAGTGGCGTATCAAAACTTGAGGGGGACCCCCTGCAAAGCACATGGAGGGGGCCCCCCTCCCCCGGCGGCACGGTCCACCATCTACCACTTTGCCCTACCACCCAGAAATCTAGCATATTTTGATTTGAAACCTCCAACATTTAAATGAAATGCATCTATATTGTCTTTCTCTAAGTTCTAATGAGAAAGTGGGAAACACTCTTAACTTACAAGCTACGCCATTTGTAACAATACTGTCAAAAGCAGATTATTTAACTGAGGCAGCAATCAGAACAATTCCAAGGAGTGATCCTATTGTCTCAGGAACTGCCTTTGGCTGAAGAACAAAGAACAACTATGAAGGGTCTGAAATAGAATTGACAATACCTTGAAACTTTGAAAGACCAACCCAAACCTGCAATTCTATAAAAACTCGACTGACAATATACATGAGAAGTACACAAACTATAACTCAGTATCCTGCGAAAGTCAAGAGAAATTGACTGGTGAATTATCTGCATGCCACACACTAGCGACTGTTAAGGGCTGTGCATGATAATAACTTGAACTGAGGAAGAATTTCAATCATAATGTCTTTATTAGTAAGCACTGCAAAACAGGCAGGCAAACAAGGCCGAGGAAGAAAACTGGTTGGATGCTTCAGAACATTGATGCAGATGTTTGTCTGTTTTAATTTATCATTTCTGTAGTGTAAACAATGCTAAATACAAGATTTAAGGTACACGTATTACAGATAAGTGCAAGCAACACCATAAATAACACTGCATGTAGAATAAAAACAAGCATTTGCAATGCAATCGGTCTCGCCTTTGGGATCTTATATGTATTTAGCTATGCAGCACATTAGCCTGGGTGCTGAAACATCTACTGTTCTTTAACATGGATGGAAAGTAAGCACCAAACTGCGTGACACGCTATGTATGGTAACACATGGAGAGAAATATTGCCTTTCCGCCGGAGATGGTATAGTCCAAAACTCTATTTTTAATATAAAACCAGGGCCTTCGGTGGTTATATCACTGAAAATACAAGATCTGAATATAATCCTCCTGAGAAAAGGGAGAGCAAGATGACTTCTTTAGAGAAAATACATGCTCATGTTACATCAAGCAGGGGACCATAAGTAAGGAATAAACAAGTATAGGAGATTCAGTTTCTTAACTCAACAACCTGGACTTATTTTCTCCTGAATATAACCAGAATATCTTGAGAAAATAGCTCACAAACATTAACAAATATGAGCATACTTTAACATAATAGCTGTGTCTGTAAAGTGTAGAGTGATTCTCCAGGTCATCCTGGTCCTAAGAAAAGAGTTGGCACTTGCCACAAAACAAAAATGTATTATGAAAGAGCTGAAAGAACCCTCAAGACCACTTATGGTTTCAAAAAAATGTATTCATCTTTTACATATCCTGATGAGTACTGGAATAATTTATAACAAAAGAGAACACCAAGCAGACATAATGCTATGGAGATAGAAATGACTTAAACCCTGAACTTTTAGGATCAGAATCTTATATTTAACATGTCACCTCACCCAGAAATAGATGGCATAACTTACACACTTGCCAATGCTATTCTCCGGTGTTTCCTTTTAAACTCCACGTGCTGTGTGCCCAAAAGGATCCCCTCAGCTTAAGAGACTTTCCACTTTGGGGTGGCATAGAAGCTTGAAGAATGAGTTTTCCTGCTCTTCTTTCTCCAGAGTAACCTAGGCCTTAAGAAGCCAACAGTGCGCTGGACAAGACTAAAAGAATATGTGACCCCTGAACTATCACTGTTCTCTTAAAATATCTGTAATTACCCATATAGGTGAGAGAAGGCCATGCCCACTAGATTGCACAGGAACCAATGGCAGATTTCCAACACCACTGATCGTGGTGCTTGCGGGAGATGAGAAAATCGGGCCTAGTGCCACTCACAGCCCCAGAATTCACCTGCAATGGAAGACGCCAGACTCAGCACTCGCAGTATCTGGAAGGGATAAGGAAGGCACCCTGACCAGGCAGAGAAAGGGCAACCTCTCTCACACGTATTTCATTTGTTTTGTCGTACTAATTAAAGCAGTGTAGGGTATTAGAGCACTTTACTTTCCACCCACATTATATAGAAAGAATGAATCACACGTGTACAAATGAGTGTGCATGAAATGTAAAATTAGAGAAAGAGGACTACACAGTGTAGGAGTCACAAGACAACCATACTGGTAGGCAGTATATATTAAGAGTGCTTGCTTTTTCCAAACACAGACTCAGGATTTAAAATTTAACACTGTGGTTGGAGTGGAATTTCTAGTAAGAATGTATTTTTAACAAAATGAACCCTTTTTAGGAAGTTTAGGATAATGAAAGAGTGGGGAAAACACAATGTTCTAACTTATACCTTGTAGTTTGCATGCAACTCTTTGATGACAATAAATAGCAATGCTCTACATTGGGAATGTAGCTAATGAAGTGCAAATAACAAATGAATGTGTGTGACTAGGGCAGTTACTCACTGAGCTAGCTACTTTATGATGAGTCAAAACTATCACTAAACAAAACACTCTCACTCTCCAGCAAAAACATTAATCACCAGAGTTATTTTCCCACTTTGATTGTTGTCTGGAAACTGCCTGACACACAAAACACAAGGAACTCAAGCAGTCCTATTTAAAACCATAAAATATTTCAAAACACACTGCCCAGGAGCTCAGCGCACCGGTGACACAGCCCTAAAGCCGGTCTTGGCTGGTGTGCAATGCAAAGGAAAAGCGATAACTAAGGTGCTGGGAACATTGCATTCCAGATGCTCAGTATATATTAATAATTTCTTCCCACACAGGAAGACATTTTTGCTAAGTTGGTAAACTCCTGCATCATTTTAGCAAGTGATAAAAAGTTCAGAGAGACCAATGCACTCCCTCAAAATATAAAACAAAGAAACACAATAAAACACAAAACCCGGCCAGATTCAAATCTGTCTGGTCATACCCAATGCTCACCAGTTCAGCTGAACATCAGCCCTCACTACCCAAACTTAACACATCCCCAGACCAGGTGGATTCTAAGGCCTCGGCCAAACTGTCAGGAGCATGCATGTGGCCTCATAGTCCACCCTGACAGCTCTGCAGTTCTCAGCGTTACCCCTCAGCAGTCGGTGCAGCCAGACATGAATCTATCCCTGGCTTCGCTGTGCCGAAGGGCCTCAGTGACCGACTCACCACATCTATCTGCAGAGACCCTGCCGAGTCCTGCCAGTGGCTAAGCCCCTCAGCCCAGTGTGTGATGCCGCTCTACACCTCAACATTGCTCCAGCTTGAAGCTATCCAGCCTCAGACTAACAAGCGCAGGTTCTTAGCATCTGGATACACTCACGGTGGGTGTTGGGGGGTGTGACGTGCTTTAAAAGTCCTGTTAGAGGAGGACACTAGTAGAGTCTGTACAGAAGCCAAGATCTACCTTACCACTCAGTGTCTGACCCAGTAACCCAACGCCCACCTCACACCCCATGGGAGCCCAGTTACTGATCAATGGCCCCATGCCTCTCACTACCGTCACCCTTCACTCAATGACCCCAATCCACCGCCTGCGACAGGTAACACCTTGACACCACTCTGACAGAAACCGCATGCACTGGTGACAGGTGACAGGTGACCCCTTGACACCCCATGTGCGCCTACAATCACCAGGTGACCCCACGCCTAGTTAATAACGTGATGCCCATGTACCCCACACCCCCCTCTGTGCCCGTGACAGAGACCCCATACACTGGTGACAGGTGACCCCTGACACCCTCACACAGTGCCCCCAGGCCTCGTTGGTCAAATGTACCCCTTACAGCCCCACTGTGTCCTCTCACCCTGATAATGTCTATATGCGTCTCAGGGAAAGACGTCCTCACGTTAGCACTCAAATGCGGAAAAAAACGCTGTTTGAAAATGATACGAACAATGTAGCTTGATTCTTTACTTGTTTTAATTCATATTCGTTTCATATGACTAATCCAGTAGTATGATGCTGCTCATACTGACAAAAGTGGGTTCAGACCACAAAATTGGTTCATTGAATTATATCCATTGTTTTAACAAGCCATTTTATCCAAATATCCCCGATGCATTTCGGGACTTGCCCTTCGTCAGGGGGAATTCTACAAAAGAAAATAAAGGAGGACATAAGGCTGGAGTCCAGGATGTGTGCAGACATAAGTAAGACGGTAGACGCTTTGATTGCCGTGGTGTCTATGCTATATAAAAATGGTGAACTAAATATCAGCGTGCTAAAAATAGGAGAACACGAACTGTATTACGATGGTGAGCTTGTGACCACAGAGAAATACCGGTGAATCCGTGTCGGTTAAAGAACTGGTGCGGGTTGTGTACAATACGTATGAGAGAAGGGGACTTAGTGTTAGCGCTCGTGGGGTCAATAAAGTTAAAAAAGTAAAACCAGTGCGTTCCGAGAATCCCAATCGTGGAAACTTTAAAACCCGTGGTGTTAAACAGAGCGTGATATTCCAAGAGTGGGAAAAGTTTAGAAAGAATGACGGAAACGAACGGTTTAGTTTACCTGAATGGTGCCGTGGATGTAGGTGTGTTGGAACCTCGTCCGAATGGGTGAAAACATGCAACATCAATCCCGGAACTTAATATCGTGAACCCGGAAGTAGTGAACCGAGTGAAACGCGTAAACAAGTCATGTGGCTAAATGAAGCTGAAAGAAAGACTAGCGTGCGTATAAGAGTAACCAGAAATGCAAGCTGAAATGATAGTAAACGATAAAACAACAAAGAAAGATAAAAGAGGAAAATAAAAGGAAAACAGTTTCAACAATTAGATGAGAGGGGTAAAAAACGTGTAGTAGGTGAAAGGAATGTCATTGGGAAATAGGATCATATAATTAACCAAAAGGATGCAGACATTATTACATGAGGAGATAATTACAGAAAACAACTAAATTCAAAGCGTTCATTAAGACCATACGGGTAAACAGAGTTCAGTCTATTTATCCAAAAGAGTTCACGTTGTAACAGAAAGGCTCCATTATCTTTCCCTCTTTGGATCTTGACTTGTTCTAGGATCAAAAATCTCAATTGACTGCAATTATGATTATTTTCCATGAAATGTCTTGCAACAGTAGATTTCATGTTCTTTGTTCGAATATTACTTTTGTGCTCTATGAGCCTGGTTTTCATTTTTCTTTCCGTTTAGCCCACGTACGGGAGTCCGCATGGGCATTTCAGTAAATACACTATGTTGCTGCTGTCACAAGTAGCTGTAACTCTAAGTTTAATAGGAGTTCCTTTAGAGGGATGCATGAGTGTCGTACCCTTAATGATGTTGTTGCAGCCACCACAATTTAAGCAAGGGATGGTTCCTTTGTGTATTATCTCGGAATCCAGAGGGCTCTTGTTTAGAAGTTGCTGTAAATTTTGTGTTCTTTGGTAAGCAAAAATTGGTAATTCATCAAAAATACCTTTGAAGTCAGGTTCCGATTGTAATAGCGGCCAAAATTTACAAATAGTTGTTTTGATTTTATGGCTTAGTTTTGAGAATTTGGACACAAAGACTGATCGTGCATCTTTCGTAGCTTTGGGAATTTGTGTTTGTAATAGATCTGTACGATTTTTTGTTTCTGCTCTTTTGACAGCTTCTTGTACAATGGGATCAGGATAAGCTCTCTTCTTGAATTTGTCAATCAGTAAGCGGCTCTGTTCTTGATAGATCTCTTCCGTAGATGAAATGCGTTTAATCCTCAGAAGTTGAGAATATGGAAGATGTTTTTTCAATGATTTTTGATGAAAACTTGAGAAATGTAATAGGTTGTTACGATCAGTAGATTTGGTGAATACTGATGTGATTAGCTGGTGGTTGCGTATAGTGATGTCAACATCCAGAAAAGTAATGTGATTGCAATCAATTTCATGGGTGAATTGAATGCGTTCATTGATGGTATTGAGTTGTGTTATCTGTGTTAGTAATTCCGTCTGGGTACCTTTCCAAATTAGGAAAATGTCATCGATGTATCTGTGAAACATCAATAAATTTTTGGACCAAGACTCTTGGGTTAAGATGTAATCCAGCTCAAAGCGATGCATGAACAGATTAGCGTATGCTGGAGCAGCACAATTTCCCATTGATGTTCCGGAGATTTGTATGTAGTAGTTGTTGTTCCACACAAAGTAACTATGGTGTAAGGTGAAATGCATGAGTTCGAGTAGAAAAACTTTCAAGTCTTCCTCCATGTCGGTATCAATCAAGAAAGATTCAATTGCCTGTATCCCTAGATTGTGCGGGATAGAAGTGTACAAAGACTTGACGTCTATGGTACATAGAAGAAGCTGATCATGATCTTGAGCCTTTATGTGATTGAGTTTAGTAAGAAAGTCAGTGGTATCTTTCAAGTATGTAGACATTGATTGAACGAGAGGTTGCAAATGTTTGTCAATATATTATTTACCAATGGGTTCATGGATGGAATTTCTGGTACTGACAATGGGTCTGAATGGCGGTTTTTCCAGGTTTTTATGAATCTTCGGTATCATGTATAGATACGGAACATTAGGGTTTTCTATAATAAGAAAACGTTTGTCTCTGTCATTAATGGTGCCTAGGTGTAGTGCTTTATTAATGATAGTCAATAGAATAAGGGAAAATTCCGTTGTAGGGTCTGACGTCAATCTTAAATAGGTATTTTGGTCGCTTACGTGCGTTTCCACGTTTTCCGTGTAGAAAAAAGTATCCAATATAACAAGAGCACCGCCTTTGTCCGCCTTGCAAAATGTGATGTCATTGTCCATTGATAGTTGTTTGATGATATTTCGTTCACTTAAAGACAAATTACTGGATTTCGATTGTTTTTCCAAAAATAAATTGGTTAACTCCTTTCCTACGATTAATTCAAAGTTATCAAGAACTTTGTGACTTGTAGGAGCCATAAATTTACTTTTGGGGCGTAAATCCATGAGTGTTCCTTTGTCTTGGGTCGTAGTTGGTTCAATAACGTTAGTGAAAAAATGCTTTAATCGAAGGTTACGCATGAATTTGAACAAACATACTTGAGTTTCCAAATTGTTCGTGTTGTACGTCGGTACAAAAGAAGTCCCTTTTTGTAGTGTTCGGATTTGCTGAGATGTTAGAGTCTTTTTTGAAATGTTGATGACTAAGTTCTCTGGCTCCTTGTTGATTTCGCTATAGGTGTGTCCTTGGTTCTTGCGTTGAGACCTCCTGGTTCGTCTCGTATGGATGAGCCTCTTCCTAAAAAAGGAATCGATTGATTAGAAATGTCTGTGGAGGTAGATGGTTGATTATCACTTGGGCCACCAGTTTGTTTAGGTGTGGGTCTTCTGGGTTGTGTTTGTGAGTCATCAGATGAAGTTGTTTCACCATCTGTAGATCGGTTGTACGGTCTTTGTTGTCTGCGTGTAGCATACACTTCGGCCCATGTGTACACCTCTCCCAGTTTATAATCAACGGTGTCTCTCTTAAACTTGCGTAATTTCCTTTCGTTGATTTCTTTTTGATATTTATCTAGTTGACTGTTAATATCCTCGAGTGTTTTGGTCATTTCATCTGGGGTCATTTTTTCACTCAGGTCTTTTTTGAGTTGCGTCATTTCTTTGTCCAATTCATCAAGAAGGATAGACAGTTCTTCAACTATCAAAAGAATGAGGTCTAAGGAACATTTGTTTAGGATAGCATACCAACGTTCAGTGAATCTCGTGTTGTTTTTACAAAGGGTTGACTTTAGTGGAATGCGTAATCCTCTAGGTATGCGTTGGACTTTGTGGTAGCGAATAAGGGTACTGGCATGCAGTCTCTGGTTGATCTCGCGTTTTGCTGTGAATAGGAGTTGTCTGATAATAGACTGAGTTGAAGCGGTGTTAGTGGTGAGGCATTCCGGATCCTGGATTAAAGCATATATCCTGCTTGTCTCTTCTGCTGTAAAGCCAAAAGTGTCTGCTTTATTTGCTGTGAGGTTAGCAATGTCGTCATAGGACATGTTTGGAGGTTATTTGGGTGCCAACCGTGTTGATTAGGGGAACTAAATAGATAAAGATTTGGAACGGTTGCACTCACAGCTAGATCGTGGTAGTTCAAGTAATCCTTGTGTAACAAACTCTGGTGCTGGTGAGACCACCTCCTAATCGTTGAGGTGTGAATGAACAATGTCTATATGCGTCTCAGGGAAAGACGTCCTCACGTTAGCATTCAAATGCGGAAAAAAACGCTGTTTGAAAATGATACGAACAATGTAGCTTGATTCTTTACTTGTTTTAATTCATATTCGTTTCATATGACTAATCCAGTAGTATGATGCTGCTCATACTGACAAAAGTGGGTTCAGACCACAAAATTGGTTCATTGAATTATATCCATTGTTTTAACAAGCCATTTTATCCAAATATCCCCGATGCATTTCGGGACTTGCCCTTCGTCAGGGGGAATTCTACAAAAGAAAATAAAGGAGGACATAAGGCTGGAGTCCAGGATGTGTGCAGACATAAGTAAGACGGTAGACGCTTTGATTGCCGTGGTGTCTATGCTATATAAAAATGGTGAACTAAATATCAGCGTGCTAAAAATAGGAGAACACGAACTGTATTACGATGGTGAGCTTGTGACCACAGAGAAATACCGGTGAATCTGTGTCGGTTAAAGAACTGGTGCGGGTTGTGTACAATACGTATGGGAGAAGGGGACTTAGTGTTAGCGCTCGTGGGGTCAATAAAGTTAAAAAAGTAAAACCAGTACGTTCCGAGAAGCCCAATCGCGGAAACTTTAAAACCCGTGGTGTTAAACAGAGCGTGATATTCCAAGAGTGGGAAAAGTTTAGAAAGAATGACGGAAACGAACAGTTTAGTTTACCTGAATGGCGCCGTGGATGTAGGTGTGTTGGAACCTCGTCCGAATGGGTGAAAACATGCAACATCAATCCCGGAACTTAATATCGTGAACCCGGAAGTAGTGAACCGAGTGAAACGCGTAAACAAGTCATGTGGCTAAATGAAGCTGAAAGAAAGACTAGCGTGCGTATAAGAGTAACCAGAAATGCAAGCTGGAATGATAGTAAACGATAAAACAACAAAGAAAGATAAAAGAGGAAAATAAAAGGAAAACAGTTTCAACAATTAGATGAGAGGGGTAAAAAACGTGTAGTAGGTGAAAGGAATGTCATTGGGAAATAGGATCATATAATTAACCAAAAGGATGCAGACATTATTACATGAGGAGATAATTACAGAAAACAACTAAATTCAAAGCGTTCATTAAGACCATACGGGTAAACAGAGTTCAGTCTATTTATCCAAAAGAGTTCACGTTGTAACAGAAAGGCTCCATTATCTTTCCCTCTTTGGATCTTGACTTGTTCTAGGATCAAAAATCTTAATTGACTGCAATTATGATTATTTTCCATGAAATGTCTTGCAACAGTAGATTTCAAGTTCTTTGTTCGAATATTACTTTTGTGCTCTATGAGCCTGGTTTTCATTTTTCTTTCCGTTTTGCCCACGTACGGGAGTCCGCATGGGCATTTCAGTAAATACACTATGTTGCTGCTGTCACAAGTAGCTGTAACTCTAAGTTTAATAGGAGTTCCTTTAGAGGGATGCACGAGTGTCGTACCCTTAATGATGTTGTTGCAGCCACCACAATTTAAGCAAGGGATGGTTCCTTTGTGTATTATCTCGGAATCCAGAGGGCTCTTGTTTAGAAGTTGCTGTAAAGTTTGTGTTCTTTGGTAAGCAAAAATTGGTAATTCATCAAAAATACCTTTGAAGTCAGGTTCCGATTGTAATAGCGGCCAAAATTTACAAATAGTTGTTTTGATTTTATGGCTTAGTTTTGAGAATTTGGACACAAAGACTGATCGTGCATCTTTCGTAGCTTTGGGAATTTGTGTTTGTAATAGATCTGTACGATTTTTTGTTTCTGCTCTTTTGACAGCTTCTTGTAAAATGGGATCAGGGTAAGCTCTCTTCTTGAATGTGTCAATCAGTAAGCGGCTCTGTTCTTGATAGATCTCTTCCGTAGATGAAATGCGTTTAATCCTCAGAAGTTGAGAATATGGAAGATGTTTTTTCAATGATTTTTGATGAAAACTTGAGAAATGCAATAGGTTGTTACGATCAGTAGATTTGGTGAATACTGATGTGATTAGCTGGTGGTTGCGTATAGTGATGTCAACATCCAGAAAAGTAATGTGATTGCAATCGATTTCATGGGTGAATTGAATGCGTTCATTGATGGTATTGAGTTGTGTTATCTGTGTTAGTAATTCCGTCTGGGTACCTTTCCAAATTAGGAAAATGTCATCGATGTATCTGTGAAACATCAATAAATTTTTGGACCAAGACTCTTGGGTTAAGATGTAATCCAGCTCAAAGCGATGCATGAACAGATTAGCGTATGCTGGAGCAGCACAATTTCCCATTGATGTTCCGGAGAGTTGTATGTAGTAGTTGTTGTTCCACACAAAGTAACTATGGTATAAGGTGAAATGTATGAGTTCGAGTAGAAAAACTTTCAAGTCTTCCTCCATGTCGGTATCAATCAAGAAAGATTCAATTGCCTGTATCCCTAGATTGTGCGGGATAGAAGTGTACAAAGACTTGACGTCTATGGTACATAGAAGAAGCTGATCATGATCTTGAGCCTTTATGTGATTGAGTTTAGTAAGAAAGTCAGTGGTATCTTTCAAGTATGTAGACATTGATTGAACGAGAGGTTGCAAATGTTTGTCAATATATTTACCAATGGGTTCATGGATGGAATTTCTGGTACTGACAATGGGTCTGAATGGCGGTTTTTCCAGGTTTTTATGAATCTTCGGTATCATGTATAGATACGGAACATTAGGGTTTTCTATAATAAGAAAACGTTTGTCTCTGTCATTAATGGTGCCTAGGTGTAGTGCTTTATTAATGATAGTCAATAGAATAAGGGAAAATTCCGTTGTAGGGTCTGACGTCAATCTTAAATAGGTATTTTGGTCGCTTACGTGGGTTTCCACGTTTTCGGTGTAGAAAAAAGTATCCAATATAACAAGAGCACCGCCTTTGTCCGCCTTGCAAAATGTGATGTCATTGTCCATTGATAGTTGTTTGATGATATTTCGTTCACTTAAAGACAAATTACTGGATTTCGATTGTTTTTCCAAAAATAAATTGGTTAACTCCTTTCCTACGATTAATTCAAAGTTATCAAGAACTTTGTGACTTGTAGGAGCAATTGTATTTACAATTTGCTAAGAGTATAGACACGCCTGCTAAATTACAGATTCACCATTGCCTCCAAATGGCTCTATCGTCACATGTGACACCGCCAGCCAGGCCTGGATTTTAAGCCAACAGCGCCTTGCATTCTGGGAGTTCTGCTGTGACCATCTAAGTAAGGGGTTAAACATTCCAGCATGAAAAGTGTTGTTGGATAAAAGCTACAAATGGACACAACATGGTGCCAATGCCATTTGGCAGCTATGTTTTATACAAACACAACGGGATGTTTAATTTCCTCAACACAAGCTGCAGAAGTCTGGCGTCAAATAGCAAAAACGTTGTGCGGAGAACCCAGAAACGTGCTGTGTGTAGCCCCCGTGTATGGACCTGAGGTGTCATTCTCTAAGAGACCCCGTGGTAAAAGCCCACAGTTGTCTCTAATGCTTGTTAGTGCCAGGCAGTGGTCGAAGTGGGGGAAAAAAAGTAGGGAAACTGTGGGAGGAGAATCAGAGAGCGGGAATAACCAATGGATTGGGTCAGTGGGCGGATTGAGAGGTGTGGCAGAAAGAGCAAAATATCTCAATTTTTAGTATTCTTTTCCCATTTCACTAACCAGTTATAGCTTATTACATTATTTAATTTAACCAATAGATACACATGTGTATTTAAGGTTAAATATGTGTTATTGACATTAAAATACATTCACAAAGTGGGATACCTTTCCGATCACAGAATGTCCCAAATATCCTTAAAAGTGGAATCGGAAGCCATTTGTCTCCCAGCCATGGAGTTTCTGTCATCAGCACTTCTCCTCCCTTTTTCCACAAGAGCAGTTCAAACATGAATGGCAAAATATCCTAGTTTGCATATGTTTTCCACATAACTATGGCTTTGCCATATTTGCCACATAATACATCATCTGCTGCATAATCTGACGATTTTAACTAATAAATTGTTTATAGCTCAAACACATCAAAAGTTACAAAAAAATGTGACTTGTGCTGCTGTGAAGTGGAGGGCCCTTTGCAAAGGTTGACTGGGCACCTTTCTCATTGCTGCAGTTGTATGTTCCCCTAGTACTAATAAGGAAAAATCTTTGCAGAGACTGTTAGAATGTGTACAAATTTCAAAATAATAAAGTATCAGAAAATTTACAGCACCACTAATACCAGTGTAGGGTGTCAGAGCACTTTACATCACACATATTACATAGAGACAATCATTCATATGTGTGTAAATCACTGTGTAGGAAATATTACATAAGACAAAGGACTACAAGGTGTAGGAGTCACATGACAACCATACTAGTAGGCAGCATAGTTTAATAGTGATTGGTCTGCAGAAACACAAACTCAGAATTAAAAACATAATACCATGGTTGGGGGTTCGCTTTAATAATCAGAATTGATTTCTACCCAAATTAACCCTTTTTTGCAACATTAGGATAATTCAAGACTGGGGAAAAAAACATAACACTCTAATTTATACCTTGGAGTTTGCATGCAGCTCTTAAATGACAGTTAATAGCTCACTGTTCTATGTTAGGATTTTAACTTATTAACTGCAAGTAACAATAGGGTCTCTCTGACAAAAGCAGTAACCCACTGACCTATTCACATTATGTGAACTTTGTGATCTGCATGGCACATGTTCTTAGCAGCAGGCACATTAACCCTCGGTGCTACCTTTACATGATTCAAAACGTCCACTAGAGAAAACACCATCTCTCTCAACTAAGAACATTAATCACTGGAATTATCAAGACATTTCTATTGTTGCACAAAAATGTTGGAGGCCAGGAGGGAGGTAGCAAGTTCTTTTAAAACCATATTATACTTACAAACATGACGCCCCCACCTGAATTTAGTGCCTGGTGCGGTCGCACTGCCCTAGAGCCACCCTGCTCAAGGGTCCTGTGACCTCAGTGACAGAGTCACTGCCACTCTATGGTGTGCTGCTTCATAGGTCTGTCCCCAAGACTGGAGGTGAACGTCATGGATAGTGGTGGACAGGCCTTCAAGGTTAATCCACACTTGGCACCGCTAGGGTCTACCTGCTTGTGCTAAGACACCAGGGCTTTTAAGATCTTGCGGCGCCTTCTAAGGTGTAGCACAGGAATGTGCTCCCTCCGGAGAGTGGTCTGGGAGCCTGGTCATTAAGGCTGAACCTGGTTCACCAGTTCCACTTCAGCAGCCCTGACCACAGCGCCACATCCTCTCCCCACTGAACACCATACTGCCCCACTTAGAGAAACTTGCACTGCACTGTTCCGCTATAAACACCTGGATGTGACTCAATTCTAATTACGCACTAGACAAGAGCAATATGCTGCCTAAAAAAAATGTACATCCTAGAAAAAGCAAACACTCATAGGGAATGCAAGATCAAGTAAAGCATGTCAAATGTAAGCAGGAACAACATGGTTACCTTTTTCCTTTTACACTCATTATTCTGGAATTAGTGAGTGCTTTTGCAGGAAAAGGTAAGGCCATGATTACATGGCCCGGAAGGGACTTTTTTCAGAGCCCATTGCTTATATCTTTTCAAAACATAAGCAGTATGGTTTAAAAAGACCACATTCGGTAACACACAGACGCTGTACACATTTTGGGGCATATTATCAAGGGCAATAGCGTCGCATTAGCGGCACTTTTTGCCGCTAAAGCGGCAATATTTTTATCACCCTATTAGCAAGCTGTCGCGACAGTTTACTGGCAATAGCGTCCGTTTGTTTTGCCACATTGCATGTCAGCGATATTTATCGCTAATGATATGCAAAGTAGGTGTTCCTCACTAAAACTAAATGGAAACAGTCGTAATCACAACTTTCCCCTATTATCAATGCCCGCGTTCCGATAAAAAAAGTCGCGCTAACCACAATTATCGCTGGTTCCTAATGCCTGATTGAAACCTGACTTAGACATCTTTTCAATAGAAGGTGGATTGTCAGGCTGAGACCACCTTAGCTCATTACCAAGGATTTCGCTATCGCAGGAATTTCATCACTGGATGTCCAGCGATGATCAGCCATTTTGCCGCTATCGCTGTTTTTTTTATCGCCTTGGAGATACGTGTTACTAATAACGCGCTATCTCCGCGATAAAAACCAGCGATAGCCAGCGGTAAACAAATTGATGCTGAGCACGCTTTGCGATATTTATCGCAAAGCGTTGCTAATTTGCCCCTTTGTTTTCCAATTCACCCATCAAGCAGGTATTTCAGTACCTCCAGGCAAGGTGCACTTTCCCACACAGGGAAAACAATGTTGTTCAAAAAGAGAGGAGAAAACAAAAGTATCACTTCACTGGCAAACACTGTAAAGTGGCGCTAATGTGTTTAGGTGTAAATAAATCAATCTGGCCACCTTGCAACCACTCTGTCTTGCTTAATTAGTTTTGTTTTTTTCACAATTGGAATGTTTTATTTCTCTCCACCCTGAGGCTGCACTTGTGTCAGAAAAAGGCAACATTTCCAGCAAAAATATTTTTCTTTTTTGGATCCATTTCACAGGGAAGCAAATAAACGAAAGGAGGAAAGAGAGGGTAAACCCCGTTTCTTGAAGTCTCGGTTTTCACTAGCTGAGGAGCGAGACAGAGAGAGAGGGAAGACTCGGAGGCCTAGAGTGTGTGCACAGTTTAATTTATGGGGACTTGGGGAGGTGGGCGCAGGAGCTCTATTTAATTTGCGAAGACTGAAGAGGCTTGCTTGCAGGCGCAGCTGTCTCCCTCGCTGAGAGTGAGGGGGCCCCTGGAGCGTGGGGGCCCCCCGCTCCGTGGGGGCTGCGGGGGCCTGTGTTACGCCCCTGTGGACTGATATGAGAATAATAACGAACAGGTATTTCTGATTCCCACCATTCCTGAGAGTACTCTAAAGTCGCATGTTCTGGGTTGTCTAATCATTGGTAGCTTCTATATGGTATGAAGAGCGAATGAGACACTGATGCTGGTCGGATAGGGGTTCTGGGTACTGAGGTGAGTTTTTGGTACACCGCAATTCACTGAGGTCCTGGTTACTGCGCATAGTTCTGTGCATGAGCAGAATCCCTGCACCAGCATGATGTAAGTTGCTTTTGTGATGTTTGCATCATCGTAGAGGACCATAAAGGTAAATATAATTGCTTTAAATGTCGCTAAAGTCTAGGAAAATACATAAAGGGATTAGTGAGGGTATAATATTAGAAGCATTATTTCTTTGTATTAATTATGCTTTTGTGTTTGTTTCACTTAAGTTGACATTTGGGCCTACCACAAAATGGCGGCAGAATCCGAGTTCAGAAGTGGCCACCGTCTCGTGAGCGCGATCTCTACTGCGCAGACTCGAATGGCTCAGTGAATCTCCACATAACCTATTCCACACTGTCCCCGGTCAAGGATAGGAACTTGGTGGAATGCCAAGCCCGGACTGTAAAAAAAACTGGTTTAAATTAACAATTGGATCATACAAGTAAAAACCAAAATTTTGTAACAATAAGGATTACGACATCTCCGGAAACGAATCAGCAAAATCCATATGAACCTGACTGACTAAAATCGGACGTTTTCAGTTAGCCAATCATAGACTTTCTCCGCCTAAAAATTATACGCCATATAGGACACAGGAGATTCCTATTTCAGCTTGGCAGCATCGAATTTGGTTTAATGGCACCCTTCCCCATATGGTTACACCGGTTCGAATGGGCCCTTTGTCAATTCCAGGGGCCACTTGGCCGGTACTAGCCGGATTTACATCTCATCCTCGTTATTTAACGGCTACGGTGGATGAGTTACGTGTCCTCCATACAGCCCTGATTACAGTATATAGGGCTTTGGTGCAATACGTTTCACGTAACGTTCAGGTGGGGGCACCTGTTGTTGCGGGACAGCCAGCTGGCCCGGCCGGGATTGTCATTAGTCCCGTCATGGTTAATTAGGTAATGGGCAAGCGCACCCAGAATAAGGATGATTTACCTTATTGGCTTGCTGAGAAATATGGCAAGCTGGAGGTAGTCTTTCCGCACTCTATTCCTGTGGAGAAACACAGGATACAACATTAGTTTGCAGAAGGACTTAGTCCCAGAGGTGTCCGATTGTGACAACTGGGGTAAAGTTTTTGCAGCGGTCTACATGAAGTGCTTCTGCACCCCATCTTTGGCCGTGCTTCCCTCCGTCATCAAGCGTGTTCAAGATCAACACGGTCCGCAGGCGGCTGTTGAATTGGGAATGAGGCTTGTCGGTGTGTTCGACGTAGATGCCACTCTCATCCTTGGTAACCTCAAGGAAGATGCGGTACACTTTCAAGTGGTGAATGGTTTAGCCCTCGTTGATGAACTCGATAAGCCGAAAGAGTTGCCTAAAATTATTGCGGAAGCTTGTAGAACTATTGACCGCAGTAGTTTGGGGATTAAGCCTACTATTGTCATACCAAACATACAACAGCAAACTAAGGTGAGTTTGTCTGTAAAAGACGATCGTCCAACTTTTCCTAAACAAAATTGGAGAACAAAGAAACAGGGAAAGCAGCAACAGAAACAGGGGTCTCGTCCTGCGTCACCGGTACAGGCGACTGGTGAACGCACATATGATTTGCGCGATCGCACTAGTTTAGGTCACCTGATAGATTTCAGGTTACTAAACAACGTTCTCCTCGTTTTTCACAGGAAACATCGGCCTCGCAGTCCGGTGGCGGAGAACGGGGTGCCCAACAAGGACGTGAGCAACCCCGTCAGCTTGACGGTAAAGGCAAGCAGGACGAGTTTGCACGTCAATGTCCCCCGTTTCAGAAGAAGAAAGTTGCTGCACTGACAGCGAGGACTCGTTTTAGACGCTACGAGAGGAGTTTGTGAATTCAGGAGAGACGTTTGCTGACCCGGCAGAGAAGAACCGACCTAAGAGGCCCTCTTCCGCGTATACCTAAGAAAGTCTACTAATTGCCGCACATCTATCGAATTTGCACTAAGGATATTCTACTTGTCCAAGTATTCGAGGACCTAGCGCACATCTTAAAATCGTGCTTTGCCCCTGCTATAACAGAAGCCACGTTGCCACATCGTTCCAGTTGAAATCTGTATAACGCGATTTCTATCCGATTTTTATGAGTTTCCCTACTCTGTACAAGTCTGAAATACTGTACGTTAGTTGGGCGAGGTCCTGATGAAGGTGGTTCATTCCTTGTCATCCCACCGAAACGCGCGTAGACCACGTGCGCCCAGACCTATCTAGGTTATTTCCATCATAACCAACTATTGGAGAAGTTTTGATATTCTGATACTTCCTATACCCACAAAGTATAAGTGTGTTGTATGAATGAGAGTATATTTGCGTAATGAGTGTGGTCTTGTTTGTTGATTGGTCATTGGTTGAGTAAGGTTTTGTTGTCTCACAGATTTCAGAAAAATACTTTTGTATATGTTTACATGAATAGAAAATGATTTATTTCAAGTAAGAAAATAATGAAGATTGATATATAACAAAAATGATATTGTGAAATGAATAAAAAGAACATATTTTTATAAAAAAACAAAACGTTTCAGTAAAAATGATTTAATATGTAAAGTATTTAGGTCTACAATCATTGGTCAACCCATGCATTGATTAAATCTTGGACAAAAGGAATATAGGTCAAAGAGGAGTTTTTTTGTATATTACTGTTTACTTTCCCCTCTTACTCCTAGACCTTAATCGCTTGTGAGGGGGTCCCTTTATTTACAACTGACAGCGAGGTATGCCACAGATAGTGAGAACGCAGCTTCGGAACCTGACATGGGCACTAACGCTGCTCGACAGCGCAGCGGAGGTTACAGTAGTGCGGCAAGCACTGCGTCCATATCTGGAGGCGACAGCAAATGACACGTTCATAACTGTAGAAACTGCAGACACTAGAGTAGCTCCCCCTGAGAGACTATATGACATTGTCCTTTTAATTGAAGGTGACATACAATGCACAATACAAGGGATTTTTTGGGATAATCTGACCTCTACCTATGATATTCTATTAGCAGAGGCGGACTGGCCCCCAGCTTTCATTTTGGCTGCTCCTAGAGGGGAGGAGGTAATCCTCCCGTCCTTCGCGCACACAGTGCCGAAGGATCACGCTCAAAGATTTGCAGAAGAGTGGGCCCAGGTGCTTGCTCCGGCTCTATACCGTACTCAGGTTGGGTGGGATAAATTGTCGCCAAACCATGAGATTCCTTTACGGTCTATGCCCCAGCCGCAGCACCAATATCCCATGCGCCGCGTAGCTAGATCTAACGTCGCAGAAATCCTTGAGCAATTGGAATATCAAGGTGTTATTGAAACTTGTGTGTCACCAATGAATAATCCTCTATTCACTGTAACTAAACCTGATGGGTCGTACCGCATAGTTTTGGATTACCGGCATTTGAACTCTCATTGTCGGACTTGTGCTGTACAGAATACCCACAGTTCAGCCCTCGTTGATAGTCTCGTGAGAAAAAGGTTTAAGACCACACTTGACATATCCAATGGCTTTTATAGCTATAACTTGTCCTCTCTTAGTAGTCAGTGGACAGCGTTTACTTCTGGCGGCAAACAAAAACAGTTTAAGAGATTAGCCATGGGCTATAAATACAGCCCTGGCATCTTTGCCGCACATGTAGTCTCTCTGTTAGAGAGCATAGACCCTGATGCGTACTCGTATGTTCACGATATCTATCTCACGGATGACGAATTATGGCCGTATCATTGTTATGTTTGCGGACTTCGGTTACAAATTCAACTTTGTGAAGTCGCACATTGCAGAATATACAGTGTTGTTTTTGGGCTACGAGCTCAACAATGAAGGTCGAGGTTTAGCCCCTCACTTCTTGGAGAAGTGCGCATGTTTGCGTGCTCCGACAACGCTGAAAAAATTACAGTCTTTGCTGGGTTTTCTGAATTTCGGGCGGACTTGTATTCCCGATTATGCCCAGCGTATCAAGCCGCTATATGCCTTGGTACAACCTACTTTTTCCAAATCGAGCTGGCTGCCAGAGCATTGAGCTATCTTGCAATCTTTGCAGGCTGATCTTCTTGCTTCGAAATACTTACTGACACGTGATAACAACACTAACCTGGTGATAAGAATTGTGCCTGGCACAGTGGGTTTCACGTACTTAACGTTCAATGAGGGCGACACAGTCCCCATTGACTACAAGTCACACCTGTACACTTCGGCTGAAATGCGCTTTTCCACGGTCAAAAACGTTTTGACTGCAGTGCAGATGGCGATTCTTAAAGAGCGAGCACTGTCGCAAGGGAAACACATGTTGGTTGTTACACCATATCCTGCTCTAGAGGAAGTGATGAAAGCCAGTGTACCTAATTCTAAAGCTTTACATCCGCGTTGGATACAATGGGCAACTTCCTTGACATCGCCAGATGTCACCTATATCTTTGACGCCTCATTACAGACTCAGGAGTACTTTCAGTATGAATTCGTTCATCCAGCTCCTCTGTCTTTCGCCCACTTGAAGATTACCATTGTGTCATTTATACTGACGGTTCGGCGCAACCGGCGACGGAATCGAAGCATGCTTATTCAGCCGCCTGTGCAATTGTAGCAGGTACTTCGTGAATGGTGAATTCAAGTCTGATGTCATGCATACGCAGTCATTGGGTTATTGTACCGCAAAGTTGGCGGAGCTACGTGCTCTAGTGCTTGCATTGGAGTTTGCTGATCCTCGTGTTACTACTCTTATAGTGAGTGACTCGTTTTACTGTGTTCAGTCTTTTAACGACAATTTATTCTTTTGGTCTCAGAATGAATATCGCGATTCCAAAGGTAGCACAATCAAGCATAAAATGCTTTGGGTTCGAGTGGCAGAACATAAACAGAATCTGCCTCTCGTGAATGTAATTCACACTCTTGGTCACCAACGAGTTGGTGTCCACGCTGTCGGCAACAGCTTAGCTGACGAAGCAGCGAAAACTGCAGTGGCAACATATCTAGTAGCAGCAGTTACAAGATCCAAAAGTAAGATCGATGATGACATCTTGGCAGCTATTGCTGCAACAGAGAAGGGAGGTAATTACCCTAGAGGTTTCCCTTCTCGGTACTCTTATCATTTAAGTCCTGATAAAGTCCCGTATGTGAGAATTAACGACGTTGGTGACAGATTGATTCCCAACACGGACTGCAGACCTTCCTTGATAACAGCGGCTCACGAAGGTATGGCCTCTGCCCATGCCGGCGTTTCAGCTACTGTTACTCTTTTACAACAGCGTTACTGGTGGCACGGTTTGTATAAACAGACTCGCACTTATGTTCTTGATTGTGACATTTGCCAGCAGATTAAACCTTCGACTGCTGCGCGCCCACCAAAGACTCAGTTGTACATATCTAATAAACCACTTGGTTGTGTTTATCTAGATCACTGCGGTCCTTTCTCCTCTGATAATGCGTACAAGTACATCTTAGTTTCTGTGGATTCGTGCACACGTTTTCTTTGGGTGTGGCCGCAAAGGAGTGCTGATGCTCGAACTGTCATCATGGATTTGCGTGTCTGTGGGAATTTTTGCATGTGGTACCCTTCACTCTGATCAGGGCCCTGCGTTTGCCTCTAGGGCGTACAAAGAAGCCATGAGATCTTTGGGGGTCCAAGTCAAATTTTCGTCTCCATACCGGCCTGAGGGTAATAGTGTTGTGAAGCGAATGAACCGTGACTTAAAGCAATCCCTGACAGCTAGGGCTTTAGGCACTGGCAGGAATTGGTTAGCCCACCTGTATAACGTACAACGTGCACTTAATAATCTCCCTAGAAGGTCTCTGGGTGGGCGGACCCCATACGGAATGCTCTTTGGCCTAAAAATGTTTGTCCCGGACCTTGATGGTCTAGACATGGCGGCGTCAGCCGCACCCTTTGATGTAGATGATCACTGTGCTGTATTACAGAATCTACAAGAGAACAGAGACAGTCTTGCAAAGGAACACTTGCCCTCCACAACTGATGCTGCGCTTCAAATTCCGGTAGTCGGCTGACTACCTCGAGTTGGTGACCTGGTCCGTGAGAAAGTGGAGAACAAGAGTTTGGCCCCTCTTATCGTGCACCAGTAAGAGTGCCTGGTGTACAGGGTACAAGAACAGCCATTTTACCTCCACTTCCTGGTCACAAGTATAATAGGTACATCTCCATTGACAATGTCAAACTACAGCGAGTTGCCGATTCTTCTTAGTATGACTCTCTCTTGCCCTGCGATGCTGAGAAATTCTGTTTTGGCTCCGGCTTCCACCACCAAGCCTGCTATTGCCATCGAGATGCACACAGTTACTAATCCTTTGTTGCCACCACCGGCTGGTGGTCCACCTGAAGATACTGAGTATACTTATCCCACAGATGTGTCGTTGCCTGTTTTAGAATCAACTGCAGTTGACCAGTCACGTTTTTCATTTGACACTAACTCTATGACTTCTAATGCCCCATCGAAAATTTCTATCTTTGCTGTTTGGTTTAAAAGACATTTTTTAATTCCCTTTGGACTTACATTTGGCTGATGCTCATTAGTATTTTTTTGTTTATGTCCATTGGATTTGTGGTGGTATTTTTTCGTCTTGTAAATGGACACTATCTCAACGAAAGAACTACAATCAGACTAATTGATGGAAATTTGGCCCCCCACTCCTCATCACACATCATGAAGAGGGACCAGACTTTTGTGAATATTACTGCCTGGCCTGTGTTGGATGAGATTGTGTGGGATTCTGTAAAATTTCAAATTCATGGACCCACAGAGGTTATTAATGTCCCCAATGTACTTCGTGTTTCTATGGGTGATGTTGTGAAACAAAACATCCGCTCTGATGATTGGGACGTTCAGGCCATAGAGGCACTATTTTCAGATTTAAAATATTATGCTGCCTTTGATGCTGAAGATTTGTATTTAGACACTGCTAATTATGGGGATCTATTTTGCTACCAACACTATGGCAATCATTTCCTACATAAAGCCAATACGTTTAGAAATGTTGTAAATTATACACAATGGGAACATTGTCCGGCACCAATGGAAGGCAGCTCCAGCACATTAGTGAACAAATCTACATATTTTACTGATTTCTGTGTTTCTAAGCCTGAGGCCTTTTATTTTAAAGTGGCGGCAGAGTCAGCTTCGAAGGTTAGGCTGACCCACACTAAATTATTGTATCCAAGTCCTTTATGGATGAATTGGCTATCGGGGGTTATGAGCTGTGGAAAGATACTATTGATCCTAAATCTGTTTGGGGTTCTAAGAAATGGCAGGTGCAAGGGACTGAAGCTCTGCATCGTGCTTGCCTTATCTCAAACCACATGTTATTTTTGAATTCTACTATTTTTCAAACCACCTGTTTCGGATTGGCTACTACTAAACTGATGAATTTCCCCTCTGTTCCTGATCTGGGTGCTTATCCTAATTGGGATAATCATACAGATCTGTCCCGTGAAAAGTTGCAGTCGTACATTACTAATACATCCTTCAACATTTCCGATTTAGATCGTGAAGGATGGTTGATATGACAGAAGAGCTCAGACTTCTGTCAACATCGGTTTCTGGGTCTACACCCTGGGTATACCCAGGTTCGAGTGGACCCCCGTTTTGAATCTTCCCATTCAATTACTACCTACTCTTCAGGGAAGTTATGTCAGAACTGGCTGCAAAATTCCACCTTGGCATCTGTTTAACTTCATTTATCAAAGTTACATGACAAAATAGATTTGAATGATTTTGTTAGGGGTCCTGTGGGTGGCAGGTCCAAAAGGTGGGTGTATGCTATTTATTACGAGGTTTGGAAATTATCACAAATTGAAGCTGCTTCCAGATTGAGAGCCACTGATCAAGCCAACTTGGAAAAAGTACTAGCTGTTATCGATAATAGCATTAACACCCTTTCTTCCAGAATTTACTCATTAGATAATATTGTTTCATCTGTTGTGGATATTGTGCAGGATGATCTGTCTGTGTTATATCATGGTCAAAATCAATTGCGTTCTATAATGCAGTTTGCATGGACTTTGCAAACATTGAAGGCTGGGAAAGTTCCCTGGGACTACATGAATACATCGTCTTTATTCCTTCCATTTAATCTGACTGCAAAACAACAGTTCATGTCCATGAAAGATGCAACATATTCTCACTGCATATTGAAAAGTTAGAACCTTTGCCTTTCTCTGTGGCCGAATTGAACGCCGCAGTGTGGCTTATCCAAGGGTTAATCACATTACCATATCCTTTGTTTAAGTTCTGTTCGTGCATGAAACATTATGCCCTAGGCAGATATGAACCGTTGGGTACTGCTTTCCTGCATGAGGTTTGGTCACTCCCATTTACATACAGATGAATGAGAGAAGGGAAATAAGTTTATTTGAAAGGTGAGGAATGCACTTCCACAACTGATCACTCAGTAGTCTGTAGGCACATCCAATTGCATGGTGCATGTAACATTCAGGCACCGAATTTAGCTTGCGTCCTGAAAGGGGTTCCAGTGCCAGCTCTTACCCCCTCTTTTACATTGTTAGCTAACGGTAGTTATTTGCTTTTAAGTAATGAGGCTTGCTGTGGGATGTTAGTGGGAATTCCCTACATCGTGACTGTATCGCAACGAGTAGTCTGCTGTAAAAATGGCCTTTTCCCACCCCCGCATGGGCGGCTAGATGTCTCCATCTGGCCTTCCATCCCAACCTTGAAAGCAGAGTTCAACAAGATGAGCAGAATAAGGGCTCTATTGTCTCAAAAAGAAGTCGCTCTGACTTCCTCCCGTGAAACATTTGTCCTTCCTGTAGCTAACACCCGCACCGAGGTGAATGCGCTTTTAAATACTGATCTCCCCCTTCATTCCGGTGCTCTGATTCACACTATATTTAATGCCTCGTCAACAACTGGCTTGGTACATTTTTTCAAAGTTGTGGACTCCGGCCTCGTGACCTCCTTCCAAACTATCTTTGGTGTGATACCGGCATTTTTTCATTCTATTTTTTCCAGCGTCTTTGGCGGGCTCCGTTGAATCTCGCCCTCACGGCTGGTGTGCTGCTGTTGGTCTGCTTACTGCGCAATGGCTGCACAATTTGTGTCACACGACAGCCTGACCCGGCTGCTCCATCTTCGTAACCGGATGCTTGAATATTATGGAACATTACCTATGGCCACCTTAAGCATAGCCTATGGATTATCCTTCTGGTTTTCCTACTTTACTTGTGTGCAACCTGTTTTTCATTGCCTAGATTGTCCTTTCGGATGGGCTTTGGATTTTTGCTTGTCGAACTCGGTGTCTCCTGCCCCGGATTATGATCGACTGATGAGTACCTTAGTGGCTCATGAGTTGGACTGTTCTGGTATCAGGATTATGGCCTGTGGAGCAGCACATGGAGTCCTAGGAAATTGGGACATCGGTACGGCAGCGTATGACTTCTTGGCGAGAAGCTATCTTGAAGAACATGCCAGTTGTCCTCTGATTGTGCTAGAGGCTCCAGTTATCGCGGAACATGTATGTTTGTTTTCCTTGTTAGACTGGATGGCGGACACTTTTACAGAACATTCTAATGACTTCCTCTTGGAGGCTGTCGCTACTTATTGTGCTTACACGTTGATGGATTAACTTGGATGTCGTCCAACTTTCCTTGTTCGAGCTACACATTTTTTTTTTTGATTCGACATTTAGGCTCTGTTGAGCCTCTGCAAAGTGTGACACATTTTTTCATTTTTTGTCTCTTTCCTTTTCATTTTTTACACTGGGTTTTCGAACTTTCACTCCCATTTATTTGGATTTCCAATACATGCACTTAGTTCTGTTTTCTGTCAAACTTGAACTCTGTGTTCCTTGATTGTATCCCTATTTGTGCGTGGTCCAATCAAGGGAGGGTGTAGTGGAGGCGGAGTTTTCAATGTACACATTGCTATGTTAGCATAAGCGTCTTAGCTGATGGAAACGCCATCTTGACACTTTTGCTGCTTTTGCACACGACACTGCAGATAGATGTTATTCTTTGAAAACTGCTTGCCTGCCTTTTCTTCACATTAGAACGGTCTGTTGTTCACATCCCCAGACGTGCACCGCGACCTTGGTCTGAACATTGTGTGCAGAAACAGTCTGGTCCAACAAACAATGAATGCTTTTGAATTCAGGTTGATCGGCCCATGCTCTAGCCATAACACGCACACAGCTGCAAATATCTGAAAGTCGAAAGCCTTTAATATTACAGTTTGCATGCATTAGAAACACATTCTGGAGAAGAACTTTTCCAGGTGCAGAGCAAAGCTGATCCTGTGATGTGATTCACCTAGGCTGATCTTTACGGTATGGGGGTTCCCCATTCAAACCTAGAGACCTTCTATTAGTCTAATAATACAAGCTTACTAGCGTAGGGAGGGTGGTTGTATTCCACTATCATTTGTAATATGATTTCTCCCTTCATTTTCTATGGCATTGTACCAATGCTGATGGTTTTAATTTTAATCATTTGTCTGCTCATGTCAACCAAAGTACTGCTTCTTAGGACACATAGTTTATAAAATAAACATTTTAAACTTTACTGTGTCTCTGAATACTCTTGTGGTGGACTGACATGAGAATAATAACGAACAGGTATTTCTGATTCCCACCATTCCTGAGAGTACTCTAAAGTCGCATGTTCTGGGTTGTCTAATCATTGGTAGCTTCTATATGATATGAAGAGCGAATGAGACACTGATGTTGGTCGGATAGGGGTTCTGGGTACTGAGGTGAGTTTAGGTACACCGCAATTCACTGAGGTCCTGGTTTCCTGCGCATAGTTCTGTGCATGAGCAGAATCCCTGCAACAGCATGATGTAAGTTGCTTTTGTGACGTTTGCATCATCATAGAGGACCATAAAGGTAAATATAATTGCTTTAAGTGTCGCTAAAGTCTAGGAAAATACTAATACATAAAGGGATTAGTGAGGGTATAACATTAGAAGCATTATTTATTTGTATTAATTATGCTTTTGTGTTTGTTTCACTTAAGTTGACATTTGGGCCTACCACAAAATGGCGGCAGAAACCGAGTTCAGAAGTGGCCACCGTCTCGTGAGCGCGATCTCTACTGCGCAGACTCGAATGGCTCAGTGAATCTCCACATAACCTATTCCACACTGTCCCCGGTCAAGGATAGGAACTTGGTGGAATGCCAAGCCCGGATTGTAAAAAAAACTGGTTTAAATTAACAATTGGATCATACAAGTAAAAACTAAAATTTTGTAACAATAAGGATTATGACATCTCCGGAAACGAATCAGCAAAATCCATATGAACCTGACTGACTAAAATTGGACGTTTTCAATTAGCCAATCATAGACTTTCTCCGCCTAAAAATGTTTCATGTTATCCCGAAATTTATTATAAAAAGAGTAGTAGAATAGGGAGGAGCTAAGAATTCGTTCGATATCGAGGCATTCGGCGGTTACTATGACTGCACACTCTCTTTGACCCCACAGGCGATGACTGATGCTTGCATGACTTATGGTCCTTTGGCGATCTTTGGGACTGTGACGTGCTGAGCAAAGAACTCTTGGACCTTAAGATTTGGCCTGCTTATTTGGACAATTTAACGGCTAATTCGGTTAAGCAGAGCCAATAAATTAGAGAAAACCCAGATAGCCAGAGTAGGTAAATATGATGTTCTGTGATTTAAATAAATTGATCTAGAAAATTCTAAACTTTGATGAAACAAATGCTAATATTAATTACAATGAAATTTTAGATAACCAAATATTGATTAACAGAAATTATGAGTTTGTGGTTTTTCGTTAAAGAAAATAAAGGATTCTGAGTCTTAAATGTGTTTTAGCTGGTTCTAAATCACCATCAACCAATCCAACTAATTGGTCCGTCGACCAAGTGGGTGGAGTGCCTTGATGTTTGGGATTAGGAATCTATAGGTGGCGAATTATAATGTATATTCTGTAAGATAACTTTTCTTTCCCTATAGGTTATAAGGTACCCCCCACATGTCCAGCGCATCATCCTTCCTCCTGTGTGCAGACCTGTGAATGAGACGTGTGAGTGTTGGTGCTATGGGCCCCACCAATGAATGTGTGTGTGAATGAGTTAGTGTGACGACGGGTCTGCGACGCAGGGAGGATAGTTGTAAATGTGCTCTTTCTTTTACCCGGTTTTGCGCTGGATCAGTTATTCTGGTAGCAGAGTTATGGTTTTATTGCATTGGTTTGGTGATTATTGCTTATAGATTGATTATCGCTTATTGATTTAGAATATTGATTATTGATTGTGGATGTTGGATAAGTATTGGTTTATGTATTAACACTCTAAGTTGAGTCGCATTGCGTTTCATGTTCTTTGACGACTTCTGGGATGTAGGAAGTCGGAAGTTTGTAACGATTCCGTAGTAGAGCAGAGGTAAGCGCTGCTCTCGGGAAAGACGCAATTGTTGTTGCCCTGCAGGGAAAACGTGTAACGTTTGAAGTTGCACGACGCATTGTCTGGGTTCGATTAGGTAACATCATCGTATGTTGCCATTAGGGACATTTTCTGTATGGAAGAAGTGCATGGTAGCGAAGGACACCTGTGAAATTTGGGTCTTAAGTACCAGGAGTCCAAAAGGCACTCTGATTACGCTTATCACTGGAAAGGTAATAGGTGTTCCCCAAGCTTGATAGAAGGGTAAAGTAGAGGGATGTGCTACTTTACTAACGAATAAAATAATTCTGTAGTAGGGCAGAGGTAAGCACTGTTCTCGGGAAAGACAGGATTCTGTGTGAATGAACTACATTTTCTGTATGGACGTGTGTAAATGAAATAGCATTCAGGTTAATTGTGAAACTCTGGTTTTAATTCTCAGGAGCATTGGGTCTCCAACAGGTGTTTTATATCTAGAGAAACGGTTAGCTAATGCTCGCTAGAAGGGTGAAGTAGAGGGAAGTGCTACTTTATCAATGGATGTAATGATTCCGTAGTAGGGCAGAGGTAAGCGCTGCTCTCGGGAAACACGGAATTCTTGTGAAAAAGTTCCAGACTATCCTTTTGTTAGCGAAACAGACAATGGTGGCGTTTTTATGTTGTTACTAACAGAATTTGAGTAAAAAGTGAATGTAAAAAAGTTTGCCGATAAATTTTGTAAAGGAGGGGTCAGCAGAAGCAGGAGTAGCAAGAAAAGCTGACGTCAGAAAGACCGCGCTGGGATTGGACAGTCAGTAAGGGACGTAAACGCTCCGGATTGGTGCGTTAGTGTGCGCCGCGCTAGGAGTGGAGAATTACAGGGTGATGTAGACGCTTCGGATTGGTGCATTAGTGGGAGTCGTGCTGGGATTGGAGAATTGCAAAAGTGACATAGATTGGTGCGTTAGTGTGAGTCGCGCTACGATTGGATAGAACAAACAAAATAGTCGTAGGAGAAAACTAGCGATACAGAAAAGAGAAAATGATGTATTATGATCCACCAGGGAAGGAGAAAAAGTCCTGGTTCGGTAAAATTAAGAACTTATTTAAAAAGGACAAACCGATTGTGACTAGAGAAGGACAGTTGCTTCCTCCAGCGAAATCACCTGCATCTTTTATGATTACGAAATATGGTTATCACACATGTATTTGGCTAGACAATTGGGCAAAGTGTACAGAAGATGATGGAGTTTTGGCATTTCCGGAACATGGTTCATTTAATTTAGCGGTTTTGAGAAATCTGAGAGAAAGAATGATGAAACTAGAATCGAGACCTAGACCTACACAGTTTGAAGCATTGACAGAATGGGAAGATGAGATGTATGACAGAGAACGGCAATGAAGTGGCGGAAGGTATAGATATATGTTTGGTAGATCATATGGACAAGAGAATCATGATGATAGAATGAAGAGATGGCGAAGTGCAAATATGACTGATGGGTTGTTTCCTATGAGAAATGTTGAAGAAACTACTAGTAGAAAATGTACAGAAAAGAGAAATAATACAGGATCAGAAAGGTATAAGTATGGTGTGCATGAGTCGGAGGATGATGTTCTCGAAGACATGTTTTATAAAAATCCACCCCCGTATCAACCAAATTCCACATTGACACTGAGTGCCCCAATAAAAGAATCGCCACAGAATATAAAATTTGAAACAGTACCACATGAGGTAGGAAGAAATAATCTTTTCAGAGAAACAGAAAATACTCAAACTAGTAAAATGGCAAATGAAAATTCAGCTGAATTAGCTAGAACTACTTTAGAATTAACTGAGAAGATTAGAGAATTGACTAAAAATATGGAAGCTGTAACTGTTCCTGTAACAATAGGACCTGTAATGCTGATTTTTGATAAACAAAAGGATAGTGAGCATTGTCTGACGATTCCTTATAATGGAAACAGAGAAAATGAAATACAAAGAAGAGATGCAAGAGAAAATTTCTGGGTACAAACGGTAGGAATTTCCGAACAAGGTGCTCCTAAAAATTTGACAGTAAATCAGAGTTTTGTAAATAGAGCAATAATGACGACAGCATCAGTACCCGGATCACCAAAAGGGTTAGAACAGACACAAAATGAAATGATTCTTGTAGGTCCTACTTCTGATGAATTAAGTGAATGGCTAAGAAGTTTACAACAAAAAGATGCTGACCCTAAACCTTTAGATGTGTCCAAATTAAAAATAGTGTTAGAGGAATTAATAGTAGGGACTATTCCTACGGAAAAATTAAAAAACTATCAGGATGAAGAATTAATGTTTCTATGCAAAAGTATAACATGGAGAGACTGAAATTTACATGAAAGACTAGAAGAAGTGGCAAATGAAATGGGTATTGACTTTGAAAAGGTAAAGTGATTACAAAAACCATATAGAGTAGATTTTTCTGAAAAAGACATTGAAAATCTAAATATGACAGGACGAACAACTCAGATTAAAGATTTAATCATATTACTGAGAAAATGGGGCGATGTAGACAAATGGAAAAGTAGATGGTTTCGAAAACGAGATGATGCAACGGATAAAACGTTTGCAGCTTACCCGGTGAGAGAAAAAGAAAAAGTAGTAACTGAATGTGAGAGATTCCAGGTGGAGGCTATGTACATGTCCCCTGGACTAGACAAGATATTTTGTCATTTACCAATGATTTTCCACGACTACGTGAAAAGCCAGTCGAGTGGTATAGGCAGGTAGACAGGTTCATAAAATGATCAAAAGTTCTATGGATTGATTTGAATAGTCTTTTTGACATAATAGTACCAGCAGATTTATGGACAGAATGTAAGGTAATGATAAGCTGGCCTACACAAGAATACCCTAGAGATCCAAAACCAGGTGCCCCTGATCCAGAAGTAATGGCAAAATATGAACAAGTAATTACCTTTCTGAAAAATAAAGTTCCTCCTAAAGAAACTGATTGGGTAAAAATTGATAGAACGCATCAAGAAGCGAAATAATCAGTACACGCTTACTATGAAAGGTTGATCCTTGCTTTTAAACAGTATAGTGGTGATGAAAACTTGAGTGAAAAAGATTTGAGTCATTTTGTATATCGATTTGTGTATGGATTGCGACCTGAAGTAAGTGAAATGATTAAACAGCATACAGTAGATTGGCAAAATAAAAAGATAGATGAAGTGCTCAGACATGCAAAATATTTTAGTGATGAAATTGAAGCAAAGCAGCGTAAATTAAAAGAAAGAGCCATGTGGGCTCAAGTAAAAGTGGCAGAAAGACAGGAAGCTCAATTGATTGAACAGGCAAATGGTATAGGTATGAAACCAAAACTTAATATTGGAAAAGGGAAAGGACAATTTAATATAGATGAAGCCAAAAAGAAATGGCCATGTCATAATTGCAGAAGAATAGGACATTGGAAATCCGAGTGTAAATTTCCCCCGAGTGCTAATAGTGATAATGCATCATTGAAATCACAGGTGCAGCTAGAGGTGAGTTGTCAACCACAGCAACAACAGCAGGTTGTTCCCCAACAGAATCAGGCTCCAAAACCGCCTTTTCCACAGAGTGTAAATCATCAGAAATACAGTAATGAGACAGGATTCTACAAAGAATAACAGGTAACTAAGCTGGCGCGCGCTAGTGCTGTTTCGCAGTATTGGCTATGACGCGATGAGAGTGAGTCAGAAGAAGGTTATTGACGGTGCCGAGGGGAGCAAGAAGAGTGCGTACTTGGCGCAACTCTACAAGTAGACCAGACAGGCCCATTCGTGGATGGAAAAGTAAATGATGAAAACATTACTTTCTTAGTAGATACTGGTGCTACTCGTTCAACTGTTAGGTCAGCTGATGTTAAAAATCTTCCTCTCTTGGACGAAACAATCCAAGTAGTTGGAGTATCCAACTGACAGATAAAAACGTATCTCACTGAACCAGTTAAAGTTAACATAGGGAAATTTTCTGAAATGCACCGTTTTGTTGTGTGCGATTCAAGCCCTGTGAATTTGTTAGGGAGAGATTTGCTGTGCAAGATGAATTGCACCATATTTTGTACACCAGATGGTATAGCATTTGAGACACCTGATGAAGATGTACTGTATAAAATGACTATGGCTAATATGGAACCTGAGATTACCAAGGCATTTGCTGTATTTAACTCGAAGAGCTACCTCAAGAGTTGAAAAAGACAGTAAAAATGGAGGTATGGGATGTCACAGGAGAAGATGTGGGATTAATGAAAAATGTAGATCCCGTAAAAGTTGTTGTAAAAGAAGGAGTAAGTTACCCAAATATTCCACAGTACAAATTGACACCCGAGATAATTACAGGAGTTACTCCTATAATAGACAGAATGATTAAGCAAAGTATTCTGAGAGAAATAATGAGCAGTCCATGTAATTCACCAATTATGGGCTTGAAAAAGCCTAATGGAACAATTAGAATAGTGCAAGACCTGAGAAAAATAAATAAAATCGTTGAATCATGTTGTCCCATTGTACCAAATCCATCTGTGATTTTGTATCAGATTCCTCACGATGCATAATGGTACACAGTAATTGATCTGTGTCATGCTTTCTTGTCTATTCCATTACATCCTGACAGTCAACAGATTTTTGTGTTCCGATTTGGCGAACGTATTTTGGCATGGTGCCGAATCCCACAGGGGTACACAGAGAGTCCCTCAATATTCAATCAGATATTGAAAAAGTCTCTAGAAGATTTAAAAATACCTGAAAGTTCGGTTCTGGTCCAATACATAGACAACCTGCTTGTGGCATCAAAAACTCAAGAAGCTTGTGTAGTGGATACCATTGCATTGCTGAATCATTTGGCAGATGGAGGACTTAAAGTATCCCCATCGAAATTGCAATTCTGTCAGAAGGAAGTACAATATTTAGGCCACAAAATTGAAAAGGGACTGAGAAAAGTGACTGCAGATAGAATCAAGATAATAAAAAGAATGAGAGCCCCAATGACGCAAAGAGAAGTGAGAATGCTTCTTGGAATGGTCGGATATTGTCGTCAGTGGATAAGTAACTTTTCTCTGATTGTAAAACCTTTGGTACGCTTGACTAGAAGTGATGTAAAAGACCCCATTGAATTAAATAAAGAAGAATTAACAGCTTTTAACCAATTGAGAGACAGTCTGTGTGAAGCACCAGCACTTGGTATGCTTGACTATGAGAAAGAATTTGAACTCTGTTGCAGCGGAAGAAATGGATGTGCACTTTTTGTATTAATACAGAAACATGGAAAACTGAGGAGACCAATTGCATATTTCTCAGCTATATTAGACCCTGTAGCTGTAGCATTGCCAGGTTGTTTGAAAGCTGTAGCCACCACTTGTAAGAGCTTGGAACAGAGTGAACGAATTGTGATGGGATATCCTGTGAGAGTGTTTGTAGCTCATGATGTGGCAATCCTTTTAACAAGGAGCCGCACCCAGTTCGTGACGCACAGTCGTCTGACTAAATATGAGAAAGTCATCCTAGGTGCAACGAATGTGAGCCTTGTGAGATGTCTGAATGTGAATCCTTCAACGTTATTGCCTGATGCTGAGAATGTGGAAGTCAGAGATGATGTGGATCATGACTGTTTGGAAGTGCTTGACTTCTGTACCAAAACACAGGCCTGATATAAAAGATGTACCTTTGACAGAAAGTGACTATATGATGTTTGTGGATGGATCAGGCTTGAGAACGGATGAAGGAATTCTGAGTGCAGCATATGCAGTATGCACAGTAGCAGCTGTATTGGAAGCGTCATGCTTAAAAGGAGTAAAATCAGCCCAGGTTGCTGAACTGTTTGCCTTAACAAGAGCATGTAAGTTGGGAAAGAATGTGAGAGTGACTGTGATAACCGATAGTCAATATGGCTTCGGTGTGGTGCATGACTTTGGGCAAATTTGGTCCCAAAGAGGGTTTTTGACATTGAGTGGAACTCCGATAAGGAATGCTGAAGTGGTTGGAAAATTGCTTGAGGTGATACAGCTGCCTAAGCAGTTAGCTGTTGTGAAATGTGCAGCTCACACGAAGACAAATGATTATGTATCAGCTGGCAATCAGTTTGCCAACGATATGGCTCAATATTGCGCACAAAATCAGAATTCTGTGATTCGGGGAAGAGAAAGAGAAATGAATTCATGTCCCTTGTTGTTTACTAACACTGTGAATACATGGGAAGAAGTAAGGCAGTTGCAGGAAGAAGCAGGAGATGAGGAAATGAGACAGGGGGTAAAAGCAGGATGTGCACCACGGGAAACAGATCATGTGTGGGTTTATCGGGATGGGAGATCAGTTATGCCTGATAGCATGGTCTCTGCCATGGCACGGATGTATCATGGACAAGCACATGTAGGAAGAGACGCTATGATCAGACTTTTTAAACAGACATGGTATAATGCAAAATTTAGACTTGTAGCTGAAAGTCTTTGTCAAAGATGTCTTATATGTCAGCAGTTCAATCCTGGAAGGAAAACAGTGGTAAGTCTGGGAACGATAGGATGAGAAGGAGGGCCTTTCACCAGAATGCATATTGACTTAATTGAAATGCCCCCCCCTGTAACAGGTTAAGGTATGTTTTAGTGATGGTTTGTCTGTTCTCTCGATGGATGGAAGCATACCCAACAAGAAGAAGTGATAGAATTACAGTAGCCAAGCTATTATTGAGAGAGTTTATTCCTAGGTTTGGTTTTCCAGTCTCAATTGAGTCAGATAGAGGAAAACATTTCCATAATGAAATCATTAAGTTAATTTATGAAGCATTGAATGTACAACAGAAACTACATTGTGCCTATCGTCCAGAGGCCTCTGTTGTGGTGGAACAAGTAAATGGCACCATTGAAAACAGACTGGGAAAAATGTGTTTAGCCACAGGTTTGAAATGACCTGATGTCTTGCCTCTGGTACTCATGACTATTAGATCTATTCCAGATAGGAATACAGGTCTGAGTCCCCATGAAATTATCATGGGAAGAGCAATGCGACATGTTTTCATACCAGTCAACAAGCTATTGCCTATATCTGATGACTTGGTGTTAAATTATTGCAAGGGGTTGGCTGATTACATTCATTCTGTGTTCCATCAGGTTGGATCGGATGCCACCACTCTTGAAAAGAAGCCAGCTCATGATTTGAGCCCAGGGGACTGGGTGAGAATAAAAGTGCACAGAAGACGAAACTGTTTGGTCCCACGTTGGGGAAAACCACGTCAGGTGATCTTGACCATGACAACAGTGGTAATATGTGCAGGAGTGAAGAACTGGATTCATGCTAGTCACACCTTGCGAATTCCAAACCCAGTGGATAACAAGGAAGGAGAATACTTTGAAGAATCAGATACAAGTTCTGAATCAGATACTGAAGAAATAAGAACAAGAAAAACTCCTGAAAGGGGGGAAATAGAACCAAGTCCAGTTATTGCACCAGAGAATCTTCCTTTAAGAAGAAAGTTACAGATTTCTGACTCCAGATCAGAATCAGAGACTGAACCTGTTCAAGCACACAAGAGTGAGAGTAAAAACAGTGAAGAGACTGTAAAAGAAATTCTTGATAAGACAGTCCCGAATGAAAATTCAAGAGAAATTCCACCTGAAGTAACACATTTAGATGGTAAGGTGCTAGATACAGAGAGTGAGGGAAAGATTTTTGCGGAAGACCTCAGAGGAGTTGTAGGGAACTCACACATCCTGGTAGAAGAAGGGACGGTTAGTCAGCAGGAAGATTGCGTGGAAGTACCACGAGGGGGGACAGAAGTAGGTAATACAAAGGAAGTGGTGGAAAGAAAGACTACTGAAAGTAAAGGTCAAGTTGGAACTGAATCAGAGGACAGTGATGAAGAAATACCAGAAGGTCGAGTCCTGAGAAAGAGAGCATGGAGAACTGAGAAAAATAAAAAAGGAAGTAAGTTGAAAAGGCCAGCAAGGGATGAAGTTTGGCCAAACAAGATAAAGAGATTAAGATACAGATTGACACGAGTAAATTCATCTAGGGCTGAACAGGTGAATGAAGTGTCTAGCCAAGAAAAATCAAAAGACGTGGAACAAACAACAACAGAAGAAAGTAAGAGAACGAGAAAACCTAACCAGAAGTATAAGTCGCCGGAATGGTCATATGTGGCACTGCCTGAAGTAAAAGAAGAGGCAGACAGCCAAGGGGATCTAGAGGTAACTGTACCAGGAGGGGTTGAGGAAGATGAAGAATCGGAAATCCTGAGAGTTATCTTGTTCGACATCGGAGAAGAGACGGATGTTCAGGAAATTCTGCATCAAGATTACGAAAGAAAGGTGAAAGACGATCAAAATCCAAACTGAAAAGATCAAAAGTGTTCTAAATGGAGAAACAATAAATCACGGAAAAGACATAATCTGAAAAGAACCAAGTAGGTGTTTAGAGCCTTGGTTTAGACAAAACTAGTCGTGAAGTAGAAGAGGCTAAGTCAAAAGACACTGATCATTTTTCGAAATGGCAAACACAGAAAGTAGAAAATCTAAATGTGTGTTCCTTAGAAGATGGTTCAAAATGTGTTGTTGTTGTACAGGATTACTGATGCTTCTGTGGAGTGCGTTGGCTTTAATGGTTTCATTTAAGGTTACACTAGAAACAATAGAAGGATATAGTGAAAATAAGACTAATGTAGAAAAGATTCGGAAGATGTATCCGACTAAAATAGATAGAAATTATTTACATAAAGACAGGTCTATAACTGATTTTCTAACAATGTTTTTTCAAAATTACTATACAAATATGTGAAGACGATGGACGTGAGGGATTGTTACGTCTGCATGCAGTTGCCTGCATCTGTATCTGAGGGAGTGACTTACCCTCACCTCCCAGTAACATATGGAATAACATGTAGTGTATTAGCAAGTTTGTTTTACAAAATAGGGAAATTAGAATATTATTTTTCAGATGTAGATAACATATTTTCACAAGTACCTGTAGTTAACAAGTTGAATAAAGTAAAACCTGCTAAAGTGTTAGGTGAATTTTTCTTAGAAACTAAAGAATTAACATTAGAGTCAATATTTAGAAACAATGTAACTTGCAGTTTAAAGAAGGAGGAGAAATTTTTCTTAGATATGGTAGAAGAAAGAAGATTAAAAATGCAAAGGAAAGTCCCTGAGGTGAAAGAAGAAAAGACAGTCTGGGATGTGGAAAGAGAAAATCATTTGAAAGAAGCTAGTCCGCCAATGGCTCTAGATTGGCCTCAGAAAGGAAAGTTGTGTATTAGAAGGAATCAAATTGCATATAATAATTATTTTGTAGGCACAAGTTGTTGCCATATAATTTTAACAAAAGAGGGTGGAGTCTGTGGAATGTTGAAGGTTCAACATTGTTGTACTTACATTCCTGACGAATGTCAAGATTTGAAGACATGCATTCAAAATATAACTGATTTGCATGAGGAAATTGTTCCACTGGAGGTTGAAGGTATTTGAGAAAAGATTGGGAAAAAGTTTTCTACTATTAAGAACTTTTTACTAAAACTAGTTAATACCTTTGTTGGTAGAATATTATTTCCTGTAACTTGTGTGATTATTTTATTATTAATTTTGAGATTAGGATGTCTATGTAGCAAAAGAAGAAATTCACGAAATAACATCAAAAGAGAAATTGTAAAGAAAAGAGAGAAATAAATAAAAGAAAGAGAGTTTGAAGAAGTAGAATTAGAGGAGTGGAAAGACAATATGTATAGAAAAACAAGAGAAGAAGAGACAGGTGAAACAGTAATGTGATCTAACAAAAAGTTAAGAGAACTGAATTCATTTCTATTTACTAAAATGTTTCAAATTTGAAGGTAGTGTGGTGATGTTAAAATTCACCAAAGGGGGGACTGATGGAGCAGGTAGAGCAAAATTTTGTATACCTCCTCTATTTGCATGTAAAGACTAACTATATAACCTACTGATTATAATTTTACTAACGGTTTGCTGTGTGAAACTAACTTAATATTTGCATACACAAATTACACGTGGGAAATTGCTATTTGCATGGCAAGTTAACTCAAATAACTAAAAATATGTACGCATATTAATAGTAGTGCCTGTGATAATAGATATTGCATGATTTATGTTGCTTTTGTGACGTTTGCATCATCGTAGAGGACCATAAAGGTAAATATAATTGCTTTAAGTGTCGCTAATGGCTAGGAAAATACTAATACATAAAGGGATTAGTGAGGGTATAACATTAGAAGCATCATTTCTTTGTATTAATTATGCTTTTGTGTTTGTTTCGCTTAAGTTGACATTTGGGACTACCACAAAATGGCGGCAGAAACCGAGTTCAGAAGCGGCCACCGTCTCGTGAGCGCGATCTCTACTGCGCAGACTCGGATGGCTCTGTGAATCTCCACATAACCTATTCCACACTGTCCCTGGTCAAGGATAGGAACTTGGTGGACTGCCAAGCCCGGACTGTAAAAAAACTCGTTTAAATGAACAATTGGATCATACAAGTAAAAACCAAAATTTTGTAACAATAAGGATTATGACATCTCCAGAAACGAATCAGCAAAATCCATGTGAACCTGACTGACTAAAATCGGACGTTTTCAAATAGCCAATCATAGACTTTCTCCGCCTAAAAATGTTTCATGTTATCCCGAAATTTATTATAAAAAGAGTAGTAGAATAGGGAGGAGCTAAGCATTCGTTCAATATCGAGGCATTTGGCGGTTACTATGACTGCACACCCTCTTTGACCCCACAGGTGATGACTGATGCTTGCACGACTTATGGTCCTTTGGCGATCTTTGGGACTGTGACGTGCTGAGCAAAGAACTCTTGGACCTTAAGCTTTGGCCTGCTTATTTGGACAATTTAACGGCTAATTCGGTTAAGCAGAGCCAATGAATTAGAGAAAACCCAGATAGCCAGAATAGGTAAATATGATGTTCTGTGATTTAAATAAATTGATCTAGAAAATTCTAAACTTTGATGAAACAAATGCTAATATTAATTACAATTACATTTTAGATAAACAAATATTGAGTAACAGAAATTAGTTTCGAGATTTCGAGTAACTACAGAGGAAAAAACGAAATCCCATCATTGGACTTACAATTTTCCCTGGGTGACTCATAGCAGGGATGAATAGACCTTAGCTGCATTTAGAGTGGTGGGAGGAGTTGCACAAGTACTGGAATAGGCAGTGCCTCCTTTGCACAATGCTGTCTCCACCCCCTGTGGTCATGCTGCACCAGAGAGGACAGAACTGGTTTGGACTGGGGTCAGAGACCCTTACACAAAGAGGACAATGACAAAATGGGGTATAAGTATTGCACCTTAAACCCCAGAGAATTAGATCACTTCTGGACTCAAGATGAACATTTTGCCAAGAAGAAGAGCTGGAGAACTGTAAGGAGGAGTACTGGCCCTTTGCTGTGTACTTTGCTGGGTTGATCTGCAGTTGCTGCTTCTGCCAAGGAAGAGGACAAAGACTGGAACTTTGCTGAGAACCTGCTTGAAGAAGAATCTTCAAGGGCTTGTGTATGCTGGCCTCCTGTTCTGAAGACTCAGAGACACAAAGACTTCATTGATGGAAGTTCTAACCTGCCAGAGGGTGCCTGATCCAGTTATGGGCATCTGGAAGTAGTTCCTGCTGTTGGGAGCTGGAAGAAACTTCAAGAAAGCAAGAAAAACAACTCCGATGCAGTCAGCGATGCCACCAGTGACACCACGACCTGCACAGAGGCCAGGGGCACCGCTCGTGAAGTGCACCACAGCTCTGATGTCCTATGACACCCACCGACACCTGCAGTTATCGCCTTCTCGACGCCAGTGCTCACACCGACGCTATATCCGCCAGCGCCTGCATCCCATTTTCGTAAAGCCGATAATCGATGAGGGTTACTTCCCAAACTCTTCGACTTCACATTGCCTCACCGAACTGACTCCTCACCACCAACGCTGCCGGGGTTATCTAAAATGTGCATCCCCCTTATCCTGACTAGAAGTAAGGCACCTTACTTGGACAAAGGTACCTACCTCTGCCAAATAGAGACCTCCATTTCTAACATGCATAAAAATAAGATTGCATCTTTACCTGTTGTGCACTACACATCAACCCGACTCAGAAATACGTAGTTAGGCAGGCCCTGAGACCCAGGACCAAGGTCATTGATTGACAGATCCCAGGTAGGCAGGCACATAGACAAATGCATGAATAGGAAATCCCAAATCGATCCCACAGACAGGCGCAGCGACACCACAATGTAAAAGGGAAATAGGCCCCAATAAAGCACGCATGGCGGAAAGGGTGCACAAATTCCCAAAACACCATAAAGTCAGATGCCACATGAAGTTAGGAACACTTAGCCCATCAAGATGTAGCACACACAGTATACGCAGTGATTACATATTCTCTCCATGTCAGACATCTGAACACAGTACCCACTGGCCAGATTGTGTCCATGCAAGGTTGAGGCCCACCTTGATTTCTTATCCAAAACCCTAATTTATGGCTCCAGAGACAGAGGTACACATTCCGTGCCATAAAAGGATAACCTGCAACATTTTATTACATTCAACAAACTGTATAAAAGTCTATGTTAGGTTGATTGCAAATTGAGACAGTTCTCAGACCCTATGCATGTGACTGTGCTCCAGGTAGCATTGTTTAACTAAATGATCTTCCTTTTTTGCCAAACGCCTTTTGTCTCAAATTTTTTTTTTCAAGGTATTTTATGTTAAAGCAACATTAGTGCTGAAGTGCATGAGCTCTGTTCCTAAAATGTAATAGCATTTGGTTTCTCCATGAGTGGCATAATTGATTTACTAATACGTCCCTAGTACAGTGCACTACATGTGCCCAGCGCCTGTAAATCAAATGCTGCCAATTCCAAACCCTCCCCCCACAACGCAGATAGATCCACTACCTGATACCCTAAAAACCTCAACCTCACCTTAACCACTCTGTGGATAAAGATCATTACCAGCTCCTTGAGCAATGGGCTGATGCCCAACTGCCTTAAACAAGGTCAAGTCACCCCCCTGCTAAAAAACCTGATGCAGACCAGAGTGATCCCAAGAACTTTAGACCCATCATCAACCTTCCATTCCAAGCAAAAATCCTCGAGAAATGTGTTCTCTCCCAACTCAACCAACGCTTGGACTCCAACAATCTACTTGACTCACACCAGTCCGGTTTCAGGAAGTGATGCAGCACTGACACAGCTATACTGAGTATCAAAATTGCCATTCACAATTCCCTTGACTCAAACAGATGCTGCCTGCTTGTCCTCCTTGACCTCTCGGCCGCTTTCGATAGGGGTGATCACAAGTTACTTTTAGATGCCGTACAAAAAACGTATCAGAGCTGATGGCACTGTTCTGAAATGGTTTTCTTCATTTCTACTTAACCATTCCCAAATCATTAAAAACAACAACTCGATGTCCAACATCTCTCCCATAACCAGAGGTATCCCGTAAGGCTCAGTCCTTTCTCCCACAATCTTCAACATTTACATGTAACCCCTCACTACCATTCTAAAACAAGCAAATATCTCCTACCACTTATATGCAGATGACACACATTACCTAGAAATATCCTATTTTAACAATTTTCAATGGCTTAACTCCATACTCTTCATGTTCAAAACTGGCTATCACTCAACCACCTCAATCTCAAACAAGAAAAAAACAAAAAAAATGTCTTCTCCAATCACAACCTCCACGCACAGATCAAAGAGTGGATTAACAACCTGGACTCCCCAAACTGCAAACTTACTGTAGCTGTCTCAGCTAAATATCTGGGTACTCTCTGGACTCTAAACTAAACATGATTCTCACATAAGCTCCACTGCTAAGAGCACCTTCTACAGCCTAAAACTCCTCAACAAAATCAAGCCTTTCCGACCACCTAATGACCTAGAAACAGCAACATAGGCTCTAGTTCTGTCCAGACTAGATTATGGTAACCCCACACTCACAGGAGCACCCAAATGCAGCAGCAAGAATGACCACGGAAACATGATCACATCGCGGCCATGCTGCAAAATCTAAAGTGGCTTCCAATCGAAGCACTGTTTTGTTTCAAAATGGCCTGTCTCACCCACAAAGCCCTATATGCTGGCAAACCAAATTACACCACAGCTAAACTCACAAAAGCAGGACAATTGAGACATCTGAGAAGTTCTAATACGCTCGTTCTCAATCCCCCTCAAAAGACACAAACAAAATACCTGTTCACGCTCGTTCTCAGGCAATGCCCCTAAAATCTGGAGCTCTCTCCCAATACATATCAGAACCAACCCCTCCTTCATGAGCTTCAAGAGACAAATAAAATAATTTCTACTCAACCGTCACTTCGATCCCTCTGGACAATAGCCGCTCTATTTTACGTCAACTCCCAAACTGAACTCCTTCACTCTACTATACGGAAATTTTACTACATTATTGAATTGAAATTTTTCTAGAATCTCTGTTTATTAATGTACTGTTAGCTGTTTATGACTCTATTGTATACGTTACTCTAAAGTGCTCTGATGCCCGCTATATAAAACTCCAAAATTAAATAAAAATGAATAAATACTAGTGGGCTTAGAGCACTGATTGTGCCACCCACATGAGTAGTCCTTCAACCCTGTTGCAGGCTCGGCACTGCAGAGCCTGTGTCTACAGTTTTAAACTACCATTACGACGTGGCAAGTTCACCTACTTGCCAGGCCCCCACCTTCCCTTTTATTACATATGTCACCCCTAAGGTAGCACCATGGGCAGAGTCTAGCGTATTTAAAAGGTAGGACATGTACTCGGAAGTGTTACATGTATGGCGTGGTAGGCAAAAAAATTATGGATTAAACCCAGATCTGCTGACTGCTGATTAATGTTTGCATTATTCAGCATTACGTCCATCATTTGTTCTTTTTACATTTAGAAAGGTGGAATTTATTACTCTAACCATTCTCTGCCCTCTTGAATCCTGGTTCCTGCAAAACCCCTCACCAAAGTTTCAATTCTTTAAAGAGCACCACAAGAACAACTTCTGTTGTACTTTATACCCCTCACCAATGTTTCAATTCTTTAAAGAGCACCACAAGAACAACTTCTGTTGTACTTTATTGAACTTTAAGAGCACAGTAAATGTTGCTAGCACAGCACATGCGTCTGTGTTGCACATCCAGTTTCACAATTGCCCACTATACATTTTCTGCCACCGAGAGCGAAAAACACAGGAGAAAGTATGCAAAATATGCATTCCTCAAAAAAGAGGAGTTACATGGCCTGGACTAATATACATCTTGCTCAGCTGTCTGATTTTCTGTTCTTTTATTCTTTTTTCTTTTCTTGCAATATCACATCTTGCCAATTGCCATTAATGAACAAAGTATTGACTATTTACTCAGACTTGTATTTACTAGCCTTTCATTGAGAACAGCAGTGATGCCTGTGAGTGGTAAAAATATGCTGTGAACGGGTTACCACACATTTTAAAGATACCAGCATATTCAACCGTGATGGAAATTCCTTCGTTCTTCACTGTAATTATGTCACTGTTTACTATACCCTAATGGCTGTGGTAATTTTAACAAGTGAAAAACATAACCAGTAAGCATGCTACCAATGAGTTATTCCTATTGATTTCTTCGGGAAAGTAAATAGAGCAGTACTAGTCCTTGTAACATAATTGCCTCCCCTGGGCTTTACTGCTAAATGTATTCCCCTTCTCTTGATGAAAGTATTGGAATTCAATTAATTTCAATTGACCACTCACTCACTCAGGTGTGATTCACAAGTGGGCCTTACGTGTAGTAAAGCCACAAGCATGGAGTCTTGTAGTGGAATTTTCCGCACACGGGCGGTATCTCTGACAGACTGGCTGGCCATGCCTTCGAAGCATGTCTCTGGGATGTACTACAGTGAACCTCAAATTTAAAGTAGGCAGTGTAATCTGCCTTTTAGTGTGCCAATAGTATGCTCCACTTTAATAATTAAAGAAGCATACCCTGCTCTAAGCATAGGAGTAGGAAAACACAACAACCAAAAATTGCCTAGTTTGAATAATTTCTTCTAATTTAGGTCATTTTCGTTTTTCTTTTAGTCTTTATAGGAGGTTGTAAAGCCAGCCTTGCACAAATCCTGAGGTGAAAATGTAATGCATATTTGTTTGTTCACATACCGTTTTACATATTCCCTGCAGTTGATTCATAATGCTTTGAAGAAAAGTAATTCAAATCCTACATACTTATTAAAAGCTTTCTTCAAAAACATCCACATATAATCACCCATTTAATCAAACATTGCATTCTGTCCATAAACACAACATACATACAAAGCACCCTGTAATATCTAATGATCTGCAAGTCATAAAACCATATCTCTTTTTCCGCAGGCTCGTGAGGTGATCTTAAGAAAACATTGACACAGCGTTTCAGTGGACATTATCTTTGCATCCACCTTTTTCAGGACATACCATTTTTGAAATTTTCCACAAGGCAAATTAAATGCGGCTGTAGGGTGGATCCGAAACACAGAGGACTTCAATATTTAGGGCATGTCTTTCCCAGGCCGATTTGATCATTTATACGCCATACTAGATATTATTCTTACAGCCCATCGGGAATCTCTCATTATGGGGAAATATACACGTTTTTCAAGATATTACTAATATCGTATCCCCATTTTCCACCATTTTCTTCGAGCTGTATGGCCCTATCCAGCCTATTTCTTCTAGGGATTTGTCCCGTCCTCTGTTTTGAAAATGGCGTGTACAACTGCAGATACGGTCTACCATTGTGCCATATTTTATTTTGATTAACACTGGATCGATGGATTGTGGCAGAGTTTCATGATCTGTGGAAGAGTGTAACCTGAAACATGGATAACAGTTTACAAACGTTCTAGGGATACATCAACTCACATATTATGTGCACAATTCATCTCACTGGTGTAAAAAGCAGCCATCTCTTAGCTCTCCTCTTGCAAGGCTGTCAGAGAAGCCTCAGTGGTGAAACTGTACTATACATGTACTCTACTACATTAACAGTTAGAAAGCTGTCCCTTGCACACCACTTGCATTTTGATGGATGGCTAATTTAACCTGTTCCTGTAGAAATATTTGGTCTATGTGGGTGGGAAAATAAAGTTATGTGTTCCAACTAAGCAAAATGTTATTTGTGGAAATTGTGAAGCCCTTTAGAACTGCACGTTGGTGTCCTACAATTTGCATGGGGTGCATGGAGAAAGGAAGTGGGCACAGATTATGGACAAGATAGAATCCAGGAAATGTCTAAGGATCATAAGAAAGACACTGTGTGAGTTGCCACCTGTCACAGATTTTGTGCCTTGGAAACATCTTGATACCAACATATCAAATGCACACAGGTGATGTTTAAGAATGCCCCGGCTGCGTGTGTCTGGCTCACACAAGCTGTAGCACTTCCATGATGTTTAGCATTCTCTGCCTACTTGACCCATACCTGCTATAGGTCTCCTTTTCTGTTTGGTCACAGAGTATGACTCTCTGACAGAAAATGACTCAACTTTCTCCTTCTTATCCACTGCCCTCTGCATAATTTGCATACGCCTTATCTAGCACAAAGAGCTGCTGCTTTGAAAGTTTGCTGTGCATTCAAGGACTCCTTATAATGTTTTCACTTGGTTACTGCCTGTTTCCACTTCACAGTGATTTGTGAGTTCAAAATGCCTTATTGTGATTTTCATCATTATGAAAATGATTACTACATACATTTTGCTATTTTGCACTTTCTTTTTTGGTAATAGATATTCCCAGTCACCTTTTGCAGACTTGTTCACCATTCAGGAAGGGTATGGTTCCAGGATATCGAGTATGAAATAGTGGGCTACTTTAATATCAATCAGTGAGTAAAAATTCCTTTATTCTGCAATATTTCTATCGCATACAAGGTACTTAAAATATATATATATCTTTCACTCATATAAAATAATATTTTAATTAGAAACTTAACCATCAATCGTTGGGATAAAATATGTTAAAATAACGCACAAATCAATAAAAATTACAATTCATACCATGATAATAATTAATTACTTTAATATCATAGCCAAAACATTGAGGACAAAATATGGACAGTTAAGGAAGCATGTATAGATTTTGTCTACCTAGCTCTACATATAAGTAACTTCCATATAAATATCTTCAAGGGACTTAGATGTGGAGTTAAGAATAGTAAAGGGCACATTTATCAAAGGGTTGGATCACTCTTGTGCCACACAGTGGGATGTAAGAGCGGCACAACTTTTATGTGTGATTGATTAAGACATGCAAGGCCACCATGCCTGGTCTTGCGTGGCTTCATAAATCTAGAATAACGCAACCCTGCGCAGATCTCTGTGTTACATTACTCTGCCCAGGAAGGCGTTCCATGGGAGGCACATGGGTGTTCCTACTTATCCACCACTAGATTTTGGTGCATTTCCAGATTTACCATTACAAGTAAACCTGGTGAACCGTAATGAAGAGAAATGTCTTTATTTCTCCTTGTTACTTCCTATTTCTATATGTGTTGCTCTGTGCAGCACACATTGAAAGAGGAATAGCCCTTATGGGATTTTTTTGTCCAAGAAGGTATCCCTTCCTGCAAAAAACATAATTCTGCTTACAACGCAGGTGCCTTTGCACCACGGTGCAAGGGTTCCAGCGTTGGTGCTAGACAGCACATTGTGCACATTCCTGCCCCTTTCCTATCACGCAGAGCAAAGCATTGCAACAAGGTGACTTGCTGCATGATTATTTGATAAATATGCACCTAATCTATACCTCTCTCTCTGCACATACCTGTCAATATTTATTTTCCTCGATATTTTGCCTGCAATATTATGGCAGCATGATATTCCATTCTCAATATTTTGTGCTACAACCTAAAGTAAACAGTGCTATTTTTGCAAGTTCATGTTTTTATGTGTTTTTTACGTCATTTGGGCTCTATCTGTGGTCGCATTCATTTGCAACTCGTTAGCAACTCCCCTAGCTTTCAGTCATGGGAGTCTTAAAAAGCTTCTTTCAGCAACATTCAAAGGCCCATCCTGAATAAGTCATCCCTTATACAAAAACGAATGCATTTATCAAGTAAACATCTATGCAGAAAGCCAGTCAGTGACTCAAATGGAAGTTAATGGGGCACTTCTTAAAGAATGGAGCACAGAGTATGCTGAACCCGATAGCTTATTGTATTTGAAATACTATGAACGTCAGTTCACTTCTGTTGACTTTTCTCGATTAAGCCAGTTCAAAGAATGCATAGCTTGTAATATGCATAAAAATTAGATATGTCCTTGACAATGTTTAACATAAGAGATTAGTAGATAAGATAATCAACCTAATTAAGAGTCATATAAAAACCCTGGATTATGAATGCAAGGCTAAATGGATGATAATCAGAGGAATTGCCTGGAAAATAAGTCAATGACCTGTGTGGCACCACAATTGGTCTAGATAAGCACTGTTGCAATCTGGCAGGGGAATTCCGTCTTGCTATAGATGACACTGAGATTTGTAAGACTGGTGATAGTGCCGGAAATGTAGCTCATTGGAGAGTACTTATGATGGCTTGTAGGGAAGTGGGAGTGGTGTTAATTGTGCCAGTTCCATTTTTATGGTGTGTCAATCCAATACAAAAACAGAAGAGAATTACTGACCGTCACTAAAAATATAGCAAACATAGGAAACTACTTTATATGAACACCACAGTAGACAGTAAAACCAACATGTTGTAATTTTGCTGGTATTTTGGAGTTTATCTTCCTGCTCATTGCTGACCTTTATTCTGCCTCTTTCTGCTCTTCTCTGACCTTAATTCTGCCTCTTTCAGCTTGTTTCTCACCTTTATTCTCCCACTTTTGGCTTGTTTGTCACCTTTATCTTGCCACTTTCTGCTCATTGCTTACTTTTATTCTGCCTCTTTCAGCTCCTTTTTCAACGTTATTCTGCATGTTTCTGCTAATTTCTGACCTTTATTTTGCCTCTTTTTGCAATTTTCCCCAAGGCCCCTGCGGTCCCAGCCGACTCCTTGCTTCCTGCTGGAGCCGGAATTGCTCTCACACAAAGGGAGCTGCTGGAAATACAGCTCCATGTATGCAGGAGCAATCTGTTTCACCTCTTTCCCTGCCCCCATGTCTGCGGACAGGGAAAGAGATGAAACCTCTGCTTCCAGCGGGCGGTAGCACTTTGACTGTTCCCGCCCCCTGGTACTGGAGCATTTGCTTTAGCTTGGTGGGAGCTGTGAGCTCCCGCCAAGCTACAGCAAACAGCTATGTGCCAGGGGTGGACACCCCGGGACATAGCAGAAGCTGGCCCTGGGGGTGGGGGTCCCCAGGGCTATGTATGGCTCTAGGTGGGGGGGTTGAATACCCCCCCGTCTTCTGCTTGCACAGGCCGCCCCAGAGTGGTGGGGGATCCTGGGGCCGAGAACAGCCAAGAGGGAGACTGAGTGGACCCCGTCCTTTTTAATAAAATAAGAAAGCCTCTGAGAGGTGGTGGTTCCTGGGACATGATAGGTCCACGTGGCACTCCCAGCTCCATATTTAACTTAGCTCCGAGGAGGTGATGGTTTCTGGGGCTCTGGAGGGTGCACCCAGCCTCCATAGTCAATTTATTTCTAGTCCCAGGGAGGTGGTGGTCCCCGGGTCTCAGTAGGGGTCCATGAGGCCCCACATTTCTTTGCATTTAGCCCCAGGAGGTGATGGTTCCTGGGGCTAGGGGGTTCCATGGGCCCCCCAGTCAATTAATGTATAGAACCGGGACATGGTGGTCCCCGGGGCTCAGGGTTGGGAGCGCCCCCCTTGCAATATTAAAATTAGGATCCGGGCAGGTGGTATTTCTTGGGGCATAATTAAGCCCAAGGAGAGGGGATACCTGCACCCCCATCCTTAAAAAAAAAAAAGCCTGCATGCCTCCAGGACCTGGCCCACAATGGGGCAATAATGTAAACATGCACAGGAGATATATAGACAAGTCAAAAAATGCTTAGCCTATGGAAACACGGTCCTAACTATAACTACCTACCGGCGACCAACTGTAGGTCATCTGTATATAATGCAGAACATGTGTGTTAGACCTGACACTGTTGCCGTTGTATCCCTCCATAAATGTGTGCCTTCTGTACCCCGTTTTGGCTCAATCCGTTTTTGTTTTATTGATGTTAGACCTCTGTACACTTTACTCATGCTAACCAGGGAAAAATTGATTGTGCTCTTTAACATGGTGAAATTGGTAAATACACCTAATTGCCACATGACATTTACTTATAAGTCCCTAGTGAATGGTACTTAATGCACACAGAGTCTGTAGATTAAATGATACTAATTGGCTGAGGGTGAGGCAACCATGGAGCTATAGACCAAAGCAAGAATATAAAACATGTCTCCAGGCCTGCCTCTTCACCCTGGGTATGCAACTTCAAAATGCGAATTCGACCTGAAAAAATCAACCTTTTGCCAGCCCTAAACCTCCGTTGTAATACTTATAGGTCATCCCTAGGTTAAGCCCTAAACTCTCAAAAGCCAGACGCATGGCATTTAAAAAAGAAGGACATGTATGTATTTATTTCTTGTTAAGCGCATCTGTCACCCAAAGGGTATCCTGGCGCTGAGACCTCATTAAACCATCGGAAGAATGTGTATATTTTATGTTTTACATTGCCTGGCAGTAAAAAACCTCCAAAGTAATTTTTCACAGTGGCAGGTTTGGCCCTCCCATTAGAAACAACTGAGCTACAATATAACAATTTATATTGCCTGATTTCAGTTGGGGAGCAGCCAAATAATGATTTATTGACTCATCGTAATAATAATTTAAGATCCATCTTAATGGCCATTTTAGAGATGACACCTTTAGAAAGTTGTCATATCTTTGCGTAAGCAAATGTGCCTTTTCTGTGTCCAGTGTCACCTGACTGTTATTGGCTCTCCTGTGGTGTTATGTGTATTGCTTCCACACAGTGAACAAAAGGCTTGGGTGCAAAGAGGTGGTTTTATTCTTTGAGCAGGACCTCCTCTGGGAGAGTGGGGTTGGGCCCAGACACTTCCAGAGCTTTGAATGGTGCCTACCCTTTCACTAGCAAATTTAGCTCACAACTAGGTCTTCCTCGATTTGTCTTTCTAGTCAGCTTGGATTCAAACCAAGTGTAAGGATTAGGTACCACAGAACTGGTTTGAAGTGACCAAATGTATGATGTTACAACGCATACATTTACAATGCATGCCTTTACAACACAGTTTTTAAATTGTAACATCCTTTACAATGCATTCTTTTACATCGCATGCCATTACATCATATTTTCAGAAACTACCTCTACAACGCATTCCTTTACATCGCATTATATCTTTACAACACATACCATTACAATGCATACCATTACATCGCATTTAAGGTAAGTGTTGGATAGTATAGGGGTAATAATGACTATTCTAACTCCAATTAGTGGAACAGTAGGGTAAGTGTTGGATAGTGTAGGGGTAAAAATTTGTATTCTAACTCCAGTGAGTGCAAGAGCAGGGTAAGTGTTGGATAGTGTAGGGGTAAAAATTGCTATTCTAACTCCAGTGAGTGCAACAGTAGGGTAATTGTTGGATAGTGTAAGGGTACTTTGCGTTGTAATGGTATGCATTGTAATGGCTTGCGATGTAATGCCTGCGTTGTAGTGACATGCGTTGTAATGACTAGGGGTGGGCGGAATTTGCGTAATCGCGCTACGCAAATCTCCGCGAAACGGTAAAAAATCTCCGCGAACACGCAGAAATTCCGCGAACACGCGGAATTGCTTGCTCGCGATGCTTTTTTCCTGTTCACGATCGCTGTTTGCGTGCTCGGGGAGAAATATCTCGCGAACACGCATTTTGAGAACGCGAACAAGCAAAAAATTTCGCGAAGTTGCGGAAAGAAGAATTTTAGGCAATTTCGCGTTCTCCGCGGAACGCGAAATTACCCAAATTCCGCAAATTCCGCGAGCGGAACGGAATTTACCGCCCAGGCCTAGTAATGACATGCATTGTAGTGACATGTGATTTAAAGGATGTTGCGATGTAATTACTGCTATCTAAAGGTAGTGCGATGTAATGACTGCGTTGTAAAGGTTGTTTCCTGAAGTGACCACAAGGGAGTGTGTGCCTATTATAATATAACTTACACTATGTGTAGGACAGCATAACTAGGTGTGGAGAAAAAGAAGAATAGGTGGGCATGACCATTATATGGACGTAAACCCTCACTCACCCGAGGGTGACATGCTTCATCATAGGGTTCCTCCAACACAAAGGGGCCGCAAGGTACCCAATGTGGGCTACAACTTCCCAGCCGGGAAGGAGCAGGAGTGTCCTCAAATAAGAACGTTATCGTATTGACCTCAAGAAGTGCTAGTGAGGGGCAGCGTGCAAAAAACAAGAAAATGTAACTGGCGAACAGTGACATCTGGCAAACTACAATGGGAAAAAACATTATTTTCTTATAAAAGGTCACAAAATCTACGACAGCTTGGTATCTACACGCCCCAAGAAAAAAAACCATATAAACAATACAGTGTTAAATGCATGGGGTTTATCAAATGTCATTGGCCACTTCCCCTGTGGCAATTGCAGTGTGTGCCACCTTACCAAAACTACAAAAACGCTAAACCTTGAACAAGGAAAAACATGGTATATCAAAAGACACACTAACTGCAATTCAGCCAATGTGGTTTATCTCATCACGTGCCCATGTAATCTCAAATATGTGGGCATGACCAGTCGAAAGATAAAGACCACGATATGTGAACACCGAAGCAATATTCGGTGTAAACGCAATACCACCAAAATGACCGACCACTTTCTCAGTGCTAAACATACGACCAACGATATGACCTGGGTGAACAACTAGACATGCATACCAGTAATCTGCAGAATCTGCTCCTAGAAAAAGAGCAGCGTTGGGTATACAGACTCTCGACCCATATCACAGGTCTTAATGATAATGTTCCTTGGAACACAATACAGAGGGTCTAACTTATAAATATATTTGATTTCTCAGTATATTGCCCTAATATCAAAACCACTGACCATTTTTAATATATTGACTTAAGCGACTAATGCACACTGCCCTAATGTCATCATCACCAAACTTGGCAGTTATAGCCCATATTACAGGAAAGTCTTTAACACTCCCCCCCTATCCCTATAATTTTGAGCTAGGGTAGTTAAACCAATCTCAATATTCTGCTCCAATGCTATTTAGTCATAATTGAAGTCTACTAACTTCATTGCCACACATCGGGAGGTACCCGTACTGCACGCATGTGCATTCCCACGCAAGACTCCCTAAGTACACAACGCTACTAAATCGGCGTTCTAGGTTCTCACTCACCGTAAGGAGGCTACGTCACCTTTCACGCCGTGACCACGCCCCCTATCCGCCGCGCTGTACCTTCAAACATGATGAACCGGTTAACACGCCACTTCGGCGGTATCCAGTCCATACCATAGGTTACAGCAGGCACAAAGACAAACGTGAGTACATGCGCTACTATGACCCAACACCTGAGACCCATGAGATGTGATATTCCACATTTACTCATATTTTAAATTCTCGCAAGGTCCCCATAACAGGAAGTCCCTCTGTGTGACTAGATCCATGAATCCGCACACATACTGAGTCCGTATTCTGACTCATGTTGAAAGTGTTCGCTTTTATTAAATCACGCGCAAACCAAAAAAATCACTGGATAAATTGTTTTTAACCTTCACTCAATGTGCCATAATGCGATATTGTCCTACATAAACTAGTCGACATATATTGATATACACAAAAATTACGATATAGCCTGTGCACAACTATAACACCCATCTAATTATGTGCTCCCACGGCACATTGTAGCCACGCATGGTTATTTCTTTAGATAACAAACAAGCATGCAGCCACGTTGTCACATGCATGGTGCCTTCATCGCAATCTCACAGCCATGTCTTCTACACCCTACGCATGGAGGAGCGCAGATACGTAAGACACGCATTTAACATAATTGTTGTAAATAAGTGTACAAGTTGTCTGATGCTTTTTCTTTTCAGATACTCATCGCGCAGGATCTGTAAGCTACAAGGTCCCACTAAACTCACAGTGCACTTTAGGGTGTGCGCTGATATATATATACATCACAGTGGCCGCATACAATCTTTTTGGCTACACTCACTATATTGGTCCTGAAGAAAGCCTCACGATTACCGCAGAAGGCTGAAACTAGTAGACCTACACTTTTAAAGGATACTGAGGCACATTCTAACCTCGCATGTATCCCAACTATGTTTTTACTCATGTCCTAGGACCCTACAATTAAAACTTTTATAAGGGTATTTCCTAGAGACATTTTTATCATATATTTTCACTTCACATAGCACTTCACTTTCCACACAATATCCTGCTCAGCTGTAAATCAGGCCTTGAAGCACAGCTGGAGTGCACTCAGTCATTCCAGCTGGACCCTGATGATGAAGCATGCCACCTACTAGGTAGGTGGGTGAGGGGTTTCAAAAGACAAACACGAGTTGTCTGCGTTCCTCTTCCAAGATATAGGTCGATATCTACGACATTAATCTGTTAAGGATTTGTCCACGTTGTTTTTGTATATTAGTCAGGGAAAGGGACAAGTACCAGCTACATTTCCTTCCTCTCCTGTTGTTATTTTGCAACTCACTGAAGTGCCAAAAACTCTCTAAGCAAAAGTGTCATTGGCAGTATTTAGGAGTAGGGCAGCTGTAGCAACATATGCATGGCTGATTGCCCCGTGTCACTCCGTCATGATGTGTTGCTTGCTCCTTCCCACCCCTGCTACCCATCTTCTTGCTTGTACTCTCCTTCATCCGTCATTTTTTGTTCCTACTGCAATCACATAGATCCAAAAACCAAACTGCATTTGAACCAGGAGCTGCTCATTCTTCTATTTATTCTGCCGTATTACATTTGATTTAACTCAAGTGGTGCTTAATTTGCCAATACACTTGGCAATGATGAGGAGTGCTACTTTATGTTAATATACTTTTCTAAAAATGACAAAATCACATGGGAGAATAACACAAGCTGGGTGTGCCCTTTGGAGGGTTCTTTTTATGTTTAAAATTATTGTTAATCTAATATTACTTTACCACCCTACAGTATCTACTGCTTTCAAGTAGCTCATTCCATAGCATCCCTTTAACGCAGAATGAAGGCGAGTGACTGCATTTGAGACAGCAGCAGCCTGAAGAAGGAGAAGCGGCTTGAGAGCAACACAAATAATGCATTTATTGAGTTTGCAGAGCTTCTTAAGTATGGGAAAATATAAGTAGGGAAGAGAAATTAACACTATGCAAACATACAGCATAACAAATATGAATTGTTTATCTCTTGAGTGAATACATTTCCAACAAGTACTGCGTGTTTAGATTCAAACACAATTTTTTCACTTAATAGCTTTTGAAATGGGTTGCTTGTCTGTTCTCCATCTGTCAAAATATGGAGAGATTTTTGGCTTTGCCAATATTTGTTCAAAGAAGCAGTAAAGAAAAAAGAAAATAAAAGCACTATGACAGGCTGGCCGTGTCATAGAGGTTTTTTTTCTTTATTTTCAGCCATTTTGCACAGCTGCCACACTGCTGTACAACTTTATTTTTTAGAATGAATGTCCCGGTGTTGCTTGCCTGCTTCTGTTTTACTTAGTGTGCATTCAGTGTCTCTGTCTTTTTCACAGTGCCTGCCTGTGCCTCCATCTCTTTTCTTTCTTGCCCCTCTCTCGCTCTCTTCTATCGCCTCTCTCCATGCCCCATTCTCTGCCGCTATCTTTCTTAGGTGGAGCCTAGACAGCGTACATCCGTTGTCTGGGAGACATGCTGTATTCAATATAGGACTTTGATGCCGCCTGCTACTTACCACAGGTTGAATCCAGTGTGACTCTTCTTTTCCACCTCTTAATTGGTTCACACACCTGACACGTCACTTCCCTTCCTAGCTGAGGAGCACCAACCAAATACAGATTAATTCGACTTGATTAATGGCCATCCTCTTGTTAAAAGGTAGAGGCAGTCGCGGTCGATAACCTTCTAAGTATTGCCCAGCGATAATCGCCTCTTATACCATCCGATAATTAACCAACAAAGAGACAGGCGCCGGAGACTGGAAGGCAGGAAACAAAGTTTTATTCTCTCCGGAGGAGAACACATCAGATCAGACAGCAAGGTATGGTCACGAGGTGCTCTAACTGCATCTCTGAGGCCTGGCCTCTTATACACAGGTTTATGACTTTATTGCAGGTTTATCATACATGGCACATTCTTGAGATCGCTTTGATACATGAAAGAACATCCTCAGAATCCCCACTTCAAGCTCGTTCCCACACATATCTACAGTGGAGGTCCCCACCTCACCCACAGTAGGAGATGGCTATCACACAGCTGGACATTCCGCCAATTCCTGGGGGTGTGTGCGACTGGTCGGGTCTCAGGGGGTGGGGGGTCTTGATCTACTGTAATCCCTTTGATGTGGGGTGTTTCCCTTACAGTAGGGGCAATAAACTGCATCCGCAGGGCTAGGTGATGGCCTGGGATCGGCCCGGACAATCGGACGCAGAGGAAGGGGGTTATCAAAGAGATGTACGACCATGTATGGGATGTCGGTCAGGCGTGGGATGTGGTTCCATGGCAGGGTCGCGCTGAAGGAGAGGGTTTATGGCCCATGTATGAGAGAGCGGGGGTGGCTGGCGCGCGGGGAGGTTCGCAGCGTCAGGGGGACGCGCTGGCGATCGGCAATGAGCAGGGAGAGAGACCAGGGTGCCTAAAATGGCTGCCGTGCGCTTTTCCTGTGTGTCGCGCTGGGGAGGGACAAGATGGCGCAGATAATGTTCAGTTACGAGCTACTTTTTCACAGTCCTCCCTTTTTACATATCTCGCCAGCTTGTTTAGTTCGGATCTATCCCCATAATGCCGCGAACTTTTACCCTGTATAGAGCTTTCATATATTCTGCTTCAAAGTTTCAGGGTTTTAGGGCGGACAGGAATAATCCGACACATTTGTACATGATTACATGTAGTCGATGGGATAGGCGAGGAGGCAGTGCATACAAAATTACATCAGCTGCGTCACATGTCAGACCCGGAGATAGGAGGAGGGGAGCTTGCTTGAGCACAAACATGATACCGTGAAGTAAAAAAAAATGTTTCTGGCAAAACAAGGAATATTTCGCTCATTACTTAAGGCCTAGACTTCGTGTGGATCAAAAATAGTCAGCATAGTCATGTGCACGGCTGGTGTTATACAACTGTCATTATACAAAGTTAGATTTTCTTAACTATCAGTGTACAGTTGGAAGCGACTGATGCAATATCATGAAAACTCGATTGGAAGATAGTCAATACAAAAGCGGTTGGGAGAGGAATTCAACTTAACATGAGTTACAGTCAGGGAAGGGAGTTCTTCTTTCCAGTGTCTTATTATAACGAGCCATCACTGGTAAGCCCTTATTGTTCTTCTTCTTTTGTTGGCACTGTTGAGCACAGGTGGTGGAGCTAAGGTCCAGCTCAAATCCATATTTTTCGCGTTGCAGGGTGTGACCATTCTTTGCTCGTGGATCACAGTCCTGTTCTGTCCGGTCCCTTGACTGGTCTTATCATAGGTACCTTGAGACGGGGTACCCGCTTCTCATTCTTCTCTTGTCAAGTCAAAAAGAAAATAGGGGTGCTTTGGGAGGCCGAGGGGAGAGGGGGGTGGAGTGGGATCGGATCAAAAAAACGAAACAAGGAGAGCAGAACCTTTTAGCACTGGGCCCATCAATCGGGCTCGGTGGGCTGGGACTTCAGGCACGAGTTGATCAGCGAGCAGGGGGCTTCAGGATAGCCCTTCTTTCTATCGCTTTCCATGCTGAGAATGGTGCCTCGTCCCGCATTCCTTTGCTCCGTGGCTCCCCCTTGGTCGATACCATAGATATTCCATGATCCGCAGCCAGGTTGTGCGTCACGTCCGACCCCTCTCTTCCGATGACCGCATGTTATCTTTGAATTAGCACAAGAGAAACAAAATCTTAGAGAGCTGGTAGGGAAGACATTTACACACTTCATTCTCTCTCCCAACCACCGAGTAGTCGGGAAAATGCTTTTATCCGTCGCTGTATGATTTGATGTCTATTCACTCTCGTGTTAATTTATTAATCATTGCTGCGGTACAGGTTTCTGTGGGTGTTCCTGCAAATTTCCCTCGTCTGGCCTGCTAGGTGTCGATTCCAGTACCTCATAATCGTGGCAGGAGGCCTGACATCTGTCAACTTTTTGGTCTATCAAAGTTCGAACCGGCTTCTCCGGTAGAAACTCGTTCTTCTAACACAAGCTCTGTTAATTCACATTTTTCTCCGCTGACTGCTAAGTTTATGAAAAAGTGCGAGGTGCTACTGTCATGGGTTCACAATGTCTATTTCGGGGAGGGACACAAGCTAAGGACAATAGGTAACCCTCATTAGATTAGACGACGTGCCTTCAGAAAATAAAGTCATCAGCTGTACTGTTCTAAATACCCTGGGACGGCTAGTACAGAACTGGAGCTATTCTGGGAGGACGGGGTGCTTAGATATTCTAGTTCTGAGCAAGTGGGCGGGGTGATTCTGAGTGGGGAAGGGGGTGTCGTTAAAGCTTCTAAAAACGATAAACCACTGACATATAGTCCCCGAGGTGAGGGCCAGATTGGGGGACATCAGTCGTCTTACCTGTCCTTTCTTTCTCAGCCAGTTAAGGTCAACGTTTTACAGAAAGGAGAGGTAGTATCGTGGTAGAATGCGGTCGTTTTGCTTCTGTCAATTTATTCGAACACTATCGTGTTTAAGGCCAATTATACATATTCTGAGGAGGTATAGTGTCGTTAATTTATTCAAAAAAAAGAAAAGAGAGAGAGAGAGAGAGAGCGTGAGAGAGAGGGAGAGAGAGAGAGAGAGAGAGAGAGAGAGAGAGACGTGCGCATCAAGTAGGCTATTTGGTATACGTACGACATAAAACGAGAGAGAGAGAGAGGCATGTGTACGATAATAGGCCACTTGGTGCACACACATCATGGAGTAGCACGGGTCAGTTCTATGTAAGAAAACACAAGCGGTGAAAAGACATAAATTCGGCGATCACGTACACACAAATACCATATAGGGCGTGACAGTACATACATCGAGCGTAGAAACTTAAGACGAGGATACAGAGCTACGTTGAGTATGGGGACCTCTCCTTTCCTGTCCTCTTTCCTATGCACGCTGCGTTTTTTTTCAGTATTTTCCGTAATTCATTTTGGGGGGGTGTCGGACTTTTCACTCCCCTCCCTTTGATCGATAGACAAGCACTTCAGGCATGCGATGACGTTCTCTTCCCGCGACCCAAGCATACACATTCATACCGTATAATCATGGCACATACGCACAGTCATACCATACAGTTTTTCACGTTCCCAGTGGTGGTCTGCACTTCGCGCACCATCCCACAACATTTGCCTATGTTTTTCCCTATATTGAGCACGGTGCGGTCCATGTTCACTCCTTTCTTTTTAGTCGGAACTCCGATGTGACCTACAGAGGAGAAAAGAGGGGGGGGGGTGTATGCAGTATTCAAAGTACGTTAGCGCGCGTAGACACGAAAAAGTTCTACTCACCACGTACCAGGGTGGTTGCAGGGGCGGATAATATCACAGACCTACTATATCCTTCCCTTTCGACTATACAAGACGCTTCATTTTATTCGTCTCCTAAATTTGGGTTCCCTTGTCGTGCATTTGTCTCTTAATCGGTCGCATATTATAAGGCAAGGTACCGTACCTTGCATTCGGCAGATACCTTAAGCTATAGTCAACCGTTTTCTAACAATTCTGAAAAAAGGGCGTGATGGGTACAAATTTCATTGATCCGAAGATTCAGGTAAAAAGAAAAAGGGTCTACATTATCTGCCTTCTACTGCCTGTTAGTAACAGTCATTAAAAAACCTCTACCAACCTAGATGATTTGTCATGACGCTGATTCCGTAATTCCTTTAAGAAGCCCTTTATTTAAAACAATGTCAGTATACAAATACGGGCCTACAACCACTACAGGCCGGCCACAGTGTGAGAGGCATCGAGTGTCATGAGCAACACTACTTTAGCATAAAATCAGTAACCTCCCCGTCCCTCTGACCATCATGTGTGGAAACATCGCATACATATCTCTTTTTTAACATAAATGTCAAGTAACCGGGACGCCATAAGGAGTTGCAGGCCCCTCCTACATTGGCGCCATTTTGGGGCGAGGTCGGGTGGGTCCAGTGCACAGTCTAAGTCTTCCCACTAACTAGCTGCCGGACCAGAATGCCTTTCGGTAGTTCGAGAACTTTTCGTTAGCGTCAGCTTGCGTCAGCATGGCGTCACCGCGGTCTTGTAGCGATGCCGTGGTCCGTCCTTGGGGCGGGACAGCAGGCGGGTTCTTCCGCCGACGCCCTGAATCAGTCTTTCTTTTACGGCACCAAACGGAGGCAAGATGGCTGCCGCCCGGGGCAAAGACAAGTTAATGTGGAAAAATCAAGCAAATAGCGGCGGTTGCCCCCACCGGAAGTCTACGGGAGTCGAATGTCAATGACTCCCGCAGAATCTGCAAAGCTGAGAGGGCGTTTTTCAAGGGTGGGGCCCGAGCAGACAAGCTTCCGAGTCCAGAGCCGTCTTTCGGTGGGCCAGGCCTGAATCTGGAGAACCGACCGCCAGAGTCCAGAGGCAGCAGCAGCAGCAGCTCTTCGTTACAGCCACCGGGGTGGGTCCCCCGATCACTCGGCTGCGGGGGCCCACTTCTCGAGTCAAACGCTAATGGCAATCTTAGTGGATCCGCGCCTGAGTGGTTGCCCGGCAGGCAAGACATGAATGGCTGTCCTGCTGCAGCTGGTCTGTGAGTGCAGGGGCGCCTACTCATCTGGACGGCGAGCGAAACGGCTGGGTGCAACTCAGCTGGCCGGCGAGTGAAACGGCTGGGTGCAACTCAGCTGGCCGGCGAGTGAAACGGCAGGGTGCAACTCAGCTGGCCGGCGAGTGAAACGGCAGGGGTGCCTTCTCTTTTGGCGAGCCTCCACCTGGGGAGGCGGGGGAGGCCCATCCGCGTCGCTTCCCCCCTGCCAGGGCACCCTTCGCTGCCGGTCGAAGCAGAGAATGGGAAGACCAGTACAACGTGGTGGACTCCACCTTGGCGCTGCCAGGGCCTCGGCGCTGCGTGTAGCCTCCGGCCTATTCGCACAATCGTCCGCCACTGATGCCGCCTCACAGGCCGATGGATTTTGCAGGTCTTTTATAGCCCAAAGCCAACTAAAAGGACCGCCCAAAACAGGCCAATGTTGCCATTTCGAAGAAGGAGGGGCGAGGACTGTCATGCAAATAGTTGTTTAAAAACGTGTTTTAATGTGTTTACCCTGTTGGCGTGTTGTTATACCTATAAGTTATTAAAATGTTATAATTATACTATTTTGTTGGAATGTTGTAAATGTTTGCAATCTGGCAACGAGCACGAGGATGTTACTGCGCAACCTGGAAAATAACATAGCCCAATTGTGCGCGATCTAGCCCAGTTCGGTGACGTCGATGGTGGGTACCAGCAGGCTTCCGGATTTTGTCGCGTTTACTGGGCGTGGTGGGCAGTAAGGCAGACATGTTTTAGGCAGTGAGAGCGGCGGAGCTACCTCGTGGCTACCTCGACCGTGGGCTTGGCTCCTCCTCCTAGTTTCATATTCCTCGTAAAGGGCTATTTCCTAGTGTTTCTTGTGTTTGTAGGGTCAAAAAGAATCCCGTCAGCGGTCTACTGCTTTATAGCGATTTTTATGCCCTAGCTTGCTGTAAGCTACAGTGACTAATCCATATTTAGTGAACATGTCCTTATTAGGGGTGCCCTCCAGTGGAGCCGGATGGTTCACCTCTAACAAGCGGTCCGGGCAGAACCAACTACCAATCAGTGGGGAGAAGACAGGCATGACGGGTTACAACAGGGACAAAAGTCTGCACTACCTATCTTTTCACTGCTTGCAAAGACTAGACAGAATATCTCTGTTCCTTGTTATTTGCAAGCAGAGAATACCTCCAAAGAACCAATATCGAACAACTGGTGTTCGGACAATCAATCAATCAATGGGGAGATAAAAATAGGCACGACGGGTTACAATGGGGACAAAAGTCTGCGTTACCTACCCTTCACTATTTGCAAAGACTAGACAGAATATTTCTATTCTACGGTATTTGCAAACAGAGAATATCTCAAAGAGCACTATTCTTCAAAACAATCAATGTTCGGACAGTCAATCAGTGGGGAGATAAAAATAGGCACGACGGGTTACAATGGGGACAAAAGTCTGCGTTACCTACCCTTCACTATCTGCAAAGGGAGAGAGAGTGTTTCTACTCTTCCCCGTTTGTAGACAGTGAATATCTCAAAAAAGAACAATCAAATAAGTAATACTAGTATTTTCAATCAATCAATCAATCGTTTCGCAATTTGTCGTGTTACACGACCTTACCCGGACCGCATGGACAGTTTCTCGTCTTCCGCCTCCAGCGCCCGATCGTCCTCTACTCTCCGTATTTTCCGCGGCACTCCTGATGGTTTCCAGTCAGGACCGTAGATCACTCGAGAGAGGTCTGCTCGGAACCAGTGAAGTTCGGATGATCGGCTGCCAGACGAGGGTCTATCAGGCAGGAGCTCTCCCGATCGCTGCAGTCGTTCACTCTGTCGTTGGGACCTCTCTCACTGGATCCACGTGTCGCTGATGGGCCCCACGCTTGGGATGCCAATTGTTAAAAGGTAGAGGCAGTCGCGGTCGATAACCTTCTAAGTATTGCCCGGCGATAATCGCCTCTTATACCATCCGATAATTAACCAACAAAGAGACAGGCGCCGGAGACTGGAAGGCAGGAAACAAAGTTTTATTCTCTCCGGAGGAGAACACATCAGATCAGACAGCAAGGTATCATCACGAGGTGCTCTAACTGCATCTCTGAGGCCTGGCCTCTTATACACAGGTTTATGACTTTATTGCAGGTTTATCATACATGGCACATTCTTGAGATCGCTTTGATACATGAAAGAACATCCTCAGAATCCCCACTTCAAGCTCGTTCCCACACATATCTACAGTGGAGGTCCCCACCTCACCCACAGTAGGAGATGGCTATCACACAGCTGGACATTCCGCCAATTCCTGGGGGTGTGTGCGACTGGTCGGGTCTCAGGGGGTGGGGGTCTTGATCTACTGTAATCCCTTTGATGTGGGGTGTTTCCCTTACAGTAGGGGCAATAAACGGCATCCTCAGGGCTAGGTGATGGCCTGGGATCGGCCCGGACAATCGGACGAAGAGGAAGGGGGTTATCAAAGAGATGTACGACCATGTATGGGATGTCGGTCAGGCGTGGGATGTGGTTCCATGGCAGGGTCGCGCTGAAGGAGAGGGTTTATGGCCCATGTATGAGAGAGCGGGAGGTTCGCAGCATCAGGGGGACGCGGTGGCGATCGGCAATGAGCAGGGAGAGAGACCAGGGTGCCTAAAATGGCTGCCGTGCGCTTTTCCTGTGTGTCGCGCTGGGGAGGGACAAGATGGCGCAGATAATGTTCAGTTACGAGCTACTTTTTCACACTCTGTGATGCATGTACTGTTCTACCCCCTTCCATTCTCCATGCCGTCTTTGCCCCATTCCCGTTCTGGGCTGTGCTTCAGATACCAATTACTCTCCTCCCACAGACAATTTTATTATATTACTAAATCTGCCTTACCATTTGTTTAGGGACTGGAAAATTGTCCTACCAGGATTCTTCATTTTATTTTGAAAACTTCTCCAAAAACACTTTGAAAAGTTACCTGTTGCAAAACAGCGGGTCTGGGCTTGGTGCTCGAGAAGCATGGAAGTGCGAGTAGTCTGTTTTCTGTTTCGATGGTTCACACACCAGAATGGGGCACAGTGGCAGAGGGGTCAGACATGGCTGGACCTGATTCTTGCAGACTACCCACTAATAGGCTGTGGCAGGCGTTAGCTGCCTGGCTACACCAGCTTTGCCCTTGAAGACTGACTGCAGTCACTGCACCTCAGAACACAGACTCTTTCATTAAGCTCCAGGCACGGGCTGTAAGAGAAGGGCCTCAGGCTCCGAGCCGTTTCTCAGCACTCGTGTGTGAGCCAGCACAGAGCACAGACTATGATCAGGCAGCTCTGGCCCATGTGGAAGGATGTCGCAGGCAGAGCTGTGGGGGTGAGTGACTCTTGGACTCAGAGAGAGGCCTCCTCTTTCCAGAAAGGTCAGAGCTCACAGGGTATCCTTATCTGACCAACGTGTTTAGACTGTCCTGAAATAGTGGACTGAGAACAGAAGCTGCTAGGGTACAGCAGTAGAGCTGGAACAATCTTCAGAATGAGTGAAATTAAAACAGAGGGGCTGACCACTTTTAATGCCACAAGAAAATGGATGTTTTGAAAAAGGTTTTGTTTGCCTGGCGTACTTCTATGTAAAAGCAAATTATGTTAACTTTCCTGCACTTAACATCTTAATGAATAACTACCTAACTTAATGAACGCTTCAGTCTTGAAGATGGGCAGTGTGCCTTGTTCATACTTACATACTGGTCAAAAAGTTTCAGAGGTGTGTGCGCTGTAGAAAAAATAGCAAAGTATTTTTTATTTCTGACGGGATACATCTTAAACACATAGCCTTAGATTCCCTCTTTCTCCCTTTGCTGAACTCAAGCTGGAGTGACTCTGCTGGCCCATACATTACAGAAAGATAAATATAGACATAGATCTGCATGACAATAAGAAGTGATTTGCAGAAACAACTGCTTTGATCTTCTGATACTTGTGCCCCTTGCACTTTACAATGCCTCATTGTTTCGTTGACATCCTTTCTAGTTATCTGGGGTTGCTGCAGCACCTGACACTTCTCTAGTATCAGCACCGCTGCGGTTCCGCTACATGGAAAATGGGGCTCACCCTGCACAGGCAGATGTACACCAACACGAGTGGGGTCTATTCCAGGTCATACAGGCCGTTCCAGCAAGGCCTGCAGCATGGTCTAGTCTGTGGGCCCAAATGTCTATAGAAAATATTCAGATATAACTGTACTGCCATTGGGCCCCAAATATTCTCTCATTTAGTAATTTTGTTCAGTACTGGACACCTGTGCACCCTCTCAAATCCAGAGAGCAAAAAGCCCCAAAAAGGAGTTTTAGGGCTATCAGAAAAGACAATGTGCAATAATATGACTTCAATTCAGGTACTGATAACAAAACCCTATCATGCCGGAGTCGCGCAAGCGTGCCAATCAAAATGGCCGCCTCCCGCTGAGCTGCAGCAAAGTATGCCCTTCATCGACAATTCTATAGTAATTAAGGCTAGCATTTAAAGTTTCAAAATAACAATGAGCGTTCTGCGCGGGAGTTCTCTTTGGCCATTACCTTTTTGTGCCTCTTCTTGAAGCTTTACTGGAGTTAGTCGAGGTGAGCTGCTCTCCGGTGTCTTTGGAGCTCGTGTTACTGAAAATTCTGTCAGGAGTGTAGAGTGAAGCCCAGGAAAAGGCGCGGCTGAGGCATAGGCCACTCCCTCAGCTGGTTGTAGCTGCTGCACTGTACTTATTTAGACAGTATTTTACTCCTGCCTATATATTACTCACATAATATTGTGTCTAGCTTGCTCCTTTATTTTATCCAAACTAGGTCTCCTAAACGAAAACAAAATATTTCTCCTCCACCAGTTAAGTCTAAATTAGTGGATATTAATGAGCCTTCATTATCTATTTTGTTGGAGAAGTTACAAGCTGTACGTTTCAACACAGACAATATTATGGCTGAGATTAAACATTTGCTCAAAGGTATGGCTGGTCTTTCCATGAAAGTCTCTGACAATGCTATTAAAATTCAAGACAATATAGGTAAAATTGACCATCTTATACCTATTGCAGCCAAAATTGCACCAATCAATAAAATATTGCTGGATTTGGAAAATCGCAATAGACAATATAACCTGCAAATCTTTTATTTACTGGAAGATGTGGAGGGTAATGACTGCAGGGTATATTTAGAAACTTACTTTCTGGTCTTTTACGTATTACATTTCCTTAAAGATTGATAAGGTGCACAGAATCCCTTCTCACCACAACGCATGAGAAGCCTCGCCAAATGATATTCAAAGTTTTACGTCATCACCATTTAGTTTTGATACGAAAGGCTGCCAGAGACATTCCTTCATTAATGGTCAATGGGAATAACATTTTTATTCATCAAGACTTTGCTAAAGATACTGTCAACAACTGAGAAATACTGGTTATAATTATGGTTTATTTGATCCGTCCACTATGTGAATTTTGAAAGATGTGTCTTTTCAACACCCTGAGGATCTTCGCCGCTTTCTGGATCTACAGTCACAGTCTTCCATGGAAACAAATGAGACAACTACCTGACCTTAATGTCACTAGAATTTTTGTTGCTAGCATTTTTTTTAAATAGAGTATCTTGTAAGAGCATGTTGAGTAGGTCATTCTTGGCATGCGTGTGAGCGATTCAGGCATACTATACATGTTTCTATGTTGTATAGTCGTTATTTTTGTTGTCGGTTGGTGTCCTTCGTGTCTCCTCTATATTAATATTTGAACTACTATTCTTTTTTCATTCTTTCTTATCTATCCTTCTTATCTATCCTTTTATCCTTTTTCAGAATGTCGATTGTTAATAGTATGAAAATTGTCTCATTTAGGTGCCGATTCGATCCGTTAAAAAAAATTACCGTATGACTCGTATCTGTATTTTTTTACGTACGAATCATACAAGTCCCGTACAAATCACTTCGAGAAAAGTCTACGAGACGTCCCTGGACAGTTTTACATACAAATCGTAAAACTGAAGTCCGAGCGCGCAAGTACGATCCGTACCGCCCGCCTGAAAACACAAGCGCATGGAAAAGGCCCCGTACGGAGCGAACGCCGTACCACTCGTATCCGGGGAAACTTGTGCCCGGGATACGAGTCGTACAGCCCCCCCTCCCCCCCATATTTAAGCACCGTACCCCCCCCATGTCTGCACTCTACCCCAGCCCCATACGTGTACGCATCATACCCCACCACCGTACCCCAGCCCCGTACATGTACACACCGTACCCCACCACCGTACGCCAGCCCCTTAATTGTACGCACCGTACCCCACCACTGTACCCCAGCCCCTTACTTGTATGCACCGTACCCCACCACCGTACCCCAGCCCCATACTTGGACACACCGTACCCCACCACCATACCCCAGCCCCTTACTTGTACGCATCGTATCCCACCACCATACCCCAGCCCCGTACTTGGACGCACCGTACCCCAGCGCCCTACCCCAGCCCCGTACCCCAGCGCCGTACCCCAGCCCCTTACTTGTATGCACCGTACCCCACCACCGTACCCCAGCCCCGTACTTTGATGCACCGTACCCCAGGCCCGTACTTGGATGCACCGTACCCCAGCACCGTACCCCATGCCCCTACTTGGACGCACCGTACCCCAGCGCCATACCCCAGCCCCGTACTTGGACGCACCGTACCCCACCACCATACCCCAGCCACGTACTTGGACGCACCGTACCCCAGCACCGTCACCCCATGCCCCTACTTGGACGCACCATACCCCAGCACCATACCCCAGCCCCGTACTTGGACGCACCGTACCCCACCACCGTACCACAGCCCCGTACTTGGACACACCGGACCCCAGCGCCGTCACCCCATGTGCCTACTTGGATGCACCGTACCCCAGCGCAGTTCCCCAGCCCCGTACTTGGACGCACCGTACCCCACCACCGTACCCCAGCCCCTACTTGTATGCACCATACCCCAACACCTTACCCCAGCCCCGTACTTGGATACACGTACCCCACCACCGTACCACAGCATCGCGTATGTATGAACCGTACAACAACATTGCATATGTGAGCACTGTACAACAACATCGCGTATGTACGCACCTTACATATGATAAAACGACTCGTACAGAACCAGGACACTGTAAAACAGCACAAGGAGGGTCAATTTGACTCGCACAACACCACAAAACACGTCTACAGTAGAAAAAACTTCTAAAAGTCTGACCTGGCACATCCAAACAGGCAAACAGAGGCCCAAACTCACAACCACCTCTTATAACACACCCACCAAAATTTCAAACCCAGCCACACCCACAAATGGACCAATAAAAAGGGCCCACACTCACAAACCATGAGCCTTTGCAACAGACCCACTGCTGACAGACACCACACACAAACAACTGCACCCATACACTTTAATTTACACACCCTCACACAACCTCCTTCACACATACCCCTCTACACATTCACACACACACCTACACATTTACACCCACACACCCACAACCATCCACACCCACACCCCACACCATGCCCACAGACAAGAATCCAAAGTTCGCAAGGGAGGAGCTGGACATCCTTGTCAACAAAGTCATCAGAGTCGAGCCACAGACAGACCAGCATAGCCGAAAAATCACGCCTGTGGCAGAGGATCGTCGATCGGGTGAATGCTGTTGCGCCCATCAGAAGGACCAGGAATGAATGCCAAGCCAGGTGGTACGATCTGCGGAGGGCAGTCAAGCGCAAAATGAACAAGGACTACGCTCAGAGTCAGAGTAACATCACTGGAGGTGGGTTGCCCCACAGACCGGTACATTACCATCCCTAGGAGGAGAAGGTGATGGCCCTGCTACCGCCGGTGGGTGTACACGGAGTTGAAGGAGTTGCCGAGCCTGGTGAGTACACAAACAACTACGTAACATGGGGGTAATGGCATCCACACCCCAACTACAACAAATGCACTCACCTACCCCCAAGCCCTCACCGGACACAACCACACTCAAAAACAACGCTCATGCCACTAACATGTGTATGCCCCATTCACAAAGCAAGGCCATGCTATGTCCCAGCCTACACAGACCACAAACCCAAGACTGGATGACCGGGATGCTGGGAGGGTGGAGATCACTAAACATATTGTACAACTCAGAAACAGACACCATTGCCCTCAGCCCATATGGCCCAGGTACATACCCATGCACCATGCTCAATGCACAGGGACTGGGAAAGTACTGACAAAGTAGCTGTCACTTGGCCCTGCTGCAGGCAGCACAAGGCCCTCCTGTGACAACTGCAAACTCTAACACAAACACAACAAGCTCAGATATCTAGGACAGGATCTTACACTCACTGACATGGCAGCATGCTCAATGGGGGGACAGATACATCACCTGGGAGACACACTGCCAAATCACACTACACCCACCAGCAGGCACCGTCAATCAATCAACAATCGATCAGGGTACTTGTAAGGCACGCTACTTACCTGTGAGGGTCGCAAGGCGCTGAGGGGGGGGGGGTTCCACTACTGTTCGAAGAGCCAGGTTTTGAGGAGTCTTCTGAAGGCAAGTAGGTCTTGAGTCAGTCGTAGGTGGGTTTTGAGGGTGTTCCAGGTCTTGGCGGCGAGGTAGGAGAAGGATCTCCCGCAGGCGGTCATACGTTGGATGCGGGGGATAGCTGCGAGGGCGAGGCTGCCGGAGCGGAGCTGGCTGGTGGGGGTGTAGAAGCTGAGTCTGATGTTCAGGTCGGCTTGTCTGGCGTTGTGGAGTGCCTTGTGTGCGTGGGTGAGGAGCTTGAAGGTGATCCTCTTGTCGATGTGGAGCCATTGCAGGTCACTCAGGAGGGGGGTGATGTGGCTTTGGCGGGGGCGTTGACGATTAGTCATGCAGAGGCGTTTTGGAAGCGTTGTAGCCGCCGTTGGTGTTTGGATGGGAGTCCTGCATAGAGTGCATTGCCGTAGTCCAGTCATCTGCTGACGAGGGCCTGTGTCACTGTTCTACTTGTTTCGGTCGGGATCCAGAATTAGATCCGGCGGAGTGTGCGTAGGGTGTTGTAGCAGGAGGAGGAGATGGCGTTGACCTGCTTGGACATGGAGAGGGAGGATGCGAGGATCAATCCTAGGTTGCGTGCGTGGTGGGTGGGTGTCGGTGCTGTCCCCAGAGCGATTGGCCACCAGGAGTCGTCCCAGGCTGAGGGTGTGGGTCCCAGGATGAGGACCTCCGTCTTGTCCGAGTTCTGTTTCAGATGGCCGCTCCGCATCCAGTCGGCGATGGCCCTCAGCCCTTGTGGATGTTTGTTTTGGCGGCGTGAGGGTCCTTGGTGTGGGAGAGGATGAGCTGGGTGTCGTCGGCGTAGGAGATGTTTTTGAGGTTGTGGTGGTGGGCCACTTGTGTGAGGGGGGCCATGTGGATGTTGAACAGCATCGGGCTGAGGGATGATCATTCACCCCTTACACAAGCACACACCCCCGGGGCAGCCAATGGAGTTACCCACTCTCAAAATGGACATGTGACACAACAAGATCAAGCCACAGCCAAAGAAGCATCCAAGCCCAAATTCAATATGTCAAACACCCTGGAGAACATTTCAATCAGTCCCCTGCAACATACCCATCCACAAGTGAACATTGATGTGAATGCTAGGCACATACAACTACCTGGAGGAACTGTGGCAACTAGAATATGTATGAAACATGGATGCTGCATTAAACAGCATTAACATTGTCTCTCTCTCACACAGGGCAACGTCATGGATCTCCCCCCAACAATGGGGGGGGAGTACCACAGTCCCAGGCTCAGGAGGAACCTGATCCCACCGGCAGCGACACCTCACAACACTCCATGGATGACCCCAACCCACCTGGCCCCTCTGGTGTCCAAGCTCCTGCAGCACCTGCTTCATGTACATCTGTGCCAACCACCACCCCCATTCCGGCCACATCCCAGGAGACACCCAGGAGCCCTGCCCACACTGAACAACTGAGCCAGTCTGACCTGGAGGTACAAGTTTCGCCGGGCACCTAGGAGGAGGCAGCCAACACCGACACTGCCATCCCTCAGGGGCCTGTAGACCCGATGTGCCCACAACAGCAGGTCAGGCTCGTGTGGGCATGGGTAGTGGGAGTGGAGGCAGGCAGAGGCAAGAACCTGACCAGACAGCTGAAGGGACCGGTATGTCACACGTACGCAACATCATGGAGGCATACCGGCGTGACACCAGGGCCATTAGTCAGGTAGTGGCGACCCTCACAGACATTAAGAATCAGCAGGCCGAGCAACACGCCAGTCAACAACAACACCAAGGACGGATGGAGGCAAGACTGGCTGAGCTCCTGGCGATTCAAAGGGACATAAGCCATTCACTCCGTCGGATCGCCGACAACATGGGCAACCCTCCCTGTGACACCAGGCGCAGACCAGCACCAGCCACAGGGAGGGAGGAGGAGGAGGAGGATTCGTCCGACGGAGCGTCCCAAACATCGTCAAGGCCTGCATCTGAGGGTCCCCGGAGGAAGGTGGGTCGTCCACGGAAAAGACCGTGAGAGGCAGCGGACCATCCACATCTCCCAGGTCACCTGGCCTGGCACCTGGCCTTCATGCGCAACAGCAGTACATCATTCACTGACATTCTCTGCCACATGGACTTGCTGGTCACAGTTTGACCAATGATGACCAACACTGTGGTCTGGACTCTGATGACTTCAAATGCCAAGGATCCCATCTCCCCCTGTGAACTTTGGATTCTATGCACCCGGTAGAGCACCTTATTTTTTCTACCAAAACACGCACCCCACCGAGAATAAAACTATTTTTTTGTCATGAGATGTTGCAGTCATTTTGCATTAGTCCACAACATATGTGTGGGTAAATGTCAAACTATGCCTGAGTGTTGAACTAACTCCAGCCATCCATACCCTGGGATCTGAGTCCGGTACAGGACACACATGGGTCACACTGTATCATCCGATACAGCCTGGGAGCCCAATACTCACCCGTGATGGCCTCAAGCTGCTGAGGGGGGGGCTTGAAATACTGTGCGGACACACCAATCAGGAGGAGGATGATGAAGGCCTAGAGGTCATGGCTCATGTGGAGGTTCCCGGGGAGGGAGTCCCAGGTATGTTTGTCCAGGCGTGAGAACCATCTCCTTCATGCTGGAGTGTTGTGGATGTGAAGAATGGTGGCCAGGCCAAGTTCGGATGCATAGAGTTGGGCCAACGGGGTCTTGGATAACAGACGTACAAGGTTGATTTTGGGGTCTGGGGTTGTTGACTGCCTCCTGAGTGTGTGTGAGGAGTGTGAAGATCATCCTGCAGCACACAGTGATCCCTTTCAGCTATCTCAGGTGGACGGTGATGTTGATGGGGTGCGGGATGTTGAAGCTGAGTTGTGCAGATGCACCCTGGATGTGGACAAGTTTCCCGTGAGTTTGGATGTACTTGAGGGCGGGGCAGTAGTTGACACGGCTGGTGTCGTGGACCTGGGGGATGGTCTGTCTTTCCTTGGAGTGGATCTATCTGAGGATCATGTGCATCATGCAGAGGGTGTTGCAGCATGAGGTACAGATTCTGGTGGTTAGCATGGCAAATGTGAGTGACAAATCAATGATGCACACCATCTTGTGTGCGTGGCCACTGGGTGCTTGTGTAGGGCCTCTGCGGGTGGGACACAAGGAGTTGAGCCAGCTGTAAGGGGACAATCCTCAGATGCTTACCTCAGTCCTGTACAAGTCCAGCCTCAGGTGGCTGAAGTTCAGCCATTCATCCAAGGACCTCATGCCTTCTTGAATGTTTGAACTGGCAATGGCTGCTTCTTTGGTGAGGGTGAGGAGCACCTGGGTGTCAATGGCATACGACATGATGATGAGGTTGTGTGCGCATGTGATGGTGGAGAGGGGGGTCCTGGACACATTGAAGATTGACACGCTGAGAGATGATCCCTGGGCCATGTGCCAGATGACGCCACTAACCCTGGGCGTAGTTCGCGAAGTAGCACTTCGCGAAGCTACGCAAAGTGCAGTTCGCACTACGCGAGCTACGCGTAGCACTTCGCGAACTGCGTAGTACCTTGTTCGCACTGTGCCAGATGTCGTTTTCAATGATTGCACAGTGCGGACAAGCAACCGGCACTGTGCAATCATTGAAAATGGCATCTTGCACAGTGCGAGCTGTAGTTTTCTGCTGCTCGAGTAGATTTTTACTCGAGCGGCAGCTTTCTCAACGCGAACTGGTAGTTTCTCATCGCGAGCGGTCGCGAGCATACGCGACCACTCGCAATGAGAAACCTGACCTCCTCACGTTGGGAATCTCGCCGGGAGGTTTATTTTCCATGCTCGCGATCGCCAACTTGATGTTGCTGATCGCGAACAAGGAAAAAGTCTCGCCGGGATGTCATTTTGCTTGCTCGCGGTCCCCAACTTGACGTTGAGGACCGCGAGCAAGCAAAAAATGACCGCAGCACTACGCGACACTACGCTACGCGTGTTCGCACTGTGCTACGTGCAGTTCGCGTAGTGCGAAGTAGCACGAACTTCGCAAACTACGCGAGCGTAGCGTAGTGCTTTGCCCAGGCTTAGACGCCACTATACCACATGCTGATGGCTTGAGTCCCACTCCCATGGCCTTGCTGGTGGACGGAGCCGGTGTGGAGCAGGAGGGATATGATCTGGTTGGTGTGACAGGGCCTGGAAGGCGGGGCAGTGCTGTGTAGGCAGTTGGAGTTGCACACTCAGCATGCAAAGGTGTTGTGTGTGCGCTTAGGGTATGCCTGAGAGCAGGCAGTTGAGTTTCGGATAGACATTGCTTGGAGGTTGGCTACAACATCAGACTGTAGTGTGATGTGGGACATGCAAGGACCTGAGGGACCTGTGCACGTTGCATGTGCTGACGGTCCTGCCTTTGGCACCGCGTGGCCGCAACAGTGGCACAGACAAGATGATGACAGCCAAATGAATGGGTGGAGGGAGGCAGGGAGGAGCATCTTTGAGGCGTGTGTGTTGCCGAATCCCGACACTTTGTGGGCCCTTGCTGTAGTGGCCGCAGCAGCAGGCGGCATGTCCTGGAAAGTATGCCAAAAGTAGCACACAAAGACAAGGATGTCAGAAAGGACAACTGCAACAGGCGTATGTAAAGGAAGGAGTGTCCGGTTACCCATGGCACACGCAGAGAAAATGGATGCACAATCACCAAAGATGACTGACACAGGATCAGGAAATAGAAGGCCGAGCCGCGCACAGGAGACACACCCTCGGCAGGTGTTGATGGCCCGTCGTGGGGACCAACATGCCCAAATACATACACAACCATGGACTTCATGCACAATCTGCGCTAAGAGACCTGTCGGTATACATGCGCTATATAAATTCCCCTACAATCGAGATTCTAACCCATGAAGAACTGCATGCATGTAGCCAAACTACACATAGACTCATATGCACAATCTTTGACAACTATGCCAGAGATGCCGCATGCAAAGTGGCAAGAGACCTGCATTGACAGAGATGAGGCACCTTGGAGGGTGAGGAACCCCTTTATTACTCAGGCTCACACTAAGGGAAATGCATCAATATGAACAGACACACAGGTCATTTGGCTGAACATGTGGGACCTACACTGGACACCCCCTTCACAACACAGATGTAGTAAATCCAAATGGCCTGGCACACAAGTTAAGGGGATGAGCCAAACACCCCCTTTTGCACACGGAGAGGCTGCAATTCCCCATTGACCCTGTTATGGGGATGTCCCACACCATGTCCACCCGTAGAATCCCGTATGTCTCTGGGGAAAGTTATACACACATTGATGCCTTCATCAGAATCCACAAACCATTAAAGATGACTGTCATAAAGGTTGACTATCAATTCATGGGAGTCATGCTACATGTCATGTGCCCCATGGTGAGTCGACATGTATGCATGGTAACCCAACATGCACAGGAGCAGTCCCCACACATTCCAAACACGTAACACCCCCAAAAAGCCTTGCTGCAATCCTCACCCAAAATGACTTTCCCCATGTCCATACATGGAACGCTGATTCAGCACACGTTGCAATACTCATGAGGAATAGCAGGAGGCCAACGATGACAAGACCAGACAACATGCGCAAGAACCTGTGGATGACAGACACACAAGAAGTCAGCTAAAAGATTGTTATCCGCATACATGGTCCTTTACTCTACAGGAATAATGTTGTCACCATGCGATTAGAAAAATTAGGTTCACAGCTAAAATGAGTGGAATGACATCATCACTCGAGTGACAAATCAGAACACACATCTAAGTCACTTAGCATTCAGTCAGCTGGACACACACATTGCAACACATGCCACACAAGGCTCCAAGCGTGCACACTCAGACCCAGTGACTCACCATTATGAGAAGACGTTGCGTATGAGCTGACTCCGGATATCCTCCTCCCCCTCCTCCTCCTCCTCACTTGCCTCGTGACCAAGCCCTTCATCCTCCACGGGTGGATGTTCCTGCTCATGCTGCTCCAGGATGAGTGGCACTGCCTTCTCCACTGCTATGTTGTGCAGCATGCAGCACACAAGGAAGATTTTGCAGACCTTCGCCGGTGCATATGGGAGGGACCCGCCTGTCTTGTGAAGGCACCAGAATCGGCTCTTCAGGAGGCCAAACGTCCTCTCAATCACTCGCCTGGTCTGCCCGTGTGCATTGTTGTACCGGTGATCTGCAGCTGATCTTGGGTTGCGGAGAGGCGTCATCAGCCATGGCATGTTGGGCTAGCCACAGTCCCATACATGGAAACATCATGTAAAAAGGCTCATCCCCTTAACTTGTGTGCCAGGCCATTTGGATTTACTACATCTGTGTTGTGAAGGGGGTGTCCAGTGTAGGCCCCACATGTTCAGCCAAATGACCTGTGTGTCTGTTCATATTGATGCATTTCCCTTAGTGTGAGCCTGAGTAATAAAGGGGTTCCTCACCCTCCAAGGTGCCCGTCTGTGCCCGTCCGCGCCCCAGAGCGCCCAGCAGCCAGTAATAATGTTCTTGATGAGCGGATAGCAGTTCACGTCGCAAATACTCTGCTACTGAACTGTACCAGCTACGGGGTAAGGAATGCGCTTGTACACCCCTTGACTTGTCAATTAGATCTCTGGCTAAATGCACAGGCCGTGATTTCACATTTAGTTGTATCAGAGGCAAGACTCAATCTGAATCCTTCACAATAAAAGCCTCATCTGTGTCAGTAAGCTCCATTTTTAAATTTTGGAGTATTAATTGCAGGTCCCTCCCTAAGAATAAGGAACATATATTTGATCTTTTAAGCACTGCTCACCCGGATGCACTGTTTCTTACAGAAACTTGGCTCCACTCTAGTTCCTGCGCGGATGTGGCCAGTGCCCTTCCGCCTGGCTATGTAATATTGAGAAGAGACCGAAGCTCTGGGAAAGGTGGTGGGATTGCAATCATATTTAAAGAAATCTACACATGCCGGCTAGAAGCTCTGCCATTCCCCGACTGTGAAGCCGGGCTGTTTAAATTAGCACCCTCACCTCACCTGACTCTATCGGGTATTCTTCTTTATCGTCCCCCAGATAAACCCACCCATTGGCTCTCTTCATTCTCAGAGCAGATAGCTCCTTATGTTTTGAAGGCTGCAAATGTCATCATCATAGGAGACCTCAATCTTCATCTAGAAGACGCTCATAACAACCTGAGCAAAACGTTCCTTGCTGACTGTGAGTCAATCAATCTAGTTTTATGTAATCGAGGACCTACCCATCAGGCTGGACACTTACTTGACCCTGTTCTATCTAATACTTTGCTTGATTGTAGTATCCCACCCCTCCCCCTTATTTGGTCGGACCACTTTGCCGTTCAATTCAGCCTAACTTCAGACAGTGTTATCACACCAGCCTTGCCCCTCAATGCTGTTAGGTACAGAGCATGGTCTAAACTGAACTTGGACAAGTTCAATGCTGAGTTTGATAGGCTTTATTTCGATACATAAAATATCTTAAAAGCAGTTCAACAGTTAAGAAAAACAGCAGAAAAAGGAAAACACTTTTCCAACAAGACAATAAAAACAATGCTTAATAAATACAATTAGCACAGTTAAGATCAGAATTAAATTGATACGGAAAGCCTTTTTGCACGAATCAACCAGGACCAATTTAGACACAGCACAAACCACCAAAGTGGATGTGTCGGACAATAAAATACGCAGGGCCACTGTGTGATTGCGAGTTCCCAACTGTCTACAAAGTGGTCTAAGCCAGTACCTCCTGGGAGAGCAATAATCAGGGCATTCAAAAAGAATATGTGCCACAGTCTTGACCCGCGTGGAGCAGAGGGCACAAAAGGGGGAGGGCTGGGGGGACAATTTCCACCGGGATATCAAATCACCTTTAGGTAGGATCCCTACTCTGAATTTAAAATATAAGGCCCTATCAAAAGGAATAGAAATCATATCGAGATATGGTTCGTAAGCTACCACGTCTTTAATCCTCAAAAAGGCTACAGTTGACTTGCATTGGCGTGGATCAACAGTAAGTTTAAACGAAACCCAGTCCCAATACAATTTCTTTAGAGTGGCTTTGGGAGGGGCAGATCGAGTAGCCCAAGCTTCACCTAAGCCCAACTCCCCCAAAAGATGTTTAACGTCCCTCAACCATTTAATCTTACTCCAGCCCCCCATAGACATCACCTCGGACAGTCCCTCCGCATAGGAGGCTAGATCAGGGACCCTCCACAAGCGGGCCCACAAGAGCAAGGGTCGTAGTCGAGCTTGATCCGCAATTTATCTACAGCCTAAGTCCAGCAAAACTGGAACTGTGGGTGTACTCGAAGGGAGAGCCATCAGATCTTTCAAAAATTTGCTCTCCGATTTTGCAAGCACGTCAAGATTGCCTATGCCCCACAAATCTGCCCCATACAAGGCAGCACTAACCCCTCTAGCTTTATAAATCTCCACAACTGGGGCAATAAATTGTTTTGTGGAAGTACGATGTTCCTTGAGCAAGGCACCACCCACCCTTTTATGATTAAGAAGCATTTTGTTGATGTGCGGAGTCCAACACATAGAGTCGCTAAGGCGGATTCCCAGGTAATCAAACTCTGATATCCTCTCCAGGTAGGCAGAGTTCAACACGGGAAGGCGCCCCAGTTTCCCAGGGGGATTCATGATCAAATATTTGGTCTTATCGACATTGATCACCAATCCCCTAAGGGAACAAAACTCCGGAAAGCGATTAAGAAGTTTTTGGAAGCCCTGGGGGGTCTTTGCAATAAGGAGGGTATCATCTGCAAAAAGCAGTGTAGGGATCCGAGTGCCCGCCAGGGACGGTGCATCAGCAGGTTCTTGAAGCAAATGCTCAACCACCCCATTCACATAAAGAGAGAATAGGGTGGGAGCTAACACGCATCCCTGGCGGACACCCCTACTTACAGGAATTCTATCAGTTTTCTCCCCATTCTTACCCCACCGGACCTGTGCATAATTGTCTGTATGTAGTTTTATCAGGAGTGATAGGATATAGGACAGCAACCCCAAACCCTGCAAGACCCTCCACAGTTCCTCTCTAGGTACCAGGTCAAAGGCAGTCTTGAGGTCAATGAAGGCCAAATAAAGACTGCCCTTGCCCAGCACCACCACCTTCCAATACAGGAGCGCCAGTCTAAAGACTTGCTCGATAGTCCCAGTTCCAGAGCAAAAACCAGCCTGGAAATCAGATAAAATCTTATTGTCATCCACCCATTGGAGGATTCTCCCCAGAATCACCTTCCCTACCACCTTTTGGGATGAATCAATAAGGCTTATGGGCCTATAGTTGGCGGGGTTGTCCCGACAACCCTTCTTGAATATCGGGACAACCTCCGCCCCTTTCCAGGATTCCGGTACAGATGCTCCCCCCATAATTGCATTCAATAGGGTGGAAACCAACTTCCCCCATTGCTTAGGATTAGCACGTAACAAGTCACCGGGTATCCCATCAGGCCCAGCAGCTTTTAGGGGGACCAGGGACTTGATTACGAGCTCCACTTCTCTGTCGGTAAAGGGATACGCCTCCGTGTCCACTGCCTCAACCATCAGAGTGAAGGAGTCGTTTGGACCCCCTCGACAGGGGTATAAAGGGACAAAAAGTGGCTAAACCAATTCTGAGCTGGGATATTACATGTCAGCAAAGTGTCAACAGGCCTATCCCTAGATCTTACCAAACTCCAAAATCCCCTAGCATTCGTTTCCATGCTTGCAGCCAAGAGGTCTGCCCAGAACTTCTCCTCCCCCTCTCCTTTTGCTGCCTTTAAAGTCTGGGAGTAGTCTTTGCTTGCAAGCCTGATAGCTACCTGGGATTTAGATTTAACAGCCCCAACCAGCGCTTTTTTCTTAACTCTGCATTTTTTTGTAAACCAACCTTGCGATTTCGGCAGCAACTTCCTGTTGTTAGCACGGGAAGCCATGCTAGGGAGAATAAATAGGTTACTCAATGCCCTAGTTAAGTCGCAGAAGGTTAGCGTAGTCTCCTCGATCGATCGGATCAGCGACTCCGACTTGCACAGTGCTGCGGCCAGGAGTGCCCCTACATTCACCACTTTCTCTTCGGACATAATAAGCTTTGCCCACTTCAGCCGTCTACCACAATTAGATGGGAGAACTTCGTGGGAAATAGGTGTTATATGGGACGATAATCCCCCCTTGACAGTTAACCACTGGGAAAAGAGAGTGAGTGAGAGGAGATTATGATCACTCTCAATGGTAGGTATGATCTCCATATCCTTCAGGATGCTCCATAGACTTGCGTCAAGAAGAATGTAATCTATTCTAGACGTATGATTTGGCCTAGTATGGGCACCCACTAGGTCAGACTTGGACCTCCCATTAACAGCCCTAAAATCAAATTCCATGATAAGTGAGTTGATCTGCACCGCCACTTGGGACCACCTCTTAATGGGAGGTAGCGCTAGGGCAGGAATACCCCTCCTGGAGTCCTCCTCACCATTTCCCAATATATCGTCCAGGCCCAAGGGCTCAAACGTGCAATTCAGATCTCCTGCCACCAAAATGCGAGATTTATTGGGGCGCTGCCTAAGCAGATCTTCTAGTAATGATATTGTGGCCGATAGTATACCACCCTTCGTACCTCTGACATAGACGTTAAAAATGTCCAGGAGGAGGCCGCCCTGTGTGCCCTTTATAGTAATATTGAGGAGGTCGGGAGAATTGGTAGGATGCTGAACCACCTGACAATCAAGAGCAACATCAACCCATATGAGGAGACCGCCCGAAGGGCATCCCTTGCCTGAGACTGGGGGGACAGCAGGAACAAAATAAGTCGAATAACCTACCTTGTGGCAGGGTTCCCTGCACCATGTTTCCTGGAAAATGCAAATGGAGTAGCCTTCAACAAGCCCATTCCAGTCCGGAAGTCCCAGCTTCCTTGAAAGACCCACGACGTTCCAGGAAAGAATCTTAATATCTGGATCCGCCACAACCGACTCCCTACAGTTAAAGTCCTGTGGTAAATTAGTGGCTTTATCCAACTGAGAGGGAAAAGAAACATTGCTTTTATTCGGCACGTTAGGCACAGGAGCAACACCTGGGCAATGATCCCTACATGCCACCCCATGGCACGTGTCGGTTCAATATCCCGACGGCCCCCCATAATACCCGGGCCAAAATGCCAGTTGAAATAAATGAGGGATAGCAGGATTCACGGGATAGATAGGATCGTTGCTCCAACCCCCACCAGAATGTGCACCATTGTAATTTGCTGCGGACCTAGGGTAAAAATAGGTTAAGTCTACTACACCAATGTTTGCCCCCCCAATTGCGTACTCTGGATTGCAAATAGTTTGGGCAACCCTAATGTCTTTAAAGTTTACCACCACACAATCTCCTATTAGGTGCTTACGACCATAACCTACCCACCCTACCCTTCTCACTCCTAGGATCAACCCATCTAAACCTCTAGGAAGAGGTCTATTAGACTTTAACCAGTGCATGGTTTTATTTTTTAAAGCCTGATAGGATTCATATTGATCTTCCTTCAAAGTGGGTACGTTGGTAAGTATGGCAACATACGGGTGGCATTCGGGGGGCAAATTTACCGGTGGAAAAGTAGGAGACGCTTTTGGGAGAGATTCCTCTGGCTGAGTTTCTCTGGGGGGGTTAATGCAAATTCTGGACGAGTAAGCTTGATCAAGACAAATGCCCTTAGCAATCCCATGCGAGGTTTCCTTATATTTAGAAGGTCCCTTCCTACCCGGCAACTCAGCCCGGATAGGCTTCTGTACCGGGACATTAAAAGGCTTCGGCACACTCGATTGTACTAGGCCCAATTGACTAATACCACCTAAAGTATCCGTAACCTGAGTAGGAGGTACATTAGCCACAACCGACAAATTTGCAGTGTTTGCTGTATTAGAGGCGGTAGATATATCCTGTGTGGGTGCAGCGAGCATCCGGGTGCCACTATCCCCTCCCTGTCCACCCTCCTTGTTTTTAGAAACAAGGAGGGTGATAAGGGTTTTCAGAGAGAAAAAATTGTCCAAAGTTGCCTGTTCAAATCTATCCAACCTCTCTCCCAACTCTTTTACTCTTTCCACAATCGGGGACAAAAAAGTTTTCATCAGATCGTCAAGTTGTGAAATTGTCACAGAGACATTAGATGGAACTGGATGGCAGTCTAATGTTGGATCTACACATGCGTCCTCAGTCATAAGACCTGAAGGATCCCCCCCTTTCCCAACCCAATGATTTTCGTAGCCAGCCCCTCACCCGCTTTAGTTCCTATTCCCCTTACACCTTGTTTCCTTAGTCTCTTGTGAAGTTTAGGGAAGCTGCCTTTACGTGGGCTAGCGCTACTTTTCCTTTTAGTAGCAGTTATATTCGTAGAAACCGTTAGAGGTACCACAGGTGGTAGAGAAATATTGACTTGGGTAGTTGGAATAGTTGTGCGTTTTGGTAGAACGGGGAATTCACTGGAGCATGGGTCAGCACTACTGCTGTCGATAGGAGGGGGAATGGATATAGCTGCCAAGTTCTCCAACCTATCTATGCTGGCCCTCAAGGATACAACCCGTAACGGCTCCGGTGGAGGGGATTGTCATTAGAAGGGGATCTGGACTACATACAGGCGAGGTAACAAGTGCCAGAGAACCCAATGAAGACCGTTTCGACAGAGGAAGTTCTAGGGAGAGACGCCGCTCTGTCATTACAATCTCCTTCTCTATGACAGCAGCCACCCGTGTGATAAACTGGTCCATAGTGCCTGTAATACAACTGGCTCCACCCTCACCTCCTCTCCTGAGGCTCTTCCCTGAGCGGGTGGACATTAACACAGCCTATAACAGTAACCAAATGTTAATAATGGTAGTAACACCCCTATACGTCTCAACGTATCAATGGGATTATCAGGGGGATGGCCCGACCCGGCCCTGTACAGCCCCGGACTGCCACAGACTGCCCGCCCTTTGCCCGGGCTTCGCTCCGTGCTTCGGCCCGCGCGCGTCCCGCGTGCGCGGTCGTAAGTGTAGTTAAGTACGTATAGGCTGGGGGCGTGGCTTGCAGGGAGAGCGGGCCAGGTGTGAACTATTGGCCAGGCAGGGACTCCTGGGAGATGGAGTCCCTGCAGTACCGCTCGCAGCCCTACTGCTGCCACAGACCTCCCCAGCCGCCGCAGAAACCACAGTCACTCCGCCACTCCTTCCGTGAAGCGGGACCCGCGAAGCGGGTCCGGCGAACAGCGATGGCAAGCACAGCAGCTAAGTCCAGGAGATGAGGGTCCACTTGCCCAGAAATTACACAGAAGCACAACCAGTCCCACCAGCACCGGGAAAGGAGGAGGATTTTTAAATGCAGCTGGTGTGCTGGGGGCGTGGCTTGCAGGGAGAGCTGGCCAGGTGTCAACTATTGGCCAGGCAGGGACTCCTGGGAGATGGAGTCCCTGCAGTACCGCTCGCAGCCCTACTGCTGCCACAGACCTCCCCAGCCGCCGCAGAAACCACAGTCACTCCGCCACTCCTTCCGTGAAGCGGGACCCGCGAAGCGGGTCCGGCGAACAGCGATGGCAAGCACAGCAGCTAAGTCCAGGAGATAAGGGTCCACTTGCCCAGGAATTACACAGAAGCACAAACAGTCCCACCAGCACCGGGAAAGAAGGATGATTTTTAAATGCAGCTGGTGTGCTGGGGGCGTGGCTTGCAGGGAGAGCGGGCCAGGTGTCAACTATTGGCCAGGCAGGGACTCCTGGGAGATGGAGTCCCTGCAGTACCGCTCGCAGCCCTACTGCTGCCACAGACCTCCCCAGCCGCCGCAGAAACCACAGTCACTCCGCCGCTCCTTCCGTGAAGCGGGACCCGCGAAGCGGGTCCGGCGAACAGCGATGGCAAGCACAGCAGCTAAGTCCAGGAGATGAGGGTCCACTTGCCCAGGAATTACACAGAAGCACAAACAATGCCGAGTTGATATGTACATGCCCGGATACCTCTCTTCCTGTGTCCTCTCTGAACTTGGAGGTGTCACAGTGGCTGTCATCTACGATCGATCACCATCTTCCTTTATGCACTAGACATCCCCTTTTGCACTTGCCCCCTGCCCCTTGGTTCACGCAGGACCTGAAAATAATGAAGTCTAAGTGTAAACACCTGGAAAGGTGTTGGAGGAAAATCTACTCATCAGATAGTAAATCAACTTAGAGGTTAGCTCTAAAACACTATCACCTAGCCTGCAGGAAAACGAAAGGGATTTTTATTTCTGACTCTATTTCTAAGGCCAGTATTTGCCCTAAGGTTCTTTTCTCTATGATAAAGAAGCTGGCAGGGGCTGACACCTCCCCTGCCCCCCCCGATACTTGAGGAATCCCAATGCAATGAGATCGCTGACTTTTTTACCACCAAAGTTGAAACTATCCATCATTCCCTGGCAGCTAGCTTGCCGCTGCCCAGGAGTGAGCCTTCTCCCGTTATTCATGGTGAGACTCTTTCTACCAAGGAAGCGATCTCTGACTGGCCTCTATTGGATCGAGAGTCTTTCCGCCTTTGCCTTTCTAAGGTAAAATCTGGTTCCCCTCTAGATCCTATGCCTACTGCCATTCTTGGCCAGCTCGCACCTGCTCCCCTCCTGGTGGTCCAAGAATTGCTTAACGCCTCTCTTCGGGAATCTACTGTTCCCGTAGAATGGAAGAGGGCTATGGTGATCCCTCTTCTGAAAAAACCTGGGGCGGATCCTAAAATTTTTGCTAATTTTCGGCCTATTTCCCTGCTACCCATGTTCTCAAAAATCCTGGAGAAACATGTTAACACTCATTTGACTGCCCATGTGGCGGCAACAGGCTATCTCCATTCTTCTCAGTCAGGCTTCCGCACTCATTTCTCTACGGAAACTGCCCTACTGGGGGTTACAGAGACTCTACGTGCTCGTTTGGATCAAGGCGAAACCATGGCGCTGATCCTGCTTGATTTGAGCGCCGCCTTTGATACGGTGTCCCATTCTATTCTTCTCACCGCACTAAAAAATGCTGGGGTGGCGGGGTCCGCTCTGACCTGGCTAGCCTCGTTTTTGTGTCAGCGCTCATTTCAGGTCTGCTCATCTAGTTGCTCTTCCTCTATTCGCGCATCTGCTTATGGGGTTCCCCAGGGGTCCACGTTAAGCCCTATGCTTTTTAACATCTACGTCCGACCCCTGGCCTCGATTGTGGAGGATGCGGGGCTATCCCTCTATTCTTATGCGGACAACACGCAGATTATTTTTTCTTTATCCTCAAACAAAGAGTGTTCCTTTTCTACTTTACAGGAGGGACTTGGTCGCGTGGCAGAATGGATGCAGGCGAATCTACTAAAACTTAACGGCGATAAAACCAAGGTAGGTATATTGGACAAGGATAAACATCTCTGGGGCCCGAATCACTGGCCCTTGGCAATGGGCCCGCTACCCCAACCGGTTACGCATGTACACAATCTGGGCTTCCTGCTGGACGATTCTCTATCCATGCGTCAACAAGTGGTCAGCATTGCAGCCACGTGTTTTACCATATTAAGGTGGCTTCGAAAAATCCTCTGGCTGCTTCCCGTTTCAACTAGACGTACTGTGGTCCAGGCACTTGTCACCTCTCGCCTTGAATATTGTTGGACTTGGCCCTTCTGGCAGGTTCACCCCTGAACTTTTTTTGCTTTTTATTGGTGACTTGGTGTGGTAATTGTTTGGTCTCTGCGCACTTTCCCTGTGTCCCAGGGTAAAGTGCGTGCGTACTCTGAGTGCATGTGGTGAGATAGGCCTGCCCTCCCATAGGAATGCATGGGGAGTGTATGTGTCCCTAGTAGTTGCTGATGCGTGGGGTGTGCAGGCCCGAGTTTGGTATGTGCGGACTCGTGGGAGTGAATGCTGCGCGATGATGTGTGCGGCGTGCATGTACCTAGTGTGGAAGTGCCACTTCTAGAAGTGGGCACTTCTGTGTGCAGTGTGTCTGTCGCGTGATTGGCTGGTCATGTCAGGTGACGGGCTAGGGATTCCCCAGAGTCAGGATGAGTCACCCAGTGGTGAATGGGGAGATCAGCAGCTAGATGGGTGGGAGGAGTACACCTGGGTCCTGAATAGGACAGGGTTTTCCACACACAATGCTGGCCCCGCCCCCTGTGGTGCGACTGACGACCCTAGCCCTGCCAGTGAATAGAGTGAGGGGCTGAGCACATCAAGGGTGCTCCCCAACCAGCTGCAACTGGTTTTCCCCCGCACCCTGAACCCAGAACAAAGGGTTTGCCTGTATAAAAATGGGGCTGTGTCCCCACAGAAACTGTTCTCTGCCAGGATCTTACCTGAGGGGGGGCTGCTGCTGCTGCTGGACCAGAGGACCGCCACTTGGACTACCTCCCTGCCTGGAGGCCCAGTGAGCTGGCTCTGGGTCCAGCCTTGCCCCCACCCCTGCCCTGCTGCGTGCAGGGAAGAACTTTGCTGGACTTTGTGGTTCTTTTTATCCTAAAGCACCAGGAAGTGCTTTCCTTTCCCTCATAGCGCTGGGAGCGCTTTTCTTGGCTTCATAGCGCTGGGAGCGCTTTGTTTGGGTCCCCTAAGCGCCTGGAAGCGCTTTTCTTTCCCCCAACGCGCTTGGATTTGCCTCTAGCGCTCAGGAGCGCTTTATTGATGCCAGCCGGTGCCCACCCGGCGTTGACCCCGCTTATTTAATTATTTGATCGAGCGGGAGCCCACCCCGCATTGTGGTGTGCTCGCGGGTGCCCACGCCGCTAATTTGCTTATTCTTACGGCGGGTGCCCACCCCGCCGTATACCGCATCTACGAGGGAGCCTACCCCTCTCATTGCCAAAATTGAAAATCACCGCCGCAGCCGGGCTCCCAGAGGAAGTCAGGAAGGCTGCAGGCGGGACTCCGGGACAACCGGAAGTAGGAGGGCGGGAGCCTACCCCGCCTCCTTCCAAGACTCGTGGCTGGTCTGGTATCCCAATCCCCCTCGAGACCCAGGCGGGAGCCTACCCCGCGCTGGGCCAGCCCGGAAAAGAAGCAGCACCCCCGCGACCCAGGCGGGAGCCTACCCCGCACTGGGCCGAGCGTCGGATCGAGTCCGAGGAGGATCCTCGCCGGTCTGGATCAACCCGGTGAGTGAGGGGGCGGAGTGTTCCGGTCACGAGCCGGCAAAGGCTCTGACCAGCGGGAGCTTGGGGTGCTTGGTTTGAGCGCTCGAGCGCTCCCACGAGCGGGGCCCACCCGATTCAAGGAGCTTGCGAGGCTCCAACGCGCCCCCCCCCCAGCTATTTCAGAGCCTGCAAGGCTCAGGGGGGCAGCGGTGTCTTTAGAGAGTCCCCCGAGTGGGACTCCGAGGAAAGCAGTGCTCCCGAGCCCCGAGAGGCTCCAACGAGGCACTCCTTGTTTTTAGAAGAGCCCAGTGAGGCTCTAAACCTACGGGGGCATTTCGTCCATGACCAGAGCGGCCCCGGAAGTCAGTGGGCCGCTCCGACGTTATTCAGAGGGGCACATTTGTTTATTGAGCCTGTGAGGCTCTAACGGGGGCATTGCTTGATCGTCCAGAGCCCAGAGAGGGCTCAAGAGGCACGCCGGTGCCAGGTTCTTTTTCCCAGCTGCCCAGCACTTAGTGGGCAGCTGCAACGTTTAGGTTGTGCCCTGTTGCTTTACGTTCTAGACTGTGCATCCTGCGCAATCTTGCCCTGACTCTGTGGACAACGGGCGCTTGAGCCCATGAGAGGCCAGTTGGCCTAGGGACTGCCACAGATAGTGGCTAATGTGAGTTTTTGCGCCATTGTTCCTTTCCTGCACCTCTGAATGTGTTTATGCGTCATGTGCTTTGCTTTACACCTCTGAATGTTATGCATCATGTGTTTATGTGCTTAGACCCCTACAGGTATTGTGATACTTAGGTGGTTGTTTTCTCCCTAGTACAGGTGGTGCTAGTGAGGTCCTGATTCCCTGCGCAATATTTTCCTAAGGTGGTTAGGGTTGCGTAGGTGGTACTTACCTGATACCAGTAGTTACTGGTTGTGTGCTACATATGTTATTTTGTACTACAGTATTATTCCTATGTTCTAAAAAGTGCTAATTCCTGACAGAGGTCCAGGTGGCCCTGTCCCCTGTGTATATATAATCCCTTGTAAATTCTGCCCGTGCCTGTTGGCACATTGTAGAGTGTGTGTTTTTATCTAATGTGTTGTGTATAATACAAAGGCTATTTTTATAGAATACCTTGTGTGGAGTTTCCTTTGTGGTGGGCCTTGGGTGTTGTTGCTGGGTGCGCGCGCAAACGCTTTACACATCGCCTCAGGGGTAAGCCTGACTGCTCGTGCCAAGCTACCAAGGGGGTGAGCAGGGGTTATCTTTGGCGTGTAACTTCCTTGCCCTGACTAGAGTGGTGGTTTCTGTCTGGCTTTGGCGCAAGCCCTAGCCAACCAGAAATCCCATTTCTAACATTGGTGATCAGCGGTGGGATTTGGACTTGCGTTTGCGCTGTACCGCAGCAGCAACTGGCTGCACTACAAAACTCTGCATTTAGATAAATCACATGGTATAGGGATTATTGTTTTAAAATTGTTTTTAAATTGTCATTTCTTTGGAAATGTGTTTTTGTGCACTGTGAGTTAGGTGTCCCTAGCTCGGGAGGGTAGATCATCCCCCTTAGTGCATTGTGTTTTCTGGATTCACCAGAGGGTGGGATCCAGTGGTGGCAGCGTAATAGTGTCCTGTACATTTGTCCCCCGCCCTGCGCCCAGAGTTGGTACCTGTGTCACGTGGTGGTCAGGTTGAGGAATCAGGGGTGGTAGAAACTGCCTTACCAGTCCGAGGGGAGGGTTGTGTGTGTGGATGAATGGTGTGTGGCACTAGGCAAGTGAGTGTGAGTTCTCTGGGTTAGAGAGCTTGCTGAATCTTTTTGTGAATTGTGTGCTCCTGTGTGAAACTCAGACCCCTAGGTTCCCTGTATAATTTTTACCATAACGTCCGCCAGAATGGAGCATGCTTGTGATCCCTATGAGCTAGCTTGGCGCCAGAGGCAGGAGTTAGAAAGGTACTGTACAGAGGGAGAGTCCGACACCCTGTACGAACTTCAGGACCACCTGGTCCTATGGCAAAAGGGTCCATGGGATCTGGAGCACAGTATGGAAAGGGCCCAGGCCTCACACCTGGAGGGTGGTGGGTCTGTGGGGAGCCCTGAAGAGTCAGAAGAGGAGGTAGAGGATGACAATACCTGGACGCCAGTAGAGAGTGAGGACCCCATAGGTAGGGCGTCCCTTGCTGGGTCCAGCGTAGGAGGCAGCGCCTCATCCCTTTCCCTGTCCCCAGAGGAGTGGGAAGATAGGAGGAAAGAAAGGGAGCACCAGCTGGCGTTAGAGAAGCTCAGGTTAGAGCATGCTCAGGCTATGGCGCAGCTGGAGGCCAGGAAGCAACAGCGAGAGACTGAGTGGGTCTTGGCGCGGGAGAGGGTAGAGGAAGCTGAGAGGGCCTCCACCAGAGGCAAAGTAGCTCTGGAGGGTAGACTATCACCTGCGCGCAGTTTTAATTTTCTGGGCTCCCCAGGGAGGGTTGAGTCCAGTGGTAGTAGCGATGTAGATTCCAGTGTAGGAAATCCCAGTCCCAGTTCCCCCAGTCTGGTACCTGTTCCCCAGGAGGAGGAGTTAAGGTTGAAGTTCAGGGGCAGTAGGAAACTGTCTCACCAGACTTGGGAGGAGTTTGTGGATGGATGTGAGGATGCAATGTTTGATTGGATTTCCACAGCAAGTGATTTTGATATACTGTGTAATCTGGTTCTCAAAGAACACCTGCTCAGTTGTTGTGTGCCAGGGTTGCGCCAACACCTGTTGGGGTGTGGATTGGCTGAGCCATTTGACCTTGCGGATGAGGCAGAGCGCTGGGAAAGGGCTAGAGGTTCTCTAGAGTCATTAGGGAGTGACTCCAAAAGTAGTGGGTCAGGTATCTTCCAGCCCAGCGTGGTGGAAGAGGCTCAGTGTAGCCCAGCTAGGTCCCAGGATAGCGAGGAGGGTGTAGGGGCTCACTGCCTGGCTCAGTGGAGCAGGAGTGAGGGGGTGACCGAGGGTCCCCAGACGCCCGAAACCCTGCCTCAGGACTTGGATGGTTTCATGAGGGAACACCAAGTTGGGGACCTAGGCTGTCCTGTTAGCCCATTTGAGGAAGATCTCCTGGTGAGTAGAGGACCTGGAGCACCTGTAACCAGGGCTCCTGTGGTTCTAGAGTCTGGCAGTACCGCTCCGGTAGGGAGGGTACAGGAGTCCAGTGTGAGGAGTGATTGGGGGATGAGTTTCCCAGTGGAAGAGCCTGTGGGTCAGGGACTACCCAGTTGGGCTAGGATCCCGTGTAGTGACCAGGGTGGCACCACTTCTGTTCTGGGGGATCTCCGCGCACTGTCAGGTGGACAGGGGACGGGAGATCAGCGCCAGACAGACAGTCGCTCGACATATGTGTCCTTTGATAGCCTCAGGGGGATGGAGTGGAAATCCCCAGAAGTCCTGGAGTGCCAGGCAATTATTCCACCAAAGGTTCTAGGCCGGAGGTTGGGAGGCCAGGTTCAGGATCAGCCTGACCTGAAGGGTGGGACGTCTGTAACCAGCGTCCCGACCAGTTCTTCTTCCAGAGGTACCGCCCCAGTTGGTAGGGAGCAGGGCTCTGGAAGGGGGTGCAGAGGGTGGGAGAGCCCACCTCTGCCCCCGGTACAACCTGAGGGGTTAAACTCTGGGTTGGAACGGCGTTCTAGGTGTACCCCTCGCCAGAGGAGGAGGAACCCTAGGAGAAGAGGTAGGGGGAGGAGAGCCTTCCCTGAGACTCTTGGTCCGCCTGAGGGTGTAGACCCTAGGCTGGAGAACCAGTGGCAGTCTAGTCCTGTCTTTCAGAGAGGAAGAGTGGAGAATGGCCGCTATGTGCCAGGGGTTACTACCCCCCACTCTATGGTTAGGCAAAGACCGGTGGCACCTGGGTGGCCTAGGGCCTGGTCTTGGCCGCGGACAGCTTGGGAGTACCAGTGGGGTAGCCCAGTTGGTCCAGACAGTGGTGTTAAAAAGAATTCCATGGGTTCACCGTGGCGTAGAACCGGAGGGTGTCCATGCAGTTGCGGGCCCGCGTCCGTGTTCTATCGCCCCAAGCAGGGAAGTCCATCACAGTGGTGATTGGTCTGCCCTGCGTTTTGGCTGGAAGGGGGTTGTGTTGGACTTGGCCCTTCTGGCAGGTTCACCCCTGAACTTTTTTTGCTTTTTATTGGTGACTTGGTGTGGTAATTGTTTGGTCTCTGCGCACTTTCCCTGTGTCCCAGGGTAAAGTGCGTGCGTACTCTGAGTGCATGTGGTGAGATAGGCCTGCCCTCCCATAGGAATGCATGGGGAGTGTATGTGTCCCTAGTAGTTCCTGATGCGTGGGGTGTGCAGGCCCGAGTTTGGTATGTGCGGACTCGTGGGAGTGAATGCTGCGCGATGATGTGTGCGGCGTGCATGTACCTAGTGTGGAAGTGCCACTTCTAGAAGTGGGCACTTCTGTGTGCAGTGTGTCTGTCGCGTGATTGGCTGGTCATGTCAGGTGACGGGCTAGGGATTCCCCAGAGTCAGGATGAGTCACCCAGTGGTGAATGGGGAGATCAGCAGCTAGATGGGTGGGAGGAGTACACCTGGGTCCTGAATAGGACAGGGTTTTCCACACACAATGCTGGCCCCGCCCCCTGTGGTGCGACTGACGACCCTAGCCCTGCCAGTGAATAGAGTGAGGGGCTGAGCACATCAAGGGTGCTCCCCAACCAGCTGCGACTGGTTTTCCCCCGCACCCTGAACCCAGAACAAAGGGTTTGCCTGTATAAAAATGGGGCTGTGTCCCCACAGAAACTGTTCTCTGCCAGGATCTTACCTGAGGGGGGGCTGCTGCTGCTGCTGGACCAGAGGACCGCCACTTGGACTACCTCCCTGCCTGGAGGCCCAGTGAGCTGGCTCTGGGTCCAGCCTTGCCCCCACCCCTGCCCTGCTGCGTGCAGGGAAGAACTTTGCTGGACTTTGTGGTTCTTTTTATCCTAAAGCACCAGGAAGTGCTTTCCTTTCCCTCATAGCACTGGGAGCGCTTTTCTTGGCTTCATAGCGCTGGGAGCGCTTTGTTTGGGTCCCCTAAGCGCCTGGAAGCGCTTTTCTTTCCCCCAACGCGCTTGGATTTGCCTCTAGCGCTCAGGAGCGCTTTATTGATGCCAGCCGGTGCCCACCCGGCGTTGACCCCGCTTATTTAATTATTTGATCGAGCGGGAGCCCACCCCGCATTGTGGTGTGCTCGCGGGTGCCCACGCCGCTAATTTGCTTATTCTTACGGCGGGTGCCCACCCCGCCGTATACCGCATCTACGAGGGAGCCTACCCCTCTCATTGCCAAGATTGAAAATCACCGCCGCAGCCGGGCTCCCAGAGGAAGTCAGGCAGGCTGCAGGCGGGACTCCGGGACAACCGGAAGTAGGAGGGCGGGAGCCTACCCCGCCTCCTTCCAAGACTCGTGGCTGGTCTGGTATCCCAATCCCCCTCGAGACCCAGGCGGGAGCCTACCCCGCGCTGGGCCAGCCCGGAAAAGAAGCAGCACCCCCGCGACCCAGGCGGGAGCCTACCCCGCACTGGGCCGAGCGTCAGATCGAGTCCGAGGAGGATCCTCGCCGGTCTGGATCAACCCGGTGAGTGAGGGGGCGGAGTGTTCCGGTCACGAGCCGGCAAAGGCTCTGACCAGCGGGAGCTTGGGGTGCTTGGTTTGAGCGCTCCCACGAGCGGGGCCCACCCGATTCAAGGAGCCTGCGAGGCTCCAACGCGCCCCCCCCAGCTATTTCAGAGCCTGCAAGGCTCAGGGGGGCAGCGGTGTCTTTAGAGAGTCCCCCGAGTGGGACTCCGAGGAAAGCAGTGCTCCCGAGCCCCGAGAGGCTCCAACGAGGCACTCCTTGTTTTTAGAAGAGCCCAGGGAGGCTCTAAACCTACGGGGGCATTTCGTCCATCACCAGAGCGGCCCCGGAAGGCAGTGGGCCGCTCCGACGTTATTCAGAGGGGCACATTTGTTTATTGAGCCTGTGAGGCTCTAACGGGGGCATTGCTTTATCGTCCAGAGCCCAGAGAGGGCTCAAGAGGCACGCCAGTGCCAGGTTCTTTTTCCCAGCTGCCCAGCACTTAGTGGGCAGCTGCAACGTTTAGGTTGTGCCCTGTTGCTTTACGTTCTAGACTGTGCATCCTGCGCAATCTTGCCCTGACTCTGTGGACAACGGGCGCTTGAGCCCATGAGAGGCCAGTTGGCCTAGGGACTGCCAGAGATAGTGGCTAATGTGAGTTTTTGCGCCATTGTTCCTTTCCTGCACCTCTGAATGTGTTTATGCGTCATGTGCTTTGCTTTACACCTCTGAATGTTATGCATCATGTGTTTATGTGCTTAGACCCCTACAGGTATTGTGATACTTAGGTGGTTGTTTTCTCCCTAGTACAGGTGGTGCTAGTGAGGTCCTGATTCCCTGCGCAATATTTTCCTAAGGTGGTTAGGGTTGCGTAGGTGGTACTTACCTGATACCAGTAGTTACTGGTTGTGTGCTACATATGTTATTTTGTACTACAGTATTATTCCTATGTTCTAAAAAGTGCTAATTCCTGACAGAGGTCCAGGTGGCCCTGTCCCCTGTGTATATATAATCCCTTGTATATTCTGCCCGTGCCTGTTGGCACATTGTAGAGTGTGTGTTTTTATCTAATGTGTTGTGTATAATACAAAGGCTATTTTTATAGAATACCTTGTGTGGAGTTTCCTTTGTGGTGGGCCTTGGGTGTTGTTGCTGGGTGCGCGCGCAAACGCTTTACACATCGCCTCAGGGGTAAGCCTGACTGCTCGTGCCAAGCTACCAAGGGGGTGAGCAGGGGTTATCTTTGGCGTGTAACTTCCTTGCCCTGACTAGAGTGGTGGTTTCTGTCTGGCTTTGGCGCAAGCCCTAGCCAACCAGAAATCCCATTTCTAACAACTATGGTAATGTACTTTATCTGGGTAGTAGCCAGGAGGTACGAAAGAAGCTCCAGTTGGTGCAAAATTCTGCCGCCCGGCTCCTTTGCAAGGTCTCTATGAGATCTTCCATCTCTCCCTGTCTGCGGGACTTACATTGGCTGCGTATAGAGAACCGTATTAAATTCAAGGCTCTCTGCTTTATGTTTAAAATCAAACAAGGCCTGGCACCTCTGTATCTGCTATCACTTGTTTATCCCTATGCCCCTTCCCGGTCCCTTAGATCAGCTTCTCAGGGTAACTATGTGATCCCCAGATTTAGACTGGTTAGAATGGGCGGGCACTCCTTCTCTCACCTTGCCCCTAAGCTTTGGAACTCTCTTCCTGTCTCTTTAAAATTGGAACCCACTTTTACACAGTTCCGTAGGGGCCTGAAAACTTGGCTCTTCCCTCAATAAACAGCTATCTCAGTTCTGGCCTTTTCCATCCTTGGTGCCGGGAGACCCCATGGCGGGTAGCTGTGCGCCGTTATAAATTTAATTACAATACAATACAATACAATACAATACACGTGTAGGAACTGGTAGTGCACGTACCCGTAAGTGTACTACCAGTGCCTACACGTACGTGTACGCACTGGTAGTACACATATGGGTACGTGTACTAGCAGTGCCTACACGTATCAGTAGGCACTGGTAGTACACTTATGTGTAGGCACTGGTAGTACACGTACCCGTACGTGTACTATGGGAACGTGCCTACATGTACGTGTAGGCACTGGTAGTACGCGTATGTGTAGGCACTGGTAGTACACGTACATGTAGGCACTGGTAGTACACGTACCCATACGTGTACTATGGGTATGTGCCTACATGTACGTGTAGGCACTGGTAGTACACATATGTGTAGGCACTGGTAGTACACGTACCCGTACGTGTACTACCAGTGCCTACACATACGTGTATGCACTGGTAGTACACGTATGGGTACGTGTACTACCAGTGCGTACACGTATGTGTACTACCAGTGCCTACACGTATGTGTACTACCAGTGCCTACACATACATGTAGGCACTGGTCGTACACTTACGTGTAGGCACTGGTAGTACACGTACGTGTAGGCACTGGTAGTACATGTACAGGTACGTGTACTACCAGTGCCTATACGTAAGTGTAGGCACTGGTAGTACACGTACATGTAGGCACTGGTAGTACACGTACCCGTACCTGTACTACGGGTACGTGCCTACATGTATGCGTAGGCACTGGTAGTACACGTATGTGTAGGCACTGGTGGTACACATACCCGTACGTGTACTACCAGTGCCTACATGTACGTGTATACACTGGTAGTACACGTATGGGTACGTGTACTACCAGTGCGTACACGTATGTGTACTACCAGTGCCTACACGTACGTGTACTACCAGTGCCTACACGTATGTGTAGGCACTGGTCGTACACGTACGTGTAGGCACTGGTAGTACATGTACGTGTAGGCACTGGTAGTACACATATATGTAGGCACTGGTAGTACACGTACCCATACGTGTACTACCAGTGCCTACACATACGTGTACTACCAGTGCCTACATGTACGTTTACTACCAGTGCCTACACGTACGTGTCAAACGCACTGTGCAACTGGTGCCGTAGGGATACGTGTGAAACGCACCGTACCTGTGTGTGGATTTGAAAATTACATAGGGGACACATAAGGGACAAGTATTAGGCACTAAATGCATGCTGGTTGTCATGGATACAGAGTTTTCAGTTCAAAATTTTCCATCAGGTGGCCTGGAAAAGTCAGTTGGCCACAAAATACAATGTTGCAAAGTGGTTGTTGACTTGACATGATGCTCAAAATTTGAACAATGCAAATGCTGTCACTGGTGTATGTGGAAAGGGATTGGAGTAAACGTAAGATGCGAATGAATCTGACCAATCACTATGTACTCCTCCAAATGAATGCCCCTCAGCAAGACAGATATAAGTCAGCCAGAACCCATGAGAGGGCACTTGCCTGCACAACTTTCCTGTTGACAACACTGCTGCTGTCTGTGCTTCCTCTGGCACCATGTCAAGGTCTGTGGAGAGGGCCCAGCCATTCACCCAGGAGGAGAATGAGGCATTGCTGGATGTCATCCTCCCACAGTACACCAGCCTGTATGGGAGACCAGGGGAGCAGGTGAGTGCTGACTCCACTAGCTTTGACTGTGCACCTTTTTTGTGACTGTCACTTCTGGCATTGTGTCCAGGTGTGACAGACATGCAATGTTGTTTACAGTGGGTCCCAGGGGGGGATATGGCGTATGTCTCCCATGCAGAGCATGATGCAGTTCATGTGTGCACTCCTCACTTGCATTGTGCTTACTGTGACATTCACTGCATAGTGCATGACACATTCAGCCTGGCTAATCCTTTGTGGCATTTTCTGACTGTACCCACAGATGTGTCTGAGTTGTGTGGAGCTGTGGTGAGAGTGTCCAAGTGATGTGTACGCCCCCTGGACATTGATGTGTGTGAATATTCCTTGTCATGTGGGTGAGTGTCTATGTGAAGTGTTGCACAACAGCTGCATGGAGGAGGCAACAGCTCTACCCATCTGATGTGAGAAGTAAGCCGTGCTGTGTGTCTGACTTGCTGAGCTAGCCCCATACCTGTGACACCCCACAGGCAAGTGGCACATGTGCAGAGTGAGGTTTGTATCCACTGTTGCCAATGGCATGTGATTGATCTGTGCCTGTGTGTGTCTGTGTACTCTGCTGAGGTTGCGTCAGTGGCCTGGGGCATGTAACTGCTTGGAGGTGCTGTCCATCAGCCTGGTGTTGCTTGTGATGCACAGTGTGTGCCATGTTCATGGAGTGTGTCGCACCCCTCATGCCACCTGTGTACTTTATATGCCATGTAGTGCATTGGGGATTCCACAGAGGCCAATGTCCATATGACAAAGATGCTATTCCTTGGCAGCATCCTATGCGCTGTTCAACATATCAAAGATGTTCAAATGTGTGTCTCTCTGACATGGAGCAGGTGTAGTGATGTTGTCTCACTTTGTCATCCTCACAGGTAACTGCCTACGCGAAGGGGGAGATCTGGAAGCAGGCCGTCTGGGCCGTGAGATCGGTGGAGGGTCGCAGTCGGCGCCTAGCCCAAGTAAGAAAACGGTGGCAGGACATCCGGTGCTGGACCCGGAGGATCACCCGGGTCCTGTTGAAGGACTCACCTCCACGCCCCCACGGAAGGCGCTGACGCCTGACCCACCAGATGAAGCGTGTCCTGGCGGTGGTCTTCCCTGACATGGATAGGCGGTTACAGGAGATACAGCAGCAAGGAGGGGGTAGGTACATGTGTGTTTGTTGTGTGTCACCAGCTTTTGGAAGTGCTCAGTCGCCTGGATACACTGCCAGGGTTTATATGTGCAGTGCATATCCTGTTCCCCCAAGTCAACCGGTGCTGTTCTTCCTCCCTTCCCCTCCTTGACAGGTGTTCCCTGGTCTGTGTATAATCACTATTGCACATGGTCATCTAGGCTGACAGTTAATCCAAGTGCACATTTCTTTCTGCATCATGTGTGGGGGTGGTCTGTGACATGTGTTGGTACCTTGCCTGTGCCCTGTCCTGTTCAGTCATTTGGGGGTCCATATTTGTTGGCACTGATGCTGAGTCTCAACATAGGAGTGTGAGGTTTCAAATTAACAGACTTGCATCATGCATGACCGATGTTGTGGCCTCAGACATGATGTGCATGAGTGGGAGATAAGCAGAGTGCCAGGACGGTTGCTCATGTTACAGTCAGATCATTCCAGGACCATGGAGCAGTGTGCCCACTACAGTCCCCTGAGACACCCTTGCCTTGGAATCATATGTGTCATCCAACACTGTGCCCATTCTCTGTGTGTTCAACATAGGTTGGCCTCTGTGGCATTGTTCCCTGGCCTCATTTGTATTTATCTAAAGTGTGCTACATGTGTCCACTGGACAGGGTGACCCCGTTTGGCTTGTGCATCCTCACACTGGGCAGTGCCTGTGTGTCTATTTACAACTATCTGTTGATGGTTGTTTGTCACAAATATGTGTTGGCAGCCTCACGAGGTGATGTGGAGTACATTTTGGAATTCTTGATGCACATTTTAGTAAACCCAGATTAAGAGGTGTAACTTATTGATCTGTCTCAATCACATTGTCTCAGGTATGGGGGGTTTGTGCGGGCAAGGCCTACATGTCCAAACCTTATGTCTCCTTGCCAGGTCTGACCTGTGTGTGATAATTGTCTGGACCGACCCTCAACATGCAGTGACCCAGTCATGTTGTGCAGGGTTTAATGTTTGTGCTTTGCAGCATGTGTCAAAAGTTTAAATGCATGATTCCTGCTCATCCATTGTTGGCGCCAGTGTGTGGTCCAGATGCTACGTAGTTTGGTCTTTGTGTGCTGACATCTGTGTGGACATTCTTGCTTGCCATGAGGTTGTCTCCTCAGTGCAGGTGTGCCTTATTCCGACACAATTGCAGGCCCATTATCTTATGTATTGTCCTGTGTTTGGACATGTGTGCCACTCCACATGACAGGCAGTGGGTCAGATGTGTTGCCAACTGTGTCATCATGGTACGGATGGCCATGTGACAGGTGGCATGGTTCAAGTTGTTAGTCAAGAAGTCTTGTACCTTGGCACTCACTACACTTGTCAACATGTCTTCATGTTTTCAATGCTTGACTTTGATGTTTTGTTGTGAAGGACAATAATGGGCCTGCATGACAGATGTCTCCCAAGGAAGTGCACAAGAAACCACCTTTACACTTTTAGGGGACACGCTGGCACATTTTAAAGAATGGCACAGTTCGAATAAGACTTTTTTTCTGATTATACATATACATGTTCCCACAGTGTGGTGACATTTGGGTAAGTCCTTGGTTGTTGCTGATACCAACTTACGAGTGTCAAGTCATCCAGACCGCCGTGGTGCCATGTATATGTACTTACTGAAACCCCATTTCTTTCTAACAGTGGCTTATTTGAATAAGGCTGGCAGCTCATACAATGACTGTGTTAATGTAGTTTTGTGTGCACCTTCTTGTGTGACTTCTTTTATACAGGCACATGTGTGTTCTGTTCACAAAGAGGCACATTCACACATTATAAACATGTAGATTGTGTAAAGTGGTGTGATTCCCAAGGGATCACAATGTATTTTGTTTGGGTTTCCAAAGTACTTACAGGTCTCTGAGTGTGGGGACACCTTCAGCATTGAGGTCTGTTATTTAGCCTTGGGTGCACCAATACTGTTTCGTTCACAGTACACAAGAGGTGGCATGCCTTCATAGTATTGCTGTGCTCAACTGTTCCCAGACACTAGCTTCTCAGTATATTTCGATATTAAGTTATTTGCTGTTGTGTCCTATTTTTCCTTGTTTCCAAGTGGCATGGTGGGTCAACCAACTGGGGAGTGCAGGGCTTACATATGTGCGGAGTAATCTAGATGTTACTCATGATGCATTGCCTGATATGAACTGTGACCTATTTTGTTTGGACTCATGTGTCAGATGTATACAGGTGACTGATTATTTTCTGTATCTTCACCTTGCCCACAGCATCATCGGAGGACACTGAGGGAGACACCTGCACGGACCTGGAGGAGGGATCCAGCACCGGTGCCACCACTGCTGGCAAGTCTGCGGGAGCAAGTGGCACGGAGGGTGGGGGGAGTCAGGCGGAGGACCTGTCTGGTGGCGACACCTCTATGACGCTGACAGGTCTAAGGCTGAACTCCTCGAGGGGGCGGAGGCTGCTACAACACCTAGCAGCAGCACAACATCTGTCCCCGCCTCCTCCATTCCCATCACCGCCCTCCCAGTTGCTCCGGTCCCTTCTGTCTGTGCAGGGCACCACCATGTCTCCTTCGTGCCAGGCACCGCACCCCCTGCCCCTGTCACCCCTGCTGCCCTCACTGTAGAGTCTGTGGACATTCAGCGGCAGTTACAGGTTGGCCAGACATTGATGCTGAATGTCCTCCATGGCCACACCACACTGCTGACACAGATGGTGTCGTTCATGAAGGGCATGTCAGCAGCGATGTCTGACCAACGGATGTTGCTGAGGTCCATGGACTCTTCACTGATGGCAGCAGTGAGTGTCCTGCAGTGCTTCGTCCCCCCTACCCCAGCCCCATCCACACTTCCCACTCCCATGCCTGTCCCATGCACACCCAGACATTCCCAAGCACGCACCCCACCAGACACAGGCAGCACACCAACATGTAAGGGCAAGCACACACCTCCTGGCACGCACACTCAGGGGGATAAAGGCACACACACTGGGTCTGGGGCACACAGGCATACACGCAGCCACAGTCTGAGTCTGCATGCCTCACTACCCAGTCCCTCCAAAGGCACTCCCCTTGGCTCCCCTGCCACACAGTCAGACAAGAAGAGCTACATGTCTGTGCTGGGCCTCAGCCCCACTGGGTCACCAGCCCGCAAATTGGCAAGGCATCCCCGGGTGGGGGCGTTGAGTCCCCCCCATGCCCACCCCCTCCCCCAGTAGCGCCGCACCCCATCCCTCTGACCCCCCTCCTTTGTGCCTGTGGTTTCTTCCGGTGCAGGGCATACTCTGGACGCCCTGGCAGAAGTGTGCAGCGCCGAGCTCACCTCCACCTTTGGTGCTGCCCCACCCCCTGTGGTGGAGGCGTCCGTCCCTGCACCCACCACACCTACCCTTACACCTCCTGTCCCTGCGGTGCCTGGTCCTTCCCCACATGATGACCCCCCCCAGTCGACGAACCTGAGGGTTCTAATTTGCAGGCAAGCTAGGGGAGACACATGCCCATGTGTCCCCCCAAGGACTTCTATTCTGGACTGACCATTGGCCTTTGTATATAGTGTTCTTGCTAAAAATATTATCTTATGTTAAATAAAGCATTTTCTTTTAACTTTGAACACTATTGCATTTCAGGTATTGATGTTGGTGCTGATGCTCCAGGAGTTGGGGTTGTGGTAATGTGTTATGTTTTGGGCAAAGGTTCAAGTCTGATGGTCATGAGGTGGCCCATGGGATCTGCGTGCCATCCCATGGTCTCTGCAAAGGATCTTTGGTTGTGTGTGTTATTTGTTTTTTGAGACATTGTACCAAGGAGTGTCCCTTCCTCCGTGGCACCTGACATCTTCCCTGCAGAGAGTTGCATAATTGTTGTGCTGACCTGTGTATACATTCCCTTTGTTGGTGACAGATCCCTTCAACTATGGCCATGCCTGCTCAGCAATGTCTCCGGCTCCATCGTCTGTGCCATCCTTGCTAGTCACTGTACTTGTGTATTGAGTATGTTGCAAAGCCTTCATGGAGAAATTCTCCCTTTTCCGCACTATGCATGTGTGTAATCCCAGCCTAGCACACATATGGTACTTGTTCTGCAGGGTATTTGGGCACCTGACCCCCATGTCTCTGTCCACTGCTGGGAGTGATTAGCACTGGAGAAGTGTGGCTCAATGATTAGAGCAGCAGACCCTGATGCAGAGGTCTAGCCCGGGACCAGGGTTCAATTCCCCGCCTCGGCGGGTCTTGGGCTTCCACTGACCTGATAATTCTCGCCTCGGTGCCATTCCAATCATGGAGTCCCACTCTGCACTCTCCCACTCTGCAACTCTGGGAAATAGCTTGCTTAATCTCCACAACGGCCCCCACAACGCTAAGGATGCCTGGCCTCCACCTTGGGGGTGCCCAGGAGTGGACGCCTCACAGGGAAAGCCAGGATGGGTTCCACAGCGGTATTCGTACAAGCGCCTTGAGACCCTTGCGGGTGAGTAGTGCGCTATACATGTCTCTGTGCACTGCTGGGAGTGATAGGCACCCACCCCTCACTTGTCTCTGTCCACTGCTGGGAGTGATAAGCACCCACCCCTCACATGTCTCTGTCCACTGCTGGGAGTGATAGGCACCCACCCCTCACATGTCTCTGTCCACTGCTGGGAGTCCTCTGCACCCATCCCCATGTCTCTGTCCACTGCTGGGAGTGATAGGCACCCACCCCTCACATGTCTTTGTCCACTGCTGGGAGTGATAGGCACCCACCCCACACATGTCTCTGTCCACTGCTGGGAGTGATAGGCACCCACCCCTCACATGTCTCTGTCCACTGCTGGGAGTGATAAGCACCCACCCCTCACATGTCTCTCTCCACTGCTGGGAGTGATAGGCACCCACCCCTCACATGTCTCTGTCCACTGCTGGGCGTGATAGGCACCCACCCCTCACATGTCTCTGTCCACTGCTGGGAATCCTCTGCACCCACCCCCATATCTCTGTCCACTGCTGGGAGTGATAGGCACCCACCCCTCACATGTCTTTGTCCACTGCTGGGAGTGATAGGCACCCACCCCTCACATGTCTCTGTCCACTGCTGGGAGTGATAGGCACCCACCCCTCACATGTCTCTGTCCACTGCTGGGAGTGATAAGCACCCACCCCTCACATGTCTCTGTCCACTGCTGGGAGTGATAGGCACCCACCCCTCACATGTCTCTGTCCACTGCTGGGAGTCCTCTGCACCCACCCCCATGGCTCTGTCCACTGCTGGGAGTGATAGGCACCCACCCCTCACATGTCTTTGTCCACTGCTGGGAGTGATAGGCACCCACCCCTCACATGTCTCTGTCCACTGCTGGGAGTGATAGGCACCCACCCCTCACATGTCTCTGTCCACTGCTGGGAGTGATAAGCACCCACCCCTCACATGTCTCTGTCCACTGCTGGGAGTGATAGGCACCCACCCCTCACATGTCTCTGTCCACTGCTGGGAGTCCTCTGCACCCACCCCCATGTCTCTGTCCACTGCTGGGAGTGATAGGCACCCACCCCTCACATGTCTCTGTCCACTGCTAGGAGTCCTCTGCACCCACCCCCATGTCTCTGTCCACTGGTGGGAGGGATAGGCACCCACCCCTCACATGTCTCTGTCCACTGCTGGGAGTGATAGGCACCCACCCCTCACATGTCTCTGTCCACTGCTGGGAGTCCTCTGCACCCACCCCCATGTCTCTGTCCACTGCTGAGAGTGATAGGCACCCACCCCTCACATGTCTCTGTCCACTGCTGGGAGTGATAAGCACCCACCCCTCACATGTCTCTGTCCACTGCTGGGAGTGATAGGCACCCACCCCTCACATGTCTCTGTCCACTGCTGGGAGTCCTCTGCACCCACCCCCATGTCTCGGTCCACTGCTGGGAGTGATAGGCACCCACCCCTCACATGTCTCTGTCCACTGCTGGGAGTCCTCTGCACCCACCCCCATGTCTCTGTCCTCTGCTGGGAGTGATAGGCACCCACCCCTCACATGTCTCTGTCCACTGCTGGGAGTCCTCTGCACCCACCCCCATGTCTCTGTCCACTGCTGGGAGTGATAGGCACCCACCCCTCACATGTCTCTGTCCACTGATGGGAGTGATAGGCACCCACCCCTCACATGTCTCTGTCCACTGCTGGGAGTCCTCTGCACCCACCCCCATGTCTCTGTCCACTGCTGGGAGTGATAGGCACCCACCCCTCACATGTCTCTGTCCACTGCTGGGAGTGATAGGCACCCACGCCTCATATGTCTCTGTCCACTGCTGAAAGTGATAGGCACCCACCCCTCACATGTCTCTGTCCACTGCTGGGAGTGATAGGCACCCACCCCTCACATGTCTCTGTCCACTGCTGGGAGTGATAAGCACCCACCCCTCACATGTCTCTGTCCACTGCTGGGAGTGATAGGCACCCACCCCTCACATGTCTCTGTCCACTGCTGAGAGTCCTCTGCACCCACCCCCATGTCTCTGTCCACTGCTGGGAGTGATAGGCACCCACCCCTCACATGTATCTGTCCATTGCTGGGAGTGATAGGCACCCACCCCTCACATGTCTCTGTCCACTGCTGGGAGTCCTCTGCACCCACCCCCATGTCTCTGTCCACTGCTGGGAGTGATAGGCACCCACCCCTCACATGTCTCTGTCCACTGCTGGGAGTCCTCTGCACCCACCCCCATGTCTCTGTCCTCTGCTGGGAGTGATAGGCACCCACCCCTCACATGTCTCTGTCCACTGCTGGGAGTCCTCTGCACCCACCCCCATGTCTCTGTCCACTGCTGGGAGTGATAGGCACCCACCCCTCACATGTCTCTGTCCACTGATGGGAGTGATAGGCACCCACCCCTCACGTGTCTCTGTCCACTGCTGGGAGTCCTCTGCACCCACCCCCATGTCTCTGTCCACTGCTGGGAGTGATAGGCACCCACCCCTCACATGTCTCTGTCCACTGCTGGGAGTGATAAGCACCCACCCCTCACATGTCTCTGTCCACTGCTGGGAGTGATAGGCACCCACCCCTCACATGTCTCTGTCCACTGCTGGGAGTCCTCTGCACCCACCCCCATGTCTCTGTCCACTGCTGGGAGTGATAGGCACCCACCCCTCACATGTCTCTGTCCACTGCTGGGAGTGATAGGCACCCACCCCTCACATGTATCTGTCCATTGCTGGGAGTGATAGGCACCCACCCCTTACATGTCTCTATCCACTGCTGGGAGTCCACTGCACCCACCCCCATGTCTCTGTCCACTGCTGGGAGTGATAGGCACCTACCACTCACATGTCTCTGTCCACTGCTGGGAGTGATGGGCACCCACCCCTCACATGTCTCTGTCCACTGCTGGGAGTCCTCTGCACCCACCCACCCATGTCTCTGTCCACTGCTGGGAGTGATAGGCACCCAACCCTCACATGTCTCTGTCCACTGCTGGGAGTGATAGGCACCCACCCCCCCATGTCTCTGTCCACTGCTGGGAGTGATAGGCACCCAACCCTCACATGTCTCTGTCCACTGCTGGGAGTGATAGGCACCCACCCCTCACATGTCTCTGTCCACTGCTGGGAGTGATAGGCACCCACCCCTCACATGTCTCTGTCCACTGCTGGGAGTGATAGGCACCCACCCCTCACATGTCTCTGTCCACTGTTGGGGGTGATAAGCACCCACCCCTCACATGTCTCTGTCCACTGCTGGGAGTGATAGGTACCCACCCCTCACATGTCTTTGTCCACTGCTGGGAGTCCTCTGCACCCACCCCCATGTCTCTGTCCACTGCTGTCAGTGATAGGCACCCACCCCTCACATGTCTCTGTCCACTGCTGGGAGTGTTAGGCACCCACCCCTCACATGTCTCTGTCCACTGCTGGGAGTGATAGGTACCCACCCCTCACATGTCTTTGTCCACTGCTGGGAGTCCTCTGCACCCACCCCCATGTCTCTGTCCACTGCTGTCAGTGATAGGCACCCACCCCTCACATGTCTCTGTCCACTGCTGGGAGTGATAGGCACCAACCCCTCACATGTCTCTGTCCACTGCTGGGAGTGATAGGCACCCACTCCTCACATGTCTCTGTCCACTGCTGGTATTCCTCTGAACCCACACCTCACATGTCTTTGTCCACTGCTGGGAATCCTAGGCAGCCAAACACCCTTGGTGCAGTACACTGCTGTCCTGGGCATACACACACCCCAATATACTGGTTATATGCTGCACCAGGCCCTAAGCCAACATTCGTGGCGTGTGTACGCCTTGTATCACAAATGTACTGGTGCCCTAGGGGTACGGGTGATGCGGTCCGTACCCCCGCATTCATAGGTTGGGTACGGTCCGTACTACGTGTACCCCTACATCACCACTACAATGGTGGTACGGACCGTACACATGGACTCAGAGCGTGTGTGCGGTACGTACCACCATTGTAGTGGTGATGTAGGGGTACGTGTGGTACGGACCGTACCCACGCTCTGAGTCTGTGTGTACGGTCCGTACCACCATTGTAGTGGTGATGTAGGGGTACACGTGGTATGGACCGTACCCACCCCCTCAGAGCGTGTGTACAGTCCATACCACGCATACCCCTACATCACCACTACAATGGTGGTACGGACCGTACACACGCTCTGAGGGCATGGGTGCGGTCCGTACCACGCATACCCCTACATCACCACTACAATGGTGGTACAGACCATACCCACGCCCTCAGAGCGTGGGTACGGTCCGTCCCACCATTGTAGTGGTGAGGGGTATGCGTCCACGTCCACTTCCGTTGTTGCAGTACGCATGGATTGGTGAACATGCTCCCCGAAGTGACCAGACCCTGGAGGTAATGTATGTACAGAATATAGTATTTTTTTAATTGGGTAGGGGTTATGTTTCCTGCCCCTCGTCCCCCCTTTGCCCCTGGGTGTGGTTCTGACTTTCTGCGGCGTGCGCGGCGGTTTCGGTGTACCAGGTCGTAGGCTAGGAGGGACGGAATGACACGTAGGATGGGGTCCATGGCTGTCCGTCGCGTACCAGTGCTCCTTCTTCGCGTCGTCCTCAATTTCCTGGGAGTTTTAGGCTGCTGTAAAAAATGAGCCTTGCGGAGTGACGTAGGCACGAATCATACTTGCTGGTCCGTAAAACGCTGCCTGACTCCGTCCGGACATCACGTACGCGATGTCCCGGATCAGAATTGTGGGTATATTTTTGCTGCACGTATTTTTTTACGATTCGTACGGAAATGGTATTTCTGTACGAAACGTACTTGCTGCTCTGTAAGGAGGATTTCCGAGGTACGAGTCGTACGGAGAATATGCTCCGTACGACCATTCGTACCCGGGTTTTACAGGATCGGAATCAGCACCGTAATGTTAAGGATTTACAGCACCATGTTAAATGCACTAGGGTTTTAGATTCTTTAGCTAGGCATAAAACAGATATTTGTTTAATTCAAGAGACTCATGTAGATGATAAAGTTTTATCTTACATGAATATAAATGGGGATGGGGCTATTATTTCATCTGGCCCTCAATAGGAAATATAGGGTAGCGATTATTTTTGCAAAACAATTACATGTCCAGATTTTACATAAATGTACTGATTCTGAGGGTCGCTTCATTATAGCCAATAATTAATGTATATGGGCCTACAAGTGATGATCCTGATTTTTGTTACAGATTTACTTCAGAGGTTCTAAAATTGGGTCATCTTCCTCTGATTATTGCAGGGGATTTTAATCTTATTTCTGATCTATGACTGGATAGAATCTCCCAATCTAAATTTCTTCCTCCAAAAGCGTTTTTCTCTTTTAAATTCTTCATGAAAACTACCAAAATGGTAGATTTATGGTGTCTCAATTGTTAGAAGAAAGAGATGCGATCAGTAAATGGTAAGTTCATTTACCAAAGTAGTTGATAGAAGGTAAAGACTCTGGCGGCTTGGGTAGGTCTGTATGCGAAGCGCTCGTTAGCGCTGGACCCAATTGGTGTCCTTTAAAGCCGCCAGCTCCGTTGCGAGCGCATTTAGTTAATAAATTAGGTCGCAGCATCGGACGTGGTATGTAGAGTACACATCACCATTTTTAAATGTAGACAGCTATTGATCCTGAAGAATTGCCTTAGATCCTCCTGACTAACATGGTGAGAAACATGTCGATCAATTTAGAGTAGAGCTTCACGCCTAGACACCTTATTTCTAGCATTTAGCCTCTCTACACATTTTAATAGGGTGGTCTACCTTATGAATAAAGTACTATTAGGACTGACCAACCCTTTTTACACACTTCTGCTACATTTTCCTTATTAGGCCCCCCACACCCATGCAAATATCGGCAGGAACAAAAGATCCCCGACAAAGAGCCCCGGTTTCGGGTGCCCGTCAAGGATTGCAGCGCCGCCTTGACGAGGGGCAATGCTCATATGATGAAGCATGACACCTAGCTTGCTGGGTGTGTGAGAGCATTAGTTCCACCTCAAGGAATTGCCCTGGTTTCTTTACCTTCTATCAACTACTTTGGTAAATGAACTTACCATTTACTGATCGCATCTCTTTCTTCTAACAATTGAGGAACTCTGTACCCTTTTTGGATATAGTCTGTTGGGGCTCGTACATTGGACCTCCTTAAATATAGCCCCTCTGTCCCCCTCTTTTGAATTACTAGATTTATGGTGTCTACATAATCCTACATATAAACAGTTTACTTTTTTTCTAATCCTCATAATTCCTATTCTAGGTTGGATTATTTTTGCATTTCCCGAAGTCTAATTTCTTCAATTTCTTATCCCACTATTCAGAATATAGATATTTCTGACCATGCTTTAATATCATGCATTTTATCTGGCGACTCCCGTCAACACAGTCAAGGTCGCTGGCGTATGAATACCAATATTGTTCTTAATGACAAAAAACAAAACCAAGCTTTTAACAGCTATTTATGAATGTTTCATGTCTATTACTATTAGATGGGACACATTTAAAGCATATATTAGAGGTGAATCTATTTTCATTATAGCACATGAGAATAAATTATTTAATACTAAAATTGAAGAATTGGGTACACAGACAGCTACATTTGAATGTCTATATATCACCTATAACAACCTCCAATATAAGGTAAAACTACAGAAACTTCGTTATGAGCTGAACTCTATTTTGAGCAATAGAGCTGGACTACAAATCTCTAGCAACAAACCCAAATTTAGTTTTAGTGCCAATGAATCTGTAGACTTTTAGTGAACTATCTCCGTATAAAAAATGACAAAAATCAAATTATTGGTATTCACTCTCCAAATGGTTCAATTGCTTTATCCCATGATGATATAATTAAGGAATCTTTTCAATATTATTCAGATTTATATAAAAAAAAAACACCTTCTTATGATACAGTTCATATGGATAATTTTTGGAAGGCTGTGGTTTACCTAAAATCTCACAAACTGATAGAACTAAATTGGATCTTCCTATTACTGTAGAGGAAATAATTTCAGCTATTATATCGCTAACGTTAAAGAAATCTCCTGGTCATGATGATATTCCTGCGGAATTTTATAAGGAATTTTCATCTCACCTTTCATCTCACCTGCTTTCTTTGTTTTCTAATTTTAGTAATACAGGGTCTACCTGAGGGTCGTTCACTGAAGCTCTGATTATTGTCCTCCCGAAACCGGATAAAGACCCTTCTCTGGTTACAGATTATCATCCTATTTCTTTAATAAATCAAGATTGTAAACTGTATGCTAAAATTATTGTGACTTAGCAGCTCATTGCGATGGCGTAACGATCGCCACCGCTGGGCTGGCGGTGGCGATCGTTACGCCATCGTAATGAGAAATAACCCCACCATAATATGATGGCAGTGGGTATCGCAGCGCAAAGTCCGTCCGCGGCTTTTCTGCCGGTCAGCAATCGTTACGCCATATTAGGATGTGGGTGATTGATGAGCCTTTCCATGGTGGGAAAGGCTGGCGGGGATTGGCTTTGGGGACCCATTGCGGGCCCCCTGGGGGGTGTGGGGTGCACTGGGGGTACCCATGGTGCCTGCCACGTGGTGCAGGGAAATGCTGTGCATGCCCTTTTACCATTGCAGACGGTGCTGCAGCCAGCAGCACCTTCCACAATGGTAAACGGCCAGGATGCGCCCACCAGTATGGCGCATCCTAATTGGCCCGTTGGGATTTCCGCAAGTCTGGCAATCAGTCCGATCACTGTTGTGATGGCGGGTGGACTGATGCCCCCATCATAATGAGCCCCTAGGTTAGCTTTTATACTTCCTTAAATTATTCATGTGGATCAGTCTGGCTTTTTTTAAAAAGAGACATTCAACAAATAATACTAGACCCTTATTTCATGCAATTGATCAGGATAATTATTGCCTATTCCAGCTGGAGTTCTAGCATTAGATGCGGAAAAGGCTTTTGATAAATTTCATTGGCAATTCCTTTTTCGCACCTTGTCTGCTTTTTATTTTGGTTCCTTGTTTTTTTCGTATGATTTCAGCTCTCTACTCTAGTCCTTCTGCCAAACTTTTTATTAATGGTCAACTCTCACAGAAGTTTTACCTTTTTAGAGGAACCAGGCAAAGCTGGCCATTATCTCCATTACTTTTTCTTATTGCAATTGAACGCCTATTAATTGCAATTAAAAATTTCTCAGAAATTAAAGGCCTTTAGCTAAACAAAGTCCATATTAAAACATCAGGTTATAGACTTAACACTAACAAAACAGAATTTTTCCTTTAAATATATAGGGGCCAATTCCGATCCTGGAAAAACGCTGTACAAATCGTGGTACGGAGCGTTTTCCCCATACAACTCGTACTTGTAAGGATTCCCCTACAACCTAGGAAGTACGATCCGTACAAATAGACGCTCTCCATACAAATGGTAAAAAAGACCATACAACTCGTATATACAAGCGATTCCGATTCGGATTGCCCTGTACGCGACGTTCACATGTATTTCCGGCAGCAGTTTACAACCCGTCAAATACGATTCGTACAAACGGCACTCCGTACGGCTCTTTTTTTACAGGAGCCAAAAAGTGCCGGGAAAACATTGTACGCCCCGAAAACAGTTCGAGACGGACCCCCCATGTACGCGTCGTACACCCCATGAATACAGGGGTATGGTGCGTATGTACGGTGCATACCGATGACATGGAAAGTGGGGTACGGTGCGTACAAGCGCGATGTTGGGGTATGCTCCATACACATGCCTCGCATGTGGGGGGACCCCTGTACGCCCTATACCCCTATACGACCCGTACCCCGGTACGAGTCGTACCCCCGGAACGAGTCATACCAGGGTACAAGGCGTATAGGGGTTCGCTTCGTAGCCCGGTACGAGTCGTTCCCCGTATACAGGCCATTTTCCATACAAATCGCATGCTGACAACCCGGTACGAATCGTACTTGACGGGTTGTACAGCCTTTTTACAAATTGTATGGTCTTTTTTACAAGTCCGTGTTGTACAGCTTTTCCCGATCCGATTTGTAAGGATCGGGCCGATCTGTATGTATTTTTCCCTTACGAATCGTACTACACGGGTTGGAAGGGACTTGTACGATTTGTATGGAAAAAAATACGGATCCGATTTGTATGTAAAATAAAAGTCCAGGATCAGAATCGGCCCCTAATTGTTCACCTGATGTGCTCACTAATAAAGATATTATTTGGCATAAAGATAAACTGAAATATGTATGCATATTATTTGCTAACAACATAAAACAATCTTTGACTTTGAATTTTGAATCTACTTTGGCGTATATTAAGGATAAACTTCAAAAGTGGTCCTACTTGTGTTTAACTTGGTGGGAAAGATTGGATACAGTTAAAATGATTATGGCTCCTAAACTGTTTTATTTTTTTTCAATGATACCTATTCAACTCCCTCCTAAATGTTATAAGACTATTGACAAATATTTTTCAAAATTTATTTGGAATAACAACGGTTAAATTATAAAAAATTGAAATTGTCTAAACTCAATGGAGGGTTGGTTTACCGGTTTTTCTAATGTATCCTAAAGCCTTTATTTTAAAACAAAATATTTTATGGTTTCAGCATTTAGGGGTGATTATGATGGTGGGCGGATCGCCTCCGCCCGGCCGGCGGTGGTGATCCACCCGCCATCACAACCACATTTACCCCCGCCATATTACCATGGCGGGGGTACCGCGGCGGACAGAAAGTCCGTCTGACGCTTTTCCGCCGGTGTCAGGCATAATATGGTGGCGGTGCCTTGAAGGCACCACGATCCAAGTTAAGATGCCTGGCGGTAAAGGTTGGCGGGAATTGCTTTGGGGGCCCCTTGCGGGCCCCCGGGGGTTGTGGGAGACTACACTTGGGGGGTACCTATGGTACCCCCTTCATTGCCATGCACAAGGTGGCAGGCACCACGCGGTGCCTGCTACGTTGTGCATGCCTCTTTGGCATTGGGGCGGGTGCAGTTTACAGCAGCACCCGCCACAATGCTGAAGATGCGGAATGCGACCTCCATGGTGTCGGTTGCATCCTAATTGGTGGATCAGGACCGCCGCACCGCTGGCGGCCGGTCCCAGCACCGCTAGCGTGGCAGGCAGACTAAAGTCCGCCCGCCATCTAAATGGGACCCTTAGATCTTAATAATTATTCCGCATGGCTTCGTATTGAACAAAATTTAGTATCACCTTTTCCTGAAACTGCTTTACTTACTATGCCCAATTCTTCATTTTTATTTAATAAATCTACTAAAATGATTATACACAATTTAGATTCTGTTTTACAATGTTCTATTTCTAACACATTGAACTTAACGCGGTGGTACAATCCATCATTAAAATAAGTTTGTCACACAAATTCTGGGATTTTATGGATAAGAGCTGGTATTTTTTATTTTAAAGATATTTTTTATACAAATACCTTTTTAAGTTTTGACGACTTAAAGATTCCATTTGCAACCATCAGATATTGTTAAATATGAATTGCTCTGTAACTCTATTCTTGACTCCTTCCTTCCATGGCTTCTTCTGATTTAGAAGTGAATCTCCAAACAATTGCATCTTCTTCTCATGTAGTGTCATTATTATATAAAAAGTTAAATACTTCTGAAGGGGGTAATATAATTTTTTTTTCTACCTTTTGGAATGCAGAAATAGATTTTTCTTTATCTTTGGACACATGGAGGAAGATTTGGTTGAATTCTGTCTTGGGTTGGTTGCCTGTATCATTATATTAATCGAATTATTTTATACTTTTTAATTGTTTATGGACCCCCTTAAAATGATATAATGCAAAACCTTTAAACTCTTCCACTTGTTGGAATTGTTCTTTAAATATAGGTTCATTAAGACATATTTTATATGATTGTCATATTGTTAAGAAGTTTTAAGATGTAGTTTGGATGGTGAGTACTCGTATATTGAATGTACTGGATACTTTATCATATACAGCACTTATTTGCAAATCCTCTTCTCTCACCACTAAAAGGCCCCTGCTGAACAACACATTTTTTGATTTCTTAATTTACGCAGCTTTAAAGAAAATGATTACTAATTGGAAAGATTCCTGTTTATCCAAATTTTTGGAAACCAATTGAGTATTATTAAGGGGCCCATTAGGATGGCGGGCGGATCGCCACCGCCCGTATGGCGGTGGCAATACGCCCACCATTCTCCTCCGCCCGCCAAACATTTCTCCCCGCCATATTACGATGGCAGTGGGGACCCAGGCGGACAGAAAGACTGTTTGCCGGTTTTCTGCCGGTAGGCAATCCGCCCGATTGCCTACCGGACGGAAAAGGCCAGCAATATGGTGGATCCATGTTAGGATGATGGCGGTGAATTGCCTTTCCACGGTGGAGACTCCGCCATGAAAAGGCATGCAGTCTTTTCTTTGGGGTGCCCACTGTGGGCCCCCAGTGGGTTGGGGGGGTGGGTGGCTGCACTTGGGGGGTACCCATGGTACCCCCGACATGTGCAGGCACAAGGTGGCAGGCACCGCGCGGTGCCTGTCACGTTGTGAAAGCAAATGCACCACATGCAGTTTTTACATTGCGGCGGATGCTGCTTGCAGCGCCGCCCGCCGCAAGGTAAAATATGCGTGATGCGCCTGTCAGTGTGGCAGGCGCATCATAATCGGCACAGTGGAACCGCCGCAACTCTGGCGGGTGGCCCTGCATCCCATTACGGTGGCGGGCAGACATCGTAATGGTGCTCTTAGTGTTGAATCATTAGTATGTACTAGTATAAGTATTACTATATATGTTTAATGTTTAGCTTAGTATCTCTGTAAACGTATGCTGTTGTCCTTTTTATTTTCATTGCAGTGATATGATTCTGTTTTACAGGTACTTTATATATAATCTTGAATTCTTATTTATTTTATAATATTTATCTATATCCATATTGTTTTATGGATGAACGTTTGTACCTTTTCAGAGCTCTTTTTTGTATGTGTTCTATTACCAAAAATTCTGATAAAATATTTTGAACACAAAAAATTCTAAAAATTAAATAAATTTAAAAAAAACTATCATGCCTTTTTTTTTATTGGGAATAGATCTATTTATTAGTCAAAACTGATGGGGAAACTTTGATTTATATATTATATATGAATGTATGCCATACAATATATGCTTGTATGCATAAACCACAATTTTGATTGATCAATTTGTCACTGCAAAGCAGCAGTGAATGACTGAGGAGATTCAAAAGCATACTTTAAAAAAGAATGTATGCATTTATATTTAGTCACACAGGCGAGGCAATAAAACAGACATTAAGGGGTCTATTATGATGTAGGGTGGATCGCCACCGCCCGCATGGCGGTGGCGATCTGCCCTACTTCATACCCCACCTGCCACCCAATTTTCCCCTGCCATATTAGTACGGCGGGGGGACCCCGGCGGACGTTAAGACTTTCCGCCGGTTTTCTGCCAGTCGACCAGTCAACCAGGCGGAAAAGGGGCTGGATATGGTGGTGGTGTCTACTAGACACCGCCATCCATATTAGCATGGGCAGCGGTGCAGGGCTTTCCATGGCGGAGACCCCGCCATGGAAAGCCAGGTGGATTTTGCTTCCGGGGGCCTGTTGCGGGCCCCCAGGGTATTGGGGGGGTGGGGGTGCACATGGGGGTACCCCCTACATTGTAAGTGACAAGGTAGCAGGCACCAAGCAGTGCCTGTCACCTTGTACATGACAATGCACAACGTGCATTCCCAGCATTGTGGCGGGCGATGCTGTGAGCACCGCCCGGCATAATGCTGGGAATAGAGGATGCCACCGCCACGGTAGCGGTGGCATCCTAATTGCCGGTGCGGGACCGCCGCACCACTGTCCCAGCACCGCTACGGTGGCGGGCAGACAAAAGTTCACCCGCCATCCTAATTGGCCCCTAAGAATGCAAAGTGTTGTATGTAATTCTAAATATTCAGTCATACTGTCTTGCAGTAAACAGGGGGCATATGTATCAAACTCCCCTTTAGCGAATACTAATTTGCGAGATTTTGCGATTCGCAAATTCAGATTCGCTAAACGGGATGTATAAAATAAATCGCTAATCATTTGCGATTACTTATAAATCGCAAATAATTCGCAGAATCCCGTATTGCGAATTCTTAATAGCGAAATTCGCAAATTAAGAAATCGCAAAAACGGGAATCTGCAAGCCTGGTGCAGGCTGATGACATCACAAACAGGAAACTGTAGTGATTGCCTGCACCTGCTCACCTGAGCCACACCCAGAGGCTGCTTGTGGAGTGTGAGGAGGCTTTCCTGGAGACAGCAACCAGCAATGGATCCCAAACAAAACCAGCAGGGCAAGGATGCAGAAAAAAGAAAGAGAAAACACAAGTTTTCAGAAAAGAAGCAGGAGGTCCTCATTGAGGAGATGGTCTGCAGCCATGAGCTCCTCTTTGGGAAGAAGGCACTCAAAGACCCAGAGGCCAGGAAGAGGAAAATCTGGCTGGAAATACAGAGCAAGGTGAATGCTGTTGGAGTCACCACACGCACCATCGAGGAGCTGCGCAAGCAGTGGTATGATATGCGCCAGAGGTCCAAGGAGAGGGTGGCAGCCAGACTCAAGGATGCCAATCAGACTGGAGGAGGACCATCCACTGCAGAGCAGCCAACCCCCCATGAGGAGCTCGTGGAGTCTACCCTCCTGCCTGAGAGCGTTGGTGGTGTGGCTGCAATAGACAGCTCCGACCCCTCATCCAGCAGACAAGGTAAGATGCATGCCAAATCAACCTGCACTCCTCCCCATCCCTTGCACACTCCCCCAAATGCGCATAGTAAACTCCCAATATGCCAATCCAACCCAGGTCTTACAGCACACCCAGCAATGCATCATGGGACTCGTAGTACTGTGTCTGACTGTGTGTCCATGACACCATCACAATTAAATGCAACATATGTGTTTTGGGGATCATTGAATGAAAATGTGTCAGAGGTTAGCCGTCAAAGAATTGTAACTTTATTGAGTGCCACATGCAGACAGTAACACAAACTCATGTAGTCCCCTTTACATCCACAGCACACGGCATGCCACAAGAAGACAGCGCAGAGGGAGAGGAGCCTGCAGACCCTGCGGACTCCAGCGATGACACAGAGCAGCAGCCAATTCAGCGCAGGAAGCGCGCACATGTGCCCCCACTGCCTCCATTTGAGGACGAAGTCCCAGCAACAGGCGATGACACCGACAGGAGAGAGGGGAGTCAGGGTGTGACAGACATGCCCCGTCATGACGCACCAACACCAAGGCAAAGGGAACAAGCCACATCCAGGTCAAGGCCCAGAAGCAGCACTGCAACAGAAGGAGAAGGCACTGTGTTCTCCAGCTTGGAACAGTGCATGCTGCAGGAACAGCGCCTGCAAAGCAAGGCAATGCGGTCAATAAATCGCCAGCTAGGCCGCATACATCAGGACAATCGCAACATGGTAGCGGCAATACATGAGCTCTGTGCCACTTTGAGGGACACCCAAGCTGCCAATGACAGGGCTGGACGACGTGCCAATGCACGGCTACACAATTATACAAAGGCAGTCAACCGCCTCTGCACCACCACCAGCGCACTCACACGCAGAAGCGTAACCATGCAGGTGGACATGGCACATTGCTGCCAGGACATTGCACGAGGGCTAGAGCAGGTAACCACTGCTGTGGAACAGCTGCAGACAGCCAATGCTGGTGGCAGCGCACTAATGGCCTCTGCTGAGAGTGAGGACACATCGAGTCGCAGCAGCATCACTCCAACCTTGCCAGGTGAAAGACGCCGCAGTGGCAGACAGGTAGCAGGCCAAGGGCGCACCATGGGGGGCACTCACCCTGGACGGCACCGACGGAGGTGATCATCTGCGGGGACACTGACTGCAACACGGGTGCATTAACCCGAAAAGGCTGTTTGCCTTCTCTGCACTGTGTGTACAACATGTGCTGGGGACAATTGCTATTTCTTTCATGTGAAGTGTGATTAAACACTTGACACATCATCAGGCTTTGTAGTCTCATTTCATCAATACTCACCTAAAAGTAGTTTTGTGTGATCTCAGTCCGTCTCTGGCGTCCAGCAGCTGCCCCAACTCCTGGTGCTGGTCTGGCAGGGGGAGCAGGGCGCTCGTCATCCGATGTGTCTGTATCGGTCACATCAATTGTGGTGCCTTTCCTCATTGCCATGTTATGTAGCATTGCACAGCTTGCCACGATTTTACAGCAGGTCTCAGGGCTGTATTGCAGTGCGCCTCCACTTTTATGCAGGCACCTGAAGAGGCTCTTCAGGATTCCGAAGGTTCGCTCAACGACACAGCGTGTAGATCTGTGTGCCCTGTTGTAGCTCCTCTCACTTGCATTTGCAGGATCCAGGTATGGGGTCAGGATGAAGTCACGCACTGCACAGGCACTGTCACCTGCATGGAAAAACACAATAGGTGAGTCAATGTCCCCCCCCCTCAAGTGATGTAGTGGATGTATTGATGTGTGCAATGTATTTACCGAGCAGGTACCCCTCCCCAAAGTCTCCAGCACTCAGACGTCTGTGTATTCCACTGTGTCTGAAGATGAAGGAGTCATGTGTACTGCCGGGGTATTTGGCTACGATGTCTGTGATGTGATACTTAGCGTTGCACACAATCTGTATGTTGAGGGAATGGTAGCATTTCTGATTCCTGTAGACATATTCAGTTTCTGCTGGGGGTGTGATGGCCACATGGGTCACGTCAATGCAGCCAATGACGTGGGGGAAACGTGCAATCTGGTAGAAGTCCAGTATCGTTTGCTGTAATGCCTGTTGGGTGGTGGGGAAGTAAATGTGATGTGAGAGCCTCAGTAGCATTGCATCTAGGAAGGCATGGAAGAAGCGCAAAAGTGCACTCTGTGACACCCCACCAACCTCCGCTATGACCCGTTGAAAACTCCCTGATGCCAGGAGGTGCAGGGAGCACAGGACCTGCACATGTGTGGGAATTGTTTGTGTCCTGCGTGTAGGGTGCTCCAAGTGGGGTTTCAGCTCCTCAATCAGGTCCATTATGGTCTGTGGGTGCAGTCTGTACTTGTCATAGGTGTCCTCTTCAGTGTTCTGGAACAGGGTGATGCGCAGCCTGAATATACGTTCCTGTCTCATTCTCCTGTGAGCAAGGGCCCGAATACGCAGCCTCCTGGCTATCACGTACATTGCAGCCATTGTGGGTGTGTTTGTTGCATTGTGGGCTGGTTTTTGTACCTTGCACCAGTTTACCACCTGCAAGCAATTGGTGTTAATAGCGATTTCTTAAATAGCGAATTTTGTGAAATCGCAATTTGCGACAATTTCATACATGTGTTTGCGATTTCTTAGCTTGCGATTTCTTGTTAGCGATTTTCGCTACGCTAAGGAATCGCAAATTAAGTATTCGCTAGGAAATTCGCTGTTTTCATGTTTCGCAGCCTAAGAAATCGCTAATTTAGCGATTTCTTATTTTTCTGTTTGGAAGTGTGTCATACATATGAAATAGCGAAAAATCAGTCGCAAACGCTGTTTTTTGCGATTCGCAGCGTTTGCGACTAATTTTTCCTTTCATACATATGCCCCCAGATCTTAACAATGCAAGTACTGATTTACGAAGCTGTCCACTTCTATGCTTTTGTTAGTGATCATGTTCTTCACTTATTCGTGCTCTGGAATGGTCTTGTAACTGTAAGCAATATTGAAAAACAGCAAATAAACTAGATACCGTCAAATACAGAAATGTATAAAGAATTTTCACATGTACTTTTACCTGTTGTAAAGCACATACATATTTTTCGCATTTTGGAGAGTAGCTGAGCTTTTAAGTGATATAAAGTGATATGATTTCTACCTTTAAAAAGGGCAAAACAAATGTTTTGAGTTTATTTAGAATGTTAATCCTAAAGCCCCTCTAAATACTGAAAATGGTTTCCAGTTGCTGCCAGTGGCGGCTGGCACAAGTAAGAGCGGTGCGCACAGGGTGAGGTGGGGGTCGGGGAAGTCAACAGACTACGGTATAAGTAAAATGAAATAAATAAATAAATAAAACCACTTACCTTGCGCTCGCCGCATCGCTGTCTCAATTTATATAGATTATTTTCCCCACTTTTAATAACACACAGGCGGTACTTGATTAATTTAAACACATTATCAGCTTGTTTTGAACCAATTGTTTACTATGCATGTGGGACAGTGAAGTTGCTAGCTGCATCAAGAGGGAATTCACGTCTAAGTATGGTATGAGTGCAGCCCTTTCCTGAATATTTGTGACAAAGTCTGAGGTGAAATTTAATAAGGAGATGTCATCTTTTAGGGAGATCCATGGTTGTATTTATTTCATTGGACCTGTTTGGTTTATGGAAGGTGCCTGGTGAGGAAAGATTGTCTAGGTAAGCTGTTTATGCATCATGCAAAGCAGACCACTGTGCTCCACAGAGCTTGGAAAACAAGAATGAATGATTACTCTTCCTGGTGACTTACCATAAGCAGATGTAGAAATGTCATTGTCTGTTTGAAGTCTATCTTTTCTGTTGAGGTCCAAAGATGCAGAATTTCACAATTTTTAGCCTGCCTTCAACGGTTGCATTGGGAAAAGATTGAGGGGAGGGAGCACACTCCAAAAAAGAACCCCACTACTCTGAGGAGTGCTGGCTAAATAACTCTCGTGGATGTACCGGTGACTGCTGTATTTGTCTTTTAGCATTAATCACTCTAAACTACATGTGCAGGACCTTTGTTCTTTTTTTTAGTTTTATTCACTTTCCTAATATAGAATTTCAAAAAGTTACTTTTTTAACTTGGGTCTTTTTTATGTAGCTTTTAATTTATATGTATATTTTTTATTTTTATTTTTTTAGGATAATGTTTCTGTATTTCATTTATTTTCTGAAATGCCCCTGTTGCATTTTGCACATTTTCTACATGCTTTGTTGCCCCTGTTTTGACTAGACTTGAGAGCATGCTCTATCTTTGGTCTTCTGTGGTGGTACATTCTGCACACACACTCTCACTTGAACCTCAGTACAATTGGCTGGGGAAAGCACAAATGTTCTCTATTAAAGACTCATGGAAATATGAAAGGAGCTTATATGGTCTTGAGTTTCTCCCACAACCCACATTCCTATCTCAGAATCCATTTTAAGCATGGATGAGTAGTCATTCTAGAATACAACATTCAAAGGTATGTACCTGACATACCACATATTTCCACTATGCAGCTTTACACCACACAACTCCATGCTACACAATTCCACAACAAACAATTCCAATCCCACCCATCTCTCCCTTCCTTCTCCAACAACCCTGTCAATGGTTCACTGCACACCCACTGCCACTCTCATCTCTCCCTCGCACTGCTGTCCCCCCTCTCATACCGCAATCCCACTGCTTCCTCTCATCCCTACTTCACACTCCCAATCTTGTCTCTATACTGCCTTCTTACACATACTGAGTTTCTTTAGCATGCCTTTTCAAGGTTTCCGTCCCTCAAATCCTTGCTCTCCTCTTCTCAGTGTGTCTTCTGCGTACACAGGTCCTCCCTAGGCCTGGGCGAAAATTTCGTTCCGTTCGCGGAAATTGCGATAATTTGACATTTTCGCGTTCCGCGGAGAGCGCGAAAATGTCAAAATTTCCGGTTTTCGCAGCTTGGCGATAATTTGTTTCTTGCTCGCGCTGTAAAATAATACATTCTCGCGCGCGCGCGATCGCCTTATCTGAATCCCTGCGTTCGCCGACAAGTTTTCTTGATCCGGTCGCGTTCTCCATGAGATGTTGTATTGTTTTTAGCCATTTGCGCTGTCTTGCGACAGTTCGTGCCTGCAGTGACGTCATGCGTCGCGCGATCACGTCTTTCTTCTCGCGATCATGCACCCTGAGACAACTCAAAACAAGATGGCTGCGCCCGCAAGCAACCACATGGGTAAGTTGGCGACCCGAAACCATGCAGAAAATCTCGCGAACATGCGGGAAAAAAACTTCCGCATCTTCGCGATATTTCCGCTTGTTTGCGATAATTTTAAACATTTTCGCGATAATTTGCAAAAGTTAATTTCGCAAATTCCGCCCACCCCTAGTCCTCCCTCTTTATGCGTCTGTGGCCCGCTCTGCGTTTCTTTCTCACACAGTCTTTCTGATCCACTGCCTCAAGTTCTTTCACCACTTCCTGCACAAACTACCTATATCTCTCTCTTCGTTTCTTTCTTTTCTGAGCTGATATCACCCCTATCTATTCACCATGCCACACAATTCCACTGGACAAACATACTCCACACCACTAAATTCCACCCCACACAAGTCCACAACTAATATTTCTAATACCACCCACATAATTCTACTCCACACCACATACATTCACTACACTCCAAACCAAAACAAATAGATAATAGACATTGTCATTTATAAAACCAATAGCTCTAAGTCTCACAAACGCGTGACCTATTGCATGGCATATGCCTGTTTTTCATTTATGTCCATGGCACAGCCAGACACAACAACAACAAGTGCGGAAACATTTCCGAGCAGTTGTACAGCATTTAAAGCAGTAACTTCATGTCGCAGAAATTAAAACACGTTGGTGTTAGTACCATGAAAAACAAGTAGAATGTCCTCATTTCAAAACCAGGGGCTAATTATATTTCTTGTTTAATGTAGTTACAGATGTTCAGATTTGTTTTACTCGCCCCTATGCTGCTTCCGTTTACCCAGTCTCTTGCTGCCTCCATTGTGAATGTCTCCACCACCCACTGCTGCTCTTTCCCTCCTGCCCACACCAAACCTTTGCTCAATTCCATCCACTCTCTATGTGTAAATTTGCAGTGTTATACAACTGGAAAGTGATCCGAATGCTTTTACATGAGCACCAGTAATATTACACGAGGTTGCATTAATATTTTTAGGTAAGGGGATGTAACTAAATTATCTTTACATGCACTTAATTATGCACTTATACCTACATGTAACCTGTGTGACAGTGGCATGATGTCCATGGGTAATTAATCTGCTAGCTTGAATGCCCTATTAGTCTGTCTTTAAGAGGATATGACAACACTGTTTTGGAAACACAGAAGGTGTCTTTCGGCAACACTACATGTCCTTGCGTTAATATTGCAACCTCAGACCATGTGATGCTGTTTCCTGCTTTAAGGGTTTAAACTGACCTTGCATCTGCAAGTGTGGGTTACAGTTGCACAGATGTTGCCTCAGATAGACTGGCTATCAATCCAGCTAGGCTGCAGGAAGCCTCATAAAAGTGTGTACAGCACAGCTAACAACATTGACAAAGCCAACAGATCTTGCATTGCCGAGACTTATTGGCTTTGCCTATGCTAGTCTTAATTGAGTTGTGATTTTTCTTGTGTTGTATTTTCATTTCATTACCATTTAAGTCCTGCATAAATGCTTTGCACATTGCCTCCAGAGGGTTAGGACTAGGTTTATTTAGTGACTGTTGTGGTTCATCCAGGCTAGCATTGTGAGTATTATTAAGATGGGTTTCATTGCTCCTCAACTAATACACCAATTTCCATGCTAATTGTTTAGATATTTTATGGAAACCGCGTAAAGGGACATACTTACAAATATACCACTGCTAGTTGTCTGGATGGTCAACACTCTGGTGCCGATTACGATCCGGTAAAAAAATTCCCCTTACGACTCGTATCCTGTCTTTTTACCGTACGAATCGTACAAGTGCCGTACAAACTGGCAATTACGATTCGCATGGGAAAAAGACCATACGAATCGCATTGGGAATAATTCCCCACACGTCCTCGGGTCGGAAAATGTGTCCGACACGTCCCCAGACGATTTACCGTACAAATGTGAAAAGTGAAGTCCGACCGCGGAATCACAATCCATCCCGTGCGTCCGATGTTACAACCGTATGGAAAAAACACCGTCCGCACCGAACACCCATAGCAACCATGGAGACATGTGCCCGCATACGCGCCGACCCCCCCAGCCCCCGTACGTTCGAGTCGTACCCCCCTGTGTATGTACACCCCCACCCGTGTATGTACACCCGTGTACATACGAGTCGAACCCCCCCGTGTATGTACACCCCCACCCGTGTATGTACACCCATGTACGTACGAGTCGAACCCCCCGTGTATGTACACCCCCACCTGTGTATGTACACCCGTGTACGTTCGAGTCGTACCCCCACCCGTGTATGTACACCCATCTACGTGTCGTACCCCCCGTGTATGTACACCCGTGTATGTTCGAGTCGTACCCCCACCCATGTATGAACACCCGTGTACGTGTTGTACCCCCCGTGTTTGTACACCCGTGTCCCTTCGAGTCGTACCTCCACCCGTGTATGTACACCCGTGTACGTGTCGTACCCCCCGTGTATGTACACCCGTGTACGTTTGAGTCGTACCCCCACCCGTGTATGTACACCCGTGTACATTCGAGTCGTACCCCCACCCGTGTATGTACACCCGTGTACGTGTCGTACCCCCGTGTATGTACACCCGTGTACGTACGAGTCGAACCCCCCATGTATGTACACCCCCACCCGTGTATGTACACCCGTGTACGTACGAGACGAACCCCCCCATGTATGTACACCCCCACCCGTGTATGTACACCCGTGTACGTTCCAGTCGTACCCCCACCCGTGTATGTACACCCGTGTACGTGTCGTACCCCCGTGTATGTACACCAGTGTACATTCGAGTCGTACACCCACCCGTGTATGTACACCCGTGTACGTGTTGTACCCCCGTGTATGTACACCCGTGTCCCTTCGAGTCGTACCCCCACCCGTGTATGTACACCCGTGTACGTGTCGTACCCCCCGTGTATGTACACCCGTGTACGTACGAGTCGAACCCCCCGTGTATGTACACCCCCACCCGTGTATGTACACCCGTGTACGTACGAGTCGAACCCCCATGTATGTACACCCCCACCCGTGTATGTACACCCGTGTACGTTCCAGTCGTACCCCCACCCGTGTATGTACACCCGTGTACGTGTCGTACCCCCGTGTATGTACACCCGTGTACGTTCGAGTCGTACCCCCACCCATGTATGTACACCCGTGTACGTGTCGTACCCCCGTGTATGTACACCCGTGTCCGTTCGAGTCGTACCCCCACCCGTGTATGTGTCGTACCCCCGTGTATGTACACCCGTGTACGTTCGAGTCGTACCCCCACCCGTGTATGTACACCCATGTACGTTCGAGTCGTACCCCCACCCGTGTATGTACACCCGTGTACGTGTCGTACCCCCCGTGTATGTACACCCGTGTACGTACGAGTTGAACCCCCCGTGTATGTACACCCCCACCTGTGTATGTACACCTGTGTATGTATGAGTCGAACCCCCCGTGTATGTACACCCCCAACCGTGTATGTACACCCGTGTACGTACGAGTCGAACCTCCCGTGTATGTACTCTCCCACCCGTGTATGTACACCCATGTACGTTCGAGTCGTACCCCCACCCGTGTATGTACGACCCGTACCCTCACCCGCGTACGTATGGAGCGTACCCCCCACCCCAACAGTGTATGTACGACCCGTACCCTCACCCGCGTATGTATGGAGCGTACCCCCACCCCAACAGTGTAAGTACGACCCGTTCCCTCACCCGCGTACGTATGGAGCGTACCCCCCCACCCCAACAGTGTATGTACGATCTGTACACTCACCCGCGTATGTATGGAGCGTACCCCCACCCCAACCGAGTATGTACGACCCGTACCCTCACCCGCGTATGTATGGAGCGTACCCCCACCCCAACCGTGTATGTACGGACCGTACCCCCACCCCAACCTTGTATGTACGACGCGTACCCCCACCCGCGCATGCATGGAGCGTACCCCCACCCCAACAACCTAAGTACGGAGTGCACCCCAGGCCCCAACATCACCACCTTCACACAACATCGCGCATGTACGAGTCGTACCAAGCCAGACACAAGGACAGCAGTGTACAACAAAATGGCCCATGTACACACCGTACACACGCTAAAAACGCACGTACACAACCAGGACAAAGCAAAACAACACAAGAATACACCATTCGAATGGCACAAAGCCACAAAACATGTCCAACAACCACAAAAACAACACATTCACTGACCTGCAACTGCCAAAATCCAAAACAGAGGCCCAAAACACAACCACTCCTTATAACACACCCACCCAAAGTTCAAACACAGCCACACCCACCAATGGACCAATAAAAAGGGCCCACACACACAAACCATGAGCCTTTGCAACAGACTCACTGCTGCCAGACCCCACAGACAACCTACAGCACCATACTAGAACCTTTACTACACCTTACACTTGCACACCTTCACACACACACCTTCACAAACACCCCCTCATCACATTCACACACACACCTGCACAACCACACCCACACACCCACAACCATCCACACCCCCCACCATCCACACCCACACCCCTCACCATGCCCACTAACAAGAATCCAAAGTTCACTAGCCGAGAGTTGGAGGTCCTTGTCGATGAAATCCTCAGAGTTGAGCCACACCTCTTTGGAACATTGGTCAGACAGACCAGCATTTCAGAAAAATCAGCCATGTGGCAGACGATCGTCGATGCTGTGAATGCTGTTGTGGACACCAGAAGGACCAGGCATGAATGCCAAGCCAGGTGGTACGATCTGCGAAGGAGGGTCCGAGTCAAAATGACCGACGACCACAACCAGGCCAACGTCACTGGAGGAGCGCCGCCCCGCAGACCCGTACAATACCATCCCTGGGAGGAGAGGGTGATGGCCATACTGCCGGTGGTGGTAGTGGACAGATTAGAAGGACTCCGAGACCCGGGTGAGCACACAAACAACTCACCTCACATGGGGGGAACATCATCCACAACCAAACTCACAAACAGGCACGCAACCACCCCAAGCTATCGCATGACTCAACCACACTCCATGAACACGCACATGCCACTGGCGCCACCATGCCCCATGCACCCAGCTGGACAATGTCAAGTCACAGGCCACAGAAAACACCAACACATGACATGGTAAGCCAGATGGCGGGAGGGTGGGCCCCAAAAATCACATAGTGCAAATCAGAAGCAGACAACAATGCCCCCTGCCCATATGGCCTAGGTCACAGCCAGACAAACACAGGAATGACTTGCCAGCAAATGGCGGACGCCTTGCATCAACACATGGGGGTGACGGCACGTTCTTGCACATGACAGCAGCTAATGAACAGCCAACACTGTGAAAGAGTGGCAGCACACACCACCACAGCAGCAGTGCAGACACAGACACTACACCCAATGGGTGCCTGGAGATCAGAAACAAACTCACATCAACAATCCAAGGGCCATTCAAAGATCTGCTAACAGTGTGTGCCCAGGAAGCTGGGCTGAGGTGACAGAGGGTGACACACAGAGGGAGGGAGAGGGGGACAGAGAGGGAGGGAGACACAGGGAGACGGACAGAGTTAGGAGGTGGACACACAGAGGGAGGGAGAGGGGGACAGAGAGGGAGGGAGACACAGGGAGACGGACAGAGGGAGGAGGCTGACACACAGAGGGAGGGAGACAGAGAGGGAGGGAGACACAGGGAGACGGACAGAGGGAGGAGGCTGACACACAGAGGGAGGGAAAGGGGGACAGAGAGGGAGCGAGAAAGGGACACACATGGAGAGCAAATCAGCCTTGTGGTGTGTGGGAATGTCTGCTCATCAGCAGGTGGACTGCGTGCATGTAGACAAGGGTGGCCAGTGCCAGAACCCCCCTCTTCTCCATGGCAAAACACAGGGCCATGTCACAACCTGTGCACGAGCACAACGACAGCTACCTGCATCATATAAGTGTGTGGAACAACACCATGTGCCCACGTACAGTGCTACACGGAAGGCGCCAATGCATGGCTCGCCACACCTGCCCACTCCACTGCTGACTGCAGTCACAATTGACGCAGCAAGTAAGACTGTGCCACACATAGGTAAAGTCGCAAAAGCTGTGCCCAAGGGACATACCCATGCACAAGTGCACTGTGAGTGGAATGCAAGACATATCCAAATTCCCAGAGGAAATGTGCCAACTTTGAAACCAATGAAACATGGATGTTGCATGGAACAAAATTAACATTGTCTCTCTCACACACAGGTCAACGTCGTGGATCACCCCCCAACACTGGGGGGAAGACTCACAGGACCCGGCTCGGCAGGATGACGGAGCCACCGGCAGCGACGACTCTCACCACTCTGTGGACGAACCCGACCCGACCAACCAGGCCCCTCTGGTGTCCAACGACCTGCAGCACCTGCGTCAGGTACAACTGGGCCAACCACCACCCATACTCCTGGCACATCCCAGGAGACACCCAGGATCCCAGCCCCACCACCACAATGCAGCCAGGCTGGCCAGGAGGGACACGGTGTCCCGGGCACCCAGGAGGAGGCAGGCGACAACACCAATGCCACCCCTCAGGGGTCCCGGAGACCCGATGTGCCCACAAGGGCAGGCCAGGTGCAAGTGGGCATGGGTGGTGAGAGTGGAGGACGGCGGAGGCGCGAGCCTGACCTGTTGGCTAGGGAACCGGTATATTCCCATGTCCGAAACATCCTGGACACATACCGGCAGGACACCACGGGCATGGCCCAGGTTGGGTCCACCCTCAACGAGATGAAGGGGACCCTCTAAGAGATCAAGACCCAGCAGGCCCAGCAACATGCAGAGCAACATGCCTGTCTACTGCGACACCAACGGCGGATGGAGGACAGACAGGCTGAGCTTGTGACGGTGTTCACGGGAATTCACAGTACACTCCGTCGGATGGCCGACAACATGGGCAACCCTCCCTGTGCCATCAGGCGTAGAACATCACCACCCACAGGGAGGGATCAGGAGGAGGAGGAGGAGACATCCGATGGAGCATCCCAAACATCGTCACGGCCTGCTTCTGAGGGTCCCCGCAGGAGGGCGGGTCGTCCACGGAAAAGACCGTGAGGGTCGGCGCAACAGCACCATCTCCCAGGACACCTGGCCTGGCACCTGGCCCACTGGAGCAACAGCAGAACAGCAGCAAAAGACATTCTCTGCCACATGGACTTGCTGGTCATTGTCTGACCAATGTTGACAAAGACTGTGGCATGGACTCTGAGGATTTCAAATGGCAAGGACACCAACTCCCCTAGTGAACTTTGGGTTCCACACACCCGGAAAGCCCCTCATGTCAAACCCCCCCCCACCCCAACCAAAATAAAAAGTCACACCATAAAGAGAAGATGCCTACTGATTGCATTATTACCTTACATGTGTCTTGTAAAGTCTAACCATGCCTGAGTTGACTTCAACCATCCACACCCTGGGGCCTGAGTCTGGCACCGGACACACATGGGTCACATTGTATTAGGCAAGACAGACATGGAGCACCATACACACCCGTGATGGGCCCAACCAGCTGAGGGGGTGGCCGCACAACCGTGCCGACAGACATATTGAGTACAGCGACAGCCATGTGGAGTGTCCTGGGGGGCACCCAGGTATGTGTGGACAGGTGGCAGAACCATGTCCTGCAAGCTTGAGTCAGGTGGATGCAGAGAATGGTGGCCTGGCCAACATTGGATGCATGGGGATGGCACATGTCACAATACCCACACAGTCATGGACATCATGCACAATACACAGTCTAATCCCACACAAACAGCTTGCATCTTGCTACTCGACACATAGACACATAGCCACTATCACGGAAAACCATGCCAGACATGCCGGATGCACCGTGGCAACACACCAGCATTGACTGAGGAGAGGCACCTTGGAGGCATAGGGACACCTTTATTAGTCATGTATTCGGGATTGCAGAGGCAACTCGGAGTACACATGAACGGGTCATGTGGAGTAACATGTGGGGCCAACACTGGCACCCCCCTTCTGCAGCACAAATGCGTGATAGCCATGGAACTAGCACACAAGTGTCGGCTAACAGCTAAACACCCCCTGCTGCTCACGGAGAGACTGCCATACACCATTGATCCGCTGATGTGGAAGTCCCACACCATGTCAAGCCAATGCAAACCGTATGTGTCCGAGGGCAGTGTAACACACATTGATGCCATCATCACATTCCACAATCCCATCACTGATGACTGTCAACAAGTCTGACCATCTATTCAGGTGTACCCAGCTGCATGTCATGTGTACCATGGTGATGCGACATGTCTGCAGAGGAACCAAACATCAACAGGGGCAGTGTGCATACATCGTAAACAACTGCCACACCCAATACACCCCTTACCCTAAGGAGACTTCCAAACTTGTCCGTGCGTGTAACGCTGAGTCAGCACACGATGACGTGTCCATGAGGAATAGCAGTGCCACAACAATGCAACCAGCAGACGGCATGCGCAAGTACCTGGGGATGAGAGACACACAAGAAGTCAGCCACAAAAAGCACAGCCACTTGCATGTGCATGTACTCGACACATGTAAGGATGACAACATGCCAGGTCACAATTATGACTGGGGAAATACACATCACTGGCACCATCACTCCAGTGACACATCCACACACACCTCTGACTCACGTGGCATACATGCAGATGGACACACACATCGCAACACATGCCACACGGGGACCAATGCGTGCACACACAGACACTGGTACTCACCACTAAGCAAAGAAGTCGCGTATGAGCCGAGTCCGGATGTCCTCTTGCGGAACCACATCCTCCACATCACTAGCCCCATTGCCAAGACCTTCGTCCTCCACGGGTGGATGGTCCTGATCATCTTGATCCAGGATGAGTGGCACAGCTTTCTCAACTGCCATGTTGTGCAGCATGCAGCAGACCATGAAGATTTTGCAGACCTTTGCCGGGGCATATGGGAGGGCGCCGCCGGTCTTGTGGAGGCATCGGAATCGGCTCTTCAGGAGGCCAAATGTCCTCTCTATCACTCGCCTTGTCCGGCCATGGGCGGTGTTGTAGCGGAGCTGGGCCGGCGTGATGGGGTTGCGGAGAGGTGTGATCAGCCATGGCATGTTGGGATAGCCAGCGTCCCCTACATGGAAAGCACATGGACATAAGTAGGACAGGAGAAGCGGTCGTGCTGGAAGTCTATGCAAAATACAGGACAGACAGAGTGTACCCACCAACAACACATGCTCGTTCGTTGCGCAGCTGCGTCATCATTTCAGGCACCCTGCTACGCCTCATGATGTAGGCATCGTGTGCTGATCCTGGAAAACGAGCACAGACATGTGAAATCACCGTGTTGGACAGACACACCACAAGGGCATTGATGGAGTGGTAGTGCTTGCGATTCCTGTACGCTACCTCCTGTGCCTGTGGTGGTACCAAAGCCACATGTGTCCCATCTATGGACCCAATGACATGGGGCATCCCTCCCAGGGCATAGAATCCACGCTTTACACCAGTCAACATTTCAGGGGTTGGGAAATGGATGAACTCATCCAGGTGAAGCAACATGGCCTCTAAGAAATCATGCAGCACATGGCAGAACATGCTCTGGGACATGCCACCAACATGAGCTATGGTATTTTGAAAGGTACCCGTGGCAAGAAAATGTAGGGCTGCCATTACCTTCAGCTTGGGTGTCAGTGCCGTAGGATACCTGTGCAGTGGTTGCAGGTGTGGTGCCAGCCTCGCCGTCAACTCCAGAATCAACGGTTGGGGGAAGCGGTAGCACCGGATACAGTCATTCTCCCGCATGTCAGCCAAGTCCGGAATTGCTCGGGGAAGAGGCGGCGCTCTGCAGTAATTTGGAAGTGACAAGGAAGAGTGAGTGCACTACAACAACAATTTTCTGGTGCTGAGCACATGTTAATCTGTCAATACACATATGCGACATACGGAGTCAGGTATGTGCCACATGCCCTGGACACGTATGGCTGGCAGGTGACACTCCTACCAAGACCCAGCTACACACGGAGATTGTGAACCTCCACATGCCATGGCATGGGATTAGCTGTGTCCCAGTGTAAGTGAACAGCCAGACGCAACACAGGAGTGACATACATCCACACATCAGCAGAAGTAGGATGTCGATTGCAGAGACTGGTAGCGGAACACTAGAGCCACAGGTCACATGACATTACACTAGGACAGCCCACACACCTTGCCATGAAGGTGTACATGTGATGACTCACCACACATTCATATAGAGGATGCAGACATGTCCTTGTTACGCTACTCCGTGTCCCATGCATACATACGCACCTCACATCCGATACCACATGTGGCCTGGTGTGCGGAACAGTGTGCCATGTCCATCTACACACAGACACATGTTGGTTGCTGCAACAGCTGATGCTTTTGAGGGAGCTCCAACATCAACCTAATGGGAACCCCCCACACATACATGACATAGTCACATCGTGCACCATGGGTAGTGACATGTCTGGTGTGGTAACCCCTGTAGCAGGCATCAGGGGACACTTGCGTGTGTTGTTGACCGTGCCATGCTAGTGACGGTCATCCCAAGTGTGCAGTACGACATGCACACATGTCAAAGGAGTTAAGGGCATGCCTGGCACACATTGCACCGTCACACATAACATCTGTACACATCTCATCATACATCTGGTGCCTTCTCCACTCAAGAGTAATGTGCCACATCACAGCCTTTCACACCTGTGCCCCACACATGTAGTACTGCCCAGACAATGCCTTGATGTCCATCCATGGACAAGCATGTCAGCCCTGTTCCTTCCTGTGTGCTGCCTGTCCCCACTGTGATGTGTGAAAGGCACCGTACTTTCGCTAAGAGGGCCTGTGTACGTTCCCTATCACTATGGGAGTGCTGCCATATGTGTACCCATAGTGATAGTGAGCGTACAGGCGTGTGTACGGTCCGTCTCACTATGGGTGTTCTCGCGTATGCGTACTCATAGTGATAGTGAGCGTACAGGCGTGTGTACGGTCCGTACCACTATGAGTACGCATACGCGAGAACACCCATAGTGATAGTGAGCGTACAGGCGTGTGTACGGTCCGTCTCACTATGGGTGTTCTCGCGTATGCGTACTCATAGTGATAGTGAGCGTACAGGCGTGTGTACGGTCCGTACCATTATGAGTACGCATACGCGAGAACACCCATAGTGATAGTGAGCGTACAGGCGTGTGTACGGTCCGTCTCACTATGGGTGTTCTCGCGTATGCGTACTCATAGTGATAGTGAGCGTACAGGCGTGTGTACGGTCCGTACCACTATGAGTACGCATACGCGAGAACACCCATAGTGATAGTGAGCTTACAGGCGTGTGTACGGTCCGTCTCACTATGGGTGTTCTCGCGTATGCATACTCATAGTGATAGTGAGCGTACAGGCGTGTGTACGGTCCGTACCACTATGAGTACGCATACGCGAGAACACCCATAGTGAGACGGACCGTACACACGCCTGTACGGGCCGTTGATATGCATTTGGGGTGCCCTAGGGCCCCGGGACGCACCGTACCTGTGTGTGAAGCTCCAAATTACATAGGGGACACATGAGGGACAAGTATAAAGGCCTACATGCATGCTGGTTGTCATGGAGACCCAGTTTAAAGTTTGAATTTTTTTAAGCAGGTGCACAGCAGTAGTCAGTTTCAATGAATCTACTTTGTTGCAATGTGCTTCTGGAGTTGACATCATGCTGAAGAAAAAAACACAATAAGAACCCACTGACTGTGCTAGGTTTGAAGGGATTGGAGGAAACATAGGATGCAAATGTGAGTGACCAATCACTCTGTACTCCTGTGCATGAAACAGGCCAGCAAGGCAGATATAAGGCAGCCAGGTCCCATGAGGGAGCACTTGCCTGCACATCTTTGTATTCGACGACCCAGCTGCTGCTACTGTTTCCCTGGAACCATGTCAAGGTCTGTGGAGAGGTCACAGCCTTTCACCCTAGAGGAGAACCTGGCTTTGCTGGATGTGATCCTCCCACAGTACCCCCTGCTGTATGGGCGACCAGGGTATCAGGTGAGTGCAGAGTCCACTAGCACAGACTGTGTCCCTTTTTTGTGAGTGTGACTTCTGCCATTGTGTCCAGGTGTGACACACATGCTATGTACTGTAGGGGGGTTTCCAGGGGGGGGGAATGCCTGATGTCTCCCAGCCAGAGCATGCTGTGGTGCATGTCTGCCGTCCTCACTAGCATTGTGTTTACTGTGACAATCACTGCATGGTGCATGCCACATTCTGCCTGTCTTGTCCTCCTGGGACTGTAGCCTCTACAGTCCTCATGTGATTATGTGGTGAGCCCAGTGTGACAGGTGACTGTACCCACAGATGTGTGTTAGTTCTGTGTACCTGTGCTGAGAGTGTCCACATGATGTGTTCGTACCCTGGACATCGGTGTGTGTGTAAGTCCCCTGTCATGTGGGTGGGTGCATATGTGGAGTGTAGCACCCGGGCTGCATGAGGGATGGATATACCCTGCCCATGTGATGTGAGCAGGGAGCAGTGCTGTGTGTCTGACGTGCAGAGCCAGCCCCACACCTGTGAGCCCCCCCCCGTCTAGTGGCACATGTGCAGAGTGAGGTTTGTCGCTGCATTTGGCAATGGCAGGTGAATGTCCTGTGCCTGTGTGTGTCTGTGTACTCTGCTGCGGTAGCGTCAGTGGCCTGTGGCATGTGACTGCTTAGAGGTGCTGCACATTATTCTGGTGTAGCTTGTGATGCACAGTGTGAGCCTGGATCATTGATTGTGTAGTTGCCCTCATTCCACCTGTGTACTTTCAATGGCACGTACTGCTTTTGCCCTTCCCCAGAGGATCATGTCCCTATGACAAAGGTGCAATGCGTTGGATGCATACTATGCCTTGTTGTAAACAGCAAATTTGTACTAATATGTCTCTCTGTGACATGTGCCTGGTGTATTGATGTAGTGTCACTTGTTCATCCTCACAGGTAGGCGCCTCTGCCAAGAAGCAGATATGGCTGACCGCCGTCAGTGCCGTGAGGAGTGAAGATGGTCGCAAGCGGCGCCTGGCCGAGGTGAGGAAACGCTGGCAGGATATCCGGTGCTGGACGCGGAGGATCGCACGGGTCCTGCTGGGGGACTCACCTGAGACCCATAAGAACCGCGGGCGCCGCCGTCTGACCCACATCCACAAGCGTGTGCTGGCGGTGGTATTTCCAGACTTGGAGAGGCGCTTACAGGAGAAGCAGCAGCAGGAAGGGGGTAGGTACATGTGTGTTTGTTGTCTGTCACCAGCATTTGTAAGTGCACGGATACACTGCCAGGGTTTAAAGGTGCTGTGCAGATCCAGTTACCCACAGTATAGCTGTGCTCTCCTGCCTCCCTTCCCCTCCTTGCAATGTGTTCCCTGGTCTGTGTGTAGTCACTCCTTCACAAGGTAATGTAGGCTGGCGCTTTCTCCACGTGAACTATGCCTGTAGCATCATGTGTGGGGGTGGTGTGTAACAGGTTTGGGGACCTTGCCTGTGCCCTGTCCAGTTCAGTACATGTGGGTTCCATGTCAGTTGGCACTGATGCTGAGTCCAGACATGGGAGTTAGTCTCTCAAGTGTCATGCCTTACAGCACGCATGTCCTATGTTGTGGCCTGTGACATGATGTGCATGATTGTGCAATACGCATAGTGCAGGGATGGTGGCGTGTGTTGCAGTCATTCCCATTCAGGACCATGGAGTTGTGTGGCCACTACTGTCCCCTGGGGCATATTTTCATAGGTGTCATGTGTGTCATCACAAAACGTGGACACTCTCAGTGTCTACAGCATAGGTTGTGCTCTGTGCCATTGTCCCCTGGCACCATGTATATTGACGTGAAATGTAGTACAAGTGTCCACTGTACAGCCCGACCTGATTTTCCTTGTTCATAGTCACAGTGGCCAGTGCCTGTGTGTCTTGTTACAATCATCTGATGATGGCCATTTGTACATGATTATTTGGACAGGCGCACCTTGGGTATTTGGCGTCCAATCTTGCATTTATGCAGCCCCTGTGTATTTCACCCAGACTAAGAGATGTAAGTGCCACCTGTGTCTCAACAAATTGTCTCATGTAGGGGGTGGTTGGTGCGGGCCAAGCCTACATGTCAAAACCAGAATTCTCCTTGCTAGGTCTGGCCAGTGTGTGATGTTTGTCTGGACATACACTCAAGGTGCAGTGAGCCAGTCATGGTGGGCATGTTTTCAGTATTACCTATGCAGCATGTGCCTCAAGTTCATGGATATGGTCCCTCCTCATCCCTATTTTCGGCAACGCTGTGTGGTGCAGATGCAGTGCTGGATTGTCCCCAGGGCCTGGCTCCTATGTCCAACTCCATTTCATGTCATTTGCTATTGTGTCATGCTCTCCATGGATTTTCATTGGCATGGTGGGTCAACCAACTGTGTGTTGCATGCCCTACATCTGTACCTTGTTTTGTAGATGTTACTGATCTTTCTTTGCAGGCTATGCCCTGTAACCTATGTATATTGGACTCATGTGACATATGTATACAGGTGTGTGATTAATTGCTGTCTCTTCACCTTGCCCACAGCATCGTCGGGGGACACGGAGGGAGACATGAGCACAGACGTGGCGGAGGGACCGAGCACCAGTGCCAGCGTTGACATCGTGGCTGGCACATTGAGTGGTACTGAGGCGGAGGAGAGTGAGGCCGAGGACCTGTCCATTGGCACGACAGAATATGAAGCTGACGGGTCCGAGGATGATCTCTCCGAGTGGGCGGAGGCTGCACCAGCAGCTGACAGTGGCACAACATCGCACCCCGCCCCCTCCATTGCCATCAGCCGCCTCCCACTTGCTCGTGTCCCTTCCCAGCGTGCCCGGTCACCACATGTCTCCTTCCTGCCAGGCACCGCACCCCCTGCCCCTGTCTCCACTGCTGCCGCCAATGCCGAGTCTGTGGACATCCAGCGGCAGTTGCAGGTTGGTCAGGCTGCTATCATTAATGTCCTCCATGGCCACAGCCAAGTGCTGCACAACATGGAGGCATACTTGGAGGGCATTTTTTCATCGCAGGCTGACCAACGCCAGTTGCTGAGGTCCATAGACTCGACACTGACTGCAGCAGTGGGTCTCCTACAGCGCTACGTCCCACCCCCTACCCCTGCCACATCCACACTTCCCACTCCCATGCCTGTCCCACGTACACCCAGACGTCAGCATGCACCCACCACAACAGAAACAGGCACCACACCAGCAGGGAAGGTCATACGCACACCTCCTGGCACGCACACACAGGGTGAAGTAGGCACACCCACTGGGTCGGGGGGCAAACGTCAGTCATGCAGCCAGAGTGGGAGTCCGCATTCCACCCAATCCACTCCCTCCAAATCCCCTCCCCTCAGCTCTCCTGGCCACATATCCTGCAAGGACTCCTTCATGGCCGCTCTGTCCCTGAGCCCCACTGTGACACCACCCCACAAGCGGTCAAGGGAGTCCCCGGTCAGGGTGGTTGAGTCCCCCCCCTGTCCACACCCTCCCCCAGTGGCGCTGCGACCCATCCCTCCGCCCCCCCCTCCTTGGGGCCTGTGGTTCCTTCGGGTGCAGGGGAGACGCTTGAGGACCTTGCTAAGGTGTGCAGCGACATCCTGGCCTCCGCCTTTGGCCCTGCCCCACCCCCTGTGGTGGAGTCCTCCATCCCTGCACCCACGACGCCTACCCTTCGCCCTCATGTCCCTGCGGTGCCTGGTCCTTTCCCCCCACATGATGCCCTCCCCGCTGTGGAAGACGAAGGAGTCTGACTGTGCAGGCAAGCTAGGGGACATGCGTCCCACTGTGTCCCCCATCCAGCTGTGACTCATGGACTGCCCTATGGGCTTTGTAAATATTGAACTTGATCCACACACACATTATTTGGAAATGCTGAATAAAGCCTTTTATTTTTCCTTAGAACACTACTGCTTTTGTGGTGTTGCTGTTGGTGGGGCTGCTACATGATTTTGGGTGGTGATCATGTGTTGGGTGTGTGGGAAATGTAGTAGTGTGCTGGTCATAGGGGGGACCCTGGTATCTGTGTGCCATCACAAGGTGTTAGCTAGGTTTCTCTGTTCATGTCAGCAGTTACTGCATGGTGAAATTGTCCCAAGGTGTATTCCTTCCTCTGTGTACCCTGACATCTTCCCTGCAGGGTGTTCCCAATATTTAGCGCTGAGCTGTGTGTACATTAGCTGGGTGTGTGACGGACCCCTTCAACTTTGGCCATGCATGCAGAGCGATGTCTCCACCTGCATCATTCGTGGCATCCTTGGTGATCACTGTACTTGTGTATGTAGTCTGTTGACATGACTTCATGTGGACATGTTCCCTTTTAGGCTGTATGCACGTGTGTACTCCCAGCCTCGCACACATATGTTACATGTACTGCAGGGTCTTTGTGCACCTGACTGACAATTGTGGCAATTTGATCTGTGGGTACTCCACCCTTATTTTTTTCCATGGGCAATGCTGGGGGCCTCTGCACCCACCCCTCCTGTCTCTGGGCACTACTGGGAGGACTCTGCACACACCCCTCCTGTCTCTGGGCACTGCTGGGAGGACTCTGCACACACCCCTCCTGTCTCTGGGCACTGCTGGGAGTGATAGGCACCCACCCCTCCTGTGTCTGGGCACTGCTGGGAGGACTCTGCACCCACCCCTCCTATGTCTGGGCACTGCTGGGAGGACTCTCCACCCACCCCTCCTGTCTCTGGGCACTGCTGGGAGTGATAGGCACCCACCCCTCCTGTGTCTGGGCACTGCTGGGAGGAAATGCACAACAAAGGACCTGTCTCTGGCGTCAAACTGGATTTCTACTTTTCTAAGCGCGAAGACTGATAGATGTTTTCTATTCTACTTGTAAGCTATAGGTACAGTACGATATCCTGTAGCTAATAATACTAAAAATAGTAATGTAAACAATTCTATGGTCTCGAGCTCAGCCAATACTTGTGGACTAAGTGACTTTAATAAAGGTACCCCTAGAAGCCTATGTGGCCCCCCCTATATATGTAGAGAAGGAAGGAAAGGCGGAACAAGAGAAAGCTTAAACAATAAGACCTTCCACCCCCAATGCTTGTTATCTATTTCGATGCCACAGAGGAGAAATATAGATAAAGTGAAAAAAAGTGAAAAAAATGAGGGCGGCAATACCTCACGGACGTAACCCCCACGAGGTGTAAGCGGACAGGTACTCGTCCGTTACCTCACTTTATCATCATTGGTTACTGCCGTCCCCAGTGAAAAACACAAAAGTGACACAACAGGTATGGCGTTTGTCTCTAATGCCTATTGTGGAAAAAACTAATAACTTAACTATGTGAGTGTGCAACCAAAAACAATGAGTGTCGACCCTAAGACTAGGGAAGGTGAGTCTGATCAGGACCCAACTATTCCCAATTTAAAACCGGGTAGCCCACACTGGCTAACGATACTTTTTATTCAAGCTGTGTGGCTATCCCCTTAAAAAACCAACATGTTTCGTTGCCTGTATGGATTGGCGGCAACTTCATCAGGGCTAGGGTCGACTAGCCTCTTAACTTTGTTAATGCTGGCCAATATGGTTTGTCAGCACCTAGGGGAAACATAAAGAATAGACATATACAAGTTCAGTGCATACCACAACTATACCCCAGCAGGGTAGTCACACATTCATCCAGGCAATAGGCTTACTGCCCGATACAATCACAGCAGGTATATTTACCGTAAGGGTGTCCCTCTTACTGCGTACCTCACCCCCACTGATTTCAGTGGTCAGCGTTATCTCAGACACGTCTGGATAGCATAACCGCAACCTGCGGATTCTTATCTCTAAGATATATGGAAAAGGTTGAAAGGTTAGTGCCGCATGTGTTAAAAATGGCATCGAGCATTCCGTTATGAACACTAACATCCACGATGTACAAACCAGATACTTGGTACTTAGGGGTCTGTCAGTATCCCTTCTTATTCCCTGCACTCGAGGTCTGCTTACTCAGTGCCTGGCCTCGTGTGTGGTTACTCTTATGCTGACTTAGTATCGCTGTGTGTATCATTTCCACTCATCAACTTGACCCTCCTTCACTCTCAGTGCCCGCATCATTGTTGTATCATGTTGTCTGGGTCGTCTATGTATCGGGTCAACTATGCTGTGCACCCGCCAGTCTAGCTGTATACATGGATCCTATATAGGCACCCACTGGCTCCCCGTCCCTATCAGGGCTTAGTTCAGTATTTTGCTGACCCAACCCCTACTCGTACCGGTTCTCACCTCGTCAGGGTTGCGTTGCGTCTTAAAATCAGCCTTCATTACGAGTTCTGCTTTCCTAGACCGATTAAGTACCCCGCACCACGTGATGTTATGTGGGTGTGGTCTTAATCGGACGACTACCGCGGCCATGTTGTGTAAACCGCACCGGGCTTTCCTATTGGCGGGAAACCACATCCCCTTCCGGGCATGCGCAAATGCGCAATGAGGGTAGCGGGGGCCATCTTGTGTCTACTGGAACTCGTCAACTCAAATTTATATTGAAATACAATTCTGAGATGAGATGTCCTTATACTGATGGTATTATAATCGTTCTGAAAGATTCACCATCTAGGCTCGTCTATCATTTATCCATTGGTGTGATTAACAATGGATAGTATGTATAGGTATCATTGTCCCCAGTGAACCTCCATTGCCTACACCCACCTGTCACTGGATTTGTAAGGCCCTGTAAGTGTGTTATCACATTATGACCTGGTTCCATTCTATACAGTCATTCAAGCCCTGTCTGTCTGCTCCCTCTTGGTAAATCCAACGTGCTTCATCATCCTGAACGATCTTGCATTTGACCCGCAACACCAACTATTGGTCACAATTGACATCGAATCATTGTATACCAGCATCCCCCAGGAAGCAACGCTGGTGGCAGCAGCACATGCCCTGGGGGATTGTGAATGGTTTTATGATGTCCCCCAAAGCTTTGTCCTTCAGTGCATTGAATTGGCCTTAACCAAAAATTTTTTTGCGTATAAGGACCAACTCTATTTACAAGTGTCCGGTACATCGATGGGGGCTACATTCGCCCCCAGCTTGGCTTGTATCTATGTAGGCCAATTTGAGTCCAACTACATCTTCCACTGCACTAATCCCTTCCAGAGGAACATAACACTCTGGAAGAGGTACATCGATGATGTCCTGTGCATATGGACTGGCTCTACAGTAGACTTGGACAGGTTTCTCCAGTGGTTGAATGGTCTCGATGATTGCCTCCGATTCACCTGGACCATTAGTAACTCCACAGCCACATATTTGGACCTTGACATCACTGCCGTGAACCAGAAGTTGGTCACCAATGTCCATCAGAAACCGACCGACAAAAATTCCCTCCTACATTATAACTCGTTCCATCCTAGGGCGTTGAGGGATAACCTGCCGGTCGGTCAGTTCTTGCGGTACCGCAGGAATTGCTCAAACACCGAGGACTTCGTACAACAAGCAGACACACTGTCAGGCAAATTGGAGGCACGCGCCTACCCTGTCCGAGTTATCAGGCAGGCCAAGAAAAGAGCTCTTAATACACCCAGAGCAGCCCTTTTGGAGAGAACACCTAAAACATCTGGAGAATGTATCCCGGTAGTTACCACATTCGGCCCCCTATCAACCCAGATCAGACAAGTAATTCGAAAACATTGGCCCTTACTCCATACTGCAACTATGACCATGCCCCAACCCAGATTTGCTTTCAAGCGGTCCTCCAGTCTGAGGGATCGTCTGGTGCATACACGACCTAAATGCGATGATAAATCTACAGGCGTGCCCTCGGGACATTACCAGTGTGGAGGTTGCAATGTATGTGAACTAACACGCCAGACTAAGAGCGTTATATTGGCGAATGGCAAATGTTGGTATCTAAATGCTTTCAGTAACTGTAATACTAACAACGTAGTATACAGACTGACGTGCCCATGCGGCCTTCACTATATCGGATTAACCACACGGAAAGTGAAGGTGCGCATACAAGAACATCTGAGTACAATCCGCACAGGCAAACTAACAACTAAGCTAGTCCAGCATTTTAGAACGGCTAGACATGGCCCCCGTGAATTACGATGGGTGGTACTGGAACGAGTGTGGGGTGATAGCCATAATATGAACACCAGGCTAACTACCAAAGAAGCACGTTGGATTTACCAAGAGGGAGCAGACAGACAGGGCTTGAATGACTGTATAGAATGGAACCAGGTCATAATGTGATAACACACTTACAGGGCCTTACAAATCCAGTGACAGGTGGGTGTAGGCAATGGAGGTTCACTGGGGACAATGATACCTATACATACTATCCATTGTTAATCACACCAATGGATAAATGATAGACGAGCCTAGATGGTGAATCTTTCAGAACGATTATAATACCATCAGTATAAGGACATCTCATCTCAGAATTGTATTTCAATATAAATTTGAGTTGACGAGTTCCAGTAGACACAAGATGGCCCCCGCTACCCTCATTGCGCATTTGCGCATGCCCGGAAGGGGATGTGGTTTCCCGCCAATAGGAAAGCCCGGTGCGGTTTACACAACATGGCCGCGGTAGTCGTCCGATTAAGACCACACCCACATAACATCACGTGGTGCGGGGTACTTAATCGGTCTAGGAAAGCAGAACTCGTAATGAAGGCTGATTTTAAGACGCAACGCAACCCTGACGAGGTGAGAACCGGTACGAGTAGGGGTTGGGTCAGCAAAATACTGAACTAAGCCCTGATAGGGACGGGGAGCCAGTGGGTGCCTATATAGGATCCATGTATACAGCTAGACTGGCGGGTGCACAGCATAGTTGACCCGATACATAGACGACCCAGACAACATGATACAACAATGATGCGGGCACTGAGAGTGAAGGAGGGTCAAGTTGATGAGTGGAAATGATACACACAGCGATACTAAGTCAGCATAAGAGTAACCACACACGAGGCCAGGCACTGAGTAAGCAGACCTCGAGTGCAGGGAATAAGAAGGGATACTGACAGACCCCTAAGTACCAAGTATCTGGTTTGTACATCGTGGATGTTAGTGTTCATAACGGAATGCTCGATGCCATTTTTAACACATGCGGCACTAACCTTTCAACCTTTTCCATATATCTTAGAGATAAGAATCCGCAGGTTGCGGTTATGCTATCCAGACGTGTCTGAGATAACGCTGACCACTGAAATCAGTGGGGGTGAGGTACGCAGTAAGAGGGACACCCTTACGGTAAATATACCTGCTGTGATTGTATCGGGCAGTAAGCCTATTGCCTGGATGAATGTGTGACTACCCTGCTGGGGTATAGTTGTGGTATGCACTGAACTTGTATATGTCTATTCTTTATGTTTCCCCTAGGTGCTGACAAACCATATTGGCCAGCATTAACAAAGTTAAGAGGCTAGTCGACCCTAGCCCTGATGAAGTTGCCGCCAATCCATACAGGCAACGAAACATGTTGGTTTTTTAAGGGGATAGCCACACAGCTTGAATAAAAAGTATCGTTAGCCAGTGTGGGCTACCCGGTTTTAAATTGGGAATAGTTGGGTCCTGATCAGACTCACCTTCCCTAGTCTTAGGGTCGACACTCATTGTTTTTGGTTGCACACTCACATAGTTAAGTTATTAGTTTTTTCCACAATAGGCATTAGAGACAAACGCCATACCTGTTGTGTCACTTTTGTGTTTTTCACTGGGGACGGCAGTAACCAATGATGATAAAGTGAGGTAACGGACGAGTACCTGTCCGCTTACACCTCGTGGGGGTTACGTCCGTGAGGTATTGCCGCCCTCATTTTTTTCACTTTTTTTCACTTTATCTATATTTCTCCTCTGTGGCATCGAAATAGATAACAAGCATTGGGGGTGGAAGGTCTTATTGTTTAAGCTTTCTCTTGTTCCGCCTTTCCTTCCTTCTCTACATATATAGGGGGGGCCACATAGGCTTCTAGGGGTACCTTTATTAAAGTCACTTAGTCCACAAGTATTGGCTGAGCTCGAGACCATAGAATTGTTTACATTACTATTTTTAGTATTATTAGCTACAGGATATCGTACTGTACCTATAGCTTACAAGTAGAATAGAAAACATCTATCAGTCTTCGCGCTTAGAAAAGTAGAAATCCAGTTTGACGCCAGAGACAGGTCCTTTGTTGTGCATTTGTTATTGAGTGGGGGGCGACCTGTCTCTGAGACCCCCTTAGCTCCTTTGTGTAAAACACTGCTGGGAGGACTCTGCACACACCCCTCCTGTCTCTGGGCACTGCTGGGAGGACTCTGCACACACCCCTCCTGTCTCTGGGCACTGCTGGGAGTGATAGGCACCCACCCCTCCTGTGTCTGGGCACTGCTGGGAGGACTCTGCACCCACCCCTCCTGTCTCTGGGCACTGCTGGGAGGACTCTGCACCCACCCCTCCTGTCTCTGGGCACTGCTGGGAGGACTCTGCACACACCCCTCCTGTCTCTGGGCACTGCTAGGAGGACTCTGCACACACCCTTCCTGTCTCTGGGCACTGCTGAAAGTGATAGGCACCCACCCCTCCTGTGTCTGGGCACTGCTGGGAGGACTATGCACCCACCCCTCCTATGTCTGGGCACTGCTGGGAGGACTCTGCACCCACCCCTCCTATGTCTGGGCACTGCTGGGAGGACTCTGCACCCACCCCTCCTGTCTCTGGGCACTGCTGGGAGGACTCTGCACCCACCCCTCCTGTCTCTGGGCACTGCTGGGAGGACTCTGCACACACCCCTCCTGTCTCTGGGCACTGCTGGGAGGACTCTGCACACAACCCTCCTGTGTCTGGGCACTGCTGGGAGTGATAGGCACACACCCCTCCTGTGTCTGGGCACTGCAGGGAGGACTCTGCACCCACCCCTCCTGTCTCTGGGCACTGCTGGGAGGACTCTGCACCCACCCCTCCTGTCTCTGGGCACTGCTGGGAGTGATAGGCACACACCCCTCCTGTGTCTGGGCACTGCTGGGAGGACTCTGCACCCACCCCTCCTATTTCACGATATGTACGCTTAGAACATACACGGGTGTGGGTTCACTCCATGCATATGAGGTGGGGGTACGTGTCGTACATACATGGTTGGGGTGGGGGTACGCTCCATACGTCCGCGGGTGAGGGTACGGGTCGTACTTACACTGTTGGGGTGGGGGTACGCTCCATACGTACGCGGGTGAGGGTACGGTCCGTACATACACGGTTGGGGTGGGGGTACGCTCCATACATACGCGGGTGAGGGTACGGGTCGTACATACACGGTTGGGGTGGGGGTACGCTCCATACGTCCGCGGGTGAGGGTACGGGTCGTACTTACACTGTTGGGGTGGGGGTACGCTCCATACATCCGCGGGTGAGGGTACGGGTCGTACTTACACTGTTGGGGTGGGGGTACGCTCCATACGTCCGCGAGTGAGGGAACGGGTCGTACTTACACTGTTGGGGTGGGGGTACGCTCCATACGTCCGCTGGTGAGGGTACGGGTCGTACTTACACTGTTGGGGTGGGGGTACGCTCCATACATCCGCGGGTGAGGGTACGGGTCGTACTTACACTGTTGGGGTGGGGGTACACTCCATATGTCCGCGGGTGAGGGTACGGGTCGTACATACACTGTTGGGGTGGGGGTACGCTCCATACGTCTGCGGGTGAGGGTACGGGTCGTACTTACACTGTTGGGGTGGGGGGTACGCTCCATACGTACGCGTGTGAGGGTACGGGTCGTACTTACACTGTTGGGGTGGGGGGTACGCTCCATACGTACGCAGGTGAGTGTACGGGTCGTACTTACACTGTTGGGGTGGGGGTACGCTCCATGCATACGCGGGTGGGGGTACGTGTCGTACATACACGGTTGGGGTGGGGGTACGCTCCATACATCCGCGGGTGAGGGTACGGGTCGTACTTACACTGTTGGGGTGGGGGTACGCTCCATACATCCGCGGGTGGGGGTACGGGTCGTACTTACACTGTTGCGGTTGGGTGTACGCTCCATGCATATGGGGTGGAGGTACGGTCCGTACATATGCGTCCCCACGCTATGTGATGCTCGTGCGGGCCGTACCCAGGCCTTTGCCACGTGGGTACAGCCGTCCCGCCATTGTTGGGATGACGTAGGTGTGGGCGGGGTACGACTCGTACCCACGCTCTTAAGGCGTGGGTATGGGACGTACCTGTATTGTTGTGTTGCTGGTTCGCGTCGTCAAGCACTTCCGTTGTGGCGGTCACTGGCTTTGCTGGACATGCCCCCACCCCCTCGTAGTGACCAGGGCCTGGGGGTCAGGTATGTCCAGGGCATGTGTGCTGTGTGACTTTGGTGGGGGTTTTGTGGCCTGCCCCTGCCCCCCCTTTCCCCCCTCCCTTTGTTGTTCTGACCTTCTGCGGCGTCTGCGTCCGAACCTGTAGAGGAGGTCGACTGCTATGAGGGCCGGGATGACACGTAGGTTCGGGTCCATGTCTGTCCGTCGCGTACAGGTACTCCTTGTTCGCGTCGTCCTGATTTCCCGGCAGTTTTTGGCAGCCGGAAAATATTCACCGTGCGGGATGACGTCGGTGCGAATCATGATTCCTGGTTCGTGAATGGCAGGCTGCGTGCGTCCCGACGTCACGTCGGCGCTTTCCCGGATCACATTTGTATGTTTATTTTCGTCGGTCGGGGTTTTGTACGATTCGTACGGAAATGGTGTTTCCGTGCGAATCGTAATTCCATGTTTGTATATTTTGACGACCGGGTACGCGTCGGACGGAGAATATGCTCCGTCCGACGGTTCTTACCCGGTTTTTACCGGATCGTGATCGGCACCTCTATAGGTTTCCCAGTGCTATGTTTATATTTATGGAAACTGTATATTTCATTATCTCTATGGATACTGGCTGAATTCTGTTATGGATTATCTATATTTTCAAATATCACAGTGAGTCCTCGGCCTCATCCATGTGGGGCGAACTCAAAGGATCCCACCAGTCCTTCAAAACGTAAAACAAAATGCTATAGTTCTAGCCGAGGCCTTGCATCTTAGGCTGGGTTTATTTGTCGAGGTCAGAGGACCATAGATTCTCTGGCAGGTACTGAGGTCTGTTGCGCTATGCTCAAAGTTTGCACTCAAAACTAGTTAAAATAATTATGGAAGTCCCCAGGCCTGGAATTACAGTTGGGTAGTGGGCTGGATGCAGAGCCTAGGCCTTTCACCGCATGAGTTGTCAGGATGGGAGATTGGGCACATAGACTAGCTTTAGGCCGCAACTTGCATTCTACCATAATCGTGCAGGACTTTGACTATTGAGAGCAGGGGATGGCTGAAGACCAGGCCTGTGCCCCACTCCTGCTGCACACGGCTGAATGCCATGTGCCACTTAAATTTTATGGAATGACACGGAGGCCATATTATGCAAATCTCCTTTATTGCCACAGCTCAGCAGCAACAATTGAAGAACATAGAACTTCAATGAACATTCTAAATAAGTATAAAGTCCTATGGAGAGCAGCCATCTCCCTTCTTTGTTGCTGCTGCTCAGAAAGATAAGTACTATTCCCCAGGTATCGCTTCATAAGAGTTGTCATTTGTTGTACCTATATGTACTTGTTATATTTCAAATACTAACACCTATATCTACCTATTTAGAGGTATTTTTTTCTCAAACTAATATTTAGTAACATCTTGTGTACCATTACCTTTGTGACTGCTTTGTCTTTCCTAACTTAATCTCTGCTTAAAACTCGACTTTAGCTTTAATATATTCAGGCTTTTACCGTCTTTTCCCCCCTCCGGTTTTACCTTGAACCCGATTAGGCTTGTCAATTTCATTGTGTATTTTTAAACGCTTACGCGCGGACATATCGATCTCTGACAGCGCGCCTCTTCCGCACACATGGGCTTATTTATAACCAAATCACGGGACGCTTCCTCAGAGCTTCCTGCGTTACGAAGATTTTAAGAAGAGTTTCTCCTCCCCGGCCCCCTCGATGTGTTACTCGCGCTCGAGGAGGGCCGGGTTAGGAATTAAAAGAAAATACCTTAGGAGCCAGCCACGCACGCTACTACGTGCGTGGCGGCCATTGTGGGTGTTTGGGTACAGCTTCCTGTACTCAATGAGACCACCATTTTTAATATTTGGGACCGAGCAACGTCCCGTGTATACTTTTGACAGTTTCAATTAACTGTCTACTGATCAGATTTTACAAGCTCCTCTCACCTGTACCGACCATTTCTTTCAATTACTCTTTTCATAGTGGTTCCTCTACTCTATTACTTTGCCTTTTCACTTCCCAAGTGAATTAATACTATTACTGGTTCCACTACTCTAATACTTTGCCTTTTCACTTAACAAGTGAATTAATACTATTACTCCAATAATTACCTTTTAACCCATTAATACTAACTAATTTGCTTAAAATGTCTGCACCTCCAGTTAATATTGAAGGCCAACTGGAAGAATTTGTAAATAAGGCTGTGGAGAAGGTGCTTGGATCTATTGATGATACCGTAAATAACAAATTAGAGTCTCTGTCTCAAAATACCTCCCCACGCCCTTCCACTAGCAACCAACAGACAAGAGCAATTAAGGCTCCTAAGAAGAGGGCACTTGGAGACAAAGAGCAAAAAGGCTCAAAAAAAGCTTAGACCTCTGCCCCTCCTTTACGCTCTCAAGGCGGTGACAAGTCTGGTGCCTCGGGCACCCCATACGGGCAGGAACAAGGCCCTGAGCTCCCTATTGATGTCAATAGTGACTACAGTTTTGACCCTGAAATCGACCTATCTTGCTCCTCTGGCTTTAACACTGACGTGGAAGAGGCACAACCAAAGGAAAGGGGAAGCTCAGAAGAGGTTTCCAAGACCTCAGAAACTAATATGGGACTCTTAGACCCATTTGGAGATCTTATGTTTGACCCATTATTAAATAAACACCCCTTGTCCCCAGAATGGACCCCCTCCCAACATGTGGCAGACTACCTTTCCTTCTGGTTGAGAAAAGAAATCCAAAAGGAGGTGAGGTCCAGACTCCGTTCTGAATGCCCAAGACCCTCCCTTCCAAATAAAGTGGCCGCAACCCCAGAGTTAGACCCCAAGATAGTAGACTTCATAGCAAAAACCTCCAGAGATCCAAGGAAGGGCATGGATAAAGTCTTAAAATCCTGTCAGGATCGCCGTCTTGACACCGTAAGCCCCCTTACAAAACTTTTTGAAATGGTTGAATCAGCTTATCTGGGAGACTCCCCAATTGACCCTAAAGAACTCAGGGAGTGGGTCCAAAGGGCTATATGCCTTATTGGCAGGCTGTGAAAAATCTAAATTTGGTGGCTGTTTGCCAAATCATACTCACTCAACGTCTGCTGCACACATTCAAATGATTTACAGAAATCACCTTTTCGACTTATGGCCCAAAACGTCACTGATGTCTAATAGGGACAGAAGCTTTTGAGCAAAGGCTGCTGCTTCTAGCTTTTGATAATGCTACACCTTGAAACTATACTGTTTTATGTGACTTCTGTATTGAGAAATATAGTTAAAATGCATTGTCTTTTATACTTTGCAAAAAGAAAGTCGTTCTAAAGGTTCTATTTTAGGGTCAGTAATATAGTTTTAGGGAAAACCTTTTTATTGTTTTTTTAAAACATTTTATTTAGTTTTATTTGATTGTTTCTTAAAGAGAAAGGAAAATATCATTGCAACTGAACCATGTTGTTTTTTCAACAATTAAATACAAGTGGTCAACTGGGAGAGCAGCTGAAATCAAATCTGGGTTTTCACCTCTACTTTTAAGTAACCATTATTTGGGAATGCAAGGTGTGCTGTACGTCCCAATGGCACAGTTTCCAGAATGAGTGATTTCATGGCCCTATGTCCTTTTTCCTTTTTCATACAGAATGTGGCACTATGTGAACAGCAGATGGTACCAGTGAAACAGTTCTCTTCTTCACAGCGGCCTTTTCGCTTTCCAACTCGAAAAGTATGTGTTTGGCTTTCAAGTTGCTGGCAACTCCTGGACTATTCTTTTTCATCAGCTTTCTCTCTCAATCTCCCTACATCAGAGACAATACTTACTAAAGAGGAAGAATATACAAATATTCTACAATTAAATTCTCTCTTCGGCTTGGGTCCTGAGGCTGTCCATCGGCCAGGGCCGGACTGAGAGCGCAAATCAGTCCTGGCAATTAAGTTGGACTGGAGGTGGGGGTGAACACTGCTGCTGCTTTTGTTACAGGGGGCCGATATTGCAGCGGATCACTGACAGAATATCGACAACACTAATATTTACCTACAGAAATATCGGGACATAAATATCGTTGTCAAAAATATCGACCTCCTATCTACATAATGGTAAATACAAACGGAAAGCAGACGGATGGCACTCGACACCCGGAAAACCATCGGTCACATTAGCATGGCGGTGATGACCGTAGCCGTGAGAAATTCCGCCCACCACTTTTCCGCCGGTAGCAGTCTGCACGCTTGCCTGGGGGGCGGAGCTGGACCGCTAACATGGGGCCGGTGCAGCGCCAGGCTCCGCCGGCATGATTATGATGCCAGTGGTAGCCAGCCTTTCCGCTTCGGTGGAACCGCCATGGAAAGACATGCAGAGAATGTCTTCAGGGCCCATTGAGGGCCCCCAATGTGCTGGGGGGGTGGGTGCACTGGGGAGGTACCCATGGTACCCCGTACATGTCACTGTACCAGGTGGCAGGCAGTGTGCAGTGCCTGCCACGCAGTGCAGGGTTATGCAGGACATGCTCCTTTTGACATCGCAGCGGTAGGGAAAGTGTTGGATAGAGGAGGGTAAAAAATTACTATTCCCACTCCAGCGAGTGCAACAGTAGGGAAAGTGTTGGATAGGAGAGGGGAATAATTTACTATTCCCACGCCATCAAGTGCAACAGTAGGGAAAGTATTGGATAGTTGAGGGGAATAATTTACTATTCCCACTCCAGCAAGTGCAACAGTAGGAAAAGTGTTGGATAGCGGAGGGGTAAAAATTACTATTCCCACTCCAGAGTGCAACAGTAGGTAAGTGTTGGATAGTGGTGGGGAATAATTTATTATTCCCACTCCAATGAGCTTAACAGTAGGGAAACTGTTGGACAGCAAAGGGGATAAAATTATAATTTCCACTCCAGGAAAAAATTCAAAAATAAAACATATATAAAAATATAAAAATTAGCAAAACATATAAAAATGTTTTAATGTAGCAAAAATCTAAACTTGACATAAAAATATATTTTTTTTTAAATGTAACAAACAATTTACAAACAATATAAATATTTTGTAATAGAAAATAATCTTAATCAAAAAATTAAAAATTACATAAATGTAATATTTATTTTCCTACCCTATTTTACCACACAATTTACAACACACATCTAAATTAAACAAAAAAGTGACCTCCATAATTAACACAATTAATTATCAATTAATTATCAATTAAACAATTATTAATAATTATAAAACACATTTAAAAATGCAAATATTAATGTACAAACCAAACGTTACAGCTATTAAACCTAAATCCCCAAACAAAATAAAACTTAAACAATTACTAAAAATATTTATGAATAAATAAATTAATATTAATGATCAAGTAATGATGAATTAATTTAAACTAAATTACTTTCCACCCTCTACCCCAATAAACACCAAAACACAAACCTAAAAATATTTACACAATTTCCATAACTAATTTTACATTAATAAATTAATATCAATTAACCACAAATCATTAATTAATTAATTTAAAAAAATTACTTCACACCATTTACCAATATATAACCCCGCAACCCACACATCAAAATTATTACACAATTAGTATATTTTAATTTTAATTCATTAATTAGCATTAATTAACAAATAATGAATTATAAATAAAATACCTCTCATCATATTCCCCTATAAATGCCACCGCCAATTTCGTAAAACATTCCTCAATTAACATAATTAATTCACAATATAAATAATTATTAATAAATTAATTCACACAATTAACACTATAAAATACAATTAGTTAAATATTATATTAAAAATATGAATAAATGTTTTAAAATTCAATTACTTCCCACGCTACTCCCCCATCAACCCACAACCCGCTCCTAAAAAAAATAACACAATTAACATAATTACTAATTAATTATTACTAATTAACAACCAATTAATAAATGAATTCCCACAATTAACAATATAAAATAAATAAATATCAATTAATAAAAATATCTATAAATGAATTATAATTAAATTACTTCCTACCTTATTCCACAATAAACACTCAACCCGCTACGGAACTAAAACGCAAAATGGTATTAAAATAACATTATTAATTTCTAAAAAATTAACACATATTTTAAAAAACAAATGCAATACTAAGACAAAAAAATAGAGCACATACATTTAAAATACATACTAAAATACATAACACTAACTAAAAAAATGATATTTTCTACAACTATGGGGTCGATTCCGATCCCGGATTTTTTTTTCCCGTACGACTTGTATCCGTATTTTTTTACGTACGAATCGTACAAGTCCCGTACAAACGGCGAAGTATGATTCGTACGTGGAAAATACATACAAATCGCCTCGGGAAAAGTCTACGAGACGTCCCCGGACAGGTTTACTTACAACTCGTAAAACTGAAGCCCGAGCGCGCAAGTACGATCCGTACCGCCCGTCCGAAAACACAAGCGCATGGAAAAGGCCCCGTACGGAGCAAACTTTGTATGACCCCTACCCCGAGTACTCTTGTGCCCGGGGCACGAGTCGTATGGCCCCCCCCAGCCTCCCACCCCTCCCCCGTATGTACGGACCGTACTCCCCACCACCCCCGTATGTACGGACCGTACCCCCACCCCCCCATATGTACGGACCATACCCCCCACTACCCCTGTATGTACGGGCCGTACCCCCCACCCCCCGTATGTACGGACCGTACCCCCCACCACCCCTGTATGTACGGACCGTACCCCCCCCCACCCCCGTATGTACGGAGCATACCCCCCACCTGCGTATGTCCGCACCGTACCCCAGGTGTACCCCCACCCACGTATGTCCGCACCGTACCCCAGGCATACCCAATCCTCGCGTATGTACGGACTGTACATACGCGAAACTCGATATTCTTGACCACAATATTTTTGCAGTAGATATTTATGTATCTTGATATTTTGCACTCGATATTAGTGCAAGTCGACATTTTCTACTCGAAATTCTGACTCTTTCACATTGCAGCACGGCTGCAAAACTGACCTCCTATAACAAGAACGACCCCACCGCCCCAAAACCGGCCACCACCTTTCTGGTCCACCAGTAACACGCCCAGTACCCAGTACGGTCAGTCTGGCCCTGCCATTGACCAGAAGTCTGCATGTGGCTGAAACTTCCTGTTGTGGTAGCCATTACTTACAATGATGGTTAGCGAAGGTACCTCTTGCAAAAAGGCTTTGAAAGCATAACAGCATAACATTTCTGCCTAAGGAGGCATCTATGATCAGCTTAATATTTACATTGAATTCAGATAAATGAAAATGTACGAGGTCTGCAGACTGGCCTGGTTAAACCGAAGTGCTACATCGAGAACTCCATCAGCCTCTGTACTTCATTTTTAAGGCCTCCGCAGACCTAACCTATACAAACACAGGATATTAGTATATTAGTATGCACACTTTTATTATGCTTTTGACACGTAGTTGGGCGATTCCTAGACAGCTCATCATCTTCATGGGGATTGCAATGTGACTGCAAACTCATAATTAAATGACAGTACTAAAAAATGCATACAGTCTGAGCACCCATACAGAACCTACTGATTCAATTCCTACAAAAACGGTAACAGCAGAGGCATGACTTCCACCAATGGTGGCTGGTGGATTTTGATAGTGGTGAGGTGGAAATTTTATGCGCAAGTATAACGTGAGAGCGAGCGGAGCGAATGAGCCCAAAGTGCAAAAGGAGGATCCATTAGGATTCTCCCCCACAAGAATATTTGGAAAAAAATGGATTCAAATGATGGAGTTTACTCCACATATTCACTACAAATTGTTGAAAAAAAGGGATCCTCAAACTGGTATGCTTGCAAAATTACCACTGAGCCAAGCACATCCAACCAGCAGAAATAGGCACTCTAAGGGCCTAATTTAGATCTTGGCAGGTGTGTTACTACGTCACATCAGCGGCGGATATCCTGTCTGCCGAAATATATATACAATGGGATATAATGGGATTTATATTTCGGTGCACAGGATCTTCGCCACCCTCGTGACGGAGTAACCAGTCCGCCAAGATCTAAATCATGCCCTAAGTGTTTCCTACCTGCCAAATATCTCTGCCTCTTTACTGTATTGGTTGATCAAGTCATCAAGGCCCACACCATTAGTCACACCATACATGACAAATAATTTAAAAATCAAATGGGGAAAGACAGATCCATCCATTACATTTTATCCTTGAATTTTTAGTATTAGCCAGACAAATAGAAATAATATTTCATCAACCCTCCTGGTCACATATTGGAGCAATCCTTGGTGCGTACGTGCTGCTGTTCCTCCCTCTCACCCCCTTAGTCATCCTCGTCCACGACTAGGGGGACTCTCAGGATCTCTCCTGCCCGTAGCACCAGCTCCTTCATATGGCCCTGGCTCCAGCCAAGATATGTATTTTTAGCAAGTGGAGCTCTCCGTACCTTCATCCCAGGAAGACTGGTTGGTGGTAATGATCCAAACTGCCTCGCACAAACATGTCACTTACAACTTACAGGACCAGGCTTCGGTATTTATGCAGAAGTGGGTGCCTTTCTTCTATGACTAGGGCACGAACAGGTACTCTGAACCAGGCCCTCCATCCCCTTGAATCACAACCGACCCTCACTGCATTTCCAGATGACCGCCACCTCTCCCCCTCTTTTCACCACCCGCACAACGATGATTGAGGTGCAAAACATGTACAAACCTTTTGGGTGGAAAGCAGAGATGTAATAAAAGAGACTGATGTGGTTTACATAAGCATGTAAAGGCACTGAGGGTAATGCCCTCAGTGCCCTTACATACTTATGTAAAGAAACTGAGGGGTATGCAGTCCAGTGCATACCCCTCGGTGCCCTTACAATAGTATGTAAGGGGACCGAGAGGTATACAGTGCACTCCAGTGCAGTGTATACCCCTCTGTGCCCTTACATAAGCATGTAAGGTCACTGAGGGGTATGCACTGGAGTGCATACCCCTTGGTGCACTTAAATACTTATTTAAAGGCACTGAGGGGTATGCAGTGCATTCCAGTGTAGTGCATACCCCTCAGTGCTGTTACATACTTATACATGCACCACTCTATATCCCCTCTCTCAAACTGTGTTTAATTTCTTTAATAGCGCTACTCATCCCAATGTAGAGTGTCAGAGAACATTACATCATACACAAATGAGAGAGACAATGAATCATAAAAGTGTGTAAATCAATATATAGGAAAGAAAATAGGGACTACAAGGTGTGAGAGTTGCATTGCATCCATACCGATGGGCATTCAAAATTAGGAATGCATGGCCTGGAGAAATGCAAACTTGGGATTTAGAACATAACACTTAGGGGCCGATTCCGAACCGGGTCGGAAAGCACTCCAACTGAGCCAAATCCGGGTTGTTTTCCGACCGAGCCGGAGTCCTGCAGTCCGACTGAGTACGATGCGGCTTTATGCTGCCGGACTCGGTTCGGTCGGACTCCCATAGAAGTCGGAAAATGGGAGCCGGTCGTACGATGCGTACATGGGCTCCCATTGACTGAATGGGTACGTCGTGTACAAGTGTGCCCCCTACAGTGGGTACGCGTCGGTGCCATCCGCACCGTACATGCCTGTGTTGGGGAGACACATGGGTCTCCCCCAGTGTCCGAGTCATAGGACTGCGGGTGACAGGGGGTCTGACACGGACCCCCAAAGGCAATCAACCGGACAATTTGTGAGCCGGACACTCCGGCTCGCACAGGCTGTCCAAGGCGTGCATCGTACTGGCTCGGTCGTGAATCGCATCCATTGCACGCCACGGTTAGCTTACGACCAAGACGTATGGAGCGAGTCGGACCCGGAAAAGACTCGGTCGGGAAATTTCATGTAACTCGCATCTTACTTGCTCACTCGTACAGCTGTACGAGTCGGCCGGAAAACACGCGTACTGCTCGTAGTTTTTCCGGCCGTATCACGTTCGGTGCCCTTCCGACCCGGATCGGAATCGGAACCAATGAAAGTAATTTAAAGCATAACACAATGACTGGGGTTGTCGTTAATAATAAGAATGTATTACATTTTTGCTTTTTTTTACCAATCCTAGACTAATGAAAGTTTGTGTAAAAAAATATAAGGTTCTGAATCTGTGCTTTGCAGTTTGCATGCAGCTGTTTGATGATAGCTCATAGCTCACTGTGCTATACTCATGAACTGCAAGTAACAACAGGCTGTCTGACAAAAGCAGCAACCCATTGAGTTATTCACATAAAATATAATCATATGACCGAAAGTTTTTTTTTCAGTTTTATAAAGTGCAAACACGACCCAAAGGCATTAGATCGCTTAGTACGCACTGGAAGAATAAATGATTTGCCCAGAATCACAGGATGTTGAGCTGAGCCCAGACTCAAACCTGGCTCCCCAGCTGCAAAGTCAGCAGCTCTGGCCTTTACGCCACATCCTCTCCATGCTATATGGTGTGACTTTGCAGAAGGCACATTAATTCTGCTCCCCACTGTGGGGTGAGTCAAAACTGCAACAGTGGCATAACAAAGTCTTAGGGGGCCCCCCTGTAACGTATGGTTAGGGGGCCCCATACCTTCATTCTGACTGACAACAGTCATGCCCAATGTTTAACTTCGTGCCGCACAGAACTCAACTTCATGAATTTTATGATACTACTCTCATAAATGAAATACTGATATTCCTGAGTGATCAACATACACTGTAGTTAGAGTGACTACAGAGCACACTAAAAGACGGTTTCAGTGTTCTTCATTTTCCCAATGGGGTTGATGTGCTGACAGTGTGTGTCCCAGTTATTTCAGAAACTTAAATCAACAGATATCCTACGGGTATTTAGCAGGCTATTCTGTAAAGCAAGAAATGCAAATGAAATCCACTACAGAAGCATCATTTCATAATAGAATAGTAGCAAACCTGGTGGTGTTATTCAGTGACAGATTCCTTCCAATATAAACTTTGCTTGAATATTTTAGGGTGCTCTAATACTCTAGGTTGTCTAATAATCAAAATCTCAAAGGAGCCAAACAACTCTCATGGATCAATAAAAAAAGGAATGTTCAATGTTCCAGTCTTTTTGCTTGGTAACATATTGGGCTATATTTACAAGAACGTGTGATAACTACAGCAAGAGCAGCATAACGCAACTTTCAATATCGCAGCCTAGCGCAGGAAAATAACCCCGTGTCAACGTGGAATTCACAACAAGGGGGCAGATTCTGATGTCAGATGGACTCAGGTCCGTCCGACATCGGTAAGGAGCCGTAACCGACCGACCTGCTGTCATCAGTTACTGCCCTCCAAGTACGAAGTGACCAAACAGGGTTCAGTCGCACTCGTATACTTCACAATGCAAGCATGCATTCCGAGCGGAATGCATGCTTGCATTGTGAAAAGCAGGGGTGCAGTTCATCCCTGCACCCTGTGGCCCGGCACCCCAAGGTGCCTACCACCGGGTGCAGGGATCCACAGAGGGTCACCATAGGTGCCCCCAGGCCGCCATTTGGCAGCCTCGCACCCATGGGGGCCCTACTGGGGCCCCCAAAGACAGCTTCCGACTGCCTTTTCGTGCCGGCAGTGAAAAACTCCCATCGTACTCGCTCGGTCGTAAAGAGGAGGCCGGGGGAGTACTGAGGGATTTCCGGACGGCGGACGGGCTCTCTGAGCCTGTCGTCAGCCATCCGGAAATCCGAGTCAGATTGCTTTCCGACCGGGCCCATCGGAATGGCTTGGTCGGAAAGGAATCCGGCCCACACGTTTCGATTCGGAGCCCTTCCGGCCAAAATCGGAAATGGGCCCCAAGGCATTAGCACGCAATAGCCACCAGATAACGCGGACAATGTCCACGATACAACCACCCCGACGGAGATAAAAACGCAAACCACAACACCAGAAAAGCTGTGATGATCCCTTCCGCGATGAGGAAAGCAGGGATAAGCAGCACGAGGGCAGCAATACTCATGCACACTGCGTGAACAAGCACAAGAACAGCATACGGAAAATGCCACTGACCAAAATACAGCAACAGCCGAGTACCACGGATGCACCCTTGCCAACTGCAGAGGACAACATGCACCCCACAACATCCAAGCACCGTGGAAGGACAGAACCGACAGGCACACCACATGAAAGAGACCAGTGGTAGTCAAATCGGAGCCGCTGGAGCGACACACCCACCGTGCAGCATATGCACATAAGCAGAAGTGCACCTCGACATTGGCAACATCCCGGTACAAACAGCAACCCCTCCACAACTGAACACAGGACACAACCAGGCAAATCACATCTGTAACCCCAGGGATATGTAACATGACAATGCACAATTCCAAACGTTAACCTGCAAAAATGTTTAATTCACACATGCAGTGCAATTGCACATCTATTACTGTCCCATGATTGCCACGGACCGACACAATGTGACGTGCTCATGAGAAGTAGGTATCAATGATGTAGTTCCTACGGGTCATTCCTGCCGCAGCTGCAGTGGGATGTGGCCCACCTGCCCCATCACCATCATCATCGTTCAGTACCTCTGGTACTGGGATCCATGGGGCCCTGGTGAGAACACAGATGTTGTGCAACACACAACATGCAATGATCTTCTTGCACACGACGTCTGGGCTGTACAGGAGATTCCCACCTGTGCAGTCCAGGCACCTGAAAAGTGACTTCAACATGCCAAATGTGCATTCAACGATGCCCCTGGTGCGTATGTGGGTGGCATTGTACTGTCGGAAGATGAAGGAATCGTGCACACTGCCTGGGTAGTTGGCAACGACATTGGTGAAGTGTCCCTAGTGGTCCACTATTGCCTGCATATTGATGGAATGCGTGTGCTTTTTGTTGTGGTAGTGGTGTGCAGTATCCGCAGAGGGCACAAGTGGAATATGTGTGCAGTCACTTGCCCCCAACATGGCCGGGAATCTGGCTATGGCGTAGAAGCCTTGCTTTGTCTCCAGCTGTTCCTGCGCAGTGTTGGAGAAGTGAAGGTACTGAGGTATGAAGCTGAGGATGGCATCCAGGACAGGTATAATAAACTTTGATAGGGCTGGCTGTGAGACTCCTCCGACTCTGGCAGTTTTTGGTTGGAATGTCCGAGAGGCCAATAGGTACAGCACAGCCAGCAGCTTTGTCTGAGGTGGGATGTTGGTTCTCTGCTGTGTTGGTACCGTCAGCCTGTGGGCGATGTGTGTCATGATGCGGAGAATGGTTGTCCTTTTGAGCCTGTAGTGGGCAATGATTTCCGCGGGCGTTAGTTCTGTGAGGGTGGTGCGTTTTTGGTAGGCCCGCTGTCTTACTCTACGCTGCCTCTGTGGTGGTCGGGGGGGAGTGCGGGTCCGGGGGTTGGTGGCGGTCCAGGGGGTTGTGGCTGTGAGTGTTGTGGCCCTGTTGGGGCTCCAAGCTGCATGATGAGTAGCTCCATGGCATTGTTTGTTCTTCGGGTATGGTTGTGTGCGGGGCTCAGTAGCCAACTGCAGGTAGGCGTCCGTCTTTACACATGCTTGAATACCTGCGGCCACCGCGGCTTATTGCCAGTTTTCGCAGTTCTGTCAGTTCATTGTGAAAGTGGTGTTGTTGTTTTTTCGTGTGTTTTTGCACAGGTACGCCTACTCTGCATCTCATTAGAGTTAGTTGGTGGTGTCCGCCGTGGTGTTAGATTTTGGGGCAGTTATCGCGGGAATACTGGAGATGTCTGCGGTTTGCACCTGCATGTGAATGGGGTGTTAAATATATCTCCACTTTTGTTGCGTTAAGGTGGAGATAAATCAGAGATAAGCCCTTGTGAATATGCCCCATTGTTCTTTTGACTGCACAAAGTGCCTTGGCTAGTGTATGCTATGGATTACCCTTATTGAATGATCTTGCAGTTTCATGCAGCAGTTTTAGTTGTCTGGTTACAGACAATGCCATGATACTATGTTGCACATCACCAAATACAGCAAATATTGCTATTTAATCTCCATCCATCTTGCCACAGTGCTACACCATGCACTTAATATGGTTTAAAGCAATGAGAGAGCAACATATGCAGATAGTTTACAGCAAAATACACAGCACAGATATTTAGAGGTGCAACTATCCTTCATTTTCTGGGTCAGCTTGAAATGCATAATTAGGTGCCGATCACGATCCGGTAAAAACCGGGTACGAACCGTCGGACGGAGCACAATCTCCGCCCGACGCGTACCCGGTCGTCAATTTTCACAAACAAGGAATTACGATTCGCACGGGTACACCATCACCGTACGAATCGTAAAAAAGCCCGACCGAACCAAAAAACACCTACCAATGCGATCCGGGAAAGCGCCGACCTGACGTCGGGACGCTCGCAGCCAGCCATTCACGACCCAGGAATCACGATTCGCACCGACGTCACCCCGCACGGTGAATATTTTGCGGCAGCCAAAAACTGCCGGGAAATCAGGACGACGCGAACAAGGACCACCAGTACGCGACGGACAGACAGGACGACGCGAACAAGGAGGACCAGTACGTGACGGACACACAGGACGACGCCACCAAGGAGGACCCGTACGCGACAGGACGACGCGATCAAGGAGGACCCGTACGCGACAGGACGACGCGAGCAAGGAGTACCAGTACGCGACGGACAGACATGGACTCGAACCTACGAGTCATCCCTGCCCTCATAGCAGTACACCTCCTCTACAGGTTACGACGCAGACGCCGCAGAAGGTCAGAATAACTAAGGGAGGGGGGAAAGTGGGGTGGGGTGGGGGTGGCACGACCAGGGCAGGCCACAAAACAACCACATAAGTCACACACCACACATGGCCTGGACATACCTGACTCCCATGCCCTGGTCACCACGAGGGGGTGGGGGCGTGTCCTGATAAGCCAGCGACCTCCACAACGGAAGTCCGTCACCACGCGAACCGGCAACACAACCAGACAGGTACGTCCCGTACCCACGCCTGAAGAGCGTGGGTACGAGTCGGACCACGCCACACACGTCACCCCAACAATGGCGGGACGGATCGCACCCACGTGGCAAAGGCCTGGGTACGGGCCGCACAAACATCACATAGCGTGGGGACGGATATGTACGGACCCTACCCCCAACCCGTATGCAAGGAGCGTACCCCCCAGCCCAACAGTGTAAGTACGACCCGTACCCCCACCCGCGTATGCATGGAGCGTACCCCCCAGCCCAACAGTGTAAGTACGACTCGAACCCTCACCCGCGTATGCAAGGAGCGTACCCCCCAGCCCAACAGTGTAAGTACGACCCGTACCCCCACCCGCGTATGCATGGAGCGTACCCCCCAGCCCAACAGTGTAAGTACGACCCGTACCCCCACCCGCGTATGCATGGAGCGTACCCCCCATGCCAACAGTGTAAGTACGACCCGTACCCCCACCCGCGTATGCAAGGAGCGTACCCCCCAGCCCAACAGTGTAAGTACGACCCGTACCCCCACCCGAGTATGCAAGGAGCGTACCCCCCATGCCAACAGTGTAAGTACGACCCGTACCCCCACCCGCGTATGCAAGGAGCGTACCCCCCAGCCCAACAGTGTAAGTACGACCCGTACCCCCACCCGCGTATGCATGGAGCGTACCCCCCAGCCCAACAGTGTAAGTACGACCCGTACCCCCACCCGCGTATGCATGGAGCGTACCCCCCATGCCAACAGTGTAAGTATGACCCGTACCCCCACCCGCGTATGCATGGAGCGTACCCCCCATGCCAACAGTGTAAGTACGACTCGAACCCTCACCCGCGTATGCAAGGAGCGTACCCCCCAGCCCAACAGTGTAAGTACGACCCGTACCCCCACCCGCGTATGCAAGGAGCGTACCCCCCAGCCCAACAGTGTAAGTACGACCCGTACCCCCACCCGCGTATGCATGGAGCGTACCCCCCATGCCAACAGTGTAAGTACGACTCGAACCCTCACCCGCGTATGCAAGGAGCGTACCCCCCAGCCCAACAGTGTAAGTACGACCCGTACCCCCACCCGCGCATGCATGGAGCGTACCCCCACCACACCAGTGTAAGTAGACTCGTACCCTCACCTCGAATGCATTGAGCGTATCCCCACCGTGTATGTTCCAAGCGTACATATCCTGAAATCGGAGGTGTGTGTGCAGAGTCCACCCAGCAGTGCCCTGAGACAGGAGGGGTGTGTGCAGAGTCCTCCCAGCAGTGCCCTGAGACAGGAGGGGTGGGTGCCTATCACTCCCAGCAGTGCCCTGAGACAGGAGGGGTGTGTGCAGAGTCCTCCCAGCAGTGCCCTGAGACAGGAGGGGTGGGTGCCTATCACTCCCAGCAGTGCCCTGAGACAGGAGGGGTGGGTGTGGAGTCCTCCCAGCAGTGCCCTGAGACAGGAGGGGTGTGTGCAGAGTCCTCCCAGCAGTGCCCTGAGACAGGAGGGGTGGGTGCCTATCACTCCCAGCAGTGCCCTGAGACAGGAGGGGTGTGTGCAGAGTCCTCCCAGCAGTGCCCTGAGACAGGAGGGGTGTGTGCAGAGTCCTCCCAGCAGTGCCCTGAGACAGGATGGGTGGGTGCCTATCACTCCCAGCAGTGCCCTGAGACAGGAGGGGTGTGTGCAGAGTCCTCCCAGCAGTGCCCTGAGACAGGAGGGGTGTGTGCAGAGTCCTCCCAGCAGTGCCCTGAGACAGGAGGGGTGGGTGCCTATCACTCCCAGCAGTGCCCTGAGACAGGAGGGGTGTGTGCAGAGTCCTCCCAGCAGTGCCCTGAGACAGGAGGGGTGGGTGCCTATCACTCCCAGCAGTGCCCTGAGACAGGAGGGGTGGGTGTGGAGTCCTCCCAGCAGTGCCCTGAGACAGGAGGGGTGTGTGCAGAGTCCTCCCAGCAGTGCCCTGAGACAGGAGGGGTGTGTGCAGAGTCCTCCCAGCAGTGCCCTGAGACAGGAGGGGTGGGTGCCTATCACTCCCAGCAGTGCCCTGAGACAGGAGGGGTGGGTGTGGAGTCCTCCCAGCAGTGCCCTGAGACAGGAGGGGTGTGTGCAGAGTCCTCCCAGCAGTGCCCTGAGACAGGAGGGGTGGGTGCCTATCACTCCCAGCAGTGCCCTGAGACAGGAGGGGTGTGTGCAGAGTCCTCCCAGCAGTGCCCTGAGACAGGAGGGGTGGGTGCCTATCACTCCCAGCAGTGCCCTAAGACAGGAGGGGTGGGTGTGGAGTCCTCCCAGCAGTGCCCTGAGACAGGAGGGGTGTAACACATGTGTGTGAGGCCAGAATTATCCACATGCATACTGGCTACAAGGGAACATGTCCCCATGAACTCATGTCAACAGACTCCACACACAAGTACAGTGATCACCAAGGATGCCACGATTGTTGCAGGTGGACACATGGCCCTGCATGCATGGCCAAAGTAGAAGGGCTCCGTCACACACACAGCTCATGTAGACACAGCTCTGCGCTAAACATTGGGAACACCCTGCAGGGAAGAAAGCTGGGTACACAGAGGAAGGAATACACCCTGGGACAAGTGCACCATGCAGTAACTGCTTACATGAACAAAGAAAGTTAGCCAACACCTTGTGATGGCACACAGATCCCAGGGTCCCACCAATGAGCAGTACACTACTACACATCCCACACACCAAAACCCTTACACACCACCCAAAACCATGTAGCAGCCCCACCAACACCAATACCAGCATAGCAGTAGTGTGATAATGAAAATAAAAGTAAGCTTTATTCAGCATGAGCACAATGTCCGTGGATCGCAGGCAGTTCAATCTTCACAAAGCCCATAGGGCAGTCAATGATTCTCAGCTGGATGGGGGACACAGTGGGATGCGTGTCCCCTACCTTGCCTGCACAGTCAAATGGCATCGTCTTCCACACTGGTGAGGGCATCGGGGGGGGGAAGCAACAGGCACCGCAGGGACATCAGGGCAAAGGGGCGGCGTTGTGGGTGCAGGGATGGAGGACTCCACCACAGGGGGTGGGGCAGGGCCAAAGGCGGAGGCCAGGATGGCACTACACACCTTTGCAAGGTCCTCCAGGGAGTCCCCTGCACCCGAAGGGACCTCAGGCCCCAAGGAGGGGGGGGGGGGTCAGAGGGATGGGTCGCAGCGCCACTGGGGGAGGGTGGAGACAGGGGGGGAGACTCAACCACCCTGACCGGGGACCTCCTTGACCGCTTGCGTGGTGGTGTAACCGTGGGGCTCAGGGACAGAGCGGCCATGAAGGAGTCCTTGGGGGAGATGTGGCCAGGAGAGCTGAGGGGAGGGGATTTGGAGGGAGTGGACTGGGTGGAATGCGGACTCCCACTATGGCTGCGTGTCACACGTTTGCCCCCCGACCCAGTGGGTGTGCCTTCCTCACCCTGTGTGTGCGTGTCAGGAGGAGTGCGGTGGACCTTCCCTGCTGGTGTGGTGCCCGTGTCCGTTGATGTGGGTGCATGCCGACGTCTGGGTGTACGTGGGACAGGCATGGGAGTGGGAAGTGTGGATGGGGCAGGGGTAGGTGGGGGGAGGTCGCGCTGCAGGAGACCCACTGCTGCAGTCAGTGTGGAGTCAATGGACCTCAGCAAGTTGCGTTGGTCAGCCTGCGATGAATGAATGCCCTCCAAGAAAGCCTCGATGTTGGTGAGGGTTTTGCCGTGGGCATGGAGGACATTAAGGATCGCAGCCTGACCAACCTGCAGTTGCCGCTGGATGTCCACAGACTCTGCATTGGCGGCAGCAGTGGAGACAGGGGCAGGGGGTGCGGTGCCTGGCAGGAAGGAGACATGCTGTGACCGGGCACGCTGGGAAGGGACACGAGCAAGTGGGAGGCGGCTGATGGAAACTGAGGGGGCGGTGCGAGGTGTTGTTCCGCTGTCAGCTGCTGGTGCAGCCTCCGCCCACTCGGAGACATCGTCCTCGGACCTGTCAGCTTCGTAGTCTGATGTGCCAGTCGACAGGTCCTCGGCCACACTCTCCTCCGCCTCTGTCCCACTCGATGTGCCAGACCCGATGTCACGGCTGGCACTGGTGCTCGGTCCCTCCGCCTGGTCTGTGTCCATGTCTCCCTCTGTGTCCCCCGACGATGCTGTGGGCAGGGTGGAGAGACAGAAATTAATCAGACACCTGTACACATCTGTCACATGAGTCCAATCTACATAGGTAACATTGCATAGCCTGAAAAGGAAGATCCCTAACATCTACTGAACAGGGTACCGATGTAGGGCATGAAACACACAGTTGGTTGAGCCACCATGCCACTGAAATACCATGGAGAGCATGAGACAATAGCTAAAGACAGGAAACGGAGTCTGACATAGCACCCAGGCCCTGGGGACAATCCAGCACTGCATCTGCACCACACAGCGTTGGCGAAAATACCGATGACCAGGGACCATATCCATGAACTTGAGACACATGCTGCATAGGTAATGCTGAAAACATGCCCAACATGACTCGGTCACTGCACATTGCGTGTGTGTCCAGACACATCACACACTGCCCAGACCCGGCAAGTGGAAATCAGGATTTGACACATAGGCATTGCCCGCCCCAACAAGACCCTACACGAGGCAAATTGTTGAGACACAGGTGGCACCAACATCTCATAGTCTGGGTGATACACACAGGGGCAGGCAAAAAGCAAGATTGGATGCCAAACAGCCAAGGTGCGCCTATACAAATAATGAGGTACCAGTGCCCATCCTCAGATGAGTATAACAAGACACACAGGCACTGGCAACTGTGAGTATGAAGAAGGACAATCAGGTCAGGCTGCACAGTGGACACCTGTACAAAATAGCACGTCTATATACATGGTGACAGGGGACAATGGCACAGAGCACAACCTACGCTGTAGACACTGAGATTGGCCACGTTTATGATGACACATACACCACTGAGGAAAAGGTGCCCCAGGGGACAGTAGTGGGCACGCAACTACATGCTACAGAATGGTAATGACTGCAACACACGTCACCATCCCTGCACTATGTGTATCGCACACTCATGCACATCATGTCACAGGCCACTACATAGGACATGCGCGCTGTAAGGCATGACACATGAGAGACCAACTCCCATGTCTGGAGTCAGCATCAGTGCCAACTGACATGGAACCCACATGCAGTGAACTTGACAGTGCACAGGCAAGGTCCCACAACCTGTTACACACCACCCCCACACATGATGCTACAGTCATTGTTCTCGTGGACAAAGCGCCACCCTACATTACCTTGTGAAGGAGTGACTACACACAGACCAGGGAGCACATTGCAAGGAGGGGAAGGGTGGCAGGGGCACAGCGCTATACTGGGGCAAACAGGATCTGCACAGCACCCTTAAACCCTGCCAGTGAATTCATGCTACTGTGCCCTTACAAATGCCGGTGACACACAACAAACACACATGTACCTACCCCCTTCCGGCTGCTGCATCGCCTGTAAGCGCCTCTCCAGGTCTGGAAAGACCACCGGCAGCACACGCCTGTGGAGGTGGCTCAGACGGCGGCGGCCGCGGTTCTTGTGGCTCTCAGGTGAGTCCCCCAGCAGGAGCCGTGCAATCCTCCGCGTCCAGCACCGGATATCCTGCCAGCGTTTCCTCACCTGGGGCAGGCTCCGCCTCCGACCATCCACACCCCTCACGGCACTGACGGCGGTCAGCCAGATCTGCTCCTTGGCAGTGGCGCCTACCTGTGAGGAGGAACAAGTGACACCACATCAATACACCAGCCACATGTCACAGAGAGACATATGGGTACAAATTAGCTGGTTACAACAAGGCATGTCATGCAGCCAACGCATTGCACCTTTGTCATAGGGACATCATCCCCTGGTGAGGGAAAAAGCAGTATGTGCCACAGTGGGTACACAGGTGGAATGATGGCAATGTCACAATCAATGATCAAGGCTCACACTGTGCATCACACCCACCCCTCCTGTCTCAGGGCACTGCTGGGAGTGATAGGCCCCCACCCCTCCTGTCTCAGGGCACTGCTGTGAGTGATAGGCCCCCACCCCTCCTGTCTCAGGGCACTGCTGGGAGTGATAGGCCCCCACCCCTCCTGTCTCAGGGCACTGCTGTGAGTGATAGGCCCCCACCCCTCCTGTCTCAGGGCACTGCTGGGAGTGATAGGCCCCCACCCTCCTGTCTCAGGGCACTGCTGTGAGTGATAGGCCCCCACCCCTCCTGTCTCAGGGCACTGCTGGGAGTGATAGGCCCCCACCCCTCCTGTCTCAGGGCACTGCTGGGAGTGATAGGCCCCACCCCTCCTGTCTCAGGGCACTGCTGGGAGTGATAGGCCCCCACCCCTCCTGTCTCAGGGCACTGCTGGGAGACATCAGGCACCCCCCCCCTGGGACCCCCCGACAGTACATGGCATGTGTGTTACACCTGGACGCAATGGCAGAAGTCACAGTCACAACATAGGGACAGTCTGTGGCAGTGGCCTATGCACTCACCTGATACCCTGGTCGCCCATACAGCATGGAGTACTGTGGGAGGATCACATCCAGCAGAGCCATGTTCTCCTCCAGGGTGAATGGCTGTGTCCTCTCCACAGCCCTTGACATGGTTCCAGGGAATCAGTCGCAGCAGCTGGGTCGACGAATGCAAAGATGTGCAGGCAAGTGCTCCCTCATGGGACCTGGCTGCCTTATATGTGCCCTTCTGCCCAGTCTCATGCACAGGAGTACAGAGTGATTGGTCACTCACATTTGCATCCTATGTTTCCACCAATCACTTCAAACCTAGCAGTCTGTGGGTTCTCTATCGGTTTCATTCTCCTGCATGATGTCAGCCCCACAAACACATTGCAACAAAGTAGAAGAATTCCAACTGACTTCTGCTGTGCACCTTCCAGAACAATTTCGAATTTTGAACTTGGTCTCCATGACAACCAGCATGCATGTAGGCCTTAATACTTGTCCCCTATGTAATTTGGAGCATCACACACAGGTACGATGCGTTTCGGGGCCCTAGGGCACCCCAAATGCATGGCAACGGCCCGTACATGCATGCCTACGCTCTCCATCACTATGGGTCTGCACGCGTATGCGTACCCGTAGTGTTACGGACCGTACACACGCATGTACGCTCTCTATCACTATGGGTCTGCACGCGTATGCGTACCCGTAGTGTTACGGACCGTACACACGCATGTACGCTCTCTATCACTATGGGTCTGCACGCGTATGCGTACCCGTAGTGTTACGGACCGTACACACGCATGTACGCTCTCTATCACTATGGGTCTGCACGCGTATGCGTACCCGTAGTGTTACGGACCGTACACACGCATGTACGCTCTCTATCACTATGGGTCTGCACGCGTATGCGTACTCCTAGTGATATTGAGCGTACATGCGAGTGTACGGTCCGTACCACTACGGGTACGCATACGCGTGCAGACCCATAGTGATAGTGAGCGGAGATGCGAGTGTACGGTCCGTACCACTACGGGTACGCATACGCGTGCAGACCCATAGTGATAGTGAGCGTAGATGCGAGTGTACGGTGCGTACCACTACGGGTACGCATACGCGTGCAGACCCATAGTGATAGTGAGCGTAGATGCGAGTGTACGGTCCGTACCACTACGGGTACGCATACGCGTGCAGACCCATAGTGATAGTGAGCGTAGATGCGAGTGTACGGTCCGTAGCACTACGGGTACACATACGCGTGCAGACCCATAGTGATAGGGCCGTACACACGCATCTACGCTCACTATCACTATGGGTCTGCACGCGTATGCGTACCCGTAGTGCTACGGACCGTACAAATGCCTGTACGCTCGCCATCACGATGGGTACACATACGGCAGCACTCCCACAGTGATTTGGGAACATGCACAGGCCCTCTCAGCAGCAGTACGGCGGTTTTTACACATCACTGTGGTGATAGGCGACACACATGTAGGAATAGGGCGGACATACTTGTCCATGGATGGACATACTTGTCCAGGAATGGACATCAAGGCATCGTCTGTGCATTACTACATGTGTGGGGCACAGGTGTCACAGGCTGTGATGTGGAACATGCCTCCTGAGTGGAGAAGGCACCAGATGTATGATGAGATGTGTACATGTGTACTGTGTGAGGGTGCAATGTGTGCCAGGCATGCCCTTGACTCCTTTGACATGTGTGCATGTGGGACTGCGCACTTGGGGTGAGCGTCACTGGCATGGCACGGACACCAACACACGGAAGTGTCCCATGATGCCCGGTACAGGGGTCATGACACATGACTTGTCACTACCCACAGTGCACAATGTGACTATGTCATATATGTGTCCTGGATTTACATCAGGTTGATGTTGTAGCACCCTCAAAAGCTGCAGCCGTTGCAGCAACCAACATGTGGCTGTGTGTAGATTGTCATTGCACACTGTTCCCAACACCATGCCACATGTGTTATCGGATGTGAGGTGCACATGTATGCATGGGACACGGAGTAGCGTGACAAGGCCATGTCAGCAAACTCACAAGGAATGTGTGGTGAGTCATGACATGTGCACCTTCATGGCAAGGTGTGTGGGCTGGACTAGTGTAATGTCATGTGACCTGTGGCTCCAGTGTCCCGCTACCAGTCTCTGCAATCGGCATCACACTTCTGCTGATGTGTGGGTGTATGTCACTCCTGTCTTGCGTCGGGCAGTGCACTTGCACTGGGACACAGCTATTTCCATGGCGTGGCATGGGGAGGTTCTCAATCACCGTGTGTAGCTGGGTCTTGGAAGGAGTGTCACCTTGCATCCATACGTGTCCTGGGCATGTAGCACATGCCTGACTCCCTATGTGGCATGTGTGTATTGCCAGATTTACATGTGCTCAGTAGACATGAGTTGTTCTCGTAGTGCACTCTCTCTTCCTTGTCACTTCCAAATTACTGCAGAGCGCCTCCTGTTGCCCGAAGAATTCCAGACTTGGCTACCATGCAGGAGAATGACAGGATCCGGCTCTACCGCTTCACCCAACCGTTGATTCTGGAGCTGACGGCGAGACTGGCACCACACCTGCAACCGCAGCACAGGTATCCTACGGCACTGACACCCCAGCTGAAGGTAATGGCTGCCCTACATTTTCTGGCCACGGGTACCTTCCAAAATACCATAGCTCATGTTGGTGGCATGTCCCAGAGCATGTTCAGCGGTGTGCTGCATGATTTCTTGGAGGCCATGTTGATGCACCTGGATGACTTCATCAAGTTCCCAACCCCTGAACAGATGACTGTGGTCAAGTGTGGATTCTATGCCCTGGGAGGGATGCCCCATGTCATTGGGTCCATAGATGGGGCACATGTAGGTTTGGTACCACCACACGCACGGGAGGTGGCGTACCGCAATCGGAAGCACTACCACTCCATCAATGCCCTTGTGGTGTGTCTGTCCAATATGGTGATTTCACATGTCTGTGCTCGTTTCCCAGGATCAGCACACGATGCCTACATCATGAGGCGTAGCGGGATGCCTGATATGATGATGCAGCTGCGCAACGAACGGGCATGTGTTGTTGGTGGGTACAGTCTGTCTGTCCTGTATTCTGTATAGCCGACCAGCACGACCGCTACACCAGTTCTAACGATGTCCATGTGCTTCCCATGTAGGGGACGCTGGCTATCCCAACATGCCTTGGCTGCTGACACCTCTCCGCAACCCCATCACGCCGGCCCAGCTCCGCTATAACACCGCCCATGGCCGGACAAGGCGAGTGATAGAGAGGACGTTTGGCATGCTGATGAGCCGATTCCGGTGCCTCCACAAGACCGGCGGTGCACTCCCTTATGCCCCGGCGAAGGTCTGCAAGATCTTCATGGTCTGCTGCATGCTGCACAACATGGCAGTTGAAAGAGCTGTGCCACTCATCCTGAATCAACATGACGAGGACCATCCACCCGTGGAGGACGAAGGGCTTGGCAATGGGGCTAGTGATGTGGAGGATGTGGAGCCGCAAGAGGACATCCGGACTCGGCTCATACGCGACTTCTTTGCTTAGTGGTGAGTACCAGGGTCTGAGTGTGCACGCATTGGTCCCCGTGTGGCATGCGTTGTGATGTGTGTCTCCACCTGCATGTATGGCACGTGGGTCAGAGGTGTGTGTGGGTGTGTCACTGGAGTGATGGTGGCAGTGATGGTAGTATTTCCCCAGTCATAATTGTGACCTAGCATGTTGTCATCCATACATGTGTCGAGTAACTGCACATGCAAGTGGCTGTGCTTTTTGTGGCTGACTTCTTGTGTGTCTCTCTTCCCCAGGTACCTGCGCATGCCGTTTGCTGGTTGCATTGTTGTGGCACTGCTATTCCTCATGGATATGACATCGTGGGCTGACTCAGCGTTACAGGCACGGACACGTTTGGAAGTCTCCATGGGGTAAGGGATGCATCTGGGGTGTATTGGGTGTGGCAGTTGTTCACGATGTGTGCACACTGGCCCGGTCGGGGTTTGGTTCCTCTGCAGACATGTGGCATCCCCATGGGACACGACATGCAGCTGGGTACACCTGAATAGATGGGCTGCCTGGTTGTCAGTCATCAGTGATGGGATAGTGGATTGTGATGATGGCATCAATGTGTGTGACACTGCCCTCGGACATATACGGTTAACATTGTCTTGACATGGCGTGGGACTTCCACATCAGCGGATGTATGGTGTATGGCAGGCTCTCCGTGAGCAGCTGTGGGTGTTTAGCTGTTAGCCGACGCTTGTGTGCCAGTTCCCTGGCTATCACGCATTTGTGCTGCAGAAGGGGGGTGCCAGTGTTGGAGCCACATGTTACTCCACATGATGTGTTCATGTGTACTTCAAGTTGCCTCTGCAATCCCAAGAACATGACTAATAAAGGTGTCCCTATGCCTCCAAGGTGCCTCTTCTCAGTCAATGCTGGTGTGTTGGCACGGTGCATCCTGCATGTCTGGCATGGTATTCCCTGATTGTGGCTATGTGTCAATGTTTCGAGTGGCAAGATGCAAGCTGTGTGTGTGTGCTGAGACTGTGTATTGGGCATGATGTCCATGACTGTGTGGGTATTGTGACATGTGCCATCCCCATGCATCCAACGTTGTCCATGACCCCATTCTCTGCATCCACCGGACTCAAGCTTGCAGGACATGGTTCTGCCACCTGTCTACACATACCTGGGTGCCCCCCAGGACACGGGCCAGGATCCCTGACCTCTGCGCATGACTGTTGCTGTACTCAATGTGTCTGTCAGCACGGTTGTTCGGCCACCCCCTCAGCTGGTTCTGACCATCACGGGTGTGTATGGTGCTCCATGTCTGTCTTGCCTAATAAACTGTGACCCATGTGTCCTGTGCCAGACTCAGGCCCCAGGGTGTGGATGGTTGAAGTGAACAGATGACTCAGGCATGTTTAGACTGTACAAGACACATGTTAGGTAATAATGCTACCAGCAGGCATCTACTCTTAATAGTGTGATTTATTATTGGGGGGGGGGGGGACAAAGTGAGGGGCTTTCCGGGATTAGGGAATCCAAAGTTCAGTAGGGGAGTTGGTGTCCTTGCCATTGGAAATCCTCAGAGTCCATGCCACAGTCTTTGTCAACATTGGTCAGCCAGTGACCAGCAGGGCCATGTGGCAGAGAATGTCTCTTGATGCTGTGATGCTGTTGCTCCAGTGGGCCAGGTGCCAGGCCAGGTGTCCTGGGAGATGGTGATGTAGCAGCCACCCTCACGGTCCTTTCCGTGGACGACCCGGCTTCCTGCGGGGAACCTCAGCAGCACGCCGTGACGACGTCTGGGATGCTCCGTCGGATGTTTCCTCCTCCTCCTCATGATCCCTCCCTGTGGGTGGTGATGTTCTCTGCCTTCTGGCACAGGGAGGGTCGGCCATGGTGTCGGCCATCCGACGGAGTTCAGCGTGAATCCCCTGGGACGCCGTCACTTGCTCAGCCTGTCTGTCCTCCATCCTCCGTTGGTGTAGCTGTAGACAGGCTATTAGCTCCGCATGTTGCTGGGCCTGCTGGACCTTGATCCCCTCGAGGACGGACACAACCTGGGCCATGCCCGTGGTGTCCTGCCGGTATGAGTCCAGGATGTTACGGACATGGGAAAATACCGGATCCCCAGCCAACTGGTCAGGCTCGCGCCTCCGCCGTCCTCCACTCCCACCACCCCTGCCCACTTGCGTCTGGCCTGCACTTGTGGGAACATCGGGTCTCCGGGACCCCTGAGGGGTGGCATTGGCGTTGTCGCCTGCCTCCTCCTGGGTGCCCGGGACACCGTGTCCCTCCTGGCGAGCCTGGCTGCATTGTGGTGTTGGGGCAGGGATCCTGGGTGTCTCCTGGGATGTGGCAGGAGTGGGGGTGGTGGTTGGCACGGTTGTACCTGACGCAGGTGCTGCAGGTGGTTGGACACCAGAGGGGCCAGGTCGGTCGGGGTCGTCCGCAGAGTGGTGAGAGTGGTCGCTGCCGGTGGGATCGGTCTCCTGCAGATCCGGGTCCTGTGAGTGTTCCCCCCCAGTGTTGGGGGGTGCAGCACGACGTTGACCTGTGTGTGAGAGAGAAAATGTTAATTTTGATCCATGCAACATCCATGTTTCATCCGTTACAAAGTTGGCACATTTCCTCTTGGAATTAGGATCTGTCTTGCATTCCACTCACAGTGCACTTGTGCATGGGTGTGTCCCTTGGGCACCAATTTGGCCCCTTTAACTATGTGTGGCACAGTCTTACTTGCTGCGTCAAGTGTGACTGCAGTCAGCAGTGGAGTGTGCATGTGTGGCGAGCCATGCATTTGCGCCTTCCTTGTAGCACTGTACATGTGCACATGGAGTGGATCCACACACTTATATGATGCAGGTGGCTGTCCTTGTGCTCGTGTACAGGTTGTGACATGGCCCTGCGTTTTGCCATGATGAAGAGGGGGGGTTCTGGCACTGGCCACCCTTGTCTACATGCACGCAGTCCACCTGCTGACGAGCAGACATTCCCACACACCAAAGGACTGATTTGCTCTCCCTGTGTCTCCCTCCTTCTCTGTCCCCCTCTCCCTCCCTCTCTGTCCCCCTCTCCCTCCCTCTGTGTGTCAGCCTCCTCCCTCTGTCCATCTTCCTGTGTCTCCCTCCCTCTCTGTCCCCCTCTCCCTCCCTCTCTGTCCCCCTCTCCCTCCCTCTGTGTGTCAGCCTCCTCCCTCTGTCCGTCTCCCTCCCTCTCAGTCCCCCTCTCCCTCCCTCTGTGTCCCCCTCTCCCTCCCTCCGTGTGTCACCCTCTGTCACCTTGGCCCAGATTCCTGGGCACACACTGTTAGCAGATCTTTGAGTGGCCCTTGGCCTGTTGATGTGAGTTTGTTTCTGATCTCCAGGCACCCATTTTGTCTGCTGTGTGTCTGTGCGCTGCTGCTGTGGTGGTGTGTGCTGCCACTCTTTCACAATGTTGGCTGTTCATTAGCTGCTGTCATGTGCAAAACAGTGCCTTCACCCCCATGTGTTGATGCAAGGCGTCCGCCATTTGCTGGCAAGTCATTCCTGTGTTGGGACACAGTGTTTGTCTAGCTGTGACCTAGGCCATATGGGCAGAGGGCATTGTTGTCTGCTTTGGAGTCGCACTATGTGATTCTTGGTGCCCAGCCTCCCGCCATCCGAGTTACCGTGTCATGTGTTGTTGTCTTCTGTGGCCTGTGACTTGACATTGTCCAGCTGGGTGCATGGGGCATGGTGGCAGCAGTGGCATGTGCCTGCTCATGGAGTGTGGTTGAGTCATGCGATGGCTTGTGGTGGTTGCGTGCCTGTTATTAATTTTGGTTGTGGTTGCAGTTCCCCCCATGTGAGGTGCGTTGTTTGTGTACTCACCCGGGTCTCGGAGTCCTTCTACTCCTTCAACTGCCTCCACCGGCAGTATGGCCATCACCCTCTCCTCCCAGGGATGGTACTGTACGGCTCTGCGGGAGGGCCCTCCTCCGGTGGCGTTGGCCTGGTCGTGTTCCTCCTGCCTCTTGGCTCTGACCCTCCTCCGCAGATCGTACCACCTGTTCTGGCAATCCTGCTTGGTCCTCCTGGTGTCCGCAACAGCATTCACAGCATCGACGATGGTCTGCCACATGGCTGTTTTGGCTGCCTGGCTGGTGCTTCTGACCAATGTTCCAAAGATCTGTGGCTCGACCCTGAGGATTTGATCAACAAGGACCTCCAACTCTCGGTGACTGAACTTTGGATTCTTGGTAGTGGGCATGGTGAGGGATGTGGGTGGGGATGGTGTGGGTGTGGGGGGGGTGTGGATGTTGGGGGGGGGTGTGGATGGTTGTGTGTGTGTGTGAATGTGATGAGAGGGTGTTTGTGAGGGTGGTCGTGTGAAGGTGTGCAAGTGTAAGATGTGGTGTTGCTTGTAGTCTGGTTCTGTGGTGTCTGGCAGCAGTGAGTCTGTTGCAAAGGCTCATGGTTTGTGTGTGTGGGCCCTTTTCATTGGTCCATGGGTGGGTGTGGCAGTGTTTGAATTTTGGGTGGGTGTGTTATAAGGAGTGGTGGTGTATTGGGCCTCTGTTTGTTTTTGACAGTTGCAGGTCAGTGATTGTGTTATTTTAGTGGTTGTTGGCCATGTTTAGTGGCTGTGTGCCTTTCGAATGGTGTATTCTTGTGTTGTTTTGTTTTGTCCTTGTTGTGTACGTGCGTTTTGAGCGTGTGTACGGTGTGTACATGGGCCATTTGGTTGTACGATTATGTCCTTGTGTGTGGCTTTGTACGACTCGTACATGCGGTTGTGATGTTGGGGCATGGGGTGCGCTCCGTACTTAGGAGGTTGTGTTGGGGGTGCGCCAGGAACGTACCGGGGTGTAGGTACACGGGGGTATGACACGTACTGGGGTGGGGGTGGGGCTCGAACGTACTGGGGTGTACATAGACGGTGGTACGACACGTACAGGGGTGGGGGGGTGTACATTGACGGTGGTACGACACGTACTGGGGTGGGGGTGTGGCTCGAACGTACTGGGGTGTAGGTACACGGGGGGTACGACACGTACTGGGGTGGGGGTGCGACTGGAACGTACTGGGGTGTACATAGACGGTGGTACGACACGTACAGGGGTGGGGGGGTGTACATTGACGGTGGTACGACACGTACAGGGGTGGGGGGGTGTACATTGACGGTGGTACGACACGTACTGGGGTGGGGGTGCGACTGGAACGTACTGGGGTGTACATAGACGGTGGTACGACACGTACAGGGGTGGGGGGGTGTACATTGACGGTGGTACGACACGTACAGGGGTGGGGGGGTGTACATTGACGGTGGTACGACACGTACAGGGGTGGGGGGTGTACATTGACGGTGGTACGACACGTACTGGGGTGGGGGTGCGACTGGAACGTACTGGGGTGTACATAGACGGTGGTACGACACGTACAGGGGTGGGGGGGTGTACATTGACGGTGGTACGACACGTACTGGGGTGGGGGTACGACTGGAACGTACTGGGGTGTGGGTAGACGGGGCTCTGACACGTACTGGGGTGGGGGTGTGGCTCGGACGTACTGGGGTGTAGGTACACGGGGGGTACGACACGTACTGGGGTGGGGGTGCGACTGGAACGTACTGGGGTGTACATAGACGGTGGTACGACACGTACAGGGGTGGGGGGGTGTACATTGACGGTGGTACGACACGTACTGGGGTGGGGGTGTGGCTCGAACGTACTGGGGTGTAGGTACACGGGGGGTACGACACGTACTGGGGTGGGGGTGCGACTGAAACGTACTGGGGTGTACATAGATGGTGGTACGACACGTACAGGGGTGGGGGGGTGTACATTGACGGTGGTACGACACGTACTGGGGTGGGGGGGTGTACATTGACGGTGGTACGACACGTACTGGGGTGGGGGTGTGGCTCGAACGTACTGGGGTGTAGGTACACGGGGGGTACGACACGTACTGGTGTGGGGGTGCGACTGGAACGTACTGGGGTGTACATAGACGGTGGTACGACACGTACAGGGGTGGGGGGTGTACATTGATGGTGGTACGACACGTACAGGGGTGGGGGGGTGTACATTGACGGTGGTACGACACGTACTGGGGTGGGGGTGCGACTGGAACGTACTGGGGTGTACATAGACGGTGGTACGACACGTACAGGGGTGGGGGGGTGTACATTGACGGTGGTACGACACGTACTGGGGTGGGGGTACGACTGGAACGTACTGGGGTGTGGGTAGACGGGGCTATGACACGTACTGGGGTGGGGGTGTGGCTCGAACGTACTGGGGTGTAGGTACACGGGGGGTACGACACGTACTGGGGTGGGGGTGCGACTGGAACGTACTGGGGTGTACATAGACGGTGGTACGACACGTACAGGGGTGGGGGGGTGTACATTGACGGTGGTACGACACGTACTGGGGTGGGGGTACGACTGGAACGTACTGGGGTGTACCTAGATGGGTGGGGGTATACATATACGGGGGGTACGTGTCGGACGTACGGGGGCTGGGGGGAGTGTTGGGCGCGTATGCGGGCACATGTCTCCATGGTTGCTATGGGTGTTCGGTGCGGACGGTGTTTTTTCCATACGGTTGTACGCTCGGACGCACGGGATGGATCGTGATTCCTCGGTCGGACTTGGATTTTTACGTTTGTAAGGTAAATCGTCCGAGGACGTGTCGGACACATTTTCCGACCCGAGGACGTGTGGGGAATGATTCCCAGTGCGGTTCGTATGGACTTTTTACCATGCGAATCGTGATTGCCAGTTCGTACGGCACTTGTACGATTCGTACGGTAATAAGACCCGATACGAGTCGCACGGGGGAATTTTTTACCGGATCGTGATCGGCACCTTAATCTCAGAGAAGGAATCTGTGGTGAAGTGTTGAGGACCCACGATGGTGGATATAAGGCTACCATCTGATACCTCCTAAAACCTGCACTGAATGGTACACCTCCCTCTTCTACTGTCTTCCCCTGCTCTCTGTAAGCCCTCTTCTCAGGCCCCTCTTTTATGAATTTCCCCATATTGTTCCATCTTTATCTTACACCGTCATTCATTCCCTTCTGCCGCCTTTCCTTTTTCCTGATTACCTGCCTTCTTCCTCTTTGACTTTTGTTCTTCATGTATTTTCATGTATTTTTCTGTGATTTTATTTTTCTTCCATCCTCTTTTTTATTTGTTATTTTTTCCTGTCTCATTTTGCTCTATTCACTCTTTTCTCTTTCATTTCTATCATTCCCAATCATTCTTTTCCTTGCCCTCATCTTATTTGTATTGCCTATAATGTCTCCTTTTTTGGGTCCTGTTACGACTGTGTTCATTACTTTCTTGTATTGTCCTCTATTGGTTGGCTTCTTATTTCCCTTTCTTCTCTTTTGTCTTTCACTTTCTTTTCATACCCTCCAATCTGTCCCCCTCACTGTCCCTTATTGTTGCTTTGGTACACCATTGCTTACATTCTCTCTTTCCTTTCCGCTGTCTTATCAATATGTTGAGTGATTTGTTCCCCTGACCTCTCTGCCTCTTTATCAGGTTATGCTCATCTGCCTGAGTGTTGCGATTGGAGTTGTATTGAGGATAAACTTTGAGGGTCCCATTACTTTCCTACAATGTAGCGTGATACCCCACGGCTACCACTTGGGGTTTCAAGTAATTACATAGTTACAAAATGAAGGCCATATGTGAACATGAAGTAAATGGATTTTATAATCTTTTTTTTTTGTTTTGTTATTGCGTATTATCATTTCTTTCAATATGTGAATGAATTTCAAAATTACTCTATATATAGACCATCAATTGATTAAATATACGATTTGTGATAAACAATGGGATTCGTGATAAACAATGGAATAAAGAATGTAATGTAAAAAAGAGAAAAGACAAGAGAAAGCACAACACCTCTAATAATATAAATACAACTGAAATACAAATAAATATCTACACAAATCAATACCGATATAAAACAATAACAAAAGAAAACACATAATACACATCCACACTTACAACAAACAGATAAAATTCATTAAATATATGTAACTAGAATCTCAATATGTAAGCGACAAATCTGTTCACTGATGATAGATATTGGTTTATTACTTAGTATAGACTAAGGGGCCGATTCCGATCCGGGTCGGAAAGCACTCTGACCGAGCCGGTTCCGGAGTGTTTTCCGACCGAGCCGGAGTCCTGCAGTCCGACCGAGCGAGTACGATGCGGCCGTATGCTTTCGGACTTGGTTCGGTCGGAATCCCATGGAAGTCAATGGGAGCAGGTCGTACGACTCTTACATGGGCTCCCATTGACTGAATGGGTACGTCGCGGAAAATTGCGCCCCCTATAGTGAGTACGCGTCAGTGCCATCTGCACCGTACATGCCTGTGTTGGGGAGACCCATGGGTCTCCCCCTGTGTCCGAGTCGTAGGGCTGCGGGTGACAGGGGGTTCGACGCGGGCCCCCATAGGCAACCACCCGGACTTTTTGCAAGCCAGACACTCCGGCTCGCACAGGCTGTCCAATGCGTGCATCGTACTGGCTCGGTCGTGAATCGCATCCATTGCACGCCAAGGTTAGCTTACGACCGAGACGTACGAAGTGCTTCGGAGTCGTAAACGAATCAGTCGGTGAATTTCATGAGGCTCGCATCGTACTTGCTCGCTCGCACAGCTGTACGAGTCGGGCGGAAAACACGCGTATGGCACGTAGATTTTCCAGCAGGATCGCGTTCGGTGCCTTTCCGACCCGGATCAGAATCGGCCCCTATGTAGTAAAAACTCTTTTTCACACCCATTACTTTCCTAGACAGGTCATTCTAGAGAATAAAGAGGCCCTATGATCTCTGGTGCGCTTGGCAGGTTCAGCTGAGTAACTGAGTTTTAATTAACATCTTGCTCAGTCACTAAATGTGTCCGAAGGGCACAATGGCCCTTGTAGTTTCACCAACTTTGTAGATTGGGGTACAAAGGAGAGGATGTGGTCTGACGGCTAGACTGCCGACTTTGGAGCTGGGAAACCAAGGTTCGAGCTTCTGGGTCGCGTCCACATCCTGTGATTCTGGGCAAATCACTTAATCTACCAAAAAAATGAATGTGTCCTTGTGTTACGTAACCGGTGCTCATGTAAAGCGCTCCAATACCTTTGGGTTGAGTTCGCGCTATATAAATCTTCATTCAAAAAAAAAAAAAAAGGAGGGGAAAGGAGGAATGAAACCCTATTGCAAACCCCCACCCAGGTCAGGGGAGCATATGAACCACCCTTCCGCCTGCCCTTGACACCACTCAGCACACCTTATTAAGGGTTCATGTACCAGAGCAAAGCATTTTCTTAACTGGCGACAAGCATGTATTAAACAAATACATTCTTTTAAAAAGTGGGAGAGACAGCTGGGAGGCTTACGTGTATGTACCTCCGATGTGCCTTCTGCCGGGGCCTCATCCATTTGGGGAATTCTCTGCTCTTGGAACAATGGCAGTGGAGGATTATAGTTCACTGTTCTGCTGACAGTCTTCACTGGCCCCACAAAAGGGCCCCACCCACTATGAAAGGCATGGAAATACAGATTGTGCAGTGGGCCCACTCCAACTCAGCTAGCCTCTCTGCAGAAGCGACAACTGTTAGACTGCATTTTTACTTCTTATGAGGCCAGCTCGGACTGTGGGGGCCCGCAGTGTTGTTTGAAGTGTGTCAACCTGCACTGTGGGGGCTACGGTGGGCCTTTGTTACACCCCTGAACTGCAATTAAGGAATGCTCCCAATCAATCAATCAATCAATCAGCATTTGTAGAGCGTGGCACCAACACCCGTTGGCGTATCTGGGTGCTGGGGTGGGAGGTCTTAGTCGAAAAGCCAGGTCTTGAGGAAAATGCGGGAAGAGGGAAGAAATGAGCAGAAAAAGGCAAAACAGAGGACTGAAAAATGAGTGAGAAGAAAATTTCAAACAGAGTGCAGAAAAATTAGTAGAAAAGACAAAACAGAGGGCAGAAAAATCTGCAGAAAAGGCAAAACAGAGTAGAAGAACGAGCAGAAAAAGGCAAAACGGAGGGCAGAAAAATGAGCAGACAAGGCAAAACAGAGTGCAGAAAATTAACAGAAAAGGCAAAATAGAAGGCAGAAAGATGAACAGAAAAAGACAAAACAGGGGCTAGAAAACAAGCAGATAAGGAAAAACAGAGAAAGTAATGAGCAAGAAATGAGCAAGGGAGTCACAAACAGAAGGCAGCAGGTAGATGGGCAGCAGAGGCTAGGCAGAATGCGGACAAGCTGCACAGGAGGACTGTCGCAGGAGGAGCTGGCAGGGGGGCTTCCTAACTAAAGAAAACTCCAATTTCTCTTTCAGGCACATTATTCACTGAGAATTTCTGGGAAGTGGGGACACGAGGAGCTTTGTAACAACAGATGGCTTTACCTTTTTGTCTGCCAGTTATCGGTATTTGGACAAAATATTGATTCAAAAATATTGAATCGCACAAATATCGAGTTGTTAACATCGTGATACAGAAATATTATGCTGCTGAAATGTAGTCCTAAAATTGTTTGATTTTTTTAAGTTATGTAATATCGTTGTTAAAAATATCTGTGTTGTTAAAAAATATAGCTGTAAAAATATCGTTTTTTCATGATCTTTATGAATTTTAGTTTATATGTGTTATGAATGAATGAAAGTAAATTTATAAACGCGCAACTAAGCCCGGAGGCATCAAGGCGCCTAACCAAAGAAAATCTTAAAAGGCAAATTCAAAACTAGGGGTAGGCTTTGGCAAATAGCCACGTCTTAAGGGCCCTCCTAAAAGCTTGTTTTGAGGGAAGAGATTTAATCTCAGCCGGAAGCGCGTTCCAAAGCTTAGGAGCTAAAATTGAAAAAGCTCTGCCACCCCACTTGGCTCTACGAACACGGGGGACTGATAACAAAAGTTTATTAGTGGAGCGTAGAGTTCTAGAAGGGGTATAAGGGGCCAACAGGTCCCTTAGGCCTCCAGATCTGTTAGTAGCCAGAGCCCCATATACCAGACATAGAGACTTAAACGAAATCCTGGCCTCAATTGGAAGCCAGTGCAAAGTCTTTCTGGCAGCCGAAGCAGAAACCCTCTTAGGTAGATCCAGTGCAATTTTGGCGGCGGCATTCTGCACCATTTGGAGTCACATCAAGAGACCCTTGTTAATGCCTAAATATAGGGCATTGCAATAGTCAAGTCTTGAGCCTATTAATGCAATAACAATTTGCTTTCTGGCTTGAAGGGACAGATAATGTTTGGTCTTACGCAGGATGTTTAGTAGGCCCCAACATGTAGAGATAGTCCTCTTTACTTGCTGACCCATGTCCAGGTTAGGGTCAATCATGACTCCTAAATTCCTGGCCAGGATAGTGGGAGTCGGACATATGCCCAGCGATGTAGGCCACCATTCCGCAGACCAAATATCCTCCTTTCCTCCTAACACCAGAATTTCTGTCTTTTCGCCGTTAAGCTTCAATGAATTGCAAATCATCCATTGAGCAACTGCCTCCATGCAGTGTCTAAAATTGGAGGCAGCTGAGATGAGAGGTTGGGCGAGAGACATCAATATCTGCGTGTCGCCGGCATAGGAGACTACCTCCATCCCAAAAAATCTAATAAGCCTGGCAAGAGGGGTCACATAGATGTTAAAGAGGGTCGGACTTAATGCCGACCCCTGGGGGACCCCACAGTGCACAGGAAGGGATGGAGATAGGTACTCCCCCATCTTAACTCTCTGTTCCCTCTGGCCGAGAAAAGAGGTCAGCAAACTAAGTGCGGGCCCCTCCACCCCTATCTCACTCAGCCTAGAAGTTAATACTGAGGGAGACAGGGTATCAAACGCAGCCGTAAGATCTAGCAGGATAAGGAGAGTGGTCTGGCCCTTATCTACTCTTGTGCGGATGTTATCAAGCACAATGGTAAGGGCCGATTCCGTACTATGCTCTCTCCGAAATCCATGCTGCGAGTGATCCAAAAGGTCAGAGGTTTCCAGAAAGACTGCAAGATGTTGGTTGAGATTGGTTTCCAGCATCTTTGCAGGGGCTGGTAGCAGTGAAATGGGGCGGAAGTTTTTAAGAACCCCCGGATCTAATGTGGGCTTTTTTAACAAAGGTTTAACCACCGCTCTTTTCCATTGTAAGGGAAAAGTCCCATCCCTCATTGCCCTGTTCATAATGTCTAATAACGGAGGCAGATGAGTATCCTTACATTGTTTAAGGAGTTTCAGGGGGCACGGGTCTAAAGGAGACCCCGACCTAGTCTTGAACAGGAGTACTTCAAGTTCCTGGAGGGAGAGGGGTGGAAAGCTGGACAAACACCCTGAAGGCACCTCCTCGGGAGATGTTAGCAAAGAGATGGGTGGGCATGTAGATGTAGGTAGTGCCAACTTCTCAAACTCTAGAGCCGAATAAATGTCCACAATTTTAGATTGAAAAAACTGTGCGACATAATTGCAGAGCTGCTGTGAGCTGACAACAGGATCAGGCACCTTCAATGATGTGAGCGTGTCTACGATCTTGAACAGCTCTTTCGGCGAAGAGAGTGAGGAAGTAAGAGAAGTAAAATACTCTTGCTTAGTTCTTATCACCTCCATCTTATAATTCCTTAGGAGGGTTTTATGGATATCCCTCTCCTGCCAATCCCAACTAGTCCTCCAGAGACGTTCCTGTCTCCGAACTCCCTGCCTAAGAAGTCTTAGTGATTCCGAGAACCATGGGGCCGATGGACTTTTCCTCGCGGAGTAGCGCAATGAGGCTGGAGCCAGTTCGTCAATAGCTGTTTTGATGGCACTATCCATCCTCACTACTGCAGAGCTTACATCTTCCTCTGGGAAGATCGCCAAAGAAGGCAATCTAGGGGCGAGCACTTCATTGGTTAGATTTTTGAGATTACGTCTTAATTCCAATTTACTTGGCTCACACCCCTTGCTACTAACAGTAGCGATCGTTAATTCAATGGGGATCGCATAGTGGTCCGACCAGGAGAGGGGGATGGGAGTCTCAGTGATCAGCCGAGTGTCATTAGAAAAGACCCCATCCAGTGTATGGCCCGCCTGATGGGTAGGACCCTTAACAAGCTGTTTCATCCCACAGCCAGTGAAAATATCCAATAGGGATATAGTTTCAGTTGACTCCAAATTTTCCAAATGGAAATTCAGGTCCCCCAGGACAGTAAAATGCTCACAGCCAAAATGTGACTCTAAAATATTTAGCATGCGGTAGCCAAAATCTATTCTGGTCCCCGGAGGTCTATAGACAAGAAAGCCAGTAAACGAAACTACATATGATCCGTTAATGGAGAACTGAAGGGCCTGAAAGGTGTCTTGGGGTTCAGATAGTGGGATAGTATGGCAGGAAAAACAGTCCCTATAAAGGATACCCAGCCCTCCCCCCATGCGTCCCACTCTGTCCATCCTCACCAGCGAGTAGCCTTCTGGTACTGCCTCAACCAAATCAGGTCCCGAGGAGTCCTTGGCCCAGGTTTCCGTAATAAAGACCCAGGCGGGTTTTCTGGCCAATACGAAATCCTTAAAAGCGAAGTTGTTCTTGATCAATGACCTCGCATTTACAAGGAACCCCTTATCACTTCTCAGACTAGTTTCTGATATGAAACTGGGACCTACAGGTGTAACGACAGCAGCAGGAGCCGACACCATGGCAGAAGACCGAAAACAGTGGCAGCCGGGGGAGGTCAGGAACGCCTCCGGGGCGTTGCTATGGTGGCAGGGCAGTTTAGGAGGCTTAAGAGTTATCAAGTCCTGCCAGGAATAACTAATCCCTGTGTGCTCACCATCAGTATGTACAGTCTCCCAGCCATCCAGCACGTCCTGAGTGCGGACGGGCGCAGACGGGCTGGACTCTGGCGTGACTCCGGCGTCACTACGGCACACACGCCGCGCGCACACGCTGCGCGCCTGCATGTTAAGCCTATATAGGGCTCTAGCGAGTCAACCTGACTGCTAGAGCGCTACCTGTACTGTCGTCCTATCAGCGTCCCCTGCCTCCCCCAAGATGGCGCCGTTATTCCCCGAAAGCGCTAAACGCGCTAGGAAGGACCCGCTGAAGCCGCGGTGAAGGGCACAATTATAGTGCAAGTAAGTGGCTGTAAATTTTAAGAACAGGGGAAATATTTTAAATAAATTTAACTAAAAGACAAAAAGCGGGTAATATTAACATATAACGCAGCGCCTAGATGCCACAGCGCAGCGCCCAGCAATGAAAAGCCTTAACAGGCTGACCCACCTTCCACTGCCCCTTAAGTACTTTCAGTTGGAAATGCCTCTAGCCAGTCAACCTGACTGCTAGAGCGCTACCTGTACTGTCGTCCTATCAGCGTCCCCTGCCTCCCCCAAGATGGCGCCGATATTCCCCGAAAGCGCTAAACGCGCTAGGAAGGACCCGCTGAAGCCACGGTGAAGGGCACAATTATAGTGCAAGTAAGTGGCTGTGAATTTTAAGAACAGGGGAAATATTTTAAATAAATTTAGCTAAAAGACAAAAAGCGGGTAATATTAAAATATAAAGCCGCGCCTAGATGCCACAGCGCAGCGCCCAGCAATGAAAAGCCTTAACAGGCTGACCCACCTTCCACTGCCCCTTAAGTACTTTCAGTTGGAAATACCTCTAGCCAGTCAACCTGACTGCTAGAGCGCTACCTGTACTGTCGTCCTATCAGCGTCCCCTGCCTCCCCCAAGATAGCGCCGATATTCCCCGAAAGCGCTAAACGCGCTAGGAAGGACACGCTGAAGCCGCGGTGAAGGGCACAATTATAGTGCAAGTAAGTGGCTGTGAATTTTAAGAACAGGGGAAATATTTTAAATAAATTTAACTAAAAGACAAAAAGCGGGTAATATTAAAATATAACGCAGCGCCTAGATGCCACAAATTGTTGTTAATGTTTTTAAATATAGTTTGTAATTTTTGTTATTTTTAATTCAATTTAATTGTAATTTATTGTGTCATAGTAAGGTGTAAGATTTTTAGGCGTACAGGGTGGGTAGTTAATTAATTATATATATTTTTTTAAATAATATTAATTAGTTAATTGTTAATTGCGGAAACTGTGTAAGTAATATATTTTTTCAGTTATATTTTAGGTGGGTGTTGTTGGGTTTGTAGGGGTAAAGGGTGGGAAGTTAATAATTATAATTAGTTAATTAATTTTAAAATAATATTCATAATTTAATTGATAATTAATTGTGTAAATTATGCAATTAATATAGTTATTAAGTTATATTTTAGGTGCAGGTTGTCAGGGTTGTCTGGGAAGGGGGAGCTACAGGCCCCCAAAATTGTCAACTGTCAAGCAGCTAGTCGAACTGTGCAAGGCGGAGAAGCTCTGTAAGACTTCTGCCTATGGACACGTTTAGAGGATAAGGCCTGCCAGTCTCTCCACTGTGTTAGGGAAAATCACCCATGGAATCCAAGATTACCTGTCCCTGGAGCCTGGCACACCAGTTTCTGTCTGCTTGCCAAGACTAGTTTGCCCTGTCAGGAAGAGCATAGCATTGAATGGAGCGAGTCCAGTGGTACTTGGTGATGGGATCTCTGTATTGAGGTGGGAGATGACTGCTGCACTGATTGGCTCATATTCAGTTAGAAGGTGTGAGTCAGAGACAATTGTATGCAAGAGCAGGCCCTCTGTGAAGTATGCCGTAAACTTGGCTGCTCCAATCAAGCCATTGCCCATGTGCAGGTTTGAGTCTGCAACCCCATATGCCAGGTGGGGTTGCATTAAAAATTACTGCTGTACCAATCGTGTGTAGCCCATGTGCAGAGTGAATTCAGGAACCCAGTAGGGCAGGTGGGGCCACCCCAAAGAAGTCCACCATGCCGATTGGGCCATAGCCCATGTGTGGAGTAAAGACGGCAACCCTGTTTGCCAAGTGGGGCTGCCATGAAGATTACTGCTGTGCCAGTTGGGTCGTAGCCCATGTGCTGCCTGAGGGCAGTGACCTCGATATACCAGGTGGGGCCACCCATAAAAAAGCAAGAAGATGGTAATCCTTCCAGGGGTTTAACCTGAATATTCCCTATAGTGAATTGAGAATAACCACTACCGCTAATAGGAAGGGAATGGGACACAGAGACCTGCCTGTTAAAACACTAGAGCCCCCACATTATTATTTGTGAATTCCGTATTTTACTTTGTGTTGATATATAAATGTTCCTTTTTAATAAATGTAGGGATTAGACTGGACAATAATTTATTGCTGCTACTTGAAGTATTTTGAGTTGTGAGCCTGTGTTGGCCCCCCTAGGTCTACCTCCCCCTGCTTTCACAGAAAGTCAAGTGCTGAAGGGTTATTTGGCCCAGTTGCTTAGGATTCATCATAAGGTGCATCCTGGGACATCAGGAGTAAAAGGCTTCAACCCCCACAGTTGGGCCCAGTAGCTCCTGCTTGTCGTGCGGCTCCAAATCAGACTTGTGACAGCATCTTTCTTTTGATTTCCACCATTTGAATAATCACCAGATGCTAGAAGGTGGTTTTGACCATCTGAGCCGACCAGATTTTTCACCTAATTGTTGAGCGTTTACTGTGGGAGAGCCTCATAAGTTGGGATTCACCCACTGTGAACTCATGATGAAAGAGACTGCATGTGGATTTTACTGGTGTCCCCCTGGTGAGTAGGCCGCTGCGCTGCAGCCGGAGTAAGGGGCACTGGGCTAGTTACATGCAGACACGCGTCTACAAGCGTGTGCACATGTGGAGGGACTGCGCAGGGGAGATTCCTGACGTGCGCAGCCCAGGAGCAGGAGCAGGTACAGATTGAATGGTGTGGCAGGAATTATGCAGAGCTGGATGGTGTCATGGAATAAGCTTTATAATATGGGAAGAAACATGTAAGGGAAAGTTAGTGTGCTTTACTATTTTCACTGAAGGACCACTCCATTATTCTCCTATGAGGATGGGGATCACAATGGGTAGTTTCACTTCTCTAGGGCCTAAAAATTCCAGAAACACACTAAAGTCCACTGTAACTTAGGTGAGAAGACGTATACTGCTGAATTCAAAACCATATATGTGGTACTTATGGGTCATTCAGAAATGTCATACTCCTCTGACTCAGCTCAAAACCAGAGCCTGGCTGGGGCTGATCCTGCCAGGCTGGATTAATGACCTTCCTCTCCAAACTGAGGCATCAGAGGCCTAGCCCTTCACGGCAAGCATTCCAAGGGCAAAGGTCTCTTCTCCAAGAGCGAGAGAAGATGGGTGGAGCTGTCAGCTATCCATCAGCAGCTGTCACCTGGTGCCAGGCACCAAGCTGCTCTGGACAGGAGGCAGCAAGGGGGGAAGGGGCTTTTGAGAGACCACGTGGCATGAGACCCCTGGATGCCGCCATTTTGAACTAACCCAGAGGCCTGGGCAGGAAGGAGGGATCATAGGCAGAAAGGTGATATGTCGCTGCCTGATAGGGGAAGAAGATCATTCCTGCCAGCCCCCTCTAAATTCCTTAAAAAGAGCTTGCACAGGAAGAGGAGCTCCCTCTGGGGTGTGGTCTGCTGAGGAATACTGGTGCTGGAACCTGGCGGCATGAGAGGTTGGAAGGAAGAACCCACTGATTATTCCAGGATCCTGGATTGTGCCAGGAGGTGAGTCCAGGACCAGATAGCAGAAGCCTGATCCTCTGCGCAAGGAGAAGAGAGACCCAGGAGGAGAGCGAGGTGAAATGCTGGCACAGGGAGTCAGTGAAAACAGCTCCCTGCTGAGTTCTTCTTCCTTGAGACCAGGAGGGTGAAAGAAAGTGCTCCCAGTGGCTGGGGCGCGCCACCAGGAGCAAGAAGAGGCCTAGATGGTGAAAATCGACCGCCTGGGGGCCGAGATACACACCCCAGACGGTAGGCAACCTTTGACCTCTAATTGGACCGACGAAGAACCGTGTGGGGCTCCACCACCGATCTCAATTATGCCCCCGGGGTGGGTCAGGTCCCAGGGGCTGCCCCCTATGAAGTAAAGTTGGGGAGTGCGGTCGCGCTCCCTGTGAAAATGCCAACGGGGGTGCCAGGAGCCCACCCTGGCCCCCGAAGACATTACGGGAGAGCACCATCAAGCCCCCCTCGAAGAAAGCTCAGGGGCCCGAAACACCCAAATCTGGGCCCCGGTGATGGTGGGGAAGCGGAGGGGGTGTCCCGTCGCGCATCTCCCCTTGCGGCTGAAGATAAGCAAAGGCATAAGTCATGACCAAGGGGCCTGGGTCCCCATCCCCGGGCCCCAAAGTGAAGTAGAAGGCGGGGGAGTGCCGTCACACTCCCCCGGGGTCCAGCTGGACCGGCAGGAGTCCCCGTGTCTGCCCGCAGGAGCGGGCAGACCAGAAGAGAGGTGCTGGCTCCCACAGCAGCACACAAGGGTGCTGGCCAGTCGGGGAGCTGGCAGGAGCCGCCGGTGGTGGGGTCCCTGAGCGACTCCCCAACTAGGACGCAAGGCTGGGTGCCCGGGTGGGACCGGGACCCCGAAAAGAAGTGAAGAGTGGCGGGGGTGGGCTCCCCAAGTCGTGGAACTCACCAGTACATGCACAGGGCTAGGGTGGGACCGGGCCCCAATGACGAGGATGCGGCGTGAGGCCACCAGCTTGGGCAGCGTGGCTCTCCACGAGCAGCGTGGGAGCCGCCACTGTGATATGCACACGTAAGGAGTACTTCGCCCCATAATGCCCTGTAGGCCCGGACCGGCCTGCAAGGAAAAGAGGTTGATTCTTTGCATATGGTGACTCCAGGAGGACGGGGTAGTCGCCAAATGAGTGAACAGGTGCAGGGGGAGCTGCAGGAGCAACACAGTCTCCCCCAGCATGAAGATGGAAAGTCCCCCCCTAAGTTTCTGGGGACTTCAAATAAAAAATTCCCCTCTAGGGCTCAGCCAACAGTCAAAGCATTCTGGGGCTGGAACTTTTGATCTACAGCTGGGGGTGCATAGGGGACTGCACCACGGTATGAGGGTTGAGCTGGGGATGTCTGGTGAAGGGCATCCTCAATCAATCAATCAAAGGCATTTATAACGCGCACTACTCACCCGGAGGGTCTCAAGGCGCTTGGGGGGGGGGGGGGGGTCCGCTACTGCTCGAACAGCCAGGTCTTGAGCTTCTTCCTGAAGGAGAGGTGGTCTTGGGTCAGGCGTAGGTCAGGAGGGAGGGAGTTCCAAGTCTTGGCGGCCAGGTGGGAGAAGGACCTTCCTCCTGTTGTCGCTCTTCGGATGCGGGGGACGGCGGCGAGGGCGTGACTGGTCGATCGGAGATGGCGTTTGGGAGCGTAGAAGTTGAGGCGGCTGTTGAGGCCTCTGGAGGTGAAGAGGTGTAATTGCACAAGAAGTGCATTGATAAATGTTATTTCTATTGAGGGACTGAAAGTCACATGTGTAATGTGAAGTCATAAGCCAACTGGGGTTATGTTGCTGGACATTCCTGCTAGGGGGTCTGGCTGTATATGCTTAAGCCTATGATTTTAACTGTAATGCCTTTTAGGGGCTTTAATTTCAATGCATTATAATGGTTATCAGCTGTGATAAGTACCTCATCTAAAGTGATGCCCAAACATGTATTCTTGCTGCTGCGTTAGGGGAAGAACAACCCAGACTGTTAGCCCCTAAGATTTAGAGGTGTATACTGGATGGTCAGTGTGAGATGCTCAGTCAGGGTTATGTGTCACCAGGGCAGGTGTACCTATTTTAAATGCTTGTTGAGATAATGGGGTGGGTCGCCACTGGGATGGTGCCAGTGGGCAAGGCCCTCGCTCCAGGTTATGTTCAACCCACTGCATTAGGGGGTAAGATGATGTGCATACATGGGAGTGGTGGTACTAAACCCCACCCCCCCACCAAGGGGTGGAAATGTTATACAATGTCACAAAGTAATTCCAACAGCTTATGTATAATTGTAAATTGGTGCATAGTATTGAGTAGTGTGTGTTTAATAAATGTACTCTTACTTTTATAAAGCAAAGTACAGACTGGACAATCAATTATTGAGTGTTATTTCTGCGTACTGGTAAATGGTGATTACTAGCCTACACCTCCTCTCTTGAGTAAGCCTTGGACTGCTCTGCAATGCTACCCTCTGAGAGTCAATCGCTACAATAGGGTGTTTCGTTTCCAGTGAAGGATAAATGTGACATGCTATTTGTGCAGGCCTCACAGATACTGCCTCGTTTTCAACACCAAAGAATTAATTGTCTGAATGCCATGTGAAATGAGACTGGGGGCCCGATTCACAGAACTAACTTAAGACAAAATCCTAAACTTAAAACCATTTTCGTATTCACAGAAGGCACCTACTCATTTTGGTATTCACAGAAGGCACTTGCTCATTTCGGTATTCACAGAAGTTAGGAGTCCTAACTTTAGGACTCCTAAATGCCTTCTGTGAATACCGAAAGTCTTAAAATTAGGATTTTTCGCAGTTTAGTAGTAGTATAGTTAGGACTCCTAACTTTAGGACTCCTAAATGACTTCTGTGAATACCGAAAGTCTTAAAATTAGGATTTTTCTCAATTTAGTAGTCCTAAATCTAAATTTAGGACTACTAAATTGAGAAAAATCCTAATTTTAAGACTTTCGGTATTCACAGAAGGCATTTAGGAGTCCTAAAGTTAGGAGTCCTAACTATACTACTACTAAACTGAGAAAAATCCTAATTTTAAGACTTTCGGTATTCACAGAAGGCATTTAGGAGTCCTAAAGTTAGGAGTCCTAAACTTAGGACTACTAAATTGAGAAAAATCCTAATTTTAAGACTTTCGGTATTCACAGAAGGCATTTAGGAGTCCTAAAGTTAGGAGTCCTAACTATACTACTACTAAACTGCGAAAAATCCTAATTTTAAGACTTTCGGTATTCACAGAAGGCATTTAGGAGTCCTAAAGTTAGGACTCCTAACTTCTGTGAATACCGAAATGAGTAAGTGCCTTCTGTGAATACCAAAATGAGTAAGTGCCTTCTGTGAATACCAAAATGGTAGTAAGTTTAGGATTTTGTCTTAAGTTAGTTCTGTGAATCGGGCCCTGGGTGTCCAGCGGACTGGGCACAGGTGCTGGCTGTAGACCAAATCCCACTGCACATATCCAAAGTAGGCACATTGAGGGTTGAGCAACTCATGGGTTGGGCTTAGGGTCTGTCCACAGGGCAGGCCTTGCAGTCAATATCCACTGTGCATGGTGTGTTAATTAGGGCTTGGTTATCCAGTGGATTGGCTGCAGTGCTTGGCCATACACAAATACACAAAGTGGATTGGCTGAACAGTAGTTTGGGTGCCTCCCTAGCTTTATATCCTAGCCTTACTAAATTCAGCAGGGTTTGCGTGTATGCCAGGTGGATGTAGTTTAGTAGCAAATATATATATATATATATATATATATATATATATATATATATATATATATATATATCTGATAAACCTTGGCGAAAGCAACATTTTGCTTGTGAGACATTGCTATACTTTTCAGAAAACTCACAAATGCCCTGAAAAACACACAGGTAAGTTTTGTTTATAAAATTAAAAATATAAACGTCCTGAAATATCCAGTTATCGTTTGATACCCAACATATCATAACTCACAGCTACAGACCTACACATGAACACACACATGACGTCACTGATGTCTTCCCAAATTATATACAGTGACATCACTGATGACATCTGTAATGTCACCATTTATAATACCATTCAAGAGAACACACCTGATATCACCAATACCGTCAATTATTAAATTGTTGAACAGCATATTTGATAGACTCCTCACCCATTTAGGCCTCTAAAAGGAAATCGCAATCTACTGAACGAGGTAACTAGTTTTTCATCGGAAAATACAGTAATTATGTCCCTGAATATTATCGCTTTATTTAAAGACTTAAAATTATTCCCTAGTATCAGCTATTTTTGACAAAAAATCATGCAGTCAGTTTTAGGAAACACATAAATGTCAGTTATGGCCACTAAGTTCTCTCAGGAGCCCCCAATATATTCCAGTCATTATTACCAGCATGTACACGGGTACCCGATTATAGGCAGTCAATGCTACCATGTACTGAGGTATCTCCAGCCTATGCCAGTAAATAGTGGGATGTTCTGAGGTATCCATTATATGCAATCAAGTGACTAGGTAAAAATCATACCTTTCAATGCTGTGTTGTGTCCCAAGAATCCCCTTATGACAGATGGTGTCATGATGTAAAAATATATCCCCAGATATGCAATTCGGTACCATGTTACACCCTTACTTTGCTCAATAAGCCTGCCAAGGCCACATCCTTTATACTCTATTTCCCAGTCAATGCAGTCGTCTTCTTGCTGCCCCTATTTGCCAATGTCATGATGTGCCCTAATTATTTGTTTATATGCCCGAGATTGCCCAATCAGCCCAGCTATCTTCCATCATACAAGTACATTCCAAGTAATTATGTGTCTCATAATTTATTGACCAGTCAATGCCATGATGCAGCCATTTTATCACTTTATTCTCATACACCAGCACTTGCCAGTAAATCTACACACATTCACTGCTCACATCCACACTGAGAGAGACACATTCACAAACATTTATAAAGAGTAAACATGAATATACATGCAAGCACACACATACAGGTGTAGAATGTGTAGAATCAATTGCGTCCTCACTTTCTTGTCCCACTGCTGACTGAAGTCTCATGGCCGGTCTTTTTTGTTCTTTTACAGGAGCGGATTCTGATAGGTTGGAGGTCAGAAAGTGGGCCATGTGACAAAGCCGTCAAAAGAGAGGGGATGGGTTGCCGGCTGTATTTGCCTGCCTACTGGACTCAGGTGCCAATTCAGCATCAGCTGGCAAGTCAGGCCCAAAGCGAGAAGGCAGAAGGGCGGGTGACAGGCTACAAGACAGAAGAGGCGAGGACGGGGAAGGACTAGATTATTATATATTTCATTGTCCCACTCAGGTACCTACTCACTTACTGCAATCCCAGATCAACGTGACAGAGTGATTTGTCAGGCTTAGCAAATGAGGGGACGTTGCAGGATCCGGGAAGAGTTTGGCTGTGCCGATGTCAATGCAATTCGGTCCCTTTAGGAGATGCAAAGTGTTTTCCATCTCTTTTCCCAGCAGTTAGAGGAAATGTGCACATGGAGAAAGGCTGCAATGTAATGCTCCCGTGAACAGTGTGATCGTAAATGAAAATAACTGTGCTGATAGGCTGAGTGTCATTTTTAGACCATCAGCTAATTTACTTGCAGTGACGACTGTCAGATTGGTAATTCGCCCCCCCCCCCCCCATCCTAACGATCCGCCGACTACAGTTATAAACTCAGGCTGAAAACCCTACAGAGCAGAACACTCTGGACAGTGTTTGAACCTGGAGGAGAGTCAGACCCCTTTATCTCAGCTGAGCTAGCAGCAGTAACCTGCCTGTCGCGCGCAGATCCTTTCTCTCCTCCTCAAGCCTGCGGTGACTCAGCCTCAAAAGGAAAGATAATTGCCCTGCTTGTGGCTCAGAGTCAACCTTCGCAGAATTGTGTAATAGTCACTCATTAAAATCACAAATGGGACGTACTTTGAACGTAAATGTTATTCATAATTGAGCGTAAATGCTTTAGAAATGATCAAATTATATACTATTAATGTAAATTGGAAATCTTGGTTAAGACATTCAGAGAATCATAAACCACAAGAGCTAACACTGGCGTCCACATTATGTCTGAGCTTCTAAGAGTGTGTTTTGGTAAATTTGTTAGCTAGGGCATTGCAGTTTTTTAAAACCGCATGGCTGTTTGATATTTCAAATATTATTATTGAGCTATCAGTGGTGCTATTTTACTTTAATGACATGGGGATGGAAAGTTATTGAAAAGGATATTGACACATCACCCCCATGACGACACTAGGAAGTAAGAATGCACATTCACATACAATGATGAAAAGCTGATTATGAGTTTGATGGTCTGTGGACCGCCAAACTCACAGTGGCACAGCGGTTGTGGTGCAGCTACCGCCGCACTTGCGGTCCAACCGCCATATTACAACTTTCCCAGTCGGACTGCCATGGGACCACCGCAGCTGCCAGGGATACATGATACCATGGCAACTTATGGGGCTGCAATATGTTGGTGGTGCCACTGCGGCATGGCCAAGCATATTATTGCTTTCCAGACCTCCACACTTTTCATGGCAGTGAGTCTGTCATAAAAAGAGTTGTGGTCAGGAAAGTAAGGGGGCCCTACAGGGCCCTCTGGTGCCCCTGTGCATGGGGTGCTAGCAGGGGGGCACATGTTGTATCCCTGTTAAAATAGAAATGTTTCTGCTTGCGCATTATCGTATGTAAGTTAGCATTAGCTGCACCATTTTCTGTTTAGACAACATTTTAAATCATGATCAAGCCTAATCCTTTGCTATTTCAGAGAAAAGGACTCTGCTAGGTTTCATTTCTCCAAGGTTGGGTTTTGCTTCAATAATGAATAGACTGTTCTTATTAGCGCATACCTTTCTCACTGGATAGAGGCCTTCTCCCACTTGTCTGGTGACAGGCCCGACTGGAACAACCTTGGACTTTGTAACTCTGTGTAAGATATGAGCACTGAGATAGTTTTTCTCTTGTATTCCATTGCTTTGCAGCACCTGCCTGGAAAATTTCACTATGGGTGTGTTTTAGCCCAGTTACGAAATGTACATAATATATCTTTATGCTTGTCGATTTCAGTCCCTCTGCAGCACTCCTAGTGACTGGGCAGACAGAGCTCCACTCTGAGTGATACAGATATTGGTTTGTATTCTCTACTGTCTTACCAACTCTTCATCTGGATGGAAGGTTGCGAGGCCACATCCTTCAGTTGGTGCCCGAACAGGGACTCCTACGGGTGAGTGACCCATCCCCCTTCCGTGTGTGGAGGGGAGGTCGAGGCTATCATCAGGTCGGACTGACGGTTCAGGAATCCCTGCATGAGGTGTATTGATTGCTTGCAGCTGCCTCTTCCATCTTGCTGGAATGTGCCTCGCCCAGCGGTCATCCCAACTGGAGTCCTGACGGTGAAACCCTTGGATCTGACCGTTTGGTCTGAAGAGTCGGCAGTGGAGAATCAGTTTGTTTGTGCTACTCGTATAAGGTGAGTTTGTTTTGGTTCTTTGTGGATATGGTTCCATTGTGGTTTGAGTTTGGTACGGTCTGAGAACCATTTTTGATAAAAAAGAATTTGAAATTGCTTTGCCAGGCATAAATAACAAACTTGTTTTCTTTTTAAAAAATGCCTGGAATTAGTAAGTTTCTCTCTTTGAGTTGTTGTTGTTGTTCTGCAGATGCTCGATTAGAAGAAGCCCATCCGGCGCCTCCAGAAGGCACTCCTAATTTTTATATGTATGTGAAGCATGGTTTTGGCCCTATTATGTTTAGTACATTATGGCACAAATATACGAGGACAATGCTGAGTTACAGTGGCCATTGATAGGCACTTTTGATGAACAAAAGATTCGTTTTTTTCAAGGAACAGTTATTCAAAAGACAAAGTAGGCAGTCTATGTTTGATTCCCTCAGAACGTGGCAGAATGTAGCTAGGCAGAGACGACTGAAGATGGAAAAAAATGCACGGAAAGGGAAGACGCAAACACTGACCCAGAAAGCTGTAGTATATGATAGAGAAAGGCAGGAGGCAGGAGTTGAATGTGAGGATAGGAGGTTCTGATTACAGATTGATTAATATTATTTGGCCCAAGAGGAAAATGATATTTTTGTGGAGGAATTGTTAGACACTCGACCCCACCCCCATATGCCCCGCAGAGGATATATCTTGTTGGTCCTTCGTTATCACAGCAGCCTGCTCCAACTGCTCTAACTGTTCCTGTGTCTATTGCTGTCGTTTCAACGGCTTTCGCTATGGCAAAACCTGCTCCTTCTTTGTCTTCGCCATCTATGGCAACTGTAACTGTTAGCACACCTACTGTCTTGACTCCTATACCTCCTGTTCTCTTGCCTCTTGCGCAACCACCAGCGACGATTGTACCTGTTACTTCTGTTGCTTCTCCTTCTATGGTTCTTCAATCCCCAACATTTTTGAGTGTTGAGACTCCATTACACAGATTTGAGTATAGAGATTGGATGAAATTTAAGGAGCGAATGGGCCCATTAGTGTGATCTGAGCTGGGGGATGAGGAGAAGAAGGTAGTAGCTGATCAGGTTGTGCAGTGAGTAATCCCATTAATAGTGTGGAGGATGTTTGGGCAGTTATGTGAGATTTTGAGCCCTTTGTACAGCAGCACTCTCTTAAGCATATGTCTGATACGTTGATTAGTCTTTGGCAGCAACACTTTGGGGATGATGCACCACAAATTCTATTTGATATTATAGATCATGTGTATGCTAGCGGTTTGGAGCCCCGCCACGTTTTCAGGAATGTTACGACGTTATTTGCTTATAGGGGTAGGTTGCATGAGAAGAGTCCTCCGCCGGTGTCTCAGTTTCCGAGAGGTTCATCCTACATATCTCCCAGAAATACCAGCGTTAACAGATCAGCGTGGTAGTGTCACCAGACCGGGTGTAGCGGACCATTTTCAAAAACATTGGGTTTATACTCTGTGGAAAAGAAGTGAGGATTTATCCCTTAAGACTCATTTGCCACATCCTAGGAATAATCCTAATGCTTATTATAAAGAACTGACAGAGGCTGCCTCTTCTACTGTAATATCCCTTGCTGATATTGAAATGTTTTTGGTCTTCTTGTTCTGGTTGACATTTGGAGACACGTTCATACTCAAGATCATGTAGCGGAGCTGGGGGGGACTTTGGAGGTGATTAAGAGATGGGATCAGGAACGGAAGCCAGGTGATAAGCCCAGAGCCAAGATACTTGCTTTACCCGGTCGTATTATTACATATATGCATTCTCTTATTCCGCTGAAGAAAGTAAGTTGGGAGAAGGTGACGGCTTGTCAACAGAAAAAGGATGAAAGTGTGTCTGCTTTCTTTACCCACTTTGAAGATACATTTTGGGATTATAGTGGGCAGGATATGTCTATTGAGGGAGGAGTTTGGTTGTTTGTTGATAGGTTTGTTTGTAATTTGCGACTCGTTTACAGGCATCAGAGAGCACTTGGTCCACCTCTTCCCCTTCTGTTATTTTGAATATAGCTCAATATTATGAACATAGTGACCAAGTGGAGAAAGAGAAGAGCGAGAAAAAAAATAAGGCTCTAAAGACGATGATGCTGTTGCCGCAAGCGTTTAGAGGGAATGGTAGAGGGCATGGTGGTCTTGCCAGACAGCTTCCGCGCACAAGTAGGCAGCCGACCACAAAACCTTTGGGGTCGAATCAGTGTGCATATTGTAAGGAGGAGGGTCTTTGGCATAGCGAGTGTCCTGTGCTTTTGTAAAAGGTGGCGGTTCCTAGAGGGCGAGGTCCTCATATATAAGGTTCTGGGACCGATAAAACTCAGAGTGCTGCGGACTCACAGGGTCGCTCTGATACCAATTATTTTGATGACCCTCATGATGTACAGTATTACCATGATGATCATGATATAGATGAAGTGACAGGAGTGTCTTGTAGCTAGGATAGCCAAGGACAGAGTGAGGGACCAGTTCTGATACTTGTAGATCAGCGTGGTCCTTATGTCCCTGTGGAGTTGCAAGATTTTACTAAGGAATTTTTGGTGAACACAGGTGCAACAAAGAGTTCTGTTTCTTGGTCCCTGGGGCGGCTCTGTCTGGCCATATTAATGTTTCGGTAGGTTTTTTAGGATTACTGGTCATAAGCCCCATTTCATGACCCCTAGCTTTGACTGTTGGTCCTTTTTCTGTGGCTTCCCTGTTTTTGTTGACAACCAATTGCGGTGAAAATTTGATGAGTTTGGATTTATTGATGAAATTGCATGCTACTATTTATTGTTCCCTGGAAGGTGTTTATTTGACGATGGGCCCAAATGTGAGTACTGAATAGTGTCTGTCTCACCCTCTTCCCGTTGAATTTGCTAATGTACAATCCACTCTATGGGCGACAGGTGATACAGATGTAGGACTATTGCATGTACCACCAGTTTCGATACAGGTCAAAGACAATGCTATTTTGCCTCGCATTCCTCAGAATAAGATACCTCAGGTGGGGGAACAAGCCCTTCTACAAATTATTCAGGATTTGATACTCAAAGGAGTAGTTTAGGAGATGTCTGCTAATATTTGTAATAGTCCTATTCTTCCGATTCTTAAATGGACACCCTCAGGTTCCTCTGATGATCATGAGGATGTTTACCGTTTTGTGATTGCCAATAGTATTGTGTTGGGTGTCTTGGGTTTTGGAGAATGATCAGGATGTGCCTTTAAGTACCAAGGTTAAAGTTATTTTCCCACCAAGAAAGAAAAGGACAGCCCCAATTAATGTGTTTCTAGATATACATAAGAGATTTTTCAGAGAAGGGACTTCTTGTTACCCCATTGAGTCTGCCACTAGCTTATGGACTGCATACCCATTATCTCTTGTGAACTATACCTACACTCGTCCAGAGCAATTTACTGAAGTGAAAGGAGTTTTTGGTTTTGGTTATCCAGGTCCTTGTTTATATTATAGAAAGCCGCAAGGGATGTTTTATCTGGGTTGTGATAACAATCCATACTGTGATAACTTCTCTATGGAAGAACAGAATGTTACTTTGGTGGGTTGGCACTACAAGAAACTGATAGTTACCTGAGAGGCTGGTTATTATCCTGCTTGTTGTGCCATCATGAATAGTACAGGTACTTCTCTGTATATCAATTGCTAGGTAAAAGTGCTGTACAAAAATACAATGCCCTTGGTGAATGACAAAGATCCGAGTACCTTTGGAATTAACACTAGATATGATGCAGTACATTATGAAGGACCAATTTATGCACACCCAGGGTTTTATTTTTATCTAACGGTACTTATTCTAATGTTCATAATGGTACCGATGTTATCGCTCTTAGGATGGTGTTGCCCTTAGGTGTGCCCTGTAAATATGCAAAGCCTAATGTTCGTTGCGTTAAGAGGACTCTGACCAAAGATTCTGTGAGGGAGTGACTGATATAGAGGTCAATAACTACAGTAATGGGATCTACTTTGGATACATCCTTTCCTCTATTTTCACTCTGGGTGGTACCTCTATGGCCAGGGGTGAGAAGCTAGAGAATATTTTGGGTGCAAGTTACAAATTTTATCTAACACTACCGTGTCTGCTCTACGTGACATCACTACTCAGTTGTAGAGTATGCAAATATATTCTGAACAAACTAGATACTCAGTGGATTTTATTCTAGCCAGGAGTGGGGCTGTATGCGCAGTAGTGGGAGACCAGTGTGTAGTCGGGATTAAAAATATGGAAATGAATATTACTAAACACATATTGGATATCTTAGAAAATGTCAAGGGAATGGAAAGCAGAAATTGGAGTTGGTCTCTTTTTGGTGGCTGCGGTTGGATTCTTGAAAAGGTGATTTACCTGATTATGGTATTGGTGCTTTGCTGTGCCCTTATTCAGTGCCTCCCCTTCTGTTGCTCCCATTGCACCACCCTTCTCACTCCTAAGAGGAAAATATCGGTTCATGATACCAATGCCAAAATTATGGTGCAGAAAGAGATAGACAACCTAGTGCAGATAGATGAGGGCATTTTCGAGACTTCTTGCCTCCTTACAGTCTCCTTTCCAAATACTGAGAATATGGAATGTTCATAAGAAGTTATGCTTATGGTCTTTTGTTTTCCTGATTTTATATTTTTCTTGTCGGTGTCAGAAAATGTTTCAGATCATGCTAAAAGGAAGGTCTGTTAAAATAGAAATGCTTCTGCTTGCATATTATCCTACGTAAGTTAGCATTCAAGGCACCCTTTTCTGTTTAGACGCCATTTTAAATCATGATCGAAACTAATCCTTTTCTATTTCTGAGAAAAGGCCTCTGCTAGGTTTCTTTTCTCCAAGGTTGGGTTTTGGTTGACTAATGAATAGGCTGTTCTTATCAGTGCATACCTTTCTCACTAGATAGAGGCCTTCTCCCACTAGTCTGGTGATGGGCCCGACTGGAACAACCTTGGACATTGTAACACTGTGTAAGATATGAGCACTGAGATTGTTTTTCTCTTGTATTCCATTGCTTTGCCGCACCTGCCTGCAAAATTCCACTATGGGCGTGTTTTAACCCAGTTACGAAATTTATATAATCTATCTTTATGCTTGTCGATTTCAGTCCCTATGCAGCACTCCTAGCGACTGGGCAGACTGGGCTCCACTCTGAGTGTACCTGAATAAACAGATATTGGTTTGTATTCTCTACTGTCTGACCAACTCTTCATTTGGTATGGAAGGCTGAGGGGTGGTCATTAGTGACCACTTCATTCACCGCCCTGTGTGCAGGAACAGTCTTTGGCACTCCCTCGACTCTGCAGATTTAAGGATAACATATGGGCCTTAGAACTGCACTGCCGCTGGACCGCCAACGCACAAGGAAACTCACCCCCTTCAACCAATATTCCAATTTCTTACACAGTCCTTCTTCTTTCTTCCTCAGAACTGAATAGGGTGCCCAGGGGAGCCACATTCATGCCATGCCTGGTACTAGCCTGCGGGTGAGGGTTTCTCCTGGCTCCTTCCTAACCAACAGAGAAAATGTTCCCAGGGGTAACCCTATCCCTGTTTACAGTGGTTCATGTGTGCCCTACTGCAAACAATGCAACAGTGCTCTCTCTGACCAAATAAAAGATTTTAAAATGCCTCTCTCCTTGTGCAGAGCCTTTATACCCACCCCAGAGGCATGGCCAGGGTAACGAGCAGCCCCTCCTCTGTTATCATTTCAAACCAGTCATAGGGGCAGCTTTTCTCTCAATAAGAATTGATGCCAACTTGCCTGGAGGAACAAATAAGGGCCCTGGTCAGGAGCCAGCTAATAATAATAATAATACCATCATTTGTAAAGCATGCAGCTCCCTCAGGCGAGGTGTCCCGGCGCTGGGAGCTGTAGGGAAGATTAAGCGAGCTATTGCCCAGAGTCACAAGGTGCTGGGCTAACCTGCCACCGGGGATCGAACTGAGAGCCCCGTGTTCCAGAGTCAGCTGGCCTTGCCGCTGCACCACACCTCTTCCCCTTTGCCTGTGACAGGGAAGGCCTATTTGAAATAACAAAGTTCCTATGCACAGCCCAGATGGTCATCCTGCCAGTGGAGCAAAGTACTTCCCCACACCCAAGACCTTTTTGTGTGACTAGGAGCAGTTCCTACACCTCTTTTAAGGGTCTATTTAGCTGTCGAAGGGAGGTTTGGGCTCATGCAAACCGGCCTCCAGAGGCTCCAGGAAGAGAAGAGGTAGCTTTCTAAAAGTAACTTATCCAAAATATTTCTTACAAATCTGCCTTCATAAGTGAATTGAGCTTGTAATAAACATTTCAAAAGTCCTAGAATTAAATATGTTGTGGTTTTCCAGCGGGAGATACTTTCCTAGGAAAGCCCTCCGTGGGTCCCTGCCTATTCACCTTGGGTGGTTCCTTGGGGTCCCAGCAATTCTACGTCCTCTCAACATTGTCCTGACTCGAGTCATGGTTCTCATTCCACTTTCTTAGTATATGATTTGGTCCCACCCGGGGCCCGCAGTGTATGAGTGCTATTTACTGTGATTTCTTTGCTAAATTTTTGTGTCTGTCTCCAAGTGGGAGATACTGTAACGTACTAGATAGTGTTATATAATAAATACATATTTTTATAACTACTGTGTGGTTCTCTTTTCATTTAATCTATACTATGAGATTGCATTCAAGTAAAACAAGCTGCTTTACACTCTTCAAGACTTAGCCTAAATGCAGCTCTCCTCAGCTACCACTTGAATAGCTTTTAAGGTTGTCTGAGAACTCTTAAATCACCATAAGTGTTGTCTGGACTGGTGCAATATGCCCACTTACATTAGTGGACATCATATACCAGGCCAGCCTCTCACACTTACCAAAACCCCACTAAGGGCCATGGCTTATAAACCCACCAAAATTCAAGGATCCTCAGGACAAAATGCATTTACTCTTCCACCTCAGAACATTTCTTACAAAAAATAAGTAATCAGTATCTTCTGTACCAATCGTATGGGTGCAGGAATGGCTTGCAAATGCAGACTCCTGCTTCAGATTCATTACTTGTGAAAATAATGTGCTAAAGAGGACAATACTAAATTGGAATTTGAGGTTTAATCATGTTGTGAGGCATATTCAAGAGCCCCAATGTCTACTAATTTGAGGGCGTTATTGAAAGTAAATTCCTACTTCAATTAAATATATATGAAAGAGGTAGAGAAGTCGCTCTTTCACCTTTGTCAGCATCATTACAGATGAGGCAAAAAAATGGGAAGGTTGTTAGCTTTTCAATTGCGCCAAACAGAATCCTTGAGGTCTATCCCACTATCTGTAAATCCAATGGGGAATTAGTAACCCACCTGACGGCAATTACCCCCCAAAAATTCTTGAATGTTATGAATCTTTTTACACCTCAGATACTCACCCTAGGGATAATGAAGAAGAGGCTTTTTAAAGAAACCTAAAAATACCCTGACTGACTGGGAAGACACTGCTATGGTAGAAGGAGCCATCTCTGAGGATGAAATTATGTCAGCAATTGATCGATGGCCAATAACAAAGCCCAAACCAGAAAAAGACCCATTGGCCTGCTCTAGTTATAGACCCATCTAGCTAAATAATGTGGACCTCAAGACCCTGGCTACATTTTTGACAAATTCCTTTAATAGTGTCATATAAAAGTTGATACACCCAATGCAAGTGGAATTTGCCCTAGGACGATCCTCTGCCAACCATCTGCAAATGCTTTCTCACATCCTATGGCAAGTCCGAACAGACCTGGAGGACAAGGTTCTTTTATTTCTCGATGTTGTGAAAATGAATAGAAATACCTATTCTGGACTACATATGGACATTGGCCGAAATGTTCTCATGTTGAGGGATGTATTACCATGGACCAGCCTTGGTCACTTTCAGAGATGATACCTCTCCTGTTTTCTGTATCCATAGAGGTACCAGACAAGGCTGCTCTTTATCACCCTTGTTCTTCTATTGGCCATTCAACATTTGGCAATTACCAAGTTAGAGGAATGGTGACCTCAACCAGAGAAATCAAAGCATTTTACAATGCAGACCACATTCTTGTGATAGTATCCTACTCTGCAGACTCCGTTATAGCCCTGATACATTGCATAGACTCTTTTGCAACCTTCTCGGGCTACAAGATAAATTGGACAAGATGTGAAGCTATTCCGTTGACCCCGATACTACTCAGGCCTCCAGGAGCACCTTACTTTTCCAATGGTTACCTAGTAGATTGAAGTTCTTGGAGATTCACATTAACCCGGGCCTTGTGAACATGATTGTTACCTTTTGCCGTGTCCAAACCTTCCTTTTAAATACATATATAATACTCCTAGAGTAGGCACGTGAGAGCCCAGAGGGCAGAGGGCAGAGTGCAATGTATTTTAAAAGTAAGACTTGTACTTTTAAGTTTTACATGTCCTGGTAGTAAAACTCTCTTAAATGTGTAATTCACAACTGCAAGGCCTATCTCTCCCATAGGACAACATTGGAGTTACCTTATTACATTTTATAAATGTAATTTCCAAATGGGAATAGATAACCAGTTCATCTTTGGTGTCTCTGCATCATAATTTAAAATCCTAACCTAATGTGAAGTCAGATTTTAAGTTGCATTTCTGAAAATGCGACTTTTTGAATTTAGCATTTTCTTGCCTTAGCCATTTGGTGGCTGTAGCCTGTCTATGGGTCACATGACTAGCTGTGGGTGACAGTTGGGTTTTGTGTATTCCTCCTAAACAGCCACACACAATGGTGAGCTTAGGATTTGACTGGATGGGCCATCATTGGTAGGATGGGAGGGAGGAGCTGAGCCCAGTCCCACTTACACTTGAATTGGTTGTGTCCTGTCACCACCAAAGTGAGGCATACCCCATGTAGATAGTCTGTAGCAAGGGCCAGCAAGGTACCTGTGCACTTGCAAGTCATGTCTGTAGAAGCTTCTCCCCATTTCAAAGGCACAACTGGGTATAAATACTGGGCCTCAGACACCAACACTTTAGTACACATTTGGACCTGTGGATACTCTGCCAGAAAGACTGTGCTGCTGGACTACTGCTCTGAAGGAACTGCTGCACTGCTGTGTTGAACTACTGCATGCTGCCCTCTTTCCTGGGTGAGGAGAGAACTGGACCTGCAACTTCTCCCTTGTACCCAGGATGATTGCAAGGGCTAGTCTGCTGGCCACCTGATCTGAGCCTCAGGGACATAAAAGGGTACCCAGCATCCTGCACCAGCCCCTAGACCCAGCTGCAGAGAATTCCTGACCCCCAAGTGGTGCCCCTCAGGTTCTGAATCCTCTGTGTAACTCAGGGATCTGAATTCAAGATTTTAAGCTCTTCACAAAAGGACCTATTTCCACTGACAACTCACCACTCACACCCAGATTCCACATTAAACTCTGGCAGCTGCCTCTTCATGCTGCAGCATTGACCGCTAGCGGGGGACTACCAACACAAAGCTCCAGCACCACTCATTTGCATTGCAGGCCTGCTGTCTGTGCTACATCGAGAGCCTCCTGTGATCCTCGCTGAGCTCCTTGCGGCCACCTCCAACAAGAACGGGAATCTTGGCATGATTTCAGGAATGTCATTTTTAGCTGACCCAACCTGGTGACTGTCACGGTCGGCCTGAAAGAGTGACTTTGACCTGATCCAGTACACCCAGATATCCATATTTGGAGCTTTGTGCTTTTTGGTGCTATTTTCACTGAAATCTTAAAAATGTCACTGATTGGATTTTTGTTATTGTGGTCTTGTTTTAATTATTACATTTTACTTCATTTTTATTATTTTGTATGGGATTCTTTATGTGTGGTGTTTTCACAGTTTTTACATTGCTTCATTGGATTTTTGTTATTGTGGTCCTGTTTTAATTATTACATTTGACTTTATTTTTAATATTTTGTGTGGGATTCTTTATGTGTGGTTTTTTGTTTCACAGTTTTTACATTGCTTCTAAGTTAAGCCTGACTGCTCTGTGCCAAGCTACCAGAGGGTTGAGCACAGGTTAATTTAGGGTTGGCTTGTGCCTCACCCTGACAAAGATTGTGGTTGCTGCTTAACCAGGGCTTACACCTCAGTCAATGATCAACCCAATTTTTCAGATTGGTAATCTGTGGTGAGGAATTGGACTTGTGTTTGTGTAATGCCCTACAGTGATTTTATGTGCCCTACCATACCGTATCTGAGACCAATTCTAGTTTAAAATCTTCCTGCTTGGTCTTTTTGATTTTCCAAAATTCTTTCTAACTGTTGTACCTGAATCCACCTCAGCAAGGATGGAGTTTGAGGTGGCTAACATGGATTTCAACACTGTGGCCCAGCTCTCGGACTTCTGCAAGGAAAGGAGACTTCCAGCTAAGAGCATCACTATGAAGGTGGAGCTCCAAAAGGCGTGGAGGGCCTGGGCAGAAGTCCACCAGTTAGTGGGTGAAACAACAGGAGAAGATGGTGAGCTGGAAGGGCCTGGTCAAAATCTTCCTATGGCACCACCAACAGTTGATTTGGAGGACTTGGTCCGGGAAGTGGAACCCCCTGCCGGAGCAGGAAGAAGTGTGTCTTCCTGCTGCCTGTCCCCAAATGAGCTGGCAGAGAAGAGGGAGGAAATAGAATGCAAGCTGCAGATAGACCAGTTAAGAATGGAGGAAAGGAAAGTGGCTATGGAGGAGAAGAGTGATGAGGCCAGGAGGGTTAGGGGTGCACTTGCCAGTTTGACATGGCAGTTTAAAACTGCACTCACAGACACTGCATTGAAAGGCTTGAGAGATGATTACAGGGCTACTCATATGGGTGGCACAATCAGTGCTGCAAGCCCACTAGTAGCATTTTATTTACAAGCCCTCGACACACACAGTGCACTTTACACAGAGACCAAATGCACTTTAGCAATGAGTAGCAGTGGTAAAGTGCCCAGAGTCCTAAAGTCAACAAAAACAGGGTCAGAACAAAAGGAGGCAAAAGGTTAGAGGATAAACCTGAAAAAAGCCAACAGGTATATATAAATGGACATGTAGCAAACTGTGAACCTCTTTAGCTCCAGTCGCTACATTTTCAGTGCTGACAACTGATGCAAATACAAGCAGTGGAATGGCCGTCGTTTGAGTGCAACAACCACTGCAGGTAACTATCATCCTGCAGTGCCTTCCTCTTGGCCAGAATCCTACCCTGTCTCTTCACAAATCCAATCCCAACAACTAAGTTTCATTATACACACATGACCAATTTGCTGCAAGTGAATCATGTCAATATCTGTGTGCCTCATGCCATCTTTTCCTTTGCTTTTTGTTGTCCAGATGGATAAAATCAAACATCTTCTGTCTAACATACATCTAACCCTCTTCTTCTAACAGTTGCATCTGGTAAATGATTCACAGATCCTGCATCTTTCAGTGCAGCGGGTGCTTCCCAACAGAGAAGGGAATATGCAGCAAAACTAACTCTGTGGCACAACCAGATGAGCATTAGACTCACATTGCACGCACCATTTCACCCTCTTGAGAACCCACACCACACACCCACATGCACCAAACGGTGTTTTGTCTTAAAAAGATCTCCGCTAAAGTGACCCTTCGGGGGACCCCTAGGGCATTGCAGTGCTGGCCCGATGAGGAGCAAAATGCCCAATGATGAAGCATGACATCCTTCGGGGTGTGTGAGGGCATTAAGATAATAGACTTGCTCTTCCCTCTTACAAGTGGGCCTCAAAAAACCTAGGACCACTTGCATCTTTCTCTTACTCTGTATCGAGTGGCTGACTACTTGTACCCCTCATCTGGAACAGTGCCCCCTGTTTTGATTAACACTGTTCATGTTAGGAGCAGAGGCACTGGACCTTAACTGGCTCCTGGTCCCCCCCTCTTCGTATAGATACATTTTTGAAAACTAGACACCATGGGAGTCCAGGGAGGTGTGGCATGCATTGACCCCCAACAGTTTTTGTCCAAGATTTTGCTGCAAACCTCAAGTTTAGCTAAAAAGTCCAATTTTCCTCTAATATCTGTGTGGGAAAGTTGTGGGATCATGGCACAGCATAAATTCCCTACCACTCAGCATTCCCCGATAAAAATGATACCTTACTTGTGTGGATGGGCCAAGTGCCTTTGACATGAAAGGACCAAAACTTGTAGAGATTGAGGGGGACCAAAGCGGGTCCAAAAAGGCAGTTTGTTTATACATTTTTAGGCTGACGCTACTTTAGGCACCCACACAAGTGAGGTATCATTTTTCTCGGGGGACCAAGGGGAATGCTGGGTAGTTGGAGATTTGTGACTGTGCAGTGATCCTATAACTTACTCAGAAATGTGAGGAAAATTTGACTTTGTAAGTAAATTTGAGGCTTGCACGGGATTCTGCGTAAGAAAATGCTGGGGGATTCATGCAAGCCTCACCACCCACCAAAGAGTCAGTACATGCACACCACCATCCACACACACTGCCAGCCAAGTGCCATCCACACACACCACCAGCCAAGTGCCATCCATGTACAATGCCAGCCAAAGCACCACTGCACGCACACCACCAGTCAAGCGCCAATCTACACAGACCATTATCTAGCGCAAGTCCAACCACACCATTAGCCAAGTGCAGGTCCACACACCACCAACAAAATGCCAGCCAAAGGTCAGTACACGCAGACTGTCAGCCAAACTGTAATTTACACACACACAAACTCTCCCTCGTTTCTAGGGTTTTTCTACCCCTGCTTGGGTGCAGATGAGAAAACAAATATCACTGAAACAGCCAAAATGTGTGCCTAAAATAGTTAGCAGCCCTTGCCTATGGGGCTTCTTACTGGCATGCCCATGAACATATCCCTGGTGCCTAGTGGGCTTTCTGCCCCTCCTGCGGGGGCAAATTGGGGCTATTGACCCAATCTTCCTTCCAGGGAGGGCAGAAAGCCTTTTTTGGTGGTGCAGGCATTAGCATGCCTATTCTCGGCAGCCCCCACCCCTACATATATAAAGAAAAATTCCTTGGTGCCTAGTGGGCTTTCAACCACCCTAGGGAGCAGATGGGGGCTATTGTCTCATCTGCCTCCCAGGGGAGGCAGAAAGGCTGTGGATTTTTGGGGGGAGGGTGGGGGCATTGGCCTGCCCATCTGGCCAGCCCACACCCTTAAATCAAGTTAAAAAATAATCCCTGGGTTCTAGTGGGTTTCCCCCACCCCCGGGGCAGATTGGGAGGTAATTCCCCCATATACCCCTGGTCGCGCAGAAAGACTGATTTTATCCAAATTATTTGGGGGAGGACTAATGGCTCTTGCCCAAGGTGTCCAGTGGGTGGATCCCCAAGCAGGGATCCACTAGGGTAATTTGAAAGGGGAGATCCTCCTCTTATCGATGATACCTCTGCTGACTTTCTATGTGCTTGGGGTGCTGAGATAGCCCCCTCAGCACGTAGAAAGTGAAACTGAAATCAGCCAATAGGTTTCAGTTTCTCTGAAATGACGTGATTGCTCATTTTCATTTCAAAGAAACCAAACACACAACCTCTTAAGCTGGGGAAGCCCTTTGCCAGCTCCTGCGACTGTTAGGGGGAGAAGGAAATCCCTCTGGTACCTGCACCAGAGGGTTTTCCAGTGCCAAGTGATCAGACGGCCGAGACCCATCCGACGCACATGAGCACTGATGGAGCACATGAGCACAAATGCACTGGTTAAGCACTCAAAACTATGGAAAATCATGGAGGATTTAGGGGTTGAGACAGGTATCATCACCTTCATTAGGAAGTTGTATTCCGATGCTAACACCCAAATGCATTTTGGCAGGGATGGTGAATGTTCGGGCAGTTGTAACATCAGAAGAAGAGTTAGGCAGGAGTGTGTTTTGGCCCCCTTCCTGTTCTCCCTCTATAAGAACCTGGTAGAATTAGCTCTAAGCATACGCACCGAGGGACAAGGCGAAAATTGGCAATCTCCCTCTCCCTATTTTGGATATCTTACTCAATTCTCGTCGTTGGGGTGCTGTCATAAATGATGGTAAAGTGTTCAACCCATGTCTCCTCTGCAATATGTACCTCTGTTGAGGGTTCATGGGGCTCCCTAAAATAGTTGTTATTAATCATCTTCCAAAAATGACTACTGTCCTTAAGGGCGCTTGCCTGTACCAGGGCCTCCCATTCTGCGTCTTTAATACATTTCTTTCTTTGGGCAATACTCTGTTTAAAATGCGAGCGTGCAAGCCTAATTGATACCAAGTCCCTTGGTCACTGCTGAAGAACTTTATGCAGCTGATTCCTGGCTATCCCACACTCTGAGTCAAACCAACCGCTCGTTTTGGCTAAGATCACCAATACTTCAAGCATAGCATGGTCACTATACTAGAAAAGGTAACATGAAGGCCTTTAATAACTATGTCTGAAGCTTTAGAGCCCATAATATAAACAATAGTAGACACATTTATTTCTGAAAAACGTGGATGCTGGACCCTCACTCTCGTTCAGTTTTATATTATACAGCCTAAGACTCAGCTTCACCATTAAGCTATTGAGAGCTATCCCACTTCTACAATTCTGCAAATAGTTTTATCTAAAAATGAGTAATAGTGTGTGTTACAATCTCCTACCCAGATACTCCTCAATGACTTTTAGTTTGAGGACATGACTAACAACTGTATGGCTAACTCTAGATCCATCACTACTTGGGATCTAAAATTATCAAAACAGTTCTGATAAAAATGAATTCAAAGTATGTCCTATGACTCGCCCACCTCACATACCAGTAAGTGAAAATAAGGGAATTCCTTAATAAATTTCAAGATTTTCCAAGGTATGGAGTTTAAGATATATGTCACTAAGCCCCCCTTCGCCGTGCCCATGACTGATGGTTTAGCCAGGGTATAAAATTCCATATACCCATCAATTGATGAGCAGTCTTTTGCCATGTTTCCAGTAGGCAGATAATGTGGGAGCTAGGAATCATTCTATGACAGCCAGGTATATCGATCTTATTTTTAAGCCCTGCCACATTCCATGATATAAGGTGCATCCCTGGCTGTTTGGGTATAAGATGTCCATCTGTGCAACCTGGGATTTTGTTCACCTCAAAGCACGTAGCGGACCTATAGTTTCTAGTTGTGCATACATATGGCTCCTCACATGTTCTCTTTTATCTTTTAAAATTCCCTCTTCTGGGACAAGTCAATCCTGGCCATCTAGCTGAAATAGACACAAAAACCTATTTCCTGTTCTCTGTGACCCCTTTAGGCTGCGCCCCACCCCGTTGTCCCCTCTTGTTCCTAACTACCATCCAGTGGTTCTGGGGGGCCACAGCAGCCCCTTTGGGTCTATAGAAAAAACCCAGGGGGGGGCAGCTGAAATATTGTTTGGTGGCAGATCAGGTGCCTCACAAGCATGTAGAACCCTCGCAGCTAGAGCAGAGTTGTGAAAGTTCGCAATCATACAATCACGCAATCACTGCAATAGATTTCTCTCCTCTGCCCACCCAGCTCACCCGTCTGACCATAATCACATTGTGGTACTGCTCACCTTTTAATCTAACCCTTGCCACCTTCAATTGGACACATTTATTTTTTAGTTCATTCCAGGTTTCAACATTGTTTATGGGAATCAAGAGAACACCTACAAGAGCAACTGCATAAGGTACACAATTAGGCAGCAGATCCTGGGGCCTGGGGTGGGTACGCTATTAACAATTTCCTTCTGCTGCTTCTGCACTGGTACGTAATTATTGATTGTATTATTGTTTTCAGACAGCCCTGGAATCTGAGTCTCTAAGCTTAAATTAGTGCCCCTCCCCCTCACAGATCCCCCAGCTCATTCACATCCTCTCTTCAGCACTGATCCTGTTTGGTTTGCTGTGACTTTGTTACAGAAAGTCCCCTTCATAATCTGATCCAAGGCTTGTTATATTCCATATAGGTACCCTATATAGGCGCAGGTAACATTGCAAACTTTCACCTATATTCTTCCCTACATTACATACATAACGGTTCTTAGGGACTGACCTTTTACCTAGATACAACACTGCATTCAGAACGCAGGTTTTTCCCTAGTTCAAATCTCATACATTATGCATGAGGTTTCTTCAAAGCACAGCAGGACTACCATCTCCTGTATAATATCTCTGTATAAAGTTCAGGCCCAACGTCATCCTTTAGGCCAACACAGGAACACAACAAGGTAGGACCCCTGGGGAGACCTATGGGTATCACAGCTTGCTTAGAAGGACAGAGGAGTCTGAGACTTCCCGGCTGAAACACTGACCAGAGACGCTGAGGTTCCTGCATGCAGATGCTCCAGCTCGCAGTGATCTAACATCTCTCGCGGGGTGTCCAACTCGAGACCAGGACAGGGTCCAATGTTCTATCATTCTCAGGTAATGGGGTTGACTACATCTAGAGGAATTTTCGGCATAACACCTACACGAATACTAGATACATTTAGGTACATCTAGTTAGGGACGCATTGTAGGAGTACGCACCTTTTATCATGTGTTTTATATACTCGTATGTAATCATGATCATTGCAAGATGATAGACCTGTACCATCCCTTTACTCTTGTAGTACTTCTAATCATATATCTCTGGTACTGTCTAATGGTTGTTACAGCTCATCTATCCTACACTGAAATAACAACTGTTCAATAAATTCTTATTGAAAACGCCCAGCCTAAGTGAGCCCGAGTGACTGAGCGTAAGGTAGTACTTTCCACGATTCTGAGGGATCAGGGTTGTCATGTTCTGAGGTTGACAGAATCTATTCTCTCCTTGGTAAGAGGAGATCATAGTGGCACTGTGAGCTAGCTGATACAGACAGGCTAACGTATCCAGTGGGGGAGCACTGAATCAGTCCGCCACCAGTCCCACAGTTTATGTTACCAAATGCGCAGATCCTGTATAGGTTATATAGTAACTACACGACAGGCTCTGCTACAAGACTATAGCTGATTCTCCACTGTGGAAAGTCGATTGGATAACAGTGATATCATGGTGGACATCCTCTGTTCCATAGCAACCAATGAATGCTTAATATCTCTGTCATTTATTACCACAGGCTCAATCCCTTCTTGTGCATTCGCAGTGGGTGTGCTCGTCACGCCCATGGCCCCACTGGACATTTTCCTGTCTTTCCTGTCTTAAGGCCCATGTGAGGGGGTGGAAGTGTGGAATGGCCCATTAGCAGGCCCTTTTGTTTAGGTTTCTTTTTAGCCGGGAAACTGTGCAACACCCTGGAGATAGTACTTTCATCAGGGCGGGGGGACAGCCCCCGAGGGCTGAGCTGTCTTAAAAGCTGTATCTGCTAAATAGGGCCGCTTTTAGAGTTGGTTCATGTTTTGCCAGAGTCTGCATTATCTCATTATTTAAAGCTCCCATTAATATTTTTCTAAGGGGCCTGTAGTCCCACCCTCTGTTATATTACGCTTCTTTTTTCACACGATCACTATAAATTACCTGACCTCTCAGATGCAAAAGTCTGGGTCCAGTAACAAAGTGAAGTGTTAGTATCCAAGTCTACCACAGGTATCAAGGGGTGAGACCAAGGAGGGGTGGCCGAGCCAGGCCTCCTCCAGCCACTGATGGGCCCATCCTTGGCCCAGGCTTGGCTCACACGCATCCCGCATTGCGAGAGATAGCGAGGCGCTATATAGCGACCTAATGGTAGCGCTCCTCCCCCTCCTCTGACCCTTGCCTCCTGGCGTGGATGTCTCTGCAGCCTGGAGTCCAGCAGCACAAGTCGCTTTTGAACTGACATTCACTGTCAGTGGGCCTCACACGTTTTATTGTGGATATCTTGAACACCTCATATACTATTCAATGGCTTGATGATGCCAGCCCTCATTGAAGCCATAAGTGAATACCTTGGACCTGAACATCTGATGATAGGGCTCACAGGATTACATGTAGGCACAGCCAGGGTAGCATTTAATATCATGTGAAAGTATTGTTCCACTTCTCCAAACATTAAAATATTTTATAGTTAGGTACATTTGAGAAACGATGGTCGTCCCTTGCAGGTATGCATCATTTAGTATTACCTAGATGCAGGAAATTCACATTGCCATAATCAGTGGAGCGGACTGCCTGCAGCAAGTTTAGTGGCTCAGTGACTGGCAACTTAGCATCAAGTCCATCAATCTTCATTCTTTTCATGCAGAGATGGTGCTTCAGATGTCAACTAACATGACTCGATTACTTCATTAAAAAGTTTAATGGAATAGGTGCCTTTAATAAAATTCATATCAACTCGCAGAACCCTTGTATCAACACCACTAGCTCTTCCTGGCGTAGCGTGTAACAGGAATGCAATGCATCCCACATCAAACCCTCGGTACCACTGGTTCGTGTAGCCTAGACGTGTGACTGGTGGATAGCTGTCTCGTATCTTTTGGAAATGTCTCTGCAGACATGAGAATGTCTTAAAAATGCGTGTCTGGAAATCATTGTGACATATTGCTTCGCCTTGTATGTTAAAATCTTGCAGTTCATCACACAACCATTTCTATGTCTGAAATCAGAGATGATAACGTGATTTAACATATATTTGCAGGTATAAGATTGTTTAGGTGAAGAAAAGGTACCAGAATTTATGGTCATTACAACAAATGTGAATCTGCTGATGCATATCTAGATTACAACTTTGAATATTTTTGAAAATAAGTCCAAAGGATTTGCTTCTAGGTGCGTGCTCAGTACTTTAAAAAGAAGTATTGTCCACGTGAACATTTAAGTGACACTCTCAAATAAATGATAGGGGTGCAGAATGGTGTAGAAAGGCAATTGATTAGAAGATTATCTTAAATCATTCTTAAGAATCTGGTTACATGGGGGGCGTGGCTTGGATGGCAGAGCTGATGGCTGTCTGATCCTGCCGATGCGCGGAAATGGAGACCAGCGAGACGTATAACTAAACCTGTAACCGGCTGAAAGGAGGAAAGGAGGGAAGTTCCAAGCATCGGAAGCCTTGCTCCACCCAATGAGCCCTGAGGCGAGAGACGAGAAGCCATGAATGTGAAGCAAGGAACACAGAAAACAAACGCGGTAGAGAGGAGCCCTGGATCCAAGATGGCGACCGAGGCAGTACGAGCCTAACGAAGGGAAACGGTAAAGGAAAGAATATAATAATTGCTACGAGCAGACCCAATCCAACACCATATGCAGTGCAAGGCCCAGGATCCTTCATGCTTCTCGGGGGAGTGAGAGCCCCCGCAAGGTAGGACGAGTAAAGGGAGGGGGTACCGCTGCAGACTTTACCAAAATGATGCCCGCACCACAGAGTTAAGACCCGTACCCAGAGGCGACGACTACCGAGTAGGGACTGCACGGCCACATCAACGAAGAGGAAGCCTTGTGGGAGAGAACGCAAGCCACGCTGAATGAGAGTAAAGGGGGTGGCGTCGCAGATACTGCTAATACTGTTGCGGTTCTGGTTTTGAAGGAAGGAACAGCTACAGTGAGGAGACGAAAGTGAAAGCCGATCACCCTGAGGGAGGGTGCCAGTGGCCAAGAGGGGGAAACAAATGGCAGACTAAGGGCGTAGCCTGCAACCCACGAGAAAACAACAAGACGCTCCGAAAGCGAGAGGGAGGAGAAAGTACAGCACTAGTGCTTGAAGACAGCATCAGCACTTCACCCGCTCGCAGGATTCTAAATACGACCCTAAATACGACCCACCTAGCCCTAAGGAGCCATGTAGAAGGACCCACTTTCGTGACTAGACACACCCTGCCGCGCCGCTACGTGCCGATCCAGCCAGCCAGACAACATAGGCCCACCAGGTGAGCCCAGCAGTGAGTGGTGCAGAGTGCAGAAGGAGGGCTCCAGGACAGACAAGAGGGGGGTCAACCCGGCCTCTCCACGAAGCGGCAGCGCCTCATTGGTGAGGTGAGAAGCAGGCGGATTTTGCACAAAAATGGGGGTGGTAGGCTTTCAGACGTCCAGACCTCACAAGGAGATCACACTACTGCGCCAGTGCCAGAGAGCCACCAATGTCCTAGTGGGAGGAGACACGACTCACGCAGCCACAAAAACCAATGGAAGCTAACTAAAGCTAACCAACTATCTGGGCGCAGAGGCCCCTGGCCCCACCCAAGCAAGAGCTCACCAGAGCTGCTCACACCAGGTCTCTGGGGATCACAGGAGAGACCACAGGAGGGTCACAGCAGCCCAGCCCTACCACCTAAACCGGCTAGCTCGCAAGAATCCACAATGTCAGAAAGGGAAATGCGGCTCCAACAGCAGCAATTGAAAAAGAGCAAGAATTAACCCGGCCCAGCGGACTCGCCGATCAAACAAAAGCAAGACATAAGCAGCACCCTTGCAATGATACTAAAGAAACTGGCAGAAGTACACAACCTTGCAAAGTCCACGAAACTCACCACGGACACAATACAGCTCGAAATTGTGGCGGTAAGAGCGGACCTAAACGCAGTAAATATTAGGCTGACCACGGCAGAGCAGAGGATCAGCGAAGTGGAAGATAACTCAAATAAGGTGGGAAGAGAGGTGATGATGATATAAGAAGCTACTGGTGGCCTACTAAGACAGTCAGCTGAGTTGGAGGACTGAAGCCGCAGGGGGAATATCCGCATCTTGGGGATTCCTGAGGGTGCCGAGGAATCTGCAGAATCATGCGCTGCCTTCCTAAAGGATCTAATTCCTAAGATCACCAACCTAAAATTCCACCGCCAATTCGAAATAGACAAGGCCTTCAGAGTCTGGGCCTTCAAGAACCCAGCGTCCAACTTTGCCCGTCCCATCATATGCAAACCACTGAGGTCTCAGCATACAGAGGACATTTTCAACCATGCCTGGAAAAACCATCAGATAACCTGGAAAGGCCACAAAATTATCCTCACCCAGGACTATTCTAATCCCACAGTGGATGCCAGGAAAGGCTTCCTGGCCATCCGTCAAAGGCTCAGAGACAACAACATGCAGTTCTCCTTCGTAGGCCCCGCAAAATTCAAAATTACGGACAGGGGCAGGAACCACTTCTTTACGGAACCGAAGGAGCTGACACGATTTCTGAACGGCACAAAGGCCCAGAGCATGGATGTCTCTCAACAAGCCTCGGCAAAGAGAGGCCCTTCCCCTGACCCTCCAAGCAGGGAGGTCAACAGTAACAGCGGTCAGTGAACCCTACATGACCTAGACACACAACCTCACAGGTACTATCTACCTCAAAGAGACAACACACCTACCTCACGCTGCCCAGCAAGCCTGGGTAACAGAAGATTTGTTACAATGGGAATTTCGACCACAGGCCACAAGAGTGCAAACTTCCGACCGAGGAAAAGTTTTGAATCTTTTCCTGAACTTCAGAACTTCCAGTGAACGGTAACATAGATGACCAGGTCTCCAGGTGGTGGAACGGCGATCCTGTCGTCGCACCTCCTACAAGCAAATGAGGGGGGGAGGGGGGGATAGGAGGGGGGAGGGTGGGGAGGTGGCGGGGGCTCTCCAGTATGTTCTTTCTATCTGGCTCTTTTCCTACCTTTGCTATCTTCCGAGACTTCTCTGTCTCATCCCAAGCACAACTGTGACCACACTCCAGAGTATGCATACACACCCAAACAAACCTCAGACCACAGTGCAGACCAAAACCCACCACTAGGACACTCCGAACTCGGATGCACACACGAGCCCGAGAGCAGGGGAGGCCCACCCAGATGAACAGCGCGTAGTTTACCATACAATGGCAGGTAACAAGACACTCAACCTATCCACAGGACTTAGCGTTGTCTCCCTAAACATCAAAGGGCTGAAGCACCCCATCAAGTGTACGAAGATAATAAGATACCTGGAAAGAACAAAAAGCAACATAGTCCTTTTACAGGAAACTAAACCCGACGCAGAGGACATAAAGCTCATCAGAGCCAATTGGATAGCCGACACAGTCGGCTCGCCAGCGGCCAAAAAGAAACGCTGGGTGGCCACGCTAGTCTCCCAAAAATCTGAGATCAGGAAAGAATCCCACTCCCTGGACAAAGAGGGCAGACTCCTAATTACCAACATGTCAAGGGGGGAAGAGAGGTTCCACATAGTGAATATATACGCCCCAACACAGACGACCCAACCTTCTGGGAGGCGGTATTGGCGGCGCTAGACAAGCTACCTCAAGACGAGCTCATAATCGTAGCGGGAGACCTGAACATCCCTTTAGACCACACCCTGGACAGACAGTCAACGACCCCATATCATAGTACATGCTCACACACAACACTCCAAAACATCTGCACTAGGTTCAACCTCAAAGATGCATGGAGATTGCAACACCCCGACACAAGAGACTATACCTTCTACTCCTGCCCGCACAACTCATACACAAGAATTGACTACATCTTCTTTTCAGGGACCTAATCACACCTAATAGAACACTCAGAAATAGCCCCCAGACTAGTATCAGATCACTCGGCCACTAGTCTAAAACTAAGCGGGCACCACGAAGAAGACCACCTAGAAGGTGGCGTTTTAACAAGGAAACCACCCTCAACCCAGAGCACAGAAAAGAAATAGAGGCGGCAATAGAAGAATACTTAAGCCACAACGATATCCTGGCGACCAGCACAGAGGCCCTATGGGAGGCCTTGAATGCGACAATCAGGGGCAAACTAATAGGTATCAAGGCAAGAATAAATAAGATGACAAATATACGTATAGACCAACTAGAAGCGGAGATTAAAAAACTAGAACTAGAACACTCATAAGACCCAAAGAACGGAACTCTCCTCAACGCTCTCACTAAAAATAAATATGAGTACAATAAAATCCTGAGTGAAAGGGTGGGGCTCTGGTTCAACAAATGCAAAGCACGCAGTCTGTGTGAGGCTAACAAAGCAAGGAAACTACTCGCATCGTACCTGAAGCACAAACGCAATCTGGGGACGATTGCATCGATAACAGACGCTAGGAATACAACTCACACGAGGTACAAAGACATACTCAACACTTTCCAAGAGTTCTACGCCGACCTATACAACTCATACCAAAACCTTAACCAGGTAGAATGCGCCAGATACCTTGCAAGCTTAAATCTCCCCAAACTCGGCCTCTCAGAGGCAGCTTAGCTAGGCCAGAATATCACCGACCCCGAAATTGAGAGAGCCATCTTCTCCCTTAAAAGGAATAAGGCCCCCGGTCCGGATGGCTACTCGGCTGACTTCTACAAGACGTTCCAGAGACAACTAATACCTACTATGAAGAGGGTTTTCAATCAAACAGCGAAGTCAGGGACAGTCCCCCCCTCAATGGCGGAGGCAAACATTATAGTCATCCCCAAAGTGGGCAAGGACCATACACTTCCTCCCCAAACTCATCAGCAACGCCGAAGTCGGTTTAATGCGCAACCGTTGGGCCAGTGACAATACGCGCCTTTTCTGCCACATCCTAGAGCAAACCTCCACTAAAAGAGAGCCAACAGTGGCAATTGCCCCTGACACAGAGAAGGCTTTTGACAAGGTCTCGAGGGCATTCCTGGAACAGTGCATGCGGGCCTTCAACCTTTGGTGAGGCCTACATAAAGATGACAATGGCCCTCTACCAATCACCCTCAGCAAGCATAGCGATCAATGGCTCAATTTCGGGCTCTTTCAAACTAAAGCAGGGGACCAGACAAGGCTGCCCTCTATCACCCTCTCTGTTCCTTTTGGCCCTGGAACCCCTGATCCAAGGGATTAAACTAAACGGAGACATCGCAGGGGTTCGAATCAAGGACACAGTGGTAAAACTAGCTGCATACGCAGACGACATACTAATAGTAACCGAACAACCTAAAAAGTCGATCAAGGCCCTCATGGACACAATTACTCAGTACTCCAGCCTTTCTGGCTACAAGCTGAACAATGACATATCTGAATGTAAACCCTTAAACATTCACTGCACCCGAGATGTACTGGGGGACTCTGGGTTGACCTGGCAGACAGGCAGCATCAAGTACCTAGGCATACTGTTCGGATCGGACCTATACAACTCCCTCCGTCACAACAAAAAAGCACTGCTAGAGAAGGTTAAAAAACTCTTAGAGACATGGAGCCCTAAATTTATCATGTGGTGGGGTAGAATAGAAACTATAAAAATGATGATCACCCCTATGGTCAACTATCTGTTAAGCATGCTCCCGCTCCTACTAACAGACGATTTCCACCGGAAAATCGATAACATGATCTCAAAATTCATATGGCAGGACAAGAGGGCTAGGATCAGCATCAAGAAGTTGAGACTACCTAAACAACGGGGGGGCCTACCAACTAGCGTTCCTGGCAAATCAGGGCTCACAGTGGATGTCCTCTACACAGGGTTACTCCCCAGTTTGGCTTCAGGTAGAGAGAGCCATACTAAACAATAGACACCCCCTCACCCTGCTCACAACGAACACTTACCCCTCCGTGTCAAAGCAGATTTTCAAAAACACCAAGATAGCTATGCAAAAAGTAGACAAAAAACTGGGGACCGGTATCAGGGGCTCCAAGTCTGAGTTGCTATGGGCAAACAGCAGAATCAAATATAGGGGAAAGAGCCTCAACTTCGATACATGGATAGAGAAAGGCATCTCCTTTCCGCATCAATTAGACAAAGGCGAGGGCCCCATCACGTTCTCCGACCTGAAAAATAGCTTCCAACTAGAGGACATAGACCTATACAGATTTCTAAAAATCAAGACAGCCTTATCTAAGGCCAAACTACACAACACACCACCCTCGATCTTCCAATATGTAGCGTGCATTAACAAACTAGGCCACAAAGTATCACGCATTTATAAGCTACTGCGCCCAAACAACACCAAACTTAACGCCAGACTGACCGGGTACTGGGACGAACAGATAAGGGGCCAGCTAAGCGAGCTGGAGTGGGGGAAGATATGGTCCTCATCCACACAAAATAAGATCACTCCAGTCCTAGCACAAACTAAGGGGCTCATTTATGAGCCCCTGCGTCACTTTTGCGCCACGGGTGCGTCACTTTTTGTGACGCACCAGTGGCGTAAAACATGCGCCATGTTGTGCCATATTTACGAAGTGACGCATCTAGGTAGATGCGTCACTTCGTAAACCCCTGTGCTACATTATACCTGCGCCAGGTATAATGTATGCATGGTAGGCGTACCCCCACAAGAAAGGGTCGTAGGAGTGGCGCAGCGAAATCTATGAGATTTCGCTGCATCACTTCTAGGACGCCAATGCGTCAAAACTTTACGCCTGCCTCATGGCAGACGTAAGGGTGACGCAGGCCCTTTCACATGGGGCTTGCCCCATGTGAAAGGAACATTGCTGGAGTTGTGTTAGGCTTCCGACACAACTCCAGCAATGCGCCACTTTTTGCGCCGACAGATACGTCAGTTATACTGACGTATCTGTCCTTGCTTGCGACATGATGCGTCATATTATAAATATGATGCATCATTGGTGTCGCAAGGAGGGCTCACTGAGAAGTGACGCATCGCTGCTTTCACGCAGCGATGCGTCACTTCTCATAAATGAGGCCCTAAGTTTTGGCTCCTTCATAAGGCATACTGGACCCCGGACCGCCTACACACACTGGGCATCAGAGAGACCAACCTCTGCTGGAACTGCAATACACACAAAAGGGACTTAGCACACCTAATCTTCCACTGCCCTACACTTAAGATCTTCTGGGGAAGGGTGTTTGACTTTATAGACGAGATCTTTAAACGCAAGGCAAACAGGGTCTTCCTCTCCATCATCACAGCGGGTATAAGATCAGACCTGGCCTCGGAACACGACAAGGATCTTATGGACCTCCTGCTGACCTTGGCGGTCAAAACAGTCCTGAATAACTGGAAAGACTCTAGCAAAGCAACCTTCCAATCCTGGCTAAACTGGATTACTTACCTGAGAGGCGCGGATACTCTAGCGCTGCAGTACTCCCCGTGGAAGGCCTCTTCCAGAGGGATGTGGGAGACACTGGACAGGTTCCTCACACCCCACAAACCCACATGATTTGCCAATCCAGTAGACCTACCGGGAGCCTTCTCACTGCTCGGTCAGACCGGGCCAGGGTAGCTAAAGCACTGGCCGTGATGTTTGCTTTGTTTTTGTGCTGTTGCCTAGCTTGAATTCAGCCGTACTCTATATCCTGTGACATACTATTCTCTCTCTTTTCTCTCCCCTTTCTCCTTTCTTCCCACTGGTCTGTCTTCTGTCTTTTCTCCCTTACAGTACTCGCCTAAGAGTATACCAGACCTCTGCAAGTGTTTTATACGATTGTTTTGTACCACCTGTAAAACCCCATAAACATGTATATATAAAAAAAAAAGAATCAGGTTACATTTCACTGGAGCTATGATGATCAGCTTACTCGATGGTACCCACTAGGTAGCTCATCAAACTTAATACGCGCCCCTTCAAGAATTTCAAAACCTCCACGCTATGTCATCATTTCCTCTCCTCCCTTATACTATTCTTTTTCGGCTGCTTCTTTCAAGTGCTCAGACACTGTATGACTGAGTGCAATATTAATATGTTAAATGAATACATTATTTAAGGAGTTTTATAAAGAACATTCATGTTTTCCAATCGCGACTTCAGGGTACTATAAAAGTAAGAAAAAGTTAAGAAAAAAAAAGAGATGGAAAAAGGGAAGGTGGTAAGTGCTGTGAGACAAAAAGACTAGAGAAGGTATAGAGAAGCAGTTCAAGAGGCTGTATAAGCAGATCAAAGACAGGGTAGGAAATAGTTTTAATAGAGGTGGAAGGGTTTCAACAGAAGGCAGAAAAAGTGCATCTGTGAACAGGAATATTTTGAAATCTTTATTGAATTGGTGAAAGTCCTCTTGATTCATTAATTAACTGCTACTATTCAACTATTTTCTGCTCTTCACTTTTTTACAATGCCTATATATTGATTCACAAACACTTTCTGCCAAGGGGAGCTGCCTCAAAGTCAAATGGCAAGTAGACTGTGCCCATATCGTGTGACATCAATAGGCCATAGGCGGAAGGGGAGAGATTAGATTGAAGGGAATATCACACGCTGATCTGTTTATACTTAAATCATCAGATAGCAAGCCGGTTCACAGAGGCTGACCTTAACTGAACTACATGCAGTGAAAATAAACCATCTATTAGCCTTCCTCCTCTTCAGTTTAATTTTATCTCAACAACTGATATGCAATTCTTGGTATTCTGGTTCTTACCCTCTGAATGTTAGTTCTAGGTTGTTGTTTCAGTTGGATGCGTGGTATTTGATATTTTCTATTTGACATGCACTTCTTTTTTTCTACAAACATTATTTTAAAAAGGAGCAGACTGGCATTGTTTAACCGAAGAACGACTGTTTTATGCTGTATGTCAATGGAGGGCATGCAGCTTAATAGTCCAAGGATTAAAGAAGGTTCCAGAGATGAGACCTATGGGTCTCTTCTACCAATTTGCTTATGTGCAATAGTGAAAAATGTCAGAACAATTAAGTGAAATTACACATAATTACACAAAATTCTCAACCAGCATTTGTTGCTATATTTTAGCATGAAATGTATCCTTGCATCCAATTTGCAAAAGTGTAAAAAAAAATATGCAACAAACACAAGCGCTGAAAATAGCAGGTGCTTGCTTTATGTTTATTTGCATTGTGCCATGTGGTCAATTTAATCTTTTGCCACAAATGGTATATAATTACATGACATGGCATAATAGCGTACTTTTGGAAAATTCGCATAAACAGCGTAATGTGAAATTACACAAGATTATGCATGCCTTCTGGAAATTTTGCCCAGGCCTATTGAAATCTTTATGTGGAAATTGCACAATCTCAGTATATTGCTGTTTTTTTCTTTAGGTACTTGGTTTATGATTTTGGACTCACCTACATATAAGGGTTTTCCCAGGTGACTATACTATTTAAACACTGATCACAAGGGGAATAGAAGGGCATGAGGTATTTAGTATGCCATGTAAATGTTGACACTGTGGGGTGTCGTGTAGTTCCTTTATATTCCTATACAGAATCTGCACGTTCAGATAACATAAACTGTAGGTTTGGTTGCAGACTGGTCTGAGCACCCCCACCGAGAATGTTAGCCTCTTTGCATTTGTTAGCTCACAGTGCCACTAGAATCTCCTCTTATTGGGGAGAGAATAGTTTCTGGCAACCTTAGAACATGACAACCCTGATCCCCAGAATCGTGGAAACAATGTACTACCTTTTTGCTCAGTCACTCGTGCTCACTTATTTGGTTCAGAGAGTTACGCAAAAGAAACAGTTGGACGTGTTACAATAAGAATTTATTGCACAGTTGGTCTTCTAGTGTAAAATAGATGTGCTGTAACAACTGTTAGACAGTAGCAGATATATATGATTAGCAGTATAGTGAATATAAAAGGATAGTTCAGTTCTACCATCTTGCAATAGTCATGAACACATACATGGAGAAAAAATGCATGATAAGAGAAAGCGCATACTCCTATGATGCCTGTCTAGATGTACCTAAGTGTACCTAGCATGTGAGTAGGTGTGAAACCAAGAATCCCTCTAGGTTTAGTCTAACCCCATTAACTGAAGCAAGAGAGTGTGGGACCCCGTCCTGGTGTCGAGTTGGGCACCCCGCAAGGGATGTTTAGACCACTGTCAGCTGGAGCGTCTGCATGCAGGAGCCTCAGCGTCTCTGGTCAGTGTGTTGACCTGGAAGTCTCGGTTCCCCCTAGCTAACACTGGCAAGATGTGCTGTATTTATACAGAAAGTATCTAGGGTTCAAATGCCAAAAAGTGCATTTTTCAATGAAATCGCAAATTAACACCAACTTGAAGTTGGTTGTAATTTGCGATTTCTTACGGCCAAATTGCATTTTTTCTAGGCTTCATACATTGCATTTAAGAAATCGCAATTTGCGATTCCTTAAATGCAATCGCAAAATAGAGAATCGCAAATTTTGCGATTCTCTAATTTGCGATGCCCTTTTGGGATGATACATCCCAAAAGGCCTTTTCCCGTTCGCAAACGGGCCGATTCTGAGAATCGTCCCGTTTGCGAACGGGAAAAGGGTTTGATACATATGCCCTCAAGTGTCCTGGCTGGGAGACGCAACATTGTCGTTGCTCGCTGCCTCAGGGGACGGTCCTTGTAACACCTCGCAGAGTATGTCGATGGAGCACAGATGATACTCAGAACTGCCAATAGTTGGTGCAGAGGCAGCTGGTGCTGTAGTCAATACCTGGGTGCTAGAGGTGCTAGTGGTAGTGGTAGTGCTAGTGGAAGAGCTGATGTTCAATCCAGTTGTAGCAAAAGGCACCTGCGGGTTCTCCAGGAATGCAGCCATCAAAATAGGAATACGCTGGGGACATTACCGAGCATGGGACCTCAAGGGTTCCAGCCTGGTATTTAAGTCCGCAGGCATGTCCGATGCAAGTGTCAGACAGAGATCCAACACGCTATCTTCACTACAAAAAAAGGCATCAAAGAACAGGTAAGATGCAGTCCATCCAGACTGGTCTAAATGATAGGAACCAAGAGGCGCTCAGTTCCCGTAGATGAGATGTGAACGCGCTCATGGTATTCCCGCTCCAGGAGCGTTTTTACCATCTCGTTGGGGATTGGGCCATCCATGGCATAGCAGATAAATGACAATCTGGATTCCAGTTATTGAGAGCGGGATGAGAGGTAGACCACCAAAAATGCTTCCAAATACGAAGTAGGTGTACAATACCATTCATATGAAACATGTTAATATACGACCCACCATTTCTGTGAAATGAAAGGGGGAGTTTGTATGTATAAGTGCCCGTATTTCAGTCGAGGTCCTTGCGATTTGAAGATCAAAGGTCTCTCGGTCAGAGGTTAAGGGTACTGTTTGCTGTAAAAGCATGGCTTTCAGTCTGCTCAAAGTATCAAACTGCATAATGGAAACATTCAACAAAGGCCATAACGGCGCCTCCCTGACTGTATTCATTGGGGGAAACAATACTTGCATACAGCAAGTAACCCTAGAATTCATAGTGACCAGATAGCCAATGCCCGGAAGCATCCCACAGCTACCTTGATCGTTCAGCATCAAGTAACTCCCATTCGAAAGCAGATCGAATACCGGAGTAATCGGGGCTGCTAGAGTCCCTTTCATGTGGCAGGACAAGTTACTGAACCACTACATGCTCCGTGCAGTGAAATGTCCTGGCACATGAGAGAACTGCTTAGAGGATTCTTGCAGTTTCTACCACTTAGAAAAACTTCTTGACCCCCACTCCGGCATCGAAATCTGTATGGTAATTCCCATGATTCCTTAATGTATTCCTTACCCATTTTTTCATATTTGCCTGCCTGCCTTCGATCAAGGCAATATTGAAACTGAAAAGTAGTGACCGGTAGAGTTCTGTGGCCATGGATGAGCCATTCCGTTGATGGGGACTCTGCCACTGTAAATGGTAATCTATCCAGTTTTTCAAAATGCAGCATTGTATGTTTAGCTCCGCTTTGTGCCATTTCTCCCTGTTTATCTGTTAGATTATATTCAGAAAACAGAGACATGCTGTTGGTATAACGCCAAGGCACATAGCCTGCACGCAAAGATTGCAGCGTCCGGCTTAGCAACATAATAAAACGTAACTGGGATTGCCCGTGTTGTAATATGGCCAAATCTTGTTACAGTATGTCTGTCACAGAAGATACAATGTTGCCTAAGGAATATATCCTGGATATCAAATTTGTTAACCCATTATCCACTACAGCTAATGCTTTTTCTAAGTTAATGTGGTCTAATTCCTGTATTCTTTCTGTGGCGTCTTGTTGGGATATTTTCCAGATTTCATTGTAGGCAGCATAAATGCCAGCATTATGAAACGTTTCTGACGTGTCTTTCTGGGACCTAATAAAAAATCCCTAAGATTCATGTCTTGTGTGAGTAGGGATAAGTGATGTTTCACTTCTGTGAGTGTTGAGGTTTCTAGCCAATCAAGGCACACCTTCCCAACACTATAGGATGTCACTTCCCCTGGGTGTTGTCTTTGTACATAGCGTGGGTCTGGCCTATGTATACTGAACCCTTCAGTAATATCCAAGAATCTTTTCTGACATCTGTTCGTGTCTAAGGGCCAAACTAACCAAACTTTCCAATCTATTTGATCTATTGCACTGTAAAATGTCACCTACTGTTGCCCCTTCCTGTGAAGTAGAATTTTGCCACCCCTCCATTTGTGATGGTGTTGGAAACCGAGGTGTGTTCATGTCATTGTTCTCGGCTAGTCCAAGGCAGGTTGTCTGTTGCACAGTGTCATTTAGAAATATCATCTGCTGTGGAATGAGTCATGCTCTAAATAGCGCTTCTGTTCCCTGGACTTGCCAGTCCCTAGAACCCCAGACCGATTTAAAGTCTATAGTGTCTTTCCATAGGTCAAAGCCCTGTTCAGACCATTGGGCAATAAAGGAAGCGGAGTAAATCTGTTTGGTGTTAGTTAACACAATTTTCAGTGCCGATGTCGGTGTAACTATATAATAAAATGACGTCGGGTCAGAGGTGTTAAACCCTGAAAAATATGAAAATTTCTGTACAAATGTTTGCGAACTACTTTTTGGCAGTGTAGTGCAATGTTCCCACTGATGGTACTCACCCTTGTATCTGGTGTTTCTATTGTGATGTAATCATTCAAGTCCACTGTCACCAGAAATTCCATCACGTTCTGGCAAGCTATTGTTACTTCTGCTGCACTGTCTAGCATCCTCTGAGCCCATTCCCCGTTCAGAAGTTGTGTCCTCAGAATTCTGGGCATGTCTGATCTTCAGGCCTGCAACCTTCTTCTTTTTAAACTAAGGTTTTGATTTTGGCTTTTCTTCTTTTTTGGAAGTATAGTCTTGAGCGTGCTGCTTGTCTCTGGACTTTGTGCTCTCTTCTTTGTGTTCTGACCGTCCTTCTCTCTCTGAGCTTTTCGTCGAGCCCTGAAAGGAACGAGAAGAACGTGTATCAGTATCCTGATACCTGTCAGGTTTCCTAATATTATCCCTATTCCTAAGGTTGTACCTCTTTTCAGACTGATCTTGTGGAGGAGATCTACCTCGGGATTGAGATCTTTTTTCTGTAAAGTTTTGTTGTCTTTTATTGTCCCACTTCTTTTTAGAAGAAGCAGGTGTCTGCTTAGAAGTTTCCTTTTCAGGACTGCCCATCAGTTGAGGTTTTAAGGCTTTCCCACCCAATCTGTCTCAGCCTAATTCTGCATATGCAGTTTCAATTATTTTCTATAGTTCGTGTTGTTGGTCTAACTTACTGAACTCCCTTAGTCGTTGGAAGATTGCCACTAATGCTGCTTCCCATCAAATATTAGCTAGTATTATGGCTGATACCTTGGCATAATTATTTAGAAACTTCATCCCTAAGTTCAGAGCAGGTTCTGCTGCGTACTCGTTCTGTATTTGTCTTAATACATCCGGTATCACCACTAATGAAGGAATACCATGAGTCCTGGTATAAATTGCAGCAAAGACTGTACACCAAGTGGTACAATCCTCTAATCATGGTGTTATTCCTATGGGCAAGCAGATTGTTGGCATTCTGTATTTTTCAAATGGGGTAGTATCTGGGAATACTGCCTCTAACTGTGTTATTTTCTGAGCTACCCAGAATGTCATTTGTTCATGTTTTTTGGGCATTTTGCCCATTACTGCGTGTAATGTTTGTGGAGTAATTTTAGCTGCTGTACCCTGAGATTGAGTTTCATTTGTTGCAACTGTTGCTGGTTGGCTTGTGAAAGTCCTCATGACGAATTGTGTCAAGTGTCTGTAGATTTTAATTAAATCTTTGTGTTGGATGAGCAAGTCTCCTTGTGGCATTATTACAATGTCAGGATGAGGTGTGTAGGTTGCTAATATTGGCCATGTTGCTCCTAGTCTTACGGACCAAGCCTTACTCCTCCTCTTATGTGGGGTAGAGCGCCTTTAAACCGCCTTTAAACCAGTATAAGTGTTCCTGGTACGTGAGTGGAATTTCTATGTCCTCGAATGGACAAAATTCCTCTGGTGCACCTCCGTCTGTATATTAGTGAAATGTCTGCGTTGGGACTGTAACCCACGAATAAAATAACTTTGTTTTGTTTGATTTGTGTGCCTCAATCATGAAAGCTGCTAAGCCACCCCTTGCTTGTAGACCATTGTCTAATAGTTTCAGGGTGATAGTATGTCTGAATTTAGGTGCAATCTGAATCGCGCCCAAATCTTCTCCTGAAAGTTTGTTGAAGTTTGTTCAAGGGAACTAAGAAAAGGTTTTATTGCACAATGTTAGGAACACTGTGTCCTTCAAGCTTGATTAACCAACAGCTAATAAATAGGATATTTTGCCTACTCAGCTGTTTGTGCCCACCCACTCTAGACGTCTCTGGTGTTTTGTGAGTAGGGGTCTTTGAGAATAGCCCGACTGAACTACTCAGATTCTACTGTTAAATAAGCACCCAACCAAATGTTGGTGGCGCCATGTAGTGTAGTTCCTCTATATTCCTATACAGAATTTGCGCATTCGGATAACATAAACTGTGGGTTTGGTGGCAGACTGGTTCCGAGCACCCCACTGAGAATGTTAGCCTATGTGCATTAACTAGCTCACAGTGCCACTAGAATCTCCTCTTATCGGGGAGAGAATAGTTTCTGGCAACCTTAGAACATGACAACCCCGATCCCCCAGGATCGTGGAAACAATGTACTACCTTTCGCTCAGTCACTCGTGCTCACATCTTCGGTCTCAGAGAGTTACACAGAAGAAACAGTTGGATGTGTTACAATAAGAATTTATTGCACAGTTGTTCTTCTAGTGTAAAAAAGATGTGCTGCAACAACCATTAGACAGTGGCAGATATATATGATTAGTAGTACAGTGAATATAAAAGGATAGTACAGTTCAACCATCTTGCAATAGTCATGAACACATACATGGATATAAAATGCATGATAAAAGAAAGTGCATACTCCTACGATGCCTGACTAGATGTACCTAAGTTTACCCAGCATGTAAATAGGTGTGAAGCCAAGAATCCCTCTAGGTTTATTCTAACCCCATTACCTGAAGCAAGAGAGGGTGGGACCCAGTCCTGGTCTCGAGTTGGCACCCCGCAAGGGATGTTTAGACCACTGTTAGCTGAAGCGTCTGCATGCAGGAGCCTCAGCCTCTCTGGTCAGTGTGTTGGCCTGGAAGTCTCGGTTCCCTCTAGCTAACATTGGCAAGATGTGCTGTATTTATACAGAAAGTATCTACGATTCCTTTGTCCCTTGTTTCTTGTATTCGCAATTGCTGGATTTGAGGATGACGTATGGGATGAACCTTGTATGTGATATTATGCAGGTGGTGGAGCCCCTGCCTGGTTTCCAAGAACCCTTGTGAATATTCATTCATACTATGTGAGTCTATTGATGAAGTTATAGACCGCTATTTTTCAGGGAAAACCCTCCTTCAGTGCCCAGGACTAGAACTAGGTAAAGGTTCAATCCTAAAAGGCCTGTTACTGTGTAGTGTAGGGGGGGTAATGTAGGTGAAGGTGTATGATGTTACCCGAGCCTATATTAGGGTACCTATATGGAACATAACAGGAGGTGATGTGTTTCATGGGTCTAGTAAATCCGATTCTGAGTTCAAACTTGGAAATGGTTATGATATGGGTAAATTGTTATGCACTGTATCTAATACCTCATTTCAATAAAGCAATTGGGGATTTCTAAACCGCAGGGCTAGTCAAGGAGTGTCCTGATGATGACAAAGCTTTCCCCCGCATAGGCGATCATGAACAGTCAAGTTTTTAAGGCTTTCCCGAAAATCACCTTCAATATCTATCTTTCGGAGCTGAGGCGAGGTGATTCTAGGACTGAACCATAAGGAAAGAGAAAGAAGAGCCTCCCTATTTTTGCATTTAATTTTAGGGACTAGCAGCAACCCTGCATCTGTAGATCAGAGAGTCCTCACAGGACAATATTGGATGAGTCTATTTGAAAGATAGGAAGGGCCAGTGCCATGGATCGCCCTGTGTTCTAGGACCAAGACTTTAAATTAAATTCACTCCTGAATTGGCAGCCAGTGTAGCGTCATATTACATAATATTCTAGATGCTGCACTTTGTACAATTTCCAGCCTCTTTGAGAAGCAGGTAGGCGGATCCAGGTACAGGGCATTTACATAATCCAGACAGAAGGTGATAAGAGCATGGATCACTGTTTTCTGTGCCGAGGAAGCAAAAGCAGACATTCTTTGAGAAACGCCAACAAAGCAAAACAGGATTCAACAACTAATGCAATCTGAGGAGCCATAGTAAGTGGAACATGTAGCTTGACTCCCAAATTGCAAAACAGCCCCGGCAGGAGTGTGTGGAGCAGTTATAGGATCCTGCCAGCACTCCATTCCCCATTGAGGAGAGAGTGAACCATACAACAGAATGTACCTCATGTCGGCATTGCACTGCAGGTTACTGTGGAACATCCACTCAAAAAACGCACTAAACAGTTCTTAAAAACGTCCTGCTCAAGAGTAGTGCCGTTTTTCAATGATAATGTACAGCTGTGTGTCATCCACGTAGAAGACAATGCTCACTTCTTAGGATTTTACCACAGATGCCAGGGGGAACATACAAATACTAAAAAGAGTGGGTCTTAGGCCAATCCCTGTAGAACTTAAAATGTAAGGATTTTAAAATCCGAAAAGTGTGGGGCCATCCAGACAGCATGGCTCCTGTTTTCTAAAAAGGAGCAGATCCACGATAATGCTAAACCTCTGACTCCCATGTTCTGCAAATGTTGTAGGAGGATAGCCAGCAACACTGTGGCAAAGCCGCTGATAGATCAATTAGGACCAAGGCAGTCTGTTTCCCATGATCAAGCACCAGCTTGATAGCGTCAGTCACTGATGTAATGCTTTGTATTTAGTTTAGTTCTTTGTTTATTGTTAGTTAATACCTCATTCTGGCCATCTGATATGAACATGTTTATGTTCAGTGTACATTCCATATTCTAGTGCTTTTTCTCTGTGTGTTTCAATGGCAGTTGCGGTTGGAAGACACAGGAAGAAGACTTGCTGGACATAGGCTCCTTACTTGGCTCTAATAAATACACTTCAGAAGTCCTCCTGTTTGCTGATACGTCCATCTTAACATTTAGCGACGAGGAGAATATCTCTACAGGAGGTCACCATTAGGAGGTTTCTGTGAAGAGCAATTTTGGAACGTATTTGGTCGCTGGTATCCGCAGGAAGCTGCTAACTGCAATCTGTTTCCCTGCTGTGCCTGCACTGATGAAGACAGGTGTGTAGAAAGGGAGGACAATTTTTGAAGACCTCCCGCCTGGTGCGTAGTGCACTAAACCGTGTGAGTACAGCAACGCACAAAGCGCAGGGTTCAAGCTATCACCCCCACTGTGCACTGTGCTGTGAGATGCGCGAGCAAAGTGCAAGCTACACGTCCCATCTTAGATGTGGTCTTCAAGTTTCACATTACGGGTTGAAATCACAATAAGCGGCCAAACACATGACCACTTGTCGACTTGTGTCATTGATCACTGGTTTTTATGTGATGGCCACATGCCTTGATGACATCATCATGTTGACTGTGCCGCCATCCTAAATTGAATGCACTTAACATTGTGGATTATGGAATTTAAAGGAGAAAGCAGTCAAGTTAAAAACTTGCATGCATATTTGCTATCTTTACAAGAAGAAAACCTCTAGACATTAAAGCATTGGTATTTAATTAACTATTTAAAAATTATGGTCAATTATTACAACAAAAGAAACATTAAAAAGAGTTGTTTAGAACAAGACTTTCTAGCAACCTCACTATGTCTTCATCACAATATTTGATTCAAATCAACCCTTTGTTGCACATTCTGGTAAGTCACCTGAAGCATGGGAAGTATGGTACCATTCTTTTGAAAACGATTTAGTAGAGGGTGTGGCTAGCAAGATGGCTGACTAGATGTGTTTCTTGTCGGCTGCGGCGGCCTGATTCCGAATCCGACAAAAATCCTGCTCAAAGCGAGTCATCTAACACGCAGAACACTTGAAAGGGGATCTGCTTTCCAACCTGCTGGTGTCTGGTTACTTTAAAACACTGAAACAAGAAAAAGAATGGGGCTGCCCCGACCATGGTCCCTCCCTCTTACCTCGAGCTGAGCCGCTGTGGACAGGAGGGCAGCGTCTGCTGCGAGGTGCGTTGTCATTGGTCCCCGATACGAAACGGAGCCTGCTGTGGTGCCTGAAGAGGCTGGGGGCTGAGAGCTGTGGCGTTCAGGAGGTGACCAGACTGAGAGTGGTGCGGTCTGTGGCCAATTCCCTCCCCCATCTGGAGTGCCCCCAGGGACTGGGCCTGGCTGCTGGACCGAGTGACCAGCTGGTGATGGTGAACAACGACCTGATGGAGTGAGAGGTGTAGGACTGCCGTCCTCTCCAGAGCTGCGGAGAAGGGGCGGTCCTGCTCTGGGGGCTGGGCCTCTGCGAGACGTGGTTTGGGTCGAGAGAGGGTGCACTGGGGCCTGGACTGCCGGAGGTGGGGGACTGCACACCAACAAAATCGGGAGTGGTCGAGTACCCAAGGATCATGTTTTGAGGCAAAGCGGGCCCGTGGCATGGTAAGCAAATGTACCAACGACAGCCCATGAGAGGCGCCAGAGTCAGTCTTGTTGGTGGAGTGGAGGATGGCCTCCACGCAGCCTCCCTTACTTGGCCCCTGTCGTGGTGGCCATCTGACATCATGGAGGAGACCGCTGGTAGGTGCAGGGGGGCAGGTGTTGTAGCTCGCTCTGCCTCTCTGTCCCTGCCTCCCCCCGCCTTTGCAAGCTATGGAGGAGCATTGGGCTGAGTAAATGGCCTAAACTGGGCATGTAAGGCCCCAGCGGCTGGAACCAGAGATGATAGAGAGCCCGGAACAGCTTTGCCTGTATAGTGACATTGACGATGTGCAACCCCTCCACTCCATGGGCCCATCTCCACATACAACTGAGACTGTTGCATGTTCATAGCCAGCCCTAACCGCTGTGAGGCATGTGGAGAGGGGGACCCCCACATATGGGGTAGAGGGAGAGTAATACCTGTTGCTGGACATTGATAGACAACCAGGTGAGCAAGGGGGGGTGCCTGCCCAGTGGGATATGGATAGTCGGGCAGGAAGGGTTGTGTGCTCCCCCTTGATGGTCCTGGGTGAGACCAGTGGTTCCACCCCGGCACCTGTGGGGATGCTGGTGGTGGAGAGAAAGACTAGGATACATTGACGAAAGGGTGACATGGGGCCAGGACCCATCCCCAGCCTCTGAGCAGTACTCCCTCCACCCTGGAGGTACACGCAACAGCGATGTGAAGATACAGGGGAACACTGGAGACTGACAGTGTCCACTGTTGGTGAGAGACTGTGTCTAAAAAGTCACACTTCCATAGCCCAACACTGAATGAGGGAGAAGAAAGGAAAGACATGGCCAAAGATAAAGACCCTCGACCACCCAATCATGGGAAACTTAATAAATTTGCAAGGGTCATGGCTTCCCCCTTGGAACAAGGAAATGAAGCACCTGCTAGGCCCAACAATGTGGAAATTCTGCAGTTTATCTGTGCCTCTTGAGATGTACTAGAAGGTTGCATTGGAGAGGTATGTTTCGAAGTATCACTGCTCTGACAAGATCTGCACAATTTTGTGGAATGGGTCACTAGTGGCGAAAAAGAGAATCTCTGACCTTGAGGACACATCACAGACCTTGCGCAATGAAGTTGTGGACCTGCAGGGAACAATGAAGGAAGTGGCTTGGAGGGGCGATGATGCGGAAAATTGCACGATTTGGAACAACTTGCGATTTGTGATTTTCCCAGAAGGAGCAGAGGGCCCTGACATGTGTCACTTCTTGGAACAGTGGCTGAGGACTTCCCTGCCAGAGGCGCACTTCTATACCTGCTTTGTGATAGAAAAAGCTCATCGGGCACTGACAATGTGTCCTCCGGTGGGTGCTTTGCCAAGGCCAGTGATTGTCCGCTTTCTAAACTATCATAATCGGAATATGATCCTCCGCAAGGCGCGGAGGCTGGGAGACTTTCATTATGAGAACTAAAAAATTATGATATTTCCTGACTACTCCAGGGGGGGGTGCAGAAACAAAGCTGCAGACTCTTCACATACAATATATGACCAGGAAAAGGCTCACCTCTTCCAGACCCCTGAAGAGGCATGGACATGGTTAGAAGAGAGGCCTCCATTAAAAACCCCGAAAATATCTGGCTTGAGTCACTGCAGTGGAGAGGCAGGTGATATTGCCCAGACTACCCCCTGGTGTGGAAAACGTCATGGGTGGATGCGTCACATAGGAGGATAAGGAAGACGCCCCTACCTACTGGGAATAGACAGTGGCAATCGGGTCGCCCCACTGACACAAACGGTGGAAGACATCAGACAGCAACTACCAAAACAAACAGGCAGAGGCTAGCCCGAGATCTGATTACACCGGACCTATCGGAGAGAAAGATCTCTTCCGACTCAGATGATAAAGGACACCCATTACTGGCTGTAATTTAGAGCATAGAGGGGCCTTCAACAGGGCCTCCTGCACTAGACAAGAGTTGCAGCGCATATGAGTCGCTGTTTGCTGGCTGGAACCACAGGCCCGGCAGATGCTGCACAAGACTGGATAGCTCTCGCCACCCCTCCTTTTCCTTTTTCCCACAGAGATATTGGAAGTGTGTTTTTCTGTTCATATCTCTCCTTTCCCTCCTTCTCTCGTGTCTTTTCTACCTCTCCCCTTCTACCTTCATCTCCCTCCCTCCCTTCCCCTCTTGGTGTCCCCTCCTTCCATCCCCTTTCTTGTTCTTTCTTTTTTCCTTTCGTAATTGGTTTAACCTTGCCTGTGAGTTCTCTTGAAAGTTGATCACCTAGTGATCATAGTTGGGTCATAATTTAGCAGGGTGGGTGTATAGGTTATGAGAGGGTGGCCAATAAACCCCTCAGGTCTGACCTGCACTTCAGTTGTCCAGTTGACACAGGGGGAGGCAGGAGGTGTTGGAGAGGGGGACAAAAGGGGGAGGTGGATGGTGCCATTACAGTGTTTTTGTTGCAGACAAAGAGTAGATACGGTGGACATGTGAGGGATATACAGACACAGGCCCATTTGAAATGGAGCATGGATTACAAACTTATCCAACACGGATAAATGGGAGGACCAGGAGATCAAGATGACTCCTTCTATTCTGTTCTGACATGGAACATTAATGGGTTGGGTAGCAAAATCAAACAGGGTCTGGTGTCTGACTACATTAGGAGACTTATGCCTTCATTCAGGAAACCCACTTGAGGGGTACCAGCTGCTCCTTCCTGGGTAGAGGAGCCTATGTCACTCTTGTACATGCATGTTTCACCTCAGGTGCATGGGGGTAGCCATACTGACTAGTAGCACACCACCTTTCTGCATAGAAAACACATAGCTGGACCTGAATGGAACATATGCCGCAGTACAGGGCCAATGGGGGTGTAGGAGTATCACCCTTATCACAGTGTATGCCCCCCCTTGACTCCCAAAATGTACTATGGACAGGTCATCAGGAATAATCCTAGAGGCAAACTCATCTTTACATGTGGAGGGAGGTCACCTCAATGACCTCCTTGACCTTTCCCTGGGCCGCTCTGGCCCTGCTAGAGCGGCCGCGAGGGAAACACCCCTGGCCTTGTTTGTGGATACCTTAGGATTTGTGGAACTCTGGCATCACACACACCCAGAAGCAAAGGAATATTCCTATTTCTCCAGCACTCATAACGTATTTTCCAGGCTGGACTATATACTAATCCCTGTGGAAGCCGCCCTTTCAGTGAGCAAAGCACAATACCTGGCTAGAGGCCTCTCAGACCACTCGCCTCTCTGGGTTATGCTGGGCAGGCGGTGTCATGGGAGATGGGAGAGCTGGTTGCTAAATGCCTAGGACTTGCGAGACGAGACAGTTGCCCGCGAACTTCAAGTGGATTTCGAGTTATACTTCGCGGAAAATGAGAACTTGCTGAGCTTGGCTGTTGTGGTCTGGGAGGCCCACAAGACAGTATTATGTGATAGGGCACAGAACATCCTGGCCCACAAAAAAAAGAGGGAGACGTGAGATGTTATATCTGTCAGGCTCCGTGGCGTGCAGGACCTTTAACGGCACCGCGCTCGCACATGGAGCAGAGAGCCCCGCCCGCTATTCCCTGTCGGCGGCTGGGGGTGGCACCTAAGGGGTATTTAATGATGGGATCCCACCACCTGCCACATTTTCTGCCCATTCTTACCTGCTTTTGTCCTGAACCTCTGATCTTTGTGTTGGTCATTTGCCTGCTTTTGGACTCTGGAAGGTCTCTTCCGCTTCCTGGATCCTCGGGTCTTCTTCCAGAGCTTGCTGCTCTTCTTTGATGTTGTCTCATAGTTGCTGGTGTTAACCCTTGGCTGTCTGGTCCTCTAAGTCATAGGATTCTAAAGCATCAATATCTTTTTTTTTTAAATTCAATTTTTTTAATGTTTTGGAACAATACTTATCTGATGGTCTTGCGTCACTCTGAAGCATTTCTGGCGATTCTTGTGTTTTCCAGTCTCTCTAAAAGAAAGGAAGAGATATTGGCATTATAAAGGCGTCCATCTATTCATTAATGTTGTTCGCACAATTAGACCCCTGTTATTTTATCGTATGTCCGCCTTGCAAAGGGAAATTAGTTTTGGGGGTTTTCCCTAGGTATAGGAGTACAGATGTATTTTTGCCTTACTTGGGGTCTTCCATACCTATGGTGATTTTGACTAGGTTAGTGTTTGCTGTTTTGTGTTCTTAGTGTCATATGCTAACTGCTGCAGTCCTATTATTTAATTGAACCTTGTCCGTCCTTCTAGGTAGCGGGGCATTCTGGCATCCCTAGGAGATGTCTCTTCGTGCATGATAGTTTCTTCCATCCAAGGTATCCCTTAATAATAAGTGAGGTATTTAGCTAGTTTGCTTGTGTGGACACTTAGTACTCACCTTGTGCTTTCTCTTTTAGGGTTCTCGGAGACTCTCTCTCAGAAGATCCAGCGGATGACTACCCCTTTTTCATTCCCTTGTTTTGTTTCCCTTCTTCCCCACCTTCCCTTGTTTGCTTTGACTAAGTTGGGCGAAGGAGGTGGGTGAGGGAAGTTGGGGCCTAGCCTCGTGTTCATCCATGCCGTCCCTGAAGTAAACCCAGGTGAGCTCTCACATACCCCGAAGCCCACGTATACCTTGCTGCCCAGGCGTCATGGAGGAACATCCAATAACGTTAGTGTTAGAACTGGGGATCTCTAGTTGGCAGAGGTAGGTACCTTTCACCAAATAGGGACCCTTGCTTCTAGTCAGGGTAAGGGGGTACACTCCTAAAATAACCCCTGCTCACCCCATTGGTAGTTTGGCACGAGCAGACAGCCTTATCTCAGAGGCAGTGTGTAAAGCATTTGTGAACACATACAGTAATGCAGTGACAACACTACAGAAGGACACCACACAGGTTTTACATAAAAAAATAAGTATTCTTTATATAGACTTATCACAAGACCACAAACGACAAAAATCCACAATACTGTACCTTAAAAATGGTAGAAATAGCTTAGTTCTCTTAAGATGGTAAATGTGACACTTTAAGTTCAATGTACCTTTGAATGCGTAACGCTATACAACGAAAGTGTTGCAAGGAAGGTGATGCGTTGTTTCCTTACAGGCAAGAATGGTGATGCGTCGGGTCCCTACTGATGCGTATGGGATGCATTGGTTCTTATCGGCATGGGGAGGTGATATGTCAGTTTCTTACTGCGCTTCCGTGGCGATGCAACCAGCAGCGCCGTGATGCGATGAAGATCCGGTGCAATGAAACAAAAATGGCGTCTTCTTGTTGCGACACGATTCGTGCATGCCCGGTGGCCGTGCGGCAACTCAATGATTCTTCTGAGCCGTGACAGGCCCTGTGACACACTTCTCTGGTGATGCGACGGCATCTGATGTGACGGCGACACTCTTCTCCGGCGATGAAAGGTGCTTCTGCGAGGCGAAGCGACAGCGGCGACACCCTTCTCCAGTGATGCGATGACAGCGGCTGCGGCAGCGACACGCTTCTTCTTCGCGAGTCGCGCTTCCAGCTCCTTGCGACATGCATTCCCTCAGAATGCCCCGCACAACAGCAGGCACTTCAAAAGAACTCTTGGGGAGCTGGTTGGTGAAGTCTGTTGTCCCTGATACTTCACCAGGAGGCAAGCTCTATCTCAAGCCGTTGGAGATTCTTCACAAGTTGATTTGAAAGTAGCACAAAGTCCATTCTCCTTTCTTTGGCAGTCAGGCAACCACTGTAAGCCAATCCCCCAAACAGCACTCAGCTAGGGATAGTCTCTTCCTCAGTTTCTATGGTTCCTCTCCTCAGCAAAGGTTCTTCTTGTTTCCCAAAGTGATCTAAAGTTCTGGGGTCTGGGTTCTCCCTTTTATAATCATTTTCTCTTTGTTCTCTGAGAGCCCTTTGCCTAGCCCAAACCAGTTCTGGTCAGTCCTGGAGCACTTTATTAACAAGACTCCTTCTTTTCTTTCACAGTGTAGGCAAGGGACATCAGACGCACCACAGGAGGTGGAGCCAGCATTGTGGAAGGAAGGCACATCCCTATTCAGGTCCCAGGTGCAACTCCACCCACCCATCTACATGCAGATCTATCTATTCAGCCCTGTGCTGACTCACCATGTCTCCTGGAATCCCCCAGCCCATGTCACTCAAACTCCAGACAAGGAATACACAACCTAGCAGAGGCAGGCTTGGATAGTAAGGCAAGAAAATACCTACTTTATAAAAGTTGTTGAGGAGATCTGCCATCTGTAAAATGATCACTCTGCCCAGGCTACTATACTCCCTGCAAAACACCTATCACAGTATACCCTTATTAAATATTTGCTAAAAAAGAGGCAGAAGTCCAGAATTTACTATGGGACGGTGGTCACCCAAGAGTAGCGGTGAAAACATTTCAGAGAAATCAATATAATGAAGGAATCAAACTCCCAGATGTGCAAGCCTACTACTGGGTGGCCCACTTGGTGGTGATTAACAACTGGTGTTATGCATCAGGAGACCACTCTACAGATGCACTTGAGCAAACACAATTTCAAACCCGCTTATTTGCTTTACCTCTATGGAGGGGGGGATGATGGAGCCTACTACCTGCCATGAAGAATACGATAGAGGCTTGGAGGCGAGCAGGGAAATATAAAGGATTGGACAAAAAAGTAACCAGGGAGTCTCTGCTCTGGGAGGGGTCACTCTCAAAGGAAATAGGGAAGCAAATTGGCTATTCCGCATGGGATGCAATAGGTATATCCAGGGTTGGCGACGTCCTGGTGGAGGGGACCCTGATCTTGTTTGGTAAACCACAGAAGGAAGTACCAATTACATAGGATGCAACATTTTCAAAACAGGCAGATCAAACATGCTTGGAGAGCAGAAAGACTGGACAGTAGGAACCCCCAGAGTATGCCCCTCTAGAGGGGTGACTGCTCCAGGGTAAACTGGAAGATAATGCCATCTCCTGGATTTATAAAACAGTTAACAAAAATGTGCGTGTTAGACTCGGGATCCCTGGTTGGCTGAGGTAGGTACCTTAGGCCAAATAGGAACCCTCGTTTCCACGTCAGGGAAAGGAATGGCACCTTCTCAGATGACCCCCGCTCACCCCCTTGGTAGCTTGGTACGAGCAGCCAGACTTATCTTCAAGGCAAATGTGTCAAGTATTTGCAACCACGTTCAGAGCAACCCTATGATGACACCACAAATGGACTCCACACGAGTTTCATAAACGAGTATAAATCTATATAAAAAGATATACGATAAGACCACACAATATAAATCCAACATATGAGTAATTGTAATATTCCTCCTGGCTGGTTGTTAGGCCAGCCTGCCCTTGTAAGTTCTGGCAATATTAATGAGCACTTCTAAACATTCCACTGCAGTCCTAATGCAATGTTATGCAGTTCGTAATTCTAGAATCAGGCACTTTGCAATGGAAAAATAATGCAGTTCATAATGCTAGAATCAGACACTTTGCAATATAAAAATAATGCAATGCGTAATGCTAGGATCAGGCACTTTGCAACGTAAAAATAATGCAATGTGTAACGCAACGATCAGGTACTTCGTAATGCAGAAATAATGCAATGCGTAATACACTAATCAGGTAGCTCGTGTTGCAGGAATAATGCAATGCATAATACGCTAATCATGTAGTTCGTTATGCAGAAACAATGCAATACGTCATACGACAATCAGGTAGTTTGTTATGCAGAAATAATGCCATGCGTAATACACTAATTAGTTAGTTCGTTATTCAGGAATAATGCAATGCGTAATACACTAATCAGGTAGTTCGTTATGCAGAAATAATGCAATGTGTAATACGATAATCAGGTAGTTTGTTATGCAGAAATAATGCAATGCGTAATACACTCCAGCACCAATCATGGTGCCTTAGGCGGTCTCTCCGCCACTCCTGCTGACACGCAGTCAGCCTCTGTCAACAGTTGCCCCCACATGGGTATGGTGTAACAAAGAGTGGAGATCCGCACTCCGGCCCCGGTACTGCCACTCCTTTGGCAAGTACGGGCCGAGATACGAGCCGAAGCAGAGGGTTGCGCTGCAGAAATGGGAGAGGCCAAGAGCGTCTCCCTCCGAGACTGCACCCGCCCCAGGCGTCGACACACGTTACCTGGGGGGTGCGACCTCGCTCTCCTCTCCTCTTCCAGCGACTTGGGCCTCCGATGTAATCTCTGTGAATTCTGGGCAGTGGGACTCAGGCCCTCCCTCGACTGGGTTGGCTTGAGGTCCCGCTCTGGCAACGGCGGGCTCGGGCTGGTGGCTCAGCTCCTCCGGGGCTGCCGGTCTGGGCCGCTGCTTCTACGAAGATCTCAGGCTGCCACAGGGCACACGCACACAGCGTCACTGAGACTCACTTGAGCTTCGGGTGCACAATCACAGGGTACTCCTCACGAAGGTCTCAGGCTGCACGAACCTTACGCACACAGAGTCACTGAGACTCACTTGAACTCCGGGTGCACGATAACAAGGCAATCCTCACGAAGGTCTCAGGCTGCACAAAGCACACGCACACAGCATCGCTGAGACTCACTTGGACTCCGGGTGCACGATAACAAGGCAGTCCTCACATAGGTCTCAGGCTGCACAAAGCACACGCACACAGCGTCTCTAAGACTCACTTGGACTCCAGGTGCTCACGATCACAGGGCACTCCTTACGAGGGTCTCAGGCTGCAAAAAGCACACGCACACAGCGTCGCTGAGACTCTCCTGGAAACTTTTGTGTTCTTGAGTTTCCGCAATAGGGAGCCAGCTCACCTCTGGCCCTTAGGGATAAGTTACTTCAGGACACAGCACAGCAAAGTCCTTTCAAGCAGGGGGACACAGCACACAGCAAAGTCCCTTTAGCCTCTCCTTGGTTAAAACAGCAAACAGCAGGCCAGCCCCAGAACACACAGCAAGGGTCAGTTCTTTCCTTCAGTCTCTTCAGTTGGTTCTTCCTTGGCAAAGGTTTCTCTTGACCACGAAGAAGCTTCAGTCTTGTTCAAACTTGATCAATCCATTTCTCCAAAGTTCAGGGGCTTCAGCTCTCATAGTTATACCCCTAAATGTCTTTGAAGTCTTTGTGTTCAGGGGGGCACTGACCCCTGTTCAAACCAGTTCTGGGTGCCTTCCTGCCAGTGACACCTTCTTCCTTTGATTAGTGGGGGTCTGGATTCTCAATCATTCAGCAGGAGATTGGACAATTGTTTTATGGCAGCATCCCAGGCCTCTTGACATCTAAGGGCTACTCCTCCCCCTACACTCCAGATGCAGGTCAGTCTGTTGCTGTCTCACCTCCTCCCCTGGGTCAAGACATTCCCCAGATCCTATCACTTTCAAATCCAGACAGTCAATCCACAACCAGGCAGAGACACACACAAATGTTAGACCACAAAAACCCAACCACTTCTAAAAGAGTGGCTTCTAAACACACAATGCAAAAACCAACTTCATAAAAAGATGTGTTATTACATTGTGAGTTCAGGCACACTAAACTTCACCTCTCCATCTTAAGCCTTTGAGAAGATAGGCTGGAAAACATATTACACATCCTCCCCATTCTATCATATGGGCAAAATGGTCTTTCTACAGTGAAAAACGAAATGGAGATTATTTCACTGTCAGTACATGGTACACACCTTAGTACATGCACTGCACCCTACCCAGGGGGTACCTTGGACCTACCATAGGGGTGTCTGATGTGCATAGAGAGGGAAGGGTAAGGTCTGGCAAGTGGGGGCACTTTTAAGAACAACATGGCTGTTTAACAAACTGCGTGTAGGCACTGCAATGGCAGGCCTGAGTTCCCTCTCTAAGGCTACTGGTGTGGGTGGCACAATTAGTGCTGCAGGCCCACTAGTAGCAGTAGCATTACCAGCCCTGGCACACATAGTGCACTTTACTAGGGACTTTACTAGTAAGGCAAACATACCAATCATGGACAACCAATTATCATTACTCTTTATACAGTGAGCACTTGCACTTTAACAATGATCAGCAGTGGCAAAGTGCCCAAAGCATCTAAGTTGGCAACACCATATCAGAAAAAAGGTCTACGGGGAAAGCAAAAAGTTTAGGGAACTTTAGCCAAAAAGGGCCAAGTCCAACAGTGCCTGACACCCAACATAACCTGCGGGATAGATGGGAAAGCAAGGTAGGAGACTTGGGTGATATAGACTGGAATGCAGCAGAAAAGGTCACATAATGGGTACAAGGGTGACCAAGGAAAATCCGTAAAATATGGGCCCCTCAAGGCACCAATACCATTTGGCTCCAGGCTGGAACAGAGGTTGTACATTACAATATTTACTACTAAGGCGCCGATTCCGATGTCGGACGGACATCGGTCAGGAGCCGTAACCTACCGACCTGCTCTCGTCAGTTACGGCCCTGCTAGTACGATAAGACCGAACAGGGTTCCGTCGCACTCGTATACAACTCAATGCAAGCATGCATTCTGAGCGGAATGCATGCTTGCATCGTGGAAAGCAGGGGTGCAGTTCATCCCTGCACCCTGTGGGCGGCACCCCAAGGTGCCTGCCACCAGGTGCAGGGATCCACAGAGGGGCACCATAGGTGTCCCCAGGCCTCCACACGGCAGCCTCGTACCCATGGGGGACCTACTGGGGGCCCCTAAAGACAGTTTCTGACTGCCTTTTCGTGCCAGAAAAACCGGCACGAAAAGGCAGTAAAAACTGCCATCGTGCTCCCTCGGTCGCAAAGAGTCGGCCGGGGGAGTACTGAGGGATTTCTGGATGGCGGACAGGCTCTCCGAGCCTGTCGTCCGCAATCCGGAAATCCATGTCAGATTCCTTTCCGACCGAGCCCATCAGAATGGCTCGGTCAGAAAGGAATTCGGCCGACACAATCCGAATCAGTCGGAAGGGCCCCTCGGACCAAAATCGGAATCGGCCCCTATGTGTTGTGCTTGCCTTTCTTGGCCAACCATGTCTTGGCTAAATAGTAATTCCTGGTGTAAACAATGTTGTATATGCTGTGTCCTATGTTGCTAAAAAAAAATATAAAAATATATTTTTAAAAAATGATTTAGTACCGCTTGACGCTGAGAACTTCATAGCAAAAAGGAAAGCTTGTCTTCTGTTTAGCCATTTGCCACAAAAGGGTCAAATAATTTTTTATAATCTACCTAAGGTTGACCCTCCAGCAGGTGCTTCTTTACATTGGAATAAGTACATGGAAGTTGTTACCAGACTTTCTAATGCATTTACTGAACAAACAAGCATTTTATTAGAGAGATTTAACTTTTTTAAGAGGAAGCAGAACCAGGAAGAAATGGTTGAAGAATACATTTCGACTTTATGACACTTAGCTGCAACTTTTAATTTGGAACTGCACTTGTTATTCACATTAGAGACCAGTTTGTGTACAGCTGCTATTCGAAGAAAATTCAGGAGCGCTTATTGAGTTGTTGAGACCCATCCTTACTGGAGGTTATAGATATTGCTAATAGTATTGCACGTGCAATAGTTTTCAGCAAATGCATAGCAAATGATTCCATGCCTTCGATCAATTCAGTGCAAACCACCTAGGGGCATATGTATCAAACGATTTTGTATTCGCAAACGCTGCGATTCGCAAAAAAACAGCGCTTACGAATACAAAATCACAAAACGCGATGTATCAGCCATTTTCGCATCGCATTATTAAGAAATCGCTAATTTTGAGATTCCTTAATTTTGCATAAGCATTTAAGGAATCGCAATTTGCGATTCCTTAAACGCTATGTAACAAGCACCCAAGTTGTGCAATTTCTCCTTAAGAAATCGCAAATTACCACCAACTTCATGTTGGTGGTAATTTGCGATTTCTTTGAAAAATTCACTTTTTGACATTTTTCAAACTGCCATGTGGCGCACATACATGCCCTTAGAGCATGTATGTGCGCCATATGTGCACACATGCTCATTTCAGGGGTGCATCAGGGTGTCCTAATGACACCCTTGCACCCTTGAAAATATTCTTAATTTGCGATTCTCCAATTGCAAATCGCAAATTGAGAATTACTTCCCATTAATTCCTATGGGCCTCCTTGCCCATAGGAATGAATGGGAAGCTATTCCTTAATTGCGATTTCGCAATTTGCTAATCACAATTCAGGAACAACAAGAAATCGCAAAAAATGTGCGAATTTTTAAATACATCCCGTTTTGCGATTCTCAAATAGCGATTCTCAAAAAATCGCTATTTGAGAATCGCAATAACGGATTTTGATACATATGCCCCTTAGTTCATAAATGCAGTTTCTTTAAAGAATTGATATACAAAAGCCTTTCAAAGAAAGAATGATACTACATGTTTCAAAATCACATTTAAGTAACAAACCCACTTGTCCAGCACTTGGTAAGCATTGTAATATTTGCCATAAGGTTGATCAACATCAGAGCATGTGCAGAAGTGGCAAACACATGGTACAAGTAAGCAGTGAGGATGTTAACAATGCAGAGTGTGTGTTTTATCTAATAAAGTTTGGTGCTCGCAGTTGACATTGACACTCCCACCGTAAAGAAAGCCAACGTACCTTTATGTGACATGAGTATTGGTAAGGTGAACTTAAATATGATGCAGATTCAGGTGCAGCAGTAACGATTATTTCAGATGTTTTGTTTGACCAAATAGGGGCTGACAGAAAACCACTCAGTCAAACAGATGTTGCTCCCAAGGCATATGAAGACCAGGTTATAGATATTATGGGGTATTTCATAGATAATATTATGTGTCTAGGTAGATAATCTGTCATCAAAAAGCATGTAGCCAGCAAATGTAAAAACATTGTAGTTTGGCAAGATCTATCCAAGATGGGTCTGAAGTTTGTGCCAATATCTGATAACCCTGCACAGGTGAATAATGCAGTTGTTGATGAAGACTTGAACAACAATTGGGTACCATATTAGAAAGGTTCCCCGAGGTGTTAAAAGCAAAAAGTGGGCCAATAAACAATTTTGAACATTTGATTAAGTTAAAACAAAATGTAGTAGCTGTAGTTCACAAAGTCGGACCAGGTACATTAAGTGTTAAAGCAAACATAAGGAAAATAAGGGACAAACTTTCAGAGGAAGGTGTAATTGCCAGCACCAATTCTTCGAGGTGGATGAGTCCTACTGTGATTGTCCACAAAAAGACAGGGGACATTTGTTTATGTGCTGACGTATGTGCCCTCAATAAATATATAATTATAGATTGTCACCCATTACTGGTCAATATAGGGAATGCAAAGTTTGTTTCACTGTTAGACTTAAGTTCAGCTTACCATCAAATACCACTCACTATTTGGAGCATATACATTTTTAAGATTGCCTTTTCGTTTGGCTTCCGTTGCAAGTGTCTTTTAGGAATTGATGGACACATTTTTGACAGGCATTGATGGTTTCCAGGCATTTCAGGATGATGATGTTATGGAACATAATATGATCTTAGAGAAGGTTTTAACCATTTTCAAAAAAATAGAAATAACTAAATCGTGAGGTAAGTTAATTTTTGACTAGGGAATTGGATTACCCAGATCACTGTATCATTAATTTGGGCATCAAACCTAATTTTTTTACTTCAGGTGATTATAGAAGTGGCTCCTCCCAGGGATAAGTATACTCTGAAATATTAAACAGCTGGTTATTTCAGCACCAGCACTATCACTGTATGCAGCTGGGCATGTTTGTTTCCTCACAGTGGATTCAAGTCAAATGGTTTGGATGCCGGTCTTTCTCAGTGGGTCAATAATAAAGCACAAACTGTGGCATTTGTCTCTAGATGTCTAAAGCAAGCCAAATTACATTACAGCACTATAGAAAGAGAGGTGTTGGCTTGTTCATGCGGCTAGATACATTGATGACATTCTTATGTGGCACCCATTTTGAAATTGTCACTGATCACAAGCCTCTGATGCACATGTTGAATGGGAATGGGTCTGCTAAGTCTTTGACAAGACCTGTTAGGCTACCCTCCCACTTGCAGGAGTTTCATTTCACAATTAAATACATTCCAGATGGGCAAATATAAGGGCCGATTGCTTTTCAAAGAGACCACTGAGCAAGTTGCCATAAGATGAAATCAAAGATAACATAGATTGTCTGGTGGCCTCAACTGAAATAGTGTTGTACTCTGCTAGCATTATTTCATATTAAAATAGTTTAATGCAATGGAAAGGTATGATGTTTTAATGGCAGCCCTGGAGTTTGTCAGAAATGGTTGGCCTAAAGAAAGATCTGTGGTTTCATCACTCAAACCTTTTGCACAAATAAGCAGTGAAGTCTCCGTAGAAAGAGGAATCTTGATGCATAATGATATGTGTGTACCACCTGTTTTAGTTTAGGAAGTACTTATCAAAGCAGCCCATGACAGCCATCTGGGGATAGGTGGTACATGTAAAAACTTTAAACAATATTTTGGGGTCCTTCTATGAATGCACAACTAATCAATTGAATAGTTCATTGTGATACGTGTCTCATGTCTGATGAACACTCGATGACATGGCACACACCTAAACACATGGTGCCATTTCCAGAAGATATTTGGTGTAAAGTGGCTTTATATTTTGCTGGCCCATATGACTTATTACCAAGTCATATAAAGTATCTAGTGATCTTGATTGATTACTTTTCTAAGAGGGTTTATTTTGATTTTACAACTGCATCAGTGGTCAAATTTTTAAACAAAATATATGAAATAGAGTGCCCAGCTGGGGAACTAGTAGCTGATAATGCTACACACTTTACATCTTCACAAATGAAGATTTGTGATTGAGTCATATCATATTAAGCATTTACATGTGGCCCTCTACTCTCCAAGTTCTAATGGTTTGGTGGAGCGGATGAATACGTTTTTGAAAGAAGGCATTCAGTCAGCTCTTGCCATAACACCACCTGTGGAGAAATTCTTGCGACAGAAGCTGTGGACAAATTTAATTACACCACACAACACTACTGGCATTTCTCCATTGCATCTTTTGCAGAAAAGAGAGCCTTGGTCAAAGGTGTATTGGATTGACTACAAAAGATGAGGCTTGTACATGCAAAGTTAATGCAGAAGTTGCCAACACAGTTGTATGTCAGCAATCTTATCACAAGGCATCCTTTGACACTAAACATCATTTGAAAGGTCAGAAATTTGAGAATGGAAATTGGGTTTTAATCAGAAAGCCAAAAAAGGTTTTAAAAAAAGATGGGCACTCTATACTGCACCTGAACAAGTAGTAAAGTTGGCCAAAGGTCAGTGTTTTTGAACAACAAGAGTTGGTAAAGTAAAAGAGGTTTGGTGATTATTTCATTTGAACAAGCACGGAAATTAATAAAATGTAAAGCTGGATTTGAGGATAGCTTTTTACAGGCTTCCTTCTGGCTCTCCAGTAAGATTAATGCAACAGAGGCAGAGGTTGGATCGGGAATGTTGAAAATCTGGATGGACAAGAGGACAATTTCTGTTGAAGGAGTGATTCCTGTAATATTGGGTCACAGGGTGATCAGGTGGTTGTCATCAGAGAATATACAGACATTGGCACTGCAGATGAACAGTCTGATGCAGATTGACATATGCAAACTGTTAGCACCTCAAGCAATGTTTCTAACTTGTTGCATTGCTATAGTCAGGACAGAAACCAGATTGCGAAGGATGAAGAAGGTTAACCGGTTGCAAGTACGCTGATCGATAGTATTTGAACAGCTTTTCCAGTATTTTAAATGCTGCTTGTGAGACTAGGGAGGAGTCGAAAATTAGAGAGTAGGGTTTTCTCCACTGAAGTTTTTTTCAGGAGAGGGATGACTCTGGCCTGTTTCCAGTAAAAGGCATTGTTGCTGAATGAATGGATGCTTTGAATAGGATTAATGCTCTTCACCATGATTTTCAAAAACATAGGAGAACACGGGTGGTCAGGGGAGCCCAACCTCGATGTAAGAATGGTACGTTCTGATGCTTCCAATCAGATGGAAGAAAATTGTGAAAATGTGCATACAGTCGCATTAGTCAACTGAGACTTTTTTTCAGAACACGACCCAGTTGGATTTTATTCTAAACTGGAGACAATTTTAGTAATTTTGTCTTCAAAAACGTAAAATATTTTATTACAAGACCAGCAGAGGTGGTACCAGTGTTGCAAAAGACGCAAATAGAGAACGTTTTCAACAATTTAAAACATTTCACGTGGGCTATTATCACTGAAGATATTTTATCATCAAAGTGGGAGATTTGTGCCTCTTTTTATTAGCCCATGATATTTTCGGAAAGCCTCGCAAAACTTACTTTTATTCTCTTGAAGATATAATTTCCGTCATAACCTCTCCAACTACTTGCAATATTTTCTTTCCTCCCTCAATGTCTCAGAGATCCACGGGGCAGAGAGCGCATCGCAAATTAATGGAGGATCTTCCAAGCATTTTCTGGGCCTTTTCCTCCTGATAAATGTCAGCATGTTTGGCCAGCCGAAACTGATCTTGGAAAAATTGCGGGGTCACAGAGTTTATCACAACTGATTACTCGGTGAAGTAACCTGCATTACTTAGCACTAGGCCTGGGCCAAAATTCCGTTCCGTTCGTGGAAATTGCGATAATTCTGGCGTTCCGCGGAAAGCGCGAAAATGTCAATATTTCCGCATTCCGCAGCTTAGCGATAATTTGTTTCTTGCTCGCGCTGTAAAATAATACATTCTCGCGTGCACGTGATCGCCTTACCTGAATCCCCGCGTTCGCCGACAAGTTTTCCCGATCCGGTCGCGTTCTCCACGAGATGTTGGATTGTTGGTAGCCATTTGCGCTGTCACGCGACAGTTCGCGCCCGCAGTAACGTCATGCGTCGCGCGATCACGTCTTTCTTCTCGCGATCATGCACCGCGAGACAAGTGAAAACAAGATGGCCGCGCCCGCGAGCAACCACATGGGTAAGTTGGTGAGCCGCGACCACGCAGAAAATACCGCGAACGGGCGGGAAAAAAATTCCGCATCTTCGCGATATTTCCGCGTGTTTGCGGAGATTTTTAACATTCTCGCGATAATTTGCGAAAGTGAATTTCGCAAATTCCGCCCCCCCCCTACTTAGCACTCCAATCCAAAACAAAGATTTACGTTGGGACTGGTATTTTACAGTCTAGGTGTGACGGAGGCCTAATTGTGTTATTCTCTCACTGATAGAATAAAAGTGAAGGCCCTATGGAATGACAAAAACATGCATCACCACCTATGATTAGACTTTATTTAAAAACCAGAGATACAGGTTTGAAAGAGGAACGACCCATGCAAAACATGAACAGGTGGCCGAGGTATAAATAGATGCTTAATGTATTGTGCTCCGTGAGCGGGCATTCATGAAAGAAGAACTGCAAATATACATTTTGTTCTTGATTACCCTAGGTCGGTGAAGTTCACTTAGTTGGCTGCTCAGATCTTTGCCACCTGCATGTAACTATTAATGAGGACAGAAGGGGCATTGATAAGATGCCTATCCTAATCTGATTTCTGACTTTGCTGATGTCAGCATTTTTATAGAGTTGAGATATTAAAGCGGCATCCATCCAATTCATTATTGCTTTGTCTCTGATTGTCGTGAGCAAATCTATAGTGTAATTGCTGAGCTGGTAAAACAAAATAAAGTTACACATTTAATAAACTTTAAGGCACGGGGTCATACCGCTCAGAGTGTATTTGCATTTCTTTCAGAGCTCTGCCCTGAAACTTTAGGAAAATGCCACACTTTTTAATTGGAGGATTCCTGAGCCTCATCAGTTTCAAGAATAGTGTTCTGAAATAGAGAACTTTTAAAAAATCTGCTTGGAGGTAGACATTAGAGGCTGTATTTAACTCCTGTTCATTCGTTAGGATGTCTGTCCTCATTGGCTTTTGATTTTCTAGCCTTAAATCATTTTACCTCTCTTCTTAGATAATTCTCCATCATTGTCTTATGCTTCATTTTGCACAGAATGTGTTGATTTTATTTTTAGGGTATGCTGTACCTCAATATCATTCATAAATTAGTATACAGTAAGATGGTAAAGGTGCCTGGGCAGGTTAAATACTTACTGCTTATGTCTCCTGTTTAGCTGCTCTAAACTGCGTACCATCCATCATAGATTCCTCAATTCCTGGGAATAATATTAGATAAGAACTTGAACATGCAGGAGCACATAAGCTCAGCCACCACAGCAGTAAACTTCCAAATGAGCATTCTAAGGAAAATAAAATCCTTCTTCCCCCCTGATGACTTCAAGTCCGCTGTTCAAGCTTTGGGCATCTCTAGCTTGGATTATAGTAGTTCAACTCTTTGTGGTCTACTAGCTGGCGCCGCTAAGGTCTTCGCTTAAGTTGGTTGCAAGACTCATCACAGGATCCAAATGAAGCCACCACATCTTTCCTGATTTGAAGTCTCTGTACTGGCTTCCATATGAGGTTAGGATTCAATAAAACATTGCCTGCATGGCCCACAAAGCCTTACTCTTCAACATCCGTCTGTATATTGCGCAAAAGCTGGAATTATCTGGTGGTTGCAGTTCCTCCAGGAGTTCTAGCACCCTATTGCTGAAACCTCAAAAATTTCATTGGAAGAAAACTTATAACCGTGCCTTCTAGGGTATTGCCCTGAGAATCTGGAACTCCCTGCCTCTGGAAACCAGACTGAATCCCTCAACCACATCCTTCAAAAAAGAAGTTAAAGTACTGCTGATGAATTGTGTTATAATGTACTTGTTACTTAGTGCATCCTCCCTCTTGAGGTTCTCTGCCTTGCTGCTCAGCCAATGGTGAGGTCATCGGAATGTTCAGTGTGCTTGTGCTGAAGGGGAAATCAGTTGGTTTGGAAGGGCTGAGCAGCGAGGAGGCTGCTCCTGGTGGGGCACATATATGAATCTGACTATCATCCTATAACCTGTAACCTAAGAATTAATCTCATGAATAAATCAACAACATTTTCTACAAGACCTGCCTGCGTATCATTCTTCATTGTAACACATACCTTTCTAAACTAGATATTTATAAGTCCGCCCCTGGCTTACTTATTGTTACATCCTCTTCACACTTGCCTTTTAACTTCCTTCTATCCCCCTATATATTGACTCATTGTCTTTGCCTTGTTGGGATTACCTCCCAGTTTGGTGTTGAGACTTTGTGCATTGTTCCTGATTATAATGTTGCATTGCCCAACAATGTTTGCATTTTCTATTTATGTTCTGATACATAGACTTTCTGCTTTGATCTGGATAGTTCCTTCTCCACCACCTTGTTGTTGCAACTTCCTGTATTACTCATGAACAAGAGTTATATTGTCATATTTGGTCCTGGTCCTTTGTAAAGGCACTGACATCCTTTTGGACCATGTTTGCACTATATAAGACTCAATAAATAAATAATTGCAATCACAAGTTTGAACCCTGACAAAGTCCACTCCTCCTTCAAATCCTCAGAGGGCAGTGTCATGAGTACCATTGCACTACTGTGGGCACTCTGTAACCCTAAGTCTTTTACCTCAAAAGCACTCCCATGGGTTTGGTGGATCGGGAACGATGTTAACATTACTTTCAAGAGGCAATGATAAGGTACAAAATCAGCATTTCAAAAATAAAGACAAATAAGAAAGGACTGACTCAATAAGTTAGTTCTAGGGTGGAATTAGAAACTCTATGAAGATTTATTACAATACAGAGAAAATAAAGTGTTGATACAGCAAGTCTCAGGTAAATGCATAAAATAATTGCCATAAAGGCTGTCAGTAATAGTACAATACAGGGTAATAGGCAAAATCAAAACCCGACGAAGGACCCAATTTTGGCAAACAGTGTAATCCCTGTTGGCCTGGTGGAGGTCTTAATGTCCTCCAGGCTGAGACTACGTCGTGCCTTGCATTGGCAAGAACCGTTGTCAAAACAGTTTTTATCAATGATTCTTACAGATTTGTGCAGGGCTCTGTCAACATGAAGGAGCCCTGCACCAAATTGTATTATTTTTTATTGTCAAAAAGAAAATCCAGAAGCTTTGAAAAAAAAAAATGGAAAACATGGAAGTTCTCTCTCATGCAAAGGGGAGCATTTAGCTGTTTTCACTGCCTTTTACCACCAGGGTTTTCCTGGCAGTGATGGGAAGTGAAAACTGATATCTAATTCTGCCCCTCTAAATTAGGTGGGCAATATTATAGATCTACCTTTGATGGCCCTTATGCCACATGGCCGCCGGAAGAGTTTAATCATGGTGGAGATGGAGTAGTCTCTGACATGATTAAACCAAGGTCCACCCGCATCTAAATTCGGTGACTGGATTGCATCCCTGCCATTAAATAAAAATTAAATCAGGCTGTACGTCTCAAATATGAAGCAAAATCACTAAGAAACTAGACAGCATTCCTAGTAACATTGGAAAGGTCTCCTGTCACCCCCAAAATAGAAGGGTTATGTAGGAAATCTCCCAGCAGAACTGGATGGAAAGTACTGAATCATCATGGTATGAGCAAAGAAATACATTTTCAACAAATCAGAATACTGAATTTAAAATGGTTAATACAGCCTTACCACCTAAGCACTAGCCCGCTACATGAATACTGATTTAGCCCCTCTGACCTAGTGTCATCCGAAGGTGTCAGAACAAACTAGTTACAAAAACAACAGATCCTTGGAAGTACATTGGTGAGTACATCAGTGGGTTGGTGAATACCCTAAATGGGGTCGGCGACAATGATGCTCCCAAAATTTGTTCCCGACTAGATTTAGGGTTGCCCCCCATTTCAGAGACTATTGCTTTAAGACCTCTCCTTTTCTGGAGGAGAGTTTGGTCAACTCCATAGCTGACCCCATATAGACAAGCTTTAGAAGAACTTCTGGGGATACCAGGAGCAAATAGCCCACCTTGGTTTTCTCATCTCAGGGGCACTCTGGCCAGTATAGGACTGGCTTCTCAATGGAAAGACCCTCTAACAACCTCCCTGGCAATTTCCAAGAAGAAACTTGTGGATTGCTACAGGGCTTCTAAACGTTCCTCTCTTATGAAGGGTTCAACAGAGGGTATTTTATCTCTGAATTTCATACAGATTAAATATAAATATAACATTTTCCTGGATGAGATCCAGCGAGCACTAGCCAAGAAGTTGTATTTGCAGCTCAGGCATGGCTCGCTTCCCCTGCGCACATTTACTAGTGTCTGGTCGAGGGAAATATATTGTAATTGTGCTCCTGTGCTACAGCACAAGAAACCAAAGCACATGAGCTCTTCTTTTGCCCGGCATGTAAAATAGTAAGACAAAAGTGGCTAGTACAGATTTGCAGGAACCTAGGGATCTCAAACCACCTAGAGGCCCTTAGAATAGTGAAATACGATCTCCACCATGCGATAGTATTTGCAGTATCTAGATTTTATTTCTCCCTACGGTGTGTTAGGAAAAGGTTCCCAGGATAAGGGATGGAGATTTCATATTGATCAGAATAGAGGGCTTCTTTGGTGATAAAGACTAGGCACTGGATTTTGATACCATGTACGTGGGGTCAAGAAAGTAACTAATCCTAATTTTAAGATTTTCTTTTTTAACTTTTATTCGGATGTGATCTGTCTTTAGGATCCTTTTTTCATGTGTAATTTTGTTTGCACGGTGCATTTTAATGGTCCATTGAAACGAAATAAAGTTAATATGATTATGATGAGGATGACATTGATGAGTCCATGCTCGAAAGCCTTCTTGGAGAACAGTCTCATTCAGAAATTTAAAAAAACATGACTTGCTTGGGTATGTGCAGCAGAAATATGAAAAAGTGAATGTGACTTCCTTTTGAGGCATAAGTCAGGAAAATATACTTTAGGAGGACATATCAAAATTGTGTACACATGTGAATTCAACTGAAGATTACTATTCTGCACACTGTTAAAAATAAATAGATGATTAGTACATAAATCTTCCTCATTGGGTAATATTACAACCCATTATGTACAGTGTTTAGAAATGGCAGAAGTACGGAATAAATCCCAATTTTTTTCAAAAAATATTATAAAAATTAAGCACCCACCCGTCATTGCAAAGCATTGGCTTTAGCCCACTACATAAAAAACTCTAATTGGGAACTTGTTAAGCCATCGTCCATTCAAAATCTTTTAAACGTTAGAATGAAACTTAGATGCTCTTCACAAACTCAATTTGTACTGTACCTTTTCTATTTCATCCCTGCCCTCTTATTCTGTGTATATGTAATTTGTTCCACTGAAAGTAAGAAGATGGGAAAATGAGTAAGTGTCCAATATTCAACAACAAGTATGTCAGCCACGTAAATAGATTTTACAAAGCAAATGACTAAAAGTAGTGATTCTAAAGTCTTTTTTTCTGTGGTGCACTCTTTTCAGAAACATATCTCACCCTATACATCCTCACGCATCCAAATATCCTTCTTTGCACTTGCTAAAGTATTCAGAGTGCGGACCTCACTGCCTTCAATATGTCCTCTTGGTCCTGCACGAAATGTTAGCAAGCATTAATCAACTCTAGTGATTTCGTCAAATATAATGTCTCAATCTCCACACTACGTCTGCCTCCTTCCACCACATCTACAGGTCTCTTTGACAGAACAAATGATTTATAGACAAATTCTTGGACCTCCTCACCATCTCTTCTATCCTAAACTCCCATATCACCATCTTTAGAGACTAAACCCTCCCAGATAATGCATGCATGAAAAAACACAAGAGACACTTTTGTCAACCTCATCTACATACTCAACATAATACAGCATACCTCCCAATTAACACACTATACCAACCTCATGCTGGATCTCTTCTTGTTGACATCATAAAGCATCCAATGCAAGCCTCCCATACTGTACCCATCACTTCTCTGTGCCTATCAGCTGAACAGTAACCGAACAACACATCAAGGTCAACCCAAACATCAAATCTTCAGATACTTCAAAGACTTCTCCATGTATTTCTGTAAAACTACGTTAATGCCTATGCTCCAAATAAAACATGAATGGGATGGCCAAAACCTTCTGCACCCTGGTATTCTAAAACTGTGCTGTCAACAAATGATGCAACCATAGACAGATAAAAGTGGAAGACAATTAGTACCTCAGAAGGCCTCAAGCTTGTCTCTGCATACCACACAGATAACTGATCACAGCTGCCAAAGCCAAGTACTATTGCGACCATTTCAATGAAGCTGCCACCAGAAGCAGTACACTCTTTGAAACACTTACCCTCTAATTCAATCCCATGCCTGACACACCTCCATCAAAACCCCCATCAATGGAAATGATGTTGTACCCTCTTTCAACAAAGTCTACTCTAGAGATGCTGTCTTACCACTATTTACCACTGTAAATGTCTCTTTCACTCAAGGAACCTTCTCTGAACTTCTGAACACAGGTGAGATTTTCCCACTTCTTATGAAACCTACACAAGGGCCTAACGACTTTGCCAAATCATCTACCTTTCATCACCAAGATCATTGCATTAGCAGTCTATTCACGACTTCAGATCAGTAAGATTTATGCGATTTTCACACTTCTTTTGTCTTTGCATCTTTTTTTATTGCAAGGATGCATTTTTTAAAAAGCACCGTGAACAACACCCTGTCACGTTCTGTTGTTCGGGTGTATTTGCGGCAAATTTTCACCACGAATTTCAGGAATTTTGCCTAACAGCCATAAGTCGAAATTCCCCAAATTACATAAACGTAATTTACATTTTGCCCGGGCCTCAGCTCCTATTATCTCCTGCACAACTATTAAGCTGGCTTCAGATCACCCTGTATCACAAAGCCATCTACCTTCCAAATCATAGACAATGCCCTTTTGACCACTTATAATGATGACCTGTGTCTCCTGGTATTACCGAACCTCTCAGTGGCCTTCAACACCGTCTACCACCCCACAGACATCCAGCCTAAAGTCTTGATTGAGATTCAAATGAAACATCATTCACTGATTCTCCTCTTACCTGTTCAACAGCTCGATCACATGGGCAACTCTAATCTAGGTCCCAGAAGATCCTGCTAAATCTCTAGATGGTACCCTTTTAACTTTATTTACAGAAAACAACTTTAAAATGTACCAATACACAATTACATAAAGCTGTATTTGAAGGGCTCCTCTTCTCTGGACATCAATAGCCTCACACACAGTGTTCACCTCATCCAGAAGTGGATATACAGCTTCTAGCTCTTGACCCTTGACCCCACCAAATCAGACTTCCTGCTGTCTGTCAAAAATAAAAAGCAACTAGGCCACACCTGGTTCAATCACATTAATCTGGATGGATTAGAACCCCACCTTTTATCCAGTACCAATTCACCCATGTTCACCATGGACTCCAATCTCACCCATCAAGGAACATATCACCAAGAAACTTTAGACAGCCTGGTACCGGTTTTCTCTGCTAAAGAAAGTGACCAAATGCCTCCCAGAAAGTGACTTTAGAACTGTTCAGCTCTTGGTACTCTTGCCATCTCCTCCCAAACACATGCTGACTGTCTTCCTGCCCTGTGTAGCACTCTGCTGCCTTTTGGGTAGGTTTGCCTTGTATGAATACCACATTCATACATATAAAATTATCAGAGACCTTTAGTCACCCAGTCCCATCCTATGATGGCCTATGAACACAGCTGACATATCAAAGGATCAACTGTTTGATGGTATTTGAAATAAAAACGGTACAGCATAATCATAGAATAATTAAATGTCTATATCCATGACAGTACACTATGTGATTATAAAGCAAAATCATAGGATATAGGGAACCCCTTATCACAAATGCAGAAGAGAGATCACTTCACATTGTGTGCATTTATTTCTGAGAAACCTCTGCAAAACTATTTTTAATTTCTACCATCAGCCTTATATGTCACTGTAACACAAAAGCAGGCTAGTACACTAAGGGTCTCATAACGATGTCGGGCGGACTTACTTGGATTTAGAACCGACCAACTTGCAGTGAACAGTTCCGACCGACCAGATCACGTTGCGACCGAACACTGTTCGGTCGGATTCCCATTGTTTCACATGGGAGCTCGTGTTATGTGCCCAGGATCCGGACGTAACACTGGCTCCTATAGAGTAATGGGGTGTGTGTGTAAAATGCTGCACCCTGTTGCAGGCAACCCATGATGCATGCCACACAGTGCAGGGTTTTGTAGGGGGTACCCACTCGACCAACAACCGTGGGCCGTGGGAGAAAGGGGGCCCTGTCAGCTGTTAGAAACTGAGATCAGAATCCCGCCAGCAAAAACGCTGTCTATAGGAAGTTACGGTGTGGTTCTGACTGACAGGAATACTCCGTTAGTCAGTTGGAACCAAGTTGGGATGACCGACCAGTTCACATTCAGAACTCGAATATAATAATCGTGCTGTCGTAATGTATATTGACCGAGTCGGTTGTAAGGGCTCCGACACAGTCTGGAAGATTCCGACTGTTGGGAGGAGGCTTTCCACCCATCGTTGTAATGAGCCCCTAAGAGTAAGGTATGGTAGATGTAGCAGGCTGCATATCAGCAAATCTGTATTGGAATTCACATGGCTATGATATTGAGGTACATAGACAAGCGGGCTACTGTGGGGGTAGGGTATGAAATTGTGAAGACAAAGTCTTTGAATCTGATGTAAAAAAGTAGAAATAAAAAAGGCATTGAGGTCCTCCCAAATCAAATTCAGAGAGGGTCTTTTTAAAAGTTGTTCGGATTAATTGCTATTTTAGAATACATCATTTGCTGAGCTACAAACAGGATTGTCCATAGGTCAATCTTCTCCAAGCACCTACAAAGCAGGTATTATTTCACACAATATCCTCCCTAAATATTTTTCTCACAGATCGCTATAGGTCTCACCAGTATTAAGAGCCCCAATGTAATCAGTATCCAGTATGTATTAAAGCTCACTTGCAGTCCGACCCAATGACCTCCGTACATATGCCAATAATTTGGTCAATGGGCTTGGCACAGTAAATGACTTCACCTCAAACCTAAATTTACTATACATGTTCCTCTCCATTTAAATATCAACTTTAACACTACAAGACCCTATTTGATTTCTCTATATCACACCCACACAGTCAGCTCGTTTGTCAAAATACGGCTTGGGTGACATGTTTGAGGTTCAGATATCCTGATGCAAAATTACTACATATGTTTGAAATATGCCCTTCTGTGGGAGAATTATGAGGGCTTATCTACATGACATTGGATTCACTTGTCGACTTAGTACGTGATCTGGCACCACAAGCTCTATTACCTTGTTATACTAGGAGACCAGAGAAAGATTTTTTTTATTTCTCATGCATCAGTTATTAACAGATATATTATTGCATGACATTGGGCATATCCCAATCCCACTTCGTTTTTGCAGTTCTAGATGGAGCAGTATGAATATCACATGCTTAAAAATAAAATTGCCAGTGTGCAAATGTGATCCAAAAGTTACATCCATATATGAGATATATTTGAACGAGATGAGATGGAATGAGTTAATAGTTTTCTGTCTAAAAATTAAACATATGATTTTGATTTAGCATTGGAGATTTCTTCATATGTAAGTATATATTTAATTAACTACTATTCATCTGTCCCTATTTAAAAATATGATTTATCAATTCATCGAATGCAGTTTATGGCGCTTAGATATATGTTTGTTATTACCAAACTTCAAATGCATTAGCTGTCAGATGGTGATCTGGACTCAACTAACTGTCCCTAATTGTTCTCGCGGGATGTACGTATTTAACTGACAAATTAGATCACACGGAAGTTCTTGCAAACGACTTTGGGCCCCACTGAGTGCCCTGCAGTATATGTATGTGACCGGTGTAATCCAGTGTACATGTTTTAAAGCTCACTGAATGCTGTCTCATGTTATGGGATTTAAAATGCATCACTCTCTTTATTTTTGATTGTTGCCATTTTTTATACTATGCCCAGCCAGAATCCTAATCTTGATATTGCATATTGTGCTAGAATATTGTTATCAAAAAGAATATCCACTGACATAAATATCTTGTCCTAAATAGCGCTTGCAAAAATGTACACCCAATGGAGTTAATAATAGATAGTCTACCGCCAATGGGATGATATTCTTGTAAACAATACTTAGGATAAAATATTTATGTCAGACAATGTTCCTGCAACAATATTCTGGTGTACAACTGCAATCTTGATTCTGCATATTAAAATAGGAAGTTTTTATCAGAGGAGAGGGGTTGTCAACAGATAAAGGGATAAATTAAGAATTCAATATTTTGTGGAAACAACACTGAAGTTCATTAAAATTGCCTTCCTATTCAACAGTGGTTATGGGAGACGACTCTAAAAATACATATATTTGAAATGCATGTTGAATTTATTATATATTGAACACTGAAATGCCCCCGGGGTCTCATTCTAATGGCTCGCTTCAGGTGGGGGTTTCATTTTGCTACTTCCTTCTCTCCTAATGGCCAGTCGTATTTGTCTTGTTGATCAGATGAATAATTCATTAATTTCCCAAATTAGGCAATTATGGCCTGATTAAGACGGCTATCCTGTCTACTGTATTACAAGTACTATTGGATATAACGGAATTAGAATGTGGTGGACAGGATTTCTGTAATATTTGTGACAAATTAACCTCGTCCACAAAACTCGAAATCAGGCCCTATGTTTCCTGTTGAGCATGTGCATAGCTTCTGAATTACTTTTTTCAGTTCTTTGTTTTTTTCTCACATTTTATCAATATTCACTCAGAAACGATTAAATAACTTTAATGCAATTGGGATTTAAAAAATAAATTGAAATAGTAAGAGGTTCTTGTTGGTTCTGGATGCCCTCTTGTGCCTTTCTGGCATGCTTTCTCTATTCCTGAGGATTATTATTGAGTTTTAATTGTGAAGCATGGAATGGTCTTTCCACCAATATAGAATCCTCTATTAGAAAAGTAATAGGATGTTCATTACTTTATTGGCCGTCCTGTCTGTTTAACTTCATAGATATGTCTCCCTTCATTCCACAGCACAATTGTGAGATATTAATAATAAATGATTCCCTGATGCTGCCAGGCGTTGGCCAGGATAGTGCAGAATGAGATAGCTCTAGATCTTTTCGGAAGTAGGTTTATGAGAATGTAAGCTGGATCTAGGACAGGCAGAGTAACTCAAGCAAGTAGTGGTGCAGAAGTGGAATGCTTGTATTGGTTGAGCAGTGAAGTGTGTACGATATAAGGTTAAACAGGTCATATGTACAGTAGTGAAATGACTACATCCAATCATTAATTATGCTTTCATCTTCCTTTGCCTGCCTCATACCTTTTCCCCTTCAGCTGATCACTGTTTCACTTTTGACTGCAACAGCTGGATCAATCCATAAACCTGACTTAGTCCCACATGCAGACAGAAACAACTACAGTTTTGGTTTGCTACATGTATACAATACTATTTTGCTCACATATAAGTATAAATGTGGAAATATCCATATAATCAGCAAGGCTAACGGTAGAGAACGGACTGGTTTACAGCAACACCTAAAGCAAAAAAAGGGCTCCTATAAGATGTGGAAGCTCTCTGTGCCTAACCTATAATAAACTGCCATACCAATGCATTTTTAGACACGCACCAGATGTGAGCTTTGAAAGAACGTGTTGATTTCAATTAGCTTTGGCCTCCTGAAATTCAACAAATATTTTGATTGAGATATTTTGGGGGCACTTAGTCAACTACTTCATGTGTGACACATGTAACTTTGGAGATGCTACTTGTATCAGTCAGAAACCACTTTATTGTCTATGAGATTAGAGTGGTTGAGATGCCGTCATATGTTCTTGGTTAGTGGCCAGCCTAGCTGCTGCTGCAATTGAGGCTGCTAGGAGAGAAGCAAGTTGTATTTTGGGAACTTCTATTGGCAGTCATTTACTATAGTCCAGTCTCACTATTACTAGGTAGTATACTGCTTGATTGGAATCGAAGTTTGTGATGAACAATTTAATATCTCAGCTAAGTCTTTGTTGGTTTGTAGATTCAGGTCTGTTGACTGGGTGTGAGTGTTTGATTGGTTCTGATGCTCCGTCCATCACCACCCCCTTTTGTACCGCTTTGTTCGCCATAAGTTGGCAGGGTATGCTCAGACGTGAGTCCCTTGCTCACTTTGCCACTGGATTCAAGCAAGCCTGGCAGAAGACGGCTGAAATGCCAGAGACCGGTCCCAGGAAGCTTGTTTCTGGTCCAGGGAAGGCATGGCTTGGCAGTTCGGGGTGGACTGTTCCCATGAGGCACAGGGTCAGACTGATTTGCATATGGCCATGTCTGAACTGGGGTGGCAGAGTGGGCTAAAGAATGGTGATGGATCAAATCCGGATCTGTTGACTGGGTGTGAGTGTTTGATGCTCCGTCCATCACCACCCCCTTTTGTACCGCTTTGATTCAGGTCTTTGTCCAGGACAAAGACCATGGTTTTACCAAAATCTACAATGTTAGGGTTGTTGTTTAGCATTGTATTCTCCTTGAGCCTTCTGAGTACCATTATAAGGCACTTGAGAGGGGAGATTAGAAGGAATTCTGCCCTTACTGGGTTAGTGTCTGGTATCTGCATGAAATGCCATTCAAGACTGGATATTGCGAAGACCCTGGGACATTACCTTAATTTCTTTTGGAGAAGAGCTTTTTCAGATGATGTCAAGTGTCATCCATGCAAAAATTAAATGAGACGTTCAAGACTTCTAGAATGCAGGCCAGCTGCTCAATGTCAAGGTTAAATAACTTACACAATAGTATTGCACCTTGAGGTACACCTTGATGTAGCATTACTGTGTTGAAGAGAGTGTTAGCCATTTTGATACACTGGCCACATTTCTTCGGGAATGAAGATAACCAGCTACATTCAGCACCATTCTCTCTTAAACTATCTTCAGAAGTAAAAATTCCAGGAGCACAATCAGGCACAATTCACCTTTGTCCAAATTGTCAATGGTGTCTTCAACTCTTTTTCATGATTGTTGTTTCAGCATTGCATTTTGAATCTAGACTGGATATCATCTACAATGTTGTTTTCTTTCCAAAATAAATAGGTTTTCATGAGTTCTTTAACAAGTTAGCCAGAAACAATAAGTTAGAATTTGGGCAGAAATTACCAGGTCTTCTGGATCCACCCTTAACTAACAAGTAGTGTATACACAAACTACTGATCTCTAAAGCAGAGAGGAGAAGACGGGTTCTAAAAAATGGATTGAGGGTCTGGTTTTGGTAATGCTCTTCATCAATTTTTAGCAAATGTCTTATCTAAATAAGGAAAGATTTCTGGAAAATGGCTTTGTGTTTCAGGTCTTTCAACAGGTGGGTGATGGAGGGTTAAATAATTTCCACTTTCTTCTCGATAAAAGGTGAAGAACTGTCACATTTTGATTTGGGGTTCTTTGTGATCACAATTGCATGAGGGAGCATGAACTACTTCACAGTTTCAACTCACTCTTGGGGTATTTTCTTAACTAAAGCTATTTCCACATTTATGAATAAGGATTTGGCTTTGAAGTATTTTTTTGTATTTGTTTATTTCCAAGTTTAGTTGGGTCTAGTTCTTTGTGTGTTGCCCCTAAATTCTTTCTGTTGCTTGTAGCTTCGGATTTTTGTTTTCATTGTTGTCTTTTTGTCCCGGGCATCATTTCTGTGTGTTGATCTACATATTGTGCTGCAGGGTTGCACTGAAGTGTATAGTAAATTTCACCAGTTATCTATGCTTCCTAAGCCTATGCAACATTGCTTTGTGGTTGGACTATGGTTAGAAAGTTCACCTTTCTGCTCTGTTTATTCCTTCTCTTTGGCTTTCTGTTCTATGCCCGTTCTTATTTGCTACCTACATCATTAAACAAATTCAATTTTGAAATTCGTACTTGGTTTAAAGGGTGAGTACCATCAGCTGTGTCATTCTGAATGCAAACTGAGGTGACTTTATTGTCACCTCTTGTCCTCATTTTCTTTTTCCTTCTCTTCTGAGTGAGGGGATGAGTGAGTGTTCAAGGTTATTCTTTTCATGATTCTGTGATGCTTCTGAATGTATTGTTTCATCATCTCATTAATGTTTTATTGCATTTTTAGTACATTTTAAAGTGTTGTCTATTATGTGATGATGCTATTTTATTATTAACTGTTGCTTTATTTTATCTTTCTGTATTGCCAATTTCTTGAACTTACATTTTGCATTTTTTACATGTAATGTTCTGTGCTTTTATGGTTTATCTTGGATAAGTTTATCTTTGCTCTTGCTTTTGCCTTATCTTGGTGTAAGGAAAGTTGATATGTAGTGACTTTATTGTCGCCTCTCTTTTCTTTCACTTACATCTTCCCTGCTGCTCAACCAGGATGAGTTTTGGAATGTGTGATGAGGTCACGGAATGCTTGGTAGCTTGGTTTTGTGTGGAGTGCCAGTTGGTGGATGCAGGCTGAGCAGCGGGGAGGTTGCTCCTGGTGGGGATACAATATATCTACTTACTATCTTATTTATCATCTACTTGAATTGTAACTGAAACTTAATAAAGCACCATCTTAGAATCTACATCTTGACCACATGTGTACTTTTTTGTACTACGATACAAACACTGAGGGCAGGCCTCTGAAGGGAAGAAAGGGGCCCCATGAACCCCCTGGCATCCCACTGTAGGCTTGTGTAGTCACTCCCTGAACTCACCTGCAAAGAGATCTCTCTCCCTTCTTAAAAGTGCAGGTGGGTTGCCACCTGCACAGAGAAACACGGAGCAGCTTTTAGACAGCTGCTCCATATTTCTCTTGAATGCACTGCCCTCAGGGTAATGCTTTCTTCATAATAGTGCACACTTTCCCTGTTTACAGCCGGCGACCTGCTTGAAGGGACCTGATTTAAGGTGCTCCTGTGTCAAACAGGAAAAAGTGAGCCCTATCTGTAATAGGGCCCCAGGTGCTTTCATACAACACCTGTATGTTTCAGTGCCTTAGAGATTTGTACTTTTTTCCAAAGACATCGTGTAAGCAAATTTCCTTCTCATAGTTGGGAACACAAATATTAAGCAAAGTTAGTGGTACGAGGAACCAATAAAAAAACAACAGAATTTTCAAGATTCTTGATAAATAGAAGGCCCTTACAGTGTTCTGACAAAGCTTGTTACTAATTAGAGAAAGGCATTATTGAAGCTTTGTAAACTGATGAAAAGGTTATTCTCCACCAATTGGAGGAGTTTCCGTGTGCCTGTCAAGGAGAATAATGACATTGCTTGCTTGAAAAGTGCAAAGTAATTTTGCAAAGGACATTATGCAATGCCTTTTGGCCTCTTGATGTAGCACCTGGTTCGTTTAAGTATGGGTGTGTCTTTAAAGCCCTAATTCTCTCATGAATAACAGGTTCTTCTTGTTTAATTTATTTACTAATTTACTAATGCATTTATTTATTTAATTTGTAAAGTTCTAGTTTTTGACTTTGAAGAGGCAGTTTTTAGCTCTCGCTTACTTGTCGCCAATCCATTGACCTCAAGTACATTGAAATATATTAATTTACTGGGTTTTGAATCAGGTCCTTACTCTTGATTGGATGGCATCCTTGTCTGCCTCATTTACCTGCTTCCTGTTCAATGGCTTTCCTCCATATTCTTTCTTTGGCCCACCACTAGAGCATTTCTTCCTCACTATGCTCTGATTGGATGACTTGCGTCCTTCCACTGCTTGCATGCAGGGAATGTATAGCCATCACTGGTCCTTTTCTTTTTTGGCAATGCTTATATTCATGTGAAATAAACATGTTTTCTTGTTTTTGATCTATGTTGAAAAACATTGGCAAAACAATTGCCAAAGGAAATTGGTCTGCACTGGCAACATTTTATCTTTTGTGAAGGTTGAATTGGGAAGACACCTGGTATTAAAAAAGGGGGTATTGCGGGGCCATATCTAAATAAACCAGAATGCTTTTTGAATAGTACTAAGGAATATTTGATTCACTGTCCACAAAAAGCCAGCGAAGGCATCTCATGATGAGGATATCAGGTGGTCCCATTTTTCATTACTTTAGTAGAGTTCTGAAAGCCTGGTTCTGAATTCTTTTAGGTTTTCTTTTTTTGGTTAGGCCTGTGTATATGATGTTGCAGTATTTCTTATAGATAATACTAGATTTTGACCCAATGTCAAACTGGAGAAGCAGAAGCACATTCCTCTGCATTTTTGATGAAATGTTTGTACCCATCAGAACAATGCTGACCCACAGAATTAATGAGGGTTCAAGTTTGAATATGATACCCAGGTTTTTTACACTACTCTTCTTAAGGCAATTGAACATATATGACATGCCTTCCTCTATTTTGAAACAGAATAATCAATGTCTTGACCACATTTAAACACAGATATGTTTTTAAACACATCCGTGGTTGTGGTGTGGGCACTCATTAAATCTGAGCGAACTCATAGGCTAGCACTCTAGTCAACTGTTGATCTGAGTGTTCTCTTTTTACAGCTGAATTTAAAAAAGATCTCTTGTAGAGCCTGGAAGGCTCATTACTACTGTCTATGAATTGCACTTAATTCCTTTTAGCCTTACATATTGCTGATAATCTTGTGTGTTTTATTAATTGTATTTGATTCTGACTGTTTTTTTATCCCACAATACCAATTCTGATGTTTTTTATAAAAGCACTTATTTTATGAGTGTCTGTTCTTTGGGAGGCCATTTTGTCAGTGCCTTACGCTATTAGCTGTTAGTGTTCTAGCCTTCACGCTAAGCTACACCTCAGCCTCCTACTTAATGGCCTTGCAGAGGACACGCAGCGCCTGGTAGGCTCATTACTATTGTCTATGAATTTCACTTAATTCCTTTTAGCCTTGCGCATTTCCAATAATCTTGTGTGTTTTATTACTCCTATTTGAATCTGACTGTGTTTTTATCCCACAATACGATTCTGAGATTTTTAAAATACACTTTATTTTAAGAGGGTCTGTTCTTTGGAAGGTCATTTTGTTAGTGACTTGCGCTATTAGCTGTTAGCATTCTAGCCTTCATGCTACGCTACCCCTCGGCCCCCTACTTAATGGCCCGGGAGCGGAGGTGCAGTGCCTAGTAGGCTCATTACTATCGTCTATGAATTGCACTTAATTCCTTTTAGCCTTATGTATCACTGATAATCTTGTGTATTTTATTACTTTATTACTTGCATTTGAATCTGACTGTGTTTTTATCCAACAATACCAGATTTTTTTTTAACAAAGCACTTTATTTTACAAGGGTCTATTCTTTCTGAGGCCATTTTGTTAGTGCCTTACACTATTAGCTTTTAGCATTCTAGCCTTCACGATATGCCTCGGCCCCCTACTTAATGGCGGAGGAGTGGACGCGCAGCGCCTGGTAGACTCATTACAACTGTCTATGAATTGCACTTAATTCCTTTTAGCCTTACGTATTGCCGATAATCTTGTGTGTTTTATTTCTTGTATTTGAATCTGAATTTGTTCTTATCCCACAATACTGATTCTGATAGTTTTAAAAAGTACTTTATTTTACGAGAGTTGGTTCTTTGGGAGGCCATTTTGTTAGTGCTTTACGCTATTAGCTGTTAGCATTCTAGCCTTCATGCTACGCTACGCCTCCGCCCCCGCCCCCTACTTAATGGCCTGAGAGTAGACGCGCATGCGCGCAATGGGCGTGGCGATGGTGCGCCAAATGCAAGCCCGTCTGTGCGAGTCCACACCGACCAGGGGCCACAACACCTGGTCCAACAAATTCAACGAGTTTAGTTTATTCAGCAAAACAACTGACCAAGCTGCGTCAGGTTTTCTCTGCCAATTGCAATATTTAAAAGTTAGATGAAGCACTCTTTGACTGTCAGCATTGTATGTTTTCCCTCACTTCTTCCATTCAAAGCAATTAATTCAATGGAAGACTTTAAAATAAAGTACATGAAGAATTAAAAGTTAACTATACAGAGGAACCAAATAGGATTACACCTAGATGTACACTCTCATCTCACAAAGAATTTACAATCTATGACATTAATTGCCGCTCACTCCCTAAACTCCAAGCCAACATTTTTGATCTCCTGACAAATAATCAACCAGATGCTGTCTTTTTAACAGAGACCTGGCTGCAGAAAAGCTCGGGCCCTGACGTGGCGGTGGCTCTTCCTGCCTAACTACTACATTATAAGGAAAGACAGGAGAATGAAAATGGGGGGCAGCATAGCGATTATTTATAAAACCTCTTTCGAATGTAAAACAGAAGATTATACAGCCATTGACTGTGAATTTTTATTATTTAAAATTGTGCTTACGCCTAATTTCACATTCTCTGGAATACTGTTGTACAGCTCTCCGGGCCCAGCCGGGCCATGGGTGCTTTCCTTCCCTAATCAAGCAGCCCCTCCTAATTTGAAGGCTGCCAATTTTACTATATTGGGAGATCTGAATCTCCATTTAGATGATCCTAAATGCACCAAATGTTTGTCACCCGTAGCTGTCTTAGAAGCAATGAACGTTCGATTATGTAATTCAGGCCCTACTCATATAGCGGGTCATCTGCTAGATCCTATTTTTTCTAACTTGCCTAACCTTAGTTGTGCCCCTGCCCTTCCTTTGTGTTGGTCCGATCATTTTGCTGTAGCTTTTTTGTTGAAAGTTATGTTCTCTCCTCCATCTATCTGTCTAGTGCCCGAACAAAACATTAGAAGATGGGCAAAGCTTGATGTCCTGACTTTTAACAAACTTCTAGTTGACAGTAGACCAGCGGTTGAACATATTCCGACTACAGATCATGGTCTTATCCAAAATTGGATTCTACAAGCGGTAGATACATGCCTTCTTCTCTCCAACAAGTGCTCTAACAGACATCTGGCTCCAGCTCCCTGGTTTACTGGGGGGCTTAAAAGTGAAAAGTCTAAATGTAAAACACTAGAAAGATGCTGGAGGAAACACTACAATGAAGACGCCAAAGTGGTATATAAAAAGATCTAAGTGAATATCATATCTTTGTAAAGTAGCTTGTGCTGAGTTTTTCTCAAATAAAATCCTTCAAGCACAAAACTGCTCCAAAACGCTTATTAAAGTAGTAAAAGAACTATCCGGCTTGGAGACCCAGACTACTCCCCTTGTTCTTACTTGCACGCAATGGGAAGAACTTGCTCTCTATTTTACGGATGAAGTTGAAAAAATACATTTTGCACTGCTAAGTAAAAACTCTCAAAGTATTCTATCAGAGACTGAGACTACTCTGAATGCTATTCGGGATCCTGTGTTGATAGAGCTATCCAACAACATTACTTCATCCAGCAAATTGGAAACTTGGACCCTCTTGGACCTAAGCTTCTTTAAGCATCTTTTGGCAAACATCAAATCTGGTTCCCCCCATGACTCACTCTCCACTCATGTGCTTAAACAGCTAGATACTTCTATACCTTTGATAATAATGGAACTTTTAAACATCTCTTTACAGGAGGGTATAGTTCTGCTGGAATGGAAACATCCTATGGTGCTCCCTCTTCTAACGAAAGTCAATGTTGAACCTGCTATGCTATCTAACTTTCTTCCCATCTCGTTGTTTCCTAGTTTTTCTAAAATTCTAGAAAAGCATGTTAATGGTCAGTTGAGCTCTAGTATTGAATCTCAGAACTTTCTCCATACTTTGCAATCAGGGTTTAGAACTGGTTTCTCCACTGAATCCACCCTCCTAGGCGTCACTGAAATGTTAAAGCACCGGTTAGATGAGGGTGAAACGGAGGCACTTAACTTGCTGGATCTCAGCACTGATTTTGACACTGTGTCTCATTCTGTCTAGTTGAGAGCCTTGCAATCTTTGGGCCTGACTTGTATAGCCTTGGAGTGGCTCGGTTCCTTCCTAACGGACCGAGCTTTCCAGGGCTTCTCTGCATCAGCTATCTCCAAATCTTATCCGTCCCCATATAGAGTTCCATAGGGTTCTGTGTTGAGCCCATTACTATTTAATGTACGGATGTTGCTGAAGAGACTGGTCTGTTCCTTTTTACCTATGTTGATGATACCCAGATCATCTTTTCCCTTTCCTCTTCTAAGGGGTCGGAATCCTCTGTTCTTCAGTTAGTTCTGAATAAAGTTGCATCCTGGCAAAACAACCTGCTCAAATTAAAGTGGGACAAGACTATAGTCATGATCTTAGGGAAAAGACATGACCTTTGGGGACCTCAACACTGGACCTTTGAAATGGGTGCTTTATCCTTACCGGTGCATCACGTTCGCAATTTGAGCTTCATCGTAGACGAACATCTATCGATGAACCATCAAGTCACCAACGTGTCCTCTACCAGTTTTACTCTTTTAAAATGGTTAAAGAAGATGTTATGGATGATTCCCCTCTCAGCTCAGAGAACAGTAGTCCATGCCCTATTTACCTCTAGACTAGACTACGGTAATGTTCTTTACCTAGGCTCCAATAAAGCAACGATCCAGAGACTTCAAGTGGTGCAAAATGCGGCTGCGAGACTGCTGTGTCATGTGCCTAACTTTTCCTCTGTCTCAGTCTTTCTTCCTGTCCTACACTGGTTGACGGTGGTAAATCGAGTCAAAAGCAAAGCCTTGTGCTACATGTTTAAAATTAAAACTGCAGTGGCACTGAAATATTTGCAAGAACTAGTTCAACACTATCAACCCTCGTGCCCTCTGCGCTCTGCACTCTGCCCAGCAGACTAGGTAAACTGTCCCAAAAGTCAAAACTCTCTTGCATGTGTGGTTGGTCCTTTTCTTATTTAAGACCAACCCTGTGGAATTCTCTACCGGTCTCCCTATGTGAGGAAACCGTGTACTGTGTATTCTGCAAAGGTTTGAAGACTTGGCTCTTCAACCTCTTATTCCTTTTCTTTTCATTCATTACCTTTTCTTTCCTGCTGGGATGGTGCCGGGAGACCCTTTGGGGTAGCTGTGCACCCTACAAATTCAATTTATTAATAATTAATGATAATGATAATAATAGAAGATTTGGGAGCTAAAGGAAATCAGTGTAGTGATCTAAGTGTTTGTGTCAATGAATCCCTGAACATTTTACCAGCTGCCACACTTGCTCCGCTATTCTGGGTCACTTGGCTAATTAATTTGTGGCACGCAGAAGTATAGTGAGCTTGCATAGTGGAACCTGAAGTTGATGATGGTTCAATTACTTCTGGGCAATCATTGAGAGGTAAAGGAAATGTGGCTGTCTCTTGTAAGAAGCAAGGTTATTGCTGGGGGGGTGAAAATCTTACTCAGGCTACAACTACAATCGTTGTTAGAGTGAACCACAAAAGTCACTAAATTATCCTGGGCTTAACCCTCTGGCAACTTGACACAAAGCAACCAGACTTAACTAAGAGGCAACATGTAAATTATTCATGCAGCGCACAAACGGTAATAAAGTGAAAACACAACACAAGAAAAATCCCAAACCAATTTAGAAATATAGAGTACATTTTAATAAATGAAATGATACAAATTCAATCAGTAGAACCAGAGATATATATTTTAGACTTTTAGCTAGATGTAGCGACTAAACGCATGAAGCGGCACACACGTCATCTGATTGTGCAAGGCTGGGGAAAGTCACAAGTACAGACTGACTGCAATGGAGCATGGGCCATATACAGGGACCCGTTTAATCCCACTACAAAAGTTGCCTTCTCAAATTCCGGCGCAAAGAATTCTGTTCGCGGTGGAGGTGGCAATGAGGAGCAGTGAGAGAGACGCAGAAGATTGTTACAGTAGCATGAGGAGCAGGCTGGCTGGCGCAGGCTGTTGTTGCTGTAGCACAAAGAGTCAGTCAGTCGTCACGTTGGCTGTCACCATGCTCTTTCATTGCTCTAGCACAAAGTGTAGATCTCATGTTACCGGTGGTCACTGGTGGTCACTTCATATCAAAGAGTTGAGTTCACTGGAGCTTCACATTGGCAGTTGTCTAAGCTGGCAGAGTCTTGTTGCGAACGAGCCTATATGCAATCACAAACAGCCCAAAACTTCAGGATTTCATCTTTTCTTGAAGATGCGTGTACATTGATGCCAGCCAAAGGTCCAGGACTGGGGAAGGTTGCTCTTGAGGATCAGGCACTCACTCTAGCAGAGGCTAGCAGGGCTCATGCAGGTCCAGTTTGCAGGTCCAGGCAGGTCCAGTGGCAGAATGTCAGTTGGGAGTTGCAGGGAGGCCTCTGGAGCTTGTTGTGTCCCTGCAGTTTAGACAAGGGGTCAGTCAACTGATCCTTGGAGTCACTCAGGTTAGCCTGGGATGAAGGGAGCAGGTCCAGTTCTCCTTCTTAAAGAGCTGGTCAGCCCTCAAGCAGCAGGCCAGCCCTCTGGAGATCAAGACAGTCCTTAAGCATCAGGTTAGTCCTCTGGTAGCCACAGGGCAGCCCTCTGGTGAGCAAGGCAGGCTGAAAGCACCAGGGCAGTCCTCTGGAGAGCAGGCAGTCCTTCTTCTCCACTGTCCAAAGGCCCAGGAGCATACTCAAGAATGGCTGCTACCACTGTAAAACACCTGTGTCATTTGCACCCTTTATTTTCCTGTCTTGTTCAAGTATCTCTATGTGCCCCAGTTTCTCTAGGATACATGCCTGTTCCCCCTTCACGCTTAACCTCAGCTTAAGGCCTGCATTTGAAATGTATGCCCTATTTTTGTTAATTTGTCATGCCCAAGGCTTACCTCTCATCTTCTCTTAGCCCGTCCAGTGTGCTTTGGAGAACACGCTAGATACCACGGGTGATTTCGAGCAGATCATATGACCGACGGCCCTTTTGGAGGAGGTGGGTAGAACAACACATGGCCAGTGCTAGCCTTTAAACGGAAAGGGTATACAGTTCCTCTATTTGTATAGGAGTGTGCAGAGTACACTCTTCCTTGGAATTCAAACAAAGTGGGAGGCAATGTCTAGTAAGCCTGAAGGGTACTAGCCTGTGTAGGGTGGGGGAACCCACATTGGTGGAACTAAAACCCTCACACACCCAGCAAGCTAGGTGTCATGCTTCATCATCTGGGTTTTGCTAACCCCTTTAATGAGAGTCTGATTATGTGGAGGCGTTTCATTGACGACATTCTCATTCTTTGGAAGGGGTCTCTGAGCAGATGTGAAGAGTTCTGCCAATGGATCAATACCCAGAACCCCTATTTAAGATTTACCAACCACATCTCTCCCTCCCACATTGCCTTCTTGGACCTAGACATCAGATTGGAGTCCGGAGTTTTAACAACTAGCCTCTACAAAAAACCAACAGACAGGAACAGCCTATTGTTGTATAGCAGTCACCACCCCAAAGCACTGAGGGATAACCTACCGTTTGGCCAGTTTCTCCGGGTGAGGAGAAATTGCAGTTCTGTGTCGGACTACAAGAAAGAGGCAGATACTCTGGCTAATAATTTAAAAGAGAGAGGGTACCCCTCCGCCACTATCAATAACGCCATGAAACGTGCAAGGAATAACCCTAGAGAGGTGTTACTTGAGACTAAGACCCGTGAACAAAACGAAACCTTGACATGTGTGACTTCATTTACCCCATCCTCCAACAACATGAAAAAAGTCATTAAGAAACATTGGGGGATTTTAGCTGCTGGGGATCTAACTTTACCGCAACCCAGGTTTGCCTTTAAGAGAACGCAAAACCTTAAAGACATTCTGATCCACACTAGACCCAAAAAAACAGCGCAGAATACCCAGGCCACCCTTTGGGGACTTCCACCAGTCACAGGACATTTCCCTTGTGGCAATTGCACATCTTGCCAACAGACGATGACCGTCAAGGAATTGGCTTTGTCCGATAACTTGACCTGGAAATTGGTACGTCATACAAATTGTAATTCAAAGAATTGCATCTATCTGTTACAATGCCCTTGCACTTTGAATTACATAGGGATGACGACACGATCGATCAAGACACGCATCACAGAGCACAAAAGTAACATCAGATGCTCTAAGGAGACCACAAAATTGTATTGCCATTTTAAAAATCTCCACCACACAGCAGACTCCTTAAGATGGGTTGTCCTTGAATCACATCCAGGCATGACACCACAAACATTGTTCAGATTAGAACAAAGATGGGTCCACAAATTGGCTTCTGACACACGGGGTCTAAATGATGACATACCATGGGTTTCCTTGACTCACTGAGACCTAGAAATATGCCTACATTTCACTACAGTCCCTGTCCTCAAGGGTAACCAAAGAAAGGGAGGGGCACCATCTCATAATAGTGATAGTGACTAGGCATATCCAGCAACCCTTACTAGATATCTCTGGCATACACCGACATGTCGAAGCCACCTAACATGTTTTAATGCGCACTCCCTTGCATATATACAATCCCCATCCACGACATTTTACACACAAGTCGTGACCTTGCTATGCTTTGACAGGGATATATCAGATGACGACGTCCTGTAGCTCACTGTTACCTTTCAGGACTCTCCGACTCTGTCACATAATGTATTATCCCAATTTCAAGATGGCGCCCGTAGTCAACCTTGATGACGAGGCTGCCGTTCGAACTATTACGTCAGTTTCTAATGCCCAAATCAGTATTCTCTTAGACCTGACGGTATTGGCCTTTAACTGATTAGCGGGAAGTAGACCCGCTATACCTCCTGTTACACCTAGTTTTGAGACGCATTCCCTTGTATGTATCTGAGTTCCATTGATGAGATCACACATACGAAGCGTGACTATTCAAGGCTCTTGATAGGGTTACATCAGATGACGAATTTTTGCAGCTCATTGTTATCTTTCAAGGACCCTCTGACCTCCTTGTGATCAATACACGATCTATTACATGGTACTATACCCCTTTCCAAGATGGCACCCATGGTCACCGTTGGAAACGAGGCTGCCTGTCTAACTTCCCCGCCATTTCCCAGTGACCAATCAGTACCCGTCTAGCCTCACAGGATTGGCTTTTAACTGATCAGCGGGAAGCAGACCTCACTTCCCGGTTTCGGCGGAGCGGGGTAGGTCTACAAACCACCCTTGGGCGACAGAACTGTAAGTAGTTGCTTTCCGTTCGTAAGACTCCATTTCACGAGCAGAGACCCCCTCGTTTTCGGTGACCGGCTGACCGCGGCTGTGGCAGCGGCCCGATCCTTAGACTCCTTCCTGTCTCCCCCGTGAGACACTTGGGGCCGGGGGTCGCGTCGCTCTACGGTCGGTGGTTTCCCGGTCGCGGGCCCCGGGGGTAACTTTGCCGCCTTTGTCCTGATTGGACATAGCATTAGGGAGTATGCCTCTCCTACATGCATGAGCCTCTCGCCTCTTCACATTATACCATTACTCACAGTAGGCTATCACGCCACCCCAAGAGGCTCGCCAAGCACCGACTGGAGTGGCACTTTCTAATACGTTAGGTGAGCATAACCATATTTAACGTAAGAATCTGAGTGGTTTTAAATTTGATCACCTGACACGTACCTGCACCATGCATCCACTTGTGCATGATCACTCTTGTTTAGCACAAATTGTTTTCTCAGTGAACATGCATATGAGGATTCCTTGACTCCTCATTTTGAAACGTATAGTTATGACTAAGTGTGTGTTTTAATGTACTCTGTTGGCCTGTTTTGTTTCTTCTTTCCTTTTCCTATAGGCCATTCCATAACGTAAGAGTCTAGTTCTTCCGACACTTACCTAGGGTAGTTTTATCCAGATATCACTGTAAATAATTAGCAACACACCCTCACAATCTTGTAGATAGTTAAATTCACCGGTCCTGATGAATTGCCGCTGGATCCCCCTGACCTTGTAGGCATGAAACATGTTGACCACCTGAGCAGAGTAGAGTAGTCCCTGACCCATTTAGTCAAGACTACCGCCTCTCATTTCATTTTTAACAGGGTGGTTTACTGACCGAATAAAATCATATATTCAGACTAACCAACCCTTTTTAAACCACACTCACAAACATCTACACTTACCTGGCCCTCACTTGCACTCACCCTCGGCAAGGAACAAAAGATCTCCGCCAAAGAGCCCCATCCCTGGGTGCCCGTCGGGAATTGCAGCGCCGACCCGACGAGGAGCAAAACCCAGATGATGAAGCATGACACCTAGCTTGCTGGGTGTGTGAGGGTTTTAGTTCCACCAATGTGGGTTCCCCCACCCTACACAGGCTAGTACCCTTCAGGCTTACTAGACATTGCCTCCCACTTTGTTTGAATTCCAAGGAAGAGTGTACTCTGCACACTCCTATACAAATAGAGGAACTGTATACCCTTTCCGTTTAATCACTTCAGGGCTTGTATACTGGACCTCGTTAAATATAGCCCACCCGTTTTTATTTTTCCTTCATTTGATTGTGATACAGTGCTAGCCTTTCTCAGACAGTGAGGAAAGGATCTTCATCACCATCTCTGTGATCTATGTACCTGCTGAACCTTGAACTCCTGCATCTTTGCCATGATCTTGGACTCCTGCCGCCGTCCAGATGATTACCAGCACATCGTCTTCACATCGGATCCTGTGGAAAGGCGTAAGAGAACATTAGCAGCAAAGTCATGTTATTGCACTACCATAGAGACTGGCAACAAGCATTACCATTACATTGAGGAGCACACATTACAAGACAACGACTTGTGTTACTTTCTGAGGAGCACTTATACGATAGAGACTTGTGTGACTTATTAATAAGCGTTTGTAAGATTGAGACTTAGATTACCTATTTTAAAAGAACTTTCCAAACAGTTCCCTAATTTATGACTCAATACTTTCCAAGATAGAAATTTGTGCATCTCTGTAGACAAGTGAGCATTACCTATTTGGCGATAGACTCTGGTCTACCGTAAGAGTCTAGAGTCATGATTGGAACTTTCATGTAAAGGAATCAAGAATCGATTTACAAACTATTGCATTCTCCTATTGGTAAGCCTTAGATATAGAAGACATGCAATAGTTGATCTAGAAATCCCATACCACTGACTTTTCCTGAGATCATTTTGTTGTATTTCTTGTGTACAAGGCAACTCCGCAAGCAAGAGATCAGAGGTGACTTGTGAATATCCACACTCCTCGGCATTCAAGCATGAGAAGACCCAACTCAGGTCAAGATAATCTTTATTCTCTCTTTCTTTTCCCCAACCCCCTTTCCCTTTGTGGACATCTGTCAATGCTTGAGTACACAACTGCACAGTGAGAGTTGTTCAGAAGAAAGTGGGTGGGCTATCCTCACTCTTGCAGAAGACCTGAGGTTTACATGTGAGTGGCAAGCATAATAGAGGCTCTGGAGGTCCAATATTGATATACCTGGTGCCAGCGTTTGAAGTGGAGGGGTTCCCTATACTAGCCCTACATCTGGTTCTGGAATGTTCTTCCCTTCCCCTGTCAAGGCTCTAAGAAGCTTGGGATGACAAAAGACTAGTGTCAGTCACCTTTGTGTGTGCAGGAGTCAAGCCCTTTGAAGTGTAACTGGGACAGGGCACAGCTCTGCTCCCAGCTATGCTGACACGATAGCCCACCATGACCCTATTCATCTTTTGTTTCACTGTCCCGGAGGAATACACAAACCCCAACAACAGATCCATTCACAGTTATATGACCCAGGACACTGGTAGAAGGCTGACAGCATAAATGGTTCAGATAGGAACATTTCAACTTCCTAAAGTGGCATTTTCAGAATTGTGAATTAAAATCCCTCTTTACCATAAAATAGGGTTTTACAATTCATTTGAGTGTAAACACCATATTTGTTTCTGCTCCCAATCAAATGTTGTAACTTACTAAGGGGCATATCATCAACGGCCAGCGATAATTATCGCTGGCCGCTCTTAGCGTTAAAATGTTTAACGCCGGATATCGCAGATAATTATCGCCATGCTAGCGCTGTATTAACAACGCTCAACGCAATGGCGATAATTATCCTAGCAATAGCAATGTTTTCCATGGAACATCGCTGGTTTTCCAGCGATGTTCCATGGAACACAGCGATACCCTTGATAATAGGGGCCTGTGGTCTTAGCCACACAATCCACCACCCATGTTAAGTATGCCTTAGTCAGGAATTTAACAGACGTTAAATTCCTGCGTTAAGGCATACTTTGCGCGATTTAAATAATCGCTTCCCCGCATTGTAAATATCACAAAGCTGCCTTCGTGATATTTACCCATGTTGTTTCCACAGACACGCCTCCTTTGCATCTCATTAGCGATGCAAAGTTAGGCGTGCTGGAAACGGGAGCAAAATCAGCAAAACACGCAATAGCGTGTCTTTGCTGATAAGGCGATAAAATTATCGCTGCTTTTCAGCCGAAAACGGCCGCAAAAGCGGCGATAATTTGTTATCGCAGCATTGTTAATATGCCCCTTCATGTACTAAAGAATCCCAGTGTTAGTCAATGGGAGAAATAGGCTTTAAAGTAGTGAAAAACTACTTTAGGAGTTTTTCTCTGCTAGGACATGTAAATCGTAGATCCACATGTCCTACATTTTGAATACAATGCAATCAGCTCTATGATCCTTTAGGCCCTCTCTATGTGTGACTTATATGTATTAAAAGGAAAGATTTAGGCCTGGCAAAAGGCAAAAGGTTTATTTTGCCAGAACGAAATGGCAGCTCACAACTGCAAAACAGACTGAAGTGGCAGGTCTGAGACATGTTTTAAAATTCTTTAGTGTGTTGCACAATGAGTGCTGCAGGTCCACTAGTGGCATTTAATTTAAAGGCCCTGGGTACATGTGGTACCACTTTGCTAAGTACTTACAAGTAAATTTAAGGTGCCCCTAAGGTGTAGTCCGATTTGACCAAGTTTTAGGGAGAGAGCCCAAGCGCTTTAGCACTGGTTAGCTGTGGTAAAATGCACATAGTATGGTAAAATGCACAAAGTACTAATGGCAAACAAAACGAATTCAGAAAAACAGGAGCAGTGAAGGCAAACGGCTTGGGGGAATACCACATCAAGGATGTCAGGTCTAACACCTCTGAGTGGCAGAAGAAGTGTTTTAATGTGCGGATTACAAAGCTGATCTATGCATCTAAGGTCATTTTAAAGGTATGGGCGATTCGATGGGTTTTACTTTGGCGTTGTGTTTAATTGGCTGATCAATTGTGAGGAGCTCAGCTGGTGCATCTAGTTTTCAGAAACAAAAGTAAAATGTTTCTTCTACTGACTTTTATAAATGTTACCTTCCAGAAGGCGAGATTTGCCAGGCAGTTGCCTGGGGCGTGACATTGGCTCATGTTGTTTTTGATTTGTAAGAACCATTGACAGGCAGCAGTGCAGGAATGGTAGAGCAATTCTTTGCTTCCTATAATGGTCAGTGAGGGACTGAAATATAATTGAAGAATTACAGTGGGTTGTTAAGATTGTATATCTTTAGGATCACCTGTAATAGATCTCCTCTTAGTATTAATTTGTAAATCTGCAAATATCATGATCCTTTGGAAGGGAAAGGGAAATGTAAGACCAGCATGCATCTCAGTTAGGATTTTTGCTGAGCTGTTGTACGTATTCATGCGAGTTCAAGGAGGCATTTTCAAAGAGAATTGTTTTCAAAAGTAAAACTAAACAAAGACTGCATTACACTCACTCGCATACTTCTGCGCGCCATCCAAGTAGTTGTTTTGTTTTTGTTTAGAGCTACTCAATCTAAAGACAGTGTCAAGAGCATGTGAAATGAGTTATATAATTTGAGTCTAACTGGTTGTCATTCTCAAATGAAGGCGGCATCAAATGTTGTTCCTCATCTTAATTTTAATAGGGAGCCTCTCTCTGGTATCTCTTCTAATTTCAGATCTCTTTCCCATGGGATTTCACCTCCTACCCAAACTCGGTTTCTTGTGCTTCATACCTATCCCTTACCAAAGTTATTTGCCATCCATTTTTCTATTCCTTTCCCACCACCACACCGAGTGCCACTCCTCAAGTGTCTCTGTTATTTCCATATGCTCTGCCACAAACGGAATCTCTGTCAATCTTCCTTTCCCAGCAGCTCTACTTGCTTCACCAGCATGGTGCACGTCATCCACCAGAAACTAAGGTCACCATCTATCCTGGTTTACCTGCACTGCTCTAAGCTTTCAAAAGAGAACAGCCAATGCTTCACATTGTTCTCTTTTTTTTAATTTGCAGGAAGCTACTGGAATTGCCAACCTGTTAAATCATGTTTTGTTTCAGTGCACACCACATGTGCAACTCGGTTTTTCCTTCATCAACAATAATGGGATTTTGAGTGAAAAGGGATTAACGGACATTTTAATTAATCTGACCATTGTTATTCTTCTTTATGATGTATAATCCATGCATGTTATCAGCGCTGGCTTCAGCCCTGGGGCCGTCCGGTGCAACAATCTTTCTTGGCGCCTGTGGTATTTCTACTGTAGAGCCTTGTGATGGCGGGGAGTTCAGAGGGAGAAGGTTTAGATTCAGAGGATGCGAGTGAGGAGCGGCTGTGAGCGGATGGCTGGGATGTTTCTCCAGAGCTACCTGACTTGAATAACAGGGGTTGAAGTACTACAGGCACCTAAATCTCCTCATTTATGGAAAGTTACTGGGATTCTACAGCGCCCCTCCCCCCATGACCTTCTTCTCCGCAAATCCCCTCACCGCCACCCCCCAACTGTGTCCCTTATCTCTCAAAAGACCCTCTCTGCATACATTTTTTATAGTGCTACTCAGAGTCCACTCACACTCAGTTCTGTGATCTGCATAGGACACGTTCTTTGCAGTAGGCACATTAACCCTCTGGGCTACTTTATGATGAGTCAAAACTGCTTCTAGACAAAACTAATATCTCTCTCCAACAGGAATATTAATCACCAGATTTATCTTGGCATTTGTATTGTTGCCTGAAAACTACTGGACACAGAGGAACTTTGCAGTACCCGCTTCTGAACTCATACGTTACTTTAAAACAAAGCGCCCCCCTCAGCTCCAGGTGCAGCTGCACCGGTTGCACTGCCCTAGAGCAAGGCCCTTCATGTTGTCATATATGAGCTCTCTATTGAGTCAGCAAATGATTAAAAATAAGAGGCCGCTATAGTGTGCATTGTAATTCCTTTTCTTTTCGTACCCTGCCTTCATTCGTGCAATATTGTGAGGCCAGTTCCTGATTTGTCACGCTGTTATGCTACCATAAAATCAATAAACAATGTGGTAAAAAAAATAAGTAAATAGGAGGCCGCTAGCGGCTTGCAGTTGACACTCTTCCCTACCCATTCCACAGAAATGGCAGTTTTGCAGAATTCTATCTTGATTCTGAAAACACCTTGCAGCATTACCAAATCACTCTTCTAACCTTCCACTGACATAATCCAATTGCAATTCTCTAGGGAATTTAAATCGCAAAATTATTGCATTACTATACCGTGATTCATTACTTAATTTGGATTGGTGATTGAAGGTAGGACTCGGGGGCACTATTGCTTAGAGACTAGGACGTGTTATTAGACTTTGACCCACAACAAGAAAATTAGCAAAGATGGAGATAAAGATGAATAGAAATATGGAAAAAAGTGACAAAAAGAGAACGTATGGAATAGAAGGAATCTACCAGAGTGAGATAAAGGGGCAGGGGGTTTATACTAATATCAAGAAATCAAAAAATCTAGACTGGACATCCATGGTGTTCAGCAACCCTGACACTGAGCGTCTGCAGAATTCTGACAAACATTCGTGCACCTGCACTTATTCTTTTAGAAACTGAGCACTGTAGAAATGTAGGTCAATTTATCTCAAATCAATTTTTTTAATCTACACATGCCTTAAACAGTTCATCTGGGTTTGATTTTTCTGTGTGCAAAAAACACTTGAAAGTGACCACTAACCTAACAATTCAAAAGTGCCAACATTTGTTTACATACGTGGGAAAAACACTTTTCAATGCCCTTTTACTCATTTTCTCAGAAACCTCTTTAAAGTTCTTCTAAAATCAGCTACGTTATGCGAACGTATTTTGGTGTGTTCTAAAATGCACTATTAAACATCATTTTGGGAAAAAGAAAGCTGTTTGCAAGCTGCCATGACTTTAGCCATAGACATACCAGAAAACATTTTGCTCACTTTCACCCCACTTATTTATTAATCAACGTGATTATTGAAAGTATGCTGCCCCTACCCACCCCTTTTTTCCAACTTTAAAAGGGCCAGCCAATTGAGCTTAACTTGCAATAATTCATCCCACTATGACGTCTAAGGTCACACTGAAACTGTCTTGGAGGTTAGCATGGGAAAGGTTGGACTTGCTCTATCCTCACTGTCTTTAAGTAATCATTGGTTCAACATATTGAAATGTTACTAGAAGCTCAAACCTTCAGACATACCTGAAAAGAACACCTAGTTCCATTCATCCTAATTGTTTGCATGTCTCCCAAAACAGGGAATGTGTCAATATTTAAGCAGAGAATATGTCATTATCTTATTTAAGTTTTGTCTCAGATTACCTTTGTGAATCTGACCCTATGTTTTCAACACAACATGGCTTAATCGCATGCATTACACTGCCAAGCACACCAAGCAGGAAGTCCAAAGTAAATTTGCATAATTAACTAATCCGAGGCAGCTCAGCATCTGAACCGAATGAAAATACTTTTTTCAGTGGCCTGTTTATGCAATTCCTGGTGCTACATTGCCTTGTCTCTCAAGAAAAAAATAGCATGTCTGATATTGGGCAGGTCAGTGCGGTAGCTGCAATGTCCTACATCTGAAAAGTGGAATTTGCTTGGACAAATCACACACATTTGTAAGTCAGTCAGTATTGAAAGGCGTTACTATTAGTTATGTGCTTTTTTCCGGCCACATTGGTTTGTTCTGTTGTAAATTAGTTGTTTGTGTCCACACGTATAGAGGCCCCAGCCATGCCTGGAAATATACACTATGAAGCAGCAGACAACACAAGATTACTCGAAGTGCAAACGCTTTTGATAATGCTACAACAACATAACGCTTTAGAAGACATCACTCTGCAATGTAATTTCAGTTCATTGTAAATTAGTCATCAGAGAGCATCTGTCTCTTTTGTGAATCTTTGACGGCACTACTGATGGATTAACAAAGGAAGAATACGACCTAAATAAATAAACCAATTGCAGGACAATTACATGACTCCTTGCCTAGTGCATATATTAAAAGAGAGAACATGCTGACAAGGCGCAGTCTCTGCTCAGCCATGCGCAGTCCTTAGAAAACAAGGTTGCAATGAACACTGTTAAAAAAAGAGGGGCATATCAGCGAGGGCCGGCGATAATTATCGTTAAGCGCACTTAGCGCGAGGATAATTATCGCCGGCTATCGCTGCTTTCTATCGTGGTGATAGCGTGGTAACAGCACCGCTTATCTCCAAAGCGATAGAAATGCAAGCGTTAGCTGGAAAACAGTGTGATTATCGGTGGAAATCCAGCGATAATCGCACTGTGACCGGCGATACCTTGCTGATAGGGCAGGGTGGTCTTAGCCATGTAATCCACCTCCCATTGGATTACATGGCTATATCAGAATTAAAGCAGGCGTAAGGAAAGTAGCGATAACCATGTGTAGCGCTACTTTTCTTATTGCTATGCTTCTTAGCTATTCCCTTGATAATTGGAGAAATGTCGGTTAGCGACATTTCTCCAGTTATTTCGGGAAGGAACGCCCACTTTGCATCTCATTAGAGATGCAAAGCTGGGCGTTCAGTAAACAGGCGCTAAGGCATGGATTCACCCGTTAGCGTGTCCATGCTGATAGGGCGATAAATTTATCGCAGATTTTCGTCCGAAAACGGACGCTAAAGCGGCGATAATTTTATCTCCTCGCCTTGCTGATATGCCCTAGAGTTCCAATTGTTCTTTGGAGTAAATTCCCTCCTTAGCCTCAGAGCGCTCAAGATTCCTAGTTCTGGTTTGCTTTCCGATATTTATAGTCCCTTTTATCCCATTATAATGTCAGGCCCACAAGAAGCAGACTACGTAGAAAAAATTGGCTTGGTGAGCTACTCAAACAAGGAGCTGAGCAATGGAGCGTTCTTTAGTCTCAGGCTTTATTTTTGCTGTCCTAAAACTCTTACTGCATTTTTGGCGCCATAGGTGTTATGAAACAGTGTAATTCTGCTGCTCACCCTCTAGGTCTTCTGCTTTTTCACACACTCTGCAATTGGATTTTGACTACTGCCCGTGCCCAGAAGCGTCTAATTTCAAGTAATCGTATTCACCCTGAGGCAACTTTATGCGCAGCACAACTATGGTCCAGTTGTGCTAAAGCAAGGACATGGATTTTTCAGGTATTTGCTGTAACAGAAAGCTAAGTTCAAAGAGCACTGGAACACTTTACGAAGAACTGTTTGCTTGTAAACATGAGCATCTTCTTGGTGCTTATTGAATAGTATTTTGTGTGGGTGTTGGGGATCTGTAGACACCAATATAGAGAAAGTAGACTCTCAAAGTTGGATGATGGGGAGCGGGAACAACATTTGAAATGGTATTCTGTATAGCTGGCTTTTGAAATTCACACACAAACACACACACACTCTTTGCATAATTGCACACACTTACATTACTTATGCATATTTACAATTTGAAGCACAGAGAGATGAATTAGTTTGTTGCTTTGGTTCTAAATTAAAAGTTTGCTTAGAGAATTTCGTAAAGCTACAAACTTCACATTTAAGCCATCCTTCAGAGTTGCTCCTTATTCTCAGACATAGCCTAATCCGTTCATTAGCGGCTCGGTTAGGAGGTAGAGGCTGTGGCATAAATCCTGCCTATTTTTTAAACATTTCTTGTATTGCGCTGTTTTAAAATTGTTTCTAGCCTTCATATGTGTTGCACTGCCTATTTGCACAGAACTTGGGAGGAGCTGTGTTCAATGCTCCGGGGGGACCTCGCGCTGTTTTAAAATTGTTTTTAGCCTTCATATGTGTTGCACTGCCTATTTGCACACAACTTGGGAGGAGCTGTGTTCAATGCTCCGGGGGGACCACTAGGTGGGCTTCCTTAAACTTAGGTCAGCAGTCCAGCTGCGACGGCCTCTACGCTCACCACTCCTCTTAAGGGGCGGATGACGCGACCGCGCAGCGAGACATAGCCTAATCCATTTATTAGCGGCTCGGTTAGGAGGTAGAGGCTGCAGCATAAATCCTGCCTATTTCTAAAACATTTCTTGTATTGCGATGCTTTAAAACAGTTTCTAGCCTTCATATGTGTTGCACTGCCCATTTGCACAGAACTTGGGAGAAGTTGTGTTCAATGCTCCGGGGGGACTTCGCGCTGTTTTAAAATTGTTTTTAGCCTTCATATGTGTTGCACTGCCTATTTGCACTGAACGTGGGAGGAGCTGTGTTCAATGCTCCGAGGGGACTCTAGGCGATCTTCCTTAAACTTAGGTCAGCAGTCGAGCTGCGACGGCCTCTACGCTCACCTCTCCTCTTAAGGGGCGGATGACGCGGCCGCACAGCGAGACATAGCCTAATCCGTTCATTAGTTGCTCGGTTAGGAGGTAGAGGCTGCGGCATAAATCCTGCCTATTTTTAAAACATTTCTTGTATTGCGCTGTTTAAAAATTGTTTTTAGCCTTCATATGTGTTGCACTGCCTATTTGCACAGAACTTGGGAGGAGCTGTGTTCAATGCTCCGGGGGGACCTCTAGGCAGGCTTCCTTAAACTTAGGTCAGCAGTCCAGCTGCGACAGCCTCTACGCTCACCACTCCTCTTAAGGGGCGGATGACGCGGACGCGCTGCTGGCGCACCGAAGGCGTGCCTAAGGCAAGCCCGTCTGCACCTGTCTGCGCCCAACCAGGACCAGGGGCCAGGATCCTTGGTTCTCCAACAGGAGGTAAGCTCTCCTATTCCACCGACCAACTGATCCTTCTTAGAGAATCTGTACCCCTTAAATGTAGTCACTCAATGGTGCCAGTCAACAGCTGTAACAAATGTTCCCACTGTTCCTTTGAATTCAGATCATCATTCACGACCACTGCTGAAAATTCCCCTCATTCCCAAAGCACTCTTAAAATGGTACTTTTGAACTGCCGCTCTCTACCTAAACACTCCATCGAACTTCGTTTATTGCTGGAGGAATACTATTTTGAGGCCTTGTTTCTTACTGAAACTTGGCTCTCCAGCACTGCAGACCCAGCGGTAGTTCAAACCCTGCCCCCGGGCTACTTAATTCAGAGACAAGATCGAGAATGAAGTAGAGGCGGGGGTCTAGTTATTATGTACAAAGATAATTTTAACTGCCAAATCACAGCTAGCTTGATCCCTAACTGCGAAAGTTGTTTCTTTGCACTCGGCCTTTCCCCTACATGTACCTTATCTGGTGTTCTTATTTATCGGCCGCCAGGATCAATTGGCCATTTGAGTAGGGAGCTCCCAGGAATTATAGCCAAATCGGTGAGTTCCTTCTCTAATTTCACCGTATTAGGTGATCTTAATATCCATTTTGACCAGGCATCCTCCCCTGACGCTGAGGCTGTTACCGACAATCTGGATGCATTGACATTAAAGTTAAAAGTGTCTGGCCCCACGTACCAAAAAGGACACCTTCTTGACCCACTCTTTTCCAATATTGATAGCCTCGCAGTGGGAAAGCACATTCCCCTGCCATGGTCACACCATTATGTGGTCCCTTTTATTTGGACCCTACAGGAGGGTGGTCAGCCATGGGAAAGGGTAAAATCGTGTAATCGGAATTTGTCTAAACTCTCTATGGACTCTTGGGCCTCTACTCTTGACAATATGAGACATGTGCTAGGTAATGACCCTGAATCTACCAACAATAAAGTAAACCAATGGCTGGAGACATCATTAGACATTTTGATTCCTAAAAAGTGGACGACCAGTAAAAAAGCTGGGCATTGTGCAGCATGGCTCCCCCAAACTCAGGGAATTGAAACAACTATGTAAGCGCCTTGAGAGAAGTTGGAGAAAGGACTTCTCCACTTCCGAGAAAATCAAATATAGAGATGCAATCAAGACCAATAAGGCTGAAATTAGAACTGCCCAATCTAGATATTCTGAAAAGAAAATTATTTCAGCCTCCAACTCCCCCCAGTGAAATTTTTAAAATTACCAAATCCCTCCTGAAACCTCCTGAGCCCTCTATGCCCTCAGAGGATACCTTAGGATGGTGTAATAATTTGGCACAATTCTTTTATAAGAAAATTGAAGATGTATATTCTGGTTTTCCCCCCCAATGAGCCTCGGCAAGCACCCTCCTTGCTGAGGATCAATCCCAATCTCGAGATCCTCTTATTGCATCTATCCCACCCATGGATATGAAAGATTTTAAAATCTACCTCGATTGTTTGAAATCTTGTTCCCCTTGTGATATTGCACCCCCCATCATTCTTAATCAGGTCTTTGATTCCATCGCCCCTGTTATCTTGGATATTGTCATTAGTTCTTTTTCCTCTGGGATCGTTCCTTCCTTATGGAAACAGGTCATGGTTAGAGCTCTTTTGAAGAAACCTACCCGGGACCCTGAAGTCTTTGCGAATTATCGCCCAATCTCGCTCCTCCCTGGAATGGCCAAAATAAGCAAAAAGTATGTTAACTCCGTTCTCTCCACATTTTTGGGGGAGAATGAACATCTACACCCCTCCCAAACGGGCTTTAGACTCCATCAAGGAACTGAGACAGCCTTATTAGTGGTGGTTGAAAAATCAAGGAAAATTCTGGATGCCCGAGGGTCCGCGGCCATTATATTACTTGACCTCAGCGCGGCCTTCGACACGGTCAATCATCAATTACTGATAGTGAGACTTAGAGAAAGTGGGGTGACTGGAATTTTATTCAAATGGCTTGAGTCTTTCCTGATAGATAGGTCTTTCTAGGTCTTTATGGACAATGCCGTCTCTGAAAGGATGGCTTTGAGATGCGGGGTGCCTCAGGGTTCCTCCCTGAGCCCCACACTTTTTTATTTTTATATGCACCCCTTGGCCGAGGTGGTCAAGCCCTTTGGGGTTGGGTTCATTACTTATGCTGATGACACTCAGCTGATTGTGTCAATCAATCAATCAATCAATCATAGAATTTCCAAAGCGCCCTACATACCCGTGAGGGTCTCAAGGCGCTGAGGGGGTGGGGGGCCGCTACAGGTCGAAGAGCCAGGTCTTGAGAAGTTTACGGAAGGCCGGCAGGTCCTTGGTCTGTCGTAGGCTGGTGGGGAGAGTGTTCCAGGTCTTGGCGGCGAGGTAGGAGAAGGATCTGCCGCCGCCGGTGGTTTTTCGGATGCGTGGAACCGTGGCGAGGGCGAGGATGGCTGAGCGGAGGTTTCGGGTGGGGGTGTGGAAGCTGAATCTGTTGTTGAGATAAGTAGGTCCGGTGCTGTGTAGTGCTTTGTGTGCCTGGATGAGGAGCTTGAAGGTGATTCTCTTGTTGACCGGGAGCCAGTGCAGGTCTCTCAGGTGGGGTGTGATGTGGCTGCGCCGGGGGACGTCGAGGATCATTCGTGCTGAGGCGTTCTGGATTTGCTGTAGTCGTCTCAGGAGCTTGGTTGTTGTTCCTGAGTAGAGTGTGTTTCCATAGTCGAGTCTGCTGGTGATGAGGGCATGGGTGATGGTCTTTCTCGTGTCGGGGGATATCCATTTGAAGATCCTGCGGAGCAATCGGAGGGTGTTGAAGCAGGACGCGGAGACGGCGTTGACTTGTCTGGTCATGGAGAGGGTGGAGTCGAGGATGACCCCCAGGTTGCGTGCGTGGTCCGTGGGTTCCGGGGCCGCGCCTAGCGAGGTGGGCCACCAGGAGTTGTCCCAGTCTGAAGGGGTGGGCCCGAGGATGAGGACCTTCGTCTTGTCTGAGTTCAGCTTCAGTCTGCTGTCCTTCATCCAGTCGGCAACGGCCTTCATTCCTCTGTGGAGGTTGGCTTTGGCGGTGTGGGGGTCTTCGGTGAGGGATATGATCAGCTGGGTGTCGTCGGCGTAGGATATGATGTTGAAGTTATGTTGTCGTGAGACGTGGGTGAGTGGTGCCATGTAGATGTTGAACAGCGTCGGTCTGAGGGAGGACCCCTGTGGGACACCGCAGATGATCTTGGTGGTTTTTGAGCGGAAGGGTGGGAGGCGGACGCTCTGGGTTCTGCCGGAGAGGAAGGATGTGGTCCAGGCCAGGGCCTTCTCTTGGATTCCGGCGTTGTGGAGGCGTGCTGATAGGGTTCGGTGGCAGACTGTGTCGAAGGCTGCTGATAGGTCCAGGAGGATGAGGGCGGCTGTTTCCCCTTTGTCCATCATGATCCTGATGTCATCAGTGGCAGCGATAAGGGCGGTCTTGGTGCTGTGGTTGCTGCGGAAGCCGGATTGGGAAGGGTCCAGGATGCAGTTGTCTTCGAGGTAGCGGGTCAGTTGTTTGTTGACAATCTTCGCTGTCACTTTGGCTGGGAACGGTAGCAGGGAGATGGGCCGGAAGTTTTTGAGGACTTTGGGGTCTGCCTTGGGCTTTTTCAAGAGGGTGTTGATCTCGGCGTGTTTCCAGCTTTCCGGGAAGGTTGCTGACTCGAAGGAGCTGTTGATTGCTTTTCCGAGGTGGGGCGCGATGGTTGTGCTTGCTTTGTTGTAGATGTGGTGAGGGCAGGGGTCCGATGGGGATCCGGAGTGGACGGAGTTCATGGTTTTGATGGTGTCTTCGCCGCTGACGTGGAACCAGGCGGTCAGGCATCTAGTGGTTGTAGGGGTCTCTGTGGTGGGTGCGGGGGTGTCGGAGTTGAAGCTGTCATGGATGTCACCGACATTACAGTGAAAGAAGGTGGCTAGGGAGTTGCACAGGTCTTGCGATGGTGGGATGTTGTTGGTGCTGGAGCTGGGGTTGGAGAGTTCTTTCATGATGTTGAAGAGCTCTTTGGTGTTGTGGGAGTTGTTGTCTGGGCGATCCTTGAAGGCAGTTCTCTTGGCAATCCTGATGAGTTGGTGGTGTCTGTGGGTGGCGTTTTTGTGGGCTGTGTGGCTGTCTGCTGTTCGGTCGTAGAGCCATTTCTTCTTCAGCTTCCGACAGGTGCGCTTGGAGATTCGGAGGTCTTCGTGAACCAGGCGGCTGTCTTGTTGGTGTGGTCGGTAGTGGAGGTCTTGAGGGGGGCGAGGGTGTTGGCGCAGTCGTTGATCCATTGATTGAGGTTGGTCGCGGCGGTGTCTGGGTCAGTGGGGTCGGCCGGTGGTCTCAGTGCGAGGGAGGTGGTCAGTTGGTCCTTGGTGATCATGCCCCAGTGGCGACGTGGTAGCTGTTGTGTGCGGTGGTGCGTGGTGTGTTTCTTGAAGGTGAAGTGGACGCATCTGTGGTCTGTCCAGTGGAGTTCGGTGGTGTGGTTGAAGGTGACGTGGGGGCTGGCGGAGAAGATGGGATCCAGCGTGTGTCCAGTGGCGTGGCTGTCTGTCGTCACAAGCTGTTTGAGTCCGAGGTTGGCGAGGTTGTCGATCAGGGCGATGGAGTTGGTGTCGTTGTTGTTTTCGAGGTGGAAGTTCAGGTCCCGCAGGAGGATGTAGTCCGTGGAAGCAAGTGCGTGGGTGCTGACGAGGTCAGCGATGGTGTCACAGAACTTTGATCGTGGTCCGGGTGGTCTGTAGACGAGCGTTCCTCTGAGGGTGGTGTTGGGGTCGGTGTGGATCTGGAAGTGTATGTGCTCGGCGGTGGTGAGGGTGTCATCGGTGTTGGTTGAGACTCTGGCGGTATCCTTGTGGATGATGGCGATTCCCCCTCCAACTCCGTTGGTGCGTTCTCTGCGGGAGATCTTGTAGCCCTGCGGGATGGCTATGGCGATGTCAGGTGCTGAGGTGGCGGTCAGCCAGGTCTCCGTCAGGAAGGCGACGTCAGGGGCGGGGGAGTCTAGGAGGTCCCAGAGTTCGACGGCGTGTTTGCGTGCGGAGTGGGTGTTGAGGAGGATGCATCTGAGGTGGTTGGGTTCCCTGGTTGGTGGTTTGGCGGGCTGGGTGCTGGTGTATATGCAGTTCCGGCAGGTGAAGGGTCCTTGGGTGCGCTTTGGCGACGCCAGGTGGCAGGGTTGGAGTCGTCCGGTGTTGAGTGCGTGGAGTGTGCTGGAGTCGTAGTGTAGTCTGGTGTTGCGGGGGCCAGGGGTTCTGGCGCTGGGCACGGTCCAGGCGCGGACGGGCGCTGACGGGCGCTGACGGGCTTGCCTTTGGCGCGCCTCCAGCAGCGCGCCCGCTGCTCGCGTCCGCTGCGCGCCCGCTGCGCGGCCTCCATATGAGGGCAGAGGGAGGGAGGAGCAGCTGGGAGGTGGGAGCTGGGTGGCCAATGGAAAGAGAGGGGGCGGGGCCACAGGGACGTAGCGGCGGGAAGGGAAAGCGGCGGGAACCGGGGCAAAACAGCAGAACAACAACAATGGGGAGACCAAGAGCGAGCGGGGGAACAGACAGAGAGTGGCACAGGGGTACAGAAAATAAAAGGCACAAGGGTTAAGGCAAATCGGGCAACAGTAGTGGCGAGGACAGAAAGAAAAGGCACAAGGGTTAAGGCAAATCGGGCAACAGTAGCGGCGAGGACAGAAAGAAAAGGCACAAGGGTTAAGGCAAATCAGACAACAGTAGCGGCGAGGACAGAAAGAAAAGGCAAAAGGGTTAAGGCAATCGGACAACAGTAGCGGTGAGTGGCACAGGGGTACAGAAAATAAAAGGCACAAGGGTTGAGGCAAATCGGACAACAGTAGCGGCGAGTATCAGGACACACACAGGCGCAGGGGCTGCGTGGCGGTGAGGGGAGCGACCTGCCTGCCGGGTGACAGGGTCAAGTGTCGCTCTCTCTAACGCTGTGCGGCCTCCATATGAGGGCAGAGGGAGAGAGGCGCAGCTGGGAGGTAGGAGCGGGGTGGCCAATGGAAAGAGAGGGGGCGGGGCCGCAGGGACGCAGCGGCGGGAAGGGAAAGCGGCGGGAACCGGGGCAAAACAGCGGAACAACAACAATTGGGGAGACCAAGAGCGAGCGGGGGAACAGACAGAGAGTGGCACAGGGGTACAGAAAATAAAAGGCACAAGGGTTAAGGCAAATCGGGCAACAGTAGCGGCGAGGACAGAAAGAAAAGGCACAAGGGTTAAGGCAAATCGGGCAACAGTAGCGGCGAGGACAGAAAGAAAAGGCACAGGGGTTAAGGCAATCGGACAACAGTAGCGGTGAGTGGCACAGGGGTACAGAAAATAAAAGGCACAAGGGTTGAGGCAAATCGGACAACAGTAGCGGCAAGTATCATGACACACACAGGCGCAGGGGCCGCGTGGCGGTGAGGGGAGCGACCTGCCTGCCAGGTGACAGGGTCAAGTGTCGCTCTCTTTACCGCTGCGCGGCCTCCATATGAGGGCAGAGGGAGGGAGGCGCAGCTGGGAGGTAGGAGCGGGGTGGCCAATGGAAAGAGAGGGGGCGGGGCCGCAGGGACGCAGCGGCGGGAAGGGAAAGCGGCGGGAACCGGGGCAAAACAGCAGAACAACAATAATGGGGAGGCCAAGAGCGAGCGGGGGAACAGACAGAGAGTGGCACAGGGGTACAGAAAATAAAAGGCACAAGGGTTAAGGCAAATCGGGCAACAGTAGCGGCGAGGACAGAAAGAAAAGGCACATGGGTTAAAGCAAATCGGGAAACAGTAGCGGCGAGGACAGAAAGAAAAGGCACAAGGGTTAAGGCAATCGGACAATAGTAACGGTGAGTGGCACAGGGGTACAGAAAATAAAAGGCACAAGGGTTGAGGCAAATCGGACAACAGTAGCGGCGAGGATCAGGACACACACAGGCGCAGGGGCTGCGTGGCAGTGAGGGGAGCGACCTGCCTGCCGGGTGACAGGGTCAAGGGTCGCTCAATCTCTTGGACAATAATCAGACCAAAATGGCTAAATGTTTGGAAAAGGTCTCAGCATGGATGGACGGCTCATTCTTAAAGCTGAATGCGGTTAAAACCGAATTGATGTTTTTAGGCAAGACCACCAACCTGGAGACCAGAGCTTTTTGGGCTAAATGTCTAGGTGCTATGCCACCCCCCAAAGATCAAATAAAAAGTCTCGGGGTATGTCTGGACCACAACCTGATCTTTAGGGAACAGGCGCATAGGGTGGCAGGTACCTGTTATGGCATCCTGAAAATGATCAGGAAGATCCTACCCCTTTTGCCCTTTAATGCTAGGAAACTGCTGGTGCAAGCCCTGATTCTCTCGCTGCTTGACTACGCCAATGTGCTTGATCTAGGTTCCCCCTGCTCTACCATTAAAACATTGCAAACGGTCCAAAATTGTGCTGCACGACTTCTCATGCATGTTCATAATCGGGAATCTGCAAAGCCACAATATTTCGCTGCACTGGCTTCCAGTGGCCGAAAGAATCCAATTCAAGGCCTTGTGTATCGCTCACAAGTCACTTTCGGCTAGTGCTCCACCGATTCTCCGATCTATCATTTCCCCGTACCTCCCAAAAAGATCACTGCGCTCTGAGAAGAAACATCTTGCGGTGAACGTCTATTTTCCGTCATCACGGCGAAATGTTGGAATCAGCTACCAGATCATATTCGGCTTGAGGCCAATCATCTCTCCTTCCGCAAATGTCTGAAGACTCTGTTGTTTGCTTGAATCTCCTGACATTTCTCGGTTCAGGCTCTGTCTCTAGCGCTGGGAGGCATTTGGTAGCCATGCGCTCTATAAGTGTATATTCATTCATTCATTCTCAATTCATCCAGTAACCTAACAGCTGACTTAGAAATTCCAAGTTTTATAGGAACACCATGACGCCATTCACGTTCCCTCAGACCTTTCGCTACCTCAAAGCAGGCAAAATGTGCTACTGAAAAAACTTCTCACAATGAGAGAAATAACATGGCAATTGGCAGTGCAGTAAATATAGCAACACAATATTGAAGACTCAAATTCTGCCTTTACGTGCTTTCTATCAAAAGAACAACAAAACTACAGTGAACCAAAACATTGTCATTAAATGGGTAAGTATATTGTATTTAAAATGTTTCACATTATATTAGCTTACAAAAAAGCACTTAAAAAAATGCATTTAAATATCTACATATATTATATAAAATATAAATATATTTTAAAACTTAAAAACCTAGAATTAAGGTGCTTAATTGTACGCACACAAAAAAAAACACCAGCGATACCCAGGGCCGGACTGGGAACCAAAACCGACACTTGCAGAGTGCTCAGACGCCCCCTGGGGGTGTTGGGGGTGCAGCAGAGCTGTTTGCCAGTTTCTTCTTGTAAAAAAGATTTGTTGCAAAAACGGTCCTGCAACAAAAATGCCCCCCCTCCAGGGGCCCAAAACCGGCCCCCACCTAGTCCGGCCCTGGCGATACCCCCCTACCCTTAGAGCATACCAAGACATAGATTTACCTGGCAATTTAAAAATAACACATAACGAGGAACCCTTCCTTCTACATGACAAATTAAATAATGAAAAAAGAATTCTAATTTTCTTTACACCAAACAACTAAATGAAACTTACTCAATGACAAACCTGGATGATGGATGGAACCATCAAAATGTGTCCAAAATCATTTATTCAGATATACAACATGCATAGTGAATATGAAAACAACAATAACTCTTTCCTAAATGCTTTACTATCAAGAAAACAAAGCTGCATTTACTATTAACTCTTAAATTATATAAAACAACAAACAAATAACTACTACCTCCAAAAAATAATCATAGACTTTGAACAAGCTATCATACAAACAATTATAAAAATATACCCCCACACTGCCACACAAGGCTGTTATTATCAGTTTAATCAAACTATATGGCAACACCACCAAAATTCTACCATTATGGCATAAGGGGCCTATTTTGATGTCAGTCCTCAGATCAAAGGCTTTCCGACCAATATCAAGGGTTTCAAGTCTAACTACCTGATTTTAATGTAGGCGGTCGGAATTGAAACCGTACAGTCATTCCTTTATCCTGTCGGTCAGACGGGGACCGGCCCATTTTCCCAAAGCAAAAAAGTTTCCGTCATTGGGATTACGATGCTTGGTTTACGACAGGCTTTCCATGCCGGGCTTTCCAACATGGAAAGCCTGTCAGAAAGCGAGTTTGGTGGCCCCTAGCAGGACTCCCTTCTACTTGCGGCCTCCGGTTGGGGGCTTAGGCGGCCTCTATGTTGCCTGCCATGTGGTGCTGGGATGAACACAATCTTCCATTTCCTTATGGGAGCTTGTGCTACGGACGGTCTGAAATATAGACGATGTTTACTTCGATGCCGTCTGGCCCCGGTTTATTGATGAGCTGATTACGAAAACACAGTTGTACTGTTGGTCCCCTCGTGGCGGTTCCCTAGCTGTGGCAGACCATGGAGGTATGCTCGCAGCAAAGCACCCCAACAGTGCCCATTGGATGCATTCAAAAACTACAAAGCTGATGGCCATCGGCCAAGTGGACACACCTGCAAATCACACTGTAAAACGCACCTTATCCCAGACCATGATCCTTTGCCTCTACACTGCAGCACATCAAGACAAAGCAGCGCATTCCGACACATAAGGTTTCCCTTTTTTTCCCACTATCCCATTTACCACCTCCACATACTTTTGGGGATTTTTTCACGAATATCCCTTGGTGTTTTTTGTTAGTCATTGTCAACCATTCTAATTATTAGTTATGGTACGTTAAAAAAAACATTTTTCAGAGGCTGAGTTATCTGTCATGGTGGATGAAAACATAAGAGCAGAGCCACAATTGTTTGGAGCCCAGGTCCAAAAGACTCCTCTCAGTAGAAAAATATAAGGTTAGTCGACAAAGTGAATGCAGTAGGTACCACCCTCTGCACACAGCTGGATATTAGGAAGAGGTGGCATGACCTGGAGATTAAGTTCTGTTCCCTTGCCTCCAAGCATCACCTGGAGGCCCAGAAGACTACAGTAGTCCTCCCAGCGCCCCATTGCAACTCTTACCCTGGAAGGAGAAGGTCTACACCATCCTGCATTCTGAGGGCTTGACAGAAATAGCTGGGGAGTGGAGTCTGGTATGTTACACTTCACTAACTTTTACAACACTTCAATGTCCTCTATGCTCTTATCCCAGCTTTTGCTAATGTGCTCTCTATCTACTTCCCAAAAATGCAGTACTTAAAGTATCAAGGATGTTTGTCAGTTTCAATGTGTATTGTTGCATATATAATCACATGTATTAATTTCCATTGCATGCCACATGTTGCAATGCTGTCTGGAAGTGCATTACTATTAAATTATCATTCCAGGACCCATGATATGTGCCAATATGTAAATGTATGGTCCAGCCCTACTGCATTTTGGCAACAGGTATGTTACCATAACCATTTGTCATGTGTTACGAAGTAGAGATAGAAATGACTACAACTACTACGAGGCCATGTTTTTGTAACTCTAAACAAGATGCGATAGTGTTGTTTACCCATATTCATTTGTGAGTTATGTTACAACTAATGTTCACCTCTCATGGAGTTACACATTTGTCAAGTGTGGGGAAGTAGAGATATAAATGACTAAATCTCCCATGAGGCGCTGTTTCTGTAACAGAAAACAAGAAGCAATAGTGTTGTTTGCCTATTCTCACTTGTCAGTCATGTTAAAACTGTTTTCAAGTTCTCATGGAGTTACCCATTTGTCAATTATGGGGATGTAGAGATTGAAATGGCTGAAGCTACTATGAGGCCCTGTTTCTGTAACTCTAAACAAGATGCAAAAGTGTTGTTTGCCCATTCTCACTTGTCAGCCATGTTACAACTGCTTTCTATGTCTCATGGAGTTACTCTTTTGTCAAGCGTGGGGAAGTAGAGATGGAAATGACTACAACTACTATAAGACCCTATTTCTTTAACAGAAAACACGAAGCTATAGTGTTGTTCACCCATTCTCTCTGATCAGCAATGTTACAACTGGTTTCCACTTCTGATGAACTGAGCAGTCTACATACAATGCCCAACTCAGAGATATGTCTGCCTACTTAGCCTGATATTGTCCTGGTCTCCTCAAGTGAAACTATTGATTGGCATGAGTGACACCAATTGTGTACCTCAAATATATATAAGGCATGAAGGTAACTCAGCTGATTAGAAATAGAAGGTGAACAATTGATTCTGCATTGCTCAAATGATGACGAACGCTAAGTATACAACCAAGTTATGTGTTTGCCTGTATTGTACACAACTATTTCTTGGAATGCTCAAAGACACATGTTATTTCTACACTGTGTTGGCTTAAATGATTGGGGGATGTAATGTTCATTCCTTAATCCAAAATGCAACATATCAGCACATCTAATGTGCTGCTCAATTCTACTACATGTATTTAATGTTTCCAAATTTCTTGAAAACAAGTTCAAAACCACTGAAGTGGATGACAAAAGTAATCTCTACCTATTTTGTTTATTCCAAGGTCACAACTTACTATGACACAAACAATGTCTGTAGATACCACACTTCCATCAATAGCAATGTTCTCTATTTCTCAACAGGTCAATCTGGAGGAGCACCTAGCCAGAGCTTGGCCACCAAACAGATTCCACTCCACCCCTGGATGAAGTCCTCTGTGATGACAGAACTCCTGGAGATGTGGATGTGGATGACCTTCCTGGCACATCTGTTCAGCCTGGGAAGATGGTAATAGTAGATTCCACTGTGCCCACATCATCTTCCACCCAGGCGCGTACCTAGGGGGGGGCGGTGGGGGCGGACCGCCCCAGGCGGCACTATATTTAGGGCGGCGGCCTTTATAATTTCTAATTTATTTAGGGACACAGTTTCACTAAATAAATTATAATGTCTGCCGCGGCCGCAACGGCGCGCGCGGCCGGCCGCCCAGTTTGAGTGCAGCAAGCAGCGCGCTGCGCACTGTGCGCACTGACCTTGGTTGTAGTGCTGAGTGCGCCAGTGCGTCAGCGCCTGCTGCTGCAATTGCAACCATAATGATTGAGACCGTTAATCTGCCCGCGCGGCGCCGCCCGCGTATACTGGTCGCATCCCAGCCTGCTGCCTGCTCCAGGGCCGTCAATCATGGAGAGCGCGCGCCAGCGCTACCAATGACGGCCCTGGGCTACATTTTTGCCCGGCCCTCGTGATGAGAACGTAGCGGTGACGCGTCACGCGCTTCACCACTACGCACTGGGCAGTCTGCTCTGCTGCGTCCGTGGATAATTCGTTTTAGTGCAGTAGTAGGTAAGAAAATGTGTTTCTTTTCTTTTTAAAAATATGCGCGCAGGCCCAGCAGGACACGTACTTCGAGTGCGCTTCATTTAAATAGTTTGTATCATTATCATGGCCGATGCATGACAACAATAAGACAATAAAAGATGCCCCAATAACGCTGGTGATTAATGATCCGCTGGAGAGCAATTATTTGTCTGTTAGTAGTTTTTAAATGCAGATGAACTGTATTTTGTGTGGAAGCTCAGTGGGTTGCTGCCTTTGCCACAGAGATCCGTGTGTTACTTGCAGTTCAGAAGTTACAATCCTAACATAGGACAGTGACCAATGAACTGTCACCAAAGAGCTGCATACAAACATGAATGGTATAGATTTGTTTTGTGATATAGTTAGAACTTCCTCAGTCTTTCATCATTCTAATGTTGCTAAAATGAGTATGTTTGGGCAGAGATACATTTTTTATCAGTAAAGCTGACCCCCATGGAATACTCTTTTAAATCCTAAGGTTGTGTTTCCCCAGACCAAACCCTCTCAAAATATACTGCCCACCAGTATGGATGACATGTGATTCCTACACCTTGTAATCCTCATTGGCTTATGTGACATTCCCTGTAGACTGATTTACATACTTGTATGATTCATTGTCTCTGTATAATGTGTTCGTGGTGTAAAGTGCTGACACACTACACTGATATGAGTAGCACTAAACAACAAATGCATATGAGAGAGGGGCTACGGAGTGATGAGGGGCACTGGTGGAGGGAGGCAGTGAGGGAATCTGAGGAGGAGGTAGTTGGAGGGGCTGTGGAGCGATGAGGTGCACTGGTGGAGGGTGACTGCAGGGCTCGAGTCGGGGTACCAGGCAGGTGGATGGCGTCCCCTCACTTATTTTAACGGGAGCTCGATTACTGGAGCAAATGGAGCCACACATTTACTCTTTGGCCTCTCTGGGGCGAGATCGGAGCTCATTCAGAACGCTGGTCATGCGCTGGCTTCTCTGATGCAATGGCATCTAAGGGGTGAGCGAGGGGAGGCAATTAGTCTGATGGTGCAAGCCACCTTTCGTGACATCACTTGCTGTTGTGACGTCAGCGTCCCCCCACTTCGTTTTTTAGGACTTGTGCCCTGGGTGACAGTGAGGGAATCCGAGGAAGAGGTCATGGTGTGGAGGGGGAGCTAGGGTGAGATGAGGAGCACTGGTGGAGGGTGGTAGTGAGGGAGTCTGAGGAGGAGGTCATGAGGGGGAGAGGCTACAGAGAGATAAGGGGCACTGGTGGATGGTGGCAGTGAGGGAGTCCAAGGAGGAGGTCATGAGGGGGAGGGGCTATGGGGAGATGAGGGGCACTTGTGGCGTGAGGCAATCTGAGGAGGAGGTCACTAGGGGGGCCATGGAGGGATGAGGGGCACTGTTGGAAGGTGGTAGTAAAGGTATTTACGGAGAAAGAGGTTATTAGTGTGGCGCCAAAAAAGACTTTCACATCAGCGCTAAAGACGGCCCTGTCATGGCCTTTCTGTTTTTGTTTATTTAATTAGCAGTCGGGTCATAAGGGCTACTGTGGAACATACTTTAAAGTGCGTGCTAATTATATTTACTGCTATATTCAATGTTTTAAGTTTGAAGGTGATTTTACTAATGTTTTTACCGGGAAAAAGCAAAGTGGAGCCCGATGGTGCCTGATATGGGGCTGGGGCCCAAGGTCAGCTGTGAGATAAGGTGCACTGGAGAGAGGAGTAGTGGATAATCAAGCCTGTAAGGGAGAGCGTTGCCGAGTCCGGGGTCAGGTGGAGGTAGTAATGAAGAGGGATTCTCCCTGAAGGCTCGCACAGAGGGAGCCTGTAAGGGAGAGTGTTGCAGAGTCCGGAGTCAGGTAGAGGTAGTAATGACGAGGGATTCTCCCAGAAGGCTCGCACAGAGGGAGCCTGTAAGGGAGTGCGTTGCAGAGTCCGGGGTCATGTGGAGGTAGTAATGAAGAGGGATCCTCCATGAAGGCTCGAACAGATGGCGCCTGAGTAGTATTACTTGCCTGATACTCCCACCTCAGAAACCTCCTCTTCCCATCAAAGGAACATTACATGGAAAGTGATAATATTTAGAAAGAGATTTGGAAAAGAGTGAGTTGTACTGGTTCTTATAAGACTAAGAAGAGATAAAGGAGGGCCCTGAAGCAGGCCTGCCCAGACATATATGCGACAAATCGAGCCCGCAGTGGCCCACCCAAATACACCCTTGGCCCACCCAAACAAAAATTCCTGGAGGTGGGCCTGATGTGTGGCAAGAATATTTGTGCATGTTTGTTGTGTGGCATTGCTCTGTGGTGGTGACTGTTTTTAAGCTGTCTCATCCGTGTCCCTCAGATTGCCGCCCCCCGGGGGGGGCGGCAATCTGAGGGATAGCCCCGGGCGCCACATGCTCTAGCTATGCCACTGCTTCCACCCCAACTGTAACATCTCAGCCAACCCCTGCCCCCCAAACCATGTGCCTTGCACAGTCACTAAAACCTTGTGCCCCCCCTATCTTGGATTCTGAAGTGACAATCACCAACCCAGCCACTGAGGAACCAGGATCCAATAGGGATTGCAGCCTGGGCCAAGGGCACAGGTCCATTGCGGTAGGGTTCGTGGGAGGGTAACTCTGGGGCTGCTGAGTAAGCACATTGGGGTCACTCACACCTAGGCCACCATCGGCCAAGTCTTGGGAGCCTCTCAAGGAGTGATGGGCCATGTACTAACAGAAATCTCGCAGATGAAGCAGGTGCAGAGGGACATACACCAGGAGCTGGCAACCCACAACACCAACATGGGCCAGCTCATTGGGTTGCTGCAGGACATCAACACCACACTCAGCAGGGCTTTTCCACCACCAACTACTCCCCCTTTCTGTGGTCCAAATACATCCAGGCCATGGACATCTGTGGCAGCCACAGGAAGGGAGGTCCTGATAGGGGAAGACACGTCTGCAGACAACCCTATCTCAGCAGTAATGGAACCTCCCATTCCCCGCATTATAGTTGTTTATTATGGGGCCGATTACGAAGACAGTCTATCCAAAAATCCAGACGGTGTGGATGGCAAGACACCCACCAACACCAGTAAAAAATCCTGCACCTAATTTTCTACATTGTGGGCAACACATACACTTTAGTGAACTATTCTGGACACTTTTGCATTTCTGATGGGATTTTGGGCTTTGGACTTCAGACAATTTGGCATCTACAACTATGGTTTATTTCATCATGACTAACTTCTTCACTTTTGGTTTTCCCTGTTTGGTTTTACATATTGTTTATTTTCTCCTTGTGCACTGCAATAAATACACTAGTCAAAAACTCATTGTCTCCTGCAATATATCACACATCCAGCAATGTATATCTGCTTCCATGTGAACTTTACAATGCCAAAACAAGCTACGTGTTTACACGAGGATATATTGAATCCAAATAATGTTTAACTCAGACTTACAACCATGTCTCACCACACATACATACAAGTGTCTGATCTCATGCCATCTTCCTTCCATTGTTCCAATCATAAGCTGACATGATGTCAGAAATTTAGCAAATCATACGTGATTCAAATATTCTATGTCAATGATCGCATTTTCAGGTGCAGACCTTAACAACGTGGAAGGAGGGGACACGTCAGACAATTTCCTTTAGAACAGGAAACATAAAATAGTCTATATCATCAGCTGGAGCCATATTGCCTACCTCACAAAAGGAATCCCACATCATTTAAACCAATAAACAGACACATGGCAGTACAAAGGTTTCTGATCAAAGGGTGATTCCAATCCAATGTAGCTGCATCTGATGAAATGTCACAAAGAAATGCCAGTGATGTGCCACAAACACTTTGGCCTACAATGAGGAGACACAGCTACATACAGTTCATGCACAATAAGGATTTAGTCAGTGTGAATCCAGAATAGTATGATTTGGGCCGAACTCAACATTGGGTTGAAGCACATGAGTGCACACATTTTGCATTAGGACCACCACACCACAAGGAATAGGTCCAATGGAACCCTCTTAACTTTCATCCTATCTCTGTGCAAGCTGTCTTGGTACAGGTTTTGTACATCCAAATTCTGTGACATACATTCCCAGGAACAATTCATGTCCACTTTGTACTTCCAAACAGCATCATATACCTGCTAATGTCACAACACTGAAATGGTCAAATGAAGATGCCATGGCAAGGTACCTAAATAAAAGCACAGTCCATGACAACATTCTAAGCTAAACAAAACAACACCAACAAAGTGCACATGTGCCATACCCTTCCTCAACAAATACTTTTCACCAGATTTTGCCAGCGATTTAGCTTCCTAGTATTTCCCATAAACATCCTCCTCACATCATCACAACAGGAGTTGCTTTAAAAGTCAGTCATGACATCTCACAACATACTTATACTCATGAGAAGTTGTCAATGAGATCTTGACGCAAGTCAGCTCCTTCCTTAACACCACTATATTCATCATTTGGCATTTCAGGATCCTCACCCAGTGGGTCATTATGATCTTCATCCTCTGTGATATAAGGGATGTTCTGTCAAGAGGCCATTGTTGTGGTGTATGTAGCAGGACATGGGGATTTGATACAGGGGAGTAGAGGAGGGCTCCTCCAATCTTGTTCAGACATCTGTATCTCACCTTCAGGAGCCCAGAACCCCCGCTCCGCGGGCCGTGGGCCTCATTGAAGCAGACTCCTCCTGTCGCACTTGGATTCCTAAGCAGTGTCAATAACAATGCACGTTTGGGGTAAGCTGAATCTCCTAGATGGAAGACAGACAGAAGTGCAGGAATAAGTCACACACTTTCTGATTATAGTACCTGACATTACTTACTCAGAGTTATGACAGATCAAAGTTAGCAATAAGCCCTGCCCTCTCCAGTAGTAGTTGTTATAATAGCTGGGGTATGGTGCTGTTACACAGAATGAAGGAATCATGGGCTGAACTTGGGAATTGGGCACAGATGCTTGAGATTTACAAATCTGGTAAGAAGACAACTTGCATGTTGAAAGAATGGAAGTACTTCCTGTTATGGTAAACTTGTTCCCTGGCTTGAAGTGGTACTAAGGCAATATGGGTACCATGAATGGCTTTAACCACATGTGGGATATGATCAAATCTATAGAAATCCCCCATCACAGTGGCTAAATCCTCAAATCTGGGCACATGGATTTAGCTGTCCATGTGTCTCATGCCTTGTAGTACACCACTGAACATTGGTTGTGATATGCCACCAGATATAGCCACAGTGTATTGAAAGGGACTATGGCTAGAAAATACAATACATTTTATATTTGCTGAGCTACATGTAGGATAAATGATTTGAGGAAGGAAATCAGTCTCCAACTGATGACATAAATCCTGAATTGTTTGTCTATTTAAACAAAACTTCTTGACACATGCCTTTCTTCCATGGCCTTATGGTCTGGAAATGGATGATGCACTGGAGGCTGTTTCCTCCTCCCTCTCCCCTGGTACCTATTTGAGGAGTGAAAACTACTATTTTGAACACTTTTCACAGTGTCCAGAGTAAAATATATGAAGAGTAAGCCAAACGTCTTGTGATTAAACATAACTGCTCCAAAGCGCTTTACACATAACTCACATAATCATTGTTAACTGTCCAACATCTACCAATAATCCTAATTGTGGCCTTCACATGTGTCTGTAACAGAAATATGCACATTATCCATTCAGAAATGTTACATTTGTTTTATAATGATGAATTTAGGAAATTGTAGGTCAAAAATCATCAACAGTGCTGCACAGTAGACCGCGCACATTTTGCATTTAGGCACAGTAATGCACTACACAGATAATTTGTGTGTGGAAATTACACAGAAATTGAGTATTTCAAATGTAAACATGTTAGCCCTCATTTGTAGTGGTGATGACACACTAAACAGTCACCATTACTGTAGTTACTATCGCTAAAATGGTGGGTGCCTAACCTCACATATAGGATATTTGGGATGCGTGCTGCTGGCGGAAGTTGACCGCCCAGTGAGCGGTTTCATCCACAGCAGACAGAGCCGTAGGCTACCATTGGTGACTGTGACAGTCGAAGTCCAGCGGCTGTGTCCATCAACGCTGATGACTGCGTACGGGGCTTACATGTATGTCACGGTTTGAGAAATAATCACTTGCCTCCTGACACTGCTTCTATCAACACCGCCTCTAATTTAGCTGCTGTTTGCCACCTCTGGCAGCAATCATGCAAAGCCAAATAGGCCAGAGGAGCTGGAGACACTGGTTGGAGAGGTCCTTCCCCTGTATGGCTAGCTCTTTGGATCACCAGAGGAACAAGTATCTATCTCAAATACATTTTTAACTCTGTTCAACTTCATCCTTTTCATTCTCATGGGCTATAATGTGCCTCCGAGTCTCAGGGTGAAATCAGAATTTGTATTGTGAAAATGTGGAGTCCCTACATAGGACAATCATGTCATGGATTATAGGACATGTACTTTGTGGACTTAACATCACCATTGTGAAGTGTGATATATTTGCTAATCAGATCATGGTAAATGTGCGAATATATGCATAAGCTTTACAATATGAGCTGTGTCTGGATGCTGTAAGAAGCAGTTGAGGATGACATTAGCTATGTGTACAGTCCCACATATCACTCAGTCCACATTAGGCTTCTCCAAACTGTTGTCTGGGAGCTAGCTAAACCTCACCGATCTCTTCAGAATGCCACAGAACCTTGAGGTCACATATTTGAAGGCTGCCAAAAAATTTCCTTTTATGTTTTAAATTGGTGGAAATGTGATGTTCATGTGGGATCAGTATGCTCAGCCTGTAGAGATCAAGGACTGACGATGAATTGTGCCCATTATGGCCCATGGCCCAGGTCAGGGCAGAGTCACTGTGTTAATAGTGATGCACAGACTAAACTCCCTGTAGACCTGCAGATACTTGGATGTTCCCAAAATGAGTTTTGTGAACCAATAGTAGCCCTTATTGCTTTTACGTGAACTACATTTGGAATGGTGACTGAGGTGACCCCCTGAGCTCATACTTTTTTCCATTTACCCACACTGACAATGTGTGGCATTTACTTATGACAGGCCCTTTACTCCCACGGGTCTGTTGACACTTTTCCATAAGTCATGCTTGCTATATACAAGTCTATTGCACATGTGACACATTAACAGTGTAGATAGTTGCCTACGCCTGAAGAGATTTTGATATGTGAATCACCAGCTATGTTCCATTCAATCTATCATACAGGACATACAATGGTATGTTGATAGTCATCCCTGTAACAATGCCACATATGGCAAAAGGTGTGTTCTGTGATGGCAGTGCATACCACACAAACTCAATCAGATGTAGTATGATATACACATAAGTAGTCCGCATGTCCACATATCCCCAGAGAGGAAGCTCTCAGTGACACACATGCCAGCCCTTTCATTGTGACCTTAGTATTAGGATGTAGTTTATACTGTGGTAGCAAGCTCCGTCAACCATATGCATCAAGTCAACTGCCCTGGCTGTAAAGGTGGCTGTGCAGTCAAGCACAAGTAGTTTACCATTCAGAAGGTCACACTGTTGTGTTGTAAGTCATAGTACCTCACATCGCAGTACATGTAGGAAGGCCCTGGGTTACATGACATTGGTGGGCTGACTTAGTGATTGTAGGTCATGACCAGGGTTAAGCATAGTCAGTAGATGACTACAAAAGCGGGTATTCACATTGTAGTGCTTAGCATGTGATATTTGATTAATGCTTGTACTAGTTGTATACAAAATGTGTATCAACTAAACAGATATCCAAAAACTTGCAGTTACAATCTGTTTCTTCATCTATTGCATCTATACAGGTCAACCCCATCAGAAGATAGCCATTTGGAGAGCCAAAGCCTGAAAAGTGTGGACCCTGGGGGGACCTAACTGGCACAGCGTCCAATGCAGGAAGAGGTGGGAGGACCCGAGATGCTTGACCAGAAAGATTGCGGAGGTCCAGCTGGGACAGTCTTCCCAGCGTGAATATGGCGTGCATTGGACCCTTGCCCCTCTAATGACCTGCATACTGACAGTGGCTTACACAGAGCTTGATTGGCAGTTGAGGTCCCGACAGCAGCTACAAGGGGGGAAGTCCTGGCTAGAGTCACACATGTCATATTGCCACCTTAGGGCCTCGCCAGACTCGTGGGGTGGGGCGGAGGCGTTCAAGGCACTGCTGCACCGGTGGTCTGACTTCCCCATTATGTGTTGGACAATTGGACTCCCATTGCACTATTGCATCCCTGATATCCCTGGAGGTGGGGCCGTGGTCTTGAGGCCACAATATGCTTGGTGGGACCACCGCAGTCCATGCCGTGCAGGTACTGCCTTTGATGTTCCTATTGGAATGCCAAAGAACCACCCACCAGTGACTGAAAAAGTTATAATCTGGTGGGCAGTGCGCACACGGGATTGGCTGTGCATGAGTGGGAAGCCAGCATGGCGGTCCTGCTCCCACACCACCAAACTTGTAATTGGGCCCTTTTTGTGTTACAGGCAGGCATTTCCCCATCAAGATTGGGGGCAGGCCCATGTGTGACGCATAAGAAGAGTTATTGTTTGTGTAGGTCTTGTAGTAGGTGCATGCTGATATTTTGTGCCTATTGTCATTATGACCAGGAATGCAGTAGAGGAGAGTCCAGTGCACTGCCAATTTGCTGTCTTGAGCAGACACATGGATGAGTGAACTGATGTCATCTCATGTTGTTTGATGTCCTGGGTGACAATTGTAACTAACATGCCACTTGTCTTCCTTGTGTGAGAAGTAATGTTCCCTCACTACTGTCTCTCATGTGATGGTGGCCCATTTCCCCATTTGTAGTTAATCTGCAATGGTGTTTGCATCAGGGAGTGAGATGTCGAACTGTAGAGATCATATGTGAGTGTCTACACTCATCCTTACAAGGCAATTTAAGTATGCTATACCAAAGGGTGCTGTGATGTACCATCCCATTAGGACTATAGTCATCCCACATCTTCATGTCATAGATATTCACTGCCACCCAACAACTTTCAAAAGTGTATTGGCTTGTAGGGATGCAACTTATAAATAGTGTTATCACTTGCACCAAGCAGACTTGGGGATGTTCATATGGCTATTTGAAGTATTATGCTGTGTGAATTTGGAGTATCTATCTCCCAAACCTTTAGCCCTCAATGTTTCAAAGCTACTTTTCTATGCTACATGTAATACATAACTAAACTACTTCAGTACAGCTTCCATTAGACATTTCAGGTAGTGGACATATGATAAAGTTTACAAGTCAAATGGGTCATCAGTTTTCAGTGGGTATTTGCATGTGACATGATTTTTGCTACAGCACCTAATGAAAAGACTAAGGTTACAGGGACCTTACGGTTAGTTTCAGATTTCACTTGTACAAAACCAGTAATATTTAGGTGTATTTGTCATCTGAGCTAACTATAACTTACGCCGCCGCAATTCACTGCTTATGACCTCAGATATTACATCACTCATGACATGGTTAGTGACATCACTGATGACATCTCAAATGCCATCAGTGCTGACATGATCAGGTGATTGTGAATGATTTCTAAACTTTTATTAGTGTTAAACATACACTAAGGTTATCACAAAAGTTAAATTAGTTTACTTTCTGAACTACTGATGACTGATTCTGTTTTAACAGATAGATTATGTGAGTGTCCCTGTAACTGACTAATCCAGGTTTGTGAGTGGGTGTGGGTGTGCATATATATAGACAGAGAGCTTACCAGCAGCCACCTGTCTAAAAAGAAGAAAATCAGTAGGGCTGTATTGAGAGAAAGTGAGGTCTGGATGGGAATGGGGTGCACAATAGATGGGGAAAAGCCTGCTTGTGCGCACTGCTCATTTCCAGGCTGTGACAAGCAAGGTGAACTGGTCTGTTGAAGCCAAACTGTCATTTGCTAGCTTTCCTCCGAGACAGCAGAGAAAGTCATCTGATTGGAAGCTGTTGTCTGTATGCAAATGCCCTGCCTTTTTCTGCTTCATTTTTTTTTGTGGTGCACAAAGGAAAGCCAGCAACATGTGGGCACAAAAGAGGATGGAGGACAAGTGCTTAAGTGGCGTGTGAGCTCAGGACTCTGCACATGTTGCCCTCCCCCCGCCCAACCAGGAGATCCGGCACACCAAGGTAAGAGGGTGTCAAGGACCACTGTCCAGACTGGAGAGTGGCTGGGAGTTCTCATTCAGGTAGGTGGGTGAATGTGAATGGTGGCTGTCACAGGGGTACTGGGGTGAATGTTTGAACTTGTGCAGCATTCTGTCCATCAATTGTTCTTTTTGCATTTGTCACCCCAAGTGGGATGGGTATTCCCAGACGTGGCTCCCGTGCTCTCCATGCGGTGTAGTCCAGCTAGCCTGGCTGATGAGGGGTATGCCCCAAAACTGGTCCCAGGATGCTTGTTTCCCGTCCGGGGAGGATGTGGCCTGGCAGTTCGGGCTGAACTGATCCCATGGGGAACCGGGTCAAGACTAATTTGCATAAAGCTGGGTCTGCGCTGGAAAGGCATGTGGAGCAAAAAAACAATGGATTTAGGCCCATATCTCTGTGTGAGGGTGAATGTTTGACATTGTGCACCATTCTGTCCATCAATTGCTCTTTTTGCTTTTGTCAACCCGAGTGGGATGGGTATGCCCAGACGTGGGTCTCTTGTTCTTCATGCCTGTTGAGTCAAGCTAGCCTGGCTGATGAGGGGTGATGCCCCTAAACGAGTCCCAGGATGCTTTTTTCCAGTCCAGGGAGGACGTGGCCTAGAAGTTTGGGCTGGACTGTGCTATGGGGAACAGGATGAAGACTGATTTGCATACAGCTGGGGTTGAACTGGACAGGCATGGGGAGCAAAACAACTATGGATTTAGTCCCAAATCTTTGTACTGGGGTGAATGTTTGACATTGTGCAGAATTCTCTCCATCAATTGTTCTTTTTGCATTAGTCACCCTGAGTGGGACGGGCATGCCCAGAAGTGGGTCCCGTGCTCTCCATGCCAGTGGAGTCAAGCTAGCCTGGCTGATGAGAGTTGATGCCCCTAACCGATCTCAGGATGCTTGTTTCCAGTCCAGGGAGGACGTGGCCTGGCAGTTCGGGTCAAGACTATTTTGCATAGGGAACTAGGATCAAGACTGATATGCATAAGGCAGGGTATTAACTGGAAAGGCATGGGGAGCAAAAAAACAAGGATTTAGGCCCAGATCTCTGTACTGGGGTGAATGTTTGATATTGTGCATTCTGTCCATCAAATGTTCTATTTCCCTTCTCTTCCACCCACACACAGTAGCAGGAGTCACTGGGCTCCACCCCATCGGGCCCCCAGAGCAGCATCGGACACAGCACCCAGGACCCAGCCTCTTCCCCCGAGAGCCCTCACGAATCCCAACCTCGAACTAGTGACAGTCCTAGGCCTTTCCCTGTTGCTTGAATATGTGTGAATTTGTGTGATTTTAAACAGTGAGGCAAAAGGTTTTTACTTTCCACAAGGGCGGTACTTAGACTTGGGTCCAAGGGTGGGAGGACAAGGAGAGTACGGCTCCATATTAGGGGGTGGCGGGCAGTGGAGCAAGTTACTCTGCCCGCTCACTAAACTTTGTTGAATTCCACTGAGTTTTTATGCAACTCCATGGAATTCCACATAGTGCAACTCTGCGAGCTTCGCCCACCGTTAATAAAAACCCATGTTTCACAGGGAATCATGAAAGACGGGGAATATATCATGCTTGCTGTGAAATACGGATTTCATCACCAAAATGAAAACCCCTAAACCACTCTGCATAGCAATCTCTATAACTAGGGCTTCAAGAATTATGCGGCATGTAGGATGAAAATACGTGGCAATTATATCTAACTTATGCAGCAAAATATTTACAATTTGTGGCACATTCTATTTCATTATCATTTCGATCTATTTATTATAGAAACAGTTTTAAAGAATTTGGCAAACTTTGCAAATGATGTGGCAAATGCAGTAAATCCACAAGTATACTGTAAATGCTCCCGCCACAAAATGTTCCGACACTCACCATTGCCTATTGTTTAATTAACAATTTACAAAACAAGGAATCATTGCTCATTGTTAGCTGCACTTTGTCAAAAAAAGCTTTGCATTCTAACTACCCCAGAATACATAAATAATATAAAAAATGCATAGGGCGTACCATGTATTATATGGTCCTACATTACCATCTCAAGATTCTAGTGACATTTCTTGTTTTGGACAACAGCTCTTAAATAATGCAAGAATATTGCAAAAACAGAATATCTCTCTTTTCCCCCAGTTTGAGTAGAATGTGAGATTTCCAACTTCGTTCTGGTACTTCTTTCTTGGTACTGCTATTAATTATCCTGTAATCAATCTGTAGCAGTACATTGCTGCGTTGGTCAATTGACCTTCTTGGCGTTGACCTTTGGTAGTCACCGCTGGCTTTCCCGCCATGTTCATTCGCTCCTGCTGGTTCCAACCAGCCCTTCCCAGGTCCCAGGACTACTTATGAAGGCTGCTGCGTGGCTGCACCTTTGGCCAAAGGCGTGTTAAAGCCAAGCCCTTTTGCACCCGTCCGCACCCAGACCGGGCCTAGCGCCAGGATCCCTTGACCCCCCACCACTGGCAAGGAGATCCTAGATCCGGGACACTGAAGCAACAGCTGCGTCACTTCCTCCCCATGGTTAACCAAAGTACCCTTCACCTGCCACCACTGCCCTTCTCCTGTGACACAGCCCTCGTAGAATGCAGTGAAACTTCCACCCAGACGACCATGAACATCCCAGAACAGCTCCGATGCATTTTCCTCAACACCCCCTACCTCTGCAAACATGTCTGATTTTTTAGAATATGTATGTAGCCATGGCAAAGATCCTGAGATCTTCTTCAAGGAAGCCTGGGGAAACAATAAGTTATGCGAGAATGGGACTCAAGATTTAATTGGAACAGATTGCTGCATTGTATAAATCAGAATATGGATAATCCTCTTGGCACTGTCCCTGCAGTCCTTTGGTATGCTGCTCTATGTATCAGACATTTCACCAGTTGCACTTTGGAAATGAGCAGTTTGTAGCAGAGCACTTTTTTAGGTCTAGCTTACAGAATTCAGGCAATGACTCAGTCCACTAAAGACTTTGGCCCTCTTTCCCAGTGAGTGACAGCAATCCAAGATTACGTGTGCACAACCGCCTAAAACAGAAGTGCCAGGCCTGGTGGGCAAATAATTTATCCTGTTTTCCTTTTATTATTTATATGTTTTTAGTCATCTATGTGTTTTAAACTATTTCTTCAGGGTACACTAATTCAAACACAACAATACACACTTCCTTTGAGTTCATGAGAATCACATTTTCCTGTGACTGCTTTAAATGTAAAAAGGGTGTCTTTAATTGTTCTGAGTACACCTGCTACCTAGGAAGCACCTATGACGGTCTTCTAAAATGTTAAGAGATGGTTATGGATTTATTTATTATTTTCATAGCAAATGAAAGGACAGCAGTCCAGGTAATTATGTTTTCTATTGTTTCTTATTTTTGTGGCATATGCTTGCAACAACAATTAAATATATAATTAGCCATCGCACAAGCTTGCCAAGGCCAGACTGGTTGAATTTGCCAAAGCTTGGTTAAATATGCACTTTTGTAGCTGGTGAGAGACGTGTCGGATAATGATTAGGACAGGATATATAGAAAGAAAAGGTGCCTTATTTATAAAAACTGTCGCACTGTTGCGTGAAAACAGCGATGCAACGGTTTTCACTGCGCCCTTCTTGCGAGATGATTGATGCTTCATATTTACTGTATGATGCATCATGTCGCAAGGAATTCGTTTTGTTCATTTATTTATTTACATTACTCCGGTCGGCCGTAAGCCGGAGTTTACTATCCCCCACCATGCCCCTCCCCCGCCCCACCCCACCACCTCGCAGCACTCCCTCCACGAGCCGCTACTGGTTGAAATGCGAAAGCGCATGTTCAATTTGACAACATATTTTGTGTTAATTGAGTAAAGTTGCAAGCAAATTATGCATTACTCAGTTTTCTTCATTACATAGCACCTACTGAAATAAAAAGAACCACCAACATAAATGTAACCATTTCCAGTTATGAAAAACTATTATTTATATCTAAAGCCTTTTGGTATAATCTTCCTAGAATTATGACTAGAAAACTTTATTTCATTTTGAAAATGCACTAAGGGCATCATTTACTCATTGGTGGATGTGCTGCCATGCCGCAGGGACACTTCCACCAAGGTTTAAATAATGGCAATAACGCCTTAATGCATTCTACAAAAATTGTTTGTTAAAGACAGTTTTCCTTGTCTTTAAAAATGCAACCATGTTATACGAATTCTCAACACCCATCAACATCTCTTCTTGATTCTGTGCTCTGATTTCTATTAAAGTTACAAGTGCAAGATTAGAGATTTCATCACCTGCAGGTGACACATTAACTGCAAAAAATATCGGGGCAGATTTACAAGAAAGTGACGCATATGCAAAGATGCGTCACTTTCCCTGTCCCACCCTGAAAAACCCTTGCGCCACCATGGATGCTCTGTATTTACACTACAGTGCACCATGGTGCAAGGATTGACAGATGCGTCAGTTGATGCAAAAGTCACGCATTGCTGGAGTCGTGTCGCAAGCACGACGCAACTTCAGCAATGCATGGGGAGGCCTATTCTCATTGTGCTGCGTCAGGAAAACGGGCTGCATTGAAAAAAAACTGATTTAAAAGCAGTCCCAGACATGGTGGTCTACTGAGCACAGCAGGCCACCATACTTGGTAGGGTCTGCCATTCCCAATGGGGTCGCAAATTGCGAGAGGAACATTAATCTTCATGAGCCTCTCTATTTGCGACCGAATTGGGAATTGCAAAACAGTGTATTAATACTGTTGTACATGCATAATAGCGCTTCGCAAATTGCGAGTCGCAAAAGACTCGCAATTTGCGAAGCGCTATTTTGCGCTTCGTACATCAGGCCCTTACTGCCTTCTTTCAAGGATGTTTAGAACACTCCTATGTAGGAAGATTCATACAGTTATGACTATTGCTGTTGGGTACCGCAATTCTTATACAAGTATTGTGAAAAATGTTGACCATTCAACATTAATGCCAAAGGGTCACAAAATGACCCCTTTATAGAAGAAGTTAGAAACTGTACTTTGTGTCCTGATTGTGGTTTTTCATGTTCCTCCGATTTATCTCTCAAAAAACGCCAATATTCTTTCATAAAGGGATCATTTTGTGATCCTTTGAATTTTGTGTACCAACAGAACTCTTTGAAATTTAACAAGTGGCAAAAGCCTTGTTATTTACTAGTACATTCAGATATTGATGTAGTAAGCACCAAAATCTGCATGTTACTCCTCATTTTCTAGGAACAGCTCCGTTTTTTGCACCCAATAAATTCTGAACCCTGGGATATCATAGTTTAAAATATGCAATATATTTCAACCACCCTTCTGGAGCACTCACAATCAGGCCCTAAGTGCTAATATGTTGTTTTCTATGATGCTGCCTTGATGTTGGTGTGATGTCATAGTATTAAGTACATGCTGAGAATGTTACGGTTCAAATGGAAAATACTGTAACTGTTGCTGGTGGTTGTATTGGCTGTTTCTGGCAGGTGATGGCCACAGCTGTGTAGTCGCTCCCTCAATAAACTCGCTCCTCAACCAGACTGCCTCAGAGTGAATTACTACAGTTTGTTGTAGTAAAATTAATTAATCTTTTATTTTCATTTAATAGAATTTTCTACTCTGAAAGAGAGGAAATGCGAAGTGCAAGACAACTTTGAAGTATTTACTATACACAGGTGACGGTGAAATGTTATGTCTTGTATTCAGTCCTTGGTAAGCTCTTTCTACCAGAAGGAATTTAGGGGCATATTAACAACAGCCAGCGATAATTATCGCTGGCCGTGCTTAGCGATAATTACATTATCGCAGGCTATCCCTGGTATTTATCGCCCTGGTAGCGGTTTATTAACAACGCGTTACTCCAGGGCGATAACAATTCCAGAGATAGCGAGCCTATCGCCCTTTTGCAGGGAACATCGCTGGTTTTCCAGCGATGTTCCCTGCAAAAGGACGATAACCTTGCTGATACGACCCACAAGGTCGTATCAGCATAATCCACCCCCTATATTAGGGATGGCTAAGTCAGGATTTTAGCAGACGCGATATAAACATCAGAGATATTTGCAAGTTAGTCCATCTTGGGTACGCCCAGTAACGCCCACTTTGCATCTCATTGGAGATGCAAAGTGAGGCGTTGGGAAAAAGGGTGCTAACATGCGATTATGCATTTAAATAGGGCACTGGTTTTATCTCCGCTTTTTTGTCTTTTGTAAGCCAAAAAAGCGGAGATAAAGCCCTTCTAAATATGCCCCTCCATGTTTTTACATGTAGTGTTCTAATTTAATGTAAGTCTGCTCCACAAGTTTGAGTAATTCTATGTTTTAATTTGCAAAATGTCAGCTGAAGGTGATTTTATTGACCTTGCATAACAATTGGGGGATTAATGACGCATAAATAATGCATATTTGCAACGCTGATTTTCTCTGTTGAAATTTCAATGAGTTTAAAGTGATCTCTTGGTTTTGTGTATTCTGCTGGCCTAATTGACAGACGCACATCAAACTGTCATAAAGAAATTTTCCTTGGGTGACATGGATGTATGAATGGTTTTGTTTTGTAGCCTTAACATGACTCATTTTCCAGATACTTCAGTGTGACTAACATGCCATGATCTGAAAATGTCAAGGCAATTACATTAATGTGAGTTCAGAAAATGTTCTGTTAAAGGAACCTCAACAAGCATGTAATATTGTTTTCTGATCAATATTAAGTTTTTCTTACCTATACTTCTTCACTTTGATGTAGAGGCACAGAGTTAGACCTTCATTTAGAGGTGTGCAGTAACAGGACATACACAACACCTGCTGAATAGCTTGTCTGTTTGAAATGACCATCTTTTGAATAGTAATCCCCCAGAGTTTTTGACATCACTGCCTCTTTTTTGCTGAACCCGTTTTGTTGGCCTTAGGACTCAATCAATCAGGGAATTTTAAAGCACGCTACTCACCCGTGAGGGTCTCAAGTGCTGGGGGGGGGGGAGGAGGTGCAGCTCCGGGTTATCCAAAAAGCCACGTCTTGAGGCTCTTCCAGAGGGTGTGCAGAGTGGGGGAGCATCTGCTGTTGACTGGGAGCTCGTTCCAGGCCTTGGCAGCGATGTAGGAGAAGGCCTGGTTCAGCAGTTGTGTGGGGTTTCTGCCAGGGTGAAGTCGGCTGAGTGGATGTTTCTTTTGGGTACCGTGGAAAGAGACTCTTTTGTTGAGGTATTTCGGTCCAATGTTGTGGAGTGATTTGTAAGCATGGGTGAGTAGCTTGAAGGTTACTCTCTTCTCCACGGGGAGCCAGTAGAGGTCCTGCAGGTGTTGGGTCATGTGTTCATGTCATGGGGCGCCGAGGACGAGTCTGCCCGCACTGTTCTGGATGGTCTGGAGTTTGTGTAGCAGAGATTTGTTGATTCCAGCATAGAGGCCGTTTCCGTGGTCCAGTCTGCTGGTTATGAGCTCTGTGCACTTTACTCCTGCTAATGTGTGGTAAAGTGCTAGTGCTCTCCCTTTTAAAAATTGAAGTTTTGGCATATACCTAATGGACACATTTAATTTGCTTATGTGTCCCTAGTATAAGGTACAGGATGTATCCAGGGCTTGTAAATTAAATGCTACAAGTGGGCTGCAGCACAAATTGTGCCACTTTCTAAAGTAGCACTGAAAAATATGTCTGAGTCCTACCATTGCACCCTGTAGTGCAGTTTAAAAATCTAGCATGCAAAATAAACTTTCCTTATTAATACTTATATCTGATCCCCTAAGGTAGGTACTAAAGCTAATAAGGCAGGGTGCATGGTACTTAAGAAGAAAGACAAGTATATGTAGAGTATTACAAGTCCTAGCAGTTAACAATCTCCAAAGTAATTATTCAGTATGGTGATGCTGGCTCTCCTATAGAAAAGCATGGGGTTATATTATAACACCATATAATGCACAGCTTTAGTTTGATACTAGATAGAAGAATGATTTAAGGGCACAATTTCATAGAAATTCAAAATCCAATCTAATGGTCAAGTCAAAATGTAAATACCTATTTAAAAAGTCACTTCTTTGATGTTACAACCGTATGGTAAAAACACCGTCCGCACCGAACTCCCATAGCAACCATGGAGACATGTGCCCGCATACGCGCCGACCCCCCCCAGCCCCCGTACGCACGTGTCGAACCCCCCCGTGTATGTACACCCGTGTACGTTCGAGTCGTACCCCCACCCGTGTATGTACACCCGTGTACGTGTCGTACCCCCCGTGTATGTACACCCGTGTACGTTTGAGTCGTACCCCCACCCGTGTATGTACACCCGTGTACGTGTCGTACCCCCCGTGTACGTACACCCATGTACGTGTCGAACCCCCGTGTATGTACACCCGTGTACGTTCGAGTCGTACCCCCACCCGTGTATGTACACCCGTGTACGTGTCGTACCCCCCGTGTATGTACACCCATGTACGTGTCGAACCCCCGTGTATGTACACCCGTGTACGTTCAAGTCGTACCCCCACCCATGTATGTACGGTGCGTACGCGCTGGGGTACGCACCGTACATACACGGGTGGGGGTACGACTTGAACGTACACGGTGTACATACACGGGGGGTTCGACACGTACACGGGTGTACATACACGGGGGGGGTACGACACGTACACGGGTGTACATACACGGGTGGGGGTACGACTCGAACGTACACTAGTGTACATACACGGGGGGTACGACACGTACACGGGTGTACATACACGGGGGTACGACACGTACACGGGTGTACATACATGGGTGGGGGTATGACTCGAACGTACACGGGGGGTTCGACACGTGCGTACGGGGGCTGGGGGGGGTCGGCGCGTATGCGGGCACATGTCTCCATGGTTGCTATGGGAGTTCGGTGCGGACAGTGTTTTTACCATACGGTTGTAACATCCGACGCACGGGATGGATCGTAATTCCGCGGTCGGACTTCACTTTTCACATTTGTACGGTAAATCGTCCGTGGACGTGTCGGACACATTTTCCGACCCGAGGACGTGTGGGGAATAATTCCCAATGCGATTCGTATGGACTTTTTCCCATGCGAATCGTAATTGGCAGTTTGTACGGCACTTGTACGATTCGTACGGTAAAAAGACTGGATACGAGTCGTACGGGGAATTTTTTTACCGGATCGTAATCGGCACCTGCATATCCAGGGCAAAACAGTTCCTCAAGTACAGTAGGTGGTGCACTGCTCGCAGTATCTGTGAGCCTATTCCGCTTTGGACGAGCAGTGTTTTACATTCAGGGCAAAACAGTGCTAACTACCGTCTGGGCTCTCTGTTCCAGCTGCATCGCTACCCCAAGGGAATCCCGGTTGCTAGGCGGCGTGCTGGGGCCGGCCGGATAACGGCGTTATTCCTCTCCTCAGGCACGCAACCCGGGGCCCGTGGAGGTGAAAGCCCACTGAGCTCTCGGGTCCCTCACAGTCACAAGCAGAGGCGATCATGAGGAAGGTACTTCGTGCAGATCTCGGGCCGGCGGTGGTGATTTCGGGAGCGATTAAAGAGAGTTTGTCACTTGCGCCAGCAGCAGAGACGGCACGAAGCCCCGCAGTTTTAGGGCACCACCGTAGGCCACCTGCACGTCTCAATCCTCTAAGGGGTGATTTAAAGAACACGCTCCACTCGGGCCAGCGGCAGTGACTTCGGGGTGATGAATAAATCAGTTTTACACACCCAGCGCTGCAGCGGAAGTTTATAAAGGTTGTAGTGCCAGCGGTGCTGAGTGCAGGCAGGGCTTTGCAGGAACAAGTCCTTGAAAGCGCTTTTGTTCCAAAGGACAGTTCCCAAAATGTTGTGGAGACACTCTGGAGGTGTTATTTTTAGTCTCGCTGGCAGGTCTAGATCAGCAGGCAGTAGGGCAGCTCAGCAAGTTGTGGCAGCAGTTCCCAGGAGCAGTCAGCCTCAGCAGTGTGGCAATCCTGCAGAGATTCTTCCTGGTCCAGAAAGTGTAACAGAGATGTGTGGCCAGGATCCTCCCTTTTATACCCTGGTGCCCAGTCACTATAAGTGGGCAGAAGTTTCTGGAAGGGTCTAGGTGGATCTGGGGTGTTCACTGCCTTTTCCTGACCTGGCTCCTGGCTGTCTATGGTGACAAAGGCAGGGTCGTTAAGCCGATTGTGGGGCAGAGGGGCCCGGCCTATTCATGTGTAAAGGTGTGGATCACCACTCCCTCCTCACAGCCCAGGAAGGCTATCAGCATGCAGATGGGAGGAGGGAGTCTGCAGTGCACAAACTAAGTGCAGGCAGGAAAATGTCCACTTTCTAAAAGTGGAATTTCTAAAGTAGTAGTGCCAAACCCCATATATCACTAGAAAGGGTTCTCCACTACGATTCCAACTATACCAAACATGACATTCCTATTAGGTCTCAGTCAGAAGTTATCCCATAGGGGGGTTCCCAATGTTAGTATCTGGAGTGGTAGGCCTCACTGTGGTAGCAGGGGCCTGTGGCTATGCCAGTGTCACCATGTTTTCAGGGGAGAGCATCTGCACCTTAGCACTGTTTAGCAATGGTAAGGTGCCCAGAGTCAAATGGTCAAAGTGGGAGGCACAAGGGCAAAAATGTAGGGGGAGACCGCCCTAAGGCTGACAGGTCCAACATGTATCCCCCCCAGCTGAAAGTGGGGAGAACTACCCAACCTCTAGGGAGTTCTCGTCACTAAGACGGAAGAACCTAGACAGACCGTCAGCATTGGCGTGGTCTAATCTGGGTCGGTGTTCCACCCTGAAGTCCATACCCTGTAGAGAAATGGACCATCTCAACAATTTGGGATTATCGCCCCTCATTTGCATGATCCACCTGAGGGGCCGGTGGTCGGTCTGAATCAGGAAGTGGGAGCCAAACAGGTATGGCCTCAGCTTCTTCAGAGCCCAGACTACCGTGAAAGCTTCTCTCTCTATCGCACTCCACCACTGTTCCCGGGGGAGTAGCCTCCGGGAGATGAAGGCCACCGGTTGATCCAAGCTCTCCTCATTGAGTTGCGAAAGTACTGCCCCTATGCCATACTGTGAGGCGTCCGTTTGGACAATTAATTCTTTGGAGAAGTCAGGGTCCCTGAGCACAGGAGCTGTGAACATAGCCTGCTCTAGGGAGTCAAAGGCTTTCTGGCAAGCCTCGGTCCAAATCACTTTGCGAGGTTGCTTCTTGGAGTTTAGCTCAGTCAAGGGGGCCACAATGGTGCCATAACCCTTGACAAATCTACGGTAGTATCCTGTGAGGCACAGGAAAGCCCTGACCTCAGTCTTTGTTTTGGGGGGCTCCCAGGCCAGGATGGTTTCTATCTTGGTCTGTCGGGGCTGCACATTACCCCGGCCCACCAAGTGTCCTAAGTACACTACCGACCCCTGCCCCATCTGGCATTTGCTGGCCTTGATTGTCAGGCTTGCCTGCTGCAGGGCCTGAAGCACTTTCCGGAGGTGAGACAGATGATCTTCCCAGCTGCTGCTGAAGACGGCTATGTCATCCCGGTAGGCAGCGGAGAAGGCCTCTAAACTGGTGAGTACCCGGTTCACCAGCCACAGGAAGGTGGCAGGAGCATTTTTTAGCCCAAAGGGCATCACCCTAAACTGTTAGTGGCCCTCCGGGGTGGAAAAGGTGGACCTCTCCTTGGCTCCATCCGTTAGGGCGATCTGCCAGTACCCTGAGGTGAGGTCAAAGGTACTCAGGTATCAGGCAGCCCCCAGCCGGTCAATGAGCTCATCCGCCCTAGGGATGGGTTGAGCATCAGTCTTGGTCACAGAATTTAGCCCTCTGTAGTCCACACAGAACCTAAGTTCAGGTGTGGTGCCCAGTGGGGCAGCTTTTGGTACCAAAACCACTGGACTGCACCAGGGGCTGTTGGAGGGCTCTATTACCCCCAACTCCAGCATCTTAGGGACTTCACACTGGATGCTGGCCTTCACCTTATCTGAAAGCCTGTAGGACTTGGTCTTGACAGGGAGGCTGTCCCCTGTGTCCACATCATGGGTACACAGGTAGGTAATCCCAGGGATAAGGGAGAACACAGAGGAGTAATGCTCCAGGACCTAGCGGCAGTCCCTCTGTTGCTCTGGTGTCAAGGATGGGGAAAGGACCACACCCTCTACCGATCCGTCCTTCTCTTGGGAAGCAAAGAGGTCTGGGAGAGGTTTGTTTTCCTCCTCCTCTGCCCCTTCAGTCACCATCAGTAAGGTGAGCTCAGACCTCTCATGGTGGGGTTTGAGGCGGTTGGGGTGTAGTACCCTGTGGGGTTGCCTGGGGGTCTTAAGTTCCACAGGTAAGTGGCCTTGCCCTTCTTCTCAAGTATCTCAAAGGGGCCAGTCCAGCGGTCCCGGAGGGCACTGAGCTCTCCAGGCTTCATTACCAACGCCTTCTGTCCAGGCTCTAACTCTACAGAGTGAGAATTTTACATCTTGGGGAGTCTTCTCCCACCCATCCTTCACTAAGCTGAGAGGTCCCCTAACAGGGTGACCGTACAAAAGCTCAAAGGGGCTGAAGTCCACCGCCTTCTGCGGTACCTCCCTGTAGGAAAACAACAAACAGGGCAAGAGGACGTCCCACTTTTTCCTCACGCCCTCAGGCAGACTCCTGATCATGCCTTTTAGGGTCTTGTTAAATCTTTCCACAAGGCCATTTGTCTGGGGGTGGTAAGGGGTGGAGAACTTATAAGTAACTCCACACTCCTTCCACATGGCTTGCATGTATGCAGACATAAAGTTTGTGCCCCTGTCAGACACAACTTCCTTGGGGAAACCCACTCTGGTAAAAATCCTCATCAGGGCCCGGGCCACCGCAGGTGCAGTGGTGGTCCTCAGAGGGATAACCTCTGGGTACCGGGTGGCGTGGTCCACCAGAACCAGGATAAACCTGTGACCAGAAGAGGTCGGCGGATCCATAGGCACAACAATGTCGATGTCCACCATTTCAAAGGGGAGCTAACTAGGTCTGGGTGGTAAATTAACTTCTGCTTGCGGAATTTGGGTAATTTAGCGTTCCACAGAGAACGCGGAATTGCCAAAAATTCCACCATCCGCTGCTTCGCTGACCTTTTTGCTTATTCGTGCTTTCAAAATGCGTGTTCGCAAGATATTTCCCCCTGAGCCCGCAAACAGCGTTTGCGAACAGGAAAAAAGCATTGCGAACGGGCGGAACAAGCAATTCCGCGTGTTCGCAGAACTCTGCATGCTTGCGGAGATATTTTATCATTTTGCGGAGCTTTACGTAGTGTGACTACGCAAAATCCGCCCACCCCTAGTGCTGACAGGTAGTGGTTCCAGGGGGGCCTTCAGCTTGGTCGCTGTTTTCCCACTAACTTAGCAGGTCACACAGGTACTGCAGAATGAATCTGAGGAAATCCTCATCCTCGTCCAATAGAAATGAGGGACAAGCCTAGCAAAGGTTTTGTCTTGGCCCAAGTATCCCGCCAAGGGGATCTCGTGAGCCAACTCCAAAAGAAAGGCCCTGTAGCATTGGGGGACCACTAAGGCCCTTGAGGACCCATGCACAGGAGCCTTGGGCTCACTGTAAAGGAGGCCGTCCTCTCAGTAAATGTGATAGTTCCCGGAGGCATTGCCTGATGCCTGGGCTTCGGCCTGTCGCCTCATGCCCTCAAGGGTGGGGCACTCGTTCTGTGCCTGACAAAACTCCTCCCTGGTGGGCCCCCTTCCACCTGCCACTCCGCAGGGGTCAGTAAGTCCCCCAAGGGAGTAACGTCCCCCTCTGTGGACTCCGGTGCGACCGCTGCAGGTGCCCCATCCATCTCACGGGGTGTGCTTCCCGGGGCGGGTTAAACATGCCCTCTGGCTTTTCCCTTTATAGCAGCTGGCTGGGCCATTGTTCCAGGCTCCAGCCCTGGTTGACTCCTTTTCCAGGTAGCCATGGACCATGTGGTAGCACAGATCCACTCTGGCAACCCCAGCATCTCCACATGGGCTTTGAGCTCTACCTTCTTCCAGGCAGTGTGTTCAAGGTCATTCCCCAACAGGGATCTCTGACAAAATTTCGAAGGTCAGAAATTCGACCTACAAAAATATCGCAACAAAAATATCGATATCAAGAATATCGACATCCTATCTACAACATGGTAAGTACAAGAATATCGAAAATAAAATATCGATGTCAAAAATATGGTTTTTAAAAATATAGGGTTTTTTTGGGTTAGAAAAAATATGTAAAATAAACATAATAATACTTATAAAGAAAATAAACATAATTAAATATATTTCATAATGTTAAAAATTAATAATTTATCAATATAATTTAATAAAAAAATTATTAAACATATACATATAATATATAATATATATACTTACTTAATAATGTTTTTATAATTATTTTAATAAATTATAAATTATTTAAAAATTGCAAAAATTGCAAAAACATTACACACATAAAACAATAACATAAATAAAAATTCAATAATTATATATAACAAATTAAAAAAATTACATTTAATTTAAATATTGTTAAAATTAATTATATACTACATTAGCTAAAATAATAAAAAAAATATTAAATAGCAGAGACAATAAAACTACTACTCTAGCTCCAAAAAACAACAACAGAAAGGAAAATTTTGGATAGCGGAGGGCTAAAAATTACTATATCCACTCCAGATAGTGTAACAGTAGGGAAAGTGTCCTCTACGGTGACTTTATACGTAAGGGTATAAAGTCACCGTAGAGGAACTACAAAAGGAATGGAGGCAGCCCATTCCCACAGAGACAGACAGTACAGAAACCATGTTAACTAAATTTAATAATTCTCTTAAAGAAGCTATTGATAAAATAGCACCTCTAAAATTGCATAAGCAATACCCTGTCACCTAACAGGAATCATGGTACACTGAGGAGCTCAGAACAGAAAAACAAAAATGTAGGAGGTTGGAAAAAAAATGGAGGAAAACACGAACTGAAGAAAATAAGAAAGCATATCAGGAGGCTCAGACTAAATATCACAAAGACATTAAACTTGCCCGGAAGAACAGTATCTCCCAACAACTGGAAGAAGCGGGAAACCGTTCCAAGGAGTTATTTAAAATTCTTCAGGACTTCGTAAAACCCACTGCATGTAAAAGCCCAGATGAATTCTCTCAACAACTATGTGATGAAATCTCCCTGTTCTTCGAAAACAAAATTAATCTGATATATGATAAAATTTTATCAGCTGTCACTCTAAATATTATTAGCCCCTCTTCCCCCTCTATCCTGCCCACACGTAATCAAGCCACATTTATGACATTTCCAGCAGTGAGTGACTCGGATCTCACCTCCCTTATGAGCCATATTAAATCTGGCTCCCCAGATGACTTCATATCCGCTACAATCACTGCGTCTCTGAAGCCTCTGCTCGGGCCCCACATTCAATCATTGATTAACCACTCCCTTAGGACAGGATTTGTACCCACGGAATGGAAAAAAGCAGTAGTGAATCCTATTCGAAAGAATGCTGCGATTCCATGGACCGATCTTTCAAATCTTCGACCCATCTCCCTCTTACCCTTTCTCGGCAAGATGACTGAGAGACACGTAAACATTCATTTGTCTAAATACATCGAGGAAACGGAGGGCCTAGACTTTTCTCAATCTGGATTCAGGCCCAATCACAGCACTGAATCTGCCCTCCTCTCAGTGACTAACAACATCAAAATGTCACTGGATGGAGGTAATTCAATGATTCTAGTGCTGTTAGATCTATCCGCGGCCTTCGACACTGTGTCTCACGAGATACTCCTTGATCGTCTAAGGGAAAGAGGTATAGAGGGTGTGGCTCTCTCCTGGCTGGAAAGCTTTCTTTCAGAACGCCAACAAGAGGTGAGATTGGGCTCCCACCATTCTATCTCAAGGGAGCTCACCAAGGGAGTACCACAAGGCTCATGTGGAAAGTGCGGTGTTTAAGATCTCGGTCACCCCACATTTCACACTCTCGGGGATGGTGGTTTACCGCCCCCCTGGGAGTGATGTGGCGTTTAGAGCGGCCTTCCCCGACGTGGTTAGTTCCTTGGTGGTAGGTTGTTCTAATTTCTCGATTTTGGGTGACCTCAACTTACATCTTGAGAACCTTACCTCCCCCTCGGTTAGCGGTATTCTTGCCGACCTGGAGGCCCTTCAACTGGTGCAAATGGTTCGTCAGTCTACCCATTCAGGCGGCCACACCTTAGATCCTTTTTTCACTAATTTGGCAGACGCGGTTGTCTCCGCCGTTACACCGCTTGGCTGGACGGACCACTCTTTGGTTACCATCTGCACCCCTTTGCCAGGAATGGTTATTGTTCCCCCGGCAAAGCTGGTTACAAGGCGGCAATGGAGTAAATTACGGCTGGAGGACCTACATCGTGTCCTCGCCGAGGAGCCTTTAGAACCTGCGATGCTGGTTGATTCAGGTTACGAGAATTTCTGCTCCTGGATCTCCAAGGCGCTTGACGCCCTTATCCCTGTTGCCGCTTGTAAAGTCAGCTCCAGGGACTCCAGTCCGTGGTACGATGGTGCCTTACGTACTCTCAAGGGTGGGTGTAGGCGAGCAGAGAGGGCTTGGCGGAAGGCGTACGATAGCGGGAAGAAAGCTTTTTATCTCGCCTCCGTCAAAGCTTACCATCGGGCTGTTTGCCAAGCTCGGGCAGCTTACTACGCTACTGAATTTGGCAACAGCTCCAACCCCTCTAAAACCATCTTTAAAGTGATGAAGGACCTTTTGGCTAAGCGTGCCTGTATCACGACGACTGGTTCCACCTCTCACAGTGAGGCTCTTGCTCGATTTTTCCTGGAAAAGGTCGAAAATATTTATCGGACGTTCCCTTGTACAGGGCCTCCGGCAGAGCCTCCGATCAACATCTATGGTGGTACCACCTTGCACGTGCTGCCCCCGCTGACATCAGAGGGGTTTGACCTCCTGGCTCTGCAGGTCAAATCAGGGTCCCCCGCTGATCCCCTTACTGCGACTCTTTTTAGAGAGCAGTTGTTTGTGGGACGGGCCGTGGTTCACTCCCTGATTAACATCTCGTTGGAATCAAGCACGGTACCCGCTAGCTGGAAGCGGGCAGTGGTTTCTCCCATCTTGAAGAAGCCGTCCCTGGATCCAGAGAAACCTGAAAACTATAGGCCCATCTCCTTACTTCCGTGGCCGACTAAAGTGTTAGAGGCCCATGTCAACAAAGTTCTTTCTGCCCACCTTATCCATGCTAACATCTTGGATCCCACCCAGAATGGGTTCCGTGCTGGACACAGCACGGAGACCGCCCTCCTCTCCATGGCTGAACATCTTCGCACGGTGATGGATGCGGGACAGACAGCAGCGCTCGTCTTATTGGACTTGAGCGCTGCGTTTGATACTGTTTCGCATCCTATCCTGTTGCATCGCCTGGAGGAGATTGGGCTGGGTGGACCTGCCCTCCAGTGGTTCCGGTCTTTTCTAGACGATCATTTCTTTAGCGTTGCCGTTCCACCGTTCCAGTCCCAATTCCATCCTTTGAAGCAGGGGGTGCCGCAAGGATCCTCGCTGAGCCCCACGTTGTTTAATCTCTACGTGAGACCGCTGGCGGAGGTCGTCAAGCAATGGGGCATGACTATGGTCTCATATGCTGACGACACTCAGCTAGCGGTTACGATCAGCGGGGATGCCGACCGGGATGCCCCCAGGTTTCAGAGTGGGCTTAGGGCGGTGGCGAGCTGGATGAGGAACAACTGTCTCCAGCTCAACGCCAAGAAAACAGAGATCATGATCGTAGGTAAGAGATCGGAGCTATGGGGGGACAGGTGGTGGCCTGTGGAGCTGGGGCCGGCCCCCCTTCCGGTTACGGAATTAAAGAACTTAGGAGTATGGATGGACCCCTCCCTCAGCTACGTTGGCCACACGAAGAAAATCGCAGCCTGTTGCTTTGGTATCTTACGGTCGCTTCGCCCTGTTTTGAAGTTCTTTGACCATCGCACCAGGCAGCTGATTGTCCAGGCGACAGTGTTATCTCGCCTGGACTATGCCAGCTCTCTTCTGGTAGGGTCCAATGTGGCTGAGGTCACCCGCCTCCAACGTGTTCAGAACTCTGCAGCGAGAGCTATTGTTGGCCTACCCCGTTCTTGTTCTGCCTCCAGCACATTGAGATCACTGCACTGGCTGCCTATCTGGGCCAGAATTCAGTTTAAAGTGCTGTGCATGGCGTTCAAGATTCTGAGGGGGGTAGGCCCTTCTATTCTTGCGGATCTTTTGTCCTGGTATGTGCCTACTCGGCCCCTGAGATCCTTGGGTCAGGCACTCACTGTGATTCCCCGATACAGGCTGTGTCGGGCTGGTGGCCGTTCTTTCCGGGTCAGAGCAGCCGAGCTCTGGAACTCCCTCCCTGTAGAGTTGCGCCTGCTGGATGATCTTTTAGCTTTTCTCAAGGCCTTAAAAACCTTTTTGTTTTAATAAATTCTCTTTCCTCTTTTCTGTTGTGTTGCCTGTGGTGTTGCATTTTTACCTGCCGTGCGCCTGGACGCCCCTTTGCTGGGGCAGCAGTGCGCATTACAAATGTATGTAACATAACATAACATAACATCATGTCTAAGCCCCACACTGTTTAATGTGTATGTAGCCCCCCTGGCGGATATCGTAAGATCTTATGGATTCACTCCTGTTTCGTATGCTGACGATACTCAGCTTCTGTTCCCCTTTAAAAACCTGACGCCCGCAATCCAAAAATCTTTTGCGGACGGAATGAGGGCAATATCCCACTGGATGGCCGCCAATCGCCTCCAGTGTAATGTTGGTAAGACAGAGGTAATGCTGTTTGGGGATGCCACACTCCTGTGGTCTCCGGACTGGTGGCCTCTTGATCTAGGACCTACTCCAACTCCTAAACAGACTGTTAAAAATCTTGGTGTGCATCTAGACAAATCCCTTCTGTTTAAAGAGCACACAAATCAAGTAGCAGGTTTATGCTTTCAGACCATTGGGCTGCTCCGGCGAGTCTTCCCATTTCTATCAGACTCCTATAGGAAGACTCTTGTCCAAGCCTTGATTATCAGTAGACTTGACTATTGTAACGGCTTGCTGGTCGCGGCTAATGAAGAACAGCTTCAAAGACTACAGGTAGTCCAAAACACGGCTGCGAGACTAGTTCTCAACGCCCAGCCAAGATCTCCGTCAATCCCCCTTCTGGCAAAACTTCACTGGCTACCAATTAAACAGCGGGTAAAATTTAAAATCTGCTGTATTATTCACAGTTGTTTATTCTGCCATGGACCAAAATACCTAAAAGAACTTTTCAAACCTTACACGCCTATTCGTACCCTGCGTTCCAGCAGTCAGCAACAACTTATAGTTCCTAGGATAAAAAAAGCCAGGCAGGGAGGACGTGCCTTGTCCTACAAAGGACCAATCATTTGGAACTCATTGCCCCCTGTTCTTAAAAACGTTACTAATCTTCCAATCTTTAAAAAATCCTTGAAAACGTTCCTATTTGCCGGCTGTTAGGCTCTTGTTAGGTACTCTCCCTGCATAAGATAAGATCTGTGCTCTTTGGTAACCATAAGCGCGGAGATACCCCTTCGGGGGTCGAGTTCCTGCGCTATATAAGAGTATAAATAAATAAATAAATAAATAAAGTGTTGGATAACGTAGAGGTATAAATTACTATTCCGACTCCAGGGACTGCAACAGTAGGGAAAGTGTTGGATAGCGTAGGGGTAAAAATAACTATTCCAACTCCAAAGAGTGCAACAGTAGGGAAAGTGTTGGATGGCGTAGGGGTAAAAATTAGTATTCCCACTCCAGACAGTGCAACCGTAGGGAAAATGTTGGATGGCGTAGGGGTAAAAATTACAATTCCCACTCCATACAGTGCAACAGTAGGGAAAGTGTTGGATAACGTAAGGGTAAAAATTACTATTCCAACTCCAGGGAGTGCAACAGTAGAGAATGTGTTGGATTGCGTAGGGATAAAAATTACAATTCCCACTCCATACAGTGCAACAGTAGGGAAAGTGTTGGATAGCGTAGGGGTAAAAATTACTATTCCAACTCCAGAGAGTGCAACAGTAGGGAAAGTGTTGGATAGCGTAGGGGTAAAAATTACTATTCCAACTCCAGAGAGTGCAACAGTAGGGAAAGTGTTGGATTGCGTAGGGATAAAAATTACTATTCTCACTCCAGACAGTGCAACAGTAGGGAAAGTGTTGGATAGCGTAGGGGTAAAAATTACTATTCCCACTCCAGACAGTGCAACAGTAGGGAAAGTGTTGGATAGCGTAGGGGTAAAAATTACTATTCAAACTCCAGAGAGTGCAACAGTAGGGAAAGTGTTGGAAAGCGTAGGGGTAAAAATTGCTATTCCAACTCCAGAGAGTGCAACAGTAGGGAAAGTGTTGCATAGCGTAGGGGTAAAAACGTACTATTCCAACTCCAGAGAGTGCAACAGTAGGGAAAGTGTTGGATAACGTAAGGGTAAAAATTACTATTCCAACTCCAGGGAGTGCAACAGTAGAGAAAGTGTTGGATTGCGTAGGGATAAAAATTACTATTCCCACTCCAGACAGTGCAACAGTAGGGAAAGTGTTGGATAGCGTAGGGGTAAAAATTACTATTCCAACTCCAGAGAGTGCAACAGTAGGGAAAGTGTTGGATAGCGTAGGGGTAAAAATTACTATTCCAACTCCAGAGAGTGTAACAGTAGGGAAAGTGTTGGATAGCGTAGGGGTAAAAATTGCTATTCCGACTCCAGAGAGTGCAACAGTAGGGAAAGTGTTGGATAGCGTAGGGGTAAAAATTACTATTCCCACTCCAGACAGTGCAACAGTAGGGAAAGTGTTGGATAGCGTAGGGGTAAAAATTACTGTTCCAACTCCAGAGAGTGCAACAGTAGGGAAAGTGTTGGATAGCGTAGGGGTAAAAATTACTATTCCAACTCCAGAGAGTGCAACAGTAGGGAAAGTGTTGGATAGCGTAGGGGTAAAAATTGCTATTCCAACTCCAGAGAGTGCAACAGTAGGGAAAGTGTTGCATAGCGTAGGGGTAAAGATTACTATTCCAACTCCAGAGAGTGCAACAGTAGGGAAAGAGTTGGATAACGTAAGGGTAAAAATTACTATTCCAACTCCAGGGAGTGCAACAGTAGAGAAAGTGTTGGATTGAGTAGGGATAAAAATTACTATTTCCACTCCAGACAGTGCAACAGTAGGGAAAGTGTTGGATAGCGTAGGGGAAAAAATTACTATTCCAACTCCAGAGAGTGCAACAGTAGGGAAAGTGTTGGATAGCGTAGGGGTAAAAATTACTATTCCAACTCCAGAGAGTGCAACAGTAGGGAAAGTGTTGGATAGCGTAGGGGTAAAAATTGCTATTCCAACTCCAGAGAGTGCAACAGTAGGGAAAGTGTTGTATAGCCTAGGGGTAAAAATTACTATTCCAACTCCAGAGAGTGCATCAGTAGGGAAAGTGTTGGATAGCGTAGGGGTAAAATTACTACTCCAACTCCAGAGAGTGCAACAGTACGGAAATTGTTGGATTGCGTAGGGGTAAAAATTACTATTCTAACTGCAGAGAGTGCAACAGTAGGGAAAGTGTTGGATAGCTTAGAAGTTAAAAATAACATACTTATAAATACAATAATTCTTTAAAATAATTAATAATGTAATTATTAAATAACTCAAAATTACTTACAAATACCAATAGATATTTATTAAAAACATAACTACCAATAAATAATTAATTAGCAATACATTATTAATAAATACCAATAAATAATAATTAATGAATATTAATTACCAATTAAAAAATATTGAACAATTACATTTTTTATACCAAAAAATAATTATCAAACTTTAATTACCAATTAAAATATAATAAACAATTGCATATTTTTTATACCAAAAATAATAATTATTAGACATTGATTACCAATTAATAATTACTTATTAATATATTAATTAGAGATATCAATAAATAATATTTAAACATATCTAATTACCAATTGATTATTAATCAACAATAACCCAATTTTCATAACCAAAATATTATAATTTAAAATATTTGCCAATTAATAATTAATCTCCAATTAATTAATTATCAATACCCAGCAATAAATTTAATAATTACTTAATTAGATTTCAATTACTTCCAACACTATTCCCCTATAAACGCACGAAACACTCAAATAATAAAATAATACAGTTAACATAATTATCAATTAATCAATTAATAAAAACTAATTACCAATTAATAAAAATTAATTACCAATTAATACTTAATTGACAAAAATATAATTATCAATACCAATAAATAAATAAAAATATTACTTAATTACAATTAAATTACTTCCCACCCTATTCCCCTATAAACCCACAACCCGCTAGAATTTAAACGCAAGAATTATTTAAAATTAATTTATAATTCCTAAAAATGTATAATTTATTTCATATAATTAAATTACTCCCCACCCTAATCCCCTATAAACCCACAACCCGCTACAGATTTTAAACGCAAAAATTATTTAAAATTAATTTATAATTCCTAAAAATTTATAATTAATTTCATATAATTAAATTACTTCCCACCCTAATCCCCTATAAACCCACAACCCGCTACAGATTTTAAACGCAAAAATTATTTAAAATTAATTTATAATTCCCAAAAATGTATAATTAAATTCATATAATTAAATTACTTCCCACCCTATTCCCCTGTAAACCCACAACCCGCTACGATACTAAAACACAAAATGAACTTAAAAAAAAAATTATTAACATATAAGAATTGTATACATATATTTTAAAACCAGTAGAACACTTAACAAAAAATAATTAACACATACATATTAAATACATAATAAAATACATAGCAATATTATACATATCGATATTAGTGACATCGATATTAGTAACATCGATATATTTCATATCGATATTACTAACTTTGACATTACTAACATCGATATAAAAAAAATCGATATTACTTACCTTAGGGTCGATATTCTGTCCATCGATATTCTTGACATCGATATTCTGTCCCTTCGATATTCCAGACTCGATATTATTGTAGGTCGAAATAAAATTTTCGATATTTAGACTGCTCACCCCCCAACAGACAGTCAACTGGCATGGCAGGGTTACAACAACTCTTAGAAGGTCTGAAACCCCTCCCCACTCAAATGGAACCTGGGCCACGGGATAGTGACCCTACCTGTTGTCAGCCATCACAACTGGGTGAAATGCATCGTGAATTACTTGCTCTGGGGACACCACCTGACCCCTTACCATAGGCACGCTGGCACCTGTGTACCTCAGGGCCTCCACCCCCTGACCATTGATGGTGAACCACTGCCTATACTTGGTAGTATTTGAGGGCACATGGATCTATGCAACCTTCTCACTGTCTCCCAGGGACACTAGGGTCAACCCTGCCCACTCACCTCCATTATCTAGGGACAGCTCCTCCCCCAGTGCTACACTAGCCACCCCGGGGTTTTTACCTCCAGTGGGAGGGGGTGCTCTCTTTTGACACTTAGGATCCCTATTGTAGTGTCCAATTTCACCGCACTCATAGCACCGGACAGTTTTAGGCTGCTGACCTTTGTCAGGATAAGTGGGCTTTTGGTGGCCAGATTGGGGCTGGGACCCAGACCCTTTCCCCTGTGAATTGCTTTGGGGGCCTTTGGAGAACTCCTTCTTTTTATCTTCCCCCTCTTTCTTCTGGTTGGAACCCTGACCACCGTTTTGGGAGTCCCCCCAGATCCCTTGTTGGACACCCTGGTACTGACCCAGGTGTCTGCCTCCTCCGCAAGATTCCTGGGATGGGTCAATTTGCGGTAAACCAGGTGTTGGCGCAGCTCTGGAAAACATTTCTCTAGAAGGTGCTCTCTCAAGAACAAGTTATACAACCCTTCATAATCAGTTACATCACTGCCCACACCCAGCCCTCCAATGCTTTACTAGCATAATCCAGGAAATCTACCCAGTTCTGTGTGGGAAGTTTGTGGCTGTTCCTAAACTTCTACCTATACCTTTCAGGGGTAAGACCAAACTTTCTAACTAACGCTACCTTCATGACAGGATAGTTGGTCTGATCTGCCTTGTCTAGCATAAGGAGTGTGTCCTTCCCCACCGGAGGCATGTACTTGTATAGGCTACCCCCCCACCCCCCCAGAAACTCTCGGGGACCCCATGGGCTCTTAAAGACACCTCATAGGCTGCAAGTCATTTTTCAATATCATCCCCCACAGTAAAACTGGCTCTCTCAGGAACGCCCTAAGCCGACAGCCACGCCCACTGCGAGGCCACGCCCCCCCTGACAACTACAAATGTGCCGGCCATTCCAGCGCAGCGGACGAGCGCAGCGGGAGCGCCGTTTGCGCGCCGAAGGCGCGCCGAAGGCAAGCCCGTCTGCGCCCGTCCGCGCCACGACCGGGCCTAGGGCACGCTACGCTGCCCAATCTAAGGTATGTACCAACCCAATGCCTACACTAACGAGAGAAAAAATCCTCTCCCTAAACAACAACTGTAAAAATTGTCATAATGTGATCAATGTCGAAAACTGGTTAGGGCCTCTAAGCTGCCACTCATGTAAAACCACTCTCACCCCAGAGAAATGGTCACCCGCTACGGAAGACTTGACCTTGATCCGAGGAGCCCTAATCAACGCTAGGTCAATATGTAAAAATGGAGCTCATATCTATGACCTCATCACAGAAAACGACTTTGACCTACTATTTGTAACTGAAACCTGGCTAAAAGCATGGTGCAACCCTGTTATAGCCCAGGCTGTTCCACATGGATACCTCATCCAACGTGCTGACAGACAGGAACAAAGAGGTGGTGGCCTTGCCATTATCCACCGGGACTCCATAAAATGCTCCACGTTCGAGATATCGGACATTAAGGGAGCAGAAAGCATAGGTTTCCGCATCCAGATAAATGATGAAAACACCTTTGCCGGTGCCCTCATCTACCGCCCGCCAGGACCACAGAACGGTTTTTCACTTAGTTTTGAAGAGGCACTCAGCACTCTCGCCATGAAATACGCCAACTTCACCGTTTTGGGCGACTTAAATTTCCACCTGGACAAAGTCAATGACCCTAACACAATATGGCTCAATGAACTCACCGATATTCTGGGACTGGAAATACGGACCAAGAAGCCCACGCATAAAGCAGGCCACATCCTGGACTGCATTTGCACCAATCTCACTACCCTTACTACAGCAACTCCTCTGCCGCAAACGTGGACTGACCACTGGCTAATCCCCTTTAACCTCGCTCTTAAAAAAAGGACAAACATTCCCAAACCAAGAATTGATACTCAGGCACAGACAGACTGGAAAAAACTAGCAAACTCCCCCAATCTGCACCTCGTTGCCGAGAAATTAAAACCCCTCCCCACTGGTTGCACTGAAACAGATTACAGCAATTTCTGCACATGGATCATAAATCTCGGAAAACCCCCCAATCCGCAAACAGTGAGAAAAAAGCATAATAAAAAATGTGCCCCATGGTTCTCCCCCCACCTCAAAGACAAGCGCTCAGAGGTTAGAACCCTCGAAAAGAAATGGCGTCGCACCTATAGCGACTCTGAACTCCTACATTACAAAACTGCTAGGAAACATTATCACGAAATGATAAAAATCGCCAAAAAAGAACATTTCCTTGAAGCCATCACTAAGTCTAACAACAATCAAAAGCAAATCTTCAAAATAGTCGATGACTTCATGAATCCCAGAATTCTTAGGCAAGAGATCCCACCCTCTCTCGCCCTGTGCAACTCAATTGCAGACTATTTCGAACAAAAAATTCAAAACCTAATTAAAGACTTTCCAGACCCCCCCGAACCCCTTTTACAGGAAAACCTACCAACAACCAACAAAAACCCGCAGCTAAGCAATTTTGCCCCGGTCAACATGGAGGAAACTCGCCAAGCTATCCTCTCTACCAAGTCAGGCTCCCCGTTTGATCCGTGTCCCCCTTTGCTACTCCAAACCATAGTGGACACTGTGAATCCCACTATAAACAATATTATTAATTCCTCCCTTGCTACCGCTGCCATTCCCTCTGAATGGAAACTCGCTGCCGTGAAACCCCTTCAAAAGAAAACCCTTGCCGACCCCACCACACTCTCCAACCTCCGCCCTATATCGCTGCTCCCTCTACTGTTTAAACTTACAGAGTCAGCTGTAAACAAACAGTTGACTGCATTTCTGGAGGAAAACAATCTACTACATCCTAACCAAGCAGGCTTCAGAGTAAAACACTCCACGGAGTCAGCCCTCCTACATACAGTAGAGACCCTCAAGACAGCAATGGACCAAGGCAAAAAAGCCGTCATGATCTTGCTCGACCTGTCGGCGGCCTTTGATACGGTTTCCCATCCCGTATTAATTGGCCGCCTGGCAAACCTGGGAATTGCAGGAACCGCCCTAAACTGGCTAAAAAACTTCCTTAGCCATAGAAAGCAAGTCACCTTATTGGGAAACTATCGGTCAGGCGAGAAGGCACTAAACACAGGGGTGCCACAGGGCTCTAGCCTAAGCCCAATTCTTTTTAACTTATATATGACCCCCCTGATAGAACTCATCAGCTCCTTCAACATCAGCACAATATCTTATGCTGATGATACGCAGCTCATCCTGGTCCAAGACAACACTACCTCAGCTGAAGAAAATCTGAAAGCCTGTCTTACCGCCACTTTTGAATGGATGAGAACCCACCACCTCAAGTGTAACTCAGGAAAAACGGAAATCCTCCCTTTCGGTCAAGATAATTTCTTCTGCCCAAAACAGTGGTGGCCCCAAGATGCTGAGGTCCCGCCAAACACAATCAAATCAGCCCGCAACCTCGGGATTAGGTTTGATGAAGCCCTCTCTTTCAAACAACAAGCAGGTACCGTGGCAGGGTCCTGCTTTAACATCATCAAGGGCTTAAGAAGGTTCTTCGACCTCCTTCCCCTGACGGCCAGGAAGACAATCGCTGTGGCCCTCATCACATCCCGCCTGGATTACTGCAATAGCATCTATGCAGGTTCCAATAAAAGCGTCCTGCACAAACTGCAGATGGCGCAGAATACCGCAGCCCGCCTAGTACTAAGGCTGCCCAGGAGGTCATCTGCCTCAGCAGCACTTAGAACCCTACACTGGCTGCCCATTCATAAGAGAGTACTATTTAAAATCCTGCTCATCACCTTCAGAGCCTACCACCAGTCGGGTCCCTCCTACCTGTCCCAAAGGTTTGGAAAATACACCCCCTCTCGATCACTCAGGTCTTCCAACCTGAACCTACTGGTGGTCCCTAGATTCAGGCTCGCAACCAAAGGTGGCAAATCGCTAGGTTTTCTGGGAGCTAGAGCCTGGAACAAACTCCCCTCCCAGATGCGTCAGATCCCCTCTGAAATCCTATTTCGCAAGGCCCTCAAAACCTGGATTTTTAATGCGCCTGACACGTTAGTCCTAAAACTAATCTAACCTAACTCTCCTTAGTTCTTTCTGTCAGCACTTTCTCTTTTCTTTCTCCAATGACACTCTCACCACTAGCGCCAAGATGCTCCTTGGAGTGTAAGCCGCGCTTTACAAAAACTACATCATATCATATCATATCATATCACATCTTTAGGCATGTAGAACCTGGACTCACGTGAAGCTTCAGTATGTACGCTGCCACCATTCGTGTTGCTGTTGGCCCCTATCTGTAAGGCTCTGATTTCCAGCTCCTTCAGGCTGAGCTCATGGGCAAGTTTCCTTTCCTCCATGGCCAATCACTTTTTTTCATGATCTTGCTCCATGGCCAACCTTTTTTCCTCACGCTCTTTTTCTAACTTGGCAAGCACTAGTTTAAGCTGTCTCTTCTCTCTCCTGTCCGCCAATTCCTCTGAGGACAGGCTCCTTGCTGAGACACTACTTCCTGCCCTGGGAGGAATTCTTGGCCCTGGCAGTAAATTGTCGCTTTCATCTGTATGCAGTAGATCCAGATCTCCTGTGGCATCGTGCTCTGATCCCTCCTCATCCCCTTCTCCTTCTGGGTGGGCCAATGTCCATCCTCTCAAGGTTTTTTGAAGCTCTGCCTTCTTGGCGCTTCACTTGAAGAACACCCCTTTCTCTTGGCAGAAACCCTTGAGCTGCGCCACCGTGCAAGCTTCCAGGGTGGCCAGCTCAAATTCCATCTTGCTAGGTAGGACCTCAGACGTTTGCAGAGAAAACCAATTGAACTTAGGCAAAACGGACTTTGAAAAAGAGCTGCTCACAATCACCAGTCAGAGAGTATTTTGGAACAACCAAAAATGCCTATTGGAGAGGACAGACAAAAATTCTCCAGTCAGAAAAAGAAAAAAGTTTAAGTTGCTTCAGGTGTAGGATTGTGGTGCACACTCAGGTGCCGATTAGGATCCTGGAAAAAATTTCCCCAACCCAATTGAATCTGGACTTTTTTCCGTACAAATGGTAAAAGCGCCGTACAAACTGCCAAGTACGATTCGTATGGGAAAAAGTCCATACGAATCGCATTGGGAAAATTCCCCCACACGTCCTCGGGTCGGGAAAAGTCTCCGACACGTCCCCGGACATTTTTACGTACAAATGGGAAAACTGAAGTCCCAATGTGCAATTACGATCCGTCCCATCCGTCCGATTGTACAACTGCATGGCAAAAAGACCGTCCGGAGCGAACTCCCATAGCATCCATGGAGATGTCCAAACAAGTGCCCGGTACGCGCCGTACCCCCCCCCAGCCCCCCGTATGTACAGGGCATACCCCTGTACCCCCCAGCCCCCCGTATGTACGGAGCGTACCCCCAGCCCCCCGTATGTACAGAGCGTATCCCCTGGGGGTCCGCACTGTACATACGGGGGGCTGGGGGGTATGCTCTGTACATACGGGGGGCTGGGGGGTACGCTCCGTACATACGGGGGGCTGGGGGGTACAGGGGTATGCCCCGTACATACGGGGGGCTGGGGGGTACGCTCCGTACATACGGGGGGCTGGGGGGTACAGGGGTACACCCCGTACATACGGGGGGCTGGGGGGTACGCTCCGTACATACGGGGGGCTGGGGGGTACAGGGGTACGCCCTGTACATACGGGGGGCTGGGGGGTATGCCCCGTACATACGGGGGGCTGGGGGGTACGCTCCGTACAGACGGGGGTCGGGGGGGGTACGGCACGTACCGGGCCCCCTAATCAGCTCGCATCGCCGCGTACTTAGCTTTTCCTGCACTTTTTGGGTGCCGTAAAAATATTCCCATCCGGACTGCAGTCGGTGCGAATCGTAATTGCTGGTATGTAAAAACATGCCTAACTCCGTCCGGACGTCACGTCCGCGGTGTCCCGGATCACATTTGTATGTATTTTTCTGTTGGTTGGTCTTTTTTCCGATTCGTACGGAAATGGTGTTTCCGTACGAATCGTAATTGCATGTTTGTAAAGTTTTACAACCCGGTACGAGTCGGACGGAGAAAACGCTCCAACCCACGGTTTGTACCGGGTTTTTCCAGGATCGTAATCGGCCCCCTGGTCACCATGTGGTGTTACACAAGCACAAGTCCTAATCCCACCGCTGAACACCAGTGTTAGAACCTGGGTCTCTAGTTGGCAGGGGTATGCACCCTAGTCCAAATAGGGATCACCCCCTCCGACAGGGTAGTTTGGCGCAAAGCAGGTAGGCTAAACGCAGGAGGCAATGTGTAAAGTAATTGTGCAACACACACTGACAGAAACACAGGAAAAGCACTCACAAAAGGACACCACACCGGTTTTATATAAAAATAAAAGAATCTTTATCTAAAAATTATGCAACAAAAAACGTCAACAGGTCATTATATGCTTGTGAAGATTCCCAGTAAAAATGTCTTTGTAAGGGTATCTTGTACAACATTGTCTTTCTACAGGAGGGAAGCCCTAGAGTAAACAGTCCTTCAGTTGAGGCCGATTGTGTTATGGGTATAAGTCCCTTCTGAAAAACAGTACTCTATATCCAGGGCAAAACAGTTCAAGTACAGTAGGTGGTGCACTGCTCGCAGTATCTGTGAGCCTATTCCGTTTTGGACGAGCAGTATTTTACATTCAGGGCAATACAGTGCTAACTACCATCGGCCCGCAATGAATGAGGCAGAAGTTCATGAGCCCCGATACGCGAGTGTCACCGTGAGCGGGGCTCACTATTGATTAAAATGTCCCGCCAGTCCGCCAAGCCAAGTGAGTTCCTGGGCCGAACCGCTCCAACGTGGAGACTTCCCGCACCCCGCCCGACTGCCACAACCAGGCCTATACGGAAGAATACCTGCGAAGGCGGGTGTAGCTCTCCTGCTGGTGTTGCACGGATGAGGAGCGAGGCAGCCCCTCCCGCTCCTGGCGCATCTCCTTTACAGCCGCAGCGCTTCCCCAAGGGAATCCCGGTTGCTAGGCGGCGCGCTGGGGCTGGCCGGATCACGGTGTTCTTCCTCTCCTCAGGCACGCAACCCGGGGCCAGTGGTGGTGAAAACCCACTGCGCTCTTGGGTCCCTCACAGTCACAAGCAGAGGCGATCACGAGGAAGGTACTCCGTGCAGATCTTGGGCCAGCGCCAGTGATTTCGGGAGCGATTAAAGAGAGCTTGTCACTTGCGCCAGCAGCAGAGACAGCACGAAGACCCGCAGTTTCAGGGCACCACCGTAGGCCACCTGCAGGTCTCAATCCTGGAAGGGGGCGATTTAAAGAACGCGCTCCACTCGGGCCATCGGTGGTGACTTCGTGGTGATAAATAAATCAGTTTTACACACCCAACGCTGCAGAGGCAGTTTATAAAGCTTGTAGTGCCAGCGATACTGAGTGCAGGCAGGGCTTTGCAGGGACAAGTCCTTGAAAGCGCTTTTGTTCCAAAGGACAGTTCCTAAAATGTTGTGGAGACACTCTGGAGGTGTTATGTTTAGTCTCCCTGGCAGGGCTAGATCAGCAAGCAGTAGGGCAGCTCAGCAAGTTGTGTCAGCAGTTCCTAGGAGCAGTCAGCCTCAGCAGTGTGGCAATCCTCCTGGCGCAGCAGTCTTCACTCCAGCAGAGATTCTTCCTGGTCCAGTAGTGTAACAGAGATGTGTGGCCAGGACCCTCCCTTTTATACCCTGGTGCCCAGTCACTATAAGTGGGCAGAAGGTTATGGAAGGGTCTAGGGGGATCTGGGGTGTTCCCTGCCTTTTCCTGACCTGGCTCCTGGCTGTCTATGGTGACAAAGGCAGGGTCGTTAAGCCTATTGTGGGGCAGAGGGGCACAGCCTATTCATGTGTAAAGGTGTGGATCACCACTCCCTTCTCACAGCCCAGGAAGGCTATCAGCATGCAGATGGGAGGGGGGAGTCTGCAGTGCACAAACTAAGTGCAGGCAGGAAAATGTCCACTTTCTAAAAGTGGAATTTCTAAAGTAGTAGTGCCCAAACCCCATATATCACTAGAAAGGGTTCCCCACTATGATTCCAGCTATACCAAACATGACATTCCTATTAGGTCCCAGTCAGAAGTTATCCCATAGGGGGGTTCCCAATGTTAGTATATGGAGGGGTAGGCCTCACTGCGGTAGCAGGGGCCTGTGGCAGGTATGCCAGTGTCACCATGTTTTTAAGGGAGAGCACCTGCACCTTAGCACTGTTTAGCAGTGGTAAGGTGCCCAGAGTCTCAAATGGTCAAAGTGGGAGGCACAAGGGCAAAAATGTAGGGGGAGACCGCCCTAAGGCTGACAGGTCCAACATGTGTCACCCCTGCTAAAAGTGGGGAAAACTACCCAGTCTCTAGGGGAGAGCACCTGCGCCTTAGCTCTGTTTAGCAGTGGTAAGGTGCCCAGAGTCCTAAGTTCAACAAAAAATATATGGTCAAAGTGGGAGGCACAAGGGCAAAAATGTAGGTGGAGACCGCCCTAAGGCTGACAGGTCCAACAGTGGCCCTTAGTGTATTTTGTAGTTTACCCTGACTTGTATTGTGATTATTACTTGAAGTGGGTTCTCACCTGCTTCCACAAATCATCCAGTTTCTTATACTGCTCCCTTCTTTTATACTCTGCCTTATGCATTGGTCAGGGGATAGTAGTTTTCCCAGTAGTGAATATGTTGCCAGCTAAATAATTGCGAACCTCACTTGGCAAAGCTGCTGCTGGTGGACATTGTGCTGGAAGGGCTGGTGCCAGCACAGCATGGGGTGATACTACCATCTGACTCATTTATGGAGGAACTTCTCCCAGTTACCACAAGCCAACTCTAGACAAACAATTTTGGAAAACACTTAGGGCCTGATTCACAAAGGTAAACTTACCCTTTTTTGTAAGTTTATGACTATTTGCTATTCGCAGAGGGATTTATGAGTAGTATCTTTACGAGCATGGACCTATCTTATTGTGTGCAGAGACTCCTCACTCATCAGTACGCTATTCGTAAATTCCTTTGTGACTAGCAAACAATTGTAAACTTACGTAGAAATGTAAGTTTATCTTTGTGAATCAGGCCCTTACAGTGGTAACATACATGGAGGAATGAAAAGGGGAAGGTAAAGGTTAAGGTAAGAGTAAAGGTAAGGGTAAAGGCAAAGGTAAATGTAAAGATAAAGGATCCTCTGATCAGATTTTTCCAGTGGCAACGTCATCTGCAATAAAAACCTGCAGATGAAGCGGGCCATTTCAAATGTATTGTAAACAGGACATGCATCATGTGCTGGTGGATGTTATGCTTCAACATACTTGTGGCTCCATATTAGAGGTAGTGGTGCAAGGCTGCCTCTGTTGCATGCAGCATTGTTATTTGTGCAGGAAGAACACCTCCCTGCACAGAAACAATTGTAAGAGGCGTTTTTCTCTTTCTATGTGGGCTGCAGAATGCAGCCCACATTGAAAGAAGAAACAAGGAGAAATATAAAGATTTGTCCTCTTTATGCCTCACTTCGGGAGGCGTAAGGATTTGGTGCTCCCCAAGTTCCATTATTTTGTAAATCTGGGGCAGTGTCAAAATCCATGAGTGTTGCATGGAAACACTCATCGCAATGCCCATGGAACGCTTCCTAAGGGCAGAGTAAGGGGATATAGAGATTTGTGCTGCGTCGTTTACTCGGGATTTTTTAGGCCATTCAACGCTGCACAGGGTTGCTTTACGTGGCCTCATAAATTTGATTAAGATCACTGCACCACGCATATACCACTTTATGTGGTGCAAAAGTGAGGCAAGACTCTCATAAATAACCCCCATTTTTTTAGGCTATGATATCAAAGGATTCTAAACCATGCCAAAAATATCAATCATTTAAAAGTTATATTTAATATACTGTCATTGTATTGTTATCTTCAGCAACAATCAGATCTCATCACTGGTCTGGCTGCATTTTCCATATTGATAATTATGTTCAGGTGAAAACAAAATTGGTTGATATTGCCTTGGGCTGCTCTGAATCCATGTAGGTGTATTACCTAAAATCGTTGGTCTCCTTCTAGTTATATACCTTTTTTATGACTAGTTTGTTAACTGTAATTATTTCTGTATGGTCAATGAAATAGCACTATGGGATGATGGTTTAGATTTGCCTTCCTTTTAAAGTATGTTTCATACCTCTGATTGACTCTAGGAGAGCAGGACATCCATGATGGTGGTTCCTGGCAATGCTTTAGAAATGACCGCCAGCTTTGCTGTTTTTTTTAAATCTGATGGTTGGCATCTTCGCTAAGGCGAAGGAGTAATTACTCTGTTGCCCTGGTGGAGGAACAGACCTTCCGCTAGTATATAAACCTGGCTCATAGATATTTTATAGATCCAGGGCATCACTGATTAGAGACATCTTTGAATAGATATTCAGGAAATGTATTCAGGCCAAAGTTTTTGTCCTCTTTCAGTTCTGCCATGTCGTTTTACCCCCTCTACTATTTAAACTTGTTGTTCTCTTGCTTCTGAATACTGGTAATCTTACTTGATGTTTTCTGAAAACACCAACCTGCATTCAATTTCCTTTGTAACTGAGTTTCTAACTCTTTGTTGACAGCGGTCAGGGCTTTGATTAAACTTCTCCCAAGTATGTGCAAAGATATATATACTTCATGCATGTTTTTTATATTTGATACTATTGATTATGATTGCCAAGCAATTGAACATTTATTTACATCAAAAAGGTGCTCTAAGGTTCACCCATGTTCGCGTCTGAAATTCTTTTTTACTTTATGTTCTTCTTCTTCTCTTCTCTTTTTTTTCTCTCATCTCATCTTTTCTCCTCTCCTCTCTTCTCATTTTGGGGATGTAAAGTTGAATAAAGTGCTGCAATAATAGATTATTCTGTTGTATTTACCAATTTCCAACACAATAAAACGGGAGTATTTGTCTTGTTTCTGTTCTTTGCTGTCTTTTGTAGTGTTATTCATGTTGTTTGATACTGGCAATAAGAATGCACCTTTTACATAGAGTAAAATTATGATTGCTCTTTTTTACTACAGTGCTATGTTTCTTTAAAGCAACAGGGTGTGTGATTTTTGCCTGCAATATTGTGTACTTTGAAGCAACAGGGTGTGTACATTTCAGTGGTTTACTCAAGGAGAAGGTTGCTTTCTTTCAGATGTTTTTTTTTTGCATCATAAAAACAATTTAGTCCCACATCACTGGCTGCATATCTCTCAACAAGAAGTCGGCATCAGGTGAACAGTACTTGAAAGACTACACATATTAGGATGTGAGGGTTAGGAAGTAAAGTGAATAACAAATACAGGATACACTATTAGAATCATTTCAAATTTGGCAGGCCGCCTGAAAGAATGCTGTGCCAACAGAGGCCCTGAACTAAACTTCTGAAATTGGACCCCCACAGTATTTAAAGACCCTGCCAGCCTGCACCTACAAGATGTAGATGAACTGTATTCACGGTTAAATCCCATTTGGATTTTTATTTCGTTTCTCAGTAACAAACACCCAAAGCAGCTGCTTCTGAAAAGTGGATTAGCTATGCAATAGCAAGCACGGACTTCTCTCCCTGTGGGGCATATTCTCCAGGACTTATCGCGAGTTATCAGCACTTTAGCGCAGCAAAAGTGGCAAAATAATTATCGCCCCATTCTAAAGCTGGTGCAAACTGGCAATATCGCCAGTTTTCCAGCGATAGCTTCCACAGAAAACATCGCCACGGATGAGAACGACAACTAACGCTAATGATATGCAGAGTAGGTGTTCCCGTGTTAAAACACACAAAAACGCCAGTTCGCAATATTCTCAATGACCAGCCAGATCTGCGATCTGATCCAAAAACAGGCGATAAGGCACGTTAGCATCAGGGATTTAACACCTGCCTTTTACTGGTGTAAAGCAGGACGACTACCTGTAGTATGAAAGGGAGCCCAGCCCAGAGCCACATCTGAAGACCAACACATGTTATGGAGACACTGATCATGCAGCTCGGAGACCCAAGAGGTCCACAACACTCACCCCCCCCACCCCCATGCCCCCCAGACCACTCCCCACCCCAACTACTACCAAGGCAGCGCAGAACAAGACAGCGGACGTTTCTAACACGCACCAGCCTCAGAGTCTCAACGCCAGAGGAAGTCATTGCTCACTACAGGCACAAAAGGACAACCATCCTCCGCATCCCGACCCACATTGCCCACAGGCTGATGGTACCAACACAGCGGACAAGCAACATCCCTCTGCAGACAAAGCTGCTGGCTGTGCTGCACCTGTTTGCCCCTGGTACCTCCCAACCAACAACTGCCAGACTCAGAGGAGTCCCACGGCCAGCCCTATCAAACTTCCTCACACATGTCTTGGATGCATGTCCACAATAGCAACGAAGGGCCCCTGTATCCGCACCACACGACAGTTCCAATTCGTAGTGTTCCGGTGCAACGAACCACAATGTCAGATGTTGCCAGACGCCTCTGTGCCCCAGATCCAAGATGGTAGTAACTGAAATGGGGGTGCACATGGTCATGAAGTCCAGTAGTCAACAGTAGTGCAAAAACAGTCCTTTATTACAAATACACAAATAAACAATACGAAAAGCACAGCCAACGCCCAACGGGGAACTTCATCAGGGCAACATGTGGATTAAAGTAACTGCATATGCTGAGGGAAATCCCCAATACAATTCCATACTCCAGAAGTCAGTATTCAGAAACCTGTTGGACAGATGGTGACAATGGTCAAGCGTCCGTATAGTCACAAACCTAATCTGGTACAGTGTATAGCACATGGACAAACTGGAATGCTTACAGGAAAGACAAATCCTGCTCAAAAAGACCGTAACAGAAGTACATGTGGTTGTAACCTTCGCAGGAAAGAAAAGGAAAGTTACGGTCAAACAAACTTCTGTTACGGTCTCATGATGCAGGATTTCTCATACCTGCAAGCATCACGGTTTGTATCAGGTTGATACTCATACACCTTCACTCCCCCCACCCAGCCACGAGGGCGCTGCCAAGACCGGTGGTGCCTACGTGATCCTGTGCGCCTGCTGCACCTCAGACCTGGTCCCCAGACCGGTCCGCCACCCAGCGATGACTGCCCACCCCTGCACACCCAGGCCTCAATGCTCACCTGCCACTACCGGCGTGTCTCAAAGAGGGCCCACCACGTGCCAGTGCAACCTCCTCAGCCGATTGCTGGATTCTGCGCGACAGGCCCCCAGCGAACCCTGCTGCACCACGCCGCGAAGTCATGTCTGTGCAGCCTGCCGCCTTTGGTGTACACTGTGATCCAGCTGGGCTCACAATTCAAATCAAATCTTGATTGGCAGGACGGCGTATCGAGGCCTACGCATCATCGCAGGCTGCACACCCGCTCATCTCTGGTGCCACTAACTCTATGCACCCCAAGTCATCACCACGTGGTGGTAGGCCCGTGCCAACCAAAGTGCCTCAGCTGCCACCAACTCTGTGCAGAGCAAGTCATGGGCCCTTTATGATAGAGTCTTGTGGTGCGGACGCCATCATGTCACCCCCGGCAGTGGGGAATGTGATGTGGTAGGCCCCTAGGCCCTCATGCATAAATAATGACCACACGGACACACTCAGATAGATAGTGGAAATGGCTTCGAGCACATACGTCTGGCCCGTTTCATTTGCAGGGTCACATGTCCTGTGACGCCTGTGCTGGATGGGTGTGGTGTGGGTGTAAACCAGCCCTCAGGAAGTGGCTGTGGCATGCTGACAACTAGACCTGTGATCAGCAGACCACTACAGGGAAGACCTGGGGCATGTAGCGTTGTCATCCCCCCCTGTAAGCGTAAGCAGAGTGGGCTGGCGTATGCCAGTCCAGCGTAGGGGTATGAACAATGACCACAGGGCTCTGGGCATGGTTCCGTTCTGGGCTGAACAAGAAAGTAACTAATGCGTGTGTCTCTGTTGTAGTGTCGGCGCCACCCGGACAACAATCAATAATGTTGCACACTTGAATGATCATAGACATAACACATCTGTGTGAATTTGAATGTTTAATGCACATTCAGTGGTGTGTTGTAGCTGGAGCAGTACAGGGCCATGCCAACCCCACTTTACATTGTTGGCCCGTGGAGGACCAGCCAGATTCCTTCAGGGAATGACAAGTACATCGGAAGAGGAAGAGTTCAGTCTGCAATTTGATAGCTGTGTCATTGGTGACCAAACAGAATATGGCAATCCATGTCGAGGTCCAAGGTGAGTTTGCGGAGTGCATCGGGGGACAGTGGAAGGTGATGATGCAGAGGGAAGAACCAAGCAGAAACAGGACATATGGCGGAGATGAATCCTACTGCTTCCTTCTTACCAGTAAGGCAGAATCATCCGTATGTTCGTCCTCTGATGTTTCATGTGCCTCACATGTGGGTGGTAGTGTTATGCCTACAGCACTGTGTAGCACGGACACATCAGGGGGTGGAGATGTGGATGTCGAAGCAGCACCTCCATTTTGGAGGAAGAGGGAATTATGATTGCCTTTGTCACAGAAACCTGGACAGACGATGCCTCAGGTCCTGATCTAGTAAAAGCTACGCCACCAGACTATCTCTGTTACTCACTAAATAGAGCAGAGAGAAAAGGGGGTGAACTAGCGGTTATTCATCACAATACAATCACATCATCTTTTAACCTACTCATTAATGAGAAATGCAAAGCCTTAGAGTTTTGTCTCTACCTTACACACCATGATTCCTTTAGAGGCACCCTTATCTATAGGCCCCCTGGCCCCAGAAGACGGTTCGTAACTCAAGTAGGTAATTTTTAGAAAAAGGCTTAATCACTACCTCATACACAGTTCTGGGCGACTTTAATTTCCACATGGGGCTAGTTGCAGACCCTGACACAGCCAATCTGATAGATCTGATGAAGGGCGAAAACCTAGAACAACTGGTAACCGGACCCACCCATCAAGCAGGTCACACTCTTGATGGCATCTTTTCAAACAACCCTCAGCTATCCATTACGAATCTTCGTCCTCTAACATGGTCTGATCATACGGCTATACTGTTTAAGCTCATCACACATAAACCTCCCAAAATATTTCTGGAAATAAGAGCTTGGAAAAGTATATATGAGGAGGAGCTACTTAGATTGCTCTCTGCATGGAATAACCAGCTCCCTACAGATCTGGACAAAGCAACCAAATCCTACTCAAATTGGTTAGAGGAGGCAGGGAATAAGCTAGCCCCTAAAACACGGGTACGCATCCGCAGGCAACGGCCTTCATCACCCTGGTATTCACAGGAGCTCAGGGACCAAAAACTAGTCTGCAAACTCAGGGAAAGAAGCTGGAGGAAAAATTATAAAGACAAAGATAAAAAGGAATACAAACTGAGCCCGGCTCAATACTAACACCTGCTACAAAGCACTAAACAAAAATATTTCACAGAAAAACTTCAGGAGGCCAAAAACTCACCCAAAGAGCTGTTTAAAACAGTTAACACCCTAGCCCACCCTAGTTCCCCTCCCATTCCTGCGAGTCAAGGCTTCTGCAATAAGATAGCCAAATTCTTCTTCGACAAAGTTAATGCCATTTTCCTTACCTTCTCAAACACAAAGCCACCTGATACACCTACTCGACGGAAATAAATAAATGATAAAATCGAACTTAACAGCTTCAGCCCCCTCTCAGAAGGGGATACCCATAATCTCCTTGCCAAAGTGAAGTCAGGCTCCCCACATGACCCTTGCTCGACAGAGATAGCAAAACTAGCATCAAAGATAGTGGTTGGTAAACTGACATCTATCTTTAACTTAATGTACACAGAAGGATACTTCCCGAAAGACAGGAAACAGGCTTCAATACTACCCCTTCTGAAGAAACCCAATTTGGATGCTAAAGATCCGAATAATTTTAGACCTATCTCCAGACTAACCCTTCCAGCAAAAATAATAGAAAGGAATATGAACGCCCATCTCAACCAGTTTCTAAAATCATCTCAGGCTCTGAACCCAACCCAAAATGGATTCAGAGAGGGCCACTGCTTGGAAACAGCGCTCATAAAGTCCACGGAGGAAATAAGGACCATTCTCGATCAAGGAGGCAAGGCCGCACTGAATATGCTGGACCTCTCTGCGGCATTTGACACGGTCCATCACGCTGCACTGGTGGGCCGATTAGAAGAAATAGGAGTGAAGGGCAGGGCCCAAAAACTTCTTAAATCCTTTCTCCCAGAAAGAACCCAAAGGGTCAATCTGGACAAATTTGAGGCTGAAGCATTTTCCTTTCCGTGTGGAGTCCCACAGGGTTCTTCATTAAGTCCGGCACTTTTTAACATGAATGTGTCCTCCCTAGCCCCCCTTATTGAATCCTTCGGTTTTAGCTTGACATCCTATGTAGATGATACCCAAATTGTGGATACGATACGACCAGAGCTGCTACAGGACACCACATCCAGACTGCATGAACGAGGTAGGAACTTGGATGGCACAAAATTGTTTAAAGCTAAACTCCAGCAAAATGTAGGTTATGCTTTTCGGGAATAATCCAACTTTCTGGACCCCAGACTGTTGGCCGAAATCCCTAGGACAACTGCCCTCCCCAACTAGAAAGGTTAAGAACCTAGGAGTATGGATTGATGATGCACTTAGTTTCAAGGACCAGGTGAATTTTGTGGCATCTACTACTTCATACATCATTAGATCATGCAAGAAAATAATGCCTCTACTACCTAAAGACGCACATCAAACGGTAGTTACAGCATTAGTAATGTCGAGGTTAGACTATTGTAATAGTCTCTACCTCAAGTTACAAGAAGGAGCAATCAATAAACTACAAATGCTGCAAAATGCAGTGGCCAGACTCCTCACCGGCACTCCTAAATATGCATTGGTTAAAACAGAGATCAAAAAACTTCACTGGCTACCAATTAGGAAGCACACCCAATTCAAGGCGCTTTGCCTGGTCTTCAATGCCCTCCAGGGAACAGGCCTAGACTTTTTAAAACAACACTTCCGTTGGTACTCACCTAAAAGAACACTCCGGTCCTCAGATGCTAAATTGGTGATGGTACCCCTGATGAAAAAAGCTAGCTGGGGTGGTAGAAGCTTCATTGCCAATGCTGCTAAATCATGGAATACCCTCCAAGTACTTCTGAGACGCATGTCCAATTTGATGGCCTTCAAGAAGGCTCTAAAAACTTGACTTTTCACAGAATAGCTCACGCAACACATCAATCTTGTGATCCCTCTTGAGATCTTCATCCTAGCGCCAGGACACCTTCGGGTAGCAACTGCGCAGCACAAATTCAATTAACATTAACATTAACATTCATCTGCGCCTGCCTTGTACCAGCAATGCCATGACGAGGATCTGCAGGATCTGGTGTGCAGCCGTGGCAGTCATTCTTTCCGCCTGCACCCGCTCCATGTTCTTCATGGTCCTCCGCATGTGTCCCAACTCCCGGATGACACCGCTGGAGCCACTCTGACTAGACAGTTGTCCTTGTCTCAAAGTCAGAACTCCAGCAATGTCATCCATTGATCATTGGAGAGCATGGAGTGGACTGTGGGTGTCCGTTAGGAACTGTAAGTGGTCCCTGATGGGACTTAGACACCCAGGTATGGCATCTAGTTTGGCTGCCATGAGGTTGAACCCACCTGCACCTGATCAGCCATCTTCTCCTGGCACCCTAACACACGTCGTTGGAAAGCCATGTGTTGTTTGTGTGGGTCCTGAGAGACAGCCGTGGTGGTTGGTGCTTCCTGCTGTGGGGTCTGTGCAGAGAGTGAGGTCTCCTCGAATCAGCTGGGCTGCCCTGCTCCTGGAGATGAGATGCCAAAGCTGTCCATGAGCTCTTGGAGGGTGTCCGTGTCAAAGGTGGGGAGGTCCTCTTTGTTGTCAGTGAAGAGTTGGTGGGTCTGCTCTGCAGGAGGTGTTGATTCTCCCTCTGCAATGTGAAGGGGAGATGCAGTTTAATATTGTGTTCACATGTATGTTGACGCATTGTACAAGTTTAAATACAGACTGCATGACAATGTACATTGTGACTGTTTGGGAGGAGCTGCCTATTTGATGCGGGATAGTGGACATTTCGACCACATCACGGATGTGTGTTTGTACTTGTACATCATCATCTCACATTTCCCTGCTATGCCAAATGTGATTGGCCAGCTTCTACACACAAGCGGCAGCAGTTGTGTCCTCTGTTCTGTTGTGAACGTGTTGCAGTTTGTACCACATTGTTGTCAATGTTGATGTGCTCTGCTTCTTGTGCGTGTGTGCTGCATTGTGGGAGAGTTGCCTCTACAGCTCTGATTTTGCTGGCCCTTATCCCTTTCAAGCGGTGTGCCTTTCAATTCTGTGCTTATACAGTGCTGAGATGTTGCAGACTTGGGTAAATTGAGCTCTTGGTGGGAGTTGAGACTCTTGGGCATGGTTTGTCCGCAAATGCCTTGTTGACGACAGGGGTTGTTTGTGCACGTAGATGTGTCAGAGTGTGACCTGTTCCTTTACGGATGTGGTCCACACTCAGCCACCTCAGTGTTGTGGCGTGAACCATGTCATGATAATTGGACTGCAGCCATGCTAATCGTCATGCAGTGTCACTTACATTGTCAGTGTGGGTCAAGGACCCACAGCTTTGCTGGGTTCAGCACATGTGCATGGGTTTGTTGTGAGATTAGTGATGTGTGGGCAGGGCCCCCTCTGGGCACATAGTCGACGGGGGCCTACTTGCAGTTTCTCAGTGTGCTGCTGTGTGCAAAGGGGATTAGGGACATGCTCCAGAGTCATTTTGGGTGTGCACTGTGCTACGCTTAATTGTTCATGTGTGCCATTGTGCCCATTTCTCCCCGTCCCTGGTCGTTACTCACCCTCTTGCTGTTGTGTTGGCTCCTGTCGAGCAGTGTCCAGTCCCCCAACTCCTGCCACCTACTCCACACTGATGACTGTGGACACCATTTCCTCCATCTCGTCCAGCTCCTCTTGTGGCGCTGGACTCCCACCTCCAGTCTGCATTGCTGCCTTCTGGTTGTTGCTGAGTTTCTGCTTGGTTTTGCGTTCACATCATTCCAGCGCCTCTTGACCTCTTCCATTGTCCTCCTCAGCACTCCGATTGCATTCACCTTGGCCACGATGGACTGCAATATTCCATTTTTGTAGCCAATGACACATTGGAGGCGACAAACAGTTGTTGATGGTATTTATCACCTCTGTTATCAGGATCCTGTTTTCCTGCGGACCGAACCGCGTCTTCCTCTTCTTCTTGTCCTTACTCTTCCCTGACCCCGAGGTCCTGGCCTGGTCCTCCAGGGGGCTTGTGGGGTTCTGTCCGTCCTCTGTTTCTGCTCCGGCTACCTCCATTGTGCTTCGCAATTGTTTTGTTTTTGTTTGTGTTTTCTTTTCTGCATTTATAGTGATTTTTCCCGCCTGACGTGTGTGAATTGCAGGCCTGACACAGCTTATTGCTGATTTTGTCATTGCGGTTGGGCCCATCACCACTTTTTTCGCGTTCAGGTTTTATTTTTTATCGCCGTCCTAGTAATGTTTTTGCGGACATTTGACGCATTATTGGGACTCTATTGCATGTTACCACCGTGTTGAAAATGTGACGTTGACAAGGAGTGATTTACCCACGATATGTGAAATTGCGTTAACCTATTTTGGCGATAATTATCGCACATCCTTGAGAATATACCCCTGTGAGGTAACACCATTGTTTGTTTTCTCCTTCTGGGTCCACCCTAGCTGGCATGGTCAACTTGGGCAGTGAAACCCATTGATGGTAACCATGCTCTACATAGGGTAGTGTGAAGAATATGAGCGTGTCCTGGGGGTACTGTGATAGAAAGTTTATTAGGTCAAGAGTTCTAATAACTGAGACACCTGAGGCTCCTCTAGGTGGTAAAATGTGAGGTTGGTGAGGTGGGAGTTCTCCAAACTCTAAATGACTCCCCAATACTCCGACTTCAACCAACTGGGGGAAGGCAGAGGGTTCCTTCTTCCAATGTATTATCATCCAGCTTTCAATTACATGGTTATATTGGATGCAAGGATACCACAGTTTAGTTAATGTTATCCTTGCCTTTGCTTTTGCTCCTAGCCTGTTGTGAAAAACTGAATGGCAATATTAACTGTCTGATTTTTCTGTGGCATGGCAGGGAAATGGGATGTGGTGGGGTTGCAATAGGGCTTGCCAGCTCATTGCTAGTGGTATTTACACCCCCACTACATCCCTGTGGCTCTAGGAATACTCAGGCATTTGCTGTGCCCTGGGAAGAGGGAGACAGACTCTATTGACCACAAACCCTGAAGCATCATGAGACTCCCTAGAATTACTTTCCCTGGAGTACATGAGCACGCCGAAAAGGTAAGTCCTATGGATTAGATAGCATGCTCCTCTCTTCTCAGAGCAGATCTTATTTTGGTCCTTAACTCCATCAGTTTTGCGCGAGTTTTTGTATAGTAGTTCGGGGTTGCTTCCAGTAATGATTTTATGGTTGATCGACAGTTTACTCCCAATGGCAACTTGCAGAGTGGATTACACAGCCGTATTGTACTTCCTAAATCAGTAGGGCAGTATTTATTGCTGTCAGTATTTGCCAGTTGTTCTCAGTGTTCATACTACTATTTCCATAACGATAGAGTGTTTTCTGTTTATTTTGTCTATATTTGATTTCAAAGCTCTTGTTTATAAGTGACAGCTTAAATTTCGGTTTTCCGTTGAATTAACTTGGCTTTCCAGTAAGTACTCTATGGGGCCGATTCCGATCCTGGAAAAAATTTCCCCGTACGAATCGTATCCGGATTTTTTTCCATACGAATCGTACAAGTACAGTACAAACTGGCAAGTACGATTCGTATGGGAAAAAGTCCATACGAATCGTATTGGGAAAATTCCCCCACACATCCTCGGGTCGGAAAACGTTTCCGACACGTCCCCGGACGATTCTACGTACAAATGTGAAAACTCAAGTCCGAGTGCGCAAGTACGATCCGTACCGGGCGTCCGATGTTACAACTGCATGGAAAAAACACCGTACGGACCGAACTCCCATAGCAACCATGGAGACATGTGCCCGCATACGCGCCGAACCGCCCCCAGCCCCCGTATGTACGCGCCGAACCCCCAGCCACCCTGCGGAAGTACGCGCCGAACACCCCCCCAGCCCCGTATGTACGCGCCGAACCCCCAGCCCCCCGTGTAAGTACGGACCGTACCCCCACCCGTGTATGTACGGACCGTACCCCCAGCCCCCCGTGTAAGTATGGACCGTACCCCCACCCGTGTATGTACGCGCCGAACCCCCCGGTGTAAGTATGGACCGTACCCCCACCCGTGTATGTACGGACCGTACCCCCAGCCCCCCCGTGTAAGTACGGACCGTACCCCCACCCGTGTATGTACGCGCCGAACCCCCAGCCCCCCGTGTAAGTACAGACCGTACCCCCACCCGTGTATGTACGGAGCGGACCCCCTGGGGCTGGGGGTACGGTCCGTACATACACGGGTGGGGGTACGGTCCGTACTTACACGGGGGCTGGGGGTACGGTCCGTACATACACAGGGGGGCTGGGGGTACGGTCCGTACATACACGGGTGGGGGTACGGTCCGTACTTACACGGGGTCTGGGGGTACGGTTCGTACATACACGGGTGGGGGTACGGTCCGTACTTACACGGGGGGCTGGGGGTACGGTCCGTACATACACAGGTGGGGGTACGGTCTGTACTTACACGGGGGGGCTGGGGGTACGGTCCGTACATACACGGGTGGGGGTACGGTCCATACTTACACGGGGGGCTGGGGGTACGGTCCGTACATACACAGGGGGGCTGGGGGTACGGTCCGTACATACACGGGTGGGGGTACGGTCCGTACTTACACGGGGGGCTGGGGGTACGGTCCGTACATACACGGGTGGGGGTACGGTCCGTACTTACACGGGGGGGCTGGGGGTACGGTCCGTACATACACAGGTGGGGGTACGGTCCGTACATACACGGGGGGCTGGGGGCTCGGCACGTACATATGGGGGCTGGGGGGGTGTTCGGCGCGTACATACAGGGCTGTGGGGGGTGTTCGGCGCGTACATACGGGGGCAGGGGGGGTTCGGCGCGTACATTCGGGGGCTGGGGGGGTGTTCGGCGCGTACATACGGGGCAGGGTGGGGGGTACGGCGCGTACCGGGCCCCCTATTCCCCTGGCATCGCGGCGTACTTAGCTTTTCCGGCACTTTTTGGGTGCCGTAAAAATATTGCCGTCCGGACTGCTGTCGGTTCGAATCGTACTTCCTGGTTCGTGAAACGCAGCCTGAATGCGTCCCGAAGTCACGTCGGCGCTTTCCCGGATCACATTTGTATGGATATTTTCGTCGGTCGGTGTTTTTTACGGTTCGTACGGAAATGGTGTTTCCGTGCGAATTGTACTTGCATGTTTGTAATGTTTTTTTCCCGGGTACAAGTCGGACGGAGAAATCACTCCGACCGACGGTTCGTACCCGGTTTCTCCAGGATCCGAATCGGCACCTATGTGTTTCATTGAAATGTGTAAGAAATTCTGCTTGCTTGTGCTGACATATTCAGTAGGAAGATGTGGGAGATTATCACCATGCCATTGACTTGCTAATAACTAGCTCACCAGGTCTGGTTCGTATCTAGATCACCTACTTGTAATCCTTGTCTTTCCTAAGAGAGGAGCCATGGTTGCAATGTCGCCAAGATACGAAGGTGTCAGTGAGTTTAGTTCATGGCAAAGTCCATCCCTTCTGGCTTCTCCTTGTTTGGTATATAAAAGGAATTCGAGCAGTGCAAACTGTAGCAGTATGTCCCTTAATGAAGATGAACAACAGGAAAAGCTTGCAAGAACCATACACTAATCAATTATACATAGGTATAACAGACTGGAGTATCAGTTGAGGGGAGTGAGAACGCGCCTTAAGTAATAATCACAATTCTTGACAGAGTAAAAAACCAAAGACACTAAATAAATCTGAGCTTAACCCTCTGAGACCTTGGCACAAAGCAGTCAGGCTTAACTTAGAGGCAATATGTGAGGTGTTTATGAAGTACTCAGGCAGTAATTACGTGAAAACACAGCACATGAAAATCCCTAAACCAATTTACAAAATACAGTCAATTGAAATAAAGTGAAACCAACATGACAGAAATCCAATAGCTGAACCAGTGATATGATTTTTTAAAGTTTGAATTTAAATAGCGCCAACAAGCACAAAGTGCCTGCTGTGGTTATCTTGTCATGCTAGACTGCGTCAAAGTCAAGGTCAACTGCAATGGACTGCCATTTGGACAGTGACCAGATTCATTCTGCTGGAAAGTTTATCTTTGCACTTAAAAGAACTTTCTGGGGAAATGGTGGCGTCGACAAGTCTCCGGCTGGCCAAGCTTCAAGCTCGATCTGATGTGGAGCTCAATGATGGTGAGTTGCTGGAAAGTGGCAGTCCTAGTGTGGTCATCTGTGATCGGGGAAAGCTCGGTGTAGGTAAAGTCTGTCCGTACCCAGGGAGACAACAATGGTGAGGGGATGCTGCTCTGTGCCGTTCCCAATGAAGCTTTCTATGTCTGGACGTAACAAATTCTGGAGGTCGGGTCTCCTTTATTGATGCCTCTGGATGCTTGTTGTGTGCCTGTAGCTAAAACAGGACCTCAGTCAACTAACCTTTGGTGTCACTTTTCTGGTCTTGAATTCAAATCAAGCAGGTCCAATCTTCCTTCAGGGTCCTCAGACAGCAGGTCAGTCCTTCTTTGAATTCTCCACAGGTCCAGGAGTGTTCTGAGGGGGCTTGGGAATGGGTGCCATATTTATATCCAGTGCCAGCCTGTGGGTGAGGGAACCTCCTCGCCACTCCCCAACCAATGGGGTAAAGGTCGACAGGTGTGGCTCTACCCCCTTTTGCAGTACTTCCCATGTGTTTTGATATCTCATGGTACCCCTTTTCCCTAAAGAAAATGGCAGAATTCTTTTTCCCCTGGTCAAAGTTCCTTGTGCCCACCCATAGTTGTGACTATGCAAATAGGCAAACTCTTCCTTGCGGTGGCTCCAACCCAGTTCTGGGCAGCTTCCTTTCCCACTGAGTTTGGAGTAAAACTGGCTAGCAAGACAAAAATGGGGGTTGCCAGTGACATGGTAGGCACCTTTTGAAGCTCAGGAAGGAACTGAACACAGCCCACAAGCCATCCTACTCAAGGACAAAAATCACCTTTCCACACGCAAGCCCTTTGTCCACCATCTGGAAGCAATCCACATCTCACCACAAGGGAGCCATCAGCAGTCAGGTGGCACTGGACAATGGCAGAAAGGTCCATTTGGATTAGAGAGGAGGATGATAACGTTTTTAAAGTGTTATTTTTACAATAATAATATAAAATCGGACTTGACCATTAAGTTGGCTTTTAAATTACTATTAAAATGAGTCCTTGATTCATTTTTCTAGAAGGTCCCAAAATTAAATTGGCCACTAAAAGTTGTTACAGTTTAACCCAGTGTTTTCTTTAGGGATAGCTAAACTTTCCCCAGTAGAAAACAACGTTGGAGGTTTTTCACAGTCAGGACATGTACAACCATTAATATACATGCCCTACTTTTTGAAAACCATGCACCCTGTCCTGTGTGCATTTGGGGCCTACCTTAGTGATATCATAGAAGTGTTAAAAAGGAAGGTATAAGCATGGCAAAAGGTCTAATTTTCCAGGTTGAAATGGCAGTTTCAAACTGCATACCCAGGTTGCTAGGGCAGACCTGGAAAGATGTTTAATAATGCTACTTTAGTGGGTAGTCACCCAGTAGCAGTTAATTTACAGGCCCTACGTACATTCAGTACCATATATTATGGACATTGCATAAACCTATTAGTACTATGTGAATTTTACCATGTTTAAAGGAAGAGCAGAGGCACTTTACCACTGGTTAGCACTAGTAAAGTGTGCAGAGTCCTATGGCCAAGAAAAAAAGGGCTCAGCAATAGAAGGCAAAAATTCCGGCAATACCATGCATAAGGCAGTGATTTTAAAAAATCGCCAAATCTAAAGTTTACACCATAATGACATAACACAACTTATTTTGAAAGGTGACCTGGGACTTGGCAATTCATTTGTGGTTTTCAGACTTTAGGGCACGCCCACCTAGTTGATGAATGGTGGTATATTCAGGGGGTCACGTTTCCAAGGTATTTCTCAGAAGAGGAGGTTCTAAGCAGCTGTACCCGACTACTTACTAGCTCTCCCGTTAAATTTGGTGGCAGGAAGCACCCCAGTTGCAGGCCCACGTTCTCACCTTGTCTCTCTAAATACATTATGAAGAGAGGGATGTGCTGCCACCTCAGGGCAATTACAAATCCCATGTCAGAGGGCCGCCAGCATTTGATGCTTATTTAACCTAAGGTTTTGTCTCCCTTAATGGATTTAACGTCTGTGGGGTATCTTTTAGTATTTAATGGTCATGCAGCGTACGTGACATCAACGTTCAGTAAATGTTTTTCTTAGCTAGGCCATTGAACTTAGAGACAACTCCGCCATCACCCTTTCACATATTCAGAAAAGGGCAAGATGCTCCCTGGTAAAATGTTGCTCTCTAGTCCCACCTACATGGAATAGCAGAGAAGGTGGGCACGTTGTGTTTTCCTAGCCACCCTCACTTCACAGGGCAGGTGACCTTTACTGTCCACCAGCCACCTCAGTGGCCATGCAATGACATGACCACTGGTAGGTGCCCTAGGACATGTCCTCTGCGCCGTACACACTTTATGACTAGGGATAGGGAGCTTCAGGGCGTCTCCATGACCAGGTGCAAGTGGGTTCTGGGCATTCCCTCTGGCAGTGCCAGGACAGGGAGTGTCTGTATAAGCTGCCTACCCTTCAGCTTGCGTGGCCAGTGATTAAAGGCATACCTCCTGCCTCTAGTCAGACCCCTGTCAGGGCCAAGAAGCCTCTGGGCAACTGGGCATGCTGTCGCCCATCCAGCCAATGCCTGCTGCGCGAGGGGAGGATGTTTACGCGAGGTTCGGCATTGAAAGGTTTTAAGACCATGTGATTTATTTCATAGACATTTTGGCGCGCTCCGCGGTGTAGGGACGCTCACGTCACGCTGTGCGCTAACACGGGAGCGGAAGCTGCGTAACATAAACGTCCTTGATAGCTGAGGGCGCTGTGATGGTAGCTGAGAGCACGGGGGAATTAACGTCAGGTTGAAGAGCTACGTTGTCGAGGAATAAAATAATGTGCATCAACTTAAAAGCAGAGCAAGAACGGTGTGCAAACTGCGCAGATGGGAGAGATGGGTGCCTCGTTCTCTTCTCATTTACGGTAATTTGCTGGTGCTTAGCAACAAGCAGATTCCGAACGGGAGGGAATGTGCAGATGTGCTGTGTAGAGTTAGAATGGCCGGTAAGAAGAGGTTTTGCCTAAGCTCTGCCTGGCACCTTGGCAATGCCCTGTGGTGGGCAGGCCTTCTTGCAGCGCGGCTATCGGTTTAAGATTGCCCTTCACATGGGAGGCGAGCAGAGGCGCAGACCTGTGTCTGGACCCTCGTGCAAGGAAGGAAAACACCCCTAGCTGCTGTTTGGACTGCACAATACAGCGATTATCCGGGCTGAGTGGACCCTGGTGCCACCGCACCTGCTACACTAATGGAAGCTACCCCCCTGGAGGGAGACATTTCTCTGAAACAGTGACCATGCACAAGAACTGCAATGAGCTACAGTTTATGTAGCATGAGAGAACTTCGCTGCATCTGGTGCCAGCTGAGAAGGCTTTGGCTGGAAGCCTCGCCTCTGCCTTCTTTCCTTTATTATATGCTAAGGACCATAGCTCTTCCTGGAGGTTTGTTAGACTAATGCTGCCCACCGCAATATAAATAGCCTTCAGGTGGAAGGCACTGACCAGCCAGGGAAGAGACCAGGGGGCAGAGTTATCATCACTTGACGCAGCACAACGCAGCAAGACAACTTGTTGAGCTGCACTGCGTCAAACGGAGAGAGCAGGACTGCGCCAGAACTATCAAGATATGGTTTCAGCACTCCGCCCATCATCCTATTTTATTTGCATCCCTGCTGTCCTACTGTGCTGGCGCACTCAGTGCAGCCTCGTACCAATGCAAGCAGCCTTGCCGCATGGTACAGGGGTGCCTGCGCTACAGGCAGGATTGTTTTTGTGCAAGAAGAAACACCTTCCTGCACGAAAACAACCCTTTCAAAGTGTGCTGCAGAATGATAATAAAGATATAACTCCTCGTTGCCCCGCTGTCAGGAAGGCACACCATTTTGATACAATCCCAAGTTTATCAGTCTTGGTAAATATGAGAATTCACCAAAATACATGGGTGGATGCTAGGAGACACCCACACTCCACCCATGGAACGCCGTCCAGGCACAGAGAAAAGCAAGGCCGCGACTTGCATTGCCTTGTGTTACTCTGGATTTTCCAAGCCACGCAGGGCCACGCAAGGGCAAATCTAGTTAATTGCAATGCCCTTGCCTCAACCTGTGTCATGCAAGGGCAACGCAATACCATGATAATTCTGGTCCCTTGCTTTTTAAGGTAGGTGTTCTTGTTGAGACCCTTGGCAACGTAGAGATAGTTGCCCGATGAAAGCATTGCAAGTGGCGCAAGGGATTCATAAAGAGGCAGTGGAAATTCATGTCAGAAATGAAATGGGAAGAGGAGTTGGCCTAACGGCTAGGGCGATCAACCTCAAATCTGGGGAAACGGGCTCGAGTCTTGGCAATGACACCGAACATCCTGTGACTCTGGGTTAATCACTCAATCTCCCCGTGCCTTACAAAAATGATGAATGTGTCCTCATGTAACGCAACTGGTGCTATGTAAAGCGCTCTGATACCCGATACAGGGTCAAGTTTCCGCTATATAAAACTCCGTAAAAAAAAAAAAGGTAACTTTGGTTTGCAAGGCTTGTAATGAGTTAGAGCTCCAACATCATGAAAATGAAGCTTCCACAGTCAAGGAGTTGCCTCCTAATCAAAGTTTTATACAACAAAGTAATGCTGCAGTTCATGGGTCCTTTAAGCAGTCTTCTTGTACACTCTCACCCAGTGACCGGTTGTACATCTGTAGTGTCATGGAAGATGTTGATGAGCTGCATGCCAGAGGTGGATGTATGAGTTTCTCTGGTTTTGTTCTGCATAATTATAGTTCATCATGGTGCTTCCCCTTCAGGGAATTCACTGTAGTTTCTCACCTACGTTCACTGTAATATGAGATGCCATCAGTGGTCACAGTGAATAGTTTTGCACAGGGGTGGGGCACTCCCACCATAACCTTCCACATCACCCCTCTCTGAGATCACTTTCAGCCTACGGCGGGGGTCAGTGGGTGTCAAGAAGTTCTCAAGATTCCACCTGTCTTCTGCATTTACAAGCTTTAGCCAGTGCTTAATTTGTGAAAGAAAGAGTGTGGTGCCTAAAGTTATGCTTAGAAGACTGCAGCAGAGCAATTAAACACCAGTGAGTGGAATACTAAGGCTGGTAGTTTAAAAAATACCCCATGCCTCTTTAAATCACTGCCAGGCACTCTCTCCCCCTTTATGTCACTCCTGCAGGTTCCTGCTTTCTCCTTTTGTGACTGTTTTGCCGTCTTTCTTTTCCTCCTTCTTTCCAATCTGTGGATATTCCCTTTCTTGCACTTGAAAAATAAATGATGCAGAAAACGAAGTGCCAGTTCCCAAAAATAAGTGCCTGGCCCCAAAAATAAGTGCAGTGTCCGCCACCGGCAACCTCCGGCTCAAATTAAGCAGTCGTCGTAGCTAAAAAGTTGTATCCAGCCAAGAAGCTGCTATCTGCTAGCCACAGTTCTAATGTCAACACTAGCACACTGATGACAGGAATTGTCATCACGCCTGTTGCAGAGGACTGGCATTCAATCAATCAATTGAGAAACTTTATTAGATTATTATAAAAATAGTCATAAAAGCATAAGAACACAAATAAAAAAAATACAATTGAAAAGATTACAAATACTCTACAAAAATAATTAATCACGACTACATTAAAAATTATTACATTAAATAAATTACGTGGACGTATTTCAGACCTTAATCGTAAGAAACAAAGAGCTGGTTACATCGTGGGTTTATATTCTGCAAAAAAAAATTCGGTCTCTATTATGATGATACAATAATTATATTATTTTCGATACATATATTGTAGCAATCTGCAATTGAAAAAGGTGTCCGAGAGCACGATATTGTATGCTTTGTGCTTCTTCATATTGTTGTGGTGCTGGTTCTGTCTATAAGAGTTATGGAGTGGCATTTGTCTGAAGGATGTTTGGAAGAGTATACGGAAATATATAGATGATACACAGTGATTTCCCAAGGGGAGATTTGATTTTGCTGTTTGGTATGGTGCTCATCCCCTTGTTGTGAGGGGCCCTCTTTCTTATCATATGGCCCCCATTACAAGATAAGTAATTGGGTATGATTTTACAATTAAAGGTAGTGTGTTTGTTTCCTGATACTGATTACCAGAGAAGCAATGGGACAAGCTTGATTTGATCTTCCGCATATGTTAAGTCAAATTCCTCATGAGGAACCTAATATGGACTATATCGCTTTAGGCCAAATAGACACCTTCAAAATCGATTGTCCTCTATCTGTAAATATTTGTTTCTTGAAAGCCCCAACTAGCAGCCTAATACAGATAGACATACTTGCTTATATATTTCTAATAAGGGGGAGATTGGCTTGCTTCTGCTGCTCCTTGCAAAATCGGACAAAGCTTCAATAGAATGGCTGAAGTGAAGACATCTGTTAGAAAGTAAAGGTGGCCATGTGCTTTGAGAATGAAATATGAGTCCAGGATACTAGAAATACATATTTTACCAGGCCTAAACATTCCCTTGCAGTACTTAGAGGTCACCCAGAGGTAGGCCCAAAAGGCTCAGAGAGCAGGGTGTATGGGATTTCAAATGTAAGAAATGTGGATATCAGCTTTATACGTCTTGAATGCAGCATAATTCGAAAGAGGAAACAGCAAGGCAAAATAAAGATATTCTATCGGGAAAGCGTACAATTTTGACACATTTTCAGGTTTATCAGTCTTGGTAAATATGGAAATGCACCAAAATATATGGGTAGATATGTTTGGAGACCCACACTCCACCCATGAAAAGCCTTCCCGGCACAGAGAAACACAAGGCGGAGACTTGCATTGCCTTGTGTTACTCTGGAGTTTCCAAGCCACGCAGGGCCACGCAAGGGCAAATCTGACTTAATTCCATTGTATTTGACTCAACCTGCCTCATGCAAGGGCAACGCAATACTATGATAAATCTGGTCCCTTGTTTTTTAAAGTAGGTATGCATGTTGAGCCCCTTGGTGACGGAGAGAGAGTTCCCCCTTGAAAGCATTGCAAGTGGTGCATTGGATCCGCAAAGAAGCAGCAGAAATTCATGGCAGAATTGGTGACAATGCATTGTAAGTCTTGTAATGAGTTAGTGCTCCAACATCATGAAAATGAAGCTTGCATAGTCAAGAAGTTGCCTCCTACTCTGGCAACTAAGGGGCATATTAACAGCAAAGTGGCAAAGCATGTTGTTAAGCCAATTGGACTAACGACACTCTCCGTCACTTTAGAAACACAGGGCTGCACCATATGTACAAGAATGTGGTGGCAGCCCTGCGTTTCCCCCTGTGCTGGTGCTAAATTTAGCAGCCTAGCACCAATGCAGGCACACTTGCGCCATAGTGCAAGGTTGTCTGCGTTAAGAGGAAGATTGTATATGTGCAGAGAGGCCTGCCTTCCTGCACATAAACAATCTTTAAAAGGCGTTTTGTAACTTTTATGTGTGCTGCTCAATGCAGCACACATAGAGGTTACAAAATGTCATTTTGTTTAATGATTATTTATGTGTAGGAAAGGAGACCTTCCTGCAAATATATAATCACTGGTGTTTGCTGTTTCCAAGTGTGCTGCACAAAACAGCACACATGAAAACAGCAAATACGAGGCGAAATAAAGCATTTCTCCTTGTTTCGCCTGTTTAAGACGAGGTTTTCCCCGGTCTTAATTTTGGCGCTGCCTCCTATTTCAACTCCCTTGTAAATAGATGGCAGCATCAAAATCAATGGGTTTTGCGGTGGAACGCCCACAGCAACACCCATTGCCTTCCCCTTTCACGCTAAGTACAGCATGAAAGGGTGCCTTATTTACAAGGCAGCGTTAAGCCACTTTAAGTGGCTTAACGCTGCCATAAAAATAAGGCGAAGCCCCTATCGCCATCACAACGTCACTAAAAGTGACATTGTGGTGTCGATAGGGGCTGTAGATATACCCCTAAGTCTGGAAGTAACCATAGATTGTACTCTGATTGATTATGGAAGAGTTTGACACCTCAGTCTACCGCGGTGCGTCCTGCTGGGCAACCCAGGGCCATCATTATGAACAAGTTTAATAAAGACAATTTGTACATATTATCATGGAATATAGCAGGCCTGGGTAGTAAAATTGAGCATGAGGATTGGTTGAAGCTCGTTGCGCATTATGATATGTGCTGCTTCCTGGAAACATGAGCTCTGGAAGTCATTAGCGTTAATGTTTTTTTTGGTTACAGCAATCAGGCCACCCGCTTTTGGAGGGGTCCGCCTTTGGGTGGGCTCACTATCTGGGTGTCATGTAAGCTGGAATGTACGCTAGAGCAAGTCGGGGCAATTAAACTGTCCTTTAATGTCCAATATGTGAGAATTTGGCTTAAAGGGCCAAGAAGGTGGTGTGATTGATATAGTGAATGTGTATATTCCACAAGGGTGGTCCCCAGAGGTACAGGTGATCTGGAGGAATTTAGTAACTTGTCTTCAATGTATTAGGGAGGACGAGGCTTCTCGCAAGTCACTTGGAGAGCATAAAGAGGCAAATCATGTGCTATTGATTTGTGGAGATTTTAACACACAACCAGCGATGTTGTTAGTAGAAATGAGGTGATATTGAAGGATCATAGTTGGGGCATCCCTGAGTCAGCCTTGAGCAATTTAGAAGCGAGGCACATTCTCTGAGCTTCTGATTAACTCCCACCTGCGCTTTATTAATGGTCGCCCCCCCCCCTAGATAGCACTGCTAGGGTAACCTTGAATAATGGGGAGAAGTGCATCAATAATTGACTATATATTAATCAATAGAGAGGGCTGGGAATGTGTGTGCTACATGACAGTTGTCACAAGAGTGGAGAGTGATCATAATCCTGAGCTACTTTGCCTAGAATTAGGTATAAGGGTGGGAGTTGTCAAAAATTGCCCAGTGGAAAGGTGGCATAGTCATGTCACATGAACGCTGTATCGAACTGTAGAAAGAGGATAAGATGGAGCAGAGAGATATATCTACAGAAACTGTCACTATTAGAGAGTATATAGATTAAGCATGGTTGTGTAATTCTGAACTATCCATGCGGTGACAATGGTGCAACCCTAGCAGCCTACAAAAAGATGGTAAAGGAGTTGAAGGCCCTTCGGTCTAAGCCCATTAGGCCTCCAGACTCCATGATGGATGGTGGGAAAAGGAACTGGTTATTTGGTATGATGAGGAATGCTTTAAATTGAAGGGAGTTTTATCATCTGCTCTAGTACAGCAACACTATAGCCTACGTAGCGAATTACTATTCAGAGAGTATAGGCCAGATTGTAAACTCCTTCTGAAAACTAAGACATTTCTACATCAACTTACTCTCTGGGAGGAATTGAAGGAGGCTGCACAGGAAAACAACTCTCAAATATTCTGGGAATTGGTATCACGGGCTGTGAGGGGCTCAGTGCACATTATAGAAACTCTTATTGAACCATCTGTCTGGACTAGTCATTTTAGTAATTTATACAGTGTCAACCCTATAATCCCCCTGTCAGCCTGAGAGAACATCTGCTCTGGGCCTTGTGTTATTGATACCTTAGTACCAGAGGTGTTGAGAGCCCTGACTGATGCAAAGAAACACAAAGCCCCAGGCTCGATATGGTGCCCATCGATATATATTGTGAAGAGCCACACTTGTGGGGCAGCATCTTTACTAAAGTGTTTAATTCAGCGCTTTCTGGAAATGCTGTACCCCCTTCAAGGTATTTGGGCATTATTGTGCGGATTCATAAGAAAGGCGATCGATCTAGCCCATCCAAGTACCGTCTGATCTCTCTTCTAGATGGTGCAGGAAAAATTCCGGGGAAAGTTCTGCTCAACCGCCTTCAGGGGTGGGTTGATGCTCACAACATCTGGACTGAAGAGCAAGAGGGATTTAGGTCTCGCATTCGGACCATTGATCAGGCCCTCCAGTTGTACATGATCTCCTAAAAGTTTAAGGTAGTGAGGAAGACTTCGCTGTACCTAATACTTGTGGACTTGAAAGCAGCCTTTGATATAGTAGGCAGAGAAAGCTGTGGAGATCACTGGTGGACCTGGGTGTAGACTCCTCACTAGTAATGGCCATACAGGTTCTGCATACTGATAACACGGCTAAAGTATGGTATGGGCTCGACGGGAAGTGCACTGCACCCCTTCTGGTCAAAAAAGGTGTCCAGCTGGGTGCCTGTTGGCTCCCTTGCTATTTAGCTTTTTTTTTTTTTAAATGATGAAGCTGACCATTTGATGGAAGACCCATGATATTCCAACTGTAGCCAGGAAGTGGGTCCCAATACTACTATACATGGATGACGCAGTATTGATCGCACAAACATAAAATGCCGCCCATAGGCTATTTGCACTTTTTGTGTGGTATTGTGACAAGAAGTCCTTAACCATCAATGGTAGTAAAACAAAGTGTATGGTATTGAGGCTTTCCCCTTGCGTAAAGCAAAAGCCTTTGATCAAAGGTATCCCCCTGGATATTGTCAAGCAGTTTTGGCTATTTGGGTATTCGATTTACAGGGAATTTGTGATTTGGCTGCCAAATACAGAAGGCCATGCTAGTGTTGATACAATTGGCTGGAGCAGTTTTAAATTTACACATCAGGCCGGTGCCAAAAGTATTAGTGTTATTTTACAAATATATAAGCAAAAGGCAGTGGCGGCCACACTGTATGGTGTGGAACCGTGGGGGTAAGGAAACGTCCGCCCACTCCAAGTAGTTGAGAATAATTCCCTCCGTAATTTGTTGGGGCTCGGCCTGGTACCCCTCTAGCTGCACTGTACACAGAGCTTAATTTTATTCTTTATCAGTAACTATTGCTCTCAGGCAAATTCTTTATTGGGTAGGACTGGTAAGAAACCTTAAGACCACAGTTTTTTTAGAAACCCTTGAGGAAGTCACAGCTAGTTGCTCCTGTCGAGGCCATACATGGTTGTCACATGTACAAAGAATGTTAAGGGAATTACAGTTGATATCTTTGTGGAATGCGCCTGGAAGTGTTAGACAGGATACAGCAGTTCTGATTAAAGAACTGTATCATGAATATATACAGATGAAAAAATGCTGGAAGCGAAAGCCAGGATCTCTTACAGGTAATTAATTCAATAACACCTATGGTCTTTCGTGTCCAGAATACCTGGACATGCTATATCCTGATTTAAAGCGAACATTGTCCTTAAGACTCCGGACTGGTATCCTCCCAACCAGGGATTTCCTTTTAGGTATAGATATGTTTGATGGCCGATCCGAATTCTGTGATTATAGTTTTGGTGATCTGGATAATCTAACCTATTTTATGCTGTTATGTAACAAATATGTAGCCACCCGGTGGAGGAAGCTCTTTCCCCTTTTTAAATACTATGGTGTCAGATGTGTTAAACCAGCAATAGTGCTATGCATTACACCAGATGATATGAATGTGGTTACCTCTCTAGCGTCAAATTTATGGGTTACGTGGCACTACCTGAAAGAGTTGCCCTCCACTTTAGGATTATGTTTAAGTAGGTAAGCTTTTTGAACCTGGTTGTTTCCTATTACGAAACACACTGTTACTTTATGCATAAGTTGAACAATTTTGCACTGCTTCTATGCCCTGCACTTTTACTCCCTGGGTGGGTTGACAAACTGCTTACAACTGAAAAGAAGACAATTCCCAACTGTTTTTATGTTTTTTTATTATTAGTGACGCACGTGTTTTTTGTTCAGGAGGCAGTCTCTGACGGTAATATGTACCTTTCCAATGGCACTTGCACTTTACTGTATCTGAAGAATTCAAACATGCTCTTCTCAGGTTGTGTGCCTTCGATGAAAACACACTTTTCTCGCATTTTATTGTCTTTGTATTTCAATTTTTCTTAATGAATTTATTGTTTGATTGCTGTGCTCATGTTCTTATTGAATTGTTCCTATATTGCATGTTTTAAAACAAATATTGTAAGGCTGTCAGCCGAAACAATAAATACATAAACAAACAAACGTGCTCAAAGTTTTACACAACTAAGTAATGCTGCAGTTCATGGGTCCTTTGAGCAGCCTTCTTGTACATTCTCACCTGGTGATCGGTTGTATATCTGTAGTGTAATTGAAGATGTTGATGAGCTGCATCATGGTGTTTTCCCTCAGGCAATTCACCATAGTTTCTCACCCACATTCAATGTAATATGAGATAACTTCACTGCAGTGCATTGAAAGTGAATAGTTTGCACACGGTTGTGGCACTGCCAACATCACCTTCCACATCACCCCTATCTGAGATCACTTCCAGCCTATGGCGGGGGTCAGTGGGTGTCCAGTAAGTTTTCTAATTATACCTCCATTCTGCATCTTTATGCCTTAGCCAGTGCTTAATTTGTGAAAGAAAGAGTGCCGGTGCCTGAAACTCTGCTAAGAAGACTGCACTGGAGCAGTTAAACGCCAGCACGTGGTATACCAAGGCTAGTAGCTTTAAAACCACCCCATACCTCTTTAAATCACTACCATGCACTCCCTCCCCCTTTACATCACTCATATAGATTCCTGCTTTCTCCTTTTGTGACTGCTTGGCCATCTTTCTCTACCTCTGTCTTTCCAATCTGTGAATATTTCCTCTCTTGCACTCAGTAAATTAATTATGCAGAAAAATAAGTGATGGTTCCAAAAAATAAGTGTCTTCCCCCAAAAATATATGCTGTGTCCCCCACCGGCAACCACCGTCTCAAGATAAGCAATGGTCGTAGCCACAATGTTGTATCTAGTCAAGAAGCTGCTCTCTGCCAGTCATGTTTTTTAAAATTTTGTTATTAAGCCATGATGTCAGAGTGGAGCAGTAGTTAATATCATAATAAAAATATGCCATATATAAAAAAACAAAAAGTTAATTTATCTTACAGATATAATATTCGAATTTCATATCACTTATTAAAAATAGTCAATACTGTCCTTAGCAAGCAAGGCATCACAGCAGAATAATTAAAGGAAATTATAGAAGATAAGAGATTTAAAAATCCTTGGTTTTATCATTCATAAAGTCTAATATAGCTCCCCAAACCTTTAGACCAAGGTTCCTTCTACGAGGTCCTTTGTGAGAGTATAAACTGTGCTCAAGCTAAAAAATGCAAAAAAGATTTCCACATTTCAAAAGAGGGTGGTCTTTTTTGCAACCATGAAGAGGTGATACAGAGCAGAGCCAAAGCAGTTGCCATAAATATAATGTAGCCAACCTGCGGTGTACCATGTCTAGCCAACGAGTCCTCTGCAACGCCTAGTAACATAGCCGTCGGGATAAGGTTGATTTCAACCCCCGTCACGGATGTTAAAAAGTGCTCTATCCCTAAAAAGAAGTGGCTGCAGCTTCGTGCATGCAAATAACATGTGGAGACTATCAGTTGAGTCATCTCCGCACCAAAAGCATTTGCCATCATTTACCCCACCCAACCTTAACATCATCAAGGGTGTAAGATACGGATTATAGATGGTTTTATAGTGCTGGGCCCTGAGACTTGAGGAAATCAGCATTTTCTCTGCCATGTCAAGCGCTCTCTGTAAAACCCCCTCTCCATGCCCCAATCTGTTATTCCATTTCTTATCCTGCTCTTCAAGGTCATCCTCCTTCATTTCCAGAAGGCCGATGTAGAGACTCCCTATTTTCTGCTTACGGGTAATTGCTTCCAGGAGACCCTTTTTCCACATGTCCCCCAGCTGCAATTATTTTTTGCCAGGATAGTCCCGTATATGTAGATACTTAAAGAAATCTGCATTTAACAATCCAAAAGTTTCCATCAATTGTTCAAAAATACACAGGTTACCATTCTCATAAAAATAATTGAGATCCTCTTTGATTTCCACCTGCCCATAATTGTATCCCAGAAAATAGAGGGTAATTACTGAGTTGCATGAATAGTAGTATAATAATCAATTCTCCCAATTTTCAGGCTCTTGTGGACCTGTCTCCAAACTTTAAAAGCTGCCCATAGCACATCAAACCAGGTCTTTTTATAGTAGCTTGGTTCAATTACTCTTAAAAAACATCTCTCTGCTTCTACATCTAGCATCATAAGATATAAGGAAGGGGCATCGGCTAGAATGCTACTTTCTTCTCCAATGAATAAAATACTCATATTCTGTGGGAGCGAAGCATAATATAAAAGCACAAAATTAGGGTCCGCCCAACCTCCCCGAGTTTTAGGTAGCGGCATATACTTCATTGCTCTAGGAGATTGTTTCTGACCCCCTGAGGCGTTCCCCTTGTTCTAATAACAGGTTCGGATTCCGAACCCATCACACAGATTCGAGCCGCAGGAGACCTGTACATCGTTTTAACTGCATTAATAAAGTCACACCCAAAACTTGTATGATGCATCACTGTCTATAAAAACTTCCAAGAGATATGGTCAAACGCATTCTCGGCATTGAGAAGCATCAACCCAAGTGGAGTCTGCTGAACTTTAGCTATATCAAACATAATCAACACCAGATTAATATGGCTGACCGTGCCTCTTTTCAGGATAAAGCCGTGCTGGCAAATTGAAATCAAGGGGGTTATAACCCTGGATAGTCGTGCAGCCTAGATTTTAGCATAGATTTTACCATCACAATTTAGAAGCGAGATAGGTCTGTATGATCCTGGAAGGAATGTGGTCCGTTGGCTAGACTGCCGACTTTGGCACTGGAAACCAGGGTTTGAGCCTTGGGGTCGCGTCCACATCCTGTGATTCTGGGCAAATCACTTAATCTCCCCGTGCCTGAATGTGTAACGTAACTGTTGCTCATTTAAAGCGCTCCAATACCTTCGGGTCGAGTTTGCGCTATATAAAATCTGAAGAAAGAAAAAAAATGGGTTGGTGGTTTAACCCTTTTAAAAAAAAATAATGATATCAGCCATATCCCATGATACTGGAGCCTATCCTCGCTGTGCAGCCTGAAAGTCTATCAGCATTTCTGTTTTAAGTTCCCAAAAAAGTCTTTATAAAATTCCAGAGGTAATTTATCAGGACCAGCTGCTTTACCCACTGCCAATAAATTAATAGCACTTTCAACCTCTTCCTTGGTTATAAGCATTTCTAAATCTGCTGCATCTTCACTACACAACGTCTGGTTAAACAGGGCTTGCGGTATGGAGCAGGATGGAGTTTCCTGTGTTCTGACCTTCCTTGTGTACAAAAATCCTGACAAAAAGGTCTTAGTACTGCTAAAATCTCAAGGGGTTTACTAACTTATTTCCAGTCAGTGTCTTCTAAAAGCTCAATACCCCACTCAGTCTCCATATTCCTAATTCGAATAGCTAGGCATCTTCCAGCAGCCTCCTCAAATTCACAACATTCTCTCCTATAAGTTTGGTACCTGGAGGCAATATCTTTAAACCATAATAAATTACTCCTGGCCTTTCAATGGGCGACTGTAGCTTGTGCCAAAGAGCTTGATACCTTGTCAACCACGCATTGTATTAAGTCCCATTTAGCCCCTCTGAGATCATCATAGAGACCCTGTAGCAAGACATTATTCTGCCATTCCTTATGTATACCAAAGCTCAGTATTTCCCCCCAAAGGCCTGCCTTCAAAGCATCCCACACTACAGAAGGAGAGGCCATACTCATATTCCTATTTATTTCCAGAAACGGAGTGATCCAGTTTTTCATATGTGTCACAAATACTTCATTGGCTAGTAGTGTCTTATCGAAGGTAAACCGTCTCTGTGGCCTGGGTAGACCTTGAACCGATAAATCCATAACCACTGGGCTATGATCAGAAGTAAGTCTGGGGAATAGTTGAATTCTGGCCATAGCGGCCTGCCCCCAAGAGACAAAAAAGTAATCCAGCCCCACCCACTTATTGTAGGGACAGGAAAAGAATGTAAATCCTGGACCGGGATATATATTTGTAAACCACAGATCTTCTAAACCATGCTCAGACACTAGCTGCTGCAGTGCCCTGAAAACTTTGGGTTTCCTCCCCGTATATAATTTGTTGCCAGAATGTAGTTCTGGGCCATCTAAGTGTATATTAAGATCCCCATATAGTATCAAAGGGGTTGCCCAGGAATCTAACTCTAAGCAGATCTAAAATTTGCGCTTCGTCAACCGCACATTCAGCAATGGCCCACCAGCCATATTTATCTTCCATAACCTTTTATGCCAAGTCTACAAAGGTTTTAGCCAATATAGCCACCCCTTGAGTTGTGGAGCTGTGTTGCGTACACACTAATACTGTATATCCGAATTCTGCCGACACCCCACGGTTCTCGCATGGAATACGTGTTTCCTATAGACACACCACATCGGGATAAAAACTTCTCAATTCCATAGCAACCCATTGCCTCTTCCTCCTATTTTTTAAATCAGGCACATTAAATGTACATACCCGTAGCCTCCCAGCCAATACTCTGTCCCCAATATTATCAAGGTATAATCCTCCCAATTTGACAACATAGCATTTTTAAGTGAACATTGCTCCACCCACCTCCATCATTACCTTTTTTTCCTTTTCACCCAAACCCCCCTCCCAGTGCTCCCAAGCCACCTCCCAAGCCCTCCCTTCCCCCAAGCAAATGTCCTCCCACCCTCCATGAGCCCCCGATTCCTTCCCACCTAATGCGGCAGAAGACCCAGGGTCTAGTGATGGGAAGTTGACGAAGATCCCCCTGTCTCCCCCAAACAATACACCAAAGGCACAAACCCCAGCATTATCAAGGTGTATATCTACTGAACCAGGTCAACATACAACATACAATCAATACCTATATATATACATTATCCTAGTAATTCTAGATTGACTGCAAATATTCCTTTGCTTGAACTTGTGATGTGAAAAACTGCGTTTGACCCTTACATATGACCTTCAGTTTGGCATGCTTAAGCAAAAAGACCAGCGCCGCCTTCACCTAAAACATTGGCATCAGTTGCTGCAATTGCCACCTCTTCTCTACTGTCGTATGACAGAAATCGGGCCTAGCGAAAAATTCACTCCCTTTTCCTGCCCTTTTCCTGTCTGGATGTGCTAGATCAAAGGTAGCTTCCCGAGCCAAAAAAGTATTCAGAGATATCAATATAGCTCTAGGTTAAGTTATGAGCTGTCCCGATCTCATTTGCTGCTTGGAAAGGAATCTATGAGCCCTTTGAACCTTCAAGTTTCAGTTTCATTGTGTAAGCTCGGGGAATGTCTCTGTAAAGAGTTCTACAATATATTTTTGCACATCAGTTTCCTCCATACCTTCAGGGATACCCAGGACTCTCAGATTATTCCTTCTTAAGCGATTTTCCAAATCCGTAAGCTTTCAACTGGTATCATCTTTCTGTATTCTTAGAGAGTCCGTAAGGTTTCTGTGGGCAACAAGTTTGTTTTTCCAGCGTAGAGATCAGAGTATCAGCTTCCCCAATCCTTACTGCAAATTCTGAGCAGGACTTCGCCGCTCTACAGTTAGTGTTATGCAGCTTTCGACCTGCAACTTGAGTTCTTCGGCTCTCCGTATGAGTCTCCTCCCTGTGTACCATAATGCTCTGGTGAATGATGGAGAGTGAGAGTTCCTCTGGATTGTCCACATCCCCGACCGTGGCATTTCCAGTGACTACATCTCCGTCTCCCCCAATATTAGGCGAAAAGGAAAAATTCCCATACCAACAAGACTCTTAGACTCAGTCATGAGCAGCTCTCTGTGTTCTCTCTGCCTTTGAACAGTTGAAGGACTAATTGAGGTACTACCTCCTTCATCGCCAATGACCCCCTCTTCAAAATGCAAGCTGCTTGTGTCGCTCTTGTCGCTGGGGATGAGTTGTTCTCCAGTCCAGTCCTTTATACCTCCCAGGCTCTCATCATCCAAAGAATTAGAATGGTCTGACATTGAGAAAAACTTATCACCGGAATCCACCTCTTTTAGTGAGCCAGGATTGTCCCAGCAAGGTCTTGGTGCACCGATATTGAGGTTTTACAGCTCCCTGCTAAGGCTTTTCCCCCCTAGGGGATCTCTCCGAGGTCCCTTTTTTACCTTTGGGTGATTCCAAGACTTCACTTTCCCGAGAGGTCATTCAGGGGTCTGCTGGTAAAGCATCCCCAGACCCCTGTCCAGCCAAGCATCCTCCACCATAGTCTCATACTCCTCCATAGTCAGAACCCCCCCTGATCTCATCCACAGATTCCCCATTACCCTCGCTTACCTCTTTGCAACAGAGTGAGTCAGGAGTAGTGAAGTGGCGTGTTGCTTCCGAGTTTAGCGGGGCTCCCTGCAGCCGTCATGCTGGGCATAGCTGCAGTCCCATTAATCTCGGTCTCTGCTGCCTGCATCTTTCTGGTCTTCGCAATCTGGACTTGGAAAAGTGCCGGTAGGGTTTTCCGGCCGCGGGTGGAGGCGCCAGTCTTCAGAGTCACCTCTCCAGAATCTAGGGATACAGCTCCGACCACCCACTGCACTCCTGCTCCAGCTCCTGCTCCAGTTCTCTTCACTGCGGGCAGGGCCGCAACTCCTAGCACCTCTAGCAGGTTTCCGCGGCATTGGGACTGCTGGGAGGGACGGCCAAATCTGGAAGAGCAGGAGACTCACACGGGCGAAAGGTAACTAGGTGCGTGACAGCATCTGCAACTCATGGCGCCTTGCACAAAGCCTCTAGGTCATACTAGCAGCGAAGAGATCGGGTCATGAGCCTGTCAATGCAGGTAGGTAGAGGGGGGTTTACACAGGGGGAAAGAGCCAGCTAACTCAGCCGCGGCTGCAGCTGCCATCTTGCCCAATCCCAGTCAAGGTACTAAATGTAAACTCAACCACACGGATGACAAGAATTGTCATCATGCCTGTACGAGAAGACTGGTATTCAATCCATCAATTAATAAACTTTATTTGGTTATTATAAACAATTATCATAAAGGCATAAAGACAGCAATTAAACAAAATGAAAATACAATTGAAATGATTACAAACACCTTGCAAAAATAATTAATCACAATTACATTATATAAAATTTCCAAATTAATTGAATTACGTGGACGTACTTCAGACCTTAAAAATGCCCCACAGTATAGCAAACAACTGGGCTGGACGTCATTTGTAAGAAAAAAGAGCTGGTTAACACTTGGGGGTTTTATTATGCCCCAATGTTTTCAATCTGCATGATGGTGATATAATCAATGTACTATTGTTGACAAATATATTGTAATGATCTTCAATTGAAAAAGTTTTCTGGGAACACGATATTTAAAGCTTTGTGCTTCTTCATATTGTTGTGGTACTGGTTCTGTCTATAAGTTTTATGGAGTGGCATTTGACTGAAGGATGTTTGGGAGAGTGTACAGAAATATATGTACGATACATGGTGATTTCCCAAGGGGGGATTTGCTTTTATTGTTTAATACGGTGCTCCATCCCCTTGTTGTGAGAGGCCCTCTTTCTTATCATATGACCCCAATTACAAGATAAGTAATTGGATATGATTTTACAATTGAAGGTAGTGTGTTTCTTTCCTGATACCGATTACCAGAGAAGCAATGGGACAAGCATGATGTGATCTTTTACATATGTTAAGCCTAATTTCTCATGAGGAACCTAATATGGACTAGATTGCTGTAGGCCTAATAGACGCTTAAAAAATTAATTGTTCTCTAACTGTAAATTAGTTGTTCCTTGATAGCCCCAACTAGCAGCCTAATACAGGTAGACATTTAAGCTTATATATTTCTAATATGGGGAGGATTGGTTTGCTTTGGATGCTCCTTGCATAATGGAACAAAGATTCAACAGAATGGCATCTGTTAGAATGTCAAGGCAGCCATGTGTTTTGAGAATGAAATATAGCCTCTAGATACAGGATATAAATCTTTTACCAGGAATAAACCTCCCTCTGCAGTATGTATAGGTCACCCATAAGGTAGGCCAAAAAGGTTCAGAGAGCAGGGTGTGTGGTATTTCAAATGTAAGAAATGTGGCTAACCCTGGGTTCCCTTATTACACTTAATAAATGATAACTTCAGTTTGGAACAATATAGAGAAATTATGTTTACACTCAAATAAATTGTAATTTTAAATCCTCTTTAATTCTAAAGTTGGATTGTAAGTTACAATTCTGAAAATGCCACATTTAGAAAGTTGACATTTTTCTGCCTAAACTAACTGTGCCTTTCTGCCTGTGTCCAGGGTTGCATGACTGTGACTGGCTCTCCTTTTGCAGATTTTGTATTGCTTTCTGACATTGACACAAAAGAGATCTACAGGTGGAAGGAGTGGGTCTTCCTAAAAGGATAGCTGGGGAGGAGTTGCCCCATGCCCTGATTACACTTTTCTTTTTTTTACGGAGTTTTATATAGCGCGAAATTGACCCAAAGGTATCGGGTATCAGTTGCGTTACATGAGGACACATTCATTTTTGTTAGGCATGGGGAGATTAAGTGATTTGCCCAGAATCACAGGATGTTCAGCGTTGTTGCCGAGACTCGAACCCGGTTCCCCAGATTGGAGGGGAAGGGATAGAATTGACTAAAACCAATTTTTGAGGTAGGGCAGGGGATTTCCCACAAAAAGTCTGCCACCAGGTTTAAAAATGGGACCTTAACAACTTTTCAAGGGGACACTCCTGGACCTGTTTAAGATTCAGAAATGACTGCACACCTGTTTGAAGAATGTGATTGGACCTGTTTTCCTTGAACCCAGGCTCATCAGAAGGGACTCCAAGGGTCAAGTTGACTCCTGGGCCTCCTAGAGCCCTGCAACTATGCTCTGCTGGAATGAGTCCTGATCCCCAAGAGGTCGCCCCAGGACCTGGAACCTTGGCTGATATCAGAGTATACTCCTTCTGAACCAAAGGTGAAAATACAGATATTTGAACTCCTTGCAACCGCAAAGTTACTTCTCAACGAGAATTGACCTCTGATGATGACTGCCAATGTAAAGCTCTAGCAGGAACTGCTCTTCATGCTGACAGTGAATGTTCACAGTGATCACCAACACAAGCCTCCAGTGAGAGCTGCTCTTCACATCGACATACAGCCCATGTTGACCGCCAATGTGAATCTCCAGCGATGACTGACTCTTCGCGCTACAGTAGTGACCATCTGTGATGCCCGATCTGCTCCTTGCACTCACAGCCCCTTCCTCACAGCCAATGCAAATGGCTCTCTTCGTGCAGCCTTGAGAAGGCAACTCTTCAGCAGGGAAAACCTGGTCTCTGTATTTGACCTGTGCTCCATCACAGTCAGCCGGAACTTGTAACTTTTTCCTAGTCCAGTGTGACCAGATAACCACGAATGACGCATTGTGCTTTCTGATGGTATTTTCCCCTAAAACGTAAAAAAATCATAAATCCGGTTCTACTGAATCGATTTTTGTCGCTTTGGTATCATTTTGTTTATTAAATTGAACTCTATTTTTTCTCTATTGGTGTTGGATTTTTCTTGTGCTGTATTTTCACTTTATTAGTTTTTGTTCTGCATAACTTCTTTACATTTTGCCTCTAAGTTAAATCTGACTGCTTTTGTGCCACACTACCACAGGGTTAAGCACAGGATAATTGAGTGACTTTTGTGATTAAGTGTGAGAAATTGAGTTGTTGGTTGACTGGGGTTTGAGCCCTAGTCAAGCAGCAACCTCAATACTTATCAGGGCGAGACACAGGCCAACCCTAAAATACCCTGTGCCCAATCCTCGGGGTGCTTGGCACAGAGCAGTTAGGCTTCGCTTGATGGCAATGTGTAAAGTATGTTTACAACACTTCAAACAGTGATAGAGTGAAAACACCACACAAAAAGTATCCCACCCCAAGTTAGAAAAATAGAACTTCATTTGATAAAGAAAACAAGACCAAATCAACAAATATCCAATCAGTAGAACTGGAGATATTTAATTTTTAAAGATTTGAGTAAAAATAGCGCCAACAAGCACAAAGCGCCAACTGTGGATATCTGGTTGCATCGGACCAGGACAAAGTCACAAGTTCAGGCTGATAGTGATGGCAGAGCACTTTAGGCAGACCCACTTCCAAGGGTCCAGGAATGGGGCGGCTCCACTTTGCAGGGTAGATTCAGAGATGACAGACTCCAGGTGCAGGTGTAAGGTTGTTGGAAGCCTGTTGGGTCCCTGAGGCTTCAGATATGGAGAACTGCCAACTAGCCATTGGAGTCACTGTAGGTTCTGGGTTAGGGAGATGCAGGTGCAGTCCTTCTCACCCAGGCAAGAGGGTAGCAGGTCTGGACAGCAGGGCAGCAGTCCAACAGAGTCCTTTAAGCAGCACAGCTAGCAGCAAAGAGCTTCCCTGCATCTGTTGTTTTTGTATAAAGGCAAACCCATTTCTATTGGTTGATGTTGGTGCAGTGTCTGAACCACATTTGGGTCATCACAAGTTGTATGATCATTGCTATCGATAATGCTGGGAAGTGCAGCTCTTTTATGTGATACCCATGGCACTGCTCTTATCACCTTTCATCTGAAAGGTCAGAAAAGCTCCGGTAGGAACAGAAAGTAAACATGGTCATGCCTATGTTCCATAGTTTTCACTCTTTGCTCTTTTCTTGGCCCCTCGGCAGCAAACAGGAGGCTCTTTTAAGATATTGGTGTGGCAAGATTTGAACCCTTACTGTAATTTATTGAAAATAAGAAAGTTTAGCATAGAATATTGTACTACAAAAATATTAACTATTAAAACATTGTGAAGGTAAGTTTAAATAGGTAGATAGTATTGTTTATTGAAAATAGTATGTATTAACTGACATTTGCACCTAACTATAACCTTTTTTTCTGTGAATTTCTAAGGTTTGTTTTTTAATCTAAAGTAAGATATATTTAACAATCTGAACTATAATGTCTCTTTAACCTTTGGTATTCTCATAGAATATTGATTAAAAAAAATATAAAGTAAGATGTTCATTGGCAAGTGCCAAATGGGTTTGGGCGCAGGGCCTAGCCATAGGGCGCCCAAACCTTTGCTGGCGCCTAACCCCCTACAGCATAGTGAAATGTTGGAAGTAAGTCCTGGCCATGGAATGGGGTTGGGTGCAGGGCCTGGTAGCTGACTATGTGATATAACAACATACAGAGTGTCATTTCTTAGTAAGGCAGACCTACTGACTTTTCAAAGCTTTAGAACACCACAATGCCGACCTACTGGCTTTTTCAAGGGGTCAGCACATCAATATATACAAAGATCTAAGTTTATTTGCCAAAAAGTCCTCAATAGTTTTAATCAAATGTATGTTTCAGAAATGTACAAAATGCAATGTTTAATAAAAGTGTTAAATAAACCTATATTAAAAATAATTTATACATCTTTGAGGCTTTCTTTAAACATTTTCAGGTCACATAACACAGCAATAGAAATAACCCTAAGATGTCTTCATATGGTAAGCTCTGCTAGGGTTATGGATTTAAAGACTCTCTGCAGCACTTCACACCATTTAAAAAAATGCTTGGTGGTGACCATGCCCCCTGTTAGGGCGCCCCCACGATCTCAAAACGTTTTTAAAAAAACAAGCCCTCACAGGGCATTAAGGGGGGCTCCATGCCAGAGCAGTGAATAACAAATGGGCAGCTCCTGCCACTTATTTATTTTTCTCTTATTCTTACCTTAATTTTTTGGGTGTCCTGGGGCCCACCCTGAACACCAACAGGCTTAATGTTTTGGGGGGACTGAAGGGGAGCCCCAGGGCCTCCACAGTGCCACCAGCTCCCTGTAAGTGGCACCACATGCTGGTTTTGCTCCCACCTGCTGGGAACAACTTTCCTTAATGCTCACTCCAGGAGGGAGCAATTTTGTGAAATCTTCTGATCCCACCAGGTGGAAGCACAGAAGACTTTCCTGCCCACTCTTTTAAGGGCAAGGAAAAGACTGTGTTCCGGGGACAGGGTCATCAGGACAATGTCATGGAGCCAGCCCCTGATGTGGGAGTCCTCTGGGCCATAGCATAACTCTGTGAGGGGAAGCACTTCCCTAAACCATATTAAGTGTATCCCCTGAGGAATGGGGGTATGTGGGGCCTCAAGGAGCCTAGGGAAGAGTCCACCCCCCCCCATTAATTTTAACTACCCAGGCAATGGGGTCCAATAGGCCTGGAAAAGGCTCAGGGAGGAGCATCCACATTCCATTAAATGAATCAGCCCAGAGATGGGCACTCTGAGGCCCTGAAATGGCCTAGGGAGGGGGCTGTGAACCTCCCTCCCCTAATTATGAAAACAGCCTTTGTTAATGGGCTTTCTGGTGCTTAAAGGAGGCTCAGGAGTGGGATTGCTTCTCCTTCCCCTCATAAAATACATTGTAACACCCCCTCTCCCGGGTTCTGATCCCATTATACGTTTTTTTTGTAGGACAGGGGTCTGAGTCCCAGAGTCCTAGAGTTACTGCCATCACATTCCTGGTGATGTGGTGGCATGCAATCAGATCGTATCTCTAGATCTGTCCTCCCTGCTGCATGACATATCTCTATTTTTTCACCTTATTTTCTTGAAAACTATTGAACAGAATTGCACCAAATCATACAAGCACACTTCCTGGGCCAAGATTTTTCTTTCTGCCAAATTTGGTGTAATTCCGTTCAGCCTTGTGTTCAGCTCTATGCTAACAAATCATTTCATTTGAGGTGTAATAAGTGTTCCATTGAAATCTATGATCTCACAGGCTATAAATGATGTAATATGCAAGGATACAACTTGTGCATGGAGTGCAAGTAGGAGCTATAGTTAATGTAGTGTTGCAAGTGTGTAGACAACACTGTGTACAGAGGTACACGATGTAGTAATTTGAAGGAGGTGCGCAAATTAAAGTTTTAAGGCATAAGTAGCACTGTGTTTGGAGGTGCGCAACTTATAGTACCTTAAATGTTCTGTGTAAACTATAAATTTAAGTTATAACTATAGCCTCCAAATTTGCAATGTTTGTGTTTTTTCAGTTGGGATTGTATGGAAAAAATAAATAAATGCGCCCTGACTATAACTTATCCCAACCTTTGTTTTTTTCATAGAATTTCAAGGATTGTTTTTTTTTAGTAAAAATGTGCTTCAAATCGCAGGGTAAAGTGTAATTTATAAAAGCATCATTAATTGTAGTGACTTACAGTAAAATTGTGGGAGTCAAGTGTTAAACATTGGACTAGTGTAGAGTGGAATACAGTGCAATGCATTAGAGCGGAGTGGGGTGCAGTGAGATGCAGTGTTGTAGAGTAAATTGAATATAGTACAGTACTGTGTTGTACTGTGGAGCTGCGTAAAGTGGATAGTTGGACAGTGGCATAGAGTGAGGTAAAGTCTTGTACAGTGGAGTACATCAGTGATGTCATCAGTGATGTCATTTGAGATGTCATCAGTGATGTCACTGACTATGTCATGAATGATGTAATATGTGACATCATCAGCAGTGCTTTGCAGGGGCGCGAGTTATAGTTAGCTGAACTAACTATAACGGCCAAATTTCTCTGGTTTTGTACGAGTGAAATGTCCAATTAACTATAAAGTGCCTGAAACCTGTGGTTTTTTTCAGTTAATTTCTAAGGTTTTTTAAATGCTAATTTCTAACTATAACGTGCTTGAAACCTATGGTTATTTCAGTGAATTTCAAAGGTTTTTTTAAATGCTAATTTCAAACTATAATGTTCATTAAACCTATGGTTTGTTCAGTAATTTTGGTGATATTTTGTAAGTTTAATATCCTAAAAATCGTTTTTGTACTTTTTTTGTTATTAAAATTATATAATTTCTTCTGTTTTCTTACATATTAATTTTTTGGGGGAGAAAAACTGGAGTCGCACACCCATTGCTTTCTCACCAGGGGGCCGAGCTGAGCGCTGTGTACCCTTGGGGTTCATACTAGGGGCCGCGCTGAGCGCCGTGCACCCCTGGCGTTCACACCAGAGGCCGGACTGGGAGCCACTCACCCCCGCATTTTTAAAACCGTCCACTTTCATTAATTTACATTTGTCCCGTGGACCCTATCCCCCGGGGCATGCCCAAATATAATTTTTTATGTTTGAAAAAAAACGGAGGAGGGGGGACTGCCACCCCCCTCCCCGGCCATTTTGGACCCCGGAGACCCCATTCCCCGGGACCAGGCCTCATGGTTAGGGACCGTGGGGGAGCCCCCATGCCTCCACGGTCCTGCCGGCACCCCACCTCCTGCGTGAGCCGGCATTGCTTTTCCACACGGGCAGCTGCTGACATGCACCTCCCCATGTGGAAAAGCAATCTGCTTTGGATTTTTGAAGCAAGAGCAGTTTTCCCTGCTCTCACTTCCAAAATTCAAAGCAAGTTTGCTATGACAGGGTGGGAGCCATGCTCCCGCCCTGTCATAGCAAACAGCATTGTCCCAGGGGTAGGCACTCCAGGACCCTGCAGGAGCCGGCCCTGGGGGGTGGAGGTCCCCAGGGCCATCAAGGGCTCCAGGAGGGAGAACAAGCGGCCCCCCTCCAATTATTTATATAGCCCTGGGGAGGTGGTGGTCCCCGGGGCATGTGGGGGGGCTCGTGCCCCCCGACATGTTTAATTTTGAGGGTGAATCACAGCTGGACCAAAGATTCAGATTGCTCCCACTACGTTCTTCTCCACAGCAGCAAATCAATCCAGTGGTACTTTGTGGACAAAGTACCCGGCCTTGTGGAGCCGCATCCTGCATTGTTGCCCCACTATGAAAATCTGAGATCCAAAAATGTGACTAAATCCAACTGTAGAAATCTCTACTGGGGGAAGGTGCTAAAAATATGTTGTCAGAAAGTAACCTTCTCTTGGCATGAAATATCCCACCAAAAGTCAGCGTCTTGCCTAAGACCTTGTCTATTGGCTTACGGCAACATGGAACCATCTTCAGCAACAACCTGCCTAGCTGAGGATTTTTAACTCTCCTCCCAGAGACAAAGTCATAATGTTAAACTTCTCACCGGGACAAACCTGTTCCCTGTATTCAACCCACGCTCCAGAACCATTGGCTTTAACTTTTTACTTTGACCAAGGTAACCACAGTTGTAGCTTAACACTTTTTGGTGCTGTTTTCAACTTTTAACTTTACAAATTAATAACTCCTGTTCTTTTTATTGTATTTTGATCATTTTGGTGCCATTTAATGTTTTTAAACATCCTCTAGTTTTCTAAGTTGGCTTGGGATTTGTTTGTGTTGTCACTTTATTACTATTTGACTACTGCATAAATGCTTTACTCATTGCCTTCAAGTTAAGTTGACTATGTTTCTACCAAACTACCATATGATTAAGCACAGGTTTAATTAGTGACTTTGGTGGTTAACTGTGACAAGGACTGTGTTTATTATTTTGAGGTGGGTTCTCACCCCACCCTCAACTGATACCTGAATTTTAAACATAAACATATTTGAAAAACATTAGAATTGAGCACATGTATATATAGAAACACATATAATATGTCAATAATGGGAATCATTTTCATACATCTGGTGATAAACTTTCTTTTTTTATTAAAATATATAAAAATGTTTTGTAACAATACCGTTTTTAAAACTCACCCTAAATTGAAAAAATGAATAATACAATATTTATGTTACTAGAAAAAAGCATATTTTAATGTAAGCAATTACCTTTCACATTTTTATAAACGTTAGAAATAATATATGAATGGTCATGATTTTTTTATGTTTGTTAATTTTTTCTATCATTTTTTGAAACTCTGTCAATTTTGACATAGATTACATGGTGGTGTTTATCTCTTGTTTTTAATGGGTATGTTCTAGTTGTTATTGATGGAAGCAACGTCACAGATGATGGATGTTTCCGTCAGTAACAGTGTTGATTTCTGATGGGGGACCAAATATGGCGAATCCCTGACTTATCCTTCATGAACAACATTCTACTATGTGCAGTCTGTACTTATGTTTTCTGTCATCCAGGCTCCTGTATTGGTTGTAATGGTTTGTGATCGAGGGACTCCATTGTACGGATGTCAGTATCCATTGACAGATATTCCATCACGTTGATACATTTGTTTTTAAGCCCAAATGTCACTTGCCTCCTAATGATCAAATGTAGCAGCCCTCAAATGTTCCTGATTTTTTACTTCTGTTGGACCCCACCATGGCTGAAGGAGCAGGTGACAGGGTCCCCAACTTTACTACTGAGGAGTTGGACATCCTTGCAGAGGTGGCCCTGAACAACCCATCCAACAATATTGGTCATCAATGAGTCAAGTAAGCTATATACAAGAAAATCACATTTATATTCAGTTAGTTATTAAGAATATTGTGAGTGACGTAACACTCTGACCATACGGTAATAAATGTCCCATCCACATATGAATAATTGCTCATAACCTTATGATAAGGCAATTTGAGCAAACAAACAAGCAATTGCTAAACACATTTTTTATGCAACATGCGTGCCTAAAATTTGACTTGAATTAATATATTTAACATATGTTTAACTGAGGAATATTAAAACCACAGCACTGTGGTGATCAACCAGCTTACACTAGTAAAAGCCAATGCCTGACCGAAAATGTAATCATATATATTTTTACTCTATACACATCTACCATTTACTTCAGTATCTGTTTTTGTTTTATGTGTCTGGTTTACATTTTTGGAAGTATACTATGTCAGGATTTGCTACATAATGTACTCCACAAACATTAACAATTCAAAAACAAACAGAGACCTGAAACGGTAAGCCACAGTACTCAACCAGCCAGATATATTGTGATAAAAATAAAACAGGTCATACATTGGTGAGGGCATAGACGTCTTTCCTTTGGCATTTGGAAAGCTTTGTGGTCTACCAGGCCAACAACAATCAGAGTGACAAAATTAATACATCCATTGTGTCACAAAGCATGTCATGTTTTCCTTAGAATATTGTTTTAGCATCATAATTTATTGAGAACATGACATTAAATAAACCAAGGGAGGTCTGGTTGTGAAAGTTGCCTTGAAAAACTGACAAGCCTATAAAAACTGTGTCTTTTTGACATTTTACAGTGCATGTGGCTCTAAATATGACATTGATCATGTTGTTTGTGTTCAGGCAACTCCCTGATATTTGGAATGGAATACCCTCTACATAAAACACGAAGGTCTGGAGTTTCTGTTGACCAAAATGGTTACTCCGTCACAATCTGACATACCGCCCATACATATAATTAAAAGTGAAATACTATATAAGCAATTTGAAAGACATTGGTGGCCTATCTACCACAATCTAAAGGAGTAATGTGTCAAAAAAAGCGATCAATCTGGGCCACTGCTTGGTTCTAAATGGATTTAAACAACATTAAGCAATGTCCAAAGAAAACAAGCATATTTTGTTTGCACCAATATTAAAATACAACTGTAGTCATGATTTGTAAGTTGTCTGACTAGTTACTCCACACAACGTAGCATAAATATCCTATCCACTTTGTTTCACGTTACATAGTATATCATGTGCTTGGGATAATTCAGACAGAATATCCGTCACATTTGCGAAATTGTGAAATAAGATTGGCCATTGTAAGGCAAGTGCGCCAAAAGAGGGTCAGCATGCATTCACTGCTGCAAACGGTGCAAGGACCTTTGGCAGTGGAACAGCTTTGTGGCTGAGACCAAATTTGAAATTTTTCCCAGTAAAAAAAGTGGGAGCATTGGTCGCTAAATCCATTTGCTGTTGTGTATTCTAGCAGTGGCCTCCCCCAAACTGGATGGCAAGCTGAAGTCCTTGGAAAAATTAAAAGTGGGTACGTTTATTCATACGAAAAATAAGCATGTTGTTCCTAATGATTCTGTACAGTTTTCAGGTTGCACATAACGTCAACATATAAATAAAACATATTGATGTTCATATTACAGGTGACATTAGACATAATATTCTTTGGGTCTGATTGGCCAACTACTACATCACAAACATGACCTGTTCACCTTAATACGAGCACCCTTGGCTATAATGAACTTGTAATAAGGCAGACAGGATATCCATCATATTTTGGTGCAGTAACACAATCATCAAGATATAACCCAGGTCTGTGTTCAAAAATGTATCTGTAACTTTGCAGCTGGGATATGTATGACATTACTGACCGAGTATGTCCTCAAAAACATTTGCCACTTGCCCTTTCATTAAGTGGCTCATGGATCTCACACATTTGTAGTGCATATAAAAAAGTTTGACATGCTAATATCTACATTAACATGATGTGTTTCCACTAGTATGCTATTAATATTATTCTGTGATATGGATAGTATCCCTTGGCTGTTATGTAGCCTGTATTGTGTAATGGACATCCAGGTCCTAGGTAGGAGTATGAAGAGACTACTGTTCCAAAGATGGCCTAAACCTTTAAAAACACGCACGCACACACATGCACGCACACACAAACACACACCCTTTAGTTTGGGCATAGGTCCATAAACAGTGCAAGTCTGATAACATATATGTACAAATGAGAAGGCTGAGCATGGCCTATGGGTATACACCATGTACTGAAAATTGCTTTCAACAATATGTCAAAGTATAAAGATACCAAGATATGCCTGATTTTTATTTTGGATGATGGGTTACTCCTTCAAAAACATGGAAGAACAGACATTGATCATTTCCTAGTATATTAAAGTCTACCTTGGTCAAAATGTGTGTCACTTTTTTGACATTGCCCCTTCTATCAAACTGTACAAATGTGACAGATTTTCAGATCGGCAATCTGTCACAAAAGTGACAGATATCTTATCCACCTTATTAGCAGTGGTATATAAAATAACAAACTTGCAACAAGACAGGCAGAATATCCATGACATTTGAGATGATAAAATGTAACATTTTAGGTCCTCTTTAATGTGCATACCATTTTTATATTGACTGTTATGTAACTGATGTATATATATGTCAAGTGAGGGAGACACTTTCCACACTTTGAGTAACCAGCACAAGTGCCACTGGAAGTTGGAAAGTGGATCTACCAACACCTAGGGATCCAGCTGCAATGAACGCAATTGGGCTGGCCAGGAATTTACTAGTACATGTGAATCTGAAGCCTCTGACTTAGGCCAGCCCCTTGTGGTGGTGATGGCTAAAAAATCACAGACCACAACATCTGTTCCTGTGATCACCAGCTCCACTGCCACCAGCACCATCCTTACTCCAGGCCCCTCAGTACAAAGCTAGCACATTTGCCCAAATCACCTTTACTTTGCCCTCATCCCGCCAGCTCTGGGCAGCATTGGTGTCAGAGGCAGTATTAGGAGTTCCCATGAACCTCTCTGTGGGGAAAGCAGCATTGTTGCATGATGGTTATTGACACTGTGGATGGCATGCACTCTGCCCTGCCTGCCTTACAGAGAAGTCCTGTCTCTTCTAGTTCTTCTACTGACACCAGTGCTTGCAGCACCCTTGCCTCAAATCCTCCTTTTGCCCCCATTCCAACCCCTGACACCGTTCCACAACCTGCCTGCAATCAAATCCATGACCCCATTCTACCACCTGCTCCCATTCAAAGTCATGACCCATTACAAAGCCTGCTCCAATTTCTTCTGAGGACCCAAACCCCCTCTTCCCTCCTCTACTTCAACTGTTCCGAAAACAACCTACAACCCAAAACACTCCCATACCTCCTGGCACTGCTCCCCTAAATTCTGAAAAACCCTACCCCATTTTCAAAAAGTAGGAATCTGCACATCCATCTGCTCCACGAGGAAGACGAGCTCCATGAGGATGACAGTACTGCTATGATTTGAAGGCTAAACACAGACTGTGATAGGACACTATTCCTTCTTCTCCAATGCCACTTTCATTCAAATTATTTTTTTTAAATGACTTTCATAACCCCAGAGGAAAAAGATTTATTTTTTCTCTTTTGATTTTTATAAAAATGTTAAATCAACCTTTTGTGTCTGTTGTTTACTTGTAGATATATTTAGCTCTGTTAAATTTTATAATGTTGGCCATTTGCGATTGGGTATTCCAATATGTTGCTTATGTTATCCATTAATTTCCATTTACAGGTTTTGTGATTTTCTATGTGTTGCATTGTGTGAGAGGTAGGTCATTCCCTTTAACCAGTGTTTTTAAGGAAGCATTGTTGTGAAGGCTTAGCGTGGGTGGCATTCTTAGTGGGAATATGTGTGACTACATTTAACTTTGATATCTTGGCGATTAAATGTGTGCATAACTTCAAATATTAAGATTCACATATAGTCTATGCCATACATTATGTATGCCTACAGAATATATAGTGTGAGATGTGGCCAGACAGCGATTAAGCATAAATTGGTTTGCTGTACATTAAGTTACTTTTAGTTTTCAATTGGTAGTTAACATCGTGCATTTAACAAAGTTGTACCAACCTCGTATTTCATAGTGCATTGCGCTGGATAGCAGGAAAAGATTATAGAGTAGGTGTTGTGGTTGGTGTGTGCATGGTTTGGCTATTTATGTTATTTTTCCTCAAACACAAGTGTGGAAGATGAACCTTCATGTTTCTGTCAACAGAATTATACTCTAAGCATGGTGGCTGGAGTAGTGGTTTTCCGACACTCCCTCTGTTCTGTTTAGGGTCTTCTTCCATCCACAGAGTAATCAAATGCAGTGGAGTCATTGGATGGTGTTTTGAAATATCTTTTTTATTAGCATTTTGTTTGTTTCATATCATACATTGTATTATCCAGTAAACATTCAAAGGGAATCATTCACTGTTGCTGTAGTTATAAATAGAGTGAGTTGTGACAGTGTGTAAATGAACAATATCATTTCATATCCTAATTTCCCAATCCCACTCTATAGCAATCTATTCCCGGGTTAGATAATTACTGATATGTTAACCTTGAGTTCTTGGTTAAAGATTGTCTGTGGTGTAGGGCATGTAGTGTTCTTGGATCATTCTCTCTGTCAAAAGACATTCCCTTACTATATTCCATAGCTAAAGAAAAAGGGGGGGGAACCCAACTATGACAATTGTCTGATGCTTCCCTGGGGTCCATCTTGTATTTGTCTCTCTTAATTCCCTTCTAACATGTGTGTCTGTATTTATTCCATGGGAGGAGAGGAGGATGAGGGGGCCGGGGGTGAGGGAGGGCCTCCCAGGGTATGTCAGCCCATGTTGCGGCCCATGAATCTGTCTAATCAATCTTTAACCCTTTTCTCATATGTTCTGCTGTACTCTGTTGGCTCAACTACGTTGCGGGGGGGGGCAAGGGAGATCTCTCCTCTTCTGTGGTTACAGGACCCTCTTCATTCTCCACTATGTCTTCGGACCCACTCAATTACCAGGCTCGCAGTATTTCAGCCCAGGGATCTGCAAGGGCCTTTCGTCTTTTTGTTATTTTGTCCTCCCTGGTCAGTACGTAGTCCTCTGCTCTATCCTAGGTTGAGACCTCCGTTTCCTAGGCCAAAACCCTAGGGCCTCCCGCTGCTCACCATCTACACGCTATTTGTCTCATGGTCAATATCTGTGCCAGGTCTATGAACCTGTGGCCGATTTTCTGGGCTTTGGGTCTAGGGAAGAGCCCCAGCAAGCACACATCAGGATTGCACCTCAGCTCTCGTGCCAACACTCCCTTGAGGGTCTCGATTACCTTTCCCCAGTACTGGGGTTTATTCGAGATATTGAGAAAGTAATTTCTTACACAGAATATGGAGGATGATAGAGAAAAGCTAGCAGCTGAACTATTCCAACAGAGCAAGACATCTGGCTCCATGGGGAGGAAGGATGTGCCTGACAGGAGCATAAAGGAAACATTTTTGAAATTAGAGAAGAAACTGAAAAAGTTAGAATTATCGAAATGGTGGAATGGGATGACTTTAAAGAACTATTTAGATCAAAAAAGGATGCCAAGAGGACTCAGAATATTAATCTTCCCCACTTTCGATGATTTAGATGATGATCATCTTAAAGAATGGGAAGAAAATTTGTACTCCTCATCATTTACAATGATGAACATTTTGATAAAGAATGCTGACAGGAAGGTTGAAAAACTAAAGAGTCAGATTGCGGATCTGGAGAAAGAAATATCAGATATGAATCTGAAAGAATTAACTGACAAGAACTATAGTATTTTAAAGGATGTTATCAACAGACATCAGCTACAGATAAAAGACAAAAAATTAAGCAAAATACGCAGAGATGAGAGGGACTATAATCAGGGAAGGGTTTTCACTTTCGCAAAGGGGTTTGATGATATTCCTAAACCAAGCCCAAAAGGGGGTCCCAGTACTCAAGGTGAATTAAGTTCAGTAATCTACAGTAGTTCTAGTATTTCATCAGTGGATGAACCGACTACATCAGGAATGGGTGGAGGAATACCAGTTAAGAGCACGTTTTTTTCCAAAGAAATTTCCAGAATCAAAAGAGGTCGGAAGAAAATTTCTGCAGAACAAGAAGGGGGCGGAAACATAGGAAATACCAGGATGGGAACTCAAAGTCAGAACAGAAACAGGAATTAGATCATGATGGAAGATTAGTTGAGAAGTTAGGATCAGAGGAATCAGAAGTAATACATTTATCTGATAGAGAGTTAAATGATTATGAACTTTCGGATTTGAAAAAAGGATTATCTTTTTGTCCAAATAATGAATGTAATTATATGGATTTAGAGATTGATTTGTTTAAATTCTCCAGGAAATTGAAATTGAAAAGATTTTTTTTCTCTATGGTAGAAAAACCATTGAATTTATCAACTGCCATTAAAGGATCGGATATGACCATTGCAGAATTGTATAACGTTCATTTATTAATGTCCTTGACAGAAGGAGAGAGGTTTGGAATCGAAGATATTGCAGCAATGTTGGATGTTCCCACAGATTATGGTTGTACAAGTGGGTTAAGCGTTAAATCTAAATTTATACTCCAGGGGGCTCAATTTGCAGCTATTGATATTTTCGTTAAGAAAACCCTAGAAGAATTTCATAGACTGGAAGATGCAGGTGTTAAAGGGCGAGGGAGGAAAGACAACATTACTAGGGAAGAGAGAAAAGCATTGGAGAGTTTGAAGCTAGACAATAAGATAATTATTCAAGAAGCTGACAAGGGTGGAAATATTGTCATAATGAACAGATCTGATTATATTCAGGAAATATACAAACAGTTGAATGATCCTAATTGTTATGTTCGGGTGAGAGGGAATCCGATGGGTGAAGTGATCAGGTTAATCTCAGGGAAACTATTTACATGGAAGGAGGAAGGTTTAATGGATGATGCTGCATATAAATATCTGAACGTGACCAATCGCACCTTCCCTTTCATCTACACTTTACCTAAAATCCATAAATCCAAAACAGAACCTCCGGGTAGACCTATAGTGTCTAGTATCGGAAGTGTTACAGAGCATTTGTCTGAATTTGTAGACAGTTTTCTAAAACCTTTGGTGGTAAACTTACCATCATATATACGAGATACCATGGATGTCTTAAATAAATTACAGGATTTTAAATGGGAAGTTGTCATCGGACTCTATACCTGCATTGATAATGATAAAGGTGAACAAGCCTTAAATCACTTTTTGAGAAGCCGTAGTGCAAGTTTACGTGCCCATTCAGAGATGCTGGTTCAAATGAGTTCTTTGATTTTGAATAATAATTTCTTTCTTTTTGAAGACCAATGGTTGCGACAAGTGAAAGGTACAGCGATGGGCTCGAGGTTTGCTCCCTCTTACGCCAACCTCTTTATGGGGTGGTTTGAGAGGGAGCAAGCCTGGGGCCAAAGGGCTGCTAAATGGATGGATCTCATATTTTTTTGGGTCCGATTCATAGATGATGTTTTAATGATATGGAGGGGCAGTTCGACTGAATTAATTGAATATTTTGACTTTCTAAATCATAATGATTTTAATGTGAAGTTTACAATTAAATACAGTACGAAGAGAATAGCATTTCTAGATGTTGAATTATTTGTAGATAAGGATTTGATCAAAAGCATATTATTCAGAAAAACTACGGCAACTAACTCTATATTGCGTGCGGACAGTTTTCACCCTAAATCGGTGATCAGAGGGATCCCTTTTGGGAAAATGATTAGACTAAGAAGAAACTGCAGCACTGAACAGGATTTTGTAAAGGAATTAGACAATCTACAAAGTAGATTATTGGATAGAGGATATAAAAAGACTGATTTGTTGAAAGCCAAGGAAAGAGTTATGGGAGTACAGAGGAGTACTACTCTCGTGCGGAAGGATAGAAGACAATCTAAGGAAAGATTAGCATTTGTGACTACACATTGCACTCAGAAAAATGACACATATAAAGCCCTAAAGAAAAACTGGGGCTTATTAAAAGGTGTGCCAGGACTAGTAAACCTAATAGGTGAGAAGCCAGGAGTAATTTACAGGAAACGTTCAACTTTAAAAAATATAATTACAAGGAACTATATATCACCATGTGTATCTGAGAGCTCGAATTGACTACCTCAGCAACCCAAAGGTTTTTATATGTGTGGAACTTGCAATATTTGTGATTTGGGAATCAATAAAATTAAAGATTTTATGTACAATACACAGAAACAGTATGTTATAAAAGAATTTATTAATAGCAATAGCACAGGAGTAGTTTATGTAATTATCTGCACCTGCAAGAAGATTTATATTGGCAGCACGAAAAGAACTTTGAAATTAAGAATTTAGGAACATAGACGTGCAATTTTAAATCGGGACACCAGATCACCTTTGTTTGTACACATTAAAGAATGTCATAATTCCCAACAGGATTTCAGGTTTCACGGTATACACAGAATTTTGCCCAGCAACAGAGGTGGGGATTGGGAATTGCGAATTAGGCAGGAAGAGGCTAAATGGATTAGCAAATGTAGAGCAGTTTCATTGGGTTTAAACAGTGATTCAGAGCTTCATTATTTTTTAGTTTGAAAATATATTTTCCAAAATACACTTTTCCTGGCTTAAAACAAAGTGAGTTAATATCGCTGTGGTTGATGTTTGTGCAGACTGTTAGGACGAGGTCATAACAAGGATGTCTGACAAGTATACTTTTCACTAAATAGTGGTTGAATTTGATGATCAAAATGGTATGGGAATAAGCCATTTCTGCAATATTGCTGTTGGACTCGCTCGGGCAATAGGTATGTTGAGTTATACAATAAACAGGATTAATGTAGTCTAATAGGAGGATTAGTAGAAATAGGTAGGATGAGATTTTGTGATAAGGGAATGGTGCGGGTTGATAGCGCCAACATGGAAAATTAAGATGTAGCATTATATTCACAGGACAGTTAAGTGGTAATAAGTGTCCGGTAGAGTTGGTAGTTATTAGAATTTAATTGGAACTATGTAATTATTTGGATACGATGTGTTTGGAGGATGGATAGCGGTATTGATATGGGGTGCTAAATATTGGTTTCAATAAAAGAAGAAAAAATAAGAACCGTTCTCTACAAGCGGTTGTTGGTTCTGATTGGCGACTTCGTAGATTCTTTCAATACCTTACTGATATTAAATGGTGTTGGGAGTGGTGAAAGAATATAGAACAGTTCTTATTTGGGGTTAACATATTGGTGTAGCACTCTCTAATTGGGAATTTTTAGTAGGTAATATTCGACACAGAGAATAGAATTGGGATAAAGGAAGTAATTTCCATCCGATCGGATATAGGTGCGTATTGTTATTTTTGGGTTTTTGAAATGCCAATATTACTTTGTTATTGAAGTGACAGATTATGAAGATAAAGCGCTGGCAGGACAACACCGCGTTAAAGAAGGTGATCGAAAACGGAGCCCTTGTGATATAGTCAGCATTTGATAGATGAAGTCTGATTGGTTAAGGCTGTGTAACTCATACTTCCGGTTGGGGAGTTGGTGATTGACGACACTCTGCTCTAGTTGGTATTACGAATAAGGCGGACGGGAGGGGGAACACCGTACCTTAATAGGAGGATAGAAAAGGAGAATTTTTGATGGGGTTACGGTGGCATTTTAAATAGTAGACGTACCGGCGGGTCTCTTTTTTCAAACGGCAATTAAGCAGATGAATCTGGTGAGACTGTGGACCTGATGGGAAACAGTGCTATTAATAAGAAGTTACTTATCTAGAGATTCGTTTAATGATTCTACATCGAAAGTGAGGTAATTGAGATTCTTTTATTTGATTCTACATTTAAAAAAGTGAGGGAATTGAGCTGGACGTATATGTAGGCTATAATTAAATTGGATTGGATGGAACGGATGAAAATGAGAAGATGGAGTGTGAGCAGGCCAACACTGTGTTAAAGAAGGTGAACGGAAACGAAGCTCTTGTGATTTAGTCTGTGGTCGACAGATGAAGTCTGTTTTGTTAAGACTTTGTGACTCCAAATTCCGGTTGGGGAGTTGGGGATTGACGATACTCCGTAAGAGTTGGCATTACCAATAGGCGGATGGGAAGGGAAACACCGTAGTCAAATAGGCGGATAGAAAAGGAGCACTTCTGATTGGGTCACGGTTCCATTGTAAACAGTGGACATATTAGCGGGTCTTTTTTAAATGGCAATTAAGCAGACGAATCAGGTGAGATTGCGGACCTGATGGGAAACAGCATAACTAACAAGAAGGCTAGAAACGCTGCGTTGTGATTGGCTGCACCGCCTTTTAAAATAAGAAGATTTGGGCGTGTGACTATCCGAAGCGGGAGTATCAGACCGACCACGGCGGGATGAAATGCGGGGAATTCGGACCGTTTGAATAACCACAGGTACTTAGTTAGAGATCCTTGTAATTATCTTTTTTGAAAATGTGGGAATTAATCTATATGTGAATGTAGGTCATATTCAAAATAGGGTACTAGAACGTTCTTCTCCTTCTTTTTTGTATCTATGCAGAAATAGGATTTACTAGCTGAACCTCGCAGCCCAGGATTTTATGTGAAAAGATGTGTGTTGGATTCTCACGTTAATACAATTTGGAAAAGGTGAGAGCAGTTGGTTTCTGGGACATGTGATAACAGGAACTTTTTGGCCCTGACTTCAGTACTTTTGTATGGGACAGAATACATTTGGATAAGTGGGGTAACAGAGACAACTAAAGAATAGTGTCTTTTGGGAATGATTATTTGGATATCACTTTTATATTTCAGATGCATTAGAATGGAATATAAGGCAATTGAGGACTTGGGAGAAGATTGATGTGATACACAAAAACGTGGTTTTTGGAGAGAACACAGGAGGTGGGTGTGATGTGGGATCAAGGGCAATTTAAGATGGTATTAAAAAGGAAGTGTCAATAATGGAACAAACAATAAGGGGAGACATAAATCCTTTTTTTTTTAAAAACTGTTTCAGTGGGGTAATTATGATTAGCCATATGAGTGTAGAAAAATTATCGGATCTGCACAGGAATAATCTGTTTATCTATTCTTCATGAACTTAACAGTGTTTTGATATGCAGTTTCAGGAAATATATTCAAAAAATAAATTGTAGATTGATATTGACGCAATGTAAATGTATAAATAAGGATGCTCTGTATAGGCACATCCTTACCAAACTGGGAGTTTGTAAAATTGGCAGGAAATTGTATAGAGGGATATTTGGTGTGAAAATATTTATAGATAAAGGATCAGATTATGATTTGGTGTTTTTTCTTACTTCACAGCCCTGATGATGTCCCAGGAGGGGACGAAACGCGTTGGCTGTAGAGATCATTGGATGTAGAGATCATTGATTGGAACTGGAAGAGGAATGATTATTATTTTGAACTAACTGAGTTAATGGATTGTGATTGGATTGAATAATACAATTAATTGACGATTGATGGATGAAAAAGACATTTGTATGGAATCAATTCGGAAAAGGAATACTCTTCATATTGGAAAGAACTATATATGAAAACTTAGACTAAAGATTCTTCATGTTTAATTTGAAAATTTGTATTAGGATATTGTTTTGAACTGTGGTGCTCCTTTTATGTGTGAAGACCTTTCCCCAGTACCCCGGTATTTCTGGGCAGCTCCACATCATATGTGTGAAATTAGCATGTAGTTCCCCACACCTAGGGCATTTGCCGTCAGCCGTTCCGTAAATAACATTTAGTCTGGGTGGTGTGAGGTATGTCATGTGGAGGACATTACATTGTATCAAATTAAAATTGGAATTCCTGGATACTTTCCTGATGCTTTCATGGGTTTTTACCCACTTTGAATCAGTCAGGGGTCTACCAATCAGCTTCCCCCACTTCTCTTGCAAGAAGATTCAACTTGTACATTATCGGCTTGTACAGCCATTTAACTAGGTGCCTGGCAGTTCCCAGCATAACCATTGCCTCAAGCACTGGTTGTATATCAGGTTCATGTGTGTCCCTTCCACATAGTGCTGTCATCGCTTCCTTAACGAAATGATAATTCAAGAACTACCCCGGGCTCAGTTCATGGTATTCTAGGAATTCCGAGAGGGGCAGTACCTCTCCATCCTGGTCGCAATTCCGCACTGCAGTCACCCCAGTGTCCTCCCATTGTTTCAGTTGACCATGTGTGAGGGGGTTCATGTCACCCCCTCGAGGAAGGCCTATCAAGGGCAGGTCAGGGTCATATAGAGGGAGCTTCAGTCCTCTTACTTGGCACCTATTCCAGCATTTCAGGGCCATCTCCGGTAACACTCCCATGGGTTCTATCTTATGTTTGGGTTGCAACATTTTGAGCAAGAGTGTCTCACGGGAAGGTTTGCTGGGTAGTGCCAATGTCTTTAGTCCCAGACCTCCCAACCATTGAGTCAGCCATTGCAGCTGTGCTGCCATGTAATACGCTTCAAAGTCTGGTACTCCCGGACCCGCCATAATAAATGGTTGTCGCAACACCATAGGAGATACCCTATGTCTCCCGCCATCCCAAATCAGCTCTGTCAGTTAGGCGTCCATTTCTTTGAACCATGTCTTGGACACCCAAACCGGGAAGTTCACAAAGTAATGTCGTAGTCTTGGTAATATGACCATTTTAGAGAGTGGTATTCTGGCCATGACTGGAGCTTGAGAGTCCGCCAAAAGACCACACTTGTCTTTAGGCACAAACAGCCTTTCCCAGATTCCCCTCCAAGACATCTCACTGATTGTGGTAAATCTGAATACCTAGGTATTTAAAGGTATATGGCAACCAAGCCAGCCCCTTCTGTATCCCTAGTGGCCTAACCGGGAAAATCTGGGTCTTGAGCCTATTGACCCCAAGTCCTGACAGTCTGGAGAACTCCTCCAAAATCTGAGATGCCCTCTGTAGTCCCCGTTCTCCATCCATGTATAACAGGATGTCGTCTGCATACAATGAGATCATGTGTATGGATCCGTCTAGAATAATTCAGTGTGTCTCTCCTTCATGTCGAAATCGCTCTGCCAATGGTTCCATGGTGAAGAGTAAGGGCGACAACGGGCATCCCTGCTGTGTCCCTCTATATATGGGGTAAGATGAGTATACCACCCCTCCTGTGCATACCCTCACCGTAGGTTTTGAGTATAGCAGGCGCACCCAATGCAGCCATCCATCTCCCAGTCCCATGATTCTCATAGCTTGGAGCAAGAAATCCCATCTCAAAGAATCAAAGGCTTCTCCAAGTCTACTGCCATGACCACCACAACCGGGTTACCACACTAGATCTCTGTGGAATAGCACCTAGGACAATTTGCTCAGATTGCTAGTCAGGATAAACTCATTTTGGTCAGTGTGGACTAGTTGTCGCATGTATGGCGTGAGTCTGGTAGCCAAAACCTTGCTCAAGATCTTGAAATCCATATTCCGCATGGACAGCATTCTGAAGTCCACCGTAGTCGGCGACTCAGCTTTGGTTTTTGGCAAGGGGACTAGTAGAGCCTCTTTGGTGGATGTCGGAAGCATGCCCCCCCCTAGTGGCACTGCATACATTTTTCCTAGGTGCAGGGCTAGTATGTCAGAGTAAGCGCTATAAAATTCTGCTGGGAGGCCATCTGGCCCCGGTGTCTTCCCTCTGTCTATGTCTTTGATCGCTGCCCTAATCTCTTGTGCAGTAATCTCCATTTCAAGGTCTATCCTCACTGTCCAGTCTACTTACATTAACCCTGGTCCCTTTAAGTATGTTACCATATCGGCCTCTCGTCCCTCCCTTGGGCTTCCATATAGTTCCTTATAATAACACTGGTACGTGTTGTTAATCACTTTAGGTGAGAAAAGTGTATGCTCCTCCATTGCTATCAGCTTGAGGATCGGGGACCCCCTCATTTCAGGATGAATTATCCATGCAAACATTCTTCTGGCCTTCCCCCCTTCTACATGTTGTTTTTCGTGGTATGTTAGTGAATCTAATAGCCTTAGCCTCTCCCAAGTTTTGCTATATTCACTTTTATTTCTGGCAGTTTTTTCCTGTCTCCCATATCATTCCCAACGGCCCTGTCTAGCTGCTGAACTTGTGTCTCAAGGGTGTGCAGGTCCTTGTTCATTTCTTGCCTGGCTCCCACAGTCTGTCCCATACATTATCCCCTAATTACCACCTTAAAAGTGTCCCATTCTATCAGGGGGGTGCTATCGGAACCCTGGTTCTTCTAAAATAGTTTAAAATAGCAATAGACAATTTCTGCCTGAAGCAGTCATCTTCAAGAATGCTGGGGTCCAATCTCCATAGCCGGACCGCTGCTTTCTCCAGGGTTGGGGCAAATCCAAAAACAGGGGACTGTGGTCCGACAGGGAACGTCCCAAATATTCTGATCCCGCCAGATTGGGGCCTAATTGTTTGGAACAGAGGAATATATCCAATCCAGTATGTAGGTTATAGAGTAACAAATAATATGAGTATTCTTGTTGTTCGTTCTGCAGGTGCCATATGTCCAACAGTTCCCATCTGGTCATCCAATCCCGTCTGCCTATAGCCATCCCTTCTACTGCCGTGCCCCTTAGGGGTGGTCTGGATCTATCTGTGGCCGGTCTACAACGTGATTAAAGTTTCCACCCAAAATTAGATCCCCTGCTGCTATCTCAGGTAAAGGTCCTGAGATGTTATGGAGGAATTGCACCTGGTCTTGGTTCGGGCCGTATATGCTCCCTAATGTTAATTCCCTCTCATTCATCCTCCCTTTTATAAGCACTAAGCGGCCTTCCCTATCTATAATTGTGTGTGGTTCCTGGATCGACCCATATAAGAGCCCCCCATGCATACGCAGAATAAGTTGTCGCAAACACCTGACCTCGCCACCTGCGCCTAAGTCTGGCCGCTTCTTCTGTCATGAGGTGTGTCTCCTGGAACATCACCACCTGTGCACCCCTGTGTTTAACATAGCTAAGGATATTGTAACGTTTTGTGGGAGAACCCATGCCTCTAATGTTCCAGAACATCTTAAATTCTACAGCTCTAGCTATGTGACCAGCCATAAACTATATTCCCACTCCCCTCACCCGTATATAGGACCCCAGAGCAGCAATCAACATACCCAAAAACCCCAAACCCCAAACCCAAGAGTGGACCAGCAATGGCCAGCTGCCCAAACTTATTAACACACATTGATACAATTAGACCGCCACTTTAACTCCCCTGGCATGGCACTCTAGTGTGGTGTTGGAGGGAATAAAATCAAGCACAAATAAAGAGAAGCCCTGGGAGGGGTTGTTACCATCCCGGCTCCTCAGTTTGCGGGGAGGGGGAGCCGACCATTGCTAGCCCCTGGGGAACTGGTTGAACCAAGTCTCTATTCAGTGCTTCATGCAGCCAGAGGTCGCTCTGCATAATTCCTCTTATGTAATGTCATCAACCGTTTGTGATGTTACTTTCGGTAGCTCCGAGTCAGTCCCAGAGTAGTCATCCGATTTTGAGGAGCAGGCCAAGTGATTTGAGACCGAGTCCATTATTTTCTCCGAGCTTGGGGAAGACATCATCGACACTACAGCTTGCACAGCAGCCCTCCTATCCTTCTGTGTTTGTGATACCAAGGGTTTTGGGATGGTATTCAGTTTCTTGGGGCATCGTTGCCTGGGCCTTGCTGTTCGTTTCGTCCCTCAGGGACTTTGTTGTGGTTTTGGTAGGTGTGCACCTGTTTTGTACGCATCGAGCCAAGTCCATGTTTCTTCGGGTGTGAGGCAGAAATGCATTGTACCATGCAGTATGATTCAAAGTTTCTCCGGCAAAATCAGGGAGTATTGCAGTCCGGCCTATCGAAGGGCCTTCTTTGCTTCAATGAAGGAGGATCTTTGTGCCTGCATTTTTGCCGTGAAATCAGGGAACAGAAGTACCTTGCTGTTATCCAGGGTATAGGGCCCTTTGGCCCTATACCTAGGGCCTGTTGCAGTATCGTAGGCCTGTACCTATAATGCAGGTATTTTGCTACCACTGATCTAGGTGGTCTTCCTGGGGCAGGTGGCTATCCTGGGACTCGGTGGGCTCTTTCCAGAGCGAAGAACTTAGAAATACAGTCGGGGCACATTTTCACATAACCATTGTTCTAGAAACATTATCATGTCCGTACCTTCCCTCCCCTCAGGAATACCTACTATTCTAATGCTATTTCTCCTATTTCTGCCCTCTGCATCTTCCGCCCTGCGTTTCAATTCAATCACTCTGTAGATAAGGTCATCCAGGCGCGCTGCTCCCTGTTTATATTCCGGTACAAGTTTCTTCACTGTGGGTTCCACCGTCTTGACCTTATCAGCCAGTTTCCTGTGTTTATCTTGCATAGTCCCAAGCTCTCAGAAACAGCCTTAATATTTTGTTGTAGGGCTGTCTTGGTATCCTCTATGGCAGCAAGTTTTTTATCCAAGTATAAGTGTAGTGCAGAGTCGGCACTTGTCGGGTCTCCACTTTTGCTGGAGAGGGATCTGGTGTGGCTGGTTGGAGTGCCCCTGCCCTTCCCTTCTGCTTTGGCATGGTGTCTGGATTGGGGTGGGAGGCTCGGCCAGTATCTTCCCGAACCTCCTGTACCTCCTCTCTTTCCCTGTTTAGTAGGCCCCAGGATCCTATGTTGTCCATTTTAATGTGTCTCAGCTCTCCATCGTGTGTCCCGTTCCCTTCGGCCTCGTCTCCGCACTGGAAACTCAACGATCGACCCTTAGAGCCTGGTCATGCTTTACTCACTGCCTGTAGGGTCGTATGTCATCTCCCGTTCCCGTGTGGGTCTGGGCCTTTTCCCAGGTAGGCCCCACTGTGGCCTAGTAGGCTATATGGCGCAGTTCTCCAGGTGCTGCCTTTCCTCTCAGATGCAGTACTTTAGCGGTCTCGGGGACTGCCTGTAATTCTGCCAATGGGCCTAACCAGACGTGGGGTTCACCTGTCCTGGTCGTCTGCCCATCTGGTTTGCATCTAAAGTCGTCTTCCCGGGTCACCATTGCCCAGTTACCCCTGTCGCACTTGAGGGTGATAATAGCTGCCATATTTTCCATGGGCACTCTCTTCGTTCAATACCTGTGTGGCAGCCATATAATCTGCTGAGTTTGTCCCCTGGAAAATGAGGGGGGAGGGGAGAGAAGGAGGCTCCAGCAATCCCCCAAGGTACAGTACTGTGCCGCAGGGTTCAATGCTCGGATCCCCTGTTGTAGCCGGTTCCAGAGCTAGGCCTCAGTTTGGGTGTCCGGTCTTCTTGTCGCATCAATTGTGCCAATGCTCCACCTGCCCCCTGTTTCCTTTTGTGCACTCTGTCCATTTCGCAGCCCTCGCCCACAGGGAGGGCGCCTCCCCTCAGGCCTCAGGACCCGGCCCACTCCTCTCACCACCTGTTGCTAGCAGCCGCAAGGTCTGCAAGGCTCTCCCTCCCAATCAAGAACACTGCAGTCCACTGTCCCAGTGGTCCCAGGTGCTTTTCGCAGGCCTCTTACTTTATTTTCTGCTCACAGGGCCCGCAGTGCCATCAAGACACTCCCTCGTTGCCCACTCGTGGGCAAAGGAGAAAGATCATCTGGGGAGACGCAGACCCAATCTCCAGCTGTGCCGGCCCCGAAGGCTCCACTCTGTCTGCCGCTGTGTCCTGTTACTTCCTCCAGACTCTTCAATCTTGCACCCTTATCCGTGACGCCACTTTCACGGGCCCCTGCCTTGTCGGTTTCTGTCCTCAAGACCCGATCACCTACGCAGCGGCAAGTCCTCCGGTGCACCGCAGCTTTAGTTTCTCCAGTGCCAGTTCCAGAAGCTCTGTCCCGGCAGCCGCTTTCACTTTTGCGCTCTCCAAGTCCCTGGGCCCACTGGCCTCTCCGGAGATGCCCTCGCACCACACAATCCCCTTTGGTTTGGAATTTTCAGCTTTATGCCTGCCGAACTAGATACGGGGCTTTAGGGAAATAAAATATGCCCCTCAGGTCTGGCAACCCCACTCTATAGTCCCAACATTTACAGGATTTTTATCGGGCTGGGACGGAGCTCCTCTCCGCATCCGCCATGCACTTGTTCCCAGCCACGTCCCTCGAGGTGGTGGATGGTTGACAGCCATACTCTAAATTTGACAGCTGGACTGCCATGGTGGTGGGTGGTAAACAGACAGTTTTTGATGGCCCGCCTACATCCCCCAAACTCGAAATCAGGCCCAAAATCCAGTGCTTGAGGGAAAACAAACCCTGTCGCTCTTCAAGATTAAGTATGAACTATGTTAAAGAAAGAACATGTATCAGAAAAAGTAAAACATTTCATATATACATGTTGTTTTGTTTTGTAATTCTGTGACTTATTATGAACTAACATGATATCCTTTACATTTGACTGTTTTAGTAGCAATCACATTCTTTTCTTTTTCTGGAGCTCATTCTCTGACATACATGGTATATTCAGGAATGAAACATTAATGGCTTGCAATAAGAGACATTATATGTTTCCAGTAGGGATACTTAATTAACATTTAAACAAAGTCTGGTCCCCTATTTGCTTTAACATTCCCAAGTTGGCTACACCAGCTCAAAGCCTCCAAGTCTCTTCCCACCCATTTAATAGATAAGGATGTTTGTACTTTACTTGCACTTTACACTGAGGTATCAGGTAAATCCACATCCTGGTCTTGGCATTCTGGAGGTTAGGTGAATGCATACCACACAAGTTTAAAATAAAGGGTGAGGTCACTGAGTTTCCCTGATTATCTTATAGTGCACTGAGAGGTGAATTGAGTACATGCCCTTAACTTTGACACTGAAAGATGAAGTAAGTGCCTACCACTGCCGGTTCCATTGAAATATGCTGAGATAATACCGTTCATCTGTTTGGAAGCCTGACTGTGCAAGGGAACTGTCGTGTTCCCGACCCCACAGACCACACGAGACACGCCAGAGCTTGCAGGTATTCTTTATTCTTATCGTCGTCTCACCACTGGGCCCCTGACCTCTCGCCCTGAGGTCCTGCCCTGGAATGCCCCTTTCCTCCCCTTGCCCCCTCCCCTCACCGGAACTGGTGTCCAGTGTCCTCTGGCCTCTGCCCTTGTGTCCTGGGGTCCTAGTGCCCTTGTCTGGGCATGACATCTCCCCCCTAGTTGCAAACAAAACTTTTTTTTTTGTATAGAGAGAGAGAGAGAGAGAGAGAGAGAGAGAGAGAGAGAGAGAGAGAGAGAGAGAGAGAGAGAGAGGGAGAGAGTGTCTCACGGACCTCTGTCTCTTCACATTTCTTCAATTAGTCTTTTTGTTTTCTTGCATTCTCTTCTCGGTCGTTGTGTTCTGTCGTCCGCCTGATCTCTTTCCTCATGTGTCTCTCCCTTCAGCTCTTGTATTGGCAGCTCCTCTTCTTTTGATTTCAATTCTCTGAAGTGCGAGCTGTTGCGAGTGATGTGGTACGGCCCGGCTGAAGCCGTTATCATTGGCCCTTTGACTCCTGTCACTGTCAGTGGGTCCCTTGAGAAAACACTGTCTGACTTTCGCATTTGTCTCTGCCGTACTACCACAGTGTCTCCTTCTTCTATCTTTGTGCTTGCCGCATGTCTTCTCCGATCGGCATATGCCTTCATCCTTTCTTTCGCTTCGGTGTCTCTCGTTGCTATGTCATGTCGCTCTATGCTTTCCTTTTCTTTCACTTGTGGCAGCCTCGTCCTGCTTGATCGCCCCAACACCAGTTCTGCGGGGCACCTTCCTGTGGAGCTGTGCGGGGTGTTTCGATAATCCCTTAGGACCTGGCACAGAGCTTGTCCTATTGAGATCTGCGTCAACTTTGCTCTTTGTACTGCTTTTTTTATTGTTCCCATGAATCGTTCTGCCATCCCATTGGCTTGTGGCCATAGGGGAGTTATTCGTCGATGATTGATCCCGAGGTATTCCATGAACCTTTTGAATTCTTCGCCTGAAAATGGGGGCCCATTGTCCGTCTTCAGTGTCTGTGGTGAGCCCCATGCTGCGAAGATGTCGTCCAGGACTGGCAGTGTTGCATTTGCTGATGTCGAAGCTACCTGCCTCACTATTGGGAATCTGGAGAATTCGTCTATTATTACCAGCAAGTAATTTCCTGTCTCCAGAGGTCCATAGAAGTCAGCTGCCAGTTCTGTCCACACTGCCTTTGGTAGTTTGGACATTTGCAGTGGCTCCGGCTTTGATGGGGGCCCTGTTACTTGGCAGATATGGCAGTGCACCACGGTCTCTTCCACCATGTTGTCCAGTCCCGGGAACCACACTTTTTCTCGTAGCATTTTTTTTGTTGCTACAATCCCTCGATGTGACTCATGTGCTAGTTCTACTGTCCTTCTCCTCAAAGTTTGCGGAATTACAATTCGGGTGCCTCTCATCATTATTCCATTTTCGCTTTCGGAGAGTTCTTCACTGATCTTTTTGAATGCAAGCAGTTCTTCTTTTCTCACTCCTTCTTCCCAGTTGTTGTTGTTGTTGACGTGCCTCCACCTTTGCTGTTTCGTCACTTTCATTATTGCTTGCATGGTGGGGTCTTTCCTTGTCTCCTGTTCCAGTTCTTCCATTGATATCGTTGCTGGTGTGTTGAGTTTGAGTGCAAAGTTTAGGTATTCCTCCGCCATCGTTGTCGCTTGAGATGCTTGTGGCAGGGGGTGCCTTGACACATAATCCGCAGGATTGTGTTCTTTCCCCGGTTTGTGTATTATTTTGAAATTGTAGTCCATTAGCCGTATCCCCCACCTCTCTATCCTGGGCGGTATTTTTGCATTTGGATTTCCGTATATTGTTATCAGCGCTTGGTGATCTGTTATTATTGTGAACGGTTTTCCGTAAATGAACATGTGGTAGTGTTCACATGCCCATACTACCGCCAGGCTCTCTTTTTCTGGCTGGGAGTATCCTTTTTCGACATCCGATAGGCTTTTGCTTCCATATGCTACTACATGTCTTGGGGAGTCTTTTCCTGGTTGGTGTTGCGCCAGTATTGCCCCTAACCCCACTGGGCTGGCATCTACTGTCAGTTCAGTGCATAGCCTCGGATCGAAGTATGCTAAGTGGTCTACTGCTGTTACGGCGCTTCTGATCTCCTCAAACGCTTTGCTGCACTTTTCAGTCCATGCGAAACTTTGGCCTTGTTTTGTTAGTTCCCTCAGTGGTGCACTTACTGTGGCGAAGTCTTGAATGTACCTTGCACAGTAGCTGGCCAGGCCAAGAAATGACCTCACTTCTGCCACGTCTCTTGGTTGTTGTGCTCTTTCCAGCGTTTTTACCTTGTTGCGATCTGGTCGCATTCCCTTCTTGGAGAAGATGTGGCCAAAGAATACTAGTTCGTCTCGCTCCAACTCACATTTCTCTTTGTTTAGTGTCAGCCCCGCCTGCTCTAGGTGAGAGCACACCTCTCTTAGCGCTTTGTCGTGCTCCTCGTTTGATTTTCCAAACACCAGGATGTCGTCGCTGTAGTTTAGGCTGTTCTTTACCGGCCTTATTACTTGTCGTATTGTCTCTTGAAATATCTCTGCAGCCGACGATACGCCAAAGCTCAGACGTTTGTATCTGAACAGGCCTAGGTGTGTGGAAAACGTCGTGATGTATCGAGACTGAGGATCTAGTTCTAGCTGGTGGTATCCTTTGCACAGGTCTAGTTTAGAGAATCGCCTCATGCCTGTTAGACAGCTGATCATGTCATCAAGGTGTGGTCCGGGATGTCTCTCGCGTTCAATTGCTTTGTTTGGTATCCTCATGTCGACACAGATTCTTATTTTCGACGTATCTTTCTTTGGTACGGCCACAATCGGAGACACCCATGGTGTTGGTCCTTCTGCTCGTTCTATGATGTCTTGCTTTAGTAATGCATCCAATTCCTCTTCTACCTGTGGCTGCAGGTGTATTGGTACCCTCCGATGATGTTGCGCTATCGGCCTTACTGTCTCATCAATGTGTAGTGTTATTTGCCGCCCCTTTAGCTTCCCTAGGCCTTGCAGTAGTTTGGGGTATTCATTCAGGATGCTTCCTTTGTCTGCTATATTGTAGGTCATTTCAAAAAGACCCATCATCTGAGCCGTGATGTTGCTCAAAAGGCATGGCGCTGGGATGTCGCCCTTTAATACATGAATTTCTTCCTTCATCTTTTGGTCTTTGTATGTCAGTTCTTCTGTGAATTTCCCCATGTTTGTTACTGGTGTTCGGGACCCCCAGGTGAAGACTTTGATTCGGGACGGCCTCAAGCTTGGCTTTATTTTCATTTTTTCGTATTCCGACGCACACATGATGTTACACGTCGCGCCACTGTCTAAAACGAACTTTGCTTTGTGTGACCCTACTCCTAATGTCACCGATTCTGTCTTTTTGATCTTGCTTTTGTCTACCAGACATATCCTTTCTCTGCTTTCACCCTCCTCATTTTGTTCTGTAGTGACATCCGACATGAGGTATAGTCGTCCCGTCGATCCCTCTTCTTTTTCTTCTTCTTCATCTGATCCTGTTGAGGAGCTCCTTGTTCCTGTGTCGACGTGTCGAACATGCCTGCTGGCTGGTACTCGTGGTCTTTCTGTTCTTCCTCTGTCGTTCCTGAATTGCATTCCTTGACACACACTGGCATAGTGATTTCTCCCATTGCATTTCCGACACGTCTGACCAAAAGCCGGACACGGTCCTCGATGTGGAAATTCAAGTCCGCACCTGTAGCACGTCCCTTCCGGTCGTTTCTTCACTGTCTGGCCATTTCTGTCCTTTTTCCATCTACTTGTGCTGTTGTTGTTTGTCATGCGGTGCACTTGGTCCACTGACCGTTCCTTTCCTCGTTCCATTTCCTTCGCTTGTGCTGTCGCTCTTGCTTCTGCTCTTGCTAGAGACAGGATGTTTTCTAAAGACGTTGGTTCTTTTAGAATTCTTGCGCGAAATTCCGTGTCACGGCAGCCCTCTATGATGCGCAGTCTGATTGCTTGTTCGTTATCGAATTTGTCGAACTCGCAGTGCGTTACTAGCTTTCGCAGTCTCGTTGCGAAGTCATCCAGCGTTTCATCTTGTTGTTGGAAAGCAATCGTGAAAGTGTATCGCTCAAAATCAACATTTCTCTGCGGGTCAAATTTGTTTGTCAGGCACGCCTTTAGTTTGTCGTAGGTGGTAGTCTCCTCTTTTGGCAGTGTCACTAGTAGGTCTTCAACCTCATCCCCTGCTAAGTTTAGGAATAGGCCTAGTTGCTTCGCTGCTGTCACATCAGTCGCTTCCATGTATCTTTCAAAACGCCTGATCCACTTCTCCCACCGTATTCCTGCTTGTGGCTCTGATGGGTTAAATGGTAGTGGTCTCCGATATTGCGCATTTTGTCTTTCTGCCATCCTTTTCTTTTTATTGCTGCCTCTTTATTTGCCTTTGCCAACCCTTGTTTTCTATTACGGGTATTTTTTTTTTTTTGTCCTTGCCAATGCTTGTTTGGTCCTTCTTTCCTTTTGTTTGTCTTTGTCAGTGCTTCTTTTCTATTTCTGGTGTTTCTCTGTTTGTCCTTGCCAATGCTTGTTTCTCACTTATGGTGCTTCTTTATTTGCCTTTGTCAGTGCTTCTTTACTTTTTTTTGTTTGCCGTTGCCAATGCTTGTTTGCCGTTGTCAATGCTTGTTTCCCTCCTTTTGCTGTTCTATTAGGTATCTCTTTATCATTGCCTGACTTCAAAATGGCCGCCGCGCTGTTCTCTCTTCCTATTGGTCGTTTTTGCCTGACCTCAAAATGGCCGCCGGTGGTCACGTGATGCTTTTCGACCAATCGGGGCGCTGCCTGACTTCAAAATGGCCGCCCACTGCTTCTAAATACTTAATGTCCTTCTTTCCTGCCTGACCCTGCCCTCTTCTCGCGATATCTCGCGCTTGAAACAACGCGCGTTCACTCGGCTTCCACTCTCCTTACCGGGTGATGCAGGGCAGTCTTCTTGCACTCTGTTACGGTCGGGGTGGGCTCCCGCGCCGTGTTTTCTTCAGTTGCTGCACACACGAGCCAGGGTGGGCTCCTGGTCTCGATTATGATGTCTTTTGACACGGTGAATCGCTGCACTTCGATCTTCTGCTGGGCACTGGATCACGCACCTTCGTCGCCAGTTGTCGTGTTCCCGACCCCACAGACCACACGAGACACGCCAGAGCTTGCAGGTATTCTTTATTCTTATCGTCGTCTCACCACTGGGCCCCTGACCTCTCGCCCTGAGGTCCTGCCCTGGAATGCCCCTTTCCTCCCCTTGCCCCCTCCCCTCACCGGAACTGGTGTCCAGTGTCCTCTGGCCTCTGCCCTTGTGTCCTGGGGTCCTAGTGCCCTTGTCTGGGCATGACATCAACTGGCATAGACAGGCTCTAAAAGTAGCACCTTTCCTCCGCAGGGGTTGGCCTCTGGGGTGAACTGCGGACTGGTGAGTCTTTTGGAATTAGTGGCACTCTCCAGGTCGATTTCTTTTTTGGACACCGGGGCACTTGCAGCTACCATGCTGGTTCCAGGCTTCCTGCTTTGGCAGTGCCTAGTTTTTCCTGTTGAGGGTAATGACAGAAGCACCAGTCACCCAACATGCTGCCAGGTCAGCTCAGGTTTTTTTCAAACAGAGTTTTATTGGGTTTTCACAACACTGTTAGTAAATAAGTCATATTCTAACATTGTATACCATTGTAATTCTATCAAACAATCATCCAAACCACAATGTCCCTCTCCGAACTATCCTCCCACTCCTCGCGTCGTGAGGCATCCATATCACATCTGTAACAGCAGGACAGATCCAGCCAACAAAACGTGTCTTATCAAAAAAACCCATCTTACAGCTTGAGGCCTAGAGCTCTGTTTCCTCGTATAAGCAATGGTAAGCAATGCCTCTCATTTAGTTCTGATCTTGATCCTATGCTATCGGACTTCCTGTAGATATCACTGGAGATGGTGGTTCTGGGTCCTTCTTACAATCCACCAATGTCTCTCAGGCCTTGGCCACTTTCAGGGAGCCACTGCACCTCCTTGCCTCCTGGAGCAACACTTCACTCTCATACTCTGCCCACCGCTGGAGCTCCCTATGTTAAGATATCACCCTAGTTCCCCTGGCAACTTTCCAGCTCCTTTTAATTTTCCTCTTTGCTAATATTAGGGCCAGATCTTGAAACCTTCTTGTTATCTTAGTTTTAGCAGTATGTGGGAACCAGCTCAACAAGCAGTGCACCGGGGAACAGAGAACCTCCACTGTGGTGTGGACATTGGTGTTGCCAGGTAGGTTGCTCCCCCCGCTGCAGCTTCACCTGCATTCCTGCTGTCACCACCAAAGTCGAGGCCCTCTTCCACCCTCAGGCTACCACCTGCGCCTCATCCCTGGTGGCCAGTGGTGGCCTTAGGTTTGTATGTTTCTCTGAGTGCCGTTTGTTGCCCCATTGCCGTTTTCTTCTGCTCTGTGTGCCCTTTTGTTCCTTCTGTGCCCCGCTGCCCATTTCTGCCTTCTGTTCCCCGTGCTCTTGTGTGCCCTTTTGCTTCTTCTGTGCCCCGTTGCACGTTTTTGCCTTCTGTACCCCATGCCCCCTGTTGTGCCTGCTCGCCCCCTCGCCGCTACTGCCGCTGCATCCCCTGTGGCCCCGCCCCCCTCCGTGCCCATTCGCTGCCCCCTGCCATGGCGCCTCCCGCCTCCCAGCTGCTCCTCCCTCCCACCTCCCCTTAAATGGCGCTCGCGCAGCGGACGTGTGCAGCGGGCGCGCCTAAGGCAAGTCTGTCTGCGCCTGTCCGTGCCTGGACCACGCCCAGCGCCACAACCCCTGGCCCCTGCACCAGCCATGAAGACCACCTCCGATACGACACCAGCACCCTCATGGCTCTCAACCCAGGACGGACCCTCACATGCTGCAGGGCCGCCCCGAAGCGCACACATGGTCCCTTCGCCTACCGGAACTGCACCTTCTCCTGCATCGAAGACACTGAGACACACGCCACGACAGAACACAACCAGCTCCGATGCATCCTGATCAACACCCGCTCTGCACGCAAACACGCCGTCGAGCTCTGGGACCTACTCGACACCGCATCACCAAAGTCACCTTCCTGACCGAGACCTGGATGAACGTAGCCTCCTCTCCAGACATTGCCATAGCCATCCCCGACGGATACAAGATCGCCCGCAGAGACCGCACCAACGGAGTCGGAGGAGGAATCGCCATCGTCCACCAGAACACCATCAGGGTCTCAGCAAACACCAACGACACTCTCAGCACCACCGAACACATGCACTTCCAGATCCACACGGACCCCAAGAACACCCTAAGAGGCACCCTCGTCTACAGACCACCAGGACCCCGACCACAATTCTGTAACGCCATCGCCGACTTCATCAGCACGCACGCACTGACCTCCACCGACTACATCCTCCTCGGAGACCTGAACTACCATCTGGAGAACAACAACAACAGCAACTCCTCCACCCTGATAGACAACCTCACCAACCTCGGACTGGAACAGCTCGTCACGACGCCGATCCACATCGCCGGACACACGCTCGACGCCATCTTCTCCTCAAGCCCCCACGTCTCCTTAAGCCACGTCTCCGAACCCACCTGGACCGACCACCACTGCATCCACTTCACCTTCCGGAAACCCGTCGCACATCCCCGCACCCTACAGATCCCCTGTCACTGCAGGGGCAAAATCACTGAAGTACAACTACAGACAAACCTCGCACTCAACCCACCGACCAACCCCTCCAACCCCGACGATGGTGCGCGCACCCTCAGATGATGGATGGACGACTACACCCACACCTTAGACCCGCTGAAAAAACAAACCCTCAGAGACACCATCAAGAGAGCCAACTGGTTCACCCCAGAACTCCTAGCGTCAAAGCGCACCTGCCGGAAGTTGGAGAACATATGGCACAGTGAGAAGTCGCCGGGCAGCCGCGCAGCCCACAAAGACGCCATCCGCAACCACCACCACCTCATCAGGACCGCCAATAGGACCTCCTTCAAAGACCACCTCGACAACAACGCTCACAACAGCAAGGAGCTCTTCAACATCATGAAGGAACTCTCCAACCCCAGCTCCAATGCCAATGACATCCCGCCGTCGAAAGCCCTGTGCGACCCCCTCGCCAGCTTCTTCCACCGCAAGATCGCCAACATCCACGACAGCTTCAACCCCCAGATGACCCAAACAGGCCCCACCATGCCGGACCCACCACACCCCACCGACCACGACCCCCTGACAACCTGGGCCAACGTGAGCATCGAGGATACAATCAAGACCATGGGCACAATCCACTCCGGCTCACCGTCTGACCCTTTTCCACACCACATCTTCAACAAAGCCGGGAGCTCCATCGCACCCCACCTGCACATCATCATCAATCTCTCCTTCGAGACCGCGACCTTCCCTGAGAGCTGGAAACACGCCGAGATCAACGCCCTACGGAAGAAACCCAAGGCGGACCCGAGCAAACTCAAAAACGTCCAGCCCATCTCCCTGCTTCCGTTCCCAGCTAAGGTCATCGAGAAGATAGTCAACATCCAGCTCACCCGCTACCTCGAAGACAACAGAATCCTGGACCCCTCCCAGTCAGGATTCCGCAGCAACCACAGCACCGAGACCGCCCTCATCGCTGCCACAGACGACATCAGGATCCTACTGAACAATGGCGAGACGGCGGCCCTCATCCTTCTGGACCTCTCCGCCGCCTTCGACACCGTCTGCCACCGCACACTACGCACATGACTCCACGACGCAGGGATCCGAGACAAGACCCTGGACTGGACCTCCTCCTTCCTCTCCGGCAGAACCCAGAGAGTCTGCCTCCCCCCGTTCTGATCCGAAACCTCCGAGATCATCTGCGGCATCCGGCAGGGATCCTCCCTCAGCCCGACGCTGTTCAACGTCTACATGGCGCCTCTCGCACGCATCGCTCAACATAATCTCCTACGCCGACGACACTCAACTGATCCTCTCCCTCACCAAGGACCCCCTCACTGCCAAATCTAACCTTCACCAGGGAATGAAGGCCGACGCCGACTGGATGGAGGATAGCCGCCTTAAGCTGAACACAGACAAGACAGAGATCCTCGGGCCCAACCCCTCAGCATGGGATGACTCCTGGTGGCCTGCATCGCTGGGGACACCCCCCGCACCTACCAACCACGCACGCAACCTGGGAGTCATCCTCGACTCGAAACTCACCATGGCCAAACAAGTTAACGCTGTCTCCTCCACCTGCTTCAACACCCTCCGTATGCTCTGCAAGATCTACAGATGGATCCCGACAGGCACACAGTCCCTAGTCAACAGAAGACTCGACTACGGAAATGCCCTCTACGCCGGGGCCCCGACCAAGCTCATCAACAGACTGCAAAGAATCCAGAATGCCTCTGCACGCCTGATCCTCGACATCCCGCGCCACGACCACATCACCCCCACCTGAGGAACCTGCATTGGCTCCCCGTCGACAAAAGAATCTCCTTCAAGCTCCTGATCCACGCACACAAGGCACTCCACAAGACCTGCCCAGCCTATCTCAACAGTCGACTCTCCTTCTCCGTACCCAACAGGAAACTCCGCTCCGCAGACCTCTCCCTGGCTACTGTCCCACGCATCCGTAGAACAACAGCCGGAGGCAGATCCATCTCCCACCACGCTGCCAAGACCTGGAACACCCTCCCCCTCAACCTACGACAAACCGAAGACCTACTAAGCTTCCGGAGACGACTCAAGACTTGGCTGTTCGACCAGTAGCAACAGCACCCCCCCACTCCCCAGGCTCAGCGCCTTGAAACCCTTGTGGGTAAGTAGTGCGCTTTACAAATTATTTGATTGATTGATTGATTGACATGACCTCTTTCCAGCTGTCAGTTAGTGATGGGCAGGACAACAGCATATGCAAAATCTCTGCAACCACTACTCCAAATCTCAGACACATGGCCCCAATAGTGTGAAAAAATCTTTTCACCCTGCCTGGGTTAATATACACCCTATGTAGGACATAAAAGTTTATAAACCTAAATCGTGCATTTCTAGACACCTTGGAGGGTTGTTCCATTATCTTCTCCCAATCGCCCTCTGTAATTGGTCCAAGTCCTCCTCCTACCCTTCCCATAGTCCATTCACAGGTGTCACTGATCACTCTGTATAGGCAGGAGACTGCCTTGAAGGTGCCACAACTCGTGACTACAAATTGGCAACCCCTCTTAGTAGGTGGCTTCAGGGCAGCTCAGGTTGAGATGCTCTTGTACATTCTTAGTTGCAACTACTCAAATGCAGTTAAGAGGGGCCCATGAACCCCTCCTGAGCACGTGTCCCTCCTTGATCTCTCTCTTAGGTTCTTCAGCTTCCTCTGGGTGCTTCTCACACTCTGAATACACTTGGCTTCTCCGTACTTGACAAGCTCTTCTCCTATAGGGACATTCATACTCCTTCCCTCTCTCATCAGGAAGGCATGCTTCTAGGTTTCGAAAAACGACAGAATGTGCAGTTCCTAACAAGGAGGGGGGGGAGGAAGGAAGCAGGTCTCTTATTGAATTCCCTCACACACCCAGCAAGGTGTCATGCTTCATCATTGGGCTGTGCTCTTCGTCGGGCCATGCCCGGCAGGCTCCCGCGAAGGGGCGCTTTGCCGGAGATCTTTTAAGAGACAGGCATTAGGTGCATGAGGGTGAGTGGTTGATGTAGTGAATGAGTGTGAGTGGTGATTTAAAATATGTATAGCACTGCCCTATTAATTTGATTCATGGGGTAATTAAAATGTGTGAGCCCTGTATGGAGAAACAATGATCCACAGGGTCTAGTATATGTGCATGGTTTCTTGCCTGCTGCCCCTAGCGGGTCACTCGGCAATTCTTCTGGACCAATGTCTACAGGAGTAAGTGCTCAAGAACTCTAACACTACTACAAAGCCGGTGCGGGAAACTTTCATTATCACCAGGGTTGTTAATAGAAGGTCCGGGGGGTGGGGGTGGACACCTGGATTGTAGAGACCTCTAAGAGAATAAAATAAAATCACAACTTTTATGAAATATTTCATCTCGCATGAGTCTGGGGACAGTTGTATCTTCCAATAGTGCAGTGGTATTCATGCGAGGTCAATAGTTACCCTAGGCGAAGGTAACCGTGGGCATACTTGTAGTAGGTGAGGATTAAAACCATGGAAGACTCAGAGAACGTGACATCACGTGTGACAAGGACCAATCTCTACAGCATGGTTTGCTGTATAGTCACGTGATTAAGTGATACAAACATGCACAATGGTGTGAGTGCCCTATGAACGCGTTTGGAGGTTAAATGATATTACGATAAAACCACAGGTAACGATCTTTAATGTGCTGCAGTGTATAACCACTACAACATGGTATGACCTGTGCTGGTAAATTCAGATGAGCAAAATGGCAACTTACCCCCACAGGTGGGGTCGTAGGTAGACGGGGTTGCCTTGTGAGCACTGCGTTACTCACTCTGAAAAACAAACAACCACCCATAATCACAAGTTCAGCGGGAAGCCGCTAACGTACAGTCTTACCAGTAGCGGACTTCGTGGACTGTCGAGGTATGTGGTACTCACATGGAGGGGGGCGCGCAACTAGGTTTCTTCAGGCAGATCCTCCACTCTTCCAGCAGAAAGTTATGGCTTCAGGTGATGTCTCTTCAGTTCTAGGAGACAGACTGTCAGCCAGAAGCCACCCCTGGTAGGAACAGCTCTTCGAGTACTCTATAGAACACTCCATTGCTTGGTCAAGAAGGACATGAGACTGAAACAAAGCGGTGTGGTTCAAATCCTACTTTTATACACATTTCCCAGGAGAAGTGGATCCACTGTCTAAAACCTTAGAGCACAGTTTGGGGTCATACTCTTTCAAATGTCCACAGGCTGCTATCCAGGCTCATCCTATGCGTGCAGTCAATTATCTCACAACAGGTAGCACTGGGGCTCTCTCCAAGCAGGAGCATCCTTAAAATTCCAATGTCAAGTGTGAGGTTACTGCACCTGGCTGACATCAGTCATTCAGAAGCAGTAAAAAGGGACATGCAAAAGAGTGGAGTAGCATACTTTTGGCTCCATCCTTTTACGTTCGGTTAAGCCATATATATATATTACTTTTGGCCTTATGTACTCGTGTGATGCAATATTACTGATGAGATATGGTGCACTGAAGGCATAGAAGATGCATTTACTGTGTGTTTCTGACATATATGTTTGTGCATATTAACGTTTTGGCCTTTTCAGAGACATCTGGATTGCTGATATCAATCTTCTATAGGTATAGATTGTAATGGGTGACTAAAATGCATTTAAAGTAGTGCATATGCCAGGGATCAGTGACAATGAATCATATATGTGTTCAATGCTTTCTTTATAAATTGTCAACAGTTGTTGTTTCTTGTTAATAATGCATGTAGAATTTATTGGATTATGGGTAGTATTTATTTAAAGAAATCTGTTAAATTAGTCTGATTGTGGGCCTCAAGCTTACAGTCGAGACATTTAATACTAATGGCAAATTATTTTTCTGTACGTTTTTCTCCATTGCAGGTGCAGACCAAAGGCATTTATTAACTAGTAAAAAGCACATTGCATTTCAGAGATATGGAGGTGAGGAAGAACTGGAAAGATCAAATAATCTTTCCATTCCATTAGTCTTTATTCGATTTGACAAAATCATAAAAGACACAAACATAAATCAAAACATTGCATATAAAAACACATTAAAATTGTTAAGTTCATCAATAAATAAGTTAAAAAATTGATTCTAAAAAAGCATTAAACTAATCGAGCTAACAGCAAATTTAACAATATATAATTAATAAACCCCCATCGACTACAGCATTGTAAAAACGTTTTACAGAGTTTCACACTAGGCAACAGCGATGTGGGTTGCATGAGGAGGAATTATCTGTGGTTTGCTAGAGGCTTTCGCCCTTAGATTCCATGCCCATCCCAAACATTTTGCTAATGGGATAGAAATGGTTGGAGAAGTGCTGGTGCATAGAATTCTTAAAGCAATGGCACTGCTCGTGGTACCCAGGTTCCTACACAATGGTGACAACCACACTCGCCTAGGAACAGCTAGTGCTGGACAGACGAACTGTAGATGAGCGATAGATTCTACATGTACCCCACAAGCAGGACAGATCTCTTCATTTGCACTAGACCATCTGCCTGTAAGAGACTTAATTGGAAGAGAACCTGCTCGCAGCTGAAAATACAGCTTCCTGTCTCTAGGCTTTGTGATCAGGTCCCAGTAAGGTTCAAAGGCGGGTGTGAACTTCGCCTCTAAATAACGACCAGCCATCCCGTTAGGATTAACACAACTCCACACCTGGTGGTTAACCCGCTCCCAATAAATAGCTTTCATAACTTTCTTTGGGGGAAACTGCGCAGTTGTAGGGTCACTCCATAGCCCCGCCATGCCCATGACTGTTAAGGTCTGGCGGAGCTGCCTCAGCCATTCAATTTTATGAAAGACATCTAGATCTATGACATCAATAATCCCTTTGGCGTACAAAGAGAGCTCGGGAGTAGTCCAGAGCTTTCGCCAGTATAAAATCGGGCGTAATCTGGCGATGTCTGCAACGGCATTCCTGCCAAGCTCATACCTTACAGGGACCATAGGTGAACTCTGCGGGAGGCTTGTTACTCTTCGGAGAAAAGAATTTTCTGCTGTTGTTAGGGGAACCAGCCGACTAAACCCCCATAATTCTGCCCCGTACAAAGCTGAACCCAGGGCCTTTGCCTCGTAAACTTGGAGTACAGGTTTAACGGGCTTGGTAAAAGACTTTTTGTGTTCTCTTATCAAGGTTCCTGAGATTTGCCTAAGCTTCAGGGCAGCGACCTCAATGTGCTTATCCCACTTGCTGGTACTAGTTATGTGTATACCCAAGTAAACAAAGTTGGAGACCATTTCTACTTGTTGCCCATCCAGGAAAAACTTACTCACTCTACGATTTGGATGCGGATTGAAGGCCATAAGTTTAGTCTTGGCCACGTTTACCTCCAAACCATGGCCAAGACAAAATTCCTCAAAGACTTTTAATGCTCTCTGCAAGCCATCTGGAGTTTTTGATACGATTAGCGTATCATCCGCAAACATTAATATCGGAGTAGTAACTCCAGCAAGTTTTGGGGCATCAATAGTGGCGTTGAGCATAGCTTGGGCAATCCCATTAATATATAAGGAAAAAAGGGTTGGAGCCATGGTGCAGCCTTGCCGCACACCCCGCTCGACCGGAAACTCTGGGGTGACTTCACCTGCTCCTCCCCACTGAATCCTAGCAAAATTAGACTCATTGAGCCTCTTTATCATTGTCAAGATTTCTACCGGGAGTCCTAATTTATTGAGGACAACCCATAGCCGATGACGAGGGACAAGGTCAAAGGCAGCTCGCAGATCCACAAATGCTACATAGAGACTGCCTTTCCCCAGAGTAACCACTTTCCAGTGGAGTTACACAAATCTAAAGACCTGATCCAATGTGCTGGTTGACTTACGAAAACCAGCTTGAAGGGGGGAGAGAATCATATTATCATCAGCCCACGCTAACACCTGGTTCAATAACATCCTCCCAATGACCTTCTGAATTGTGTCAATTAAACTGATTGGTCTGTAATTCCCAGGGAGGGTTCTGTCACCCTTTTTAAACACGGGAATTATAACAGCCCCCCCCAGGATTTAGGAACTGGAGCACCAACAGCAATTGCATTTGCCAAAAGGGTAATGTATTCGCTCCAGGGTTTTTTGTTACCAAGGAAAAGATCAGATGGAATCCCATCAAGACCTGGAGCTCGCCCAGCTGCTAAAGATCCCAGAGCCATTAGGGTGTCTTTAATGCAAAAAGGGCCACTAGAGAAGAAAACAAGAGATATTTCCCCTGTAGGGTTTGTCTGGGGGTCACATGCATATTGGGGCCTAAAGTAATTTACCCAGTCATCTTGTGAGACATGATTTGTTGGTCTATCTGGCAACCCTCCCCTGCCCCACTTGATGATGTTCCAAAATAATCGTGAGTCCCAGATCAAATAATTTAAATGAAAAACAAATGGGGTGATGCCGGTGGGTACTATCAGACGAAGGGATCAATCCAAGGACACATTGGAATGGGAAACTGGAATATGGGAGAAGCGTTCAAGGTGCCAAGTTCTTTCTTGGGAACTAGGAAAAGTACTATGATGTGTATTAGGTCATAATTCTTGAATGTTCCTTGTGCATTTTAATTAGTGAACCCATCTTGGGTTTAGCCAGATTCCCTTTAGACTTGGAGAGGTACTGACCTCTATCGTCATCTCTGATTGTGTGACTTCATGCTATTTATGACTTCTTACCTAAAGAACTTCTACAGAGGTTCTGATGCTGACACCTTTCTTGCTTCCTTGATTCAATAGTGTTTGCCCTATCTTTAGTTTAGTGTAGGGTTTAGTAGATTTTGTGATTCTTTCTCATGTATGGGGAGAAGAATCGAAACCATTCACCTAGTCATCAGATCCATTTCCTTATATTTTTGCATTGCTGCCACAAAAATTCTTATATGCTCCTTGCTGTCATGGATGAATATTGTACATCGCCTTGGTCTTCCTTTGGTAGTCCTATACTTTTATAAAATGCTCTTGAGATTGATTTATATTAGTCTGGCTTTGAGTTTGTAATAAACCATTTGACTTTAAAATATTGACTCAGGCTTTTATTGTGTGGTCCTAATGGTCACACTATAACTTAAACTCTACATTTGTTGCTAACCCCTTTTTCTCTCAAGCTACAATCAAGGTTTATGGACCAGAGTAAATTGGAAAAAATTACCCAGAGCATTCTCAAGGGCAGGCCTGGTATAGAAAGCTCCTGACCATTAATAATAGATCCTGGAGTCCCACTCTTCATTCCTACTTTCTACCAAATGACTGAGCTCAAGAATCACTCATCTCCAGCCCATTTCTCACAAAGTCTTCAAGTTTACTAATGTAGATGGGCACTCAAGGCAAGGGTGTACACATGTATACCATGCAGGGAACATTCCTGTATGAAGACCAACTCATTCTCTGCCATAACACGTAAACGGCTGGATACATTATGGATCTTTTGCATTATTTTCTCCTCTTTTCATTAAATTGGAAAACCATTTAATCTACTAGGGAGTGGATGACTAGTAGTGGCTGGAGCTGCCACCTTTGGAGCTGGGATCAAGGTTTGAGTCTCGGCATCGGTTCAACATCCTGTGATTCTGGGCAAATCCCTTAATCTCCCCGTGCCTATGGACAGTGCCTGTATAACCTAACGCGTGATTAACGGTGCTCTACAAATCTGAGTATTCATTTAAGTAGTTTATAAAGGTAGACCTTTCTCAATCCTCCTCACTTCAGAGTCTTGGTTTCCATATTCGAGCTACATTACGGCAGACAATACACTTCCACCGTCTGGAAAACCTATCCTTACTCTCTATCTTGTGCCATGCTAATTCAGTTGATCCAAAATCGATCCCACAGGCTTCGGTATTCAGACTCACGCCCACGCAGAGTCCTACTATCATACATGTATCACAGGTTTACTAAACATGCATTCTATATGCTCACTGAATGTCAGAGCAAGATGCTAGGTCTCACATAACAGCAGAACTGCTTTATTATAATGAATCCTGAACAGGGACAGTAATCTACTGTCCACTATGAGGGCACACTTGGTGCACACCTCAAGGTCACAGGACAGGGCCTAGACCTCACATTGACAGGGACAGGCCTAGGACTCTCAGGACACACTAGATTAGCATGATGCTAAGGTCAAAATTAAAGTCAGGAGACGAGTTTCACATTCAGTTAGGCATTCAGGGCAGGTGTGTACACGTGTGTACCAAGCAGGGAACATTCCAGTCAGAAGACCAACTCATTTACTGCCATACATGGAAATGCATTGGCAGCCGCTAGCAGGGAAAAGTAGTGAGGCAGCGCGGGGGGAAGGTTTAAACAACTTATCTGCCGCCTTGCCGCGCTCTTCAGCTCCCGAATCCCAATGCACACATACTCGCAGAGTCCCCTGTGCCAATCCAGACACTGCTCTCATGCTTGCTGATATTACGTGGTAGTCATGCTCCAGCAGGGACTGGGAGCTTGTGCTCCTGAGCCCTGCTGATATCTCCAAGAAACAGCCTGGAGATATCCAATTGCGCGTGTCGGTTTGGCCGGCTAAAAATGGCCGGCCAAACCGACAGGCACACTTGCAGTTCCCTGTGCACACCAATCCCCTGCTGATAATGACCCCACCTATCAAGACTCGACTGCGGCTCCTACAAGTAAAATAAAATGATTATAAAGCAGTTTCATTATTTGCTTTCTTATGATATTATTTTCCAAGTTTTGATCTGCTGGTCCCAGCAGTGCAGCGACGCTCCCCTGCCATAACGGAGTAGCTGCCCCTGTGAAACGGCTGGATTAATTAAGGCTCTTTTGCATTATTTTGTTTTCCCCTCATTTCATTCAAGTGACAACATGATTCTAGAAGCCATTTATGGACACTTTAGGACTTGGACCAAGCTGGCTAATCTGCCTAGAGGTTGTTGCGTGATTGTTTTCATATTTCACTCCTCACACGTCGGGTCTGTCTGCTGGACTCTAATCTCCTCTCTGGAATGTGTGCTGCTCTTTAGCTTCACTCTAGGTTCCCGCGTTCCTGCCTCGTTCATGTTCATAATCCGTCTAACCTTTGGGAGCTGTTCCCCTGACGCAGTCTCTCGAAGAGAGATGTGCTGCCAGTGATGCAAAACTAAACTGTTTGTATGATGATCAGAAAATGTAGCTGAAACAAAGCAACATTCCTCAGGATTGAATCTCAGAAATGTGCAAAGAATCTTATTTCTCATAGACATAATTCTAAATACAGTCAAGAGGAGCAATCACTTTACATGAACCGAAACTTGTGGAAAAGCTCCTACATAGTAAAGACTGTTGCAACCTATCTCGCCATAGGGTCTCATTTACAGAAATGTTATTGCAGACAAAAGTACACAGGGGCAGATTTACAAGCCCCTTGCGCCACTTTTGCGTCACTTTTAACATGGGAAAAGTGACGCAAAAGTGGCGCAAGGGGCTTGTAAATCTGCCCCACAATCTTTAGGAGGCAGTATGTTTTCTTTTTTCTACATCTTGCTTGTGCGTTTGAGTTTGTGTGTTTGTTTTCTTGTGGCTATGTAATTGGGTGAATGAAGGAATGAGTAACCAGTGGCTGCATGAATGCACGAGTGCAAGAATGAGAGACAAAGTGCATGCTTGATGGCGTGAGTGCTGAACCTAAAGAGGCACTTTATTTATAAGCCAGAGCAATTAGCAGTGCTAATGCCTGTATCTGAGTACAAAATTACTGTGCTATGATGGTAATTCACAGTGTCAGTAATGTTGTATTTCTACATCATACATAGCACATTTACTGAAGCACTGAAAACGTTCATAAAGGGGATTTATTTTGTGGTAACTAGGGGCCAGATGTAGTAGGACTGGGAATAGCAATTTCCAAATTGCGATTTTCACAATTAGTTAATAACTATTTCTAATGTATGAAAGTTTTATTTTTTAATTACCCACCCATTTAGAATGATAGCCATCACAGGGAGGCAAACTCCTGAGGTCAGAAGACAATAATGTCTGTGATTTCTTTTAAATAAAGCAATCTTTTTTTTTCATTCAGCCCGTTTTCCTTAAAGGAAAATGGGACGCATTTATTACAAATTTAAACGTTTAACTTACATGTTTAGGTCTCGCCTGACCCTGCGCTTGCGCTGGTCTGGCGAGACTTTAAGTAAGGTCTTCAAAAAATGCTACCGCCGGCCACAGCTTCCAGTGCATGTGCGTGGTCGCGCGCTTGAGCAGAGGCGCCATATGGCGTGATTACTGCTGCGCGCGCACCACTCGCGCACATGCACTGCAAGCTGTGGCCGGCGGTAGCATTTTTTCCCCGCTATCACTTTCACTTTGGCCCCGCGGTTAACTTCCTTGTTAAATGTGCAGCGGCAAATAGGATAATGCATTGTTTTGAATTCCCTCATATAACTCTCGTAAAGACGGCCCTACTCAGTGAGTTCATGCTTCCAACCTTTGTTTGACTCGGCAACGGAAGAATGCTGCGAATGACTTCACATTTGAAGTAAAAAAAATAAAGCCGGTATTTTATCAGGCGTTGGCAGTCACTTCACATAGTACCCAAAGCAATGCTTTTGCACACACCCAATAAATGTATAGGTTGGCAATGAAGCGAGTTGTATACATTATACGTCTAAGGACTGCAGGCAACACATTTACAAAAATGTGCAGTGTGCTGGTTCCACTCACTGGCCTTCTATGTCTCTCTTTTTATTGATGTCCTCTTTTCCTCGCCTTTCCCATTATTTTATTTCTTTCTCTACAATGCTCTCCCTTTTCCACTCCATCTATCACTCCCTTTGCTTTCATCTCTCTTTCTATCTCCTTCACTGTTTCCGTTCACTCTCTCTGCTTCCAATGTTTAGCTAGTTTAATGCATCTGTCTTACCTCTGTCTCTCTCTCCCTATTTCACCATTCTCTACTTCTCCCTCACACTTCCTCTATATTAGCCTCATCTCTCTACCTCATCTGCACCTCTTTTTCTCTACTTCTCATATCTTCCTATTTTTCATCCCACCGGCTCTACCTGCCTCGCTACTTTGTTTACCTGACCTGTCATTCTGTGCTTCCCCTTTCTATTTGTGCTATCTCATTATAACTCACCTCTCTTCCTATCTTATTTCTCTCTAGACCTTGCCCCGCGGGTTGGCACCTTTCTTACCAGCATACATTTAAAACTGCATGCCAGGCCTCTAAAAACAAGCATTGGCATAGCCAATAGGTCTCGCCTTTGGGACCTTATAAGTTTTTAGCCATGCAACAGTTGATGTTATTGCACCTAGGATATTGTGCTGCATAACTAAATACTTATAAGGTCCCAAAAGCAAGACCTATTGGCTATGCCAATGCTTGTTTAAGAGTAGGCACTGACCTGTAGGAACACTGCCTGCTCTCAAAAATATATTTGTTAACAATCTCAAAGGGGAAGGCGGTTCGGTTGCAAAATATTAATACATAACAGTGTGATTCGGTATTTAGAAGAGATGACCTCACCATGCCCCTTCGAAATAGCGACTCACAAGGCCGAATTGCAATTCTGTACATTTAAAGTTTGGTGTTTGTACATAAAAATGCATTTTTGTGAATCTGTAAATAGAGATGTTTGCAACCCCAACAATGCTTGTACATGGCCCTAGATTATTATATATATGTAGCAACTGCACATCTTTCTAAATCACCTTTTTGGTCTTATAGTCTCTGGAGAACTAGAGGTAAAATTAGCCTCTTCTTCTTATGAAACATTAGTTTGAAACATTCGGGCAAAAATTTGTCTAAGTGTTAACATAGTGAAAGTGTGTGTCCGCAAACTCTAAATGTGCGCTATTGCCTACTCAATATATATGAGGTTCCACTTCCTGAAAATTTAAACCAACAAAACCCCAAGAGTGTAGAGTGTGATGAAAAGAACATCCAGGATGGAACTCAGGTTACCTTGATCTATTTCCATAATGGTAACTATCAACCCAAGACGTATCTAAAAGAAAGGACAAGTCACACCAGTCTGCTTTTCAAAAGTCCTTCCCCCTTCAAAGATGACCGCTGTTCAACATCACTATGCATCTATACCTCTTGAGTGCAAATGTATGAGCAGTGTTTATGAGTCCAATACATCAGCCATGATTTCCTGCAGTTTGTTACTTTGAAAATTTGCTTTAGTAGGTAAGAAATGTGTAGTAGTGGGCAATGTGCGTTTGCGTCTGACTATAACTCTTCCCCATTGATTGACAGGGATGTGCCCAAGAACATTACAGAATCTGTATGCACACAGTACAAGCCTAAACACCGAATTCATTGGAATTAATCGTGCCAGTGAAAATACGAGTCAATGGGATGCGCCTCAGATTCCCTTTGAAAGTTCAGGTTTTGCATACATCTCAGGTTTGCATAAAACTTTCCAGAGAGTATGAGCTCAAGGAGTATGATAAAGGCCATCCTGATTGGTTGGTGCATAACCCTAACCTATAAGTGGCATTCTCCTACTCCATGCAGTGAACAGGAAAGAAAATGTGAAGAATATGATTCTACGCTCACAAAGTGTGAGGAGAGAGACTGTCTGCTCAGTTCAAAGGTAAGATATGCCCTTTCACCTCATTCCTAAATATACAACTGTGGTGAACAGCACTAGAGAAGTCCACCATGTATGGGCATAAATGCCCCCACTCCCACTAGACCGCAAGGATGGCCAACGAGCAAGGACAAGTAACGTTGGGACCTCGCTGCTCTGGGGGACTGAATGCATTCAGGTGAAGTCACCACACTAACCTGAGACTGTGTGGTCAAAAGCCATCCTAAGAATTTGAACAGAGTTGCCTAGTGAATTTAGGAGAACTGGGAGCAATCTACACCTGTGACTAATTTTCAAGCTAGCCTGGCTGACGAGGGCTGTTAGCCTGAAACCGGTCACAGGATGCTTGTTTCCTGTCCAGGGAAGACATGGCTTGGCAGTTCGGGCTGGACTGTTCCCATGAGGCACAGGGTCAAGACTGATTTGCATATAGCTGTGTCTGAACTGGGGTGGCGAAGTGAGCTAAAGAACAATGATGGATTCAACCCAGATCTGTACCAGGGGGTGAGTGTCTGAAAAGTTTCAGTGCTCCGTCCATCATCTCCTTGTGTTTACTTTGTTTGCCTTAAGTTGGCAGGGTATGCCCGGATGTGGGTCCCTTGCTCACTTTGCCACTGGATTCAAGCTAGCCAGGGTGATGAGGGCAGTTAGTCCGAAAGCGGTCCCAGGATGCTTGTATCCGGTCCAGGGAAGACATGGCTTGGCAGTTCGGTCTGGACTGTTCCCATGAGGCACAGGGTCAAGACTTAGTTGCATATAGCTGTGTCTGAACTGGGGTGGTGAAGTGAGCTAAAGAACAACGATGGATTCAACCCAAAGCTGTGACTGGGGGTGAGTGTCTGAAAAGTTTCAGCTCTCCGTCCATCATCTCCTTGTGTTTGCTTTAATCTTTGCCTATACCTTAGCATAACAGGGACATGTAATACTGGGGTCCCAACCTCAGCAGACTGTAAGATAGTAATGGTAACAGAGGAAGGGAGTAAATACTTCATGATTTCAATACAACGTATGAGTACCCAAAAATGTTTTCTTTTTTTGTAAAAAAAAAAAAAAGCACTGGGCTGAACATCATCTTATTGAGTCTGCTGTTTGATGGTTAAGTTCTGAGCTCTTGCCTCCACACTACCTCCCTTAGAAACTTATGACAGCCTGCTCTTGCTACCTTGGCCCAGTTGACAGAGCCCTAATTGGACAGGTCCCCCAAAAAAGGAATGGCAGGGCCCTGGGGGATGGAGTCCCCGGGGTAAAATCAGCCTGGGGAAGGGAGCCACACAGCCGCACTCCCCTTTGAAAAAAGAATGAAACAAAGGCCTAGCCCCGAGGGCTGGGGCCTTGGGAGGGGGGCACTGTGCCCCCCTTTTTATTTTAATGTATAAAATAAATAATGGCTCAGGCCCCGAGTGATGGGGTCCCCGGTCCCAAAAGGGTAAAGGAAAGGGGGGAGGGCACACAGCCCCCCATTGTAAAATAAAAAATAAAAAAGGAAGACAGCAACTCACTGGAGGCCTGTCACCTTTCTCCACTCCTCTGCAACTACATAGGGGCCAACTAGTGTACCTGTTAACTCCATTAAGTTTCACACAGTGGGATTGCTGAGAGGTGGTTGGAGGCCATGCCCCTTTTTACACCACTCAGCAAATGCGCCTCTTGGCACGCTGCTGGTGGGGTGATGCGGTCTGAGGACATCAGGACTAAAGTGGATTCATCCCCAAAGCCGCAGTGCGCCAGGAGGCGTGTTTGAAGAGTGGTGGAGAAAGGGGGGGAGGAGGCCTGTGACCACCTCTCAGCAATCCAGCTGTGTGGGTCTTGCATGACGTATTGTAAGGCTAGTTGGCCCCCAGGGACCCTCAAGTGTCAATGGGACTTCATCCCCCAACCAAGAGCATGCAAGGAGACTTGTTTGCAGAGTGGTGGAGAAAGGGGGCCTGGCTTGCGGCCACCTTTCAGCAATCCCACTATGTGGGGCTTACTGGAGGTAACAGGTAGGCTAGTTGGCCCATATGGACCCCAAGCGGCAAAGGGGACTTCATCCCCAACTAAGAGCATGCAAGGAAGCACATTTGCAGAGTGGTAGGCAAAGGGTGTGTGACCTGATATCAGAAATCAGAAATCCTGCTGTGTGGGACTTACTGGAGGTAAAAGGAGGGGTAGTTGTCCCACAAGGATGTCCTTGGGGCCAACTACCCCTCTTGTTACCTCCAGTAAGTCCCACACAGTGGGATTGCTAAGAGGTCTTCAGAGACCACGCTCCCTTTCTCCACCACTCTGAAAACGCGCCTCCTGGCACACTACTGTTTGGGGGATGAAGTCCATTTTACTCCAGAGGAATCTTCGGGGCAAAGAAGCCCACCTGGTAGTTCCTGTAAGTCCTATGCAGCAAAATTCCTGAGAGCTGATTTGGAGGCCCAGCACCTTTTCTCCACCACTCTGCAAACGTGACTGCTAGTTAAAAAACCTTAGAAATTCAATGAGAAAACAAAGGTTTCAGGGACGTTATAGTTAGGAATTAGCATTTAAAAAAACCTTTGAAATTTGCTGAACAAAACACTGGTTTCAGGGACATTATAGTTAAGAATTAGCATTTGAGATGTCATCAGTGATATCATCAGTGATGTCACTGACCATGTCATGAGTTAATGCAATATGTGACGTCATCAGCAGTGCAGTGCGGGGGTGCGAGTTATAGTTAACTATAATGGCTGAATTCCACAATATTAAAAATAATAATTTCATACAATCTAAAATCATTATGTCATACTGTGCACACACACACACACACACACACACTTAATATGTGCATATATATTTATTTTTGTAAACACACACACATATCTAAGTGTGTTTGGATGAATATATTTATATAGAATAGTATTAAATAATGAATGGAATGTATTTACTTTACATTATATTAAAGTTAGTGTTAGAAATTGGGTCTCTAGTTGACAGATGTATCAATCAACCAATCAAGTAGCACTTGTAGAGTGCCACTTGTCACCTGTGAGTGTATCCAGGTGCTGAGCTGCTGCTTCTACCTGAAGTCCATCAGCGTGGGAGATGTTCAGAGGTGGAGTGGGAGGGTGTTCCATGACTGGGGGGTGAGGTTGGGAGAAAGAGCGACCTCCCCTTTAGCTACAGCAAATATGTGGTGTCTGAGACAGGGCAAGGGAGGCAGAGAGCAGTTTTCTGGATGGTTGGTGGAAGTTCAGGCAGTGGTTCATGTATGCTGATCTTTGGTTGTGGTGGGTTTTTTAGGTGTGTGTTAGTAGTTTGAATTGGCACCATTCCTGGATGGGGAGCTAGTAGAGAACTCTCAGGTGCTGGGTGGTGTGGGCCCATTTTGGTAGGTTGAGTATCAGTATGGCCTCTGAGTTCTGTATTGTCCTGAGCCTTCTCATGAGTTCACTGGTGGTGCCTGCGTACAGTCCAGACAGCTAGAGATTAGGGCTTGCATGTCTGCAGAGGGTGTGTAAGTAGACTGAAGAGACCGTGTTGATCTGTCATTTCATGGTGAGTTTGCTGTCCAAGATGAGTTTCAGGCAGTTGTCCTTCATCCAGATATCAATGTTCTTCATGGAGTTGTGGAAGTTGGTTTTTGTTGTGTTGTGGTTAGGGGTGGGCGGAATTTGCGTAACCGCGTTACGCAAATCTCCGCGAAACGGTAAAAATCTCCGCGAACACGCAGAAATTCCGCGAGCACGCGGAATTGCTTGTTCGCGATGCTTTTTTCCTGTTTGCAATTGCTGTTTGCGTGCTCGAGGAGAAATATCTCGCGACGCGAACATGCATTTTGAGAACGCGAGCAAGCAAAAATTTCGCGAAATCGCGGAAAGCGGACTTTTGAGCAATTTCGCGTTCTCCGCGGAACGCGAAATTACGCAAATTCCGCAAATTCCGCAAATTCCGCGAGCGGAACGGAATTTGCCGCCCAGGCCTAGTTGTGGTCTGCTTAGAGTGAGAGGACGAGCTGAGTGTCGTCAGCATACAATATTATGTTGATGTTGTGGAATCTGATGATGTTGGCTAGTAGCATCATGTAGATGTTGTAGAGAGTGGGGCTGAGCGATGTGCCTTAAGGGATGCTGTAGATGGTGCTCTTGGGTTGCGAGGTGAAGGGGGTGAAACAGATTCTCTGCGTACGACCAGTGAAGAATGATGCCATCTATTTGAGTGCTTCTTCTTTGATTCCAATCGTGTCCCGTCTTTTGATGATTGTATGATGCGAGACAGTGTCGAATGCTGCGGAGATGTCAAGAAAGGAGCAGGGCGGCTAAGTCTCCTCTGTCAAGTAGGGTGTGGATGTCATCTGTAGCAGTGATTATGGTGTTCTTGGTGCTGTGGTTGGCTCTGAAACCCGATTGGGAGGAGCATAGCAGTTTGTGTCTCTCCAGGTATTCAGTAATCTGAAGTTTAATGCCCTTCTCCAGAAATTTAGTGGGAAACGGGGGCGGCGAGATAAGTTGGCAGTTCTGGAGGTCGCTGGGGTTAGCAGACAGTTTTTTTAAAAGAATGGCCTGACCTCAGCGTGTTCCAGGAATCAGGAAAGTGGCTGTGATGATGGATGCGTTAAGGATGGTGGTGAGTTGGTGGCTAATCTCATTGCTTCCGAGGTTGAAGAGGCAGTGGGGGCAAGGGTCGGTGGGTGCTCCTGAGTGGATAGAGTTCATAATGGCTATGGTTTCTGGTGTGTGGAGCTGCTTCGATGTGGTGAAGTGGTGGTCAGGGTCAGTTTCCATAGGAGTAGGGGAGCTGAGGAGGTCAGTAGGTTGTGGGGTCAAAGTTCCTGCAGATGGTGGAAATCTGGTTGTAGAAGTGATTTGCTAAAGCCTTGCAGAGTTCCTGTGAGGGAGGGATTGAGATTTTGGTGACTCTTGGGCAGGAGAATTCTGCGACAATGGAGAAGATTTCCTTGATGTAGTTGGTGCTAGACTCAATGTAGTCTGACAGCGCCTCCTTTTTCGTGCCCTTGGGTTGATGGTGGTAATTGTTGAGGGCTGACTTGAAGGTACCTTGGTCAGTGTCTTCTCTGCTGGTGTGCTATCTTCTTTCTATTTGTTTACAGCTGTGTTTGATTGTGCTGATTTCTGTAGAGTACCAGCTGGCTTGTTTGATGGATCTGTGAGTTTTGACTCGTTTGAGGGGGTGACTCAATCAGCGGCATTGGTGATCCAATTGTTGAAGACTGCATGTTTCGGTGGTGGTGTTGGGCTGGGTGATGTGGGTGTCTGTCCATTGGCTCTGTGTCACTTTGTTCCAGCTCTGGAAGGAGGTGATGGGAGGGTTCGAAGTGGTGCGAGGAGGTGCTGCGATGGTGATGCAGATGATTGAGTGATTGATCCAGGTGGATTCCATGGTATGGCTGTATCTGACTCTGTTGCTGGATGTGAAGATAGGGTCTAGTGTGTATCCTGCCCTGTGAATGGGGTCTGTGATCAGCTGGGCGAGGTCTATGTTGTCTATTCATTCCAGGAGGTCGGTGGAGTTCGTGCCTGAGGGGTCATTCAGGTGGAAGTTGAGATCTCTGTGGAAGACGTAGTGATTGGATTTAGTGGCAAGTAGAAGATGAAGTCTGTGGTGGTGCAGCAGATTGATTCCTTGTTTACGATGTCACCTCCATGTTTGTTGGTGCAGTCACAGTGTTTTATCATCTTGCAGCCATTGGGTATTGCTGTGGTAATGTTGGAGGCCGACTTGGGGGCGAGCCATGTCTCTGTGATGAAGGTCACATCCAGAGCAAGGGTGGAGATGGTGTCCCAGACTTTGGTGGCATGTTTGAAGAGTGATCTGGCATTGATCAGGAGTCACCAGAGTGGCTCTGGGGTGGTGTCCGCCAGCAGAGTGGGATTGGTGCATGTTTTTACGAGGTTGGGTGGTCCTAAGTTGCAGGTGAACTGGCATCAGTGGCAGGTGAATGATCATGATGTGGAGTGGGGAGATGTGAGGCAGCAGTTGGTTGTTGTGGTGTCCAGGGTCCAGGGCTCAAAGATCTGCAGTGGAGTACCTGTGAGTGTCCAGAGGGCAAGGGTTCCTGGCGCTGAGCACAGTCCAGGTGTGGACGTGCACAATCAGACTTGCCAGCTCGCGGGACGCATGCCACGCTGCAGCTTCCATAAGTAGGTCCTGAGAGGGGCACTGGAGAGGCAGGGAGTGGGTGGCATGAAAACAGCTAGCAGCGAGGCGCGCTGAGCTAAACAGGTTGAAAGGCACAAGTACATACTAATTGGCAAAAATAAAGTACAAAAGCCAGTAAGCCAAAACCTGGTAAATTAAAAGAAATGTCAGAAAAATAATAAATATGAGTATACAAAAATACGGGGGTAAATAAGCACGATACAATTGAGATGAAAGAGAGCAAGCACAAACCAGTGGAATGCTCGAGAGGCTATATCCGGCTCAACAGACTACTGTGCTAGGCAACTAGCAACGTAGGCGGACAAATGGAAAGAGAGGCATGCAGCCGAGCAGCGTGTGGGAGCTGGTAAAAGGACCTGCTCAATGGGATCATGCTGCAGCCTCCACTTAGTAGGTCCTGGGAAGGGGCACTGAGAGGTGGAAAGAGAGTGGTGGGAAAACGGCGAGCTGTGAGGCTTGCTGGGCTAAACAGACTCAAAGGCACAAATACAGGCTTATAGGCACAAGTATAGTAAAAAACCTGGTAAGCGCAAATCCAGTAAATGAAAACAAATATCAGAAATAAAATGAATATGGGTATGCAAAAAAAACAAAAATTTGGGGGGGAAATAAGCACAATACAATTGAGATGAAAAGGAGCAAGCACAAACCAGAAGAATGCTCAAGAGGCTAGATCCAACTCAACAGACTACTATTGCTAGGCAACCAGCAGTGCGGGCGGACAAACAGGAAGCGAGCCCTGCAGCCAGCAGCCTCTGGGAGATGGTAGAAGGACCAGCTCAATGGGGTTGAGCCAAGGCTTCCGTTAAGAGTGTCCTGGCAGGGGGTGAAGGGGTGATGAGAAGTGGGCAAATGATGAGCTATGATGTTCGCTTAGCAAAATAGACTGAAAGACACAAATATTGTATATAGGCACAAATCCAGAACAAAAGATGGTAAGCACAAATCCAGTAAATAAGAATCAATTTCAGATATACAATGAATACGGGGGGAAATAAGCACAATCCAATTGAGTTGAAATAGAGTGAGCACAAACCAATGGAAGACATAAGAGGCTAGATCCGGCTTAACATACTACTGTTGCTAGGCAACTAGCAGTATGGACGTGTAAATGGAAAGAGAGGCGTGCAGCTGAGTAGCATGGGGAGCTGGTAGAAGGATCATGTCCAAGTGCAGCTCTTTGTGTGTGGACAGGCACAGCCCATTTAGGATGTTTTAGGGAAAAAGCACTTGCACTTTAACACTAGTCAGCAGTGGCAAAGTACCCAAAATCCTAAAGCCAAAGACACACAACTGATGGACGGAATGCAGAACAAATCAAAACATTCTCCCCCAGTCACAAGATCTGGGTTAAATCCATCATTCCTCTGCTCACCATGCCACCCCAGTTTAGACCTGGCCATATGCAAATCAGTTATGACCCTGTGCATCATGGGAACAGTTCAGCCCGAACTGCCAAGCCAGGTCCTCCCTGGACCGGAAACAAGCATCCTAGGACCGGCTTCGGGGTTTCACCCCTCTTCAGCCAGGGTAGCTTGATTCCAGTGGCACAGTGAGCCCAGGACCTACGTCTAGGCATACCTGGCACACTTAGGGCGAGAAAGCAAAAGACACACAATTGAAGGACGGAATGCAGAACAAATCAAAACATTCTCCCCCATTCAAGAGATCTAGGTTAAATCCACCATTCTTTTGCTCACCATGCCACCCCAGTTTAGACCTGGCCATATGCAAATCAGTCCCTGTGCCTAATGGGAACAGTCCAGCCCGAACTGCCAAGCCAGGTCCTCCCTGAACCGGAAACAATGTATGACATTGTTCTGCATTCTGTCCATCAACTGTTGTTTTTGCATTTGTCACCCCGAGTGGGAAGGGTATGGCCAGACATGGGTCCCGTGCTCTCCATGCCACGGGAAACAAGCTGTCCTGGCTGAAGAGGGGTGATACCCCGAAACCAGTCCTAGGATGCTTGTTTCCAGTCCAGGAAGAACCTGGCTTGGCAGTTTGGGCTGGACTGTTCCCATGAGGCACAGGTTCAAGACTGATTTGCATATGGCATGGTTCAAACTGGAATGGCATGGTGAGCAAAAAAATAATGGATTTAGCCCCAGATCTCTGTACTGGGGTGAATGTATGACATTGTTCTGCATTCTGTCCATCAACTGTTGTTTTTGCATTTGTCACCCCGAGTGGGAAGGGTATGCCCAGACGTGGGTCACGTGCTCTCCATGCCACTGGAATCAAGCTATCCTGGCTGAAGAGGGGTGAAACCCCGAAACCGGTCCTAGGATGCTTGTTTCCAGTCCAGGGAGAACCTGGCTTGGCAGTTCGGGCTGGACTTTTCCCATGAGGCACAGTGTCAAGACTGATTTGCATATGGCTGGGTTCAAACTGGAACGGAATGGTGAGCAAAAAAATGATGGATTTAGGCCCAGTTCTCTGTACTGGGGTGAATGTATGACATTGTTCTGCATTCTGTCCATCAACTGTTGTTTTTGCATTTGTCACCCCGAGTGGGAAGGGTCCCATGCTCTCCATGCCACTGGAATCAAGCTATCCTTCCTGAAGAGGGGTGATACCCTGAAACCGGTCCTAGGATGCTTGTTTCCTGCCCAGAGAGAACCTGGCTTGGCAGTTCGGGCTGGACTGTTTCCATGACGCACAGGGCCGTAGTTTGCGAAGTAGCGCTACGCGTAGCAGCACAAAGTGCACTTCGCACTACGTGAGCTACGCGTAGCACTTCGCGAACTGCGTAGTACCCTGTTCGCACTGTGCAAGATGCCGTTTTCAATGATTGCACAGTGTGGACAAGCATCCGGCACTGTGCAATCATTGAAAACGGCATCTTGCACAGTGCGAGCTGAAGTTTCTGCCGCTCGAGTAGATTTTTACTCGAGCAGCAGCTTTCTCAACACGGACTGGTACTTTTTCATCGCGAGCGGTCGCCAGCATACGCGCCCACTCGCAATGAGAAATCTGACCTCCCCGCGTTGAGAATCTCGCCGGGAGGTTTATTTTCCACGCTCGCGATCGACAACTTGAGGTTGCTGATCGCGAACGAGGAAAAAGTCTCGCCGGGTTGTCATTTTGCTTGCTTGTGGTCGCCAACTTGACTTTGACAGAGATGGATTTAGGCCCAGACCTATGTCCTGGGGTGAATGTATGACATTGTTCTGCATTCTGTCCATCATCTGTTATTTTTGCATTTGTCACCCCGAGTGGGAAGGGTACGCCCAGAAGTGGGACCCGTGCTCTCCATGCCACTGGAATCAAGCTATCCTGGCTGAGGAGGGTTGAACCCGGAATCCGGTCCTAGGATGCTTGTTTCCAGTCCAGGGAGAACCTGGCTTGGCAGTTCGGGCTGGACTGTTCCCATGAGGCACAGGGACAAGACTGATTTGCATATGGCTAGGTTCAAACTGGAATGGCATGGTGAGCAAAAAAATGATGGATTTAGACCCAGTTCTCTGTACTGAGGTGAATGTATGACATTGTTCTGCATTCTGTCCATCAACTGTTGTTTTTGCATTTGTCACCCCGAGTGGGAAGGGTATGCCCAGATGTGGGTCCTGTGCTCTCCATGCCACTGGAATCAGGCTATCCTGGCTGAAGAGGGGTGATACCCCGAAACCGGTCCTAGGATGCTTGTTTCCAGTCCAGGGAAAACCTGGCTTGGCAGTTCGGGCTGGACTGTTCCCATGAGGCACAGGGTCAAGACTGATTTGCATATGGCTGGGTTCAAAATGGAACGGCATGATGAGCAAAACAAATGATGGATTTAGGCCCAGATCTCTGTACTGGGGTCAATGTATGACATTGTTCTGCATTCTGTCCATCTACTGTTGTTTTTGCATTTGTCACCCCGAGTGGGAAGGGTATGCCTAGATGTGGGTCCCATGCTCTCCATGCCACTGGAATCAAGCCATCCTTCCTGAAGAGGGGTGATACCCTGAAACCGGTCCTAGGATGCTTGTTTCCTGTCCAGAGAGAACCTGGCTTGGCAGTTTGGGCTGGACTGTTCCCATGAGGCACAGGGCCGTAGTTCGCGAAGTAGCGCTATGTGTAGCAGCAGAAAGTGCACTTCACACTACCTGAGCTACGCGTAGCACTTCGCAAATTGCGTAGTACCCTGTTCGCACTGTGCAAGATGCCGTTTTCAATGATTGCACAGTGCGGACAAGCATCCGGCACTGTGCAATCATTGAAAACGGCATCTTGCACAGTGCGAGCTGTAGTTTTCTGCCACTCGAGTCGATTTTTACTCAAGCAGCAGCTTTCCCAACGCGGACTGGTACTTTCTCATCGCGAGCGGTCACGAGCATACGCGACCACCCGCAATGAGAAATCTGACCTCCCCGCGTTGAGAATCTCGACCGAGAGGTTTATTTTCCACGCTCGCGATCGGCAACTTGATGTTGCTGATCGCGAACGAGGAAAAAGTCTTGCCGGGATGTCATTTTGCTTGCTCGCGGTCGCCAACTTGACTTTGAGGACCGCGAGCAAGCAAAATATGACCGCTGCACTACGCTGCGCTATGCTACGCGTGTTTGCGCTGTGCTACTTGCAATTCACGTAGTGCGAAGTAGCGCAAACTTCGCAAACTACACGAGCGTAGCGTAGTGCTTTGCCCAGGGTTAGTCAAGACTGATTTGCATATGGCTGGGTTCAAACTGGAACTGCATGGTGAGCAAAAAAATGATGGATTTAGGCCCAGATCTCTGTACTGGGGTGAATGTATGACATTGTTCTGCATTCTGTCCATCAACTGTTGTTTTTGCATTTGTCACCCCGAGTGGGAAGGGATTTCCCAGACGTGGGTCCCATGCTCTCCATGCCACTGGAATCAAGCTATCCTGGCTGAAGCGGGGTGATATACCGAAACCGGTCCTAGGATGCTTGTTTCTAGTCCAGGGAGAACCTGGCTTGGCAGTTCGGGCTGGACTGTTCCCATGAGGCACAGGGTCAAGACTGATTTGCATATGGCTGGGTTCAAACTGAAACGGCATGGTCAGCAAAAAAATGATGGATTTAGGCCCAGATCTCTGTACTGGAGTGAATGTATAACATTGTTCTGCATTCTGTCCATCATCTGTTGTTCTTGCATTTGTCACCCCGAGGGTGAAGGGTATGCCCAGACGAGGGCTCAATAACCCCTAATGCCAGCATCTTGGAGACCTCCTCCTGAATGCTGGCTCTCACCTTATAAGACAACCTGTGAATGTTGTACTTAACAGGTGTGCTGTCCCCAGTATCAATATCATGGGTGCACCATGTAGTGAGTCTTGGGGTAAGAGAAAATAAAGAAACTGCCCCAGAAACTCTCAGTAGTCTCTCTGTTGGTCTAGGGTCAGTAGAGAGGACAGGCTGACACCCTTCACTGACCCATCCTACTCCTTAGTAGATATGAGGTCAGGGAGAGGTTCACTCTCCTCTTCCATCCCTTCATCAGTGACCAAGAGCACAGTAAGCTCAGCCCTCTCAAAGAGGGACTTAACGCGGTTGACATGTCGGACCCTCAAGATCTGACATGTCTAGGCTAGCCAGGCTGAAACTCAATCAGAGTGTCATTCTGGTCATACCAGCGTTTCATGGCCGGTGAGTTCTGGAAAGTGTACTGTTTGGTTGCAAAGGGCCAGCATGTAGATGTCCACATCCTGGGGGGCTCTGCTGGGAGCTGGTTGCCAGCTCTCCTTCACCAAAGTGAGAGGCCATCCCACAGGGTGCCCATACAGAAGTTCAAATGGGCTGAAGCCATCCCCCTTCTGTGGTACCTCACTGTAAGCACACAAAAGACATAGCAGGAGAATGTCCCACTTGCACCTCTTGGGTGCGGGTAGTCCCATAATCATGCCTTTGAGGATTTGGTTGAACCTTTCATCCAACTCATTGATTTGGTGGTGGTAAGGAGTGGAGAACTTATAGGTTACCCTATACTTCTTCCACATGGCCTTCATGTCTTGGGGTCCAGAGGCCCAATTATGTCAATGCCCACCCTCTCAAAGGGAGTGCTAATAACAGGAAAAGGTTGCAGGCTGGATTTTCACTTTGCCCCAGTCTTGCCACTCATCTAGCAGGTAGGATAGGACTTACATTAAGCATCTGAGGCACCTTGCAGAACTCCTCCCTGGTGGGATCCCTTTCCTGTTTCCAGTTAGCCAGCTCAGAGATGTTCCCCAGTTCGGCCACATTCTCCACTGGAGGTATTGGGCCACCCCCCCCCCCCCCAAGTTTAGTCTCCTCCTGGACTGAGGGAGTCTCAGAAGAAGGTTTCTCACATCCCTTGCCCTTCTTCTTTTTGGCAGGCACCTGGGACATTCTTCCAGGCTCCAGGTCCTCTTGACTACCACCTTGGGTTGCAATGGACCGTGTGGTCAGGCACACCTACTCAGGCTTAACATCTTCAAGTAAGATCTTATCTCCACCTGTTTCCAGGTGGTATAATGCAGGTCATTGCTAAGCAGACAATCAACAGGCATGAATGGATTCACAGCTACCCTCAAGGAACCTGAGACCCATTCTTTCAAAAGAAACCAGAGCCACTGGGTAGTGGTTCTCAAGATCGTCAGCAATGACAACTTGGTGGGTCACATTACGGACTACCTGCTCTAAAGACACCAGATGACTGCTGACGGTTGTCATGCAGACTCCTGTGTCTCTTAGACCCTCCACCCGTCCATTGATGGTGACCTACTGACTGTACTTGTACAGCAATCTGATCGCACGAATTACTGTGACAACATAATTATTGATTTATTAATGTAAATAAGGGAAGGAGTGCATTCTCAAATTATTGTCTCTTGCTTCGCAATTTTTCGTCCCAAAGGAGTTTGCACCCTATGGACTAAGAACGCTTCACATAGATCAAGATAAAGAGAGATAAAGAGAATTGTATGACTATGTTTTTGGAGTGGACTCGAGGAAGTCATAACAGCACACATGACACTTGAGCAGCCATAGTCGGATTAAGAATAGTTGACCTTGCGTGTTTCTTTATTTTTCATTATTTCTGGTCACAGGATTTCTGCAGGTTTGTTTCAGTTATCTATTCGTGGAGCAATGGACTATGTATTGATACTCATTTTGATCAAGCAATGACATTTACTTATGATTTAGCATAACGGTTTGTTTATTTTTTAACGCAGCACATTTATTTTTTAACACAGTAATGTTATATTTTGTAATTTCAGATTCCAGTGTTTTTGAGTAGATTACATTTGAGATGGGAGGGTTGAGAAATGGGGGAGCTTAGGGTCGTTTGAGTTATGTTTGATTTAATCACGGCGCAGTTGGGGGAAGTGCATTATGGGACTTAAAGTTGTAGTTATATTTTTTGAATCATGTGACACAGTTGCGGGGTAAATGGTCACGGGTTGAAACGCATTGAGTTTGCTTGGTGAGATTTTGGTTTTAAACTACGGATTTAACAGCAGTGAGAAGGAATGATTTTCCATTACATGGGGAGAGGTGAACGAGGAGGTCAGGCTGCTGGCTAAGGCCGTGATAAGGTACATAATTGTTCTGTTTTAGTGAGTGGAAAATGGGGAAGCGGGTTTATCATCGTAAAGATGTTAGAATCTCATGGGGAGAATCGTTAGAGGAAATGGGTTGTTGAATTTGGGAAGTTGGGTGTTTGACACATGGTTTTAGTTTGATTTGTTGGCAGCACATTTTTGCAATAATTATGAGGGAACCTGCAGGGGGCTGAGGAATGGGAGGGGTTGAATATTTTAGGAGGTGTGTTTTGCAGTGATTACGAGGGAAGGGGAAGGTGATGGAGCTATGTGAGTGGTTTTATTTGGATAGATGGGTTTGGTGGGTATGGGAGGAGTAGGGGCACAAGTGAAAAATTGGGCTTGTTTATATTTTTCAGTAAGTGCTAAGGTTAACAGTGAACACCTAGCTGAGTGTTTTTCATTCATTTATTGTAGGGATCCCTGAAGAAGAACCATTGTAGGTTCGAAATGCATTGGGTATAAAAAGATGAGCCAACTTTGCTGTACGTTTCACTTCTGGATTACACGTGTCACTGTGAAAAGCCTGGATGGGCATGCAGTAGTCATCTAAAAAAGTCAAGAATAAAAGACAGAAGTTGAAATGGCGCTGTCTCCTGAGTGATTTCTAAAAAGTTTGGATGACTGAAAAGAATCAGCATAATCATTGGTTTCTAAGGATGAAAATGGATAAAAAAATGTTCAAAGCAAGAAACAATGGGGGAAATTTTTACCCACCATGCAGTGCAACAGTTTGGACACAAGACGAGTGCCCCAAAATATACTTGCAGTATGAGCTGTGAATTGGACGGAGCATAGCAATCTGATCGCACGCCTTATTGTGATGACATAATTATTGATTCATTACTGTAAATAAGGGAAGGAGTGCATTCTCAAATTATTGTCTCAAGTTTCTAGAAGTGGCATTTTCGGACTTACAAATTAAAATGCAACTTTACCACAAGTTATGATTTAAAATTGTGAGTCCCGAGACACCAAACTTAAAATATCTATCTTTTCCTTATTGGAAATTACACTTATAAAATGCAATAAGGTTATCCCCATGTTTACCTATGGGAGAGATAGGCCTTGCAGGAGTGAAAAACGCATTTATTCATTTTTTATTGCCATGACACATAAAACTTAAAGTACATGTTATACTTTTTAAATACACTGCGCCCTACCCTTAGGACAGTTAATGCCTTCTGTCATATATGATAGCGAATTTATGAGGGGTCGCAAAATATCAACCCTAAACAACATCCAAACAAAGGTTTATAAAAATGTCTTCCTCATTCAGCAAGCAGCATCACTAGCTCACGCCAACTAGAGTTTGGTTTGACCAATCAAATATTCCGCAGTAAAAGTGCTTTTATTTTATTAAACTATGTGGAAGGCTTAGAGCAGCCACAACCAACTCTATTGAGAATCTGTGCTGGAAAGAAAGAAAAGCTCAAAGACAGAACAAAATACAAGGCATCTGGGGCTGTCACTTTGCACAGGTTATTGGGAATCTGTGCACTCAAGAAATGTTGAACTTTGAGGCATGGGGAAACAGGCCCTCAACAAAGCATTAAATATGTCAACAAAACTCCTGTCTAAACATTACAGATGTAAACAGCTTATTACAAAGACATCATGTCTGGATGGTGATTAATTCATTTGCCACCAGACAACCTCAGGTTTATATATCAGCACGTTTCTCAACAATTTTAAAAAAACAATTCATGAATTTATGCTTTGGTATGTGGGAAACAAATGATTTGATCCCCTCCTGGAAACACCAGCACCCAAACTCAAGACTGCAGATTGTACAATTACAAATATGAATCCTTATCACATATTATCTGTGCATGTCTGAAGTTATTAAAAGAAAGATACTTTTGAAAGAAATATTCATTAACATGAACATACGAACATACAGAGAAGCTGTAACCACCTGGTTAGGTGGGTGTTCAACTCCTCTGGTCTGCAGGAGGGTTAAATTCATACATTTGTATCTAAAGGGATTAGGAAGAGTTGCAGAACAGAATCAAGCAATCTATCATGATTGGATTGATGTATAGCTTAGGAAAACAATATGGGAGGGGTCATTTTGAATTTGAAAAAATGGGGCTGTGATCACTCCCCAAGTGTCATAGTGTCGGGGTTGAGGGGTGACAAATACTTTATTGACCTGCTGGCGTATAACAATGTACAGGTCCTCAGGGTTCCCAAAGAAAAGACAGAAACAAAAGGGGGACCACAGCGCTAGGTATAAACAACAGACAAAGGAAAAGGGGGCTATTTATGTGTCAGTCCTGTCAGAGTCTCCCGGGCAGGGTAGCTTCTGTAGTCTTCCCGTCGAGGAGGGGCTTCTGTGTGGTTACTGATGGACTTCTCCTCACTGCCGGGACACCAGGGGTTGTTCGTGGCCCATATCCTCAAAGAGAGCAAATAATAATAAAGTCAGCAACATAGGGTTTGGGTCGGTTACTTCACCGCCACCGTCACCCACAGTCAGGGATGTGCCTAGAGACTAGGAAGGGAGGGGTTGTGCATGTGAGGGTGAGGAAAAGTGATTTTTAACCAGTGGGGACTTCTTACAGTCCTCACCTCCACCAGCCCGCAGTGAAATAGTTTAAAATTGGTACTTGCCTAGGGCCCTCCTGGGTCGTGACTGTTGGAGTCTGGCCGCCCTCCTCCTCTCCGTGCCGGCTGGACTCATGCGTGTTGCCACTAGGCGGTTTTCCAGGTGAGGAGTTTTCCTCCTCCTCCTCGGTGTTGTCTGCTTCCCGGGATGAGGGTCCAGTCTGGTCTTCTCCACAGCAATCTGCAGCCACAGCATAGGACAAACCTCCGTCGCTCTTGGTGTTCTCTCCCCGCTCTATATCCTCCTCTTCCTCCCGCATTGCTGGATAGTCCTCTTGAAAGACTAGACCACCTATTTCTCGTTCCGGCGGTCTAGTCGCGGGCGCCATCTTGGATTTCTCTCCCACGAAGGACGAGGGACTACAAAGGCATACACCATAAATTGTCTCATTCCCTCGACCAACAAACTTTTGGCTCCAATGCCCTATTTAGAGGTGGGCGAACCACAGAGTTTCTGATGGAGGAGCCACAATTGGCTCCACCAGCATAAGCCCTTCACCTGACTGTCCATTCAACAAATGGCTAAAAACTCATATTGATGGTAGCACTTTCCCATTTACAGTGGAGTGAATGTCAACCATTGCATTGCCTGGATCCACCATGCAAGAAATTAACCTGGAAATAGAAATCAGTCAATGGCCCCCAAGTACAGGGATACATCTTTCTGTGTTTTACGGTCATTTTGTTTTAGAACAACAAACTTCTGCTTTGGGGGCTTATTATTAAAAAAAAAAAAAAAGTGTTGAGTGGATGAAAGAAACTGTCTGTCTAGTAAATTGAATGATGCCAATGTACACGAAATGAGGTGATCATGATACCTAGAATATGAACCATTCAGGGAATGGCAACAGTCAATGTTCACCTAAAGGCAAACAGAGGTACACATGTTTACAGTGCCAGGCATTGTCAGAGATGGGCAGAGTTCAAAAGGATATATATTGTGCACCTAAGTTCAATTTCTTAACACAAGAGCAGGTGAGTCCTGGGTCGCAGTTTGTTGACGCCCATGGAGAGAGGTACTTGGAAGAAACTCTCTAAGGAGCTCGCAAACGACAGCTGATGCTCACAAGAGATGCCCCCAAAAGGTGGGTCCTACCACTGTTTGAGACTTTTTCCATGTAATGTAAAGGCAATATGTATTGTGCATTGTCATTAAAAATGGCTCCCTGATGCTAACTGGAACAAGATCATATTGAATGTGACCATATTTACATCATAATTCACTATTGTATAAAACTATGTCTTAAGTGCCTTCAGAAAGATCAAGAGATGGAGAGTGGCCCATATCAGAAAGGGCAATGATTCCAGGCCTTCACCTCCACTAGAATAAACACTTGGCTCACTAGTATGGCTTTGTTAACTCTAAGGACCTTTACTAACAAAGGGGCATATCATCAACGAGGCAATAAAAAATGTTAACGGCCTATTAGCAAGGAAACTCTAATGGGTGAATCCATGCTTCATCGCCCTTTCTCTTAGCGCCCAGCTTTGCATCTCTAATGAGATGCAAAGTGGGCGTTCCTCCCCAGGATAACGGGAGAAATGTCGCTAAGCGGCATTTCTCCTATTAGCAAGCCTCATGCTAAGAAGCATAGCGGCAAGAAAAGTAGTGATAACCTCTCTTATCGCTACTTTCCTTACGCCTGCTTTGAAACTGACTTAGCCATGATATCCTATGGAAGGTGGATATCATGGCTAAGTATGTGTAGCCCTATCAGCAAGCTATCGCCAAACCCTGTGCGATTATCGCCGTATTTCCAGCGATAATCGCACAGTTGGCAGCTAGCGCTCTGAATTTTATCGCTTTGGAGATAAGCGTTGCTGATAGGACGCTATCTCCGCGATAAAATTCAGAGTTGTCCAGCGATAATTATTGTCGCGCTAAGAGCGCTGAGCGATAATTATCGCCTGGCCTTGATAATATGCCCCTAAACTTCAGCAAATCTCAATTGACAGGTAGGACTATAATCTTGAAATTTAGCCTGCAAATTTCATGAGCCTAAGCTGTGAAAAGCTCGAAAGACCAGGCACAGTGCTTTAAAGCTGATGCTCTGTGTAATGGAACTCAAATGCAATTTCCTCAGTGCTGTCGAACTTGACACCTCCCGAGGGAGTTGGAGATGCAATTTGGCTGCCATATTCTGAAATATTTGTAATCTGGTGAATACCAGGACAGGCAAGTCCAGGAATAGCAAGTTCCAATTGTCCTGTCTTGTCAGGGTGAGGAAATAGGAATGGGTGATTCCAGAGGTAGCACTTAGCAAGGTGAGAGGTAATGTAAATACCAGCCAACTCAAAGTATTACTGTTGTCACAAAACTACAAAGGACCAGAGCGAGACATGAACAAGGTTTGACCAAACTAAGGAATGTACTGGTATATGGCAAGAGGTCTCTTAGTAGCTTAGGAAACACCATTTGTATTGGCACCAGCAGATTGCTCTTAACAACAGTCCTACAGTGAGGTCATAGTTGTGTCTGCTGGTATAGGGACTGTTGTACTCAGTGCAAGGTGGACTGAGACTCACAACAACACTAAAACCGGTTAAACTCCAAAGGACCTAGGCATGACAGAAGTCTTTCCCTTACCTCATCACATAAAAAAATCCCACCAGAGGACAACTGTAAATGGATATGAACTGCAACAGGCAGTGGGCCGAATCTGGAATGGAACAAAAGAAAACAGATTTGAAAAAATAACCAGAATACAGAAAAGACAAACAGCAAGGAGAAAAAAAGTCAGGGAGTTTGTTGTAATCTTACCACTTGGAACATTCCTTGTTCCCCCCTCTCCTCCGTTCGCACAATGGTATAGCTATAGAACCCTGACATGAAGGCTGCCTTAGAATGTTGATGAGGCTGACACTTCTTAGTGGATGACCTGGCTTCTCAAGCAAGCTGAGGATGCAGTTACTTTTCTGATGAATAAAGAAGATTTTCACTTACCAGCATTGGTTATTTACTTTAGAGTTATGTACAGGGCTTCAGAAATAAGGAACAGGAATATAGGGATCAAGGGAAGGCCATAACCAACCAACCCTGGGACAAGTAATACTCTATTGGTACAGGATAACTGGAACGGGGACTCAGAACAAGGAACTCATGGATTTACCCAACAGGCAATAGAATAAATAATGCCCTGTTGGTACATGTAAACTGGAAATAGGATTCAGAACAAAGAATTCAAAAATGTACCCAACGAGCACTGGAACACATAATGCCCTGCTGGTACAAGGAATAAACACAGGAATTCTGAACAAGGTCAAAAGAGTAAATTAGAACAAGCAAACAAAGGGAACTGCTTTCCACTCAGCAAATACGTGGTCGGAAGCCCAAATGGAAAACACAGAAAATCATGATTTCAGGGTAGAAGAGGAAAAGCAGAAATAAGAAGAGACTGAAGCAAGGACAAACAGATAAACCTCAATGTTGCACAGGGAAGCCACAGGAAATCAGGACACTGCACAAAGCAGTAGCAGGAAACGGAACTCCTCTCAAGGTTTCAAAGATTCAGCAGTGTAGGCAACTGGAGAAGAAAGCAGGAGCATCCAGTAATGGTAGTTAAAAAAGCAGAAGACAGCTCATAGCTACACAGTGTGATTGTCACTTAGAACAGGTGGGCCCTAGCTGCAGAATTGAGCAGTTGAAGGCAGTTAAACTCTCTCCTCCATCTCTCTGCCTGACGGAGGTCACCCAAGTTCCAGGAATCAGCCCGTGGGCAGGATGAAAATCCGGAGTGGAACGTGGATCAGAACTTGTTTCGTAATATTACAGGGATTCATGCAAAAGATCACATTGGCATGCTGTAAGTGATAAGTCAACGTTTCAAGTATGATAAGATTCACCCAAAGTCTCCCCTACTGCTGTCATGCTCAGGTAAGTCATTCAAGTACCATAATACATTAGTGGTTGATAAGAAAACCCTGAAACGGAATATGGCGTGGATTTGTTTTCTAAGAGGATTTGGAAAGTGTTTGAATGAACACTAAATTGCAGCACAGGTTCCAAATTAGTGCCTGCGAGCCTGCGTTGGATGCAGGCTCACAGGTGATCTTGAAGTAGCGCCACCCAATGACAAGATCAAATTATCTTTCGTTTTGCACTCAATCTCAGAGATGTGATCTCTTTGTGAAATTAAACTCAGGTAAATCGAAATTTATTCAAGTATAACTTGAGTTTATTAACCGTTGTTCAAAGTTAATGAAGTCAAAGAATTGTATTCATTCTTTATCAATGCATCATATATCCAACTGCCCAATGCATTTCGGGCTTTTTTAAGCCCTTCTTCAGGGGCGGTACTCTGAAAGGATAAGGTATAGGGTTCAGTATATATATACATTTTATAAACACTCAATGGAAAAGAACAATTTTTATCCAAACAATTATACAGTAGATTTTGATTGTAACAAACATGATCATGTTGAAACAGTATTAAAAGTAATACGTTCGTAATAAGTAAAAAAACACAATGCCAGTGTTGGTAATTACCAAAATGGAGGTACAGTACACATCAAAGTGATGTCAAAATATCCACTTGTTTTACATGTTAAAACAACATACTGTGATGTGCATTTACCAAGGTCATAGGAAATAGTGAAGCCGAAATGGACCAAGAAAGTTTGGGTGGTAGTGTAAGTAAAAAAATTAAATGAAAAAATGAAAATGCCATATAGGACAAAGTAATGTGGTGTGTTTTTGCCAAAATTGTAGGAAAAAGTAATTTAGAACCAGCTAAAATACATTAAAGCTTCGGAATCTTTAATCAATACTTTACCTAAAGAATCACAAACTCATTTTCTGTTAATCAATGTTTAGTTTATCTCATTAATGTGCTTTCATTTGTATAATCAGCATTTTGGTCAACACAGAGTTCAAAATTTGATTATTCAGCACAATTTAGCATAACAATTATATTTACCTAAATCTTGATTTTAGCGACCATTAGCCCTGCATAAATCAAAGCTGTTCCGATATAACCCTCCAATTGAATGCAGGCTAAGACCTAATTAGTCCGGAGAAAAGTTTGTTTGCCCCGCACGACACAGTCCCAAAGATCTCCGGGGACCTGACCCTCATGCAAGCAAATCAATCAACGGGATTCGGATCACACTCCTGGAACGCAGCAACAAAACCCATCTACTAACCCCCCTTTTATAATAAATGTGGATAATCCTACTACATTTGCTACTTTGGAGACGGCTCCGATTGGTCGAGCCATCAAATTTGCAAATTCCAATGGCTTTTCGGAAAGTTCCTTGGTTCCCAATCGCTACTGAAGATGTCATTCTATGGCTGGGACAGTTCTCGTGCGAAAGGGTCCGAAGTATCCATATCACAGCTATTGGGAATAGGTGTCCTTTGTTTTCTCCTACAGTCACACTAGTTGAACTTTGGCAGTCCTCCACGTTTCTATCTTTGACGAGGAACACTGTGACTTGGTCAAAAGGACGCCTGGAGATCTTCAGTGCCAGCCGATTCTGTGCAGTAGACATCGCGCTCACACGGCGGTGGCCACTTCCGAACTCCATTTTGGATATTGCGGCCTAGTAGGCCCGAATGCAAACATAAAGAATAATTAATATACGGAAATGATGATTCTAATGTTTAAACCCACACTAATCCCTTTATATATTATTATTTTTCTAGCTTATAGCAACATTTAAAGCAATATTATCTCACCATTTAGTCCTAGGAGGAATGCAAAACACCACAAGAAGCAAAATAACCATGCAATTTTCTATATCAACACAATCTAGTGTTAATATGCGTACTACAGTTACTCATTAGGGTTATTTGCCATGCAATTTGCATTTAGTCCCGCGTGTAATTTGCGTTTATTAAGGTGTAAGGTTGGTTAATTTAAACCACGGCACACAATTAATATACTTTAGTAATTAGAAGGTTACATAATTAGTATTTTCATGCAAAATAGAGAAGGTATACAACATTTTGTTATACCTGCTCCACCAATCCCCCCTTTGGTGATTTTTAATATCATCACAAGTTCCCCTAAATTTCAATTTAAATTTGTATGGAAATTATGTCTCAGTTCCCTTACAACATGTTAGGTTACATCACTGTTTCTCCCATCTCATCCTCTTTTGCCTTCTTATACATTCTTTCTTTCCATTCTTCCAGTTCTATATCTCCCCTTTCTCTTTCCTTTCTTTCTTGTTCTCTCTTCCTGGTTACTTCTCTTTTTATTTTATTTTGTAATTTTCTTCTTTTTATACATTCACAACCTAATCTCAATATTAATACTAATATTACCACACAAGTCACTGGAATTAGGATCTTGCCTATAAATGTACTACCTAATTTAACCAAGAAGTTCTTAATAGTAGAGAACCCTTTACAAATTTTCTCCCAAACATTTTCAACCTCCAATGGAACAATCTCCTCATGCAAGTCTGTTATATTCTTAATATATGTCTTTAAATCTTGACTTTTGTCAGAAATATAAGTACAACAATGTTGCACCTTCAGCATTCCACAAACTCCTCCCTCTTTGGCCAAAATAATATCAAGGGCAAGTCGATTTTGCATCACCATGGCTCTCATGGCAACCATTTCGGTATTTACTAATAGAAACCTCCAGCAGTGCTTGTCGATAAATGATCCGCCACTGTAGATCATTTTCTGATTTTATGTGCATTCAGAGATATTCCAACGGCTGGTATCAGTGCTCTAAAAATATCCCCTACAATTTCTGACCAACTTTCCCTCCTTCTACGTATTAGTTGTCTACCTATCTCATGTGCACCATCTTTTCCCCTTCCCACATGAAATATCTTTGGGAAGACCAGGCCTAGGTAACATGTGCCATACCAATGGTCCGGTAACCGATAATAAGCTATGTTCCCACAGATAAAATATAACCCAGGGAATACCGGATCGTTTCCTCCTTTAAATCCCCATCCTCCCATGATTCTATATGTATCATGGCATTCACTGGCACCTATAAAATAGATATCATACACAGTCTCATTTCTTCTAATACACAATTTCCCTTTCTGAGGGCAATCTAAAGCCATAGCTGGACTGCTTTCTCCCTTCAAATGTTTTTCTCTTACTACATCCCAAACTGTCTTCTCTCCTTTTCCCTCAGGTATCTTTCTTTGCATCTTAATTCTCCTCTCTTCCACCATGTCCCAAAAAGTATTTTCTTCCTTCTTTAAACTACAAGTAAGATTTTTTTTAAACACTGCCTCTAAAGTCAATTCTTTAGTTTCTAAGAAATATTCACCTAAAACTTTACCAGGTTTTATCTTATTCAATTCAGGGACTACAGGTACTACGTCGGAGAAATAATATTCTAACAGGCACATGCATCAAGCAAAATACCGGTCGCAAACGGGCAGATTCTCAGAATCTGACCCTTTGCTCCCGGTATTTTTGCATTTGGGATGCATCATCCCAAATGCAAAAAGCGCTATTTAAGGAATCTCTAAATTGGGATTCCTTAAATAGCGATTGCATTTAAGGAATCCCTAATTGAGATTCCTTAAATGCAATGCATTACAGTTTATAAAATAGCGATTTCGCTATTAGCGTGAGCAAATTACCATGAGGCTGGACCTCATGGTAATTTGCGAAAACTTAGAAAAATGCACTTCTTTGCATTTTTCTAAGTTACATGTTGCCCACACACATGCCCTTAGAGCATGTGTGTATGCAACATTTGTGCAGAGTGAACATACATGGGTGCAATAGGGTGTCATTTTGACACCCTTGCACCATCGAAATTGCGGGAGCAATTTGCGAGTACCTACTGGTACTCGCAAATTGCTCCCGCAATCTCTAATTCATTCCTATGGGCCTGGAGGCCCATAGGAATGAATGGGAAGACATTCCTTAATTGCGAATCGCAATTTGCTAATCGCAATTAAGGAATTTGTGGGAATCGCTATTTCTTTAGCGATTCCTACATGCATAGGGTTTTGCTATTCCTTAATTGCGATTCCTTAATAATCGCTATTAAGGAATCGCAAAACCCTATGATGATGCATGTGCCTGTAATTTCCCTATTTTGTAAAACAAACTTGCTAACACACTACATATTATTCCATAAGTCACAGGAAGGTGGTGATATGTAACACCTTCTGACACTGATGCAGGTAACTGCATACAGACATAACAGTCTCTAACGTCCATGGTTTTTACATATTCATACAATAATTTCGAAAAAACGTTGTTAGAAAAATCAGTTATGGACCTATCCTTATGTAAATCAGTTCTATCTATTAATCTAGTTGTGTGAGTATCATGAATCTTTTCTACATTAGTCTTATTCTCAGTATGACCCTCTATAGTTTCGAAATTATTAAAGATAATACGCTCCATAGAAGCATTAGTAATCGTGTACAACAACAGCACACTTTGCACCATCTGCGAAGGAACACACATGTAGATTTTCTACTTTCTGTGTTTGCCATTTTGGAAATGATTAGTGTCTTTTGACTTGGCCTCGTCCACTCACAACTAGTTTTGCCTAAACCCAATGCTCTGAGCGCCTACTTGGTTCTTTCAGTCATATGTCTTTCTACGGTAATTCAATCTCTCCGCAACCTTTTCTTATCGCCTCAATCTGGCATCTGATCGTCTTCCACTTTGTTTTTCACAATCTTGATTCAGAATTTCCTGAACATCAGCGTCTTCTCCGATATCGGACAAGATAACTCTCAGGATTTCCGAATCCTCCTCCCCTTCAACCACTTCAGGTACAGTCACTCCTAGACCTTCCTGGCTATCTGCTTCCTCTGGTACTTCAGGAAGTGCCACATATGTCCATTCCGGCGACTTATGCCTCTGGTTGGGTTTCTTAATTCATTTTCCCTTTTCCAGGTGTGTCTGATCAGTGTCTTTTGAGTTTTTTTGGCTAGACACCTCATTCACTTGTTCTGCTTTAGATGACTTCACTTGTGTCAGTCGATACCTCAGTCTTTTTACCTTATTTGGCCAAATTTCCTCCTTTGCTGGCCTTTTCAACTTATTTCCCTTTTCACCTCTTTCGGTTTTCGGGCTCTCTTTCTCAGGACTCGTCCTTCTTGTACTTCCCCTTCACTATCCTCAGATTCAGTCTCAACTTGACTTTTACCTTCTGTAGATTCTCCTTCCACAACTTCCTGTTTTCTATCTAAATGTGTCCCTCCTCCTGTTTCTTCCACTCAATGTTCCTGCTGACTAACTGTCCCTTCTTCTACCTGGATGTGTGGTTTCCCTACACCTCCTCGGGGTTCTTCCGCAACAATCTTACCCTCACTCTCTGTATCTATTTCCTCACCTTCCACTTCTATGATCTCAGGTGGAATTTCTCTTGTACTTGCGCTTGGAACTTACTCTTCAAGAATTTCCTTAACAGTTTCTTCAATATTCTCCTTTACGCCTTTTGATATTTTCTCTTGTTCAGGATCTGACTCTGAACTGGTATCAGAAATCTCCAAAAGCCTTCTTAATGGTAAATTCCCTTCTTGGGATTGGTCTTGCTCTGGCTTCTTCTGAGTCTGACTCGGAACTGGTATCGCATTCTCCAAAATATTCTTCTTCAGGACTATTCACTGGACTAGTAATTTGCAGAGTATGACTCGCATGAATCCAGTTCTTTACTCTGGCACATTTCACAGCCGTTGTCATGGTCAGAATTACCTGCCGTGGCTTCCCCCAGCGTGGGACCAGACAATTTCTTCTTCTATGTACTTTAATCCTTACCCAGTCTCCTGGACTTAAATCATGAGCTGGCTTCTTTTCAAGGGTGGTGGCATCTGATCCAACCTGATGAAACATGGAATGAACGGAATCAGCCAACCCCTTGCAATAATCCAACACGAAGTCATCAGTTATAGGCAGTAGTTTGTTGACAGGACTGAAAACATGTCTCATCGCCCTACCCATGATAATTTCGTGAGGACTCAGTCCATTTCAATCCTGTGGCCAAACACATCTTTCCCAATCTGTTTTTAATGGTGCCATTCACTTGTTCCACAACATGCACATTTCTAGCTTTCCAAGTTATACTTTTACATAGAAACATTAACTCTCCTTCCTGATATGCTTTTAATTTTTCAGTTGGGATCGTCCCTACTATCAATTCTTCCAGTGTTATTTTTAGTTTTGCCACGTCTAAAGGTTGATGTTCGGTATCTTTTCGCTGTAAGCTTCTTAACCAATCACTTAATTCTTCAGAAGTGGGACCTACAGGAATCGTTTCATTCCTTGTTCACTCTACGCTTCTCTCTGGGGTCTCTGGGGCGAATTATCTAGCCAGATACATGTGTGGTACCCATATTTTGCAACCATGAAGGATGCGGGTGATTTCAGGGGAGGAAGCAACTGTCCCTCTCTAGTCATAATCGATTTATCCTTTTAAAATAAATTCTTGATCTTCCCAAACCATGACTTTTTCTCCGTCTCGGGTGGATCATAATACATCATTTTCTCTTAAATCTGTAGTCTCGATTTACTAGGCTTCTGGAATCGATCTATTACAACTATTCTGGTTGCTGTCCAGTTGCAGCGTGACTTACACTAACACACCAATCGGGAGCGTTCTCTTTGCCCCGAAATTATCCAACTGCAGCGCGACTCACACTAACGCACCAATCGGGAGCGTTCACGTCACACTGGAAATTCTCCACTCCTAGCGCGGCACTCACCAGCGCACCAATCCTGTGCGTCTAATTCACTCAACAGCTGGCCAATCCCAGCACGGCCTTACTGAAGTCAGCTTTTCCTCGCTACTCCGGCTTCTGCTGAGCCCTCCTTTAAAAAATTTATCGGCAAAATTTTCCCTTACGTTCTCTTCATTCAAACATCTGGCAGTAACGACATAAAAACACCACCATTGCCTGTTTCGCTAAACCAAAGAGAGAGAGTTTTGTTCAATTACACAAGAATTCCGTATTTCTCGAGAATTATTCTGTTTCACCGATAAAGTAGCACTTCTCTCTACCTTACCCTTCTAACAAACAAAAAGGCTAACCGTTTCTCTGGGGATAAAACACATGTGGAGACTACACTGCTCCTGAGAATTAAGGCCAGAGTTTCACGAGAGAACCTGATGCTATTTCACCCACGCACTTACACACAGAAATGTCCCTAACGATAACACATGACGATGTTACCAATTCGAACCCTGACAATGCGTTGTGCGACTCCAATTGTCACACGTTTTCCCCATGTACCTACAGGGTAACAAGGCAATACACCGTGCGACTTCACTTGCCACACATTTTCCCTGTGCACCTACAGGGCATCCAACTTCCTACATCCCGGAAGTCTTCAAAAACAACATAAAACGCGACGCGACTCGACATAGAATATTAGTACATAAATCAATAATCAGCCAAACATCTGCAATCAATAATCAATAATCACCAAACCAATACAATAAAACCATAACTCTGCTACCAGAAAAACTGATCCAGCGGGAAAGGGCAAATTTACATATCCTCCCTGTGTCACAGACCCGTCATCACTCTTACTCATTCATGCATACATTCATTGGTGGGGCCCATAACACCAACACTCATACGTCTCACTCGAATCTGCACACAGGAGGAAGAGGAGCGCTGGACATGTGGGGGTACCTTATACCTATGGGAAAGGAAATTCATTACAGTATGTACATATTTACATCAATACTTATAGAATCCTAACCTTAGCATCAAGGCACGCCACCACTTGGTCGACGGACCAATTAGTTGGACTGGTTGATGGTGATTTAGAACCAGCTAAAACACATTAAAGCATCGGAATCTTTAATCAATACTTTACCTAAAGAATCACAAACTAATTTTCTGTTAATCAATGTTTAGTTTATCTCATTAATTTGCTTTCATTTGTATAATCAGCATTTTGGTCAACACAGAGTTCAAAATTTGATTATTCAGCACAATTTAGCATAACAATTATATTTACCTAAATCTTGATTTTAGCGACCATTAGCCCTGCATAAATCAAAGCTCTTCCGATATAACCCTCCAATCGAATGCAGGCTAAGACCTAATTAGCCCTTGCAAAGCAAGGAGAGGGGCTAAATAAAGTCCAAAGGGATAGAGCACCGGTAACTATGTGGTTAAAAAGACTTTTCTCTTTGAACTAATATAAAGAATTATACCACATAGAAGTCACTTATTCCATTCATCCAAATGCACACTTTCATACTCAATTATAACCACTCCACATGAAATGTTGGGAAATTATCAGTAGAAAAATTCTTTCTTTAGTAAAAAACATCAATTGAAGTTTATTGACATATTAAAAAAGTCCCATTATAATATTAAATCAAATAGAACAATCACAAATCAATAAGTATAGATCAGACCTAAAGCATAAAGACAAATAAAAGACTAATATATAAAACAAGAGTTATAAAGTATAACTTTTAGTTCATGTAGAAATGACAATCAAACATTTAGACATTTATACAGTAGGAGGAACAATGACAGACACCAAAATTGTGTCTCGGATGTGACAATGCACCCTAGTCTCTTAGGGTTCTGTTCCAAAACAAATTCCACCCAACAACATATGCGTCGACGCGTTTCGGTTGTATACAATAATAAAGACCACCTTCCTCAGGACTCGCAATATTTGTCCTCCGTTAAATAGCTTTAGTAATCATTCCTAAACACAAAACATAATATAAACATTAAAAGCAAAACAGAGCAGAAATAATATATATACATACTTTTCAATAAAACAAGAACAAAAATTCCAATTTGATCAAAACATCACTGTTAGGACATTAAAAACCTAAATTCAACATAATTACTTGTAATGTAATCTAAAAGTTCCCACAATCCCATTGGGAACACCATAATCGAAAGAAAGCTCATTCCTCAATCGTCACACTGTCACACTTGATAAGATTAATAAAGGAGACACCCTTCATACGATATATCCAATTTACAAAATCTTTCTTATTTAGGGACCCTCAAAAATATTGTGTGGTTTCTCTGTCATAGACCATAACTTAATTATATAGTCAAACGGTGTGGATACCTACACTCATGTCGCAATAAAAATCACTGATGGATGGCTTCTGGGATAGAGAACAGCCAGCGTTATACAGGTGATGTATGACTATATTTGAGAAAGAGAGAGAGAGAATATATCACAATTCTTTTGATGGAAATTCAATCTCTCACATTATTACTTCCACAATGTATTAAAGATATTAGTTTCTCTGTAATCTCTCACCTTAAACCAATCAAATGGAGCCTCACTTCATAAAAGGGATCATATTAATAGCTTGCGCTTCAAGGGTGACACAATCTGTATATATAAACGATAAATCCCAGCTATTTTCTGGGAACTGCAGTTAGAGACAGTATTTTGGCTCTTCAGAATTTCAAGGAGCCCCATGATAATATGGAGTAGTGGTGTTTCCGTGCCTTTTTGCACGGGAATGCCTACTTTGCATGTTATTAGTGATAAATATCGCTAACATGCTTTGAGATAAAAAAAACGGCCCGCTATCGCCCAAAAACACACGCTACATCCCGTTAGCTGTGGCTTCCTAATAGGGCGATAAAATTATCGCCGCTTTAGTGGCAAAAAAGTGCCGCTAAAGCGGCGATAGGTCCTTAATAATATGCCCCACAGAGTTTCTGAATTCCACCGCTAACAGAAGAGGTAGTGACTAAATTAATCCGTAACACCAAGTCAGAGGGCTCTGACCCGTGCCCCCCTAAATTCCTGCACAAAGTAATAGGGACAGTAACAGCCCCCTTACTACCCTACTGAATAACATTATTATGTCAGGACAGTTTCCAACAAATTGCAAAATGGTTTCCATACTCTCTCTGTTGGAATTTAAAATTCCAGCGAAAATCCTTGAAAAACATCTCAACATTGCACTCTCAGACTACTTAGTTACAAAGTCCTCGATGGTGCTCAATATGGTTTCAGAAAAATCCATAGCACAGAATCAACCCTGATAGCGGGGACTGAAGAGATTAGATCCATCATGGGCAATGGAGGGATGGCTGAGGTGTTTCTTTTAGACCTATCCACAGCCTTCAACATCGTGAGCCACTCTGTTCTCATTGGCTGCCTGGATGAGATAGGGATTGGCGGAGCAGCACTAGATCTACTTTTCTTTTTTCTCCCGAATAGAGAGCAGTCTGCCATTCATGGAGAATTCATGTCCAAATGTTTTCATTGCGCTTTCATTTTAAAAACGTGTGGATGCTATTAGGAAAGCCATACAATACCACTTGGGGGAAGCTTATTGGGGAAATGGTGAGAGAAATGAGTGAGGAGGGATTTTTGCATTTGTTTTGTGCCCCCTAAATTTTCAAGAAATTCTGCCTAAAAGTATTGAGATTTACGTTGAATTTATTGTATATGATCAAGGGAATGGTGGACCTAGGCTATTATTCTGACTTTGCCTCTGTGTGGGACTCCCCTGGCCCTCCGACATGTCTGAAAGATGGTTTAAGTCTTCCGTTAAGAAGGGCGGGTATCGCCACATGGGCAAACCTAGTGACAAATGAGGGGCTGCACCCTTGGGAGGTTTTAAAGGCAAAGGCTGGGAATGATCTGTCTAGGTTCTAATTTATTCCACTGTCTTCTTGGTTTGGGGCCTCAAAACAGGAGATGGGGGTAATTGAGAGTTAGAGCTTTTCATTCAGGATGTAAAACCTAAGAGTAAGGGGGTGGCCAGGTGGTATGTGAAACTCTTGAATGCTGAAGAAAAAGAAAAGCGAACACCTCCGTACGCAGTCTGGAGAGGAGCCTTTCAGGAGATGGATCTCCAGTCTGTCTGGGATAACTCCCTGAGGCTCCTGTATTCCACCGTCACACCAGCCAATCTGAAGAGGAACGTTTTTTCCACTCTTAATCGGCTTTACTGGACACCATTCAGAATTGCTAAGTTTGCCCCTCTGCCCTCACCCAAGTGTAAAAGGTGTGGTTGCATGGAAGCCAATGATGTTCACATCTTTTTTCAATTCCCTTCATTAAGGGATTATTGGGGAGGAATAGAACACTTTTTAAAAGATATTTTTGGTATGGAGATTGGCATGAACTCAATGCTTGTTCTTCTGGGAATGGATGAGGCAACATGCAACCTCCTGAGGCGGCAGCAGAGAGGGCTGCTTTTCTATCTGATTTTATTTGCAAGAAGAGAAATCTGCAAGAAGTGGAGAGTCCACTTTCCCCCGAAGGTAGAAGATTGGGTAAAGGCATCTGTTTGGGTATGGCGATCAGATCTAGGCTCAGAAATGAGCCGCCCACCTGTTATATGGACTGACTTTTCAATTTGGTGTAGATCCAGGTCATGTATGCCAATGATTACACAAAGGCACCGATGGAGGTGAAGGTCCTGTCTGGTTTCAGTCAGGACCCGGTCAAAAGCAGTGACCGCAGGGCGGACCGATCAAATGTCTCCTGAAAGTTGCAGATGCTTCTGGTGGTATGAGGATAAATATATATATATATATATTAATACGTTTTTTCATTGCCCTGCGGTGTCCCTTAAGGGTCATGACTGAGCCCCACACTCTTCGATGTGTATGTATCTCCCCTAGCCAGGCTGATCCATTCCTTTGAGATTTTTGACAATTTCCTATGCTGACAACACCCAAATTGTGGTGTCTATCTCCAGTGACACTGAGAAAGTTTCACCACGCTTTAATAACTGCATGAGCGAAGTAGTTTGTTGGATGAGACTCAAATAACTTAAAATAAATTTAGAGAAAATCGAGGTTCTCCTCACAAAGCTCACTTTTTCAGATCAGATTAATAAGCTCTCCTCCTCTTGTTTACTCCTTTTAAGAGCCCTAAAAAATATCCTTCCTTTTATCTCTTTTGACCTTCAGAAACCAGTAACTACTGCGCTGGTTCTATCCAGGTTAGATTACTCTAAAACCCTTTCTCTGGGCATTCAACAACGCTCCATGAACAAACTGAAAATATTACAAAATGCAGCTGCCGGTCTGCTTAAGAAAATGCTCCAATTTAAATCTCACACACTGAGGTAGCTCCAGTGGCTTCCAGTCAAGAAGCAACTCTCCATTAAGGAAGTGTGTATATCTCATAGATCTTTGCACAAAACTGGTCCAGAGGACCTAAGTAAGAAATTCCAATGGTGAACTCCATGGAGAACTTTTCAATCTGCCACATATAAAAACGTGATAATTCCCAAATGTAATTGTTGGAAAGTGGATTATTGGTAGGGGCAGATGTAGGTCTGCCACTGGCAATAAGGCCACTGATGTATAATAATCAATAGGAGCTAGCTACACTGATAACGCTCATGTTGCATGTGTCTTTGGAAAAGTTTTTTAGAAGGCCCTCACCCACCAACCTAGTTGGTGGCATGCTTCATCATCGGGCCCCACCCGAGGTACCGAGTGTGCCTCGGGTGTGCTACGACGCCGTTGGCTGCATCCCGGCAGCGGTGCCGCGCTCCGAGATGTCTCCCGTTCTCCCACTTACTTGGCGTGATCTCAGGATCCGCTGTTGCACCTCATGTAGCCGGCCAGGAACTCCGTCGGTGAGGGATCTGTGTGCCGATGCAGTTTAAATTCCGCAGCTGGGGCTCACTGAGGCGAGGCGTGTCTCTTCTGTGAGTAGCGTCTGTGGAGGAAAGTAAAAGACAGGCACAGAAGACAGATGCGCACTGAGTATGGCACCTGCGTGCGATGCTATGTAAAAACATCGAGGATGTGGTCAAAAATGTCCATTTAAGTATTGCAGGGTTATTTGAAGTAGTGACCACTCGGAAAGAGTATATAAATATAAATCACTGGTTCTGTGGTAAATACGGCATCAGGGATGACTAATAGCAAAAATCCGCAGCTGTAAGGAGAACAGACACAGAAGCCAGGCTTGTACTGTGTATGGCACCTGCGGGGGATGCTATGTTAAAGCCCCAAGGGTGTGGTAAAAAGTACTAAATATATTCCAGGGTTATTAGAAAGTCATAACCACTCGGCAAATGTAAGAGATATATGTTAGGTGAAAGATCGCTGGTTCTGTGAAATTCGTGGCGTCAGGGATGAATGCAAAGTTCGCGTCTGTGGTGAGGGCAGCCAGGGAGTTATGCTAGGGGGCCCACAGTAGAAATTAGGTTGTGTGGGGCAGTGTCTCTGGGATGTCTAGAGTGGGTTAAGACATACGAGGCTCTGACATGCGCCTGCAAGGTACGGTAAAGGTCACAAGGAAGAATCATGTGTCTAATGTTCTGTTGCTTTGTGCCTTCGGTCACAGTGAGGGGCTAGTACAATGTTAAGGTGGCCAGATGATGGGGGTGACATCGTGCGTGCAGGGTATGGCAGGTTGGTGTGTTGGTCATAGCCAGCCCTGCTCATGGGTGTTTAGCCAAGGTGGCAGTGTCACCAGATACAGTTAAGGCAGGACATCGGGGAAATCAGTGGCACAGGCTGTTCCAAGGTATATTGTCATTTAACCCATGGATGTGGGTTGAAAGGCGATAGATCCAACGCTGCTCTTTGGTTAGGAGAGTTTTTTCATTGGTATTGGGATGGGGTGGTATTTGCTCGAAAACCGTCCAGAGCATGTCGTTGGGCGTGTGTCCTTCCTGTAGATAGTGGTCCATAAGTTTGCTGTTTGCTTTTTTGCAGCGAATGGTGCTTCTATGTTCCACAATTCTGGTCTGCACTTTCCGGGTGGTCATTCCTACATACCTGAGTTTGCAGGGGCACTCAATGAGGTATATTAGATTGGTTGAATTACAGTTTGTATGTTTAAGTTGTTGCTATGTTTTGCCAGGCTCCAGGTTTAGAGTCTTGCTATGTTGTGTGAGGTGACAGACGCTGCAGTCACCACACGGGTAGTGGCTAACCACATTAGCTAGGCCCCACGCTGTGTGCAGTGGGTTCCTTGGTGGAGGAGTTTGAATCTTAGGATGGGTGGACACCAATCGGTCTTTCAAACTGCTTGCTTTTTTGTAAGCGAATAGTGGTTGAGTCTAGTTTCTGTTGCCAGTGTTAAGAATCCTCCAGTTTCTGCGTATTATTTTGGCTACATGGTTGGATATGCCATTGTACGTGGTAACACAGGTTAGTGGTGTTGATGCCTCTGGTCGTATGGTTTCTTCCAGGAGTGCTTCTCGATTCCTGTTCCTGGAGCGTTTCCTGGTGTTTTTGATTGTTTTCTCAGGGTATCCTCGTTCATGAAGTTTTTGTGCCAGTTCAGCTGATTGGTTATGGTAGTCTGTGGTAGAACTAGAGTTGCGTCTGATTCGCAAAAACTGTCCAAATGGGAGATTTTCCCTGAGTGGTCGCTGATGGAAGCTCTCAAACTGGAGCAGGGAATTCCTCGCCATGGGTTTATAGTATGTGGAGGTTTTGAGGGTGCCGGCCTCGGCTTCTATCATCAGGTCGAGAAAAGGCAGGTTCTGATTACTGGCTGTGCTAGTGAACCGTAAGTACGGGTTACGTGCATTGAGCTAGTTAAGGAAAGGGGTCAAAGACTCTTCTGTGCCTGTCCATATCATCAAGATGTCGTCGCTGTATCGAGGCCAGAACCCTATATAGTCTTTGTAAGGGTTGGTGGGTGAGAGGATATGTGATAGTTCAAAGTGGTATACGTAAAGACCAGCCACGCTGGGGGCAAAAACACTGCCCATTGAGGTACCATTGGTTTGTAGGTAAAAGGTGCCATTGAATTAGAAGTAGTTTTCCTTGAGGGCCAGCGCGGCACACTATAGGACGAATTCTCTTGGGATGGAGTGTTCCTAGGGAGACCTGGTAAGCATATCGTCGAGTACTTTCAAGGTGGCATCTTGGGGGAGGCTCGTATAAAGACTCTCAATGTCTAGTCCCACTAGTAGTTGCGTGGAAGGGTCAAAACTCATTTCCATGATTAAGGATAGCAAGTGTTTGGTGTCTTTGATGCAGGTTGAGGCTTTCTGAAGCAGGGGGTTCAGAAAAAAGTCACAAAATCTAGAGAGTGGCTCTAAGAGTAAATTGATGCCAGACACAATTGGGCGCCCTGGTGGGGTCTCGATTCCTTATGAATTTTGGGAACCGTGTAGAAGTAGGGGACTTTAGGGTTTTTCTTGCATAAATAGTCTGCCTCCTGTTTAGAAATGTAGTGATGATCCTCGGCTGTCTCGATCAAATTGGTGATTGTGGTCTGGAGGGCATTGGTTGGGTCATCTTTCAGACGCTTGTAGTTGCGTCCATCACTGAGTAGTCTGTGGCATTATGCAGTGTAATCCTGTTTGTTCTGGATCACTATCACCCCTCCCTTGTCTGCGGGCTTGATGGTTATGTTTGGGTTTTCATGGAAGTTCCGTAAGGCCTCTCTTTCTTTTCTTGAGAAATTGTTAAATGTCTCTGGTTGCTTAATTTTTTCAACATCATTGTAGACCACTTGCTCGAAGGTAGACACTTCAACTGGGATGCTGGATGGGGAGGGGTGACTTAGGTCTAAGACCGGTTTCATTTGTGTTAGCCGTGTTGTCTGATGGTTGTTGCTTCTCAAAAAAAGCTTTGAGCTTTAATTTTCTAAAGAATTCGGCCAATTCCATTTGGAGAAGCAATTTATCTACTCGTCTAGTTGGGACTAAGGAGAGTCCTTTATTCTGTACCTTTTCCTCTGTCATCGTCAGTGGGGAAGAAGACAGGTTGAAAACACGGGAAGTTGGTTGCGGCGGTTTTTCTAGTGGTGTCCCGGCTGTGGTTCCTTCGTTTTGTACCTTGTGTTGGCGCTCATTGGGCTGTCTTCTTCCGACCAGTGCACTTGTTGCTGGTTCCTTTTGCAGCCCCTGGATCGTCTGCCCTGGCTTAAAAAAGGCGGTCTGTGGCTCTGTCCAAAGAAGGCTTGGGGGACCTGATGGTATAATGGGGGCCAGCCGACACTAATCGCATAACACTGTCGGTTTTCCCGCTCACTGCTTAGGCACCATGTATCGCAACCACAGATCGTGTGCCTGACCAGCCGGTTTTTACAAATTATGTGCCTACTTGCTTGTCCTGTCTCTTTTCCTTTAAAGGTGCAAACTTAGAGGAAAATCTCCTCTTACAGCTACAGCACCTTAGCGAGTGCTTCACATAGGATGCTTAAAACAGTTACGTTCCTTGTTTCACCCCCTCACACATAGGTTCTGAAGAAAGCCAGTTTTTAACCCAAGGCCTGGCTGAAACTAGTTGACCACACCGGACGTGGGAGACCATAAGTCTCTCCTACCATGTCCAAAAGCCTTGTTTTTAACTCTGTCTAGGGCTCACTAATAAATTAATCAACTGGGACCTCTAGGACAGTTTTTTAACCCCACTCTCAACACCATCCCTGCATACTCACTTAACACAACCTGCTCCGCTGTAAACAGGCGTCGTAGCACACCTGAGGCACACTCGGTGCCTCAGGTGGGGCCCGATGATGAAGCATGCCAGGGCCTTCTAAAAAACTAATATGTTTTCCAAAGACACATACAACATGAGCGTTATCAGTGTAGCTAACTCCTATTGATTATTATACACATACCTTGGGGAAGTGAACTAGCTACCCTAGTTCCTCGCTCTCTATTGTGATTTAAACTAATAAGGCCACTAACACATGGTAGGACTCAGCATAGGTCTTAGAAATGTATTCCTATGCTCAACCCTTGGTAGCTTGGCTGCGAGCAGACAGGCTTAACTTCAAAGACAGGTATGTAAAGCATTTAAAAACACCAATTCAGTAAATGATTAAGACACAACACATAATAAAAATCCAATGCCACTTTATAAACATAGGAGATATTTTTATCTTTAAAATGACACCAAAACAACAAATATCCGATGTAGGGAACCGGAGATATGAATTTTCAAAGATTGAATAAAATATAGCACTTAGAAGATTATAGCACCATATTGTGATACCTGCTCGCAATAGACTGGGCCAAAGTCAAAGTTTCAAGCCAGGGGCGATGGAGCCGTGAGCCGCTACAACTTGCGGCTGGTCCCCATCTCAGTTTCTACCTTCATACTGAGAAACTTTTCTGGAGCTTTTCTTCCCGAGGGCCCTCAAAGCTCCTAGCCAGTCCAGATCCGGTGAGGGTTCGCCGGCTTGACTTGTGACGAGGTCCCGGTCAACTTCCCTGGAGCGGACTTAGAACATTTCTCAAGATCGCTACTGCCGGGCAACCCAGGAATCCAGGCCGGCCCGTGATGGAAGGAGGCAGCTTGGCTCTCGCGGTTGCTCCCGGTCACCTTTTCTGGAGCTTTCTTTCGAGGGGTCTCTTGATGCTCCTCATGTAGCCGGATCTGTTGAGGGTTTGCAGGCTTCAGTTTTCATCTCGTCCCAGTCAAACTCTGGAAGTTGGACCCAGCGGGACGAACCTGGTTGGCTTGGCCGGCTCGCGGTTGAAGGCATGCGGCCTGGCTGGGCAGGTTAAGTCGGTCTCTTTATGGAGCTTTTTTCCAAAGTTGCTCCAACATTCTCCAAACTTCTTGAACTTCTTCCTGAAGTTCCTCAAGGGGTCGCAAACTGTCTCAAACTTACTCCAAGGGTCTGGTAGCTCCAAGATGGTCCTTGAAAGTTGAGGATGTCAGTTCCCGCAATCCACTGGTTCAAAACCCTTACAAATCCACTGAGGGTTCTCCAAGGTGCAGATTTAGTTGGTGATTTTCCAGATGAGCTCTTTTAACCTGTAGCTTTCAGGGAGTCCACTCTTTAGTTCTTTTTCAGCAAGATAATCTACAGGGCTATAGTTTCAGATGGTGCAGTCTGCAGAGGTCAGGCCTTAGAAATCTTTCCACAGCAAAACCTCTCAACAGGGCACTTCTTGCTTCGGTACGTTTCAAGCAGCAGATCTGCCCCTCTTATATACTTATTCCTAGTTCTCAGGGTCAAGCAGGAGGTCACTTCTGACCAATGGGAGCAGGGTAACTCTTCCAATATATGACCAAATCCTGTAGAGTGTTGCATTATTTTGTTCCAGAGTCCATCAAATCTTCCAAATCCATAATGGCTGATTTTCCAGCAAGGAGGTAAGAGCTGGCTAAACACACCCCTAGGATGGCTAATTTACTTAGACTCTCCCCCCTGCATCTGCTCATACCTTCCTTAATCCTACCATCTGCCTAAGGTGGGAAACTCAGAGCTGTAAATTACACTGGTCTCTGCTCTCCTCTTTGAAGACCATGGTTTACAACTCCTTCCCCGGGCCTGGCATTCCTATGGAACAGCATACTGCCCTGCCAGCAGAGCTGGTTAACCCCAGACGCTCTTTATCACCTCTACAAGGCAGCCTGGCTAATCCACTTAACTCTGACCAATCAGGGCAGACCACTGGAAGGCTGAATTTGGACTTACAAACAAGAAAGTCTTCTTGTATGTACACTTTAGGGGAAATTCAACAATATGATATTGTTGTATTTATCAATACAATTCTGGGAAGTCTTTGAATGGCATTTCTAGCCCTCCCATATCAACAGTTATTAATTAATAATTTCCTACCATGCTAACCTATGTAGCAGGGGATTTGCGAAGGGAAAAATGACTTGGGCCATTTTTCCAGTACCAGGACTTACAAAAGTATATTTTATAAGTACTTTGCTTATATCTACAGGACCCCCACCCCATGTGCAACTAGGGGAGACTTTAGGGGTTCTGAATCTGTAGAAATATTGCAGATCCTCCCTCCACAGTGCTCCAAGCATCAAAGTCGAATTTGAGCAGTACTTTACTACATTGTGGGGAGTGAAATGTGAAATTTCACTTTACCCAAGGATATAAAAACTAATTTTTATAAGGGTGTACCTTATAAATACCTGACCACCCACCCCTGGGATACCATAGAAATAAAGACTTTACAGGAGCATGCAAGGAATCCCCTGAACAAATACACACAGCCATCTTCTCCATTACATATCAGTTACCATCCCAGGTTAAATGTCGATAATTGATCAGCGGTTTGCAACTACAATTGAGGCTCAAGTCCTGTAATACATTTCATTGCAGCTTGCAAATAGGAGGTAGACACTCCTTTCATGCACCCTCTTATTTGAAATGAGAGGCACAAATTACTTCACAAGTCTGCTCTATTTTATTTAACAGACTCCCAAAGCAACTTTTGTTTATTGCAACATAGTTTGTTTGCTATTTGTAAAGCCAGTAAGTTTGTGAATTGTGACTGGAACATGTTTTGGACATCGGTTTCCTGAAGTATGGACAGATACTTTATATATAGAGAAAGGGAAAGTGAACACATGTCACAGATCAGCTTATATTGGAGGCAAGCTTTAACATTTCTGAATGGAGGAAGTGGCAGGTGTCTCTGTAGGAGAGGACCAAAGGAAAAGCTGTGCGATTGGTGTGATCGATGAGGGGAACCAGGTGATCTCAGGTTTAGAAGTGTTTAGCATGAGAGACTGTGACAACCAGTGGAAGATGTGAGTTAGCGGCAGCACAAGTGTTATCTTTGGAGATAAAGGAAGATGAGAAAAACATGAAAACAAGTAAGTAGATCAAGGACCCAAATGAGTAGATTCATTTGCCATGTAAAAAGTTAAAAAAGCAAGAAGCGGAGAGCACCTTCTACACCCACTGGTAGCGAGTTAGTGAAGCACTAAAAGCTGAGAGTATTGGAAGACAAGAAAGAAGCTGGAGGGATGTCCAGTAGTGTGGGATAGTCAACTGCGGACTGCCACGGAGAGGTGAGGAGAATAATGCTGGACAACGGGTAGTTGTAAGATGTGGACTTGAAGACACTGGAGACAGGAACAAGAGATGACTTGCTTGACAGCAGGTAACACAATTACATTTGTATTGGTATGTGGGTGAAGAGGTAAAGTGTGAGTTCCTTTAACAACAGTATCGCTAGAGATTTGGAGCAGGGAGCAGGTATTATAAGTGGAGACAGCTGGTGAAAGAAGCTTGGCCTGCAGTTGTGTTTCTAATGGGGGTGTCAACATAAATTTTGAGGCAGTGAAGGTACCTATCTTCACAGAGTGGAAACTGACAGAAGAGGTACAGGAGATGAGTATGTTATTGAACAGTGTAATTGGGTTTAACAATTTATGCGTGAAAGGTTTCATTATGGGTGCAGAGGGTGTGGAGGAAATCGAAGGAGGCGCCAAGCACATACAAATAAATTCCATCTCGAACGAGAAGTGGGAGTCATAGCAGTTCCCCATATGTATGGACTATGGGGTTACGTAGAGTGAATACAAGGGTATACATTCTGAATATGGTGAGTGTACACCCACTATTCCTTCAGTCATGAGGGATTCATTTCTGCTGCCTATGAAGTTGGGCTTGTACTGCGATTTTAAGGTGAAGTACTTAAGATTTATATTGAGCAAACTGTATTGAATGAGTCCAGAAGACATTGGGTGCATGTGCTAGTGATGTGTTAGTGAATCCAGTCCAGGTATAGTACATAAGTCAGTTATGAAGTTTATTTTGATTTCTTTTATTTTAGTTTGGACAGAAGAAGGCAAGGAAGCAATGTTGTCAGTCAAAAGTAAGAGCTATGTGTGAGCATATTAAGATTGAAGAGGAGAGATTCAAGAATTCTTGACAGCATTTTGGGTGTGCATTGGGAAAGGCGAGGGTATGTCTGAGAAACTGGGTGTTGGTTGACCTGGGTGTGAGCCCTGGTCAAGCAACATTTTAATGAAGAACAAGGGGACCCAAACGAGTAAGCAAGGACCTTGGGTAACACTTTTTAAGGAGGACAGTGGTCCTTGGTAAAAGGGTTCAGAAGGGAAATTAATATAGAGCAGAGTCAACTCTATATGGTTCCTATCCAGCCGGATAGTCCGATTTAATCAAAAGTAATAGTAAGTTTCAAGAACGCAAAAGATATACAGTGGGATACAATCCTGTATCCGGTGACATAAAGCAAGTAGTGACAAAGTGTACATATACAGTAAAACGGAAGACAATTTTCAGGCAAAACAACGAAATTGCTTGTTACGTAATCAGAGTGATAAAACAAGCGTGATAATTGACACAACCGTTACACATGGATTAGAAATAAATTGTGTGCACGGTGCTTAAGAAGTCGACGACGTTTCGATCCCATTCAAAACAATATCGGGATCATCATCAGGACAGAAATTGCTGTTTGCCTAAGCATCATGACAATTTTGACAACTATGTACAAAGTGAATAAGATGGAAAAAAAGGGGGGGGAAGAAAAGAAGTTATGGGAATTCGTATGAGAAAGGCTGTCCTTTTGAACATAGTGGTGGTGATACTAACAGACCTGCTCAAAGTGCGACTAACAAATATTGGTGGGAGTAAAATAATTGTGAGTAAAGCGCATGATAAAGGAGGCAGAGCCGGTGCATTAGATAGGTTGCTATAACAATTGGTGACAATATAAAAAAGATACGAGTTAAGGAACATGCGGCAAAGATACACTAAAAGATCTTGAGGAGCAGTGCAGGCCACGCTGTGAGATTGTGGACTAATTGTATTGGATTACGGGTGAGGATCCCGCAAAAGGAAGTGAATGTGCACTGCGAGTTGGCGAGAGAGGAGCGTGATGAATGAGGGGTTTATCCGATAACCTCACGCAAAGGAAGTGAATGGTTCGCGGTGCCTTGTAGTGGGAGGACTGCAAGAGCAAGGAAAAGCTTACCGGCCGATAATGTCGGCGGGGTTGAATGATGGGAGGCGGGAGCCAGGATCGGTCCAGTGAAACTCAACCTAGAATAGGGAAACCGGGCTAAGTAATGGCATGAGAAATGGAGACGGTGGGTAAGACAACAAAGCGGCGGGCCTTACCTTGGAGTTCGTGAGCGGGATAAAGCGCTCGTAACGGGGAAAAGCCACAATGGCTGCGGGGTCGGATCTGGTCAATTGGGCAGCAGTCGGGTAACCTGGAAGTGGAGGAAGCCAGTTAGTGAACCTGGACATGGAAAGGCCTTGTTGTCTTACCCACCGTCTCCATTCCTCATGCCATTACTTAGCCCGGTTTCCCTATTCTAGGTTGAGTTTCACTGGACCGATCCTGGCTCCCGCCTCCCATCATTCAACCCCGCCGACATTATCGGCCGGTAAGCTTTTCCTTGCTCTTGCAGTCCTCCCACTACAAGGCACCGCGAACCATTCACTTCCTTTGCGCGAGGTTAGCGGATAAACCCCTCATTCATCACGTTCCTCTCTCGCCAACTCGCAGTGCACATTCACTTCCTTTTGCGGGATCCTCACCCGTAATCCAATACAATTAGTCCACAATCTCACAGCGCGGCCTGCACTGCTCCTCAAGATCTTTTAGTGTATCTTCGCCGCATGTTCCTTAACTCGTATCTTTTTTATATTGTCACCAATTGTTATAGCAACCTATCTAATGCACCGGCTCTGCCTCATTTATCATGCGCTTTACTCACCATTGTTTTACTCACACCAATATTCGTTAGTCGCACTTTGAGCAGGTCTGTTAGTATCACCACCACTATGTGCAAAAGGACAGCCTTTCTCATACTAATTCCCATAACTTCTTTTCTCCCCCCCCCCTTTTTTTTCCATCTTCTTCACTTTGTACATAGTTGACAAAATTGTCATGATGCTTAGGCAAACAGCAATTTCTGTCCTGATGATGATCCTGATATTATTTTGAATGGGATCGAAACGTCGTCGACTTCTTAAACACCGTGCACACAATTTATTTCTAATCCATGTGTAACGGTTGTGTCAATTATCACGCTTGTTTTATCACTCTGATTACGTAACAAGCAATTTCGTTGTTTTGCCTGAAAATTGTCTTCCGTTTTACTGTATATGTACACTTTGTCACTACTTGCTTTATGTCACCGGATACAGGATTGTATCCCACTGTATATTTTTTGCGTTCTTGAAACTTACTATTACTTTTGATTAAATCGGACTATCCGGCTGGATAGGAACCATATAGAGTTGACTCTGCTCTATATTCATTTCCCTTCTGAACCCTTTTACCAAGGACCACTGTCCTCCTTAAAAACTGGTCAAGCAACAGGCACAATTCCTTGCAGGGTGAACCACAAAAAGTCACTAAATTAACCTGTGCTTAACCCTGGGTAGCTTGGCACATAAAGCTGTCAGGGTTAACTTAGAGGCAATGTAAAGTATTTCTGCAGCACACATACAGCAATAAAGTGAAAACACAACACCGGAAAAATCCACACCTATTTTTTTTTTTAAGTACATTTAAATAAATTATTCGTCACAGAAATGACAAAATCCAATCAGTAAAATCAATGTTCTGGATTTTGAAAGTTTTTAGTAAATACTAAAGCTTAAAAGATCAAAATGCCATCCATGGACATCTAGTCGTGCGTGATTGGGTCAAAGTAAAAAAACATGGCCAAGCTTGATGGAGCGCACTTTGGATGCAAGAAGAAGTGGATTTGGCACTTAGAAAATTTCCCAGAAAAATTTTCTGAGAAGGTAAAGTTCAGGGGGGCAAGGCTGCAGGAGGTGTCCATGAAGCATTGTCATCAGATTGCTTTGGGTCGAAGCTGCCATGAAGAATTCTACGTTTGGACTCAGTCTATGTAATGTAAGTCGGAAATCCCCAGTGGGATGAGGCAAAAGTTTGTAGTTGAAGACAGGTCCACGAGGCTGGACACCCCTTTGGTGAAGGACCACTGAAAAGGATTTGTTGCTGCAGAGAAGAACGAAGCTGTAGAAGCCGCAAAGTCAATCCGGCCGATGATGCACCTTGTGGGGATTGGGGAACAGTTTGGTTAGTCCCGGTTTCCTCCTGGTTCACAGAGCAGTTTTTGGCCAAGTCCTAATTTTTGGGACTTGGCCATCTGGGCACACTTAGCACTAGAACCAAGGGCCCAGGACTGGTGAAACACCAATTGGGGGTTCAGGACTCATTCAGACTGGGTCCAGGTGCAGACTGAACATAGTAGGAGTCTTTTCCTACCCATGTGGCTGTGAACAGGCGGCCAGAAACTAGCATTTGGAGTTACTCTGGTAGTCCTGGGTTAGGGTGAAGATGCAGGGCTGACTTCTGAGGGTTCAAGACAGGATCCAGACAGCAAAGTAGTCCTGCAGAGTGCACAACAGGTCAGAGCAGCAGGAAGTCCTCTGTGATAGATGAAAGAGTCAGTGGTGGGCAAAGAGTGTAAAAGGAAAGTGGAAACTAGGAGGAAGTCAAAATATTTGATATGAGAGTGTGTTGATTGAGAGTGTGTGCTGGAGAAGGCATTGTTGGAGAGATGTCCATTTACGAGAACTTCTTTATTGTGTGCATCTAAGTTGAATTCTCTAAATGCTGTGATGCAGGTGGGTATGACAGGTAGAACCATATTAAGATGCTTGAGAAATGTACCTTTGGCAGGAAGCAAAATGGTAATGTTCTGGAAGGCAAACATTTGTCTGTGTATAGGGATCAACTGCGGCAGCATAATTCCAGTAAATCCATGTTCATTTTATGTCCATGAAGTTTGTGGTGTTCAGCATTAAAGTGGTCAGAGAGTTAACAGCTTTTATTGCAGAATGATCTGACATTCCATAGATGAATGAGGCTCTTTTGAGAGAACGGTTAGAACGTGAAGATGTTAAGTGTCTATTAGACATTGCACTGTGAGGGATGATGATGTGGGGAAGAATGAAGTAGCTGTGGCATGGTCTTATTGTGAAAGGGGTTAAGATTGATGAGGAATTAAGTGTGCAAGTGGCTAAGAGGTATTAGCTACCCAAGGACTATGAAGTATTATGGCCAGTGGGGACGATGCTCTCCAAGATATGGCCTCGGAGACTTCAGGGATCAAAATGTATAGGAGCTAATGGGGATGATAGGCCATTGCCCTCAAGGACCTGGGCTTGCAAAATAAGGAGACAAGGTCCATGGATGAAAGGAGTTTTATCATATTAGGATATCCGCATTCCTGTGCCTCCCCTGTACTTGGGAAAGAGAACAGATGATAACGCAGCAGATTGACAGCCGGGCAGCGGGCACGGCTGCGACTGCTCTTTTCATCTGGAGTGCTCTGTTGCCCATGTTCAAAGACGGAGTGACGAGCGCCAAGATTCGCCGAGAGATGCCGGTAGAACTGCTGTGAGCCGGCCATCAACATCCACAAGTATTCTGGTTGTATTCAGCAGTATCCTTCTAAACATATCTCCAAATGCTCAGCTCCTAGTGATTTACCGCACCAGCCAGCTAAATTCAGCTTAAGTCAGCAATCCAGGCATATAAGGCTAAAGAACCACTCAGCAGATTGAGGATTTGAGAGATTTGAGGGCACATACTCACATGCAGAGGAGGAGGAGGAGGAGGAGGAGCTAGTTGCGATCCGCAGTCCGAGGAGGCGAGGTGACGAGGAGGCAAGGCGAGGTGAGGTGCGTAGCATACGGCGGCGGTTGACTTTCTGTAGAGGAGGAGGAGTGGCACGGGAGCCGCGATCTGCAAACTACTGAAGCTGTTGAAGTCGTGGACGTGTGGGACGTGTGGGAGCGCAGAAACGGGGACTGGCGGCAGGTGCCGGTGCCGGCCCGACCGAGAGAGGTGAGCTGAGGTGAGCGGAGCCGGCGTGGCAGCCTACGCCCTCAATTCTTACATATGCTCTTATTCTTGCTCTTGCTCTAGCTCTAGCTCACGTCCCGGCCCCCCCTTGTTCCCCCCGGCTCACCCCCCAGTCAAGGCACATTCAGCGCCAGAGTGTTGACAGCTTTTGACTTTGGTCCCCGGGTACAGCGTACTCCAGCCGCCGCTGTTACCATCACCGCTGCACACTCGCGGTTTGGGGTCTGGGGCTGTGCCGGGATCACCATCACCTGAGCCCGCAGCTCATTTTTGGCAGATTTAGTCGGGTTCCGCCTGGCTCGGGTGTTTTGGGTGTTCCAGGGGCCGAGGAGTGTTTCAGCCAGGACCACACAGGCAGCGGGTGGTCAAGTCGGCCGGGCATCCTACATCCTAGGGTTCAGGCGAAGGAAGGGAAGAGATCCATCCGAGTTGCCTACTCCGTTTGTTTGTGTCCGTTAAAAGGGTGAACCCAAGAGACGGCTCGCAATTGGCACAGAAAGGAAAATAAAATAAAATAATCTGTGGCTAGTGCAAATTTGAGCAGGAAATCAGCAAGGGCTTGGAAACATCAATCATTATAGACAAAGAGCCATCTATAGAGACCATCTACAGAGAAATAGGCGTTTATAGGAGCCTATAGGAGCCCACAGGAGCCCACAGATTCTGGTACTAGAAAAAAAAAAAGACACAACAACAACAGAATGAGATCTGGAATGAATCGTCAAACCGTCTCAAGCAAAAAACAGATAAAAAACAACACAAAAACTGTACGGTCTCCCAAAAAGGCCTCTTTTCAATTACCAAAAGGCGAGACTGTGGCACAGGGAACAAGAGAGAGGACAGACTTGGGAGGTTTGGTCCCAATAACTGACAATTCTGGCCCAATCCCTGGAAAACAGCAGCAAAAAATTAATAAATTCTTTTTTTTAAAAGACCCTGTATCTGCAATTTTTGCACCAACAAAGGAGGCCTTAAATCATCCGAGCCCAATTCAGCCTGACAAGATAAAACCAACAGCCCCGTCAGAGTCATTTTTTCAGGATAATCAGCCAACGGACTTATTTAACCACGAAAGAACAATCACACCAACTACTTCAAGTGCCCACACAGAGAAAACCAACCCTCAAGGAAAAAATACGGAGACTGTACAGGTCCAAGTCCATAAATTAATTGGGCAACTTAACAAATCTGAACTCACAATAGGTACGGTCAACAAAACCCCAAGTCCAATAAGTATACAAGACACAAAGGGCACATATAAAACCCCACCACAATTATTGACATTATTGGGACAGAAGTCGCTTGAAAACATTTTTGTCGAATCAGGATCCATAAACAATAAAAGTAATAAAAATCAAGGCAAGTTAAGTAAAGTGAATAAAGCGGGAGCACTAGGCGGCCCGACAACTCAGAGACAAGAAGGGGAAGGTGCCAGGGCAAATTCCCTTCTAGAATCAAGCGTCTTAAAACCAACTGAAACAACTAATACAAAAACAAAAATAAAGAGGGCTCTTCAATTAGGGCAAACCATAACATCACTCCCAACTTCAAAGGAGCATAGGCCGGGGCCAGTGGCATCAACTCCGCGTAATTTAGAGGTTTGCAGCCGCGTTCACAGAATCTTGATTGATGATTCCAGTAGTGACGGAAGTAACGCAAACAATGACCATCAGTCGGAACCCATATCAATTTCATCAGCAAGTAGGTCTGAACACCCGGACGATTCTCTAGGGAACGGAGGGAGCCCACAACCCAATACACATTGGGGGAACGCCCTAATTAGCTCACTGGACCAGGCAATAAGAGCACTTAACTATCAATCCGACAAAATGGAGGTTCAAATAGACCTAATAAACATCATTGCAGAGCATATAGCAAACATAAGTTCTAAGGCAGACACAATAATGACCTTACTGGTTAATAAGGGAAACACAGACAAAATCACAAACACAGACAAACACACTACAGGAAATACAAATCAAATTCCAAACAAAGTCAAACAAAACAATTGTGAATGTGGGAGCATAATTGAAAAACTCGCGTCCCTCCCAGATATTTTAAAAGATATCCTAGGAGTAGTAAAGTCTTCATGTGAGCCAAAGGGAAATCGGGAAAGCCCATACAAAAACCCTAACAAAGAAACACCAAAAGCTCCATCTCACCGAATAAAACAGAGTACCAGTAACGAAGGGGTCCGAAAAGTCAACCCCCCCTCAAACAAAGAGTCTGAAGAAGGAGTAATAGAAAGTCACGAGGTACAAACAAACGAACAACCGTCCACCCCTCAATTGGAGCACCAAGACAAACTAACAAAAAGACAAAGGAAGAGAGCTTGGAAGGCACGGCCCAAACAAAAAAACTAACAAACCGTAGCCTCTAAACACCTCTTCCCTATTTTCACAAATAACGTAAGTAAAGGGCTCGAAATGATTTATGTCACGCCGAACGTCTCCACCAGAAGACAGGACTTATCATACTCAGAAAGGGTGAGCTTCTCGTTTGAGAATTCGATAACGGTAGAATCTTCTCATGAATTAGAATTAATAATTTCCGAGGGGTCGAAGCTGAGCAAACAACAACCTGCAGGCTCCCACAGTCCTAAGAGGACAGTAAAACAAACAGCGTCTCCAAGATTACTGGGGGAAAATTCTCGAAACAAGGAACTCGTAAATGAACCAGCCCTCCAAGACATAATTGCCAACATAGAGGTCAGCCCGGTCCCATTAAATGAGAAAAAAAAGAGAGAGCACGAAAAATGGACAACGGGCCCTCGTGCGACAAAATAAGCAAGCAAAACAGGGAACCTAAACCCGTACATCTAGGAATAGACCAGAAGTCACTCAAGATCACCACAAACGGAAGGGGCAGGAGCATTATCTTAAAGAGTGTTACTCATGAACACAAGCAAATTACTCAATATACAGAACTGGGAAACGTGAAGTTAACGGAAAATAGTAACGTGGAAACCAAAGGTCAGGCAAAACTCACAACCACAAACACTCGGACCATTAGAACAAAAGATCTTGAAATGGACCAGGAAGGAAACCAAAAAAAAGATCTGGACGAGATCGAACCAGTACTGACCTTTATTCCGGAATACGCAACAAAGGGTAGACAGGACATCCTAAATAGAGGAAACATTATAAAACTAGTCAAGGAAATCCCGGAATTAAATGGAATAGCCTCACAAGATATTAAAGCAGTGGAGTTTCAACAAAACAAAGCCAAGTCAGATACTGAAAACTCGGTCATTACTTGGACATCAAAGGAGCTTGCAGTTAAAATCTTTGCCCATAAAGCAACATTCAAGAGCTGGGGAATAACCCTGAAGCAACATAAACGCCCTAGATATCCCTACCGCCTCTTTAATAGCTCAGTCCATCTAAAGGAGGAGGTACCACAAAGCCCCAAGTTAAAAACGTGCCTACGCGCAGCACGGGCATCGTCCCAGGGAAAAACACCAGGACCTAATAATAACTTTAAAAATCAGACACTCAAAAGCGGGCCCCATTACAGCAACCAGGACTGGTCATGGATTCCATCGGCGCTAAGCAAAAAGAGTTCCTAGAAATGTCGCAAATGCCTCAGCTAGAGGACAAATACAAGACCTACACACGGAAGAAATAAACCCGGCAATGATTAAAATATGCTCATGGAATGTGCACGGGTTCAGTAGCATGGAGCAGGTTCACGAAACCCAATCATTTTTTTGTGAACATGACATAATTCTCCTACAAGAGACCTGGAATTTGACCCACCTCGGAATTCCAGGTTATATCGACTATCACATACTAGCAGAGAGGCAGTCTAAATACGGGCACCCACGAGGCGGCCTATCAACTTTTGTGTCGCAAAAATTTAACTGGGAATTAGAGGAACTGGACGTTGGGCTAAACTGGGTTCAAGTCACACAAATCACAACAAAGCCCCAGCTCCAGCTTCTATTATTAAACATCTATATACACCCAGATCGAAAAGCAAAAAACGAAAAAATGGGAATGCTAACCAAACTCATCAAAATCCTGCAAAAAACCAACAAATTAAGCTCATTGATAATACCGGGAGACTTCAATTGTAACCTATTGAGTGCCGATAAGGGTAGACCCAACAGGGAGAAAAAAGTATCAAACGGGTCCAAACAAGCTCCACTTTGTAACCCAAAATCATTGGGCTTAACAATCCTAATCAGTAAAAAAAAGGTCACTCTTTGCCGGTACCCACCTACATGAGCGGAAAGGTTAAATCTACTATAGACTTTACAATTGTAAGTGCCAGTATAATAAACTCTATAGAGGAATACTCAATAGTTCAGCGCATAGAAAGTGACCATTTCCCCCAAATCACACGGATGATCATCGCAGGTCCCAGTGCTGAAAAATTATGCTCGCTACAGCAACATCCAAAAAAATTTTACCTCCAGAAAATAAAGTGGAGGGGAGGTGAAACAAAGAACATCCAGTCCACAGCTAGTAACTTTGTGACTAAACTCGGGAGCTTAGAACACGGAGACCCCGTAAACAACTGGGAAAACTTATTAGAGGACCTGAAGGAAAAGCATTCGGTTCTGCCAGGTCGAAAAGAGACAGAAAAGTAAAGTCAGCACCATGGTTTAACTCTGAATTAAGACTCGAAAAGAGAAAAATAACCAGGGCGTTAAAGATCCAACAAAGAACGGCCGCACAGGGAAACAAATTAAACAATAAGATCATTAGAAGCATGAGAAAAAAATACCGGAAAAAGTTATGGATGGCGAAGGCACTATATAAAGAATCGATCTGGGAAAAACTGCTATTTACAAGCAAAAAATCAAACTCCCGAGTCTTTTGGGGCATTATTAATTAACTAAACTCAGGCGTTGTACTGCAACAGGACCCCGGAATCGGGGACAGGATCTGGGGAGACTACGTGAAAAATCGTTACCTAAAAAAGGAACCACACAGAAACGAAAATTATCGAGGTCCATTAATTAATATCAAACATAACAACTTAAAAGTCATATGCGCCAGCGAAGGAACGCATGAAAACGCGAACCTCGAAAAAGACGTTTCCCACCAAGATACTTTGACTACCCGCACCCATTTAAAAAAGCTAATTCAAAAACTCAAAGCAGAGGGGGCTCCTGGACCAAACGGCCTCCTAACTGCAGTATTCAAAACCAATGAAGAGTTCTGGGCCGAACACTTAACAGTGTTATTTAATCACATTTTTACAAAGGGAAACATACCTGCTTTGTGGAAAGGAAACCTCATTCACCCAATTCACAAGAAAGGGGATCGAAAACACCCAGGGAACTACAGGTTGATTTCCTTAATTGACGTTGAAGCCAAGGTTTATGCTTCATGTCTTTTGGAAGAGCTGCAAGACTGGGCAAAATCCAATAACATAATCCCTAGCTTCCAAATTGGATTTAGACAAGGGATGGGGACGACCACAAACCTGACCACCTTGGGACTGCTAATGGAGAAAGCCAAAAAAAAGAACCATCGTCTATATGGGTGTTTCGTCGACATAAAAGCAGCCTTTGACCACGTAAGTAGGTCAAGACTTTGGGGAAAGTTAAGAAAATGGGGGCTGCCGGATAAATTACTAAACGCAATAATCGGTCTATATAGCGATACATGGGCAAAGGTAAAACAAGGGAACGGGACCAGACTAACAAAAACAATTGAGACCCAGGATGGTCTAAAACAAGGCTGTGTCCTAGCCCCTAGTCTTTTTAACTTATATTTAGCAGACATTGGAAGCAACCTAGAAAAAATCGAGAGTCATGCCCCGAAACTTGGCAATGTTTCAGTCCCAATTCTGCAGTATGCAGACGACATAGTATTACTAAGTAAAACACCAATAGGTCTGCAACGCTTAATAAATTTGTTATCATCTTATTTAGTACAAGAACATTTGGAGCTGAACTAAGAAAAAACAAAAGTGCTCCGGCTAGTGGAGGGGAAGAAACTGAAATTTAAATGGTCAATGAACAAGTATCTGGGGATGACCCTTGGGCAAGGTAATTAAAAAAAAAGCACTCTCTGGTACTAAAAGGGAAGGCACAATCATTAATCTACGCGTATAGGCAATTGCAACAAAAAATGGCCGGCCCGAATTATACTCACCTATTAAAAGTAATGGCTTCACAAATCTTACCTACTTTGTCATACGGGTTAACTACGTGGCTAGGAGGGGAGGCAAACATTTTAAACAACCTACAAAACAAAATCTACAAAGTAGTGTTCAACCTGCCGCACTCAGCCGCGCCCGCACTAGTCCGCCTTGAATTTGGCTTACAGAACCAAAAATTCCGGTCAATGTCCATTTTTGCAAAACTGTGTCATAAAATCCGTTCTGCCCCAAGCGAGTCAATGGACAATATCTGCTGGGAGGAAATTAATTACCAGGAAAACCAGCCCAATACTACCTTATGCGGAAGTTACCTTAGCACTTGTTTGACTACATTGGATCTACAAGAAGTATGGAAAAAAAAAATAGACCAGGCGTACTTCTGTAAAGTAGCCAACGGCTCGGCAAAAAGGAATTCTCTGTTAGAAGACAAAAAATCTCTAACGAATCGGCGCCACGCATGGACAGTAATTAACTCCTATACCCACCAAAAACCACAGGGATATTTAGCCTTACATTATAGTCAACATTTAAAGAAAGCTTTTGTAGCTTACCGAATGGGCATGCACTATTCAAAGGATTTAAGGCCCTCTTGGAAAAATCGAATTGAAAGCTCCCACTGTAGACTGTGTGGATACCAGAAGGAAACTTTGACGCATTTGTTATGTGCATGTCCAGCTTTACTAGGTTTAAGAAGACGACACCTACGGGCCATCTTTATCACGTTAAAGATCCGCACTTGCCGGCAAGCAGTAACAAGCTGGCTAGGAGGTACTTCCTCCATCTTGGCATGTCGGGGAATTACATTTATGACCCAGGTAACAAAATTGCTACAAGTAAGTCAACTGACAAATGGCCCCTAATGTTTAGCACAAAGAATGGATCAAGGCAGGAAGTCCGCTGTGGAAGAAAGGACATTACAAAAATCTTGTAAATGAACTAAACAAGACACTATATTGGATGAAATATGATCAGTGTTGTCTTTTTACTTAAAATAGAATATTTTTTTTTTCTTTTTTATTGTTCTAAAACTCGTAATTTTAAAGCTGTACGAAGATTGTAAAGATTTTTATTAACCAAACAATAAAAATAAACTTGTACTTGAAAACTTGAACTTGAGCCTTTCTATCCTGCTTGAGTTAACGCCTTCTGTACTGAGCCAAAGCATATTAGTATGTAGGGAATTAAGGGACCAGGCAGTAAGCCCAGGACATTGAGAAAATTGGCAAATACATTGTATCATGTATTATATATTTTTTTCTATACATATTAGCAAATATAGCTAAGAGGCTAACACAGTTAATCTTTTGTACAGTCGAGACAGCAGGATTCCAGGGGGCCTGCTGACCCAGGCCAAGTTTAGCTAAAGGATTGTTTATTGAAAATCTCTAATCTTAATCTGGGGGTTTTAGGCCCTGGGATTCGCTGTGGATACTAGTTCAGTGGGTGCTGAAGGGCAAAACAGTGCTTCAATCTAGTGTTTAGAGGGTGATGCAAGGCTCTGTTCACACTACTTGTGTTTGCAAAATCAGAAGAGGTGACATGAGGAGGTGACAAGGGCTGAAAATCTGATTATGGCCAGAGGACCCTGGCTGGGATTTCAGTGAGTGATGGAGCATAATTCAAGATTGTTTCCCTAGCAAGCTGAAGGACATAATCCTGTAAACGTGTCCAATCCCAGGTGGCAGCCAGGCATGCTGTCTCGTGCTTGGAGCTGAGAGGTGTCTCTGGTTATCGTGGGATAATTGAAGGTATGTGGAGAAGCAGCAGGTTGTCATGCTATCTCACAAGACAGAATGTTCTACAATGGACTTATGGATGCCATGGAAAGAGGTGGCATTCCTGACATCCAATCCACAACAAGGCTTCTCAAAAGAGGGTCAGGTTTTGGTGGGGCGAAAGATCCAAGGCTGAGGGTGGAGACAATGCTTTTGGATTCATAACTCCAATATAAAAGGACATGTGAAAACTCAATTTCTTTACAGATAAGGTTTATTGCAGTTACCATACAATTGGATGGAGGGAGCAGATGCCAGACTTATAATAAGAAAATATTTCCATTTGCACTTGTAATGCTGTACATGCATGTACATGATTGTCTGGCCAGATGGTGTGCATCTTATGACAGAACAAGCAGCAGTAACTGATGCAGAAATAAAATCCCTGCTTAGTCACTGTAAAGAGGAAAGGTTCCAGAGGAGTGATAAAAAACACGATGTCTTTAAATAAGTGTTGTTGTGATATTACTTAAACGTGATCCAAGTGAAAGAATAACATGGAAAGGATGTATTGTATTCGGAGGTAGCAGCGGCTATCCCTGGCTTATCTTTTGGTATCCACACCACTGCCATTGTTACCTCTGGTCTCAGTACAACAACAATGGTAGTCATGAAGCCAGCACAAGCTAGAGCCAGAACAGCTCTGACAATCCCTAGCCTCTAATCAGTAAATCGAATAAAGATGAAGGTAAAGGGGGGATAAGTGTTCAAAATGTCATGCCATCGTGGCAGCGGGGAGGTAGTCAAAGCATGTGTGATGTCACTTCCGAGATATTCTGGGGAATCAGCATGTTCAAATGCCTGGGAAAATGAGGTTACAAAATCCAGAGCAATATGGCAAGATGCTAAGTCATACCAGGCAAATGGAATTGCATTTTTAACAAGGAGGCTAAGGAAATTGATAAAGAAAGGAATATGGATGTTATCCTTTGAAGCATGGACTTAAGACTCCACAAAGACACACAAGCATAGGAAACAGCCTGTGGGCGTCAGCTAGTGCGCTAAATGGGGTTAGGAAGTGAGCGCACATTGGGGAGCCAATATGGCGAATACTGAAGCACATTTTGTGGAAGAAAAAGTCCACATCTGATACCACAAAGCCATACCAATGGGAAGGAGTTAATAGGTAAGATGCGCCTACGTGTAGATGACACAGAAACCTTTTGTAGGTTTAATATCCAAGAAGTAAGTGTAGCAATATTTAATGGGAAACAATTGGATCGGTGGCGAGTGTTGCTAATAAGGGCTTAGGTACAAGTCAGAAGGAAACACCTTTTCACCCATTAGCAGTGGCTGCCGGCAAAAACAGGATTTTGAGTGTAGGGGGACAACACCCTCTCAGTGGTTTTCACCACACACATTATGCATGTGAGAAATGGACTGGAAATACAGGCAACTCTGTAATATGCCCCCTAAATATCGAAAATAGAATATCAAGGTATACAAACATCGAGAGAAAAATATTGAATCCAAAAAATCGAAAGATAAGTATAGATTTCAGCACCTAACTCCACCTATAAGTACTTTGACCTATATATCTTCAAGGTAAGTAGATATGGAGTTATGAATAGTAAATCTATACTCCTTCTATATGCACTTACCTTTTGATATTTTGGTCTTTAATGTTTCTTGCATATTCTTGTATTTCAATATTCTTAGTCTCGATATTCAGTAGTGCAATCCAACACTGTGGGAATCAATGCAAAACACGATTTGTAGAGTTTAACCTCATTTCGGAGGGGCTAACACATTGTGATGCTCCGTTATACTCATATCCTGTAAGTAGGAAGTACTGATTCTGTCTGTTTTGGTATTTTTTGGGAGAGGGAATACTGATACAGGACTCCGGCATGAGTTAGAATCAGGCCTTAATTTTCAATGCGAGTATGAACCAAGTAGTTCCTTCAGAGACAACAGACCTGCGTCTAAATATGCCATTGATACTGAAGTCTTAATGGCCACTCGGGTGGCTTGCAATAGTGCAGCAGTTGCTGTGGCACCAGAGGTGTTAGGGCTCCCCTGGATCCCACACAGGATATATTTGCTCCAAAACTGTAGCACAGTGCCGATGGTACTTTTGCTATGTCACTGAAGACCACCAAAACGGATTTTGGAGAGAGAGGCTGTTACAGCTGTAAATTGGACTGTTTTGACCTCATTGGCAACTTTGTGTACAGTTCTAGAGTTCCCATCTCCAGAAGGAAAGATACAGATTATAAACAATTCTGGCACACACTACTCAAAGTGTGAAGGCTTAAACCAGACGTGCAGTAGTAGGCGGTCAGTATCAGAACAGGGACATTGAGTCTAGATCAGTCAGGCAATGTAGCTCTCAATGTTAGCCTTTACAAAATAGATTCAGTATTATAGATCTCACCATTCCGATATTTTCCACCACATTTATTGCTCCCTGTCCTACTGGGAAATATAAAAAAAAAACTATTATATTTCTGGATGAAGCGTTCCCTCTCGTGTTCCATCAAAAAATATTTGTGATATTGTGTATCGTGTTATACAAAACTGAGGGCAATGGATAATGAGAGGTGCTGGTGATGGCGGCGACTAGGTGAAAAAGACTGTAAAATGTGTTGTCACCAGCGCTGTGGCAAAGTCCAACTGCTAGTCTTTAATAATATCATGTTTGATTTTCTCTCTTACATAGCTTTTTGGACAGACAGCATCTAAATTATGAAACAAAATGAATTGCAGTGCCAAGTGCTAAAACATTAGTTGCTAGGAAACAAGACACAGTGTAATATAAAAAGCAAGACTATAGATAGAATCTTGGAAGTGTCAGTCTCCCATCACTATTCCCTTCTCCTCATGGAGAAGGAGAAGATTATGAAATGTCCAAATGTGCAATCGGAGCCATTCGCCACATATAGCACGGGTGCCACCGAGAAAATAAAGAAGGCCCTAGAAGTGGACATAAAGCATTCTGCTAGTAAACTGCTATTTTACATGCAATCATTTTAATTGAAATAGGCGACATGTGATGCACCCAGTCACGGATTATAAAAAAATTACATCAGAACTAAACTGAAAGAATTCATTGCAGTCGTGTTCTGACTCAGCCGAGGGGAAAGGCAGGCCATGTGATGGACCATAATTAAAGCAGTTGTATAAGAATAATGTTGGTTCAATAAATATACTAAAAACGTTCCGCTGTGTATTCTGTACATTTCTCAGAGCACAAGTGAGCAGGAGTGACTTGGCAAATGTTTCTGATCTTTTTCCACGATCCCTGTGGGGTCAGGGTTGTCATGTCAGTGGTTGCCAGAAACCATTTGCTCCCTGGTAAGGTGAGGGGGGCTTGTGGTGGCACTGTGAGCTAGCTGGTCTATAGGCCAACATATCCTAAGGGGGTGTCTGGAATCAGTCTTGGCACCACGCCCCTAGTTTATGTTGACCAACAAATGCTCAGATACAACGGATCAGTAGGTAGGACATGGCATGACACTGCCGAAACTACTTGCCAGTTGAACTGAAATGGCTGAGGTGGCTTCTGGGCCAGAGGACACCATTTGGACGCAGCAGCTAGTGCACTGTGAAACGTTTAGGTCACATTTCTTGACCGATTTGATCAACATCCAGCAGGAGCAGAAGACAGAGCCAGAAAAGGCACTGTGTGTTCTCAATTTCCCCCAATCAAAGATGGAGGCTCCCTTTCCCCTTTTCCCGTCCTTCCTTCCTCACAGCGTTTAGGCATTCAAGAAAACAAAAACTAACTTGCACCCGAATGTGTGTTTATATCTGAGAAACGCTTTCTGCCTCTTCGGTGCACTAAACTGCCGGTGCTCGTTGACTGGTGAAGCTGTGAATCATTCTTCCCAAACGACGCTATTTTGCCTCGCTAAAGAGAATCTAGACAGATCGGGATCTGCTCTTTGTATTTCGTCAGAGGAGCCGATCGGCGTGTTATAAAATGAAGCGCTGTGAGGAATCTGAAGAATACATTTCCGAACGTACGCAGGATGGATTAGATAGCAGAACAGTGCGCAGCGCTATGTGTGCTGCTAATGTATATCTGAAACAACGTAATCTGCCTGGTAACTGCAGCTGATTTCGCATTTTGCCTGCGGCTGTCAGAGGTAATGACACACTTTGCCACGGAACATCAATAGAGATACATATTGTAGAAAATCCCGCCAGCCCGTTCTCTGTAAGAATCTATAGCTCAGTTCTAGTGCATGTGAAGAATGCAGCCACCGCGGCTGCATCATAATTAAACATATCTAGCCCGAGGCCGTTGCTGTGGACGTCCCGGCGCTTTGACCTGAGTTGACTGCAGGAAAAGGACGAGACTCGTGCGCACGAACTCTTTTACGTCATGGAGCTCTGACCTCAAAAGCCATAGAACCCCCGGCCTCGGTGGGCGGAAGGGGAGCCGATGCTCCTTTATTCTTACTCCTGGGACGCAGGCGAGAGCATGAATGATAGGTTTCAAGGCCTAGAAATTCAATACACTATGATTTATTAATGTATTAAATGAGCGCAACATCCAGCCGTCACTGAAGAGTGAGGTGAGAGGCCACTGACAGACAGGAGCAAGGAAGATGTTTCAGAAGATGGTGGAAGAGGGTCCTCAAGCAATGATCTATGAATACAGGATGCCCAAGCTCACGATTCATCTTGTAGTGATGTTGGATCAGACACTTCTTTCTAGACATAGTCCAAAATTTACAAGCGCACTCCGAAAGAAAGCCCAAAAAGTTGTGAGATCACATTTTAACAATGAACAAAATTTGAGGCTATATAATAATTTTTCCATGTCACAGAGTTCCACAGTTATGATTTTTTGTGAATTAGACCTTCATTGCCCTCAACCATCCCAAGTGGATTTCCTATAACTGTGAAAACGTACAGCTGTTTCACTTATTTTCTTGACATACAGGTTTGCAATTGATCTATATAATGTTTGTTCTGCTTTTGTGCGCACTACCTATTTTTCTGATCTTTTCTTGCTCCCTTTTTTTAAGATTTTATTTTATGACGTTATCAAAGTGTGATTTTTTTTTAGCCTTAATTGGTGATAGTGAGGTTGAATCGCAAGCTTTTCTAGCAACTTTGTAATTCGGATAAAACAATACTTACCACACCAAGTGAGTTCTTTCATATCGGGGTTAGGAAAGCATACATAATGTAAATCGGCTGATTTCATCTAAATTGAAATCAGGATCTAACCTAGAATTGTGTGAAATGACAATTTCTACAGTAAATTTTTGTAAAGGCGAAAAACATTCCAAAATTATCCTCCTTCGCACAACTAGCCTGACAAACATTTTTGCAGAGGTTTTCGATCCCAAATTGTAGGTTTTGTTTTTTCTCCTGAAATCCAACTTTAATGAAATTTTTCAACTACTATTTTTGAACTTCTCAACTTTCGGCAAAACAAAAATCACAAAGTTAGTAAATGTCAGCGTCACATAATTCACACATTCAAAAGTGCCACTCAGGGTTAATAACATAAATATTGATTCAAAAATATCATGTGACTACTGTGTCAAAAATATAGATACGACAAAATTTTTTAGGATATTTAGGTGCCGATTACGATCCTGGAAAAACCGGGTACGAACCGTCGGTCGGAGCGTTTTCTCCGTCCGACTCGTACCCGGTTGTAAAACTGTGACGTCGGGATGCTGTCAGGCAGCGTTTCACGACCCAGGAAGTACGATTCGAACCGACAGCAGTCCGGACGGCAATATTTTCACGGCACCCAAAAAGTGCCGGAAAAGCGAAGAACGCCGCGAAACGACCAGAATAGGGGGCCCGGTGCGCGCCGTAACCCCCCCAGCCCCCGTGAGTACGCGCCGAACCCCCCCAGCCCCCGTGAGTACGCGCCGTACCCCCCCCAGCCCCCGTGAGTACGCGCCAAACCCCCCCGTGTATGTACACCCGTGTACGTGTCGAACCCCCCGTGTATGTACACCCGTGTACGTGTCGAACCCCCGTGTATGTACACCCGTGTACGTGTCGAACCCCCCCGTGTATGTACACCTGTGTACGTGTCAAACCCCCCGTGTCTGTACACCCGTGTACGTGTCGAACCCCCCGTGTATGAACACCCGTGTACGTGTCGAACCCCCCCGTGTATGTACACCCGTGTACGTTCGAGTCGTACCCCCACCCGTGTATGTACGGTGCGTACCCCCAGCGCTACGCATTTGGGTCCATGGCTTAAGCAGAGATGAAGCTAAGCAACCTGGAATTTAGACATACCAAAATATTTCCCTCTGCAGATTTGTTTTGCTCGTGACCTTCTCCCTCTTCTTGTTTGAGAAAGTGGTTGCCCTACATATGATTAAAGCGGGTTGTAGAGTTGCCATGCGGTACACGCGCTCTTGATTGTATTTATACTAAATAAGCCGAAGTTCGTACGTGAGAAGATCTCTTCAGGGCTGTAAAGTTTCAGGGAGTAATTTACGTTTCCTTGCCCGTGCCTTTGTATTGCAGCTCGCAAATGCTGTATTCAGAGCTGCACCTCAGAACATCGGTGCTCGTGTTACAGGAGATTGGTGTAGCTTCATCTCCAGATAGGAACAAGATAAGGCTGAGCGCCGGCGCGTAGTGGTGCGCGCGCACACACACAGCGTTTCCCTTGCAGGAGCGAGCAGGGGCACCAGATAATTACAAACATATGTCGCAAAAGCTCGCTCCTGCAAGGGAGTCCCCAAACGTGCACGCGTTGCCATTGAAAGCAATGCAACGCGTGCACGTTTTTGCCCGAAGAAGCAAATCAATTCCAAGAGGTCTCTTCCTATGCAACGCATGCGCGCTGCGTAGGCGAGACCTAAAACTATAGCAGCATTAACACTGGCCAATGTGATTAATGTTTCTTCCACAGCCAGGTATCTATATGTGAGTATATTCTGTTGGGTAAACCTTGATAGAACGTGTTTTGCAAAAAAAGCTTGGTATCTCCCTAGAGTGACACTCCACCCCTTTTCCCCTAGCCCCGTTTCTCTCAAAATGTCTTTGCATTGTGGGAAAATCTCAACATGAGAATATTAGCTGCATTGAATTTCCACACTGATGGTGTTGTTCTGAAATTGATCAGAGTTGCATTACTGCTTTGCCGAATAAACAAATGGGAACAACTAAACTGTAAGGACGAAACGCGTTTGCTGGGCTGGACATTTATTGCGGAAGATGAAAGAATAAAGTTGTGTAAAAGTTTAACCAGTTTCGTGGAATTAATGGACTGAATGCACAATGTATATATTCGCATTAAGAACATTGCAGTATTGATTATACATAGGTTTATTGAGTGCTCCTCCAGTTGTTGTATTCAATTTACTGTTTATGTGGGGTTTCTTGGGCAGTGAAACCTCAGGGGTGGAAGCACCTACATTGAGAAGTATAAGGAATTGCTTTGGGAGCAGTGCAATTTGGCAAAAACTGCATTTTTGCTGTTGATATTTTTTGCAGTCTACATTGAAGCCTGCTAAGGAAATACCTGAGTGCCTACATGGCTAGTCTTGAATCAGTAACATTGATGTGTGAAGAGCAAACTTGTAGGGTGAGAGAGACAACTGGAATAAAACTACCTTTAACATATCACGAAATACCAATTAACGTGAATTTCTGCAATACCATGATGGAGTCCAGCAGGGCCTTATTCTTTTTAATGTAATTTAGCTCTCAGTAATGTGACACAACATCATAATGTGGAGAAGCAGGCAGTGTTACTAACTGAAATAGCGTGTGCATAAGTAGGCTATAAAAATGAATGACTGGGTAATGGCAAAGACAATATATTGTTGACATTACAATACATTGTTGACATTACATTGCTGCTTGGCTGTTCAGAGACAAAGCTTATAAAGTGATTAACCTGGCCCCATCAGACGATCTGTGCCAGCCTTCTGCCGCGTGCGCTAAGCCCTACCTACAAGTTTGAGAAAAGCTGCATAAATAATTCAATATGTAGCAAACAGTGCGTCTCTACAAAGACAGAAAGACATAAATACCTACTTGGCATGTGGTAAAAGTTAAGCACGCTCTGACCTTCTGATTAATTGTGGTTAGTCAAATTCAAGCAAATGAGGAAGCATCTTCCATGTATTGACTAGAACATATGTGTGTTGCCAAATGCTCCGAACAACGGACACTATAACAAATGACAATTTTATTATTCTAGGATCACCACGATGAAATATGCAATACTTTCTTAAGACATCAGGTCATAAACTCAGATTTCAACTAAAATTTAAGCATGGTTTGTTTGTGCCTACGTATTAATTTGCAAGAAGCAGTAGATCACATTCGTATGTATATTTTCGTCTGACTACTACTGCTACGCGCTGGGGGTACGCACCGTAGATACACGGGTGGGGGTACGACTCGAACGTACACGGGTGTACATACATGGGGGGGTTCGACAGGTACACGGGTGTACATACACGGGGGGGTTCGACACGTACACGGGTGTACATACACGGGGGGGTACGACTCGAACGTACACGGTGTACATACACGGGGGTTCGGCGCGTACTCACGGGGGCTGGGGAGGTACGGCGCGTACTCACGGGGGCTGGGGGGGTTCGGCGCGTATGTGGGCACATGTCTCCATGGTTGCAATGGGAGTTCGGTGCGGACGGTGTTTTTTCCATACGGTTGTGACATCGGACGCACGGGATGGATCGTACTTGCGCGGTCGGACTTCAATTTTCACGTTTGTACAGTAAATCGTCCGGGGACGTGTCGGACACATTTTCCGACCCGAGGACGTGTGGGGAATTATTCCCAATGCGATTCGTACGGACTTTTTCCCATGCGAATCGTACTTGGCAGTTTGGACTGCACTTGTACAATTCGTACGGTAAAAAGACCGGATACGAGTCGTACGGGGAATTTTTTTACAGGATCGTAATCGGCACCCAAGAATTTAAAAGGTAAAACTATTGATTTTGTGTGTGTGTGACATCATTTTCAAAAATAAACTTTTATATAATATTCTTCACTTTACTACATTTGTATTAAACATTGTTTTAAAATGAATTTAATACATGTTGGTTATTCTAATAATTTTAGGTGTTAATAATAATAATGTAATTGTTTTACATTTTTTAAAGTATAGTTTGTAATCTTTCTTTAACTGCTGCTTAGGTTGAAGTGGGAATAGTAAAGCTAAGACCTCCAAAGTCCAATATTTTCCCTGATTTTGCTTATTTGGCAGTAGGAATAGTAAATCTAAACCCTCCAAAGTCCAACACTTTCACTACTGTTTTTAGGTTGAGCCTATAGCAGCAGCACACATGCGCTGCTCGCCTTGCGAGGCATGCAGTATTCAGTATGGAGTGGAAGCTCTCTGGAAGCTCTGCCCACATGTTTTTAATTGGCTGGTATCATTGTGTTTCGTAAATGCTGCTGTCTGATTGATTATGAGGCTTGTTAGTCCTTCCTTACTATGGCCATGAGATAATTTGTACCCTCCCATGCAGCCGCGGTCTGTAGTAGGAGTAACTGCAGGGCGGTGACGTGGGGAGGGGGAGGGGCAGGGTGGGGGGTAGTAAACTACGGATTACGGAGGTTTACAGGTAAGTTAACATATAAATTAATAAAACGAATTTCGTTGCGTGCACTGCATCACATTTGGGGATGCAGTTCACGCAACGAAATTCGCTTTATTAATTTATATGTTAACTTTCCTGTAAACCTCCGTAATCCATAGTTTACTACCCCCCACCCTGCCCCTCCCCCTCCCCACGTCACCGCCCTGCAGTTATTCCTACTACCGACCGCGGCTGCTCCCATAGTTACTGGCCCCTTTACGTCGTGTGTTACACAGTACCATACGTGTGATTTAGACTGTGCGCACTACTTTGTCTGTGTCTTCTCGCCCTCTTCTCCCCTGTCCGCACTTCCATTGTCCATGCTTCCCCCCCCATTGTCCATAATGCAATAGGTCTTGCCTATTGCATTGCAAATGATTGTTTAATTTTTCTGTCGAAGCTCTCTGCGACAATCAGAGTCTCATCCTAACATTCCTCGTTCGTGATTATTGAAGACGTTTTAAGCACATTTGGTGTTTGTGCTGCGTCAATGTGAAAAGCAGCATTAGTGACGATAGAAAATACACATTTAACGTGTTTCCTTTCCTGGGACAGTGAAAGAATTCCCTTATAGGGGTGGGCTGATAACCCCGGAAGTGAATCGCAGTTGGGCCGTTGTCCGGTTGCCTTGGTAGCGGCTGGTATGGGGCGGAGGTGGCTTTTATTGTAGGGGCGTGGCTGCGATTGCTGTCTGGTGTACGGCAGGTGCAGGGAGTTAAGGCATGTCCGCGGCAAGCTACAGGGAGCAAGCGGGTGAGTTGTTGTGCAGGCATGAGGTTCGAGGAAGGGGGTGGCCCGTGGAGAGAGCACATAAGTTACCTTGACCGGGGGTAGCAGGAGGTTGGATTTAATGTCCCCGTGCTACTTTCCTGGTTAATACTGTGGCTTACGGTGCAACTCTCTCTGGGGCAGCTACTCCTTCATACATAAAAACTTTTGGCAACACCCCAAAAAATAGACTCAAGAGCAATAATGAAAGCCGTCTTGAAGAAGAACATTTACAAATGTCACGTAGTGTTTTAGAACAGTGAAAAAAGTTTGAGATGGAAAGATACTAAATATCCTCAGTTATTGAAACAAATCCAGGAGGGGCCAATCACTTCCATTAACAGGAAGTCGTTTGGTTAATGCACTTCCATTCTCCTTGTTTATTCCTCCCACGGTGGGATAATAAAGACTGGCTGGCAATTACATCCTAGCATTTGAGGTGTATGTTCTCCCCGCGGGTTGGATGTACTTCCCTTTTGCTGCTAGGTTGTACAGCCGTATTTATTCTTCTTAGGGTATTTGGGGCGAAGTGGATACTGCTTCATGCTTTGCTGATCCGCGTCCTTCCTTTGCCAGGCATGCCACGGATTTTGATTCTCTGTGGTGATGGGTGAGGGGCAGTTGCATTTGTTGACCTATGCATTCACTCACGCGCAGTCTGGTATTTCTGCTGCTGACTCTCCTCAGTGATTTGCTGCTATAGATGCTGACTCTCCATTGAAGGTAGCTTACTGCCTTAAGGAGGTTGCAGCCCAATATGCTCAATGTCGTCTGTGGGTTGCTCTCCCTGATGCTAATGCTTCTCTGGATGTTATCGCCCCGGGCACTGACTCTCTTCTTGGAGTTGCTGCCCAAGGTGCTGACTCCTCAGGGTGCCCTTCACTCTGCTGTGGTGTAAGGAGCCAGCCCCCAAGATTTGTGGCACCGTAAGCAGTTGGCCCTACTTGAGCTCTCTCATTCTGCTCTTGCATGTTTCAATATCATATGAGGTTGCTTCCAAAAACTATTTAATAGGAGAAACTTGATTACCTGGGACTAAGTGGACTAAATGTACATCTTTTTAACACTAACTGTAGGATTTATTACTGTAGTGTTTGTTTCTGTGTAAGTGCGTGGGGTTGCTGCTCCCTGGGGGCTTAAAAGTACTTTTGACTGCAAAGCCAGCTCATTCAGGTAAACATATAGAATGGTGCACGCTTAACAGCCGTTTCAAAAACGTTTATGAACTGGATTAACAATCTAAACGTGAGGACAAATACTGCTGTGTTTTTGAGTTCTTTAAAGTGATGCATACAGCCGTTTGGTTACTTAGGCGTGTTGAGGATGTCACAGTAGTAGACACATGTAAATAAAAGAGGGGAGTGTGAGTTGGAGACTGCACCCTCCGAATCTGCATATAGTGCAGTTGATAGACTAAATTATGCACAAAGTAAATAACATTATATTTGGTTAGACTCTGAAAACGTTGTATGGTTGGTGGACCGAAATGCTGTTTGGCTCAAGATACATATGACTTCCCTCAGTAACCTTATTTCAGTCTACATTCCTGACTACTACTGCAAATTAATACGTAGGTACAAACAAGCCATGCTTACATTTTAGTTGAAATCTGAGTTTATGACCTGATGTCTTAAGAAAGTATTGTATATTTCATCGTGGTGATCCTAGAATAATAAAATTGTCATTTGTTATAGTGTCCGTTGTTCGGAGCATTTGGCAGCACACATATGTTCTGGTCAATACATGGGATATGCTTCCTCATTTTCTTGAATTTGACTAACCACAATTAATCAGAAGGTCAGAGCGTGCTTAACTTTTACCACATGCCAAGTAGGTATTTAAGTCTTTCTGTCTTTGTAGAGACGCACTGTTTGCTACATATTGAATTATTTATGCAGCTTTTCTCAAACTTGTAGGTAGGGCTTAGCGCACGCGGCAGAAGGCTGGCACAGATCGTCTGATGGGGCCAGGTTAAACACTTTATAACCTTTGTCTCTGAACAGCCAAGCAGCAATGTAATGTCAACAATGTATTGTCTTTGCCATTACCCAGTCATTCATTTTTATAGCCTACTTATGCACACGCTATTTCAGTTAGTAACACTGCCTGCTTCTCCACATTATGATGTTGTGTCACATTACTGAGAGCTAAATTACATTAAAAAGAATAAGGCCCTGCTGGACTCCATCATGGTATTGCAGAAATTCACGTTAATTGGTATTTCGTGATATGTTAAAGGTAGTTTTATTCCAGTTATCTCTCTCACCCTCTCACAAGTGTGCTCTTCACACATCAATGTTACTGATTCAAGACTAGCCATGTAGGCACTCAGGTATTTCCTTAGCAGGCTTCAATGTAGACTGCAAAAAATATCAACAGCAAAAATTCAGTTTTTGCCAAATTGCACTGCTCCCAAAGCAATTCCTTATACTTCTCAATGTAGGTGCTTCCACCCCTGAGGTTTCACTGCCCAAGAAACCCCACATAAACAGTAAATTGAATACAACAACTGGAGGAGCACTCAATAAACCTATGTATAATCAATACTGCAATGTTCTTAATGCGAATATATACATTGTGCATTCAGTCCATTAATTCCGCGAAACTGGTTAAACTTTTATACAACTTTATTCTTTCATCTTCCGCAATAAATGTCCAGCACAGCCAACGCGTTTCGTCCATTACAATTTAGTTGTTCCCATTTGTTTATTCGGCAAAGCAGTAATGCAACTTTGATCAATTCCAGAACAACACCATCAGTGTGGAAATTCAATGCAGCTAATATTCTCATGTTGAGATTTTCCCACAATGCAAAGACATTTTGAGAGAAACGGGGCTAGGGGAAAAGGGGTGGAGTGTCACTCTAGGGAGATACCAAGCATTTTTTGCAAAACACATTCTATCAAGGTTTACCCAACAGAATATACTCACATATAGATACCTGGCTGTGGAAGAAACATTAATCACATTGGCCAGTGTTAATGCTGCTATAGTTTTAGGTCTCGCCTACGCAGCGCGCATGCGTTGCGTAGGAAGAGACCTCTTGGAATTGATTTGCTTCTTCGGGCAAAAACGTGCACGCGTTGCATTGCTTTCAATGGCAACGCGTGCACGTTTGGGGATTCCCTTGCAGGAGCGAGCTTTTGCGACATATGTTTGTAATTATCTGGTGCCCCTGCTCGCTCCTGCAAGGGAAACGCTGTGTGTGCGCGCGCGCACCACTACGCGCCGGCGCCCAGCCTTATCTTGTTCCTATCTGGAGATGAAGCTACACCAATCTCCTGTAACACGACCACCGATGTTCTGAGGTGCAGCTCTGAATACAGCATATGCGAGCTGCAATACAAAGGCACGGGCAAGGAAACGTAAATTACTCCCTGAAACTTTACAGCCCTGAAGAGATCTTCTCAAGTACGAACTTCGGCTTATTTAGTATAAATACAATCAAGAGCGTGTGTACCGCATGGCAACTCTACAACCCGCTTTAATCATATGTAGGGCAACCACTTTCTCAAACAAGAGGGAGAAGGTCACGAGCAAAACAAATCTGCAGAGGGAAATATTTTGGTATGTCTAAATTCCAGGTTGCTTAGCTTCGTCTCTGCTTAAGCCATGGACCCAAATGCCAGAAGTGTGCCGAAAGTTTAATCTGCTCAATAAACCGGAACTGAAATACTTTACTCTCACTGAAATTGCGACTTCAATAATTGTATTAATATTCAAATTAAAACAGTGTTGAATAAATATATTAAAAGGGAAACCGAGTTGTACATGTATTCAATGATGGAAAGGGCGAGGTGAAATGCTATTACTATTCTATATTTAAAAGTATCTAACATTTGTACAGCATGCAAGTGCCACTATTTTAGCATCAAAGCGTTCAAGCTTTCCAGCGCACTCACAGTCGGACTTGCTATCTGGTTGGAAGAATATGTGGTTGGAATATGTATCACCTATGTTATTATAAACCAATAACTGAAAGCTTGTTCGCAGAGTCTGAAAATATAGCAGCAGTGTTTTGGCTCCACACGGACTAATTCAATATAAAATGTAACCCAAAATCAACCCACAGAGCATTACAATATGGTTTATTGGGTCCCATATGGAGAAAAAAAAAGAAAAATCCTACTACATATACTTATACAGACATTAGTAATGGTACCACTCTTGAGCTATGCAGATCGACAGAAGACATGTCCATTACATTCCACTGGATAAACAACTGAGCCCAGTTAATTATTATTGTGCATGCATCACTGTGGATGAGAGTGGCTTAAATCTCAATGTTCAGAAGAGTGTGCTTCACCGACAATAACATGCCCCTGTGCATTTGAGTATCTTGGGTGTACGCATCACTGACAGCAGACACTTCAGCTCGCACCACTGTAGAAATATGCATACGACGTATCATGCTGCCGGAAGTAATTATGCACATAACGTACAGAACATCAGTGCCCAAGTCTAGCACTTTACTCAGGCTCTGCTGAACTCGTTATAAGAATGTACAGGTGGAGCCTTGTGCTATCTTCGCTCAAACAGAATAAAGGAAGGCAGGCACTGATCAGTATATTATCTGTAGGTGGCAGCAAGATGGAAATACATCAGATCTGCACCTGTAACTAGAATCGATTACTTATGATCTTCTCACCGGCTTCCTGCAAACCAATCTGTTGCAAAATATGTCACAAATCCTCAAAGGAGAGAAATCAGCCGCGTGGGTCCTTACCTCCTCTTGCTGCACACAACTTGTCACCACTTGTCAAAGAAGTAAACTAAGCAGCGGTTGAACTTTAACAGATTTATTAATTATAAAGCAGCAACAACAGGTACAGGCTCCATCAGTCCTCTTCCACCCCAACATTAAATGGCAGGCTGCCCGCCACTCTTATTCCAAATTACCCTTTGCATTCTGAATTTCATCCCTAGGGCAAACAGAATACATTCACACTGCTTACTCATGCAGACATGTGCACGCTCCATAACACAACTACCTCATGAGTTTATCTAGTTTACAATAACAGCGATTGCTATGGGATGGGAGTGCTGATGAATTACAGAAAATATTGCGCAACTGCCTAATTTTTCACTGCCAAAACATGTCAAAACTTAAATCTAAACTGAAGAAGCTACAGTATCACTTTACATAGTCATCACTAGGCTTTTCAGTTTTGCATAAGCCCCGAATCTAGAGAACGACATTAGCTGTGGAAGTATTTCGAGTGATGGGCCAAGGAGGATGGAAACCCCCAGATTTCTCATTACCCTTCCACCTAGAAGCCTTAGCGCATTGGCAGAAAGTACATGGAGCTACTAAATGGGTGCTCACTAATAGTGCTTATGCTACAAATGCACCGGACACATTTCTTGCAACCATCTAGGAAAACACGCACGTTTTGTGAAGACTGCATTATAAACTCCTCTAGCAGCAACATCAGCACCCTTACTAAGGAGGAATTATAACGCCCACTCTCCAGCAAAAAGGAGTTTGTTTCCATCCTCATATAGAAGCAAACGTGTTTAATTAAATTTTGCCTGTGTGAAAGCAGAACCAACAAGCATTGGCATAGCCAATAGGTCTCGCCTTTGGGAAATTAGAAGTGTTTAGCCATGCAACAGTTAATGTTGTTGCAGTAAGGATATTATGCTGCATAACTAAATACTTATAAGGTCCCAAAGGCGAGACCTATTGGCTATGCCAATGCTTGTTTCATCTGTTGCACCTCACCATGTATGTATTATTAAGCGTACTCTTTACCTCTAGCAGCCCAGCCAGTGCTCTAATCGGGTATATTCACACATAGCGTGCTAGCCACATTTCCATTTGGCTAGCTTTGACTACTGACTACCAAATAATATGGTGGTATACCCTTGAATTTAGATAGTCCGCTAACCAAGCTGCCCTGTTATTGATAGCTATCCATGTGTGATTCTGTGTGTGAAGTCTTATCATTGCTGAATGTTGTTTATACCTTCGTGGGACCACTATAAGGTAGCATTTGTTTAAAGTACACGTCCACCAGTCCTTTCTTTAGTTGTTCAGATTTGTATTACTATTTGTGGAAATCAATCTTTGAAACAATAACAAATTCCTGACGGAAACTATTTTATGTCAGTTGATCTGTATTCTTCAAACAGCACTACTATTATGTATACGATGTAGAACAATGTATTGGAATGCATTAGGGCCCTGTCACCTGCTGCTCCCCTACTCAAGTATCTGCCACTCCCTGTCCTGATCCATTGCACCCCTACTCAAGTGCCTGCCCCTCCCCATTCTGATCCATTGCACCCCTACGCAAGTGTACGCCCCTCCCAGTCCTGATCCATTGCACCCCTACGCAAGTGTCCACGCCTCCCCTTTCTCATCCATTGCAGCCCTACTCAAATGTCCACGCTTCCCCTTTCTCATCCATTGCACCCCTACTCAAGTATCCGCCCCTCACCGTCCTTATCCATTGCATCGCAACTCAAGTGCCTGCCCCTCCCCGTCACAGCAGTGTCACCTTATTTGCTAGTTAACTCAGTTTTGCACCTCTTCTCTCACGTTACAGTAGGTACTTTTATTCATTTTATTTCATTCAAGACACTACTGGCAATTGATTATGTATTTTATTTAACCATTTTTATGTAAGGGTTTTGAAAGCTGAGCTGTCAGACTGGCGTACTGCTAACACTATTCATAGAGTGGGCTTTGGGGTCCGGCCCTTTCAATGTTGGCTTTCTTTGGTCAGTCATTGGCTTGAAAACCTGTCACTCGTGTCTTAGCTGAGCCCAGTGGAGTATTCATCTCTCACCCAATGTTATTGGCTATTTGCGGGTGTCATCCCTTTTCCACTCTTGCGATGAACTGCATGACAAACTATTCTTCAATTATAGCCCTATCTTTACTCCTGATGGCTCTCTTCTGTGTTTCTCGCTTAATGTGCTAGTGCTGTATGTGTTAGCACAGTGAACCCAAACCCTTTGGTTTGGCCAACACTTTTTTGTTTTGTTGTATTTTACATTTTTTGAGGTATGGGTGTTATTTCAGTTCTGTACTCCCCAGGTTAAAGTTTTTTATATAGAGCATGCAACGGGGCCATGATGTACATGCCAAGGCATAATTTCACCTGGCACAATTGCACTCACAGCCACAAAATGCACGAATGGAGGGCACACATACAGACACTCTTAGTCACCTACAACGCATTCAGGAAGACACTCTCACAGTTGAATGGATGGATGACTGGGTTTGCTTGGATACATAAATACATTTTTGTTGATTAATGGCTGTGCAGATTTAAGTGGAAAGTATGTAAGTGGGGTGATTGGAGTCAGGATGTGTGAATGTGTGGTTGTGCGGCTATATGTGTGATGTTAGCTTGAATGGATAACTACAAGGCTGTCCACTCTATGATGAGTTGATAGATGTGTCTCTGTATATAAATGTGGGTGGATGTGTGTGTGAGTGGAAGGGTGTTTTTCTGTTCTCTCTGCACTTCGTTTTTCTGTTCTCATAGAATCACTTCCACATTCATACAAGTGTTTTATTTCAAATCTTCCAAAGTGGGCTTTGAGGTGTCTGTATGCTGCTCCAACCCAGCTACACCCAAAAACACTTTTCAAACAAAATATTGCAGGCTAGCATCATGTCTTAGTCCTTTCTAATTTGTTTAGCTCCAATAAACCTCTCAGTGAATGTGCTCTCAATAAATCTAGTTAACATAACATCAAACACTTGTACTGAGCCTGACTCATTGAAGTATCACGCCTGTGAGGGAACAGGCCTCTAGTATCCTGCACCAATTAAGTATAAAAAAGGTCAGCTCCTAAATTTCGCATGTGATGCCTGAAGTGCACATTTTTAGGTGGAGCATTCAAGACCTCTTGTATATACTTTAGTATATACTTATATGTGTTTGTACTTTGTGGGCTCTGGAGATCAGCCCTAGGACTTGTCTGCTTCCGCTAGGAACCTTTAGTTTCTGTTCAACTGCCTCTATTTACCTGTCTTGATAGAAAACGACCAGTAGAGGTCAGTAAAATACCAGAATTGCTTTCTGCTTGTTCAACTACCTCTATTTAACTATCTTGATAGAAAAGGACCAGTAGAGGTCAGTAAAATACCAGAATTGCTTTCTATTGAGGGACTTTCTTTTTTTATTTTTCTGGCAACTGCCTCTATTTAACTTTCTTGACAGAAAACAACCAGCAGAGGTCAGTAAAATACCAGAATCACTTTAGCATTCCCTAGATTCAGTCCATAGAAACTGTCTTCCACAAGCACCCGTAGACAATAATATTTTTTTCAAATCTTGTATTTTCAGTGATATGACCACTGAAGGCCCTGATTTTATATTAAAAACAGAGCTTTGGACTATACCATTTCCAGCTGAAAGGCAATATTTCTCTCCATGTGTTCCCATACCTAGCGTTTCAGCACCGAGGGTAATGTGCTGTATAGCTAAATAGATATAAGGTCCCAAAGGCGAGACCGATTGCATGGCAAATGCTTGTTTAGATGGGAGGCCCAATAGTAATTCTAACCCTTTCAGTCAAACACGTTCCCTGCTTTTGGTTAAGTTGGAGTGGGAGTAGGAAATGAAACCCCTCCAAAGTCCAACGGGTTTTCTGCTTTTGCTTACATTGAAGTGGGATTATTAAATCTAACACCTCAATAGCTTAAGTCTTTTTCTATTTTTGCTTGAATTGGAGTTAGATTAGTTAATCTGACTCTTTTTCAGTCTGAATATTGTTAGTGTTGTTTATTTTTGTTGGTTATTAACCTCTTCAGTGCCCATGACGAGATAGTCTCGTCATGGAGCACGGTTGCGCTGTGCCCATGACGAGACTATCTCGTCATGAACCCCACCCACTAGTGCAACGCCCAGCACAGGAGGGGGAAAGGGCATGGCACTGAAGGGGTTAATGTTCATTCATGTTTGCCTTACATTTTATTACACAAAGTTTTTTATTTTAATGTTATTATTGATGGTTAATTTTTTTAAATTGTAATATATGTTATTGTAAAGATATATTTGGTAATTTAAATTTTCAAACTGTTTATTATTCTTAATGTCATTTTTTTAAATAGCAAGATTTTTTATTGCTCTTTTTCCAAAACACTAACAACAGTAAGTACAGCGCACATGGTGAAGTACAGATCTTTAAGGAGTTGCAAACACAGCCAAAGTTCTGCATTTAAACTAACCCACAGAACTCCCATCATTTGCTCCAGATTATTTTATGTTTACGGGTGCAACACCTCATGGTATAGATTGGCTCTTCCATTTTGACGCACCAGCCCATTGCCCTACACCACACTTCAATATTCAGAATAGTAAAAAAGTTCCAGGTTTGCACAATTTCTTTCTTTGCTAATAGAGTATTTAAACCCACCCATGCCTGCTCTCCCCTGTTTTCCCCCAAGTTCCTCAAGTAATCCCAGGAGAGCCAGTCACGCTGAAACCTCAATTGGGTGTTCCAGCATCTGCATTATAACTCTAAAGAAGGATTCCCAATACCTTGAAATTACCTGGCAGGACCATACCATGTGAAAGAAGTTGGCGTCCCCCTCCAGCATCACACAAAAGCTGCTATCAGGTGCTTTTGTGCCACCCATAGCTTCACTGGGTTCAAGTAAGTGATATGCAAATAATTCAGCTAGATCAGACGAAGCCTAGAGGAAATAGCTAGTTCTCTTGGTGCCATCATCGGACTAAATTACAGGGGCTTCCTGATGCAGTACATGCAGCAAAATAATGCATAGGTCTTGGAATGTTTTCATATGGGAGGCCTGCAATACTTCCCCTATTTGGAAATTGACGATCAGGTTCCATTTATTGACAACTTCTTGCTGTGCAGCTTGGCCCAACCACCTCCCTTTCCATAAAGGGGTCTTCAATTAGATATTTCTATCCACCCTGTTCAATGAAGTGCCGTCCTCCATGTTCAGACTATCACTCTCCACGGCTCCAGCAGCAAGACCAGGAGAGGAGCTTTATAGACCCAAATCATTACATTGTTGGCTCTCATGAGTGACATTACTGTCTTGAAAGCTGGGTCTTCCATCCATCCATTCAGGCCCAATAGTTTAGCCGTACATCAGCTGCTGCCATGCCCAGTCAAATGTGGATTGGGTGCATTTTCCAAATTAAATGGGTGGGACTTGGTTTGTCCATAGCAACAACCTTATTTTGGATTTGGTTCTTGTTAAACCATTTTTGAGGAATCCCAGACGGGTAATTTTGTAGTACATATAAGAATTGAGGCAATGCCATCATCTTAAACACCACAACCCTGCCCATAATATTGAGGGCAATTTGGTCCTCTATGTCTTCCTTCAGCCAGAATCTCTCAATTTGTATATCACAACTAACTATTTTGCTAGAGGTTTAATATCCAGATCAAATATTAGACAGGGGGAACCAGGGATGCCTAGTAAATCTCTCTCTAGGGGGAATGTGTATGACAAAGTGCTGTTCGCCGTTGCTTGTGTCCTGAGTTAATGTAAATTACCTTAACATATTAGATAAATGTATGCCCGAAGCCCACATGAAGCAGTACATCCCACAGAAAGTCCCAATCTAAAGTATGAAAGCCTTTTTCAAAATCAAATAGGTTCACATTGTCCCCTCGTAAGTGTTCCCCTATATGCTACTGCTGTTTGGACTCTATGGATAGAGTGTCTGGTGCCGCACTGTGGCATAAAACCACATTGATCCACATGCACCAGGTAAGGGCTCACCCAAAGTAAGTGGTTGGCCAACACTTTTGCATGGATTTTGAGTTTACCATTTATAAGTGATATTTTGCATCAAGTAATCTGGAATTGTCCCCTCTTTATAGAGTGCCACTATAGTGGCCAGGTCTAGTCCTTTGGGCATTTGGCCCTTGGCAATGTGTTTATTGTACATATCCAATAAGAGCGGCATGAGTGCTGTCCTAAATCTTTGATAATACTCCATCGGGAAAATGTCAGGTTCCGACATTTCACCAAACTGCATGTCTGATAGTGACATGTCCTCCTCCTCCTCTGTCGTGAAGGGTTGTTCATGTCCCTTTTGTCAGAAGCCAACAGGCACCCCAGTGGTAGGTCTGTGATAAAGGGACTCAGGGACTCCCTACTGGGCTGCTGTCTTCTTCCATAAAGGTTTTATAGTAGTTGTCAAATGCATTGGCTATATCCCATACTTCTATCTCCCATACCCAGGTTGGGTGAGCCACCTTTGGGATCACTCTCATCACTGTCCCATGTGTAGCTAACCAGTACAGTAGTTTACTGGACTTATCTCCCCACTTGGTTCACCTCCTTCCTTGCCGACCGCTTCTTTCAGGCGGTGTCCCTGCCTTTTAGCTCCAACTGGCACACTCTACATCATGGTGTCCACCAGGGCTATTCCCTGAGCCCCACACTTTTTAACATTTACATCCAGCCATTGGTTCAGGTTGTGAAAGCTCTGGGGTTCACGTTGGTGTCTTACGCTGACGACACCCTGCTTGTGTTTGCTTTTTCCAGCACCCCTTTATTAGATTTGTTGAATTTCCAAAAAGGTTATGATGGCTGTTGCAGAATGAATGGTGGCTAACTGTTTGCAGCTGAATACGAGCAAGTCGGAAATCCTGCTTGTAAGCAGGGCTGGAGTGACTGCTGGTGGCTCACTTCCCTTGGGACTCCCCCCTGTCCCAAGTCGGTGGTTATGAATGTAGTTATCTGGGTTGATTGTGTCCTTTCCGTTGAAGCACAGGCAAAAGTGGTGACAGGCATATTTTTTGGGTTGCTACATGAGCTCAAACCCATTCTGGTTTTTTTTGATCCCCACATTTGTCAAGTCATCGTTCAGGCTGTTATCCTCTCCTGGCTGGACTATTGTAACATCCTTTACCTGGGAGTAAACAAGCCTGTGATTAGAAGGCTATAGATTGCTCAAAATGCAGTGGCAAGGTTTCTGTTTCCCTTCCTAAGTACTGCTCCGCTGTGGATGCTATTCACAAATTACACTGACCCCAGATGGATAAGCGTATTCAGTTTAAGGCACTGTGCATGGCCCATAAGATCTTCTTTTTTCAGGGGTGTCCATTTTATCTAATTTTCTGTTGCTGTACCACCCCTCACAGTCCTTGGCCTCTGCTGATCATAATTTGGCCTGTGTGCCAATTGTTAGAAGAGTGAGGGTGGGTGGCCGGTCTTTCCGCGCTAAAGCTCCAGTCCTCTGGTATGCCCTTCTCCTTCCTTTGAGGTGCACTTGGAACCACTTGTCCTTTAGGAAATCTCTGAAGACCTGGTTGTTTTCCATCTAAGTATCCTGTTGGGCCTTTTCTCTTTTCCCCTGGTCTCTCTTCACAGTTTTGGGCTCTTCTGACAAAACTAGAGCTGGCACACCCTGCTGCTGAGGCAGCCACGCCCTTTTCAAAATGTATAACATAACATAACTCATATGCGTGCAATCCAACATTGACACACCTCCCTGAGGCAGAGCTGCTGCAAACATGCCTTGTCAATCATTAATTGACACCCTCCTGTTTCTTCCCTATTGCCCGTCTATTCCAATTGCCCTATGTGTGTTTCTAGCTTCACCACGTGTTGCATTAACTGCCGATCTAATTACCAAAAATGGGAACCTCACCACCTTTGGCATGTAAGCCTTAGCGGCCTTACAGACAGTACCAGGGTACTCTGTGGTCCTTTGTTCAATTCTGTAAAGCTATTCAGCTGCTGCAACAGGTAGTGTTCCACTTCATTGTTCATTAGGTGCCATGGTCCTTGTCACGATGGGTGAATTTTATGAAATGCTCCTGTTGTGTGAGTTATGGTTGCAACTGACAAAAAATGGGACCCTGAGGTATGTGTGAATTCTCCCTCCCACGGATGACAAATACACCAAGCATCACTGAGTCCCGACTCGAAACTCCAGGTCCTGATACAAGTCACCTTTCCCAGAATAGATTGTGGTGCCTTGGGGCAATCCACATGTGGTGCCATGTAGGGATGGACAGTATATCCATTCCACCCATGGAATTGGTGGAATTTTGCTGAATATGCATTACTCTTGCAATGCGAAGTTCTGGACAAATCTGCCAATCGCCGCTTAGTGGAATGTTTTCTCGCGTGCAGCTCTAGAATGGTAAGTTGCTGAGCGCGGCACAATTTTCGGTTGCTAGGAAGGCATCTGGTGACATTTGTCTAATGCAGACAGTCGCTACCATTTGCACCTTTAAAGTAGAAAATCTATCCGAGTGGCAGCAACTCAACTTGAGTAACTGAGCCCTCTGGCATACAACGTGGTGCTGTTTGTGCTGCTTTTTCAGAGTGGAACATGCTGTTGGCATTAAATCACAGCATGAGCCGCGCAACATGCCTATTTCCGCTCCTTGGTCGAACTCCACAGAATCTTGGAGACTGTTTGTGTAATTCTGTGGAATTCCGCAGAGTCAAATTCTGCAAGTTCCACCCACCCCTAGGTCAATGATCATATTGAAATCTCCCCCTATAATTGTATGTCCATGCGGTAATCCTATCAGAAGGGTCTTAAGCTCAACCAGTGTCCCCCATTAATGTCAGTAGGACATATATACTCAGTAGAATATAGTATCTTCCAGCAATCATCCTATCTACTATTACATACTGGGTCAGGTTCCGTTTGGGATACTACCAGCAGTACCTATTTATGCAAAAGGATAGCAACTCCACGGTAGCCCGTACATTCTCCACAATAAACACCCTGCCGTAGCATGCCTGGTCAGGAGAAGGCTGTTAGTGCCCAAGAGCTGGATCTCTTGCAACACAATTATGCCTGGTCCCTGTCTCTTGACAAATCGGAGAACTGCTCCCTGCTTGACCCTATCTAGCAGGCTGTTAACATTCAATGTCATTACCTTCAATCCCTGCATTTGGCTGTCTGTCGCTGGATTCTCCTTGACTGTGACTTATCCCCTTCCGGGCTCATTGCTGGGGTATTTTTAATGTTTACTATAGGACCTGCGCAAGCAACTGTCAGGAGGGCCAAAACCACTCTCTCAAACTTCCCCCAAGCCCCTCCACCCCACACTTCTTCCATCCCAGAAGCATTTGTTGCTCTGAACAAATAATCCCTTATAAGAGTGCTACACTGGAGAATTCCTAGTGTCCTGTGACTTCCCCGCTTGATCATCATCATGGTAGGAACTGGAGTTGCTGGCAAGATAAGTGCATGATTCTCTGACAGAAGTGCGGTGTTTCCCATATCAGTCTTGGGTGTCTCGAGCAACTGCGTTTCGAATTCAGCAGTGCCCATCCATGCCCGCCTTGCCATTATTGTCACGATTGTCACATCCATGCCTTGTTCCTCCACATCCTGCTTCCATGCATGATGAGTCTGAGAGCCGTATTAGGTGATCCCTCTTCCTGCGGTTGTTTCGGGCTCCTGTGCGCTCGTGTTGGCGGACCCCATTTGTCTCTCCCTGGCCATGGCAGTAACCCCTCCCCGGCCAGCGGTGAGTTGAACTACAGCTGCTGTTGTTCCATGGCCCACTTCTACGCCGTTTCAAGAGTGTCAAAGAAATACAATGAGGCATCATACATAATCCTGAGCCTGGCCGGAAAAAGAAGCAGGCACTTAACCTCTTCAGTGCCACGCCCTTTCCAATGGAAGCCCATGTTAGATGTCCCTCACATCTAACATGGGCTTCAATTGGATTTCCATAGAGCATATTATCAAGCCCATTATCGCCGTTTTAGCGGCAGTTTTCTGCCGCTAAAGCGGCGATAATTTTATCGCCTGGCTTGTTAATATGCCCCCGAGTTCCGCAGTTCCAAAGTTGGCAGCTCTGCTCTATACGCCGCATCCTTTCCCCAATGAGGTGAGCATTTTCTGACAGTGTAGCCAGTAACCAATATCTTAACGTCTCTGTTTGGCAATATGCTTCCCACTGGTACACGCAGGCACCAAAAAGGTGCAAATGAACCCAAATATTAATTAATATTACTTAACTATCACAATGGAAACGGTGCGTGGTGTAGTGCCCACTGCTTCACAGAGACTGGGCACACATGAATGAGAGTAACACAATAAATATTAACACTCATACTATTTTTAAAGTAACACTTGTTAACCAGTCCTACGTATCTAGGTAAGGCGAGGTGGTAATACAGGAGGGGAACTTTGAGTTCAGAGGTTAAGGGCCATGGGTGGCGTTCATGGGGTGGCATTTAAAGCTGCCTCATAGTTCAAGGTCTTTTGGCATAGGGCTTCGATTTATATTCTTTTTTTAGACGACGGAAAGTCCCTTTGTTCTGTACCTTGTTTACTTCTAACATGAAGCCACTGTCATGTACATGTCATTTTTTAGGAAAGATTATCAGACATGATCAAAGGATGTACTCATTAATCAACACTTGATTCATTGTGAATTCGTTTTTTCCTTTCATTTCATGGCACTGCATTCTGAATACATAACAGCATGCAGTGACAATGAAAACGTCTTTAAATTTGGCTGAGCTGTGTTATGCGTGCTGTAAACCCTAGTCAACCTCGATGATGGCGACAACTGGCGAGCTGTATCAGACGTTGAAAAACCTGATGCTTGTCAGGTGTGGGACCGCATTCCAATAAGAGCCTCTTTGTCATTGGAATGTTCTCTTGAAGGTTTTGCTCGGGGCTTGCCCCTTGCACCTTTGCGACCGGTTGAATCAGGTCGTAGAAAGCTTATTTTGAAGGCTTTTTTGCATAGTGTATGGAAACTAGGTGAAATGGGACGAGTAACGCGTCACGTCTAGAACTCTCCCTGGCCCGTTCTTTCTGCCTCAATCGCTGGTTAAGTAAGTGCTGCTGCCCTGAGTGTTGCTTGAGACGTGTAGAGCTGTCGGTGTGTGGTCCCTTGCGGCATCTGGCCTCTGATCCCTCTGCCCCGTCCCATGAAGACGTACATTGGCTGTTGTCTTCAGTTACCTTTGTAAGTAAGTGCCAAGGGCGCTAAATGCGTTTCGTCACACGCCTGCTCTGGGACTGAATGGCGTGGCTTTACTCTTCCTAAAGAAGAGAGTTTGAGACAGGAGAGGACTATGTACACCAGAATATCTGGCGATCGGTTGGCATTAGAGATGTGAACCAGGCGCGCAACACCCATTGGACTCAAAGGGCTTCAGCCCCCCCCCCCCCCGTCGTGTGTGGCAGCCCGGGATGAGACAGCTTCCCGGGCAAAAAAGCAGCCGCACCCGAGCACTTCACAGGTCTTTAAAAGACCATTTGCATGTCAATGAGGCCTCGCTGTTGTTTCACCCCTTCTAAGAGCCCCTGCAGCGCCACTCTGCCGATTGCTTAAAGTTCAGCCCCCCCGAAATTTTTGCTTAGCCCCCCCCGAAATTTGGCTCTAGTTGCGCCTCTGATGTGAACCATTAAGAAATCCATACACTTTTCCCAACTATCGTAACATCGGGTAACACCTTAAAACGTGGATAAACTAAACGGTTTTATCAGTTGGCAGCACATTGGTGTTTTTTGACACGGGCAGTCGACACTTTTTGCTCTCTTTTTGCTCTTGATTCAACGGGCTATTTTCCTTTTATTAATACACACGATTGCGGTTTACAGCTACAAGGCACCAACACGACAAACATTAGTCTGTTTTAAACGGTCGTTTCAATTTACTCCTACTTTTACGTTTTTTCAGGATCTCTCCTCCCGATGAAGGGTAATTCTATACCCGAAATGCATTGGGGTTCATTCTTCAGCTGCTCCAAATAATCTGAATCTTTGATACTTCAAATCTTTGGACAATCTCATGATTACAATGAAGATTATTCCATGATGAACTATTAACAATAAAACACTGATTTTCACATTTCTACAAACTTTTGGTTTACTTTGGATTTGCGACGTCGTCGCCTACAAGTGGTTGCGCTTTAGGAGGGACACCACTCAGCTCTGAGTGGTGCAACTGGTGCATGTATTATTACGTCTTGGTTTAGAGGACGACTCCTCCCAGCACGCCCAGAACATTTTGACATTTAATACCATCAAAAATTGTGAATTTTTTTGGGGGAACTTGTGTGCGTGGTATATCACATATTGAACCATTAAGAAATCCATACCTGTTCACATTTCAAATGGAGGGAGTACTTGCCATAATTGAAAATCTATTTTTTTGTGGGCAAAGTTGCGCTTAACTCGGGCTGGTCATTACTTGAACTCAGGGCCACATTTATCAAGGGATTGCATCGCTTTTTCGCTACTCAACATGGTGCAAAAGCGACGCAACCCCTAAGATGCAATTTGTCAAGCCAAGCAAGGCCCTTGCATGACCCTGCATGGCTTGATAAATCCAGAGTAACGCAGCGTAAACCACAGCATTTCAATACTCTGGGTGTTCCCACACAGCACCCATGATGTTGATGCATTTCCAGATTTACCATGACTGGGAGACCTGGGAATGCACCAAAATGCTACACCTTCCCAGGACAGGCATAACAAGCAGAAATATCTTTATTTCTCCTAATTTTTCCTCTTTCTATGTGTGCTACAAAATGGCTCTCAGGATTGTTTTTGTGGAGAAAGGTGTCCCTTCCTACATGAAACAATCTTGCTTACACCACAGGTACCCTTGCACTATGGTACAAGAGTGCTTGCGTTGGAGCTAGACAGCACATTGTGCGCAGGGGCTGGGAAAAGACAGACATGCTCTGTATTATGTTAAATACAGCACAGTTCTGCCCATTCCCTGTCACGCAGCACAGCACAGCAGGCTGTCTTGCTGCATTGTGTCACTTCTACATAAATATGGCCCTTACTTTTTATAGATTTCAACTACACTTCTTGCCTCTTTCTGCCCATGACCTGAACATATGTCATGTGAAGCGACAAAAGCAGGGAGAAATGCATTGCTACAAAAAAATTGCCTCCCAAGGTGTGAGAAAAGCTACTATTTCCAGAAAAAGGTGAGAAAAGCTAGTATTTCCTGAAAAGGTGCACAAACATTTAAAGACAGACATGATAATAGATCTTCATGTACTCTGCACACACTTTGTATTTTATCCTTAAAAGGCAACCATTGAAACTGTCCACTAGCATTTTGGGGCTGTGGTCGTTGGAGGGAGAAGGTACATCTTTTTACCATCGGTAGGAACAAAATCTATCTGGGAACTCAATTTGATGATGACCTCACATGTAGATAGGCCTGTGCATTGTAATTCATAATAAACTGGCCAATGAGTTAGGCCTTCTCACAACTAGTAGACAACAGCCTGCTCTCTAACAATCTCGCTGTCGGAAATCCCATGAGGGCGTATTGGAATTCATTATCCAACCCAGGCACTTGATGCCACGTAAAAGTGTCTGTGTAGAGCTGGAGAAAAATTGGCCTACTTCAGCTAATCAGTTTATTAAGTGATGGAATGAAGAAAGGTTCAACCAGATGACAAATGCATGATTTGAGATGGTGCAGACATCATAAACCTACTCTTTCTATAGATTACTGTCCATTGTATGGGTCAAATCTTCTAAGCATGTGTGAGTTAAGCTGACACCAATCCTATTCCACCAGAGAATCTTATCCAGCATCAAAATTGCTACTAGATCTCTCAGACTCTGGTCTGTATCGGCGACCAACAGAGCTACATAGCCATATGTATGGCAGACTGAGTACTACACCTGTCCAAATTACACTAGATAACATATGAAATTATTTTTACTGGAACAAAGCAAGTTTACACTGGTTGGAATTTCAGAATATGTCTTTACTGAAAAAGCTGCCTGTTTGCCTGTGTTAAAGACACACAATTGATGGACGGAATGCAGAACAAATCAAAACATTCACCCCCAGTCAAGAGATCTGGGTTAAATCCATCATTCCTTTGCTCACCATGCCACCCCAGTTTAGACCTGGCCATATGCAAATCAGTCTTGACTCTGTGCCTCATGGGAACAGTCTAGGCCGAACTGCCAAGCCAGATCCACCCTGGACCGGAAACAAGCATCCTAGGACCGGTTTCTGCCTGTGCTGGCAGCGATTAAAAAACGACACCAACTCTTAAGTGCCTTCATTGAATGAATATAGAATTTGTGAATATGTGCAGTCATGTAAACAAAAACGCTATGGCCTTGTTGCTTCAGCTTTTTCCAGCTACAGAAGTTCTTACGGTCAAGGGAACATTTGCATGAATGTTGGGAGGTAGCGGATGGAATGTTGAGAGAGATCTCAATTAGGTGCACAGACATTTAGGACATTTTAAGTATCAAGAGAATTAAAGTCATGGAAGTTGATAGTATTGAGGTTATTAATGCGAGTGTGTCGCCAGGTTAATCGAGTGTTGGAGTTCATACAGAAAATTAACAGAATCTGAAGTTCCTGTGGATTATGAGTCTCACCAACACACTAGTCTCAGACTCTCAGCACGTCCTGGGACCCCGCGACCGTCGAACACATCGCAGCGACCATGAAGAAAACCCACTCTGGAGCCCCTAATGACCCCTGCCCACCGCACATCTTCCACAGGGCCACCACCGTCATCGCACCCGAACTAGGGCGCATCATCAAAGCCTCCCTCAGATCCGGCATCTGCCCAGACAACTGGAAACAAGCAGAAGTAAAACCTCTTCTCAAAAACCCTCAGCCGACCGGACGGACCTGAAAAACTACAAGCCTATCTCTCTTCTCCCCTTCGCGGCCAAAGTCACCGAAAGACTCATAAACACCCAGCTGACCACCTTCATAGAAGAGAATTCCATCCTCGACGCCTCCCAGTAAGGATTCTGCGGCAACCACAGCACCGAGACTGCCCTCCTTGCCGACACTGACGACATCCACATGCTACTCGAACAGGGACACACCGCAGCCCTCATCCTTCTAGACCTCTCCGCAGACTTCAACACTGTTTCACACCACAATCTCGCAGCCAGACTGCACGACGCGGGAATTCAAGGAGCCGCCCTCGACTGGATCCAACCCTTCCTCTCCGGCAGAGCCCAGAGGAGGACTCCCGCCCTTCAACTTCAAACCCACGGAAATCAACTGCGGAGTGCCCCAGGAATCCTCACTCAGCCCCACGCTTTTCAACATCTACATGGCCCCCCTTGCCGCCATCGCCAGACAGCACGGGATCAGCATTTTATCCTATGCAGACGACACACAGCTCATCCTCTCACTCACGAAGAATCCCGAAGCCACCAGTCTCTGTTTCCAGGAAGGCATGAAGAACGTGGCAGCCTGGATAAAGGACAGCTGCCTGAAGCTAAACTCAGAGAAGACTGAGGTCCTCATCCTCAGTCCCTGCACCACCGTCTGGGACAACACCTGGTAGCCCTCAGCCCTCGGGAGCCCACCCACCACTACAGACCACGCTCGGAACCTCAGCATCATCCTCGACTCCTCCCTCGCCATGAACCACCAGATCAACGCCGTGGCCTCCACTAGTTTCAACTGCCTCTGCATCCTCTGTAAGATCTTCAAGTGGATCCCCTCCGTCTGCAGAAAGACAGTCACCCACACACTCATCACCAGCAGACTAGACTACGGCAACACCCTCTACGCTGGAATCAACAAAACTCTCCTGCACAGACTCCAGACCATCCTGAATGCCCCAGTCAGACTCGTCCTCGAGACACCGCGCCATGACCACATGACCCAACACCTACGAGGCCTCCACTGGCTCCCCCATTATGAAGAGGGTCACCTTCAAACTCCTCACCCACGCCTACAAATCCCTCCACAACATCGGACCCAAATACCTCAATGAGAGAGTATCCTTCTACGTACCCAGGAGGAACCTCCGCTCCACCGACCTTGTCCTGGCAGAGGTCCCCCGCATCCGCAGACACAGAACAGGCAGGAGAGCCTTGTCCGACATCTCAGCCAAAACCTGGAACGAGCTCCCGGTGAACATCAGATGCTCACCGACCCTGCACACGTTCAGGAAGGACCTCAAGACCTGGCTCTTCGACTGATCCGGAGCTGCCCCCCCACCCCCTCAATGCCTTGAGACCCTCATGGGTGAGTAGCGCACTTTACAAACCCCTGATTGATTGATTGATTGATCAGCACGATACACTTGGTGCAAACAAGTTGACACGTGGTACAGTTTCTTTTAGTGGCCATGTGTTGCATGTGTGTATGTGTGTTTCCTTCTTTTTATGGTCATGTGTTGTTAAGCTCCTTCTGTCTTCTTGGTGGAGAAGATCTGTGATACATTGTTGTTGGACTTGGCCCTTTTTGCAGGGTCATCCCTGAACTTTTTGCCTTCCTCCTATATTTTTTCTGACCTGTTGTTGGCTGTTTTATGACTCTGGGCACTTTACCACTGCTGATCAGTGCTAAAGTGCATATGCTCTCCCTATTGTAAATTATTGTACGTATTAGTGATTCCATGATTGGTTGGTTCGGTTTACCTGTCAGACCCTAGTACAGTGCACCAGGAGTGCCCAGGGCTTGTAAATCCAAATGCTGCTGGTGGGCCTGCAGCACTGGTTGTGCCACCCACAGAAGCAGCTTGTAAAAATGTGTCTAAGGTCTGCCATTGCAGAGCCTGCGTGCAGTCTGGTACTTTCATGCTGACTGGGGAAGTGCACCCACTTGCCAGTCCCTAAACCTTCCCTTTTTTTCATATCAGACACCCATATGGTAGGCCCAAGGGCAGGGTGCATTGTAAAGATAAGGTAGGACATGCCCTGATGTGTGTGGCATGTTCTAACAGCCATTTTCGTTTTTCACTATTGCAAGGCTACCTGTTCTCCATAGGCCAGAATGGGCAGTTTGGTTATTTCATCTTATAATCTTAACTGACTCAGAGAACATGGTAGAAATTTGAATTTAGTATGCCTGAACTCAGGATGGTAAAATACATCTTTTAGTGAAGTTGGTTTTAACATTCTGTGTTTGAAAATGACAAGGCATTTTCTTGTCTAACCATTCAAACCTGCCTCTGCTAGGCTGTGTATTCCTTTGTCTGGAGTTTGAGTGACAGGGCTGGGGAATTCCAAGAGACATGATGAGTCTGCATCTAGATGGGTGGGATGAGTTGCACCTGGGACCTGAATAGGGCTGTGCCTGCTTTCCACAATGCTCCTGGGGAGCGGCTGATGTCTCTGCCCTGCACAGTGAATGGAGAGAAGGAATCCTGTCAACAAAGTGCTCCAGGGCTGTACTTGCCTTCCACAATGCTGGCTCCACCTCCTGTGGGGCGTCTAATGTTTCTGCCCTACACTGTGAAAGGAAAGGAGAAGTCTGGTAAACAGAGTTCTCAGGAACTGGTTTGGACTGGACAAAGGCCCCTCTGCCCTCAGAGGCCAAAGGATTTTGGGGTATAAATATTGGGACCCTGATCCCAAGAATTTAGATCACTTTGGGAAAACAAGAAGAACCTCTGCTGAGGGAGGAACCAGAAGAAGCTGAGGAGGAAACCATCCCTGAACCTGGGGGATTGGCCTGCAGTGGTTGCCTTACTGCCAAAGAGAGAAGAAAGGAACTTTGTGTGTACTTTTGCTCAACTTGTGAAGGATCTCCAAGGGCTTGGAAAAGAGCTTGCCTCCTGTTGAAGTCTCAGGAACAACAGACTTCACCCCCCAGCTCCCCAGAATTCTTCGGAAGTGCCTGCTGCTGTTGTTGGGCCTTCTGAGGGACTGCGTGTCGCAAGGAGCTGGAAGCGTGACTCAAGAAGGAGAAGCGTGCCGCCGTCAGAGCTGTTGTCGTCGCATCTCGTAAAGTGTGTCGCCGCTGCAGCATCGCATCGAGCGGAAGCGTCTCGCATCATCCAGGAAGTGTCTCGCAACGCCGAAGAAGCGTGTCACCATCGCAGCCATCATAGCTGACGCATTGCACCGCATCAAGAGAAGAGTCTCGCATCGAGGAAGAAGCATGTCGTCATCGCAGCCATCGTAGTTGTCACATTGCACCGCATCAAGAAAAGCGGCTCGCATACACGGAGAAGCGTGCCGCCGTCGGAGCGGCTGTCGTCGCATCGTGTAAAGGAGTGTCGCCGCTGCAACATCGCATCGAGCGGAAGCGTCTCGCAAACATCGGAGAAGAGTGTCGCTGCCAAGGCCGCTGTCGTCGCATTGCGTAAAGGGTGTCACCGCTGCAGTTGAAGCATCGAGTCGAGTCTTCTCGCAACATCGGAGAAGCGTACCGCATCTGGAAGATCTTCACGTCTTTATTTCTTTGCACCAAAAACTTCATCACATCAACATCGTTGCAACACTTTCGTTGCCCTGCGTATCGCATCTAAAAGGTACATTGACTTAAAGTGTCGCATTTAAGAACTTAAGAGAACTAAGCAAAATTCTACCATCTAAAGTAACAGTATTGTGTGTTTTTGTCGTTTAATGGTCTTGTGATAAATTTATATAAAGAATACATACTTTTGATATAAAACCTGTGTGGTGTCCATTTGTAGTGTTGTCACTTGATTACTGTGGGTGTTCACAAATGCTTTACACACTGCCTCTGAGATAAGCCTGCCTGCTCGTGCCAAGCTACCAAGGGGGTGAGCAGGGGTTATTTTAGGAGTGTACCCTGACTAGAGGAGAGGGACCCTATTTGTCACAAGTGCATACCTGTGCCAACTGGAGACCCCCAAGTCTAACAATTGGTCTGTGAATCTGTGACTACCCTGTGGCTGGTGTATCTGTTTTGTGTCATGTACATTCTTTTGTTAAGGAAGTGGCTCCAGGATTGACAGTAGTTTGAAAGGAAGAACTGGGAGGTTCTGATAAATAGATCTAATATTAATTCCTGTTCATTTTCTCATCTATGTGCTTGAGTCTTCCTACTGTGACAACTGAAGACTATGCCTCCATTAACAAATAATGGTGGAGTGGTAGTTGATCAGTGTTAACTTCTACTTAATCAAATGTGCTACAGCTGAGTGGAGTAATTTATAATCTACTGTATTTAAGGTCCAAATTGTGAAGGCCTGAGAATTAATGAAAGGGAACAACGTAAAACTTGTTGTTTAATATCAAGTGTCCTCACTGAATTTACTCTGGCAACAATAAGCCCAGGGGACAGTTGGGCTTGCCCATTGGTCTCTATTAGTGATCAGTGAATTGTAAAACAAGTAATTTTCATATTTTTGATAAGTGTCTGGAGCTCAAACCAAATTTCATAAAAACAAATCAAAACCTAATTTGATGGCAAGAAAAATTGATTTATTGACAACATTCTCATGGATATAAAACATACAAAATTATTTTTTTCTGATGAAAATGTATTACACAGGAATTCAATAATATGAGTGAATGGATAGTACACGTATAATGATCCAATAGACATTAAAAATGGATCTATCCCATTTACAGGGGAGAAATATCAACATGTAATCACAAACATAATTGCCCAGGTGTGTTCAATACAGCCAACACATGTTTCATCTTGAATATGACTTCCTCAGGGCTGTTAAAAAAGGTATAGAAAATGTACAAACATATTCAGAAATTAATAATAAATCAGTTATGAACAATAAACAACTTTTCTTTCTTATGCGATTTTAAAAAACAGGAAAGATATTCAAACGCATTGTGCACCAAATCACACCCAATCATGTGCTCAAGAGACCGAACCAACAAATTCAAACAGAGTGAGTGAAGAAACAATCAGTGTATTGGAAATAACGATAAGAGTGAAGGTTGAGTGAAGGTTGAGTATCAGTGATCATAAGGATACATAATGTGAGTGAAAAAGCATAATACCCATGATCCCTAGGAAAAAGGGAAAAGAACAGGCAGGCCACCCTAGAAAGAGTGAAATGTAATATCTAAATATAGTTTCGTCACAGGGATGCAAAAATGAAAAATGTAAAAAAGCTAGTTTTACCAAACAAATGTGTAGCATGATACTCTACGGAAAAAAAACATTTTGTTGTCTGAATTAGTTCTTCAGAAAAAAAATTATAAAAAGAATTAGGTTTATTTCCAAATGGTCACATTCAGAAATGTAGGAAAAACTCCAAGTGGCAAGACAAGACAATTGTGAAAACTTACTGAGTGAAAACAGGTAAGTCTCTGCAACTTCCCAGTCAAGAAATATGGAATCAATCAAAATTCTGTGGCCATCAATATGAACAAAACAATCTGTTAACAATAGATGTGTTAAGGACCCCTTTGATAAGGAGTTATGTATCTGAATAAAATAAACATAAAAGTGGTTGAAACTAATCTCCAAAAAATTATAATTGAAATAAGTGCTGCAACAAAGTTGTAAGCAAGTTTTCAATCAAAAAATCAAATCCGTATTTGCATCCCACAGTATTAAACATCCCAGAGGGCCAACATCCCAGACGGCCAAGCTCCCTCAATGAGTATCTGTATGATGTAGCCTGTCAGCGAGTGACGTACCAATGACCTCTATAAAAGAAAGGGGATGTCAGTGGGTTAAATAGACATGTAGGGGCTGAAAAAGAATTAGAATCAAGAGTTTAAAATAAATGTTGCATTTGAGGCATGTAAAACATACTGTTGGCAATTGACAGAAGTCACCATTCAAATCTGTATGTTGGTCTCAAGATCCAATGGATTGCATGGAATCCGCAACCCTATAGGGTGCAGTCAAATACCTCACATGGGCATACCCAGCCACCTATTGTGTCAGTGATGTAAATAGCTATATTCAATGTAAGTTTGGTGCCATGAACAAAACAAGCACACTGAGAATTTACTTGCAACGCATTCGATGTGTATTACCAATAAGTACAGGCAACGTAAAATCAATGCAACTGTTAGAAATTGGGATCGCTAATTGGCAGAGGTAGCTACCTTTGTCCAAGTAGGGACTCTTACTTCTAGTCAGGGTAAGGGGGATACACACTTTAGATAAACTGTGCTCAACCCCGTGGTAGCTTGGCATAAGCAGACAGCCTTATCCCAAAGGCATTGTGTTTTGAGTACAAAGAAATGGGGTTTCTGGTTGGCTATAATGTACACGTAAGCAAGGCAGAACCCACCACTCTAACAGCCACTAATACATTGTTGAATGATTGAATGTATAAGCCCATGTTGTGATGACAATGAATATTGAATTTAAGAGTTGTGAACAATTACGAGCAGTATAGTCGTGGCATTTACTAATGCCATTTAGCTGAGTTTGTATTTGTAACCCCTCAAACCATTTATGAATAAACAAAACAGAAAGAACAAAACAATATTGCCAAAGGCACGATTAGATGTGTATGCCCATGTATTTGTATCAGTTAATATTCTAAACAACAGAAGTGAATTCCATCAGTACAGCTGCAGCATTAGTTACACGCCATTAAGGCAAATTTGTATTAAAAACCACACAAGCAGTTGAAAAGCAGACAAAATCAATCAATCAGTAAGGATTTAGAAAGCACGACTAGTCACCTGATAGGTTATCTAGGCTCTTGCAGGCCCCAGTGACTTTTTAGAATAGTCAGGTGTTGCGTGTCATTCAAAATTCCAGAAGGGAGGTGATGATCCAGAGGTGCATGAGGAAGCTGTTCCAGGTCTTTGCTGTGATGTGGGAGAAGGAGTGTCCTCCATTTCTGCTTCGGAAGATGTGGGGAGTATGGTTAAGTGAAAGGGAGGCAGAGCTTAGTCTTCTCGAGGGTTGGTGGAAGTTCAGGCAGTGGTTACTGTAGGCCGGTCTTGGTTGTATTGAGCCTTCTGTGTGTGGGTCAGCAGCTTGAATTGGCATCTCCTCTGTACCGGGAGCCAGTGGAGTTTCCCGACGAGGGGATGTGATGTGGGTTCGTCGGGGATAAGTCTGTCTGCGGCATTCCTTATGGCCTGAAGTTTCTGTAGAAGGTGTGTTTCAATTCCTATGTAGAGGGCATTGCCGTAGTCCAATCAGTTGATGAGGGATTGTGTCATGGTGTGTCTCATGTGTAGGGGTAGCCACTTGAAGATCTTATGTAGCATACGCAGAGTGAGGAAGCAGGAGGAGGAGATGGAGTTTATCTGTGATTTCACAGTGAGCTTTTTGTCAAAGATGATTCCAAGATTTCTGGTGTGGTTGGAGGGAGTGGGTGCGGGGCCTAAGTCTGATGGCCATGAGGTGTCATTCCATGTGTTGCCGCTGTTGCCAAAGATCACTACCTCTTTCTTGTATGTATTCAACTGCAGGCAGTTGTTCTTCATCCAGTCTGCAATGTTTGGTCTGCATCTGTGGAAGTTGGTTCTGGTGGTGGTAGGGTCATCGATGAGTGAGAGGATAAGTTGGGTGTCATCTGCATAGGAAATTATGTTGCGACCATGTGATCTGACGATGGTCACCAACAGGGTCATATATGCATTGAGGAGCATGGGGCTGAGGGTTGAGCCCTGAGGGGCACTGCAAGTAATCTCCTTGGTTTCAGAGGTGAAAGGTGGGTCCTCTGGGTTCTTCTGGTGAAGAAGGAGGTGATCCATCTGAGCGCTTCTCTTTGGATGCTGATGTGTTGGAGTCTTTTGATCAGTGTATGGTGGGATATGGTGTCGAAGGCTGCCAAGAGGTAGAGGAGGACAAAAACTGCTGTTTCTCTTCAGTGGAGGAGGGTTCGGATGTCATTGGTGGCTGTGATCAGGGTGGTTTTGGTGCTGTAATTGCTGCAGAAGCCTGATTGGGAGGCGTCAAGTAGCTGGTTCTGCTCCAGGTGTGTCATGAGTTGATTGTTGATGATCTTTTCCAGTACCTTTGATGGGAATAGGAGCAGGGAGATTGGCCTGTACTATTTGAGCTCACTGGCGTCGGCAGAGGGATTTTTGAGTAGCAGTCTGACGTTGGCTTGTTTCCAGGCATCAGGAAATGTTGTGGTGGTTATAGAGGTGTTGAGTATGGTGATGAATTCCTGGCCGAGCCTTTGATTTTCGAGGTTCAACATGCGGGCATGAGTCTGTAGAAACCCCAGAGTGAATGGATTTCATGGGGGAGGTGGTCCTGGGTGAAGAAAATGTTTCAGGTGATCAGTGTTTGGTTCGTGTTGTTGAGGAAGTCGGTAGGTGTGGGTTGGGGTTCGAAGTTTTGGTATGTGGTTGTAATCTTGTCGTGGAAGAAGTGTGTAAGGCTGTTGCAAAGCTCCTGTGAGAGTGTGATGTTGTTTTTGCTGGCCGCCGGGTTGGAAAATTCCTTAGCGAAGTTGAAAGTTCCGTCGTATTGTTGGAGCTGGTTTCGATGCATGCAGCTAGGGCTGTCTTCTTTTTTGCCCTCAGCATACAGTGGTAGAAGTTGAGGGAGATCTGAGGTGGTGGCGGTCCACAATCTCCTCTCCAACTGTTTGCTGTCTCATTTCACTGTGCTGAGTTCTTGGGTGTACCAGCAGGCCTTTTTGAAGGATTTTCTCTGGATGTTTCTCTTGATGGGGACAATGCTGTCTACATGATTGGTGATCCAGGCATTGATGTTTTTCCTTCCCTTTCCGAGGTTGGTGGCGGTAGCAGGGACAAAGGTGTTGAGAGCATTCATCCAGCTTATTTCAATGATTTTGTTCCACCTCTGGTAGGGGGCATTGGTCATGTTGGGGTGGCAGTGTGGAGTTTAAGATGCTGAAGTGGATGATGGAGTGATCAGTCCATGTGAGTTCTGTGACATGGTGTATTTGACGTGGGTGCTGGAGGTGAAAATTGGGTCCAGTGTGTGTCCTGTGGTGTATGTAGGGTCGTGAACAATCTAGGTCATTCTGAGGCTGCTCATACCTTTGAAGAGGTATGCATTGTGTTTGGGGTCGGTGATGTAGAAATTTAGGTCACAGAGGAAGATGTAGTCCTTGGAGTCTGAAGCTAGGGGTACAACAAAGTCGGCGATTTTGTTGTAGATGCTGGAGCGTGGGCCTGGGGGTCAGTATGTGAGGGTGTCTCTGATTGTTGTCTTGACATCTGTTTGAAGCTTGAAGTTGAGATATTCCATGGGCGTGGTGGTATTGTCGGTGGTGGTAGTACACTGTATGGTATTTTTGTGGATGATGGGTGTTCCTCCTCCTGGCTTGTTGGTGCAGTCCTGGGAGTGATTTTATATCCAGAAGGAATCGCTGTGGCAATGTCTGGGGCGAATGTGGGTTTGAAACAGGGCTCAGTGAGGAAGATGATGTCTGGTGCCATGGTGGTGAGGAGGTCCCATAATTCTGTTCACTGATTGCATAATAAACATGTGTTGACAAGGGCACATTTGAGTTCTTTTTCTTGTTCAGGTGGTGTCTGTGGTGTGTTTCGGGGGGGGCTGGTCGTAAGCTAGTGTGTGTTCAGTGGCAGGTAAATTGTCACTCAGACATTGCAGCCTGCATTAAGTTGGTCCTGGGGTGGGCAGGGCAGGGCTTCTGTTGTTGGGAAGAATGATGAGTGAAAAAATCCAGTCAGGAAAGACCCAGGGGAGAAAACCTTGGCATCTGCGGTGTCACTGGATTAGCCTGGAACAAGCAGGAACTGAAGGCCACAGACAAGTGGCAAGCTAAGTGTGCAGGTGCAAACACAGGAAAGACTTGTCCAAAATGCTCAGGGCATGTGTCCTCATAGCATTCATAAAAGACATAGAAATGTAGAAACAATGACAAGTATAGATTTAAGAATTTAGCTCTAAAGTCAGGTTCCATGTTCTGGCCATTCCGAAGTTTCAAAAATCCCAGAAAAAAGTCCTCGTTTCGAATGTGCTTTAAATAATAAAGTCATAAACATGAAAAGCAGACTTGCATTGGAGTTATGAAGCCCGGATATTTACCAATGGCGCGCCTATTAAAATGAGCTATAGGCTGTAAGCTACCAATATCAAAATAAAAAGAGATGACACAACAATAAAAACCATGGTCCGTAAATAAAGTTATTTACAAAATTGGTGAATTATTGTGTCCTGGCCAATCAAGAAAATATGATGGATCTCTCAAGTTTCAAGAGTTTAGAAAATTTTATTATCAGTATCTAGAAACCATGAATATTAGGCCAATAATGAAGTGAATGAAATGAAATGAATAGCAAATGTAGTATAAAGAATGCTAGATGCTATATTGAATTCAAATATGTTCATAGTTGTTATTTTGGGATGAGTCATCCCAATATATATATTTCCTGAGGGAGTTTTGAATAATGGACCCCGTCACTGTTGACTATAATGGATGCTGCAGTGACGTCACTGCAGCGTTAATAAAAAGGCCCTGGACAGTCTGCCTCGTTATTAGTTGACAGTACCATGTTACCTGTGTTGGTGTGATTATTACACTCCAGAGGTTGGGCCTAGCACTAACATGGTGCCACCAACCCAACCATGGGCAACAAGCGGGCTCTCACTCACCTGTACGCTTGCTGCCTCAGTCGCTTGCAGTGACCAGTGCCACTGAACTCCATGTGGCCGGTACTTCCACCAGCCTTTCCCATTTCTTGGGCCCAGTGCACGGTGGTGCACATGCACATCTTGCAGCCATGTGGGCACGCCTTCCTTTCCGGTATGCTGTGCTTCCTGTGGGGATTGGCCACATCATGAGGCTACTTCTGCCAGGTCGCGCTGCCCCACCTGCTGCCAGTGGGGCATGTCATGCCCCACAGTCAGCTATTTCCTTGGTGCGCTGCCCTGCCTTCCCATTTAAGATGCTGTGTGATGTCCAGTGGGGAGCCTCTAATGCTGCTGTGGCCTCATGGTGCCTGGCTACTGCTGTGGCCTCATACTCCCTGCATCTGTGATGGCTCGAAGTGGGAAGTGCTTCTAGTCCATTCACCAGCCTACCAAGTGGCCACTAGGTGTGTCCTGCAGGGTATCTAGCCCGGCAGGATTTTTCCTGTGTTGGAGCATTTTTCCTGTGTCCTCACCATGTGCATGCCTACTAGCTATGCATGTCACGCCAGTGGCATAGACTGCACAAAGGTCACCAAGCCCAGTCCTGTCCAGAGACCGATGACAGCATACAGCGCAGCCTACCTGGGCCATGTGAACTTCAATGCAGGTAAGAACACTAGCCCATGGCATCATACCACACCTTCCCATCCTTGTGCTGCACCATTTGGGGGTGGTACTAGTGTGAGTTTGCCCTAGGTCAATGTTCAGACCCGTGTTGGTGGAGATGAGCCTCGGTCTGCTCCAACATGGCCTCAATTCCTGCGCTGCAACCATTTGTGATAGATGGCTCTCCACCTGACCTAGCAGTGATATGGAAGGATTGGGTTGAGCCTCTGGAGAACTATTTTGCAGTCGTAGCAAAGGACAATTGTAGGCAACGTCCAATGCATACTACACTTGGGAGGTGCATCTATCCATAAGTTGGGGAATCCTGTCATGGAAGCTGGTGCACCTTTCACATGTGCGTCATTGAAACAGGTTTTGACTGCTCACTTTAAGCCCTTATCAAATCCTGATTATGAGAGATTCTTGCTGTGCCAGGCTCATCAGCCAACTGAAGAGTCAGTGGACACTTTCTACTCTCTTCTCAAAGACCTAGCTAGTACCTGCACCTTGCCAGATGCTGATGATGAAATTCAGGCTCAGTTTATTCAAGGCTGCTTCTTAGTGAGCTCAAGGAAAACATTATTTTTCCCAGCCTTACCCCTGGCTGATATGCTGACAATGGGTTGGTCCAAAGAATTCTCCAAAGTACGAGCAGCACACATGGAAGTGGTTCTTCAACGACAGGTAGAGACTGAGCCTGTCAACGCATTGGCTGCAGTGAACACTGACAAAAAGAAAACACGCCCAAAGCCCAGCTCAATGTCCAAGACATGCTACGAATGTGGTGGATCCTACCCGCATCAAGGGCCCTGTCCCACTCATGGGAAGAGTTTGTTGTGCAACAAACCAAACCATTTAGCTAAAGTGTGCAGATCTTCCACATTCACACGTGGGCAGAAGACCAAAGCGGTACACATCATGCAGGCTCCGGAAACACCAGAGGATGAGGAACACATGGATGATGATGACATGGAAGGAGAGATTCAAGTCATCCATGCTCTGCAGCCCGGTGGATATCCATGGAGAGGCATTCCTAAATGCAACATCCTGCAGGCCATCAGATGCCGGTGTTAATCAACACAGAGGCTTCAATTAACATTCTGGCACAGGATGTTCTGAAGACTCTCCCCATACAACTGATCTTACACTCCATGTTCAACCAAGTTTTTGCATATGGATGGTCAAGTGTTCACAATGGAGATCATGCACAAGTCTCACTCCACTCGTGCCAAAGTGCACATGACTAAGTGTGATTCTGGAATGCTACTGAGATGCCGAAAAGCGGAACTACTTCAACTTGTTACTTTTGCCTTCAGCATCCAAATGGGAAGCAGTGACAACCTGGTGAATGAGTTTGCAACACTATGTGACAGTATAGGATGCCTCAAAAACCATCTCATACACCTGCACATTGATGACCCCATCCAGCCTATCTCGTTGAAGCATTGGAGGTTGGCATTCCATCTGTGCCCCAAGGTGGAGGAAGAGTTGGAGAAGTTCGAACAGGGAGACATTATTGAGAAGGTCGATGGCCCTATACCCTGGGTATCCCAAGTCGTGGTCACGCGAAAACCCAAGCAGCCAGGAGAGGTCAGAATATGTGTTGACATGCACCAACCCAATCGGACCATCTGATGTGAATGACACGTTGATAACATTGTGGCTGGGGTTAGTGGCTGGGGGTGGTTTTCCAATATGGATCTCCAGGTAGGTTACTATCATATACTGCTTGCACTGGAATCAAATGGAGGCCCATTGTCAGTTTAGAGTTTGCTCAAGAAACCATGGGGCATATTCTCAAGGACGTATCGCGAGTTATCAGCACTTTATCGCAGCCAAATTGGCGATACATTTATCACCCCATTCACAAGCCGGTGCTAACAGCCCATATCACCAGTTTACCTGCAATTGCAGCCGCTAAAAACATCACCACAGATGACACCGGCAACCAACGCTAATGAGATGCAGAGTAGGCGTTCCTGTCCAAAAAGCAGCAAACACACCACTTCGCAACATTCTCAATGACCAGCCAGATCGGCGATAAGATCACAAAACAGGTGATAAGGCACATTAGCAGCAGAAATTTAACACCTGCTCTGACCTGGTGCAAAGTCGGACGACAGCCTGCACCAGACAAGGGAGCACAGCCCAGAGCCACACCTGAAGAACCACAGATGCCATGGAGCTACTCATCATGCAGCTCAGAGCCCCAACAGGGCCACAGCACCCACTGCTCTGTAGGCCAGACTGCCCTGCTAAATTAATTCCAGGGGCTTAGCTGCCATATGTAACAAATGGTAGCTTACATGGAAGGCATTTACAGTAGTATGTCTGTTCTATAGCGGTCATTTCAAGCTCTGGCCTCCTCATTCACTGCATCCTCTCAGCCATCCCATCCTTTTGCTCCACCTCATGCCCCTTCCCCATTCCCATCCCAAGTCCCTATTCCCAGGCCTATCCAAAGCACACTCACATCTTTTTTATGCACTCACTCAAACAGATGCAAGCAGCACACACACACAAACAGAAACATCACAGAAAAATACTCAAGCACTGCCCCAAACATACAGAAAGCACACCAACCACCATACACACATGCACCACACCCACAGACAGAACACTGACAGACAGCACACCCACCACACACGCATGCACAACACCCACCACCAGCACACCTACACACAGCACACCCACCACCACACAAACATGCACCACGCCCACCACCAGTACACCAACAGACAGCATATCCATCACACACACACATTCACTACACCCTCCAGAAGCACCATAACCACACCCAGCACCCCCACAGCACACGCATACACAGACACTAGCTTAGAATACACACCCAAAAAATACAGATGCTCACAATCAAAAACACAACAGACACCTATAACGCAAGACACACCCAAACAAGAACAACATACAGCAGACCCACAGGCACCGGCACCCTCAACACACACATGGAAATCAGACACTACCACTCCCTCTGCCTCCCAATCCCCACTTCCTCCCCAAAACCCTACCAAGTTTCCTATTGAGGATATCAGTTTTAGCCTTGCCATAACCCCTCCTACAGCCCAACCCACCCCACTCACATCCTAGTTCACCCCTGCCAAATAGAAATCAACACTTTGAAAATTGCACCCCACCCTAAAAACCCAGGCACACACCTCTCAAACTTCAGCCCCCCAAACCAAATGACACTGCTCCCAAACCCATGGGCACCCCTTCCAAACCTATGGACACCCCTCCCAAACTTAAGGTCATCCCTCCCAAAAGCAAGAATTCCCCTCCCAAACTCAAGGGCACCCCTTTCAAACCTAAGGACACCCTTCCAAACCCAAATGCACTCCTCCTGAACCCAAACCACCCCCTCCCATGTAATATATTTATGGTGTCTGCTCTGCTCACTAGGTGCCCCTTCCTGAGGAAGTCCCCTTGGGCAGTTATGCAGGAGGCAAGCTGAGTATCACGGCACAACAGTCCCCAAGACTTTTGGGACAAGAAACAGACTGCTATGCCATACTTTTATATAAATACCTATTTTTCATTTCACCAAGTTTGTCCTGGCATTATTTTTCCTAGCAATTGTTTTATTTCTAGCAATGTTTCTGAGTAAAATGGGAAGTACTTATTTATCTTTCCCGTGATGGCAGGTGATACAACTGATTTGTTTGATGTCTACTTTGTTAAGTGCATACACGCTTAACATTGTATATGATGGTCTTTTGAATTTAGATGCTGGCATTCATCATATTAATGGCCACTTAAGCCAACTCTTAGATATGGCACATGTGTTTGGGATGTGTAATTACAGGTGTGTTTATTTCACCTTTTGATTACTGATCAGTATGAGCACATATGCATGACACCGTAAAAATGCAATTCTGGCTATTGGTAATTGATACAGTAGTGGCGTCGCAATGGACAAGGAGAAATGTGATTGACATTCATTTTACTGTTTCATTTTCAGGCAAAGTTAACACCGTGTCTAGAGCCATTCCAACATCATGTCACATTACACTTATCCCTATGATGTTGCTGCAGATGTTTTTTATATTGGAATTTTCAACATTTCTTTAGACACACCTGAATGGTGACTTTTAGATTTTTATTTGGATATGCTATTTTTGTGCAAATGTCAATTTTTTAGAAGGCAGCTTGCACCAAATTAATACATACAATGTATTGATATAGGTGTTTGTTGCGGGGCCGAATAAGAGACACGTACACCAACTCTAGTTAGTGAGGGTTTTATTTTTCCCAAGACACGCTTTCTATATGAAGCCAGTTTAAATCACTGTTAGTCCGGGCTGTATGAGGTTGTCCTCCACTAGAGAAGGGGTTTCCCTCCTCTCAGTCCTTCTTCGTACTCCAGAATGCCACTGTTGTTATGGGGGATTAGCGGCGGCTTCTTCTCAGGTTCGGTACCGTTGTCTGGGGATTAGCTTCAGCTCCACCTCCGTAAAAGAAATAGGAAGGATAGAAACGGGCGTCAGCTCTGTATTATAGTGAGTTTGTTAATGAGAAAGGGGGTGAGGGAAAACACTCATGAATCACTCCTTTAACACGGTGAGGGGATTTCAGATTAGGAGTGTGTAGTGAGAGTGCACGGGGTAGGGTATTTACAAAGATGAGAGCAGCTGGGGAACGCCGGGCTATTTAGCGGTGCTCTGCCTCCTCCCAACCCAGCCCGCAAAGTGCTCACGTACCTGGCCGAGTCACGCTCCTCCTGGGGCGTGGCTGGACGAAGCACATTGCCGTTGGCCTCCGGGCTCTCCCACGGTGTCTGGCAGTTCCTCGGTATGATTCCGCTTCTCTCTTCTCTCTCGGCTTCTTCCTCCATCTCGGGCTTATTCTCTGGCTTCTGGGTTCTCCTCTCTGGTGTCGTCACACACCGAAAAGGGGGAATACCATAACTTTATTGGTCCTGGCAGTGTTGCATCAGCGAGAGGGGGTGTGATTTTTCTCTCTCGGCCTTTCCAATTAAAGGGACCGTCGTTGGTGCATAAAGGATGACGTGGCCCATTCCTCTGGCTGCATGGAGACAAGAGGGGAAGATAGCGGTGTCGGGGTCCACCAGTCTACTTCAGTTGCCTCCTCTCCCTGCTCCGACCTCCCTTCGTCACAGTGTGTTTCCTAAAATTTCTTAAACGTCAACATTACAGATATATGTATTGCACATTGGTATGCTATTGCTTGTATGAGCAATTTCTAAATGGACGAGTCAATTGCACATGGTAACAGACAAGTCAATAGGCAACAGGTAAAAGTGTAGCTTACTGTTGGTTGTGTCTAAGACGGCGTTGGTTTTGTTCGTCATCAAACAGCAACAGCCGAGGAACATCTTGGCATTACTGTTCCTTGGAGAAACCGTAAGTGTGAAAATGAGAAAAGGTGAGTTCTGCCAACTCAGGTGTGGAGGTTTGACCGTCACAGTTACGTCGGCAGGGAGGCATATTGTGTTTGGGCTAGCAGGGAAACTGCTGGTCCACCCTCTGACACACAATTTTGCCTATCCCGCCATCATGTGGTTGAGAATTCCTGGTAGTGATGGTGGGACCATGGAGGTCTTTCTTCTGTGGACCCACTAACATCTAAATAGGACTGGTGGACCACCGAGGCAGTGGGCAGGAAGACCCCTGAAAAAACAATTGCGGGACTGCTTCCGCCAGATCTAAATGAGACCCTTAGTGCACTTCTGTCTGGTCATGAATAAAAAATACAACCTCTTCACAAAAACATTAAATTCAAATGCATGCCTATTTTACTTTTGCTCTGAGATTTTTTTTTATAGCTCCTTATAAAAGAAAAGACGCAGAATAGATGTTGATTACCCGGAAATAGAATCATCATGGGATTTGGATGAGGGTTTTTTTTTTTTGGGAAGTGGCAATTCAAGAGGGTCTGAACAACGGTGATGCTGGGTGGCCCTTGTGAAGAAGTGAAGGATTGCGTTTTTAATAGGTAACTTCTTGTGGTTAAAAAAAACTGGAGCGATCGACTGTGTCAGTCGTAGCTGCTTGTACCAGCAGGGGAATTAAGATGGCAGAGCGAGGACAGAAAATTCCCATTGGGGTTTGGGGGGCAGCCGAGCACGGTGAGGTCTGCCCCCTGGGCAGATTGGGAGGGGGGGGCTGGCCGGCGAGCGGCCATATTGTAAGGTTTGGGCTACATTGGGACTAGCCCAATTGTAGCCCAATTTCATTAGGAAGCCCAAAGGGTATTTAGCTAGTTTTCGCTCCTCCCCAGCCACCATTTTAGGTTTGGTGACCTGGTGGCGGGAGTGCTTTGTCAGTCAGGTTTTTGTCAGGCCTAGTTAGGGTTGGTTAGTGCTTGTGTGATTATAATAGCGACGATGGCGAACGGCGATTATCGCGTTATTGAAGTGATGAGGCTTCTTAACGAGGCGGGTCGGTTGGATCTGCTGATCCCGGAGGCTTTACCGTCATCGCGCCCAGTGAGGCGTGCGTCAGCCGGGGTGGCGGACGCCGTCACGGCTTGTTCGCCCCCCGGAAGGCCGGCGTGGCGAAGGTGAGTGGCGGGGGCCACACGAATATCAGGAGCGCGGCCCCAGATATGGCGACATGGGTTGAGATGTGAGGGGGAGAGGCGCGAGGCAGCAGTGTATCCCGGCAGGGGAGCGCATCTCGCGTCTCCCCGCCGGGATTATATTCCGTTGCGGGCCGCTCTAATATCAGTGGAGGGCCCCAGGCGGTCTGAGGGCAAATGATCAGCAAGGCAGCGCGCAGCTGAAGCACACTGCCCAGGGCAATGTAGGACGGCGGGGGGGAACGGGGAAAGATTCACTAGCAGGAGCGGTTGAAGGCATTGGAGTGCGGTGGGGGAGCGTGTCTCGTGGCTCCCCCGGGCGCTCGCAGAATGACAGGGGCCACTCGCAAGTGAGGAGAGCGGCCCTGGCTTCTGCTTTAGGACAAGTTTCTGGTGCTGGGACAGTGGGGGGGGCATTAATTGAAGTGACAGAAAAGGGTCAGGTATCCTCAGGGATTGGCGTCACTCAGGCTTTATTTAATGAGGAGGGAGGGGAGGTGTTCTAGTCTGGGGGCGCAGGCCCATTTCAGCGGGGGGGTGGGGTCGGGGAGGCGGGTAGGTGCTGGTGGGGACCTGGTACTATCTGGTGTAGAGCAAGAGGTGGGTGGGGTGGACAGGGGGGTTTCGCCTCTCTTAATAGACTCGGAGGGGAGAGAGCGCGATTGGGCTGGTCTGGATATTTTTGAGTCATGGGCTGAAGGGGTGTCTGGGGCACAGGGGGATATGGGGTCGGAAGGGTTTGGTTGGGGGGGGACAATTCGAGAGGGTCTGAACAACGGTGATGCTGGGTGGCCCTTGTGAGTGAGTGAAGGATTACGTTTTTAATAGGTAACTTCTTGTGGTAAAAAAAACTGGAGCGATCGACTGTGTCAGTCGCAGCTGCTTGTACCAGCAGGGGAATCAAGATGGCAGAGCGAGGACAGAAAATTCCCAACAGCGCGCTGCAGCTCATACATATTCATACAAGGCTCTTGTAATTTGATGAGTCACGCTAAGTAATTCGGTGCACCAGCGCGCCCCACGTCTTCAAAAGATAATCAAGGACATTTTCACACTGGGGAATTCCAAATTTGGAAAATATTAAGTTACTGCCCTACACGCTCATTTAACCCTCTTTAACATGTCACTGTAATGCTTTAAATGTTGATGAACAAGCTTTTTTAGCGAATCTGTAGGGCAGCGTAATAACATTTTTAACAAAAAAGCTATTTACCGGGACTTTCCAATGGAGGCTCATGTGGCATGTACTTATCTATCTCCTCTGCGAAAAACTTTGGCTTTGCACAACTTCTGATTAGCTGAGCCCGTTCTATTCTTTAAAGAAGCGAAAGACATATGCCTACTCGAAGACAGTTTAATTTGCTTCCTACGGACTTGGCGATTTTTATTGTTTAAAGTGGGTAGTTAATAAGAAAGTATCGATCAAATCGGGATATATCCTTCCTTAAATCAATTACATTCTCCTTTTGAGCATTTATTTTGGCAGCTAGTCAGTAGTATGCTGTTTTATCTAGGGTCTATAATATGGGTCAGGTGTTATCATTACTTTGTGGAAACCTATCTACACAAAAATCTTAAACATTATGGGGCAGATTTATGAGGCCCGTTGCGCCATCGGAACGTCACTTTTTGTGACGTTCCGTGGCGCAGAAGCCTGCGTGATATTTATCAGGCAGCACTGAGCCACTTTTTGTGGCTTAATGCTGCCTCATAAATATCAGTCCCTTTAACGCAGTGTTCTGCGTTAAAGGGGCGTGCAATGGGTGTTGCTGGGGGCGTTCCCAACAACATCCATTGCCTTTTGACACTGCCCCAGATTTACGAGAAATCGAAAATCTGAGGCAGCGCCAAAAGCGGAGGTGTAAGGGATGCGCAACGGGGAGAAATATCTTTATTTCTCCTTGTTTTTCCTTTTTCTATGTGTGCTGCATTCTGCAGCACCCATACAAAGAGGAAAAACCTCTTGTGATTATTTTTGTACAGAAAGGTTTCCCTTCCTGTACAAAAATATTCATCTCCGCAACGCAGGCACCCTTGCACCATGGTGCAGAGGTGCCTGCATTGGCGCAGGCAGCCCATTGTGCGCCGGCGCAGGGGAAAAGGACAGGAATGCACCGCATTTTATAGATACGGCGCATCCCTGCCCTTTTCTTTTGCCGTAGGGAAGCGCAGCAGGAAGGCCTGCTGCGCTTCCCTACGGCAAAACCTCATAAATCTGCCCCGATGATTTTCTTTAAAAATAACACTTAACAAATGTACAGTATTTGCATACATTTCTTGATCATTGCTCGAGTAATATTGGGCTATTTTCTTTTTACATACCAATGTACGTTTTGTAACCGTGCTTTGTCTGTTACTTTCCTATCCGTTGCAAGTCAATTTTTCTTTAAGTTTTCCTCCATTCACTGAAGTTGACTTGTGCAGCAGTTTCTTCAAACTGGAAGACTTCTGTTGGTTTTATCGATTATGCACGTCACTAAGCATTCCTGCTTGCCTTGTGGAACATTTGCCTACTTGAGAGCGCCTCCTCTCTTACTTTCTTTGCTTTTCCCCTTCAGCATCCCAACGTTTCATTTATAATCCCATGTAAAAATTTGAAATACGATATGATATGTTGTGCAAATTTGTAGAGCTTGACTGATCATTCATGAGGGTATCCAGGCATTGGCTAGGGCAGGCCTGAGGGAGAAGGGGAGATAATTCCGTTTTCATCTGGAACAGGCATGTCTGGAGCTTCCTTTGGAAGTCCATGAGGAAGTGGGAGGTTCTGAGGTGTTTAGGGACGATGTTCCAGGTCTTGGCTGCGAGAAGGAATGTCCTCACTTCTGGTATTCTTGATTACAAGGAAGGTGTAATCTTGCCTGGGAAGCAGATTGAAGGTTGCTGTTGAGTTGGTGGAATTTGAGGCGCTGGATGAGGTAAGCTAGAGCGATGTTGTGGAGATCTTTATAGGCGTGGGTGAGTAACTTGAACTTTCATTTTACCTGGACAGTGCAGGCTATTAAGGTGTGGAGAGATGTGGTCATTTTGCACATTGTTCAGAGTGCTCCTTGAGCCAGTAAGGAAGAGGATGAACTGTGCGTCATTGATGTAGGATACTATTTTGATGCAGTTGGCTCTTTTGATGCCCGTGAGGGGCGTCATGTAGACATTGAAGAGTGTTTGGCTGAGTGACGATCCTTGAGGGACTCCGCAGATGAGTTTCTTGGATTCTGAGGTGTAGTAAGGAAGTCTAACTCATTGAGTTCTGACCGTGCGGAAGGAGAATATCCACTTGGGGGCCGGTCTGCAGATACAAAAGTGCTGAAGTTTTGTGATGAGTGACTTGTGGGAGACCATATCTAAAGCTGTAGGGAGTTCGAGCAGAATGAATGTGGCTGTTTCTTCTCAGTCGAGGATGCTTGTGAAGTCATAGGTGGCTGTAATGAGGGCTGTCTCTGTGCTTTGTTTGGTGTGAAAGCCTAATTGCTAGCTGTCTAGGAGTTAATGAAGTTCTAGGTGGTCTGCGATTTGGGTATTGATAGCTTTCTCAATTACTTTAGATAAAAAAGGCTGGAGCGAGATGGTTTTGTAGCAGCTGGGGCTGTTGCGGTCCACTGTTTGTTTCAACAATAGGGCATTGACTGCTACATTTTTCTAGCAAGACAGAAAGGAGGTGGTGGTTATGGAGGTGTTGATGATAACGGTTAGTGTGGGGGAGATTATGGTTCTTCCAAGGTTGTATATAAACAGGGGGCAAGGGTCTGAGTGGGCTCCTGACTGAACGGTATTATTCAGGGCAGCAGTTTCATCATTCGAGAGGGGCTTCCAGTTGCTTAGTTGCTCTTTTGCGATGAAGGTGGTGTCCAGCTGGAAGGCGGGAGTTAGTATCGGTATGCTGTGGGTCGAATGTGTTTGGCAATCTTCTGTTCAAAATCATTTGAGAGGTTGTTGCAGAGTGCTTGAGATGGGATAATGTTGGCAGCTGCGGAATTGGAGAAATCCTTGACAGTGGTGAAGAGTTCTTTGTCATTGTTGGAACTGGCTTTGAGTCTGAGAGTTAGGGCCTCTTTCTTTGTGTCTCGTAATTGTTGGTAGTAGAGGTTAAGGGTGGCTTAGTATGTGGATCTTGTGGTGGTGTTATTGCAGAGTCTCCATTTTCTCTCAAGTTATTTGTAGTGACGCTTGGACTACCTGAGGTTGTTCATGTACCAACTGGGTCATTAATGTGTTTGAAGGCCTTTTTCTGGTGCGAGTGATGCAACTGGTAAACATTTGTTGAAGAACTTGGTGTTGAGGTTACTGGTGTGGTTGGCAGGGGGTTCCTGTAGGGTCTTGATCCAGTCTTCTTCAGATGTTTTGCCCCAGTGCCTAGATGGTGCTTTGTTTTTTTTGGTGGGATGGCTTGGTGGGCAGATATCTTGAAACTTATGATGTAGTGGTCGGACCATGTGAGCGGGGTCGTGTGGGTGTTGATCCTGTTGTTGGAGGAGAAAATAGGGTTGAGGGTATGGCCTGCTGTGTGGGCTGGTCCTTGGATGAGCTGGGTGAGTCCAAGGTTGTTGAGGCTGTCAAGGAAGGCCTTGAAGTTAGGGTCTTTGGCATTTTCCATGTGGAAATTGTGGTCCCCCAGGAGGATGTAGTTAGTGGATATGATGGAAAGGGGTGTGGTAAATAATTTAATTACCGGGACTTAATTTGATACAGAAAAATAATAAAAATAGCTCAGTAAAATAAGAGGCAAAATCCGTGATATTAGAGGTTAGGAATGGGCTTTATTCCAATGGACGATTTCGAAATCGTGGACTCCAGGTTCCATCACCACGGAGGCTCAGGAAGTGAAGTATATACATTATTGATAAGTAATCACTTTTATACAATAGGCATTACAGTGAAGCAAATGCAGGAGGCGTAACAATTGATAGTAGAGATAGAACATACATGCGTAGCAAAAGTGGGCGTAACTGGGTGTAATTAAAGAACGTCATCAGGTATGATGTCATAATAGGGTGGTTCCATGAAAGAATTTCGCAATGTCAGCAGAAATACTTGGCAGAAATGCGCGCGCAGCAGCATGACGTATGATTGACGTGCGACTAGAGGGTGAAGGGGATTTGACATTTTAACTCTACATGTGGCGACAGATGTCTGGAGGGTCAAGTCAACCTAATCCCAAATCATATCTAACATCCTATGTTTAAAGAACTATGTTATCTAAAAGAGAGGTCTCTTAGAGTAGAATCTTATTCTATACTGACTATACTGACTGTTAGTGCGTGTACAAGCGTCTAAGTGTCTACACTAGATGCGAGGGCAGAAGTCTTCCATAATAATAGGGCTATGAATTACTTGCATAAAGACAGAGAAGCCGGGCCTTTGCTCGGTAGCTGGAAGAATGTTTACTTAAACTACTAGACAGGAATGCATTGGGCAGGGAGCGGAGCAGATAATTTCGAAGGTGAAATACAGTTTTTGGCAGGCAACAAGCTGATGTCAGGCACCGTGAGCCGCGCAGGGAATGAGACAAAGTTCATGGTCACAGATGCAGGCTCAGACTGGAGCTTTCAGAGGCAGAAGGCAAGAAAAAACTTGATGACAGAATCAGGGCCTACTTGCCTGGACTGTAAAATAGCATAAGTGAACCATATAAAGCCGGTGGCCTTTCATACTTAGGAATGGAATATCTGGCCTATTCATGGCGGATCGAAAGAGGACATGTTAACGGTGGACGCACATGTATTTGCGTCTTCATAACTGGAACTGGAGGGAACATACATGTACTTGTGATTTATACATGAAACCGTTGGGGTCCAAGATAGGGGACATAACTGATCATAAAAATCCATATTTCCACAGGGGAACGATGAAATCTGCGTTGTGGTTGCAGAATTTCAGTTGGGGCCCAGGGGACAGTAGGGGAGGGTTCCATTAAGGGTGGTGTTGTAATCCATTTGTAATTTGAAGTGGAAGTGTTCCATGAGGTTGGTGTCGTAGTCCATGTAGGTGGTGCAGTCAATCAATTTTTTTTAGATGACGGCGAGTCCTCTGCCTAGTTTGTGGGTTCGGTCCTGGTATATGATTTTGTAGGCGGTGGGATGGCTGCAGCGATGTCTGGGCTGGAGGCTGGCTGAAGCTATGTTTCAGTCAGGAAGAGAAGGACGGGTGTGCTACTGTTGATGAGATTCTAGATTTCAGTGGAGTGTTTTCCATGGATCAGATGTTGAGGAGCATGGTGCACAGTTGGTGCGGGGTAGTGGTGGTGGCATGCTTTGGTTGTTTGGAGGTGGTGTTGTCGGTGTCCGAGGAGTCAGAGGCGAAATTGCAATTGGTGCAGGAGAAAGGTCCTTCCATGGTGCTAGGGGATGTGCAGCAGCAGTTTGTTTGCCAGTCTGTGTTGTTGAGGTTGCTGAGGATGGTGGAGGAGTAGTGGCAGCATTCGGTGGCTCCGGTGGCAGCTGTGGTGGTGTTGTGTTGGATGGTTGTGAGGCTAGGCTTCCTGGCACTAGGAATCATCCAGTCTTTCTGTGGCCTGTATTAAGTAGGTCCTGGGGTGGGTGGGGCTTCTGTTGGCAGCAAGAACGGTGAGCGGATGAATCTTTGGTGGGATAACCTGGGCAGTGGTGGTGTCACTTTATCAAAAGACAGCAACTGGGTCAGGATGGAACAAACAGGAACTAGTGGCAACTTGTAAGTGGCAAGCTTTGTGTCCAGGTGCCCACTGAATATGCTAGTGAATTTAGTAAAATGTTCACATTTTAGCTTATGTGAAATTCACTAACTTTATCACCAAAACATTGCACAATTCAGATAATTTCAAATTATGCTAATGCTAAACTGATCAAAGCACAACATCTCACCAAGAGACATTTTCTTCCTTTCCCAGGTTCCTACCAGTATGCCTTGTGACTTTTTCCACAAGATTTAGCCTTGTGTTGAATTTTCCTGTGTGTTACTGGTAAATAGCATTTAGAGCCTTTCAAGCAATTTCACATAGTTTCAGTGACATTTCTCAACATGTTTTTGGAAAAACATTTTGCGATTTCTTGCACATCTCTACTTTTATCAGATATAAATTGTAAATGTTCGGTGAGCTGCAGGTGACAGGAAATTCTGTGTTACAGGCAAAGGTGAAAGTAGGACACACAGTAAATGTTCAGTGAGCTGCGTAGGTCTGTCCGAATCGGAAAAGCGCGTCCACATTTCGCCATAAGACATTTGTGAAATTATATGAGGAGGGAATCCCTCGTGCCTAGATTCATTTGCTGGCAAAAATATTGAAGACTTTCCGCATCACCCAGAAACGCCTATACCATGATTTAAAAACAATTATTGTGGATTTTCTATGATTTATGAAGGGTCTTTTTTATGCAATAATTGTCCTGAAGATGGTCTGACGGATTGACACCACCCAAAACCGAAACGTCGACTATATCATCTATTTTCAGATTATTTGATATCTACAGTTGATTATTTTCTCAACAATGAGATTAGTCTCTGTTTAAATTACACTGGAATAGATGTTCTCTTGATGAAATGCGGATTTGATGTAACCCCGTTTTCATGAATGTATTGCTCAAACCAATGGTTCATTTGTACTCCTTTTTATTTTGATTTATATAAAAAGACTTGTGTTCAATTCACAAAAAAGAATCCCCGTGTGTGTGCTCTTTATATTTGATGATTATATCAGGTGATTAATATCCTTTTGGTGTCAATTCTAACACACCTACTAATTAATTTTTTGAAAAAAACAACTAAGTAGTTAGTTTCAAATAAAATCCCTTGTTGGCATTTTTACCTTTTCTATCCATTTGCCCAAGCCCTCAAGGGTATATTGGGTTTGCCCCCTATTTGCTTCTGTTGAATGGGATAATGACATCTGTCCTCCAGCGGCCAAAATGACCTTATGCCAGGATGAGGCACTCAGACTTGCATGCATAGTGTCAAGATGGCTCTTACACAAGTTTATTGTCTGCCTGAAACTAGCACACCTCTACTCATTGATTTTGAAATAAAAACCTCTGATTCACTAAGGTAGCATCTCCTTTGGCAGGTTCTCTAAAAAATGAACTTTCTTTTATGGCCATTACGAATTCCCCGAGCATAGGTAAGAGTAAATCCAGCACTGTCACCCCCCCCCCCCCTTTCCCATTGAGCATGGCATGAGACAAGGGTACATGCTTTCCAATCTTGTTTGCATCAGCAACCAAAGACTTAGCTATGCTGATAGGAAGAAATGGCCTTCTGCAGGGATTCTGTTGGGATGATGAGACACAGGATAGATTTGCATTGTACGCTGATGATGTGCTGGGCTTCCTACGCCACACTAGATGTACTAAAGAAAAGTTTATCTCTTTATGAAAAAGCTTTGGTTTTATCAGTGAATTGGAGCAAGTCAATAGTCCTTTTAAAAGAAGAGGTCTTCCCAATACTGAAGCGAGAACCAGATGTAAACTAATAACTTTAAATATATAGAATATCTATATCTCTAGATCTCATATTGTGCTGGGATCTCCACCAAGCTCCATTACTGGTCTTTAGAACATGTGACATCCACCCCATCAATACACTGGGCCGGGTCACTTTATTTAAAGTGATTGCTCTAATAAAACTACTTGGCTTAAATCATGATAATCCTCAAGAAGTGACATGTGGTCACATTTAGGCCTGAGTAGGTACACTACCATTTTATATGCTCACGTTTTAAAGTTGCTCACGTTTTAAAGTTGCCCTCTTTTCTTTAATGCTCACATTTGACGAACATTTGCTTGCATGCCTGTGCAGGAAAATATTCTCTGAAATGGCTTTGCTTACATTTACTCTTCGTAGGCATATTATCAAGTGCTTTGAACATTCTGCACAAGGGTTAAGTTCCCTGCACAAAATGCTGTTGTTTATTATTGTCCACTTGGTGAAAGAGCTATCACGAATGAACCAACAATAGCGGCCTGACTGGGGCTCTAGCATGATTGCATGAGTGCAGTTCATTATATAAACAGCATCACTCCTTTGTTAAGGCAGAGAAACAATTTGCTGACATTGCCCCATGCCAAAATCCCAGTCCAGCTGATTCAAGTTTACCCCCTGTGAGGAATGAGACCCTGCTTTCCACAAGGACAGGCTCCCTGATGACACTTACCCACAGGCGAAGGAGAAGTTAGATCACCCTACAGGGATTCTGACAGATTCACCAACCCTAGGCACACTAGGATAGGTAGCGCTAGGTAGAAGTACGAAATATAACAGTACTTTTATGCGGGCATATATTCTCTGTAACAATACAATGGTTTAATTGTTATCTTCTCCACCATCTCAGAATGCTGATCATGCTTTTCCGTTTCCTTCTATTGATTACTGCAACACACATATTTTACACTAAAATCATAATGCTTCAATAAATATTGAAATGTCATGTTTTCTGTTGTTTGAGGTGAAACAGCACTTGTCCCTTCTTTCTGACAACATGGGTCTACCATATTGTTTAGTAGGTCCTTGAAAACCACATCAAAAGTTCTTTCTGTATGTATACAATGTAGTGTGGAAAGTTTCACATCAGGAAGCTGCTGACACTGAGCAAGATAGAAAAAGCTCTACCAGCAGTATACAGTGGTATGACCACCTTATGCACTAGGATATATTCTCTAGGTAACATTGTGTAGTCTGCTATTGACATCATGAAGAGTGATATGTCCTCTTTGCAACATGGGCAATCACAACTTAGGTCTCTTATTCTAATAAGTTGGACTCTATACATGCTACAAACTGTTCACGTCCAATCGAAACACGTGAATGCAAGTAGTTTTTTTTTTTTTTTTTAAATTTCAAAAACCTTTATTGGCAAAAGGAGGATACACAGGGCGTTGCCCGCCGTTCATTGAACACAGACAAAGGGCCTCCAAACGGGCAGGACCCTGCACTGTCAATAACACAGCCGTTCAGCCAACATCCCGGTGGACCGGCGGCGTCTTGATTACCAAACGTAAGACAAGTACACTCTACGAAGCCTGGCTGCGTATTGCAGCAATGCCACAGCGAGCCTGTATAGTGGTCCGAGTGTAACCCGTCATGCCGAAGGCTGTCATCCTGAACTGGCGGACCCAACCACTCCCTCATGAGGTCCTGACACAACCCAAACACTCACCCCCCACCCCCCCCACGCACGCACACTGTTGATTCTGCCCTAACTACTCCGCCTGTGAGTGTCCACTGTCACGTCAGACACGATCAGCCAACCGCGGCACTCCGCAACTGTCAGACAGCCCACCACTCTGCTCTGTACGGTTACTCGCACGGCGCCCCCGCTACAAAGACCCCTTCGGGCCTACTACCGGCCCTCTCACACGGCCATCGGACAAACAACCAGCGCGATACACAAACCCACACCTCTCATCCACACATTCACCCTGGGTCAAGGTCAGAAGCCAATGCGCCCTCCACAGGAGCACGCGCTAGTTGTGCCCCCTCCTGGGAGCTCCCTCCAACAGCCTGCACCGGGGCCTCAGCCGCAAGATACGTTCTGTATAATCCCCAGAAATTTTTAGGGCGACTCTTTGGCGGCAGCAATTCACTATATATCTCAGCCTGAGTGCTGCAATACAGCATGTCGCTGGCCCATCGTTTCTTGGTGGGGAGGGGCCCTCTCATCCAACAGATTGCAACAACTCTTCTAGCGACAAGTAACGCCATGTCCACCAGGCGCCGCAGGGCCACCGGAAGAGGCCGGGAGTACCCCAGCAGTGCTAAGGCTGGGCTGGGGGCAACTTCAGTGCCCAGGACCCGGCTCAGCTCCAAGAACACCTCAGTCCAGAACTTAGCGACTCCCGGGCAGTGCCAAGCCATATGAATAAAGTCAGCCACTGGGAAATGGCAGCGCTCGCACTCCGCCGAGGTCCGGAGCCCATACCGATGTAGTCTTTCCGGGGTATAATACACCCTCTGAAGGAACTTAAAGTGCACCAACCTGTGCCGACCGTTGAGAGATATCGTCTTGGTGCTGAGACAGCAATACCGCCACATCTCGTCAGTAAGCTCTAAATGGAGGTCTTCCTGCCAGGCCAGCCGCGCCGTGACGGACTGATGCTCCGGCCGCCCGTCTACGATTCTTTTAAGGTTCGAGATCAATTTGGGCGGTGCGGTCATTTTGATAATGTAGGTGAGTTCCGGTATCTCCTGAGGCTCCGCCATGCCGGGGCCCAGCGCCGCCGATAACGCCAGCCGGACCCTATGGAACTGAAAGCGCTGCAGGAGAGTGGGGGCGGATTTGGCCGACCCAAGCTGGTCCCACGTTTTGGCAATCCCGTTCACAAATAAGTCCTCCATCCGCGCAATACCCAGTGCATTTAATGCCTGGACCACTCCCCTCTCCCTTAACGGGGGGAGCCAAACCACCCAATCCACCAGTAGCAGAGGTGAGTACAGCAATGCACAGCTGTGCACCTTCATCAGCGCTTGCCATGCATGCGTCGTGGTTTTGAGGGAGTCTAGTCGCCCCACCGAGCGATCCGCGGGCTGGAGGGCGACCGCAGGCAACGGAAGGGGGTCCGCAAACAGACGTTCCAGGATGACGTGGGGGACATCCGCGCTAGCATGTATCCACGTGTGTAGGTGCGCCGCCTGAGCGACCCTATAATAACACTCCAGGTCCGGGGCCCCCAGACCCCTCCTGTCATACGGAAGAATAAGCACCCTCCACTGTACTCTAGGCTGTTTGCCCCCCCAGGCCAGCTTGATCAGGGTTTGAGTTAGCTGCTTAAAAAAGGCCTTGGACAATACAATGGGGATGTTGGTGAAAAGAAACAAGAATCTCGGTAAGATGATCATCTTCATGATGGCTATTCTGCCCATCAGGGATAAAGGAAGTCGATTCCACAACTCAACATCTTCCTCCAATTTGGCATACGCCACTCCATAGTTTTCTCTAAGGAGCACCTCAGGGTCTTTATGTAGCCGGATCCCTAGGTACCTGACCGAGTCTGTTGTCCATTGCAGTGGATAGTCCATAGGAAACTGGGCCGTAACCGGCGTCAGCGGAAACGCCAGCGACTTGTTCCAATTCACCCTAAGGCCTGACAGCGTGCCGAACCGGACAACCTCCCGTAATATTGACGAAAGGTTCTCCTCCGGGTCCCGAACGTAGAGCAGCGTGTCGTCAGCATATGTGGAAATACCAATTTGGTAAGTGGGGAAATTAATGCCCTCGTACCGGTGGTACTCCCTGATAGCACACGCCAACGGTTCCGCCACCAGGGCATAGAGGATGGGAGAGAGAGGGCAGCCCTGCCTAGTCCCCCTGCTGATCCCGAAGGCATCTGTAACACGGTCGCCCATGCGCAGCCTGGCCGTCGGCTGATAATATAATGCTCCCAACATCTGCAGAAAGGGCTCCCCCAGTCCTACCTTCCGTAACACACGCACCATAAAGGGCCATTCCACGGAGTCAAACGCTTTTTCCATATCAAGGAAAATGGCCAAAGCCTTGTTTTCCGGGCGCACATGCTGCATTGTCCCCAGTACCGTACGAATGTTATATGTGAGATTTCTGGCAGGGATAAATCCCGCCTGCTCAGGCGCCACAAGTTCCGGCACCAGCAGCGCCAAACGCGTGGCTAGCACCTTAGCGTATAACTTTGCATCTACATTAAGAAGTGAGAGCGGCCGGTAGGACCCACACACGTCAGGTGGCCTGCCTGGCTTCAAAATGGTTACGAGAAGCGCTTCGCGCATAGAGTGCGGCATGCATCCCTCCTGGCATATACTATCAAATAAGGTGATCAGATGGGGGAGGAGCTTATCCTGGAAAGTTTTATAAAATGTCACTGTTAGCCCATCAGCTCCAGGGGCGCTACCAGCCTTCATTCCAGCGAGTGCTTCCAGGATCTCATCCTGCTGTATGGGGAGCGACAGGAACTCCCGCTGGGAGTCGGTTAGAAAAGGCATTTTAATATAGCTAAGGTAGTCCTCTATTTCCTCCTCCATCTGCGTTACCCTGGCGGTGTAAAGCCCCGCATAGTAGCTCCTAAACTCAGCGCCGATCTCCGCTTCACCTGTGACCACTGCACCATCCCCAGTCACCAACTCGTCTATGACCAGGGGTTTCCGGCTATTACGCAGTATCCTCGCAAGTAGAGCGCCTGGGCGCTCGCTCTCCCCATGCGTGCGGGCCGTGGCATACTTGCCCATATGCTGCACCTCCCGGTCGGCTTCCGCATGATATTCCGTAACTAACGCTTGGATCAGAGTCTCTACAGCGGGGTCGGGAGACAACTGTTGTCTCTCTTCCAGCTGCCCCAACTGGGTCTCTATCACCTTAAGCCTCCCCCGTATAGATTTCAGTACCCCGGAGTGCTTGGACATGGCCATGCCTCTGATGTAGGCTTTAAACGAGTCCCAGACCGTATAGAAACTCTGAACGGAGCCCAGATTGGTGTCAAAGAAGGACTCTATATCCTCCGCCAATTCGCCCCGGAACACCTCGTCTAATAGCGAATACGGCGGAAAACGCCACGTAAACGGAGGGATACGCTGAACCGAGGTGTCTAGTATTAGGAGTAGCGGCGAGTGATCAGAAAGAGTACGCGGGAGGACCGCACAGCCCCTGACCATCGCGAGTAACGACTGTGACATTAGCCAATAATCAATTCTGGTGTGGACGTCGTAATGTGCGGAGTAGTGTGTATACCCCCCTTTACCCTGGTGTCTATGTCTCCAGACATCTACTAAATCAAGCCTGGTGAGCTCAGCCTGCATGCATAAAGCCGACGACGTGTCAGACCCGAGGAACGATCCAAAGCCGGGTCAAACGTGAAATTAAAATCACCCCCCCACACCATGCGGGCGTGTGCATAGCGGCGGCAATTATCAGCCAGCGCTGCGTAGAACTCAGGATTGTCGTAATTAGGTCCGTACACGTTGACTACCACTAGGTCATGACCTTTCCCAGCGCATCGGGCAATCAAATAACGCCCATCCGAGTCTGCTTCTAGTACCGACAGCGCTAATTTGGAGCGAGGATTCACCCAGGTGACCACCCCCCTGGAGTGCGAGGTGAAGCCGGCCGCAACACTGGTTCCCGCCAGGCCTCTCGCCTTAAGCATGTGGCTCGTAAGAGGGAGGTGTGTCTCCTGGAGGAGCGCAAGATCTATATTATGTCTATGCAAGTAATTCAGTACTTTCCTCAATTTACGAAAATCGTTCAAACCCCTCACATTCCATGTCAATGCTTTCAGGGACGCCGTGTCTATATCACCAGTCAATTCCCCCGGGTCACCCATCACCAAAACTCTGTGTTACAGCAATAGTGTCCAAACAGACCAGTGTACCGTGCCACCAGCTGACAATAACCAGGCACTTCAATCTTGACAACAAGCAAGGCAGCAAACAACCTACAATTCCACAGTACGTGCGCTCCCCCCGCCTCCAACCCCAACCCGCCCCCCCACCCACAGCCGACCACCCCCAACCTGGCCAGACAGTACTCCCACACACCCCCCCTCCCCCCAGAACCACAAACACACCCCTCAAACATCACTCCAACCAAACCCCACAAGCTCCCCACTGAACTACTGCGCTAGGGCCAAGGTTACTAGGCACTGCAATAAGCAGAATCTGGCAAGACGCCAGTCAGTAGCTCGTCTCCGCCGCCCCGCCCCCAAGTAACCTAGCTGCATAGCGAGCTACGCTAAATCTCCTGTTGGGTTATCAGTGGACCCCCTACAGCGCTCAGCTATGGTCAACCTCACTGCCTACCAGGATAACACAGTTAGCCCCGCCAGGCCCGCACCCCGGGGTCACCCCACCCAGGATCACAAATCAACAAGGCCAAACGGTAAAACCCCTGACACTAGTTTGATGGGGGGCCACCGCTCGATAACACACAGCCTGAGGGCCAGCAAACGGCAAGCCCAACCCAGTGTCAAATCGCCTGAGGGCTAATGTCCAGGGCAACTTAAGGGCTCAACACTATTCTCAAGGCAGCCACAAACGTCTCTTCAGGAGAGGCACCCCTCAACGCTCAAGTGCCGGTACCATCAGCAGCAACCGTCAGATCAGGCACAATTATCCCACAGCATAAGGTATCACCCGCCCGGAAATCCTGGCCGAACAGTCTATTTGTGGGCCATGTACGAACTCCCCACAAAACTTAGTCTTGACCCTCCAGCCCCGAGGACCCCTCCAAAGCGTCCCCCAAAGCTCTGGGGCTATTCTGCCGCTCCCTTGTCCATACCTTCAGGGATTTCAGAAGTTCCCTCGGGTCAGTGAAGAAATGCGAGTGCCCCTGCCTGTTGATCCGGAGCCTCGCCGGATAGAGCATGGCGTAGTCCAGGCCGAGGTCCCGAAGCTGTTGTTTATACGGTGCGAACTGACGCCTCTCCTCCTGAACCTTCGCCGTAAAGTCTGGGAAGATCGAGATATCCATGCCCTCGTATTGCAGCTTGCCTTTCTCCCTGGCCATCCTAAGGGCCACGTCCCTGTCCCTGTAATTCAGGAGCTTCACGATGATCGGCCGCGCCGGCGCCCCTGGCCGGGGGCGCGGGCCGAGCGACCTGTGAGCCCTCTCGACCACGAACATCGGAGAAAACACATCCTCACCCAGCAAGGCACGCAGCAGTTTCTCAACGAAGAGTTCCATCTTCCCAGTCGAGGTCGATTCCGCAACACCCGTTATGCGAATGTTCGAACGTCGTGAACGGGCCTCCAAGTCCTCTGACTTATCCTGAATAACCTGTAGAAGCTTGCTGAGTTGTTTGCGGTCCGCGTCCCACTCTGTTTGGGCCTCTTCCACCTGCGAGACTCTCCTCTCAGCGATGTCCAACCGCTACGCATTCTTGTCTACACGCTCCGACATACGGTCCATGCGATAGGTGAGCGCATCTAATTTAGCGTCAATTGCGGTCAGGCTGCCCTGCAGGCCCTTCTCCATCGCCACCAGCATCGCCTTGATGTCCGCGCCTGCCGGGGCCTCCACTCCTGCCTTACCAACCGGAGTCTCCTGCGCCGCGCCAATGCCAGCAGCCCCTCTCGGTCTGCGCGGATCAAAGGATAGCTTGGGCTGTGTTTTGTTGCCTTTACCCATGGCTATGCCTCTCTGTCGCCGCTCCGCCAGAACCACGGCCACCAGTCAGTGCGCCACTGCGCGATCCGGGCACCCCAAGGCAGAAGAAATGTAAAGAGGCACCCAGACCGGACCACCAAACCTCCTCCGGTGCAGACCCCTCCAGTCACTCCTGTGTGCAAGGCGCGGCGCCTCAAAGTCTCTTCGCCAGGGGCACACTCGCTCCTCACGGCAGTCCAGCCAGCCCCCAGGGCCGCCTCTCCACGTGCGCCTGGCACCCCGACCCAGCCGGGCCAGGTAGGGCGCGACTCCCCCGGAATCAGCCCGGCAAGCAACACTGTGCCCAGCGTTCGGCGCGGCTCAGCACTCCCAGGCTCCCCCTCCGGAACACTCTAGATCCCGGGAGGCACAGCGATGGACTTGTCCAGAGTTGCCGCCCGGACCTCCTCGCGTCGTCAGCCCCTGCGACTCCTCCGCTCCCGCTGGAGCCCAGCGGATCACCTCAAGGGCTGCACCAAAGAGCTCCGTCGCTCGTAGTTGTTGCCGGCCCTGAAAGGCCGCACGGCACAAGGGGCACTCAGGACTCCAGCCCAACGCAGGTAGGGCCGCAGTCGCCAGTCACAGCTGGGCCAAAAGGGAAGGGGGACGACCTGTACTCCGCAGCTTAAGCGGGGGCACCCCCGAGCTGTCCTCACCTCCACCGATCAAGCCGCCGCCCCTCCGTCGAAGTCGCCGGGAGACCAGGTCTACTTCCCTCCATGCATCCGCACGTCGGCTCACGCAGCACAGGCAGCCCCAAGCTCCAGCCCGGGGATCGAGGCCCGGTTCAGCGTGCGCCCCGTCACTACTCGCCGGCGCTCCGGCCGTAACTTCCGAAGCCTGCAAGAGGCCGCAGCACAGGTCCCCAGCTTCTGCAGGGCTTCCCCCGTCAGTAAATCACTGCAGCTCGGCAGCCAAGGATAGTTGGACGGATAAAAACGAGGAGCGGGACGGAGAGCTCTGCGCTCACACGTCCGCCATCAACGCCAGCAGGCTCCGCCCCACCAGTAGTTTGTTCTTACCACACAATCTAACCACAGAACAGACCACTATGACTAAGAAAGATGTGACATACACTATGTTACAGAGAAGTTGGAGAAATTACCATTTACTGTGGCAAAAATTTCATCAGCAGATTGCTCAATACACAGGTTTATCTCTCTGCCTTTCTCGACGTTTCACTTCACTGCTTACAACACCATCAAGTGGGCAGATACGAAGCACTGGAAGAGGGGTTTGTACACAAGTCATGAATCTTACCTTCAACATACAAATGTAGTAATGGTGGCATTGATATTTTTCTTAGTGGTACAGACTGCAAGAATGTTCTAGGCTGTTCTTTAGTTTGCAGGAAAGTTATTTTCCATGGAGCATGTAATGTGTCCAAGCGAACCTGTCCTGTTATCTGAAGCGTTCCCTAGCTGCTTTGATTAATTTGCTATATAGGTTGCTTTCCAATGGTAGCTACTTGAACGATCAAGGCTGCTGTGGGATGAAACTGGGAATTGCCTGTCTGGTAGTGGTTTCTGCGGTTGTGACCTGTTATGCAAAAGTATCATTCTACCTGCCCATACAGTGAGTGATGCAAAAGTGTGGCCTTCTATTAAGGTTTTGAATGTGGACTTTGATGCTTTAAGCAGACTGAAAGCCTCTTTGTTTCAGAAGGATGTACCCTTACATCTGCAAGGGAGATGTTTGATCTTCAAGTTGCAAGGTCTTCCTCTGAGATACAGTTGCTACTCTGCACCAATTCCCCACACCATTTTGGGGACCTAGTGCACTGCATTTTTAACATTTCCAACACTGTGGGAGTAGTGCACTTGTTTAAGACATTTGTCTTTGGGTTGGTTGACACCTTCCGGACGGTCTTCGGAATAATCCAATCCTTTATACCCTGTGTGCTTGGATGCCTTTTTGAAGGCTTAGCACCTGGTCCCGTTCCTACTTGTTGGGACTCTGGTTTTAGTTTATGTGCTCCGCAATGGATGTTCCATCATGCAGCCAAATGGGGATGGCACTGCCACATGTGCTCCAGTGTCATGAGAGAAGGATACACTCCTTTGGTGCAACCTTGCTCCAAGAACTAAACTACAACTGGTTCTTATATTTTTGGCTTGTCTGGCTATACTGCGTGCAGCCCATATTCCACTGTCTATTGTTCACTTTCAAGTGTGCCCTGGACATATGCTTGGGAATGCAACTGGTTCAATCAACCGACATAGAACTGCTGGTGGGTCCCCTGAAGGCCCACTTGTAACAATGCCCTTCGCAATTGCCATTGCTTCAAAATGCATACTATGAGCCTTCCTGGGATGCTTCAGCTCCTGGTGATTTGAATCCTTGCTCGTCTTCTGCTGATTTATTGCTGGCCGTTCCTTTTACGGCTGCTGCTGAGAGGGATGGATTTTAACATGTTTGCTCTATGAAGCTGGTGCTATAGGTGCCACCCAGAACGTCATCTTCAGATGTTGGAAACTGCACTGTTTTGTCTACACCTCAGAACATTTAAACAATATGGCAGTTTCGAGCTGTAAGAATTTATTTTTCATTCAGCCTTGTTTTTACTGCTCTAAATCACTTTTAAATTGTTTCTTCTTATTCATTTTTTATATTGATTTTATTGCATTTTGGCTTTTAGTATGCTTTCATTATTAAAGAACATCATTCTTTTTAGGATTTTTGGTGTTCATGACCATGTCGTTTTTATACATGCATACATTTTAGGAAGCTTACGTCGAAGGAGTGGGTGCCATGTTGTAACATTTAGGCCCGATTAGGTAGACCACCATTTTACATGCTCATGTTTTGCAGTTTGCCCTTTTTTCTTAACGCTGGGATAATAATCTCTAAAATGGCCTTGCTTACATTTAAAGTTCTTCGCAGGCAGATTATCAGATTATCAAGTGCCTTGAAGAGTCTTTAAAAGGGCTAAATTCACAACACAAAATGCTTTTGTTAGTTATTGTCCATTTGCAGTCTGAGCTATCATGAAAAAATCAACAAGAGCGGCCTGAACAAGGCTCCAGCATGATTGCATGAGTGCATTTTATTATATAAACAACATCACTGCTTTGATAAGGCAGAGAAGCATTTCACTGATACTGCTGAGGTCGCCCCCATGCTGGAATTCCAACCTAACTGGAGGGATTCGGGCAGATTCACCCACCCTAGGCACACTAGGACAGGTAGGTCTAGATAGGAGTACAAAATATAACAATACTTACATGAAAGCATATATTCTCTGTAACAGCATAATGGTTGAATTGTTTATCTTCCTCACCATTGTCATAATGTTGATCACGCCATTTTGTTTTCTTCTATTGATTATTGCAGTGCACATATTTTACATTAGAATCAACATTTTTAATAAATATTGAAACCTCATGTTGTGTATTTCCTGTTAATCTCTCTGGGTATGAAAAGTTACAAAAGGGTTCTATATCTGTTTCCACGATTTCCTTGGGGGAGTCAGGATTGTCATGTTCTGAGGTTGCTCATTTCACCTATTAACGTGTTAGGTTAGGAGCATCAATCAATCAATCAAAAATAAGTTTATTATGACCAATTGGTCTTTAAACTACATATACCATCATAAAACAGCTAAAAGTACAATAATTAAGGTTTGTAAAAGTACCTAAAACCAAAAGTTCATTATTTCTCAATAACAAAAAAAACTTGTTTCCATAGTATCATACTGTGAACCAGGTCCAAATGCATAAAAGTTCAATGTTTAGAAAATACATAAAATAATTGAAATTGTCCAATTTGACTCAGTTTGTCCCTCCATGGACCACTCTTTCCATTTCCTTATTCCATGAGAAATCTTTTAGCTACTTGGACAAACTTCGCCAAAGCAATTGCAATGTCAAAAAACTGCATGTCAATGAGGAGCTCGATTGCTTGCGTCCTTGACCTTATTCCATCTTTAAAAAAAACTGGTCTTAAAATCAATCGCCGTACAGATAACAATTTTTGGCAATCCATTACAATATGGACACAGGTACATTTTAAGCCTATCCCGCATGTATATTTACCGTCATCATCCATTAATATGCTTTTTATTTTCTCATTTGAACGTGCGGGATTAATGCCTATTCTCACCTTTAGCAATTCCAATCTCAACCAGTGATTCGGTACAGTATCTAAATACTGATACCAGTTATCATTTCTCCAGCTATTTAACATAAAATGCACAGACTCTTTTTGTTTCAGGTAAACCATTCAAATGTGTCTAGATTTTTCATTTCTCAAGGTTTTTAGATCACTCTTCAGGTTCTTCAATACATAACGACTCTGGGTCAATTTTCACCTATAAATTATCACAAATGAAGTGGAGTTTCTTTCTAGTAGCTTTTGCCCAATTCAGTTCACTCTGTTGGATCTGCCTCCTACACCAACAAGACACTTTCTCCTCTCCTGATCCTAGCCATTTCCAAAATCTACATAGATTTACCTGGATTTGTATGTTCCATGCTGGCCAATCTAGTTCTAACCTAATGGCATGTATCATCGAAGAGCTGGGCAAAGAAAGAAGAGTTTTTAAACATTTCCCTTCCTCATTAACCCATGAACATTTCCCCCCTAAGCTCAAACTTTCTGCACCATATTGCATCTGCAGGGGGATCATAGCCATAAAGGCCTTCAACACCGGTCTGTGCGACATAGCTCCGTAATTACTGTTACATTTTTTCAACCCACAAATTCCTGCTAGGCCTTTTGTTTTCTGGGTCAGTATGTGCATGCCCTAATTCAAAGCTCTATCAAACCATATTCCCAAGTATTTGTATTCATTAACAACTTCTCATTTTGTCTGCCCCAGGAACCAACTATATTTATGATTTTTCTTTCCAAAACACAATATTTAAATTTTTTGCCATATTTACTGTTAGGTGTTTGGATAAACAATATCTCTCAAATGGATTTAACTTTCTTTGCAGTCCTGGTTCTGTTTGATCAAAAATAACTAAGTCACCTGCATACAGTAAACAAGACAGATGCTTTCCATTTACCTTTGGGTTTGCTCCTCTTTCAGTTATTAATAGATTAGGTAAATCAGCAAGAAAAATTGAGAAAAGAAGAGGGGCCAATACGCAACCCTGTCTTAAACCGTTATTGATTTCTATCTCATTAGTCAAACCTCCTGCTATATCTTTAATAACCTGTGCCCAATTTTCACTATGCAGCCCTTGATTGACTGCTAAGAGGTCTTCGGGGATATTATATCTTTTTAGCGTCTCCCATAAGCTTTCTCTATCTACTGGATCAAATGCAGCTCCGAAGTCAACAAAACAGCAGTATAATCTACCCTGCTGTTCCACTGACTTTCGAGCCACAGCCCACAAGGTAAAACAATGATCGAGTGTTGAATGCCCCTCTTTGAACCCTCCTTGTTCTACCGGGAAAATCGCATTTAATCCAACCCATTCCTTCAGTTTTCCCAGGATTATTTTGGAGAACACTTTCACACCAATGTCTAGTAGATTCATTAATCTATAATTCTTTGGGTCCTTTCTATCCCCTTTTTTATGCAATGGCCTGATTACCGCTCCCCTCCATGATTTTGGAATTACACCTGAGGTTAATACGGCTGGAAACATCTTTGAGAAAATTGGGCCCACCAGTTTAGCTCTGTTTTAATTATTACTGCAGGTAAATTATCCGGCCCTGCCGCACGGGTTAGATTTAGCTTTCTATTGGTATTCTTCACATTTTCAAGGGAGCATAAAGGGATTAGATTTTTTACTACATACAGCATACGGGTTCTTTCCTCACTAAATTCTGGCCCATTACTAGACATGTATAATTGGTTTAGGTGCTCCTCCCAGGAAGCCTCATCGACTTCACAACTCATTGTTCCCGTAGATCGACCCGCTGTGTCTTTCTTTAAAACTTCTTTTCTTAAATCTCATTAACATTTTGTATTCCTTCCTCAATTTTAGTAAATTATTATAGCCCTCCTGATCGTATCTTAACTTCATCTTTCTTTCTTCTCTCCTCAGTAGCTTTTTTTTCTCTCTACATGCGAAGTCAAACCAGCCCATTTGCTGTCTGCCATCCCCTTCCAGAATTTTTCTCCCCTTTTCTGTTTTCTTTAAATTGTCACAAAGGCATTGTACTGCCTGCATGATTTTTTCTTCGTACCATGGGACTCTCGGGTTCTATGCTATCTCCGAGGCTAGATTTTGTTGAAAACTATATAATTTTGTTATATATTCCTCAGTTAATTTTGTAGGCAGTCATTTGGGGTAATCCATAGGTTGTAGTAGAACTTTTTCACAGACTCTTGGGGGAGCTCTCACTTTTTCACAATACAGTGGATAGTGGTCACTCTCTTTGTGCTTAATTACCTTAAACTGTTTTACTAAGGCAAAATTCCAGGCGTGTACAAAGAAATAATCTATGGAGCACAATTGATTGCCTCTTCTAAATGTTTGCTCTGCTGGTCTATCGAATTCCGATCTGCCATTTAAGCTAAATCCATGTGACCATAGGAATTTCCCTAGCTCTTCATCTTGCCTATTCATATTACCACTGGAAAAAAGGGCCGGCATTATCTCATATGCGTCTAAAATTTCCTTCATCCAATGGTCCAACTTTTCGGGAGTTAGCTTAAAATCTCCCGTAATAATTAGAAAATCTTTACCATATTTATCATTTAGGGATATCAGATCTTCTTTAAAGAGCCCCATTTCTTTGACATATTCTTCTTGGGAACTCCATTGTACATATATGTTAACCACAATCACATATTCATTTTGCCTTCCCTGGTCCTGTAAGTGTACCTCACAGGCCAACATCCATTTATAAGAGGTATTTATCGAGGTCACCTTATTTATTGTTCTTGTAGAAATTAGTGTCATGATCCCACCAGATAGGCGTCCAAATCTAGCTTTGGTAGCAACTTTATAAATCTGGGTAAAGCCTTCAACTACAGGGATACTGTCGCATAGCCAAGTCTCTTGCAGACAAATAATGTTTGCCTGCCGTGAAACATTTTTTACACAATCAATCTTTATTTGCTCTTTTAGACCATTAATGTTCCACAAGATTATTCTTAGTCTATGTGACAACCCATTTCCCTAATCTATTTCACTAAGATGACTAGACTCATTTACTGCCCACCAAGATGTGTTTAAGTCTCTATCCTCAATACTCCAATTTCCCCAGTTCTTGTCCGGCTCATAGTTTTCAACAACAATTTAGATTTTCTCTCTTGCGCCACATGCCCCTGTCATTAATCTTGCTTGTCTTTTCCCCAAGCTGCATGACAGTTCAAGAAAATGCTATCTGGCTGTCTTACATTTTCTAATTAGGTTAGGAGTAGAGATGGTGCACTGTGACCTAGCAGGACTAAGGCTAACATATCCTGATTGTGTGCGTCGAATCAGTATTGCACAGTTTTAACGTTTATGTTGTCCAACAGAAGCACAGTTTTATTGAGAAAGTATGAACTATACCACAGAAGTTCTTGTGTTTTTGACACCAGTACAGACATACAGGAGAATAATTTGAGCATGTAAGTATGCAAGGAATTCATGGGAAAAATGCATTCAGTATAAATTTGATGATGGGCTTGGTATGCCTGACGTTTAATGAAACTACTAAGCCTCGCACCTCTCTGTTATAAATGGCTGGTTATTTGGCAACATAGATGACTTGTAGATTTGCTGCAAGTTTCCACTGTGGAGGTAGGCAGCTTTTGGCGACTATGTATTTGTGTCTATACTCCTGGGCTCTCTTCAGAACCCGCTAGAGCAGTCCCCAATTGCTGCCAGAAGATTCTATAGCTTATCGTGACCAGGCCTGGGCGTAGATCGCAGAGTTTTGCTACACAGAACTCTGCGAAATGACAAAAACTCTGCATAGTTCCGCAAGTGGAGGAGTGTGGTGCGAACTACCGTTCGTGCTGATCTTCCTGCCGCTTGAGAGAAATGCTACCGGAGTAGCAGCTCGGGCTCGCCAAATTATAATTGACGAGCGCAAGCGGGGAATAAACTCCGCTGCACTACGCAGAGCTGAGTTTTCTACACTCCACGAGCTCCATGGAGTGTGGAGTGCAGAAAACTCTGCAAACTCTGCGAATGGAGCGGAGTTCACCACCCAGGCCTAATTGCGACCAATGGGTTAGTAACATGTTAGTAACATGTGAAACCCCCATGACCTGGTACAATGCGTAAACGAGTCAGTACTAGAGAAAATCCATTAATGGGAGCACTTCTGCATTTTCCAGGTGTGTCTCATATGACCATCCTATCATCTAAAATTTTTGAGACACTTTATTATGGCATGAATTATAACCATACAAAACCAATCTGTCTTCCCTTTTATAATTTAACCCTAAAAGGCAATAATAACGATGGAAATCCAAGGTAAGTATGGTACGTGCAAAGGAACAGGGTTTCTTCAGTAGTAAAGAACTGGCATTTCCCAACAAAACCCCTCCTACAACATCAGTAATTTATAAATTGCCTAAGATCCATAACAATGAAAAATAGTCATAGAGAAAAGAGGGTTAACGGCGGACTCCAACGGCTGCACCTCCTTACTTTGTTCCCATAGTATGTAATCAAAAGGTATAGTTAATGATGGTGTGCATGCGAACGCCCCTGCATCCGCCGCTAATAGATGCAAACTGCCAAGCAGATCAATGAAGTTTTCAGAAGGGGTTTGGTGCGGTGCACCACCAATTTACTTGTTAATACATCACACCAAGTGGTCAGTTGTTTGTACTCGAAAAAATCTTTATTTTAATTTAATTGTCCAACCATAGTCTCAGCCAACGCGTTTCGTTCAAATTGAACTTCGTCAGGGCATATGTGAGATTGCGAATATATTCCAAAAGTATGACCACCGTCTATGTAAACAAATATCCGTCTCGAGAGGAGCAGTGATAAAAGCGTCGTATTATCCAAGTAAATAGTCCTAATTGTGCTCCCAGTGCCACCTTGATAAGAGCACTGTACACGATTCTGTAACTCGATAGATGTCCGTGCTCTCCCCTCAGAATTGTCACCTGGTAGGCCAAACCTTTCTGACTGCAGCTTCATCCTAGAATCACTTCTACACACAACTGCCTACATAAGAAACAACCCAGTTTCCAACAATCATGTACAAAGTTTGCCATTTAATAAAAAGTTACTTCAATTGTCTCCTGATATCCAGTCATCATATACTAACGTTCCTCAGAAGAAGGCAACGCGATGTTATAAAAGAGGTACTTAACACCGCTCCACCTCCTGTGGAGGTCCCAACAAACTTTATAATCTACTATGCAAAAAACTTTTCAAATTCCTTGGGGAGTACTACTATCATATCATGGGAGTTACTATGGGAGCAGCATTTGTCCCAAACCTGGGGCATTTTGAAAAGAAGTTTCAATTTAATGATGACAATCCATTTCTAGCCAACATATTACTGTGGAAACGTTAGATTGACCTTTCTTTTAATTGGACGAGTACTAACCAAGAGCTACAGCAGCTCCATCAATCATTTAACAAGTCTAATTTGTTTACCATGACATGCAGCAGTGAAGAGGATAGTTTTTCAGATCATAGGGACACCTGCTAAGATAGCTCTCTATATACAAATTTATATAGAAAATCTACAGAGAAGAACTCAACACTGTTCTACTCAAGCTTTCACCCTTGCATTTTGTGTGAACATTTTCTACTTGAGCAATTATTGTGCATACAAACGAATTGCAAGAAAGGTGATTACTTTAGATAATCTGATGCCTTTATCTTTCACTTTTCGGAACGTGAATACCTTAAACACCTGCTCAGCCATGTACTGATTAATAGAGTCTGGTTTTGCATAAGGAAACTTTACATACCCTTATGCTCATGAAGCATAATTATATTGTTACTCAATTCAAGTCCGCAAGCAATAATTTCAATGGATAATGATCAAGAACTTCCTTTTTTTCTTTTATAACAGGTAAAAAACATGATGCATCAATGGTGAAAAATAACCAAGCATGGGAAATGGCCCCTTTCATTGGACACTTCAGATGTTGGACAAGTAGTGTATGCAACAAAACATTCAGTACCAAGATTTTCCAACACATAAATCTACACTTTAACATTTCTTTGCACACCAATTGAAACGCTTTATATGTGGTTTATTCCGTCTAGTGCCAATGCAATAAAATTCCCCTAGGAATGTCAACTCAATACATCTGATGTAGAATTCTACAACACTGGAGTAGAATGTGATGTGGTACAATCACGCACCATTGATTGAGCATTTCCAACAAGCCAAACACAAGGATCAGAAAACACTCACACTCACTGGATGATGTCATCAGTGAAGTTTTTTGAGATGTCATTAGTGATGTCATCAGTGATGTCACTGACCATGTCATGAGTGATGTAGTATGTGAGGTCATAAGCAGGACATTGCAGGGGCATAAGTTATAGTTACCTCAGTTAATTAGAACTGTTGAATTTCATAATTTTTGTATGAGGGAAATGTGAGCCTAACTTCAACATTCCTGTAACCTTAGTTTTTTCAATGAATTTCTACTATTTTAAATTCTATTTCCTAACTATAATGTCCATGTAACCTTCTTTTTCAAGTGAATTTTGAAGATTCTTTAAATTATTTCCTAACTGTAACCTGTAACATTTGAGAGTAAGATTGTGAGTGCATGAATGTCTCAATGGCTGTCTGAGTGTCTGTGTGGGTCTAGGAGTAGCTGCATAAGTGTCTCACTGGGTGTGTGAGCGGGTGCATGAGTGTCTGAGTGGGTATGTGAGTGGGTGCGTGAGTGTCTGAGTGGGTGTTTGAGTGAGTGCATAAATGTCTGAGTGAGTGTCTTAGTGGGGCTGTGAGTAGGTGTGAGAGTGTTTGAGTGTTCAAAGGTTTATTTGTTGATTACTTAAAATCATTTCAAAGGAAAAAATAAAATAAAAAATACAAATAATAAATATCCACAGCAACATTTAACTAAACAAGTACATATACAAATACAATGAGATTTACTTACAGCACCAAAACTAAAGTACCTTATAATAGCAGCATATATAGACAAAAAAGCGTGCATTACAATTTCAGCTCCAAAACTAAAGTGCCTTGTGCTAGCAGTAAAAGATTGCAGCATTTCAAGGGGTAAACTACAACATTAAAATAACATATACCGACAACAAAAATAACACGTAATCAAAATAGATCTAAAAATGCATTAAAATAGCCCACATACTCCCTAAAAAACACTAAAAAACATTATTTTGTTACCCTTTTTCTATTATCTTACATAACAGGTATTTCTTTTACTTAAAATATCTGCTTTACAAAGTTTCTTTTCAGCCATGAAAACAAAGTTAACAAATTGGCAAATAATTTGAATGTTAACACCACTTAGACATAAAATAATTGCAGTCCTACATGATCTAACCCCCAATTTCTTAAAAATAGGCTTCAAAACGACCTTCCGCTCTTCTAACAAATTTGGACATAGAGTTACTATGTGCAGTAAGGTTTCGTCACACAGCCCACATAGCCTGCAAATATTCGACGGCCACTTATTCTCCCATTTTGGTGTTCCATCTTTAGTTGGGTATATCCCAAATCTTAATAACATGAATTTATTTTTAATCAAAGGTTTTAGATGATAGAGCAAATATGGTTGTGGCAACAATTTGCCAAAGGAATTAACTATTGACCATAAATGATTTTTTCGCCTTAATTCATCTTTGTCTGTTATAGAAGACAGTAAGGCTGCTGTTTGGTTAATTGTTTTTTTATAAACCATTTTGCTCCTCACTTCATTTACTAAGTTTGGGCATTCAAAGTTGCATAAACACTCATTTAAATAAGCTTTCCAACTACTCGAATATTCACCTTTCGAGATCTCAAGCCAGCATAAATTAGCTAGCGAGCCCTCTTCTGGGCGAGATAGTGACAGTAAAGACTTTAAATATGTAGATTTTCGGACCAATAACTGTTTTTTTATACCAAATTCAAGTCTTAAATTGGCTCGACTAATATATCTGGGAACCCTACAAACAGATTTATACGTCCTTACTTCTATGTCATCGAGCAGTTTCGCATCCTTGCCCGAAAGATAATAGAACCGTAGTCCAAAGATGGAATTAACTTTGCTCTCATGACCTTCAGCAAATGTTCGTAGTTAGGGCATAATAACTTATCCCTCAGTTTTCTAAAAGCAAATGCGAGTGAAATACCCTTTGCTTCAAGATTATTAAAATGCTACCTAAATGATAAACCATCATCAAATTTGATTCCCAGATATTTATATGACTTTACACTATCAATAACGAAACCATTAATATTCCATTCTTTTACTCCCAAATTACCTTTTCCCATTGTCATTATTTTAGTTTTTTTTGTATTTATTGATAATCCGTTTTGTGTAACATATATATTAAAAGAATCGATTAATCTTTTCAACCCTATAACAGTTGGGCTTAATAAAATAGTGTCATCTGCATATTGTAAATATTTTATCTCTTTATCCAACATAAAAGGGAACTGAGAGTTAACATTATTAAAATGGGCTGGGAGATCAGACATAAAAAGATTAAAACGGCAAGGAGCCAAGACACATCCTTGTTTTAAGCCTACATTAACTTCTAGGCGACGGGTTGTATGTCTTCCGTCGCCAACTTTGATCTGTGCCCAAGTATCGGAGTATAATAATTTCATCATTTTTAAAAGTGCTTCAGGTAAACTCCAATTAATTAATTTCAACCAAAGAACATTTAGGGGCACAGAATCAAAAGCGGCTTTTAAATCTATGACACAAATATACAATTTTTGTTTCCTACACTTAGCTCTTTCGCCTAATAGTATCAATAACATCAAATTAGTATAGGTTGATTCTCCCTTTCTAAAACCAGTTTGGAGATTTGGAATCAAATTCTTTGTTGTAGCCCATGATTCCAATTCATCCAGCAGACAACTAGCAAATATTTCCGCATCTACATCTGTTAATGTTATTAAGCGACAGTTTGCGGGATTATCCCGGGGGCCACTTTTATAAATTGGTTGGATAATACTTCCCTGCCATGATTCCGGAATAAGACCAGTTTTGAGCACATCATTAAACAGGAGCGTTAATAACTCTGGCCAGTTCTTTATCTTAGCCTTAAAAATGGCATTTGGGATACCATTTGGTCCAGGCGTTCCATTAGATCTAATCTTATTTATTATTTTCTTTACTTTATCAACATACCATGGCTCAATATCAGTAAAACCTATTGTATCATAGGCGCTATTTATTGTATCATAGGCGCTAGAGAGTGTTTGAGTGAGTTTGAGAGCCCCTCCTAGAGTGTGTGTCAGTCTGTGAGTGAGTGCATGAGTATCTGAGTGGGTCTGTGAGTGGGTGTGTGAGTCTCTGAGAGGGTCTGTGAATGGCTGTATGAGTGGCTATATGGGCCCTTGAGTGGGTACATGACTGTTAGATTTGTTCTGAGTCCATATGTGAGTGGCTGTCTGTGTGGGTGTGTCAGCAGCTGTGTGAGTGACAGAAAGGAAATGTACCTGCTCTTTTATCCAACAACAGTCCTCAGTTTTGCACAAAATTTCAACCCAAGTGGAGTTTGTTCTGCTGGTTAATTACTAAGTGCTACATAGTAAATGTCCAGTATGTATTCTACACTACAGCTGCATAATAGAGAACACAGAAATGTTGCAGGTGAGGTGACCTTTTGTTCGTTTTAATAATGTGATTGTTCCTAGGGTATCTTTATCCAGAAATATGTGATAACATGAATCCTCCTATAGAGAAGGCAACAAGAGTACAAAGACACACATCTGCCCCAAACAAGGGTCCTTCCTCTTAACTATATGAAGTAAATGCTCCTTTGTTTGCTGGAGATGTACTCATATTCCTCAGCATCAAGAATGCCTCTCCAAAATCGGGGGGAAACGTGTTGGCGTGACCATTTGGTAAGCTGTCCATCATTCTAGCAAAAGGCAAGAAAATTTCTGGAAACTACTAAGGTGAGTGAGGCAAATTAGGGAAGCATCCAAGTGATTTCCACATTTGCAGACTCCTAGCAATTTATTTCAGGTCGTTAAAAACATAGAGTTGTGCACAAGTGCTCAGTCTCCCTATGGCATGCAGACTTTAGCAAAACCGTTGAAAGAGTTAATGGACAGAAACTTTGTCAGTGTACGAACCGCACAAAGTGCATCAATCTCTGTTAGATATCATAGCACGAATGCATGTGCAAATGATGGCTTCATTGATTATGGGATACATTTAAAGGTAACCTATGACTCAGTAATGAGAGTGTGAATCTTTAAACATTGAGAAGTACATTTCACTCAAGCCTATGGAACAATTTACTAGTTTGCTTGTAGAATTGATAGCCAACGATTAATACCCATTGTTAAAGTTTAAAAATAAGCAAGCACAATGCATCTCGTTAGGCAAATATGATGTTCGGTTTTGAGGTTATATTCAATCTCCCATCCTCCAACCAGAAGACAGCAGTTTCTTGAGACATTTATTGGGCCTAGCTATTTTTCAAGGGTGGGCGGAATTTGCCAAAGTGCCTTTCACAAAATATCGCGAAACGGCAAAAAATGTTGCTGAGATTTTGTGCTGATTAATGCATTACTGAATTTCACCTTCAACTCGGGCACCTGTTTTATTTATATCTGTAAGTGCTTCCTGTTGAGGTTTAATTTTTGTGACAGGAGCATCGTGCCAGAATGAATCCTGCCCTGCATATTTATCCAAGAAGATGCCACGGTTTTGTGCAATACCTCTACTCAACTGGAGTACTTTCTACTGGCTAATCAGTAAGTGCTACCTCGTTTGGTAAATGTATAGTGCTTTTCCTACACTAAAGCGGTGTAAAGGGTCAGAAGAGTTGTCTCCAGCGACCATGTGTGTCTGTAACTTTGCCACCGCGCCGATGGGCACCAGGGTCCCTCCAGTGAGCTGTCCATCATAGTGGGGAAAGGGCGGGAAGACGTTGCACACCGCCAGTGTGTGGGGCGGGGCTTCTATGCAGTTCACAACTTCACATGCCTCTTGTTTATAAAGGGTCAGAGACCGAACAGAGCAGCAGATGAGGAGACAGAACCTCCTGGTGTCAGAACTACACGGGGATTGCGCTCAAGAAACCCATGGATGCACAGACCTCCATCAATGATTACAGCAAATTGATGATGGAAGATATGGGGAGAAAGCACACCAGCCTAGCCTCCACCGTGCTCACAAATCTTTTGTGCTGATTAATGCGTTACTGACTTTGACCTTCAACTCGGGCATCTGCTTTATTTATATCTGTAAGTGCTTCCTGTTGAGGTTTAATGACAGGAGCATCGTGCCAGAATGAATCCTACCCTGCATATTTCCATTACGCCGCGGATCGCGAAAGTTTCAACATTTTCGCGTTCCGCGCGAAACGCGAAAATGTCGGAATTTCGCAATTTCCGCGAGCGGAACGGAAATTGTCGCCCACCCTTACTATTTTTTCTCATCTTTTATTATTCACCAAGAAACGTTACTCCCCTATTTGGACATTATGATTACCAGCAACAATTCAATGGGGAAGGGGCAGTGCTGCCCCCCTCCCTGGGTTGATTTTGGCCCTGAGGATGATATCTCCTGAGGCCCAGCCATGTGCCTCTGGGTGCCCTAATCCCAGCCTGGGCATCCAGTGTCAAGTTTGAGGACCACGGGGGAATCTCAAGTCCTCGGCTGTCCTAGCTTGCTCCCTGCCTCCTGTGGGAGCTGGCATTGCTCTTGCATGCAGGGAGCTTCTGGAAATGCAGGTTTCTGCATGGGAGAATATTAGTTTCATCTCTTTCCTATCAGGTCTCTGGGCATGAGGGCAGGGTTCACCCGCCTGCAAGTGGATGTTTGGGGGATCCATAGGACCCTCTTTCCCCTACCAGGGGGCTGCCCAGAGAGCTTATTTGCCTCTGTGCCTGTGTCTGTAATATGGAGCTGGCACAGAGGCAAAGGGATCACCTCATTTGCATGGAGGTATACCCCCAGGCCAATGAGGGAACGCCCCCTGCAGATAGCACTGGTGCTTTATTTGCACTAGTGATATCGGTAATACAGAAGTGGCTGCACAAGCGTCTGCGGCCCCTTGTGTAGTTACAAAGTGCCGTGGGGCTTGCAAAGCATGCGCAAATGCCCATTGTGCCCTCGGGGCACTTTCTGTACTAAAGCCCCAGATTGGTTTCATGTAGCATGCAATTGTATAAAGATTTATGAAGCCTGTGTCCTTGAATTGTACAAAGATTTCTGAATACTGATAGGGAATAGGTTTGACATTATCTCATGTATTAGTCATACCTGTGGATGTCTCATCGAGCTTAGGCCTCTTGGGGGCTAGTGAGGATTGGCATAGCTCAGATGTGTCTTAAGGTTGATTTATTTAAAAAAAAAACTTGTTAGTAAAGGTAGTAGCTTCAGATATAAAGTTATTGTCAGATAGGAGAGAGTTATTACATTTCCATCAACCATTTTTAGAATTGTTCAAAGATAAGTCAAATGAATGAAAAACAGGTGCATGGTCAGAAATAAAAATAGAGCTAATCTCTGAGGATTGGATGGAGGGAAGGAGAGGTGTACTAAACAATATGCAATCAATCTGGAACGAGTATGGTTAACATCAAATAGTGGACGGGTGATAATGGCAGATTAAAATGGTTTGTGAAATTTATCAGGATCAAATTAGCATTTGGATTGTCTGTCAGTAAATGGATCCAACCACGGAATAACATCCCCTGCAACAATAATGTTAAGATTGTCAAGAGAGCCTAATAAAATATTTATGTTGTTCCAGAAATCTGGTTCTGGTTTAACAGGTCCATATATATTAAATAAAAAGATTTCCCTGTTATGAATGATAACCTTAGCCATTACCCATCGCCCATCACTCTCACATTGAGTTGATAACATTTGTACATGTTGCGATTTAGGAAAAAGAATAGCGACACCACCTTTACGATTAATCACAGGGAATATATTTCTTGGCCTACCCATTGCCGTTTCAATTTAAAAGATTCTACATCATTACAATGAGTTTCCTGCAAGAAAGAAGCATGTGAGTTCAATCTTGACAAGTGAGAGAGTGCCTTTTGTCTTTTGACAGGATGTCCCAGACCACGAACATTCCACGAGACAACGTTACACATATTAGGGAGTTGGATGAGAGATACAGGAATACAGGTGATATGCTGCTTGGACACTGCTGAAAACAGAAAGACACCATTTAATAAATAAATATGTAACATGCACACAATGTAAACAGAAATAAAATAGAATGCATGTCACATATACTACTTTGTTCCATCAACTCAAAGCATTAGAGCATACTTACTTTTCCTCTAAATCCTCTACTGTACCACACAAGTTAATTAAAGTAAGTATCACAGAGGTAAAAAAGGGCAAGATCTTGGCCAATTTTTTAAAAATCAAATCTGAACGTAAAAATATTGGTCCCATGCTAAATGAACGTATCAACAAAATGTCATCTTCTGATGCAGATATTTCAATCATTTTTCAAGAATATTACCAGTCATTGTACTCTGATGACACTAAACAATCAGAGCAAAATATGCCTACCTAATTCCCCATCTTTACCTGATCAATTTGATCTATTAGAACTTGAGATAACTCTCCAGGAAATAACAGATGCCATCAGAACCTTATAAAAAGCCAAGGCTTTTGGTCCTGATGGCCTTTCCGTTTAATATTTTTCCACTTTTTCCTCCATTTTTGCCCCTAAACTACTTGTACTTTTCAACTATTTTCTTGCAGAATCTAAGGCCACTGGTTCCGTTTTAGAAGCCTTGGTTGGTCTTATTCCAAAACCTGATAAAGATCACTCCTTTTGTAAAAATTATCGTCCTATTTTATTAATCAATTATGATTGCAAAATATTTGCCCAAATCTTTGCATCTCATCTTGAGACTATTGTTCCATTACTGGTCAACACTGATCAGTCTGGTTTTGTTAAGGGCAGACTGATGACTGATTATGCTAGAATGTTTTCAAATGTTATTGGTTTAGGTAAAAAACATTAATTCTGCTCTATCTGTATTGTCTCACCATGCCGAAAAGGCCATTGATTATATTAACTGGCAATTATTACACAATGTATTTTCTGCAGGTTTCAACTCACGTCTATGTTTCTTGGCCTCCTCTATTTGGTATAAAAAATTTGTCAGATTTTGGAGTAAGTCATTCTATTAATAACACTAGAAGGAGAAGGGTATTGTGTTTATTTATCAGCTTGTCTAATATAAGTCTGTTATTCCCTTTTCCCAATTGCAATCAGATTATAATTTACCAAATTGGTTTTTCATGAATATCTTTTGATATAATCTTTTTTGCAGTCTTATTTAACAACTAATGACTTTCCTTCTGCCAATCTACCACTTACTCCCCTTACACGTTACACATCTCTCATTACTCTATACCCAAAGCTGCATTTCTCTATAAGATGTTATTGTCACCTATCTCTGAAAGATCCAAAACACCAATTGAGCTACTGTAGGAAGTTGATTTATCCATTTCACTTTCTACCCCTGCTTGGGATACATTTTAGCTTAAATTATTTAAAACATCCAAAGGAGCTCGTATTACACAATCTTTATTTTTTATTTATAACAGAGCTCTCATTACTCCTGAATGTATATCCAAGTTCTCTCCCATCAACTCTCATTTATGCTGGTCTTGTTCTTCCTTCACAGGGACTTTAATTCACCTATTAAACTATTGTTCAAATGTGTTGAAATTTTGGGAATCTATTTGGGCAAAATGTCTAAAAATATTTCGATGTAATATTCACATAACAACGCAAAATGTTTTCCTTTGAACTGCTTCACCAGATTTTGACAACATTTCTCCTAAAACCCTGTTGCTTGATTTTTGTATTGCTCTTGCATTTAAAGTGATTCTCTCGAATTGGATAGACACCTTTAAATAATCTATATTAACATGGTGAAATTTTATTTCTGATGAACATAGAATAGCTACTGTTTTTTCACTTTCATTGTCTCAGAAAATAAAACCTGATCTACTGTGGGTACCTTTCACTTTGTATCTTTCTTCTCACACACCTCTATCTTAGTTATTACACACTTTTTTTCTTTCACTTTCTTCCTTTTTATATTCTTTTCTCTCTTTTGTTTCATACCCCTCTTTTTCTTTCCTCTCTTTCACGTTTCATAATTACAAAACATTATAAGTATGTATTTAGCGACCGATATTTCTCGTTTTAATTCTCTATTTTGTTCTCAACTGGTTGTTATTTAAAATTGATATTGTATTGCAGCTATTACTAATGTTCTTTTCCCCAAAACTTCAATTACAATTAGTAAACAACATTTTGTTTCCCCTTAGCAGCGTAATGCACATTTATTTTTTTCTTCTGTTCCATTTTCTCTATGAATTTTGCAGTCACTGATTTCATCTTGTGTTTGTTTTGAAGGTAATGTATGAGAACGAAAGGGGCTTTTTACAGTTCCTGAATTTTTCACTAACAAGCCCACACAAGCCGTAGAAACAATTGAGTCATTCTGACTGCTGCTGTTTTGAAGTGGCTGGATCAGAAAATTCAGGTAGAGCCATTTTATTAGTGTTTGGATGTGCATGATCATGCCAAAATGGTGCACTATTTGAACAGTCACTAGGAAAAGACAATTGGTCTGTATTTAATGTGTTAACACACGCCAACATCATTTGTGCATGTGACTGCGAGTGCTAGCTTATTAAAGTCAGTCCTCTTGGCTTTGCCAATCCTTTTATTCTTTTGTCCCTTACTTGTTAGATCTTGGCATTGAAACTTTGCATGCATGTTTAACTAAATTCAGTGGGTCACAAGTTGGGATCCAAGCATGGTAAACTCTAAACTCCGCTCTTCATCAGTGCATGTATCCGATTCAAATACACAGTAGCAAGTGCATGCAACATTAGTTTCTACCATGACATGAATAAGAGCACTACCAGCAGAACAACTTTAATTGGAATAAAAACTTGAAACATTCATTTTACTCTGAAAGAATTATGCATTTATTTCCTAACAATGGGTGGTTAAACTGTGGTCAGCCCATACTGGAGGCATGTTCACCTCTTAGAGTACTAAACACAGCATAAACCTAAACTTTGGACAGTTTTGTTTTAAAGGCAACAGGTAATGTCTCTGAGGCCACATTGAAAGTGTAGGTGATATCATTCAATGGTTAAGTAATGCTGAATTTCGTGGAGATGGCCTACAAGGCAACACTAAAGCTTGGCTCATAAAAAAGGTGAAACTACCTTCTTCTGCCAACAGGCCACCGGGATGTGTCTTTTCTCAAAATAATGGGCAATATCTGGCAGCGTCTTGTGTAGAAATACTTCCCAGTACCTAAAGACCAACTATTAAATAGTTCAGAGCTGCTTACTAATTTTACAAAATAGTGGATATCCAAGGTGTAATAAATTGGGTTACTGGTTGCATAGAAACCCTACTCAAACAGGAACCACAACTCTTGTCAGAGTGAGGTACAAGCAAACCCATAAATTAACCTGTACTCAACCCTTTGGTAGCTTTGCACAGAGCAGTTAGGCTTCACTTAGAGACTGTGTAAAGTATGTATGCATCACTACATTCAGTAATTATTAGACCTGGCCCTTTTGACAGGTTTATACCCAAACCTTTTGCCTTTTGCTCCTATTAGTCTCACCCTGTTTTCATTGGCTATAGAATTCTGGGCACTTTACCACTGCAGATCAGTGTTAAAGTGCATGTGCTCTCTGTATAAATTGTGACAAGTATTGGTTATCCATGATTGGCATATTTGATTTACAGGTAAATCCCTAGTAAAGTGCACGACGTGTGCCAGGGCCTGTAAATCAAATGCTACTAGTGGACGTGCAGCACTGGTTGTGCACATGAGTAAATGTATCTCAGACCTAACACTGTATTATCTATGCACGCAGTTGTGTACTGCCATGTTGTCCTGGCAAGTTCACCCACTTGCCAGGCCCAAACCGTCCCTTTCCTTACATGTAAGGCACCCCTAAGGTAGGCCGAAGGTAAACCCATGGGCAGGGTGCAGTGTCTGTGAAAGGTAGCACATACTGTGTATTTCATTGTTCACTGTTGAAAGGCTATCTGTCCCATAGGCTTATCATTGGGGTTGCACTGTACTTACCATAGGGACAATAGTGACAAATTAAGTTTAGACTCTCTGAACTCAGAATTTATTAATGCACCTTTTGGTAAAGGTGTTTTTTTAAAATCCTGTGTTTGAAAATGGCACTTTTAGCAATTGAGCATTTTCATACTTTACCATTCTGTGTGCCTCTGGCTGTTTGTGTATTCAACGTCTGGTGTGTGAGTGACAGGAGCTGGGATGTTCATTCACTCTAGACAGACACACGGGGGTTGAGGTTTGCCCTGCCTTGCCTGGGTGACTCATCGCAGGGCTGAATAGACCTGGTCTGCATTTAGAGTGGTGGGAATTTTGCTTACACCTGAACAGGCTGTGTCTCCAATTTCACAATGCTGTCTCCGCCCCGTGGTCATGCGGCACCAGGGAGAACAGGACTGCTTTGGACTGGGTTCAGAAACCCTTGCCACAAAGAGAACAAAGACATTTTGGGGTATAAGTATTACACCTACAACCCCAGGACTTTAGATCACTTCAAGAAACAAGAGGACCCTGCCAAGAAGAAGAGCGGAATGACTGTGTGAGGAGTGCTGCCTTTTCTGAGCGAGGGGTTGGTTGGCCTGCAGTTTCTACTTCTGTCTGCTGTGCAGGAAAATAACTGACTATTTTTCCCCTGCTGACGTATCCTGCTTCTGAAGAATCTCCAAGGGCTTGTGTGTGCTGGCCTCCTGTTGAAAGTCTCAGTGATACAAAAGATTTCATGGAAAAAGTCCCTTACTGGGTCTTAGATTAACCTGCCTGGGAGAAGAGCTGGAGAAATTGTGTGAGGAGCACTGCCCCTAATGTATGCGGGTGGGACAGCCTGCAGTTGCTTCTCCTGGCTAGAGCAGGCAAAGGACTGGACTGCTCTTCTCCGTTTTTGAGGAAAGGTTGGACTGAGCACTTTATTGTTGCTCCTTTGGAGTGAATGGTGAGCACTGTGTCCTCCCCTTCTCTAAAGTGAAAGAGAGTGAGGGCGCTTCTTGTCACAAGTTCAGTGCATGGTGAGTGCTGCGTTATTCACTCCTAACAATTTTAAGCAAAGCGTGTGTTGAGCGCTAGTATTTGCCGTATAGCGGGTGAGAGCGCTATTTACCAGTCCTGCTGCTAGCTCACATGAGTGTGTGCAGAGCTGCACTTTTCCCATGTGGCCGTGGCTGGAGAAAACCAACTGAAATGCATGGTAATCGCTGGAGGGGAGCCTCTGCACAGGAGGGTCAGGGGCAGAGCAGACCCCTCCATTCAGCACTGTGGCTGCCCTGAAACCACCCACAACAAGAGAAGCCATGGCTACCTGCAGTCCAGCAGGATGGAATGCTGAGCCCGAAAGCAGCAAGGATGCTCTCCAGGTGACCAGATAGCAGCCAAAAACCAGGCAGAGTTTCCGGGGATCATAGTCGAGCTTGGGTGTGGCCAGCTGGGATCATGCTACAGTGAGTGAGTGGAGGGCCACCACTGCTACCCTGCTGTGGGCAGGGCCAGTGAGGACTGCTAGGCCCACCCTCCACAACCAGCAGCAACAAAGGAGAGGGGGAGACAACGAGAGGAAGGGATCCTCGCGGCTCTCTTGTAACGCAGCAGACAGAGGCCCGAAGAGCTTTTGGGGTCTTTCGGTGAGCGGGCCAGTCGATGGGTTCCAACGCCCGCGGGGGCTGCTTCTGGGTAAGGCCTTAATGGAGGCACCCAGAGGGAAGTTGGCCATGGGTGGTGTATGCCCCACAAGCCCAGAAGGTACCACCTCACAGGAGCACTTGCACACCGGGCTCCAAGGTCTTGCAGGGAGGCAGTTGGCATACTTTGGGCTCACCATTTTACAGTACAGCATTTTGCTCCGAAGGGGGCCCAGGGATCCTATCACACAAAGGATGGTAGGACTGCAGAGAAGCTGCCTCCTACTGCTTCATGGTGCTACGTGGTAGTTCATGGACTGGCTCAAAAGCAGTAATGAGTGGTGATTCATGGGACTTATTATAGTCATGTACAGTTCTATGCCCTAATGTGAGGCCCTGCTGTAATGCAACATAACTGTGATGTTATGCATAATGTTTCCACAATGTTTTTAGGACATGTACAACCATGAAGCAGTGGCTTTAATGCATTAATTGTGTTTATGACGATTGCCTTATGGCAAAGGGGTTTATGATCTATGCATTATTTTGACTATTACTTTGTTGGCAATGTGATGATTGATTTATGTGATTTATGCTCTATGTGATATTATGACAAGCATCGAGCGGCACATTGGTTTATGTGATTGTGGTCTTATGTGTTTTATATACAATACAAGTGATACTTTTCTATATCACTGTGTGTAGTCTCTTTTTGTGGTGTATCTAGTGTGTCACTGGTGTGTGTGTGTGTTGCACAAACGCCTAATCATATTGCCTCTGGGATGAGCCTGATTTCTCTGCCAAGCTACAAAGGGGGTGAGCAGGGGTTATCCTGTGTAACTCCCTTACCCTGACTAGAGTGGTGGGTTCTGCCCGGCTTAGGTGCATACCCTAGCCAACCAGAAACCCCATTTCAAACAGTAATAAATTGAAAACACACCACAAGAAAAGAATACATTACATTAAAAATATTAGGGCCACAACAACAAAAATCCAATCAGTAGAACCAGAGAGATGAAATTTGAAAGATTTCAGTGAAAACAGTTCCAAAATGCACAGAGCACCAACTGAGGTTATCTGGTCATACCAGACTGGGACAAAGTCGCAAGTTCAGGCCAACAACGATGGAGCGCTGGCCGACTGCAGGGACCCACTTAGGTCCACTAAACGCAGCATCTTAAATGCTGGTTCATGGTCTGCCAATATTGCTTTGCAAACTTCATGTCATCCAGCGTAGTTTCTGATGAAGCTGTGCACCAAGGCTTGGGGCATTGAATTGGTCTGTGTCGGTCCGCTGAACTGTGCGGTGTAGCTTGGCAGGGCTTTGTGCTGCTTTATGTCAATTTTGATGACACATACAGCTGTGTGGCAAGGCTTTCTGGGGGTTCGCTGTGCTCAGCCTTGTTTCTGATGAGACTGGTAGCTGTGCGGCGAGTCTTTACGGTGCTTCGCGGGACTTTGTATCATTTGGCCACGCTTTGGTTCACATCACTTTGCGTTGCTTGGTTCTGATGGGGAGCACAGCTGGGCCGGTAGAGCACCTCAGGCCCACTTTCAAGGGTACAGGACTGGGGTGGCATCACTTGGGAGAGCAAGGTCATAGATGGCAGAGTCAAGTTGCTGAGTTTAGGGTTGGTGGAAGCCTGTTATGTCCTTGAAGCTTCTGATCAGGTCAGCCAAATTTTCATTGGAGTCACTCCTGGGCCCTGTATTCAGAGGCAAGACCTATACAAGAGGGCAGCAGGTCAGCAAAGCAGGACAGCAGTCCTTCAGAACAACAATCCAGCAGAGTAGTAGTCCTTACGCCAGCACAGCAGTCCTTCTTTCTGGCAGAGTCCTTAAGTGTACTGGTGAGTTGTGTCTAAATGTCCAATATTTATACCTGGTGCCCAATTTGAAGTGGAGAAGTCAGGCATCCCCTTCCTCCTTGTCCTGGTCCCAGCTTGTCTGGGGTCACAGTAGACCAGTGTCAAGCCCTTTGTGAGAGTACTAAGGCAGAGCCTTTTTGATGTGCAAGTGTGGTAGTTGATAGCTCCTTCACCTCATTAACTCAGAGTGGTCCATTCTGCCAACACCTATCTTCCTTTTGAGTCACTGTCTGGGAGGAATACACAAAGACCAACTGCCAGCTACACCTAGTCATGTGACCCAGGATCAGGCTGCAGTCATATAATTGTTAAGACAAGAAAATGGCACCTTCTTAAGGTTGCATTTTCAGAATGGTGATTAAAAATCTGACTTTACCATTGAAGAGGATTTTTAATTGTAAATCTTTAGACACCAAATTCGACCTGTCATCCCGCTCCCAATTGGAAGTTACGGCTTATTAAATATAATGAGGTCACTCTAATGTTATCCTATGGCAGAGGTAGGCCTTGCGGTAGTAAAAAACAAATTTTGTAGTTTTTCACTACCACAGCATGTAAAACTTAAAAGTTAATGTCCCACTTTTTAAACAAACTGCAGCCTGCCCTTTGGGCCGTTCAGGGCCTACCATCAAGGTGACTTCTATGTATTAAAAAGGAAGATCGGGGCTAGGCAAAAGGTGTATATTTTGCCAGGTGCAAATGGTAGTTCAAAACTGAACACTCAGGCTGCAATGGCAGGTCTGAGGGATGTTAATGGACTACTTAAGTGGGTGACACAATCAGTTCTGCAGGCCCACTAGTAGCATTTACTTTACAGGCCCTGAGTTTATTGAGTAACACTTTATTAGGGACTTACAGCTATATTTAATAGGCCAATTGGGTGGGAACCAATTTTACCATGTTCAACCCCTTCCACGCTGATGACGAAGCGGTTCCATCATGAGCGTCGGTTGCGCTGTGCGCATGACGGAACCGCTCCGTCATGGCCCTGCCCGCGCAATTGAACCTTCAGCACAGCGCAAAAATCCGCGCCGCGCTGAAGGGGTTAAAGGAGAGAGCATACACACTTTAACACTGGCCAGTAGTGGTAAAGTGTTCAGAGTCCCAAAAGTCAGCAAAAACGGGTTCAGGAAACAGGAAAGTGAATGCAAAAGGTTTAGGGATGACGCTGCAGAAAGGGCCAAGTCCAATACATGACAACTTGACCATGGATTCCTGCATCTTAGGATGTCTCTTTACGAGGTGTTTGGACAAAGCAGAATGTGTCCAGCAGTGTCATAGATTCCTCCAAATGTGGGCACCGTAAGTGAAGAGAAGAGCAAGTGTCCCCTTTTACGTTTACTATGTTCTCCTTGGGAGGCACAACATTGACCCTCACTGATTCATCTAAAAGCAAGCACTGTCAATGAAGGACCCTCAAGGTGGAGGTTGCTACAAAGGGTGGCTACGTTAGCTCTATGTTGCCTCAAGTTAATTTAGAAATCCCTTTATTCATGGTGCCTGCCTCACATTTTTCCTCTGTTTTTCTTGGTTCTTTGCAGCCTTTGCATCGTTTCTCTTTCCATCTGCTTGGCAGCAGATGGGTCCATCGTTTTCTTTCCCTTTCCTTTTTTTGAGGGTGTGTGTATAGAGTTGGCTGGCATCTACATTGACATTGTAGTTGACGGTTTATCATGAGTCACGCTTGGGCCTGATTTAGAGTTTGGCAGATGTGATGCTCTGCCTGCCTTATTACAACTGCCATAGAACATAGTGCACTTGCAATGCAGCAGATGAGAAATCCATAACGTTTGTGAAGGAAAACCCATCCACCAGACTCTGAACAAGGCCCTCTATTAGTGCAGTGAAAAGTTTTGGGGAGATGTCTTTAGTATGCCACAGAATTTCCTATCATATGAAGAACTAGGGAGTTTGTGAGGTTCACACAGGGGAGGCGGTCTGATTGGTATATTTGAGGTCTGTTGAAGGTAGGTGGGACATGTCATGTCCTCCAGGAAAGGACATTTTTATATAAGTAGGTCAGCGGTCTAGCTGGTCCAGACAGAAGTGAGATGCCAGGAACTTCCTGGGTGGAGACATGAAGTACTAGTTTTCCCTCTTACTACTTTGAGGGAACCAGAGAGAAGAGGATGTGTGGAGAGTAGCTCCACATCAGTAGGCCATGTATAAAAGCTGAGAAATTAATAAAGATGAGTTAATAACCTTATGCCAGGTGCTGTCTTTTATGCAGAGTGTTATGCTTGCCAGTGCTGTGAAGAGAAACCAAGCCAGAACAGGACAACTGGTGACGAGGGTGGAATCGAAGATCATGCCGGCAGATAAAGGAGGTAAGTAACATAAGAAAGTACCAGTGCTGAGGAAGCACAAATTACCTGCAGTTAACTGCAGCATTAAACAAAAGCAGGAATTCTCTGAGCTACAAGCCATGCATGCTGCAGCCGAGTGGCGGACATTTAGAAGTCAGGCGACTTGAGGGACAGTCCATTGAAGTCTATGGGTAGCTATCTTGAAGTCAGGCACCCTGAGACAAATCCACTAAAATCAATGAGGCGGCCATATTGGAATCAGGCAATCCAAGCCTAACTCACTGAAGCCTCCTGAGACAGCCATACTAAGGGCAGACACCAAGCCAGGTTAGCATTTGAAAGGAATACACATAGCTGGGAGGCATCAAAGCTGGAACAGCTCTACAAGGAATAAGTGAAGCCGTCAGAAAGAATACGGTGGTCACCTTTGAGTGAACTTTCCCGAAATCAAAAGGAAAACAACTATACGCAAGATCTCTACCGACGAGGGCAAACAAATAAAACATAAATCATAGTGAGCAGTCCTGTGGCATTATCATACTAGCACATTCCACCATCATGTCGGTGGGAAAAAACACAGAAAGCTAACCCCTGCATTGAAGTGCCACCCACAGTGACACAGACTGGCACCCAGAGTTTCGGTCTCAAAAGGAACTGGTGGCTGGAGTAACTGGATGAATTTCTTGCAACAGCCGGTGAGCGAAGAGACGAAAAACGTCTGCTACTACTACTTCAGCTGGTGGGGCATGAAGGCCGACGCCTAATCAGAACATTTTCAACAAAGGGCACAGAGACATATGAAAAACTCAAAGAGACACTATGTGCCCATTTCAACACAAAGAAAGACGTGGATCAAGAACGCCTCATCTTCAATGCAGCACTGCAGGAACAGGTGAATCATTAACACATTTCATTACAAGGTTACAAAGTCTGGTACAATACTATGATTTCAATACATTCATAAATGAGTAAGCAATTCGAATCCGGGTAATTGAGGGCTGTTCAATACCAGATACGAAGTGCAAGATCCTTCAAAAGCAGCTCTCACTAAAGGAAATCATCAGGAGGGCCGAAGCTGGAGAGCTGGCCAAAGCAAGAGAATTGCACCTCAATGCAAGAAAGGAACACAAGAGAAGTGAGATGTTTCTCATGTCAGTGAGTAAAGCCCAAGAAACCAAAAGAGCCAGAAAGAGTGAGGGCTAAGGCAGACCAGAGACAAGATATCACAATAGACAAAGTGACATGAAATACTCAGTATCAACAATACAATCGGCAGTGGAGGATGGCAAACAAAAGACCTAGACAATCTGGGATTGTGACAGCCAAATTAAAATAACTTCAAGGAGTCATTCATCAAACATTCCAGATTATTCTGAAGAAGCATCAAGCAGTGGGACAGATCACACAAATGGATCAGACGACAGCATGCCCAACAAGAGAGAAGAAAAACCAAACTACAGAAGATTGGACAATTCACACCGACTCTGGAAACCAGTATACAAACACACCGATCCACCCACTGTTCATCGAGCTTCTTAGACTTTTGCAAAAAAGCATCAAGCGGTGGGACATATCACACACATGGCACAGACAACAGTGCGCCCAAAAAGTGAGAAGAAGAAACAAACCACATAAGACTGGGCAATTCGCTCAGACTCCGGAAACCAATATGCAAACGCACTCAAGACTCCCACCACAATAAGGATAAGGAGAAAACTGAGAGGAAAGATTTAACACCACATGAGAGGAGCAGAGACAAAATGCACTGGGGCCAAACAAAATAAATAAACACTCAGCTATAAAATTATCCCCCCATTGCAAGAGCACATAAGACACTTCGAGAGATGTACCCAAAGAAACGTCCCAAAGATAGCTCCGACTCAAGGGGCAGTTCATCACAGTCCATCAGCTCAAAAGATTCACCAATCAGACCACACCCACAAGAACTTCCTCAAAGGAAATCAGCAGAAGATTAATCTCATTCAGAAAGCATGTAATCACAATCACTCAGGTCAACAGAATCATCTGGCATGTCAAGATCGAGAAAACACCCATGCCGTCAATTACCCAAATGCACAATGGAATCAGAGAATGTTCTCCCTGTTCAGAGCAAAACATCACATGCTGTTGACTCAGAACAATCACTTACAACCCCACATGTCATGTCCGTTATATTCACATCAAGACATGAATATCATACCTTTACCTCTGATGGGGACAGCTCGGCTCGCTCGAGCTTGCAGAATAAGAACAAATGTATGGGATATTACCCAGAAATGTTGGGAAAATGCTGTCTCATTGCTCTGTAAGGAAGGCAGAAACGTGTTGACAGAGACATGTTATTCAGACGGAAAGGGGGATGAGAAAGGAACATGCAGATGCCTGGATGGTCAAAGACTTTAACATTCCCAAACCACGCAACTGGGAGTGGGTGAGGCAAACAAAACAAGTAAATGGGTCCCAGTGTCGACCCTTGTTCTTGTGAAACATCAAACCAACAAACACCTTTCTCAACAGAAACCCTACTCAACATCCACAGACCTAACAAGCCAATCAAGGAGCCGAAAGTGTGCTCACCTCACCAACGAACACTCCCCACAACAGACATTACCCGCAACATCTGCAGAACCACTCTCAACATTCGCAGAGCAAAGAAACCAACTACAGAGCCCAAAGGACGCACTAAAGAGATTGACTGAATTTCTTTGTAATTGGGGGGGAAGATGTAATGTCTTCTAAGAAAGTCACTGTAAAGATTTGGGGGCCCCCTGCTCTTGATCAGAAGTTCCTCTAGGGAGGGCAATAGTACATATTGTAACGTTCCTAGGGCAACTTCATGATTATACTCAAACAGACATATATAGGAGCGACAGACACTATATTGATAGAATGCAAAAATTGTTTTTATTCATGATATTTGAAATAATAATCATTAGCATAAAGATAAAATTGACGCAACCATATACATACCACATTCATCTATCTACTCATTTACACTATCTGTCAAGATATGTACGGATTTGTAGAACATTTGAGATTTCTTAGGTCAGTGATGCTTAGAGTAAATTCGAATACATGTTTGTCACAGTAGTACCAATAATTATCTCCACTGATACACATTTTGATCTGAAAGACTAGGTTCTTTTCATGATTCAATTTATCTGTGTCATTAAACGGCTGCAGTTCCCATGTGTCTTCTAAGAAAGGACATTGTTATATGAGTAGGTCAGCACAGCTAACAAACCAATCAAGGAGCCCAAAGGATGCTCACCTCATTAACGAACACTCCCCGCAACAGACATCACTCTCAACATCCGCAGAACCACTCTGAACATTTGCGGAGCAAAGAAACCAACTACAGAGCCCAAAGGATGCTCCGAAGAGATTGACAGAATTTCTTTGTAAGTGGGGGAAGATGTCATGTCCTCCAGGAAAGGACATTGTTATATAAGTAGGTCAGCAGGATAAGTGGTCCAGACAAAAGTGGGATGCCAGGAACTTCCTGGGTGGAGACAGGAAGTACTAGTTTTCCCTCTCACTACATTGAGGGAAGCAGAGAGAAGAGGAAGTGTGGAGAGTAGCTCCACATCAGTAGGCCATGTATAAAAGCTGAGAAATTAATAAAGATGAGTTAATAACCTTATGCCAGGTGCTGTCTTTTATGCAGAGTGTTATGCTTGCCAGTGTTGTGAAAAGAAACCAATTCAGAACAGGACAGGACGGAGTCAGTAACTTTGGTAAATTGGTTTTGAGAGATGCAAACACATTAAAATATTGTTTCATTTTTCTGTTAAACAGCATGTCTGTTTACACAGGATGAAAAACCTGCAAATACGGAAAGAAGCATACTCAGTAACGAAAACTCCTAAATTATTCAAACAAGGTAACTTTGGAAAGCATTCAAATTGCAAGGTGGTAGCTCATTTGAAAACAGGAAGGAGTCCTGACTCCTCTCCCTTTGTGAATGGTGAAAAAACAATTTATGAATCACATTTTTTTAATCTTGAAAACAGTTTGTAAACATTTTCATTTTTAAAGGCATATTGTGTTCCTTTTAGGAAAACAGTGCTGCACTTAATACAACAATGCTTTATTTTAAAGCTATCACATATATTGGTGTCTTTTGACTCCAGCAGACCACCACGTCTTTAACTGTTGCCAGGGGCTGCGAGTCACAATTTTCCAGCTACCTCATTAATATTTTTGAGGTAGGCAAATTGTGCCCCACAGCAATTTTGTATTTTGTGAACCAAACAGGTCAGTTTGTAAAAATAAGAATGCCTTTGGAACTTTATTTGTTAACAAAAGATCTGCTACTCTATGTCTTAGTTGAAACCAATCGAGGGAAGTATATTTAGCACGGTACCAATCCAAGGAAACACTAAGCTTCATTTTGCCACATTGTAAATAGAACCACGGTTCAAAATTGAATCCCTGGGCTGGACGTATCTGTTCTCAATCAAAGGCCTCTTTACTTGAGAAAGTTATGCTAAACACCTGCCTTCTGTTCACTATGTTCCTAGCGTGTACTAATAATGTTATGATTGAGAACTTCAGAGCTTGCTTGAAATGCTGGAAGAGCTCTAAATCCTAGTGTGATGAGTATGGATAAACAGGCTTTTCTTTCAGTGCAGACATTTGAAAGAGGCTATTAGCTGTGAACATATAAAAGTGCTACAGTGAACTCGAGCACGTGGCAGAGTACTTATTCAGCCAAGAGGGACTCACCCCACAGCCCTTTCAGAGCTAGAGGACTGCTGAGTAGTCTTGTTAGTCCAGATTTACAATATTTGATGCAAGACAGTGCCGTAACCAAAGTTGCTGCGCTGCCTTGTGTCAAAGGCAGAGAGAACAAATGTTCCACATTTACTAAGATATGGTGAATGTTTTAATTCCCCATCCTTGTGCACTTTTAGCTGCCATCCACCAACTTACAATTCCTTGCACCTTCCAGTGTAACAAATATCCTTTGAGACTTTGCTCACATTATATCAATCAATCATGTCATTTGTAAAGCGCACTACTTACCCGTGAGGGTCTCAAGGCGCTGGGGGGTGGGGAATGCTGCTACTGCTCGAAAAGCCAGGTCTTGAGGAGTCTTCTGAAGGTCAGCAGGTCTTGGGTCTGCCGTAGGTGGATGTGGAGGGTGTACCAGGTCTTGGCGGCGAGGTGGGAGAACAATCTGCCACCGGAGGTCGCTCTTCGGAAGTGGGGGAATGTGGCGAGGGCGAGGTTGTGGAGCGGAGCTGGCGGGTGGGGGTGTAGAAGCTGAGTCGTCTGTTGAGGTACGTTGGTCTGGTGTTGTGGAGTGCCTTGTGTGCGTGGGGGAGGAGCTTGAAGGTTATCCTCTTGTTGACAGGGAGCCGGTGCAGGTCTCTCACGTAGGGTGTGATGTGGCTGCGGTGAGGGATATCGAGGATCATGCATGCAGAGGCGTTCTGGATGCGTTGGAGCTGTGTCAGGAGTTTGCCCGAGGCTCCTGCGTAGAGGGCGTTTCAGCAGTCCAACCTGCTGCTGACGAGGGCCTGGGTGACCATTCTTCTCGTTTCAGTAGGGATCCTCTTGTAGATCCTGCAGAGCATGCGAAGGGTGTTGAAGCAGGAGGAGGAGATGGCGTTGACCTGTTTAGTCATGGAGAGGGTGGAGTCGAGGATGACCCCTAGGTTGCGTGCGTGGCCGGTTGGTGTTGGAGCGGTTCCCAGTGCGATCGGCCACCAGGAGTCGTCCCAGGCTGAAGGGGTGGATCCGAGGATGAGGACCTCCGTCTTGTCCGAGTTCAGCTTCAGTCAGCTGTTCCTCATCCATTCAGTGACGGCCTTCATTCCTTCATGAAGCTTGTTTTTGGTGGTGTGGGGGTCCTTGGTGAGGGAGAGGATCAGCTGGGTGACATCAGCGTAGGAGATGATGTTGAGGTCGTGCCGACGGGCGACATGGGTGAGCGGTGCCATGTAGATGTTAAACAGCGTTGGGCTGAGGGATGAGCCCTGGGGTACGCTGCAGATGATCTTGGTGGCTTTGAAGCGGAAGGGGGGAAGGTGGACGTTCTGTGTTCTGCCGGAGAGGAAGGAGGTGGTCCAGTCCAGGGCCTTCCCTTGGATCCCAGCGCCATGGAGGCGTGTTCGTAGTGTGTGGTGGCAGACCATGTCGAAGGCGGCTGACAGGTCCAGGAGGAAGAGGGCCGCTATTTCTCCATTGTTCAGCAGGGCCTTGATTTCATCGGTGGTTGCGATGAGGGCAGTCTCGGTTCTGTGGTTGCTGCGGAACCCGGACTGGGAAGGGTCCAGGATGTTGTTCTCCTCGAGGTAGCGGGTCAGTTGATTGTTGATGGTCTTCTCAATGACCTTCGCCAGGAACGGGAGCAGGGAGATGGGCCGGAAGTTCTTGAGGTCCTTGGGGTCCACCTTGGGTTTCTTGAGTAAGGCGTTGATATCGGCGTGCTTCTAGATCTCCGGAAGGTTGCTGTCTCGAAGGAGATGTTGAAGACTTTCCGGAGATGGGGTGCGATGGCTGTGCTGGCTTTGTTGAAGATGTGGTGTGGACATGGGTCTGACGGAGATCCGGAGTGGATGGTGTTCATGATCTTGATGGGGTTGTCGTCGATGATGTTGGTCCAGGAGAGCAGTCGGTTGGTGAAGATGTTGGTCATGGGGGCAGAGGTGTCAGTGGTTGTCGGGGCGGTCGTGGCGTTGAAGCTATCGTGGATATCTGCGATCTTACAGTGGAAGAAGGTGGCCAGCGAGTCGCACAGGTCTTGCGAAGGTAGGATGTCATTGGTGTTGGAGCTGGGGTTGGAGAGTTCCTTCACGATGTTGAAGAGTTCTTTGCTGTTGTGCGCGTTGTCTAGGTGGTCTTTGAAGGAGGCCCTTTTGGCGGATCTGATGAGGTGATGGTGTCTGCGGGTGGCGTTCTTGTGGCATGACGGACTCCCTTTAACTAGAAGATGAATACGGAAGACATCAGCTGAACTTGTGTCCTGATGTCTACAGCACTATAAGCCAAATTTCTACCCTGAAGTCAGGTCCTGGTAATCAGAGTATAAAGAGAGAAAAACCTAAAAATTAGACCAAGACGAATCAAGACCCGCTACGATTCTGCCAGTCCCTTCTGATTGAAATCGAGTGGCAATAACTGCAATTTGGGAAACATCTGTCTCGTCACCTGAATTTTAGGCTGTTATACACTTCCTGTGTCCTGAAGAAGACCCGATATGACTATGTACAACGACTGGTTACTATAGGGTCGAAACGTTGACGGTTCTACAGTCCTGTATCAATTGGAACTCCTTGTATATACTATAAAACAATTAGGACATGTGTCTTACAAGGTTTATTCTTTATCCATAATTAAGCTGAGGACGTTTTTTGTGAATCTCTGCAAAAAATTGTTTGAGTGTTTTAATGATAATCACGTATATATATTGTAAATACTTGCATCTTCACCACTACACTTAGTCACCTTATTCACTTTGTCACTGCGTCGCTTCTTTGCTAATATTTTTGTATATACAGCCTTCTTCATTTTTCGTCCATATTCCAATGAATTGATAAATGAGTTGACATTCAAATGAATCTCAAAAAATAAATTATTTGGTTTTTTGCAAATACTATTCATTGTCTAATATTGATTAATCTTTTTGATCTACTAATGCTGTGTTTTGTGAAGTTTGATTCCTTTCAAGTGTAAATAATTGCTTCCCTTTTGGAACCATTGTTCATATTTTCTTGTGGGCTGCGTGGCTGTCCGGTGTTCGTTCACGGAGCCAGATCTTCTCCAGCTTTCGGCAGGTTTGCTTGGAGGCCCGGAGGTCTTCAGTGAACCAGCTGGCTTTCTTGCTGGTGTGACTGTTGGAGAGTTTCTTGATCGGGACGAGGGTGTTGGCGCAGTCATCGATCCACTGTCTGAGGTTGCGGGCGGGGGTGTCGGGGTCGGTGGGGTCGGTGGGTGGGCTCTGGGCGAGGGTGGTGGTTAGCTGGTCTTCAGTGACTTTGCTCCAGCAGCGGCGAGGCATCTGTTGGGTGCGGTGGTGCGTGGTGGGTTTCTTGAAGGTGAAGTGGATGCAGCGATGGCCGGTCTATTGTAGTTCGGTGGTGTGGTTGAAGGAGACGTGGGGGTTTGCGGAGAAGATGGGGTCAAGCGTGTGACTGACAGAGTGGGATGATGTTGTGACGAGTTGTCTGAGTCTGAGGTTGGCTAGGTTGTCGATCAGGGTGGTGGAGTTGGTGTCGTTGTTATTCTGGAGGTGGAAGTTCAGGACCCCAAAGAGGATGCAGTCCGTGGAGGCGAGGGCGTGTGTGCTGACGAAGTCGGCGATGGAGTCCCTGAACTGTGGTCAGGGTCCGGGGGGTCTGTAGATGAGGGTTCCTCTGAGGGTGGTGTTGGGGTTGGTGTGGATCTGGAAGTGCAAACACTTATCGCATCCCAAAAGGGGATTATTTTTGAACATGACATAAACATATGTGGATCGTCAGCCTCTCCTTGCATGCACCTGGGACAGGTATAAATGTTGCCTGTGACCTTGGAGAGTTTTACAGGGGACCAATAAACTCTATAAGTGGTGACGAGGTGATTCCGTTTTAGTGGTGCTGATTTTACTTTTTTTCGTAGCATAGTATATGAGTTACTCCACATTTGCATTAAATCCCGATTATCGAGCTCTTCACCCCACAATTTAAAATTTTCATTTTCAATTTGTCCACCTGTCTCGACGAAAGCCCAATACCAAAACGATGTTTCCTTATTCCACTGACCGGTTCTCATTACTTGGTCAAATTTAGAATCTTCAACCTCTGCCCAGTCTTGCGTTGCCCACCAGAAACTCGGTTGATAATATTTGACCCATGTCAGCAGACCATTAGTACAATTGCTCAATGCTTCCCATCTCAAGTAAACTTATACCAACCTTAAGGTCTGCCCAGCAGCGAATATTTCCCGTTTTCAAAGGCTGACTTAGTTGGTCCCTCAAGCACTCCGGTGTACCAGGAGAATCCCAAATTGGTGCCCATGATGAAAAATACGGGACCCTTAGAGTTTTTCACACATACATCCAGTATTCAGTGCTGACTTTAAAATCTTAAGCCTCACCTTTTTAAAAAATGTAGGGTCCCCATGTTTAAAAAGAAAACTAATTTGACCTTGTGGTACATCTATCAGTAATGTTTCAAAAAGTGCACATATTGTTTATTTGTCAACTTTGTTGGCCAGCATGCGAACATTCTTAAACTGAAAAGCATAACAATATGTAAGTATGTCTGGTAATGCGAATCCTCCAATTTATAGTCACCTACGTAGTTTTTTCCAGGAAGTCCTGGGACTTTTTGATGCCCAAATAAAACTTACTATTCTTCCCTGAAGTTTTGCTATATCTTTCTTTTGGAAAGTCAACAGAATAGTATTAAAAAGAAATGTCACTTTTGGTAGAATAATCATTTTTATGAGATTAACTCTACCGTAAATATTAAGTGGTAGATTCGCCCATTAAGAGAGTAGGCCTATAGCTTATTGGCTAATTTTCTTCCAATTTACTTTTATAATATCTTCAATTTTCTGTGTTATTTGCACTCCGAAGTATCCTATTTGGTTCTTTGCCCCACTGCTTGCCACACCCTGATTCCAGTCCATAATATCAGTTTTCCCTGGGTTCACTTTATACCCAGAAATGTGTCCGAAAACCTTCGCCTTCCTCATCAAAGTTGGGATTGCTTCTTGCGGATTACTTGAGTGAAGCAGCAGATCATCTGCGTAGAGCCCTAACTTGACTTCAAAGGTATGGAATATAAAAGGAAGAACAGCCATATCTGCCCTGATCAAATTAGCTAAAGTCTCAATATATATATATTAAAAAGGAGCGGGGAAAGGGGGCAACCCTGCCTTGTCCCTCTAAAAATTTAAAACCAATCTCACAAACTCCCGTTTATCAAAACTCTGGCTTTAGGACCATAATATAGAGTCTGGACCGCCGTTACCATATTCTGTGGAAAACCAAAGCTTCGCAAAGCCTCCCATAAATAAGGCAAGTGTACCTGGTCGAATTCTTTGCCTGCTTCTACTGCCACTATAGTCAAAGGTAATTTCCGAGCCCCCGCCAGATCCATAGCTCCTAATAACTGAAAGGTCAATTTATTTAGTTGCCTCCCAGGAATGAAACCTCTTTGATTAGGGTGGATGACCTCATATATTGCCTTAGCTACCCGAGATGCAATAATACCAGAAAAGATCTTGTAGTCTGTATTCAATAAAGAAATCGGCCGATATGAGTCTATCTTCCGTGGATCCTTATTAGTAGGGGTGGGCGGAATTTGCAAGATTCATTTTCGCAATCTATCACAAAAATGTTAAAAATCTCCGCAAACACGCGGAAATATCGTGAAGACGCAGAAGTTTTTTTCCCGCCAGTTCGCGGTATTTTCTGCGTGATCGCGGCTCGCCAACTTACCCATGCGGTTGCTCACGTGCGCGGCCATCTTGTTTTCACTTGTCCCGCCCGCGATGCTTACTTTCTGTTCCAGGTCGCGCAATGCATGCTCGCGCCCGTCTCGCGGTACGTATTTCCTGTTCGGGCATGCTTTCACTTGTTCGCGCCGCTTTTTGCGTGCTCGGGGAGAAAATATCGCGCGAAATTGCGCACGTGGTCGCAATGGGCACAGCCATCTTGTTTTTCACTCTATTGCATGGTTCTGGGGCCTGATTTTCAATCCTCCCTGTATCTTTCCAATCCTTTGTTTCAAGCCACTTTTTTTAAAATCTTTTTTATTTATTATCTCTCTAACTATTTTCCTGCTTCTATATTTTTGGTTTATGTCTACTTTTTTGTGTTTTTTAGCTACTTTTTCACTCTTTTTCTATTGCTTGCTATTTATTTCCTTTACTCACTTTTTTAATTTTATTACCTTTTCTTTCCCGCCCCGTCTCTCTCTCCCCAGAACCATGTCGAAGGGTAGGGCTCGCCGAAGCCAGAGCAGCAGACCGCCTTCCGGCGCCAACAAGGGGTGCAGGCACGGGCCTTATATGGGGAGGTGGAGTTGGCTGCACTCATCTTCTTTGTGCAATGCCAACTCCCCTCAACCCTGGCAGCAGGTGGCAGGCCTGGGTCCCGGTACGGGCTCCGGGAGCGTAGACAGCAGTGGAGGAAGGTGCGCCGGGCAGTGTTGCGCTGCTCTGGGGTCCGGCGCACCAAGGTGCAGTTGACGCACCGGCGGTCCGACATCCTGGACCGTGAGCAGGACCTGCTGGACCTGCTAGGAGTGGAGGTCCCGGGTCTTGGTGAGTAACTATTTAATTATTACTACTTTGTGTCTGTTCTTCTGCTCTTTGTTATATATTGCGAATATCTTTTTTTCTTCCAACCAGCTAGAATGTTGCTGCTTACATTCCAGGTTAATTACGTTTAAAAGTCTTCTGTGATTGTTATGACATAGGTGCTCCTCTGCGCTACTACTAATCTTACTTGTTTGCAACTTTGCGTTTGCGCTCGCTTAGCGTGATTATGTAAGAGTTTATTTTAGAGAAATTAAGTTACGTAATGCTATAGTGACTCTAGTCCTTACTTTGTCCTCTCACTAAGAGATAGGGGCGGATTGATACTTAGGTTTAGTTACTTTGTATGAGTTTGTAATTTATTAGTGGAATGCATATGTAGCGTGTTATTGGCATTGTTTAATACGTTTTTAAATCACTTGCGGCGTTTTTTAACTTGCACGCATAATTGCAACCACTTTCATCTTGGGTTGTATTTTATTTACTGGACAGCCTATTGTTCATTTCTGTACTGTGAGGGGCTCTGGGGGCCGGATTCTGTCTTAGCTCGGTGTTTCAGCCTACCCGCCCTGGTCCGACTCGGTAGCCAATACCGTTGAGCGGAGGGCGGGCAGACAAGAGCAAGACACGCCCAGTAACCCCGGAACTGTCGAGCGGTTAGCGCTCTAACATCACTCCACACAGGCCTATTTAGGCGGCGAGGAGGTCCGGTCATTTGCGGTAAGGGAGGACAGTGGCAGTGTCTCCCGACTCCGCTTGGCGTCAGGTAAATCCTTGTCAGAGCGGAGCATTGAGCATCGAGCAGTCAGCATATGTAGCGTGTTATTGGCATTGTTTAATACGTTTTTAAATCACTTGCGGCGTTTTTTAACTTGCACGCATAATTGCAACCACTTTCATCTTGGGTTGTATTTTATTTAGTGGACAGCCTATTGTTCATTTCTGTACTGTGAGGGGCTCTGGGGGCCGGATTCTGTCTTAGCTCGGTGTTTCAGCCTACCCGCCCTGGTCCGACTCGGTAGCCAATACCGTTGAGCGGAGGGCGGGCAGACAAGAGCAAGACACGCCCAGTAACCCCGGAACTGTCGAGCGGTTAGCGCTCTAACATCACTCCACACAGGGCTATTTAGCCCCTCGGAGGTCAAAGCGCGCAGCGGTTGCGCGCAGAGGGGCGCCATTGACGGCGCCGAAGACAAGCCAAAGACCTGCCCGTCTGCGCCCGTCCGCGACAGGACGGGGCCAGGGGCTATGGGGCCAAACAACACTGACCACCCATCTTCGCCGACTCCAAGGATGACCTATTCAGCACAGGTACTTCATGAGATAGGCGGAAATCAACATCAGTTACAAGAATGTATGATGGGAAGGTGTCTCCAGTTAGACAGCCCATTTTCTTGCCGCTTTTGTCGAGCTCAGTTTGGCATATTTATTGAGGAGACTTGTCCTAATAAAAGTACCTATTCTGCTAGCGTTAATACAAATGGAAGTAAAACTGTTGTCGGAAGGAAAAACCTACTTTGTAATATTAGGTCTCTTCCCAAACATACATCAGAAGTGTGGGATTTAATTTCTACTAGTGAGCCTGATTTTTGTTTTCTCACAGAAACTTGGCTCAAACCCCATTCTAATCCAGCGATTACGTTAGCAATTCCCTCAGGCTACAAAATAATTAGGCTGGACCGCCCTAGTAAGGTAGGAGGGGGGATAGCCATTGTACACAAACAAGACATTCATTGTACCATCTTGGCTGAATTGAGCTCGCCAGTTATTGAATTATTGGTTTTTAAATTTTATTATTCTCCTAAAAACATTCAGATGGGTGCTTTGGTGTATCGCCCCCCAGGACCATGCACTAATTTTTCTAATACATTAATTGAGGTTCTTGCCCCTCATATTAGCATTGACAAGGACTTTTTACTGGTGGGGGATTTTAACATACACAGTGATCTGAAAGACTGCAAAGAGGCACAGTCTGTGTTAAATGATCTTTCTCTACTTGGGCTAACCCAAAGGAACTTTGGGCCAACGCACCGGGCAGGACACACATTAGACCTGATTCTATCCAAATTCCCTGCAGTCACATGTTCTCCTCCCACTCAAGTAAGTTGGACTGACCATTATATTATTGAATTTTATTCTTCCTACCCTAATAACACTTTGCACAGACCTATCTCTCTTCCTTGTCTTCGACGGCAGTGGCACAAAGTTAATAAAGAAGTCTTTACCAGTAACTTTATAGAGCCCTCTGTTACTATGTTAGAAAATGTGGAAAGTGCTCTAAAAAAGCTGGAAACGGCTTCTAGAGCAGCCATAGATAAGATAGCCCCCATAAAGAGTTTTAAATCTCGGCCTGCTAATAAACAGGAAATCTGGTTCTCCAAAGACCTTAAAACATTAAAACAAGCAGCCAGGAAGCTGGAGAAAATATGGAGGTCCTCCCATTTGGAGAGTGATAGAAAGCGCTATTGGGACTCATTATCCAGCTATCATAAAGCAATCCGGAGTGCGAGGAAAATTCACATAACATCTCAAATCACGGCAGCAGGGAATTCTCCCAGGGTCCTTTACCAGGTGCTCAGCTCGTTTGTTAAACCAGTAGCATGTGAAAGCATCGAACTTGCGTCTCAACAGCTCTGTAATGGTATATCATCTTTCTTCTCCAATAAAATTGACACTATTTATGAGAAAATTGTGGTATCTAATAATGCCATGACCACAGACACAGTTTCTACCTTTCAAAACACAGAATTCGATCATGGCATAAACACTCTGGACACCTTTCCCTCCATTACCTATGAGGATCTATCTGTATTGGTCAAACAGATTAAAAGTGGTAGTCCAGACGATATTATTCCAGCCAGATTAATGCCCACTCTATTTGACATACTAGGTCCCACGATCATTAAACTCATTAATCTGTCCCTGAGCACGGGATCTGTCCCCAAAGAATGGAAACGTGCACTAGTCAGGCCTATCAGGAAAAATACCACCACTGCTTGGACCGAATTATCCAACCTAAGGCCTATCTCACTGTTACCTTTTCTGGGGAAACTTACAGAAAAGTATGTTAATAGACTCCTTTCCAACTATATCGAAACTGTGGGCGGCCTTGACCATTCTCAATCTGGCTTCAGGCCAAAACACAGTACAGAGTCTACATTACTGTCTGTTATGGACGACCTGCACATGCTCCAAGATAAAGGCTATTCTGTGATCTTAGTCTTATTAGATCTATCAGCAGCGTTCGACACCGTGTCTCATAACATTCTTATTGACCGGTTGTTGAACGTGGGGGTTAAGAACAAAGCCCTGGCATGGCTGAGAAGCTTCCTTTCTGAGCGCACCCAGACTGTCACCATGGGTACGTATCGCTCAGCAGAGGTAAAAGTCTTGAAAGGGGTACCACAGGGCTCTTGTTTAAGCCCAACGCTTTTCAACATCTACGTGGCTCCCCTGGCAAGAGTGATGCGTAAATTTGGCTTCATCCCCGTGTCATATGCTGACGACACGCAGCTCCTCTTCCCTTTTAAGACTCTTACCTCGGAATTGAGGAGATTTTTCTCTGCAGGCATGGAAGCTGTAGCAAGTTGGATGTCCACCAACTACTTACAGTGTAACGTTAGTAAAACGGAGGTAATGCTGTTCGGTGAAGCGAAAATACTCTGGACTCCAGACTGGTGGCCTCCTGGTCTAGGCGTAGCACCTGAGCCCAAACAGATAGTTAAAAACTTGGGGATTCGCCTTGACCAGGATTTGTCACTAAAACAACATACGAATTATGTCGCAGGCGTATGTTTCCATACTATTAGCCTGCTACGTAAAGTCTTTCCATTGCTGCCTGACCAATTCAGGAAGACGCTGGTGCAGGCCCTTGTTATGAGTCGGATCGACTACTGCAACGGTCTCCTGCTCTCGGCAAATGAGGGAGTATTGAATAGACTTCAGGTAATACAAAATACTGTGGCTCGCCTTGTTCTTAATGCCCCTCCTGGAACAGCATCAAAGCCACTTTTAGAAGAACTGCACTGGCTCTCTATCCGCCAAAGGATAAAATTTAAAACTTGCTGCCTAATACACAAGAGCCTAAATAGACAAGGTCCACTATATCTGGAAAAGAAATGTATTCCATATATTCCATCCAGAATGCTCAGATCCAGTAATGGGCATTTACTGGTAGTGCTGCGTGCCAAGAAGGCCAGGCACGGAAGTAAGGCACTATCAGTGTTGGGACCTAAATTGTGGAATTGTCTCCCTGTAGCTATTCGTTCCTGCTCCGAACACCTGTTGTTTAGGAAACAACTTAAAACCTTGTTGTTCACAAATGCGATCTAGTGACTTCCGCATCTTCCACTCTTGATAAAGGACTATCCCGTCAGCAGCGCAGAGATACTCCAGCTGGAGTCGATTCTAGCGCTATAAAAACCTGCAAATAAATAAATAAATAAATAAATGCGTGATGCCCCCTCAGTTACGTCACGTACTGCTAGTACGCCAGTCTTTATTAGAACCTTTTCTAGTTTGTTCAATGAGTGGTGGTAATAGGCTTAGCACTAGCAGAACATCAGCATCAATCAATCAACCCAAAAGTTGGTGTATACAAAAAATTTAGTCATGTGTCCTCCATTTGACCATACGCATTGTTGAGGACTAAAAGAAGTGGAAATGCATACTTAATGTACAATTGGCACGCCTGGAATAGGTGGCCTAGGTCGGGTGGTACGTCGTACTTAGGCTTAGTTATTATTCTGGAATCAGAATGGAAGACTGGATTACTGTTGATAAATAGTAAGTAGTCGATCCGCGAATCCCCCGATACTACTTGTTGACCAGGTGAGATTGGTCAATTTAGTTATTGCAATTGTTGTTTACATAAGTGTTTTTTGACCGTTCTTTAAAAATATTTTATTTGTTTGACACAATCCATCAATGTTTGTCTCTTTCTTATATCTTTCCTGTTCAGCACCCAGGGGCAGGCAGACAGGGAGTGGGACACAGTCGGAGGGAGAGCACCACCAGGAGGACACCAACGAGGGCTCACCTGCTGGCCCTAGTAAGTCTTCCTGTTTTTAATAATAATTCTTATTCCATAACTTTTACTGCACCATATTTTTCCCGAACTATTGTTTCAGTTTCCCAATACTATTTTTTACCAACAATTATCCTTCGATCTGTACTGCTTAAAAAATCTTGTTATCCCTGCCTCTGCTATGATGACTCTCTGTACTACTACTACTATCAGTCTGTCTGTACTGTAGTAGCTAAGCTTGCCCAGTTCGCCACTCTTTATTTGAAAGGTTGTAAATAAAACTCAGATTCACCAGTAGCTCTAGCCATTGAGTCCAGTCCTTTGGGTCGTCCTCTTGTACTACTTCTAGTCTTATTGATCTTGAGTCTTTGTTAATCTTGAGACTTTGACTATTCACACAAACAAATGCCCAACCAGATTTATTACTATTTTGATATGATAGGACGTACTACTACTGTTGTAGGGATTTTGCACATATAGACCTTTGCACAAGAAAATAGGATGTTGGGGATGGTAGGTTGGACCTTCCTCACACACCTCAATCAGAAATTCAGAACCCACCACAATCCCCTGCCCGACTAGTTATAGTAGTGTCTTGTCATAACTATTAGCTCTCCGAACCCTCCCCCCAAGATACCCAACAAGTAGACAACCCAGAACATAACACACCCAACCTCTCAGTCGTGGAAGCAATGCACATGCACACCCTTCCTTTAATTTGCTCACTCGTGTAAGTCCACACCAAATACCACCAAGTCTATGTAAGTTCAAAATGTTTATTTTGAATTGACAAGCTCTGTACGTTGTTCTATTATAATGCAGCACCAACAGGAAAATCAATAACATTAAAACACTTACTTACAGTTGGGAATTAAATCATGATAACTGAACAGTGGTGGAAGCACCACCATCCCCTAGGAATTTAGTTTATATACATTTATAAATGAAGATCTCTGAGTGAAGGGAACCCTCACCTTAGAAGAACCTAGTACTGGTAGTTGTTGCATCATGAGCTCTGCAAAGCTCTGGTGCGTAGAAGGGGATCTTTCGTTTGTAATGCGAAAAATGAAATGCTGCGCGTTAGCATATTGCAAGCTTTTCTCAGCCGTGCCAAAAAGTGTAGCATTTATGGATAAGCAATATGGACTAACAGTACACCAGTACTTCATAAAAAAGTGGCTTGTTAATGTTTTGGTTGACCGCTTGTACGCCGCGCGTAGACAGTAGCAGTGTGAGGTCATGTGGGCTCAAAGGTGTCTTATACAACAAGCTGCAAGGTAACGTCACATGTGCAAAAATAAAAGACACAAAGGTAAAATGGTTGCATGGCTCGGGCTACCTAAGTAAAGGCTAGAATGACCCTGGGGGGACAATATATAACTACAAGTGTCTACTCTACTACTACCTGATTTGTACTAGTGATGTATGTTATATACTATTAACTCATTTTTCAATCTGGCTACTGACCAATAGGGGGAGGTGTATATGACGCCTAAAAATGTGTAATGGTTTCTAGACGCACTACCTACCACGACCACCATTACCGGGGCCAGCGAAGGCGACGCAGAGGGAGAGGATGCGGCAGTTGCCAATACCGATGGAGCGGTAGGGGGAGTGCCAGCACCAGTGGCGGGCGGTGGTAAGTTAGATTCATAATCCTTAACTATTGTTGACATTACACTCACTGCAAGGGTGTACTGTATGTATACTGTACTGTTGAGACTTAGGGCCCCATTAGGATGTCGGGCGGATTGCCCCCGCCGGGCCGGCGGTAGTCACCGCCGACCCCGCAGAGGCAAACCTCCTGCCATCCCTGTAGAAAAGACCCCCCGCCATATTACAATGGCTGGGGGGTCCGAGGCGGATAGAAACCGTCCGCCGATTTTCCGCACAGTCGACATGTCGACCGGGCGGAAAAGGGTTCAATATGGTGGCGGTATCTGAACACACCGCCAGCCATATAATCTGCATTTTGGAATGCCACCACGGAAAGGCATGCCGAGTATGCTTGGGCTGCGCGTTGCGGGCCCCCATGGAGGGTACCTATGCTATGGTACCCCCCTGCCTTTCAAAGCACAACGTGGCAGGCTCCTCGCGGGGCCTGTCACGTTGTGCTTGGAAAAGCATAACATGTATTTTTAGCATTGCGGCGGGCGGTGCTTTCGGCACCGCCCACCACAATGTTAAAAATACGGGATGCGCCCGCCACTGTGGCGGGCGCATCCTAATTGTCCCCACGGGACCCCCGCCCTTATGGCGGGCGGTCCCTTTTTAGCATCCGATGTCCTAAGTAAGTAAGAGGTGTTGTGAACGTTTTAAGAGTGAAGACACCCTTTAATTGGCATTGGGGCGGGAGTATTGAGTAACCAATGGCCTCATCTATCTGATTTCAACTCCGCTTTGAAAGTTTTATGGAGAAGACTAAAAGTCAGATCACCTGGTGTTCCACTAAAAAGTGAAAGACGGGTGGAAGGAAGAAGGACGGGCGAGATTTAATAAATGTTTTGTACTGTGCTTTATAGTGCTACCATGCCACTATGTGTATAATTAACTTGTCTTACTGTTTTTCTAAGAGTATATTTTACAATTGTCTTGTTTTTTCTTTTTGATATACAGCTACTCCTTCCAAAGTTGATCCGAAGGAGTTGGCCGCCAAGGCACGGCGTCGCAAGCTGGAGGCAATCCAGCACGAATATCGGCGGCTGGTGGTCTTGGCAGAGGAGGAGGAGGAGACTGCAGCACTTGAAGCCTCCTCCAGTGCCCCGGGCCCCAGCCACTGCCCTCCAGCGGAACGGCGCCACCGTCTGGTGGCTGCCCGCCGCCGCAATACCATCTCTGGTGCCCCCCCAATGTGGCTGCAACTGCTGCGCTCTCAGGCGCCGCATCGCCCGTCTAGAGGAGCAGATGTGTGTCGTCCTGCAATCCCGCCCCACATCTTAGTCCGTGTCTTCTGCCCCTTTTTTAATTCTTGTTTGGGTGGGTGGGAATTGGGCGTTGGGGTTTTGGACATTTGGACTTTCTTACGGACATTGGTTGGGGTTAGAGAGGGGGATGGGTCAGCTTTTGTGTTTTTTCTTACATAGTTTATTTTTGTTAGGGTACATTAAATCTATATTTCTACGTTACATGCAATGTTGTTAATGTTTTGTAGGTGGAGTTACTGTTTTACATCACACTGTTTCCTTGCTGGTGCAGGTCCGCCCATGGCCAGTGTTTGATTTAAATAATTGGCTGACTATGTAAGACACAAACAGATAGATGCGACACTCCTCACTGATTGAGTTGTTCTACTAGTACTTTCAGTCTCTCTTCTAGTCTATGCATTCTTTATCTGGACTCAAAGGGGTGTGTGAATTCATTGAAAACATGTCCACTATTAATTATGCCGCCCCCAAACTTCTCTTACCTTTGCTTGATGTTTAACTTAGGCACAGCGATGGCTGCATGGTGAAGATGGTTTCCTTTTTCTAACATGCCATGATTGGGGTGGTGGTGGTAGTATAGTAGTAGTAGTAGACACTGGCAGGGCAGCAGCATTTGCAAAAAAAGAAAATGAGATAGTCAGTCGCCTTTGAGAGACTGTTTGAAGAGTAGTAGAATGAAGTACAGTACATAACTTACCAAGCAACAATAATATGCTAAAATATTTTACAACAAAACATAATGGTGGTAGGGATAGCCCACTAGACAGAGTTACAAACTATAGTTGTGTGGAGTCACTTGACTAGGCCTACAGCGTAACAGTTAGTGCTGTGTATGAGGAATGACAACAAATCCAATCAGTGCCAGCAATTAATGCTGAGGTATATGTTCCTTTGTTAAATAAAAATCACCTCTAAAATATACTGCTCATGGGTGGGCAAGCAGAAGAAGATCATCGCTCTGCCTTGAAATTGAAGTACTGTTGCTTTCGCCACATCCGCCCCAGCAAGCGTGTGGTGAAGTGTTGGTGTACATTTAATTTAGTCACAACTCGACAATAAGTCACACAGCCCGGGGAAAGAGGGTTAGGGTTTGTTGAATGGATGGGAAGGGGGTTTGGGGAAAGGTTTGACAGTGAAAAACAGTACGCATGGACAAACAAACGACAATATTTGAAGACTACCATATCCATATCAATATGTTAAGGGAGAAAAAGGAAATGCATGCATGATGATGATTGATAAGGAGACCCGGATTACATACACTTCTTGTTCTGTTGTTCCAGGCTTAATACGTTTACAGATAGCAAATAGAATTTTTAAATATTGGTAGGGATGAATCATAAACAGAGAGCAAACCTAATGATAATAACAACAACAAGAAGAACACAGTGTTGTAAAGATTGTAGACAAAAAAATGAATCAAATTATTTAAATGAAGATGAAAGTTGATACTGTTACTGTGTTATCCTGGTCAAAAATGTGAACTGGATTTGCATCTTGGCATTCCTCTTGGTCCTCTCGTCCATCAATCTGGGGTGTCGCCACTCGCCACTGCCCGGCTGGAAAAAATTTAGATTTATTGGTAAGGTAAGTGTGCATTGTAATGTTTTCCCAAGTATAGTGCAAGGCCCAGCCTGTAATTGTAGATGGAAAAACAAAGGGGATATTGAGAAACAAAGTTGAAACAAATGCACAAGTTATGGTGTAGTGCAACAAGAACACTTTCCGAGGTGGCATGTATGCATCATCTCTACTCTAGTCTTTTTCCAGCATTGACCTTCAACAACAACAGGACAGAGCAGGCCCACAGTGACAGGTTGCTTAGCACATCCTCCGTTTAGAGTACTTTTCTTTTTAAAGAGTTGGACAAAGGCAAAGCACATATCCATTCCAAACATAGCATTTTACAATTTAAGTTAGTAAATCAATGCACCGCAGTCATCCCACTGCTACACTCGACTCCAGTTCTACACAGACATTTGGTTCTGCTGTGGTTGTTGGTGACGTGTTTACCTTTAGACTTTTATGCCACTCATGAAACGTCCTCCTGACTTGTTAGTATTCCATCAATCATCTCCGATACTTGTACTGACTGACTGTAAAGATCGGCCTGCAGTAGAAGTAAAATTTTGTTATTACACAACAAGAGTAGAAATATTATTGACTTGAGTCACTCTCTAGTGTGTACAGTAAGACTACTAGTACACTTTGACTTCACTTCATGCACAACAAACAAACAACAAAAACACAAACACCAATCGCTCAGAGTCAGGTTTCCAATGCATGCCATTAATTTTCATTACCTGTTCCTTCTCATCTTAAGTTAACGGGACGTCTTTTTCGCCATCATCATCATGCACGGTGCTGTTGTCAATCATACTCAGTGCGCAGATTGAGTCCGCTTCCTGTATTCAATTAAAAGCAATATATCAAGCTGCAGGAGAAGTACAAATTTCTTATTTGCAGGAAGGGGAAAATTCACCTTGAGTTACGTTTAGTGTGTACTGTAGAAAGATGATTAGTGCACAATGACATAACTTCATGCACAACAAACAACAACAAAATCACTCAGTCTGCGACTCTGCGTCCAATGCATGGCAACAATCATTACCTGTTCTATCTCATTTTCAGTTGATGGGCAGTCTCTTTCGGCTCTGAAAGGAGGATAGCTATAGTAGTCATCTGATTCATGCTCCACTTCTTTTGGCGGGACTAGGAAAGTTTTTATTTTTTCTTCTATTTTCCATCATCCAATCATCATTAATGAGGGGAATGGATTTAGGTGGGAGAATCAGTATGATGGAGCGGAGGAGCTGGATTCGGAGGACTGTACTGTCAAATTACAGACACCTGAAACTTGTATATTGAAATAAGAAGAGTAGAAGACGGTGGTAATGGAATTGTTGTGATTCACAAGTTTGTAACCGGAACGACAGACACACAAATGAAGGGGAAAAAAAGGGAGGAAGACAGTAAGTGCAAGCCTAATTGTCAGGGAAATATAGCTCGTCCTCAAACTCTGGGGGTTCAGCCAGTAGTAGGTAATCATGTGACACACTACTTCCGTCACCTGAGCCGCTGTCCTCATCTTCCTCCCTTGCTTCATGTATTGTGTAATTCGGTGGTATGAAGTGCTGATTCATTTTGATAATTTTTAACCTCTCCACGTTTTTGGGCGAGAGACTGGTACTTCTAACTGTTACAATGGAACCAGCAGCACTGAAAACACGTTTGGAAGAGACACTTGCGACAGGGCAAGCCAAATAGCTTATCGCCAGCCTGCTGAGCAGTGGCCATTCAGACCTTTTCCTATACCAATACTGCAATCGGTTTTGATCAATGTACACCTCTGTTGGGTCGTCCAGATAGGCCTGGACCATCCGCTCAATGTTCAGGGGTGCTGCTGCTAAGCTTTCGGGCTCTTTTCTCTGTGCATCAGCACTGTGCTTATTAATGCCTAACTGTACATACCAATCGTCTAACGATTCTACTGGGCCTAATGATCCAGTTATTGTTGCTGTTGTCGATAGTGATGGTGAGTGTTGTGATCCAAACGCACTGCCCTCAGCCTCCGAAGTTGCACTTGATGCTGCATGCCCTGCTGCAGTACTTCTTGTGGGTTGATCTTGTGGGCTTTTAATTAGCAGCCGTTCATTTTCCAACTTACTCGCTGCAACATCAATCTCTGAAAAAGGCATGAATGTCTTCAGTCCAAATTTTGCCCGTGGATCCAGAAATGTGGCAAAAATGTAATGTTCTTGTGACAAAATTTTATTTTCTATCCTTGTATTTTCAGCTAAGCGACGGGCTAAGCTCTCCACCAAGTCATAGGCTCCCTTTTTGTCCTCTACACCTTTGTATGATTCAGACACCTTCTTCAGCTGATGCTCTAGCATTTGCAATAATGGGATAGCTTGGCCCATTGTACAGTCCTCCTTGCTGACTTCATGTGTGAAGACCTCAAAAGGACGAAGCATCTCAGTCAGGCAATTAACTAGGCCCCATTGCTCCATCTGAAGGGTCATTCCTTTCACAATAGCATCCCCTCTTTGCATGACATATTCATTGAGTGGCCTGTACTGCTCAAACAGACGATCAAGCATGTAATACGTTGAATTCCAACGTGTTGCCACCTCCTGGATGAGTCCTTTGACTGGCATCCTAAATTCACGTTGAATGATCCTCTGCTGCTTCCGAGCTTTAAAAGAATGGCTGAAATGAGTGCATATTCTTCGGCAGATGGCCAGTAAGTTGCTGACTATGGGTTCTTTTTTCAGAAAGTCTTGAACTATAATGTTTATGCAGTGCGCCAAACACGGAACCCTGAAATAGGAACCAAGATCCATGGCCTTAAGTACATTACTGCCATTGTCTGTGGCAACAAAACCAATACTAAGCCCTCTTGGGCACAGCCATTTAAAAACCTTGCTGCGAAACTCTTGCAAAATGTTTACAGCAGTATGAGATTTCTCCATGGCGAACATGGCTACAGTTGCATGTTTCCGAGTACCTTTAAAGATCGCAGCTGTGTCAACAGCACCTCGTTCAGATAGCTTATCTCTAACCCCCACAAAAGAGTCCCAGTGTGCAGTGATGCACATGCAATCTGTGGCTTGGCAACTGGTCCACATGTCTGTTGTCAGGTGGATATTGTGAACAGCACTCTGCTGCAAAACTTGTCCAACCAATTCCAGCACATCATGATGTAGTGCCAGACCAGCAATGCTTGCGAAATAGGACCGGCTGGGAACCTTCCATTTAGGGCAGATGGCTGACACAAATTCAAGGAAACCCACCCCTTCCACAAATGAAAAAGGGAGAAGGTCCAGCGCTAACATTTTAGCCAGCTTCGCATTGTACAACCGTGCCGTTGGGTGGTTGCTTTGGATCTGCCCCTCCAACCTAAGCATGCTCTCAATGGTAGGCTGGAATACTTTCCTTTGTGGTGCTGTTGTTTTCATTAACCCACTTAGGCTCAACGACGCAGTTTGTCTCATTCCTATCCTCGGTCGCCTTGGTGTCTCAGCCTGACTCTGAGTATGCCTCTTACTGCGGTGCCACTCAGATGTTACTGAGGAGGATGTCGGCGGTACCACTACACACCTGGGGACAGGGCTAGAAATGCCTCCACCGCAATAATATCGTCCCCTGATTCTTCCTGACCAACTTCAATGGGTTGAGTTTTTCTACTTTCTTTTAACTGAAGTATGTGATTCTCCCACACGATAGTGTGGTGTATTCTGAGATGACTTGCTTGGCCTTAGGTACCATAGATTGTACCAAGCTTACCCCGCCAAACACCTTGTCGACAAATTGAGCAACGTTCTCCTCCTTGGTGCTAACAGAAAAGAAGTCCTAAACTGAGGAGGAGAACTTTCTGGCACTGCTGGATGTGCCACTTTCAATACCAGATGAACTGGAGGGTGTGCTTGGAATGTGACTCTGTGCAGCTACACTGTGACTTTTACTACCACTACCTACTGAGATGGTTCAGCTGGATGTAGGTCCCTGCCAGGCCTTGGAAAATATGGCAGCTGGAAGTAGTGGTGGTGTAACCTGTGTTGGTGATATCTGTGCTACATCCCGCTCAGTAGCAGCCTTTCTGAATAGGGTGAGAATGTTGGTCTCCAATCCCTTTGGGGCGGGAGTGATGGGCGTGATGACTGGCTTGTCTTCATCAACATCACCCCCCTCTTCTACATCTACCTCCATAACTCTAAGTTTTTCTGGGACCTTCCTTTTCAGAAGCATTGTCTTGTGGCGTGCATCACTCTCAGACTGAGCTGGTGGCTGCCTAATGGCATCACGATCATCAGAAGCGGGGCTTGAAGAAGAAGATGATGGACTAAGCCTCCTTTTCCTTGCTGGTGGTCTGGAAGACAATAGATCTTCCGAAACAGTGGTTTGCTCCACTTTGTCTGCAGGAAGCTCGATTTCCTGAAATGCCCCTAAGTCAGGAGCAACAACTACTATGGTGGGCTGTTCTTGCAGCTGCTGCTATTCTTGTTGCGGCTGCTGCTGTTCTTATTGTGGCTGCTGCTGTTCTTGTTGCGGATGCTGCTGTTCTTGTTGCGGTACAAAAGGGGGTGGTGATGGACGGAGCATCAGAACCAATCAAACACTCACACCCAGTCAACAGATCTGGGTTTGATCCATCACCGTTCTTTAGCCCACTCTGCCACCCCAGTTCAGACATGGCCATATGCAAATCAGTCTGACCCTGTGCCTCATGGGAACAGTCCAGCCCGAACTGCCAAGCCATGCCTTCCCTGGACCGGAAACAAGCTTCCTAGGACCGGTTTCTGGCATTTCAGCCGTCTTCAGCCAGGCTTGCTTGAATCCAGTGGCAAAGTGAGCAAGGGACTCACGTCTGAACATACCCTGCCAACTTATGGTGAACAAAGCGGTACAAAAGGGGGTGGTGATGGACGGAGCATCAGAACCAATCAAACACTCACACCCGGTCAACAGATCTGGGTTTGATCCATCACCGTTCTTTAGCCCACTCTGCCACCCCAGTTCAGACATGGCCATATGCAAATCAGTCTGACCCTGTGCCTCATGGGAACAGTCCAGCCCGAACTGCCAAGCCATGCCTTCCCTGGACCGGAAACAAGCTTCCTAGGACCGGTTTCTGGCATTTCAGCCGTCTTCAGCCAGGCTTGCTTGAATCCAGTGGCAAAGTGAGCAAGGGACTCACGTCTGAGCATACCCTGCCAACTTATGGCGACCAAAGCGGTACAAAAGGGGGTGGTGATGGACGGAGCATCAGAACCAATCAAACACTCACACCCAGTCAACAGATCTGGGTTTGATCCATCACCGTTCTTTAGCCCACTCTGCCACCCCAGTTCAGACATGGCCATATGCAAATCAGTCTGACCCTGTGCCTCATGGGAACAGTCCAGCCCGAACTGCCAAGCCATGCCTTCCCTGGACCGGAAACAAGCTTCCTAGGACCGGTTTCTGGCATTTCAGCGTCTTCAGCCAGGCTTGCTTGAATTCAGTGGCAAAGTGACCAAGGGACTCACGTCTGAGCATACCCTGCCAACTTATGGCGAACATAGCGGTACAAAAGGGGGTGGTGATGGACGGAGCATCAGAACCAATCAAACACTCACACCCAGTCAACAGATCTGGGTTTGATCCATCACCGTTCTTTAGCCCACTCTGCCACCCCAGTTCAGACATGGCCATATGCAAATCAGTCTGACCCTGTGCCTCATGGGAACAGTCCAGCCCGAACTGCCAAGCCATGCCTTCCCTGGACCGGAAACAAGCTTCCTAGGACCGGTTTCTGGCATTTCAGCCGTCTTCAGCCAGGCTTGCTTGAATCCAGTGGCAAAGTGAGCAAGGGACTCACGTCTGAGCATACCCTGCCAACTTATGGCGAACAAAGCGGTACAAAAGGGGGTGGTGATTGACGGAGCATCAGAACCAATCAAACACTCACACCCAGTCAACAGATCTGGGTTTGATCCATCACCGTTCTTTAGCCCACTCTGCCACCCCAGTTCAGACATGGCCATATGCAAATCAGTCTGACCCTGTGCCTCATGGGAACAGTCCAGCCCGAACTGCCAAGCCATGCCTTCCCTGGACCGGAAACAAGCTTCCTAGGACCGGTTTCTGGCATTTCAGCCGTCTTCAGCCAGGCTTGCTTGAATCCAGTGGCAAAGTGAGCAAGGGACTCACGTCTGAGCATACCCTGCCAACTTATGGCGAACAAAGCGGTACAAAAGGGGGTGGTGATGGACGGAGCATCAGAACCAATCAAACACTCACACCCAGTCAACAGATCTGGGTTTGATCCATCACCGTTCTTTAGCCCACTCTGCCACCCCAGTTCAGACATGGCCATATGCAAATCAGTCTGACCCTGTGCCTCATTGGAACAGTCCAGCCCGAACTGCCAAGCCATGCCTTCCCTGGACCGGAAACAAGCTTCCTAGGACCGGTTTCTGGCATTTCAGCTGTCTTCAGCCAGGCTGGGGGAGAATGTATGCATTGTCAGCATTCCGTCCATCATTTGTTTGTTGTAACGCTTTTCGCCCTAAGTGGGATGGGTATTCCCAGACGTGGGACCCGTGCTCACTACGCCACTGGAGTCAAGCTATCCTGGCTGATGACGGCTGATAGCCAGAAACCTGTCCTAGGATGCTTGATTCCGGTCCAGGGAAGACATGGCTTGGCAGTTCGGGCTGGACTGTTCCCATGAGGCACAGGGTCAAGACTGATTTGCATATGGCCATGTCTAAACTAGGGTGGTGTAGTGGGCAAAAGAACGATGGATTTAACCCAGATCTCTTGACTGGGGGAGAATGTATGCATTGTCAGCATTCCGTCCATCATTTGTTTGTTGTAACGCTTTTCGCCCTAAGTGGGATGGGTATTCCCAGACGTGGGACCCGTGCTCAATACGCCACTGGAGTCAAGCTATCCTGGCTGATGACGGCTGATAGCCAGAAACCGGTCCTAGGATGCTTGATTCCGGTCCAGGGAAGACATGGCTTGGCAGTTCGGGCTGGACTGTTCCCATGAGGCACAGGGTCAAGACTGATTTGCATATGGCCATGTCTAAACTGGGGTGGTGTAGTGGGCAAAAGAACGATGGATTTAACTCAGATCTCTTGACTGGGGGAGAATGTATGCATTGTCAGCATTCCGTCCATCATTTGTTTGTTGTAACGCTTTTCGCCCTAAGTGGGATGGGTATTCCCAGACGTGGGACCCGTGCTCACTACGCCACTGGAGTCAAGCTATCCTGGCTGACGACGGCTGATAGCCAGAAACCGGTCCTAGGATGCTTGATTCCGGTCCAGGGAAGACATGGCTTGGCAGTTCGGGCTGGACTGTTCCCATGAGGCACAGGGTCAAGACTGATTTGCATATGGCCATGTCTAAACTGGGGTGGTGTAGTGGGCAAAAGAACGATGGATTTAACCCAGATATCTTGACTGGGGAGAATGTATGCATTGTCAGCATTCCGTCCATCATTTGTTTGTTGTAACGCTTTTCGCCCTAAGTGGGATGGGTATTCCCAGACGTGGGACCCGTGCTCACTACGCCACTGGAGTCAAGCTATCCTGGCTGATGACGGCTGATAGCCAGAAACCGGTCCTAGGATGCTTGATTCCGGTCCAGGGAAGACATGGCTTGGCAGTTCGGGCTGGACTGTTCCCATGAGGCACAGGGTCAAGACTGATTTGCATATGGCCATGTCTAAACTGGGGTGGTGTAGTGGGCAAAAGAACGATGGATTTAACCCAGATCTCTTGACTGGGGGAGAATGTATGCATTGTCAGCATTCCGTCCATCATTTGTTTGTTGTAACGCTTTTCGCCCTAAGTGGGATGGGTATTCCCAGACGTGGGACCCGTGCTCACTACGCCACTGGAGTCAAGCTATCCTGGCTGATGACGGCTGATAGCCAGAAACCGGTCCTAGGATGCTTGATTCCGGTCCAGGGAAGACATGGCTTGGCAGTTCGGGCTGGACTGTTCCCATGAGGCACAGGGTCAAGACTGATTTGCATATGGCCATGTCTAAACTGGGGTGGTGTAGTGGGCAAAAGAACGATGGATTTAACCCAGATATCTTGACTGGGGGAGAATGTATGCATTGTCAGCATTCCGTCCATCATTTGTTTGTTGTAACGCTTTTCGCCCTAAGTGGGATGGGTATTCCCAGACGTGTGACCCGTGCTCACTACGCCACTGGAGTCAAGCTATCCTGGCTGATGACGGCTGATAGCCAGAAACCGGTCCTAGGATGCTTGATTCCGGTCCAGAGAAGACATGGCTTGGTAGTTCGGGCTGGACTGTTCCCATGAGGCACAGGGTCAAGACTGATTTGCATATGGCCATGTCTAAACTGGGGTGGTGTAGTGGGCAAAAGAACGATGGATTTAACCCAGATCTCTTGACTGGGGGAGAATGTATGCATTGTCAGCATTCCGTCCATCATTTGTTTGTTGTAACGCTGTTCTTGTTGTGGCTGCACACTTATCTGCTGAGTTTCCGCCTGCGTTGATTGTGTACTACTTTGTGATAATGACATTTCAACATCGCTGCTCGTTAGTAGACTAGCTACCTCTGCGACACTCAAGGGCTTGGGCCTTGGTTGGTGGGGTTTGACCGCTGGTGCTGAGGTGCTGCTCCCAGCTTGGTTCCCGGACAGCGCTGCTGCAGACGTAACCTTTTTGGTGCCAAAAAAAACATTGGCCGGCACACCAGTCGTGGTTAATGTCATTTCCTTTTTCTGTTCCTTGTTCTCACCGGCAACTTTCTTGGTACTGGACCTGGTACCTTTCTTTGGGGCCATCTTCTTCAGATGTCAGGCAGGACGCACATGCACAACAAGTTCTGGTCACACGTGGATGTGATGCGCAGCAGGACTTCTGTCTGGCTGGCAGTACAACGGGTGATGATGATGACACCTCCTCCTCTGGCTTTTTGTGCACCTAAAAGCAAATAACCCAGGAGAAGAACATCAGTGAAATGTTGCATTTGTTGTTGTGGTTCAGTTACTTACTACTGTACTAGTGCAAACAAAAGATATAGTCTAGCCATTTCTGAGACTTTGTCAACAAGGGCTATGTTATACTACTGTGTACACACACTACACTCTCAGGAAGGATAGGAAAGATAATAAGAACCACCAAAATAAAAATGTAATGGAAGTGGGGTGGACCCTATTTGCCATTAAATTATTTGAGCATCTCATCATTCATGGAGCTGCTGCTGGCAAAGGGGGTGGATGGATGGAAGCAGGAAGCCAATAGGAAAACCATGCAGGCCTATATGGCAAAAGCAGGACACTCATGACTCCCAACACAAAAAAAAGCCACCAGCCACATGGACACTTACAAATCACAAACAAGCAGGGGGCCTGGGAAACACCAGGAGCTGACAAAAGGCCTATAAAAGCCAGGCAAAGGATGCATGCTAAAGCACACTGCTCTGCCTTTTTAATGCAACAAAATGCAAATACGAAAATTCACAGGCCCCAAAAAGGTCTGCAGGGTGCATGCATTGCACACCAACACACACCAGGCACACACAACAAAGGCATGTCTTTAAGACAACCAACATCAGAAAGCCCTGCCCAAAAAAACACACTTCCCAACTCAATCCAAAGCCATCCATGCCCTAAATGATGTCTAAATTCAACAGACCACACAGAAACACTTGATTAATACAGCTGTGGCTACCTGCTCTGAGCCTACTGGATGAAAGCAGGCCTGTTGGCAGACAACAAGGCCAGACAACAAGCTTGCAGGCCTAGGCTTCAAAATGGCCACCAGCCACATGGCCAGGCCCAACAACATCAGAAAGCCCACCCCAAAAAAACACACTTCCCAACTCAATCCAATGCCATCCATGCCCTAAATGATGTCTAAATTCAACAGACCACACAGAAACACTTGATTAATAAAGCTGTGGCTACCTGCTCTGATCCTACTGGATGAAAGCAGGCCTGTTGGCAGGCAAGGCCAGACAAGCTTGCAGGCCTAGGCTTCAAAATGGCCACCAGCCACATGGGCAGGCCCAACAACATCAGAAAGCCCACCCCAAAAAAACCCACTTCCCAACTCAATCCAATGCCATCCATGCCCTAAATGATGTCTAAATTCAACAGACCACAAAGAAACACTTGATTAATAAAGCTGTGGCTACCTGCTCTGATCCTACTGGATGAAAGCAGGCCTGTTGGCAGACAAGGCCAGACAAGCTTGCAGGCCTAGGCTTCAAAATGGCCACCAGCCACATAGGCAGGCCCAACAACATCAGAAAGCCCACCCCAAAAAAACACACTTCCCAACTCAATCCAATGCCATCCATGCCCTAAATGATGTCTAAATTCAACAGACCAAACAGAAACACTTGATTAATACAGCTTTGGCTACTTGATCTGAGCCTACTAGTTGAAAGCAGGCCTGTTGGCAGACAACAAGGCCAGACAACAAGCTTGCAGGCATAGGCTTCAAAATGGCCACCAGCCACATGGGCAGGCCCAACAACATCAGAAAGCCCACCCCAAAAAAACACACTTCCCAGCTCAATCCAATGCCATCCATGCCCTAAATGATGTCTAAATTCAACAGACCACACAGAAACACTTGATTAATAAAGCTGTGGCTACCTGCTCTGATCCTACTGGATGGAAGCAGGCCTGTTGGCAGACAAGGCCAGACAAGCTTGCAGGCCTAGGCTTCAAAATGGACACCAGCCACATGGCCAGGGCAAGCAACATCAGAAAGCCCACCCCAAAAAAACACACTTCCCAACTCAATCCAATGCCATCCATGCCCTAAATGATGTCTAAATTCAACAGACCACACAGAAACACTTGATTAATACAGCGGTGGCTACTTGATCTGAGCTTACTAGTTGAAATCAGGCCTGTTGGCAGACAACAAGTCCAGACAACAAGCTTGCAGGCATAGGCTTCTAAATGGCCACCAGCCACAAGGCCAGGCCCAACAACAGAAAGCCCACCCCAAAAAAACATTTCCCAACTCAATCCAATGCCATCCAGGCCCTAAATGATGCTTGAAAATGAAATACATTCAAAAAACACCAAAGGAACAGTTGCTTCATCATGCATACACCCATGAGGCCATGACTAGCTCAGACCTACTACTGACTACTACTACCCACAACATTTTAAAAAAAAGGAATGATAGTTACCAAAAATAAATTGTAGTTACAACAACTGCAATGCCCCCAATCAAACAGACACAACAACCACTTACTTGTAAAGTGTCCAATTAAAAAATCCTCAAATCCAATTGCAATGATGCATCAGACAAAAAGAGTGATCTTTCCAGCTCAAAATCCAAAGGCAGAATGAGCAGGAGATGGACAAAAGCACTGGGAGGAGCCTGCTGGACAGAAACAGAAAGTTGGAGATTCTGTGGCACTTCCTCTCTCTCCCCACCTTTTTTAAAAAGGACTCCTTGCACAAAAAAAGGACAGCCAAATGTCAATCTGAGGAGTTGTTTTCATCCAAATCATCATTTCAGGTTTCATGCTGCTAGAGCTGATATTCTTCTCCAAATTGAAAATTTTACATGTTCGAGTTCTCGAGCTTCACATTACTTCTGCCGTATGTCGATGGCGTGTCCAAAATGACTTGATCGCGTTCTCTCGCTCCCGGTCGTGTTGGATATAACGTGTTCGGGGTCTCTTGCTCCTTTTCTCGTTCGTTTTGATGTGCCCGCGTCCTCATGCTCTCGCTCTCGGTGGAGAATGCCGTGTTCGAGATCTCAATCATCTCATACTCTCGCGGTGCACGATCGTGAGAAGAAAGACATGATCGCGCGACGAATGACGTGATCGCATGATGAATGACGTTAATGCGGGCGCGAACTTTCGCGAGACAGCGCAAATGGCTACCAACAATCCAACATCTTGTGGAGAACGCGACCGGATCGGGAAAACTTGTCGGCGAACGCGGGGATTCAGGTAAGGCGATCGCGCGTACGCGAGAATGTATTTCTTTACAGCGCAAGCAAGAAAAAATTCCGGCAAGATGCGGATTGCGGAAATTTTGACATTTTCGCGCTCTCCGCGGAACGTGAAAATTTCAAATTATCGCAATTTCCGCGAGCGGAACGGAATTTTCGCCCAGGCCTACTTATTAGATTTCAGAATCATGGTAACAATACCTTTTTTCCACCCATATATATCTTATTAAATAAAATTTGTAGGGCAGCAAATTTGTAGGGCAGCAGTTACAATATCTATGATACAGAGGAAAACTTCCACAGGGAGACCATCCAATCCAGCTGCCTTTCCCTTAACCATTTTATTACACTGGGCTCTTATCTCCCCCTCCTTGATCTCTCCTTCTAGGACTTTCAATTGCTCGGAAGATAGCCGAGGGAGTGTTGTTTACCCAAGCCACTCCTTTATATCTACTTGACTAGGTGTTATATCCTCTCTATATAGGTCTTTCATATATCTACAAGCCTCCTTACACATATCTGAATTAACATTCAGGAGGTCGCCTGATTTGCCACTAATCAGTTCCCATATTGTGTTTCTTACCCTTTCCGCCTTTGCTTTCCAGGCTAATAATTCTCCACAAAATTGTTGCAGTTTACTCCCCTTCCACCTATCCAGTGATCTTTTATCTATCTTTGCCCGGAATGCGGCTTGTAGGCCCTCTAACTCCTTACTTAAGACATCCACTCTATTTGGGTCCATCATGGATGCCTTCTGTAGCTCCCCTTCTTTATTCTTAATATCTTGGATCCCACTTTGTCTGGTTTCTCCGCTCAATTTTTCCCTACCGTAATAGATTTTAGGGTTCCCCTTAAATAGGCATTGAAAGCATCCCAAACTATATCCTCTTCTGCTGAGCCTTTATTAAAAATAAATAAACTCTCAGATTTTTCCCTCAAATTTTCAACTACCCTCTCATCTAGGAGGATCGCCCTATCCAGAGTCCACCTTCTACACTCCTGTATTTGGTGATACCTTAAAGCTAGTACCACTGCAGAATGATCAGATACTATTGCTAGGATGTGAGTCACCTCAATCACCTCTCCATATAGCTCCTGATCAACTAAAAAATAATCTATGCGGAAGTGGTGCCTATACTTTATACTATAAAAAGTAAATTCTCTCGTATCCTTCCTCATTATACGCCATATATCTACTAAATTAAATTCTCTCATTGAACTTATTAGTCTAGAGAAAGTTTTCGGCGGACTGGTGTATTTTGCTTTCGAAGTCCTATCTAATCCTTTATTAAGAACCAAGTTAAAATCTCCTCCTAAAACAATAGGGGCTGTTGTCTCCAACAAACAGTACTCGTTTTTCCAAAGAATCTGGGTTATCATTGTTCGGCCCATAATATACGGCGCAGACCAAGGGCCTGCCATAGATTTAAAAAGTTGCCACCAACCACCTACCCAAAGAATCTGACTCATATTTAAGTAATCTTTTTTCATGGTTGGTTTTCTCTAATATAGCAACTCCCCTGGTACTCCCTCTCTGGTCGGAGCATACTACCTCCTGTACCCATCTAAACTTTCCAAAACACTGTTTACACTCTATTCTTTCTAGATGGGTTTCTTGTAGTAGTGTTATTTGAGCCACACTATCCTTTAAAAATTCAGCGACCCTTGACACTTTGTTCCTAGATCTTATTCCGTTTACGTTCCATGTTAATATGTTAATTATTTTTGCTTTGTCTATACTCATCTCACAGGATAGGATGAATCTTGAATCCCCTTTGCGTCTTTAGCCCCAGCTGGTTCCTCCCAGAGGAAAAAATCAAAAGCTACATGTAAGATTTGGGGGTCTCTAGTTGGCACAGGTATGCACTTGTGACAAATAGGGACCCTTGCCTCTAGTCAGGGTAAGGGGGTACGCTCCTAAAATAACCCCTGCTCACTCCCTTGGTAGCTTGGCACGAGCAGACAGGCTTATCTCAGAGGCAGTGTGTAAAGCATTTGTGAACACAGTAATCAAGTGACAACACTACAGATGGACGCCACACAGGTTTTATATAAAAAATAAGTATTCTTTACATAGATTTAACACAAGACCATAAATGACACAAATCCACAATACTGTTACTTAAAATGGTAGTATTAGCTTAGTTCTCTTTAGTTCTTAAATGCAACACTTTTTATTCAATGTACCTTTAGATGCGACACACAGGGCAACGAAAGTGTTGCAACAATGGTGATGCGATGAAAGTTCGGTGCAAAGAAATAAAGACGTGAAGATCTTCCTGATGCGGCACGTTTTCTCCGATGTTGCAAGAAGACTCAACTCGATGCGTCAGCTGCAGCGGCGACACCCTTGTTCTGTGATGCGACGACAGCAGCTCCGACGGTGGCACGCTTCTCCGTGGATGCGAGGCGCTTTTCTTGATGCAGTGCAATGCGACAGGTACAGCGGCGACATCCAAGATGCGACAACAGCGGCTGCGACGGCAACACGCTTCTTCCTCGATGCGAGACACTTCTCTCGATGCGGTGCAATGCGACAGCTCCAGCGGCTGCGACTGCGACACACTTCTCCTGTGTTGCAGGACACTTCTCGTGATGCGGTGCAATGCGTCAGCTACAGCGGCGTCACCCTTGTTCCGGGATGCGATGGCAGCGGCTGCGACAGTTACACGCTTCCTCTCCGTGAGTCACACTTTCAGCTCTTTGCGACACGCAGTCCCTCAGAAGGCCCAAAACAGCAGCAGGCCCTTCCAAAGATTTCTGGGGAGCTGGGGGTTGAAGTCTGTTGTCCCCGTGACTTCAGTAGGATGCAAACTCTTTTCAAAGCCCTTGGAGATCCTTCACAAGTTGATCAAAAGTACACACAAAGTTCCTTTCTCCTCTCTTTGGCAGTCAGGTAGCCACTGCAGGCCAATCCCCCAGTCTCAGGGATAGTTTCTCCTCAGCTTCTTCTGGCTCCTCTCCTCAGTGGAGGTTTCTTCTTGTTTCCCAAAGTGATCTAAAATTCTTGGGTTGGGGTCCGAATATTTATACTAAGTTTTCCTTTGTTCTCTGAAGGCAGAGAGGCCTTTGCCTAGTCCAAACCAGTTCTGGTCAGTCCTGGAGCAATTTGTTTACATGACTCCTTCTTTCCTTTCAGACTGCAGGGCAGAGACATCAGACGCACCACAGGAGGTGGAGCCAGCATTGTGGAGGGAATGCACAGCCCTATTCAGGTCCCAGGTGCAACTCCTCCCTCCCATCTAGATGCAGATCTCTCTATTCACCACTGGGCTGCCTCACTCTGTCTCCTGGAATTCCCCAGCCCTGTCACTCCATCTCCAGACAAGGAATGCACAGCCTAGGAGACGCAGGTTTGAATGGTTAGACAAGAAAATGCCTACTTTCTAAAAGTGGCATTTTCAAACACAGAATGTTAAAACCAACTTCACTAAAATATGCATTTTATCATTCTGAGCTCAGGCATACTAAATTTGAATTTCTACCATGTTCCCTGAGTCAGTTAGGATTATAAGATGTGATAATCAAACTGCCCATTCTGGCCTATGGAGAACAGGTAGCCTTGCAATAGTGAAAAACCAAAATGGCTGTAATTCACTATTAGAACATGCCACACACACCAGGGCATGTTCTACCTTGTACTTACAATAAACCCTGCCCTTGGGCCTACCATAGGGGTGTCTGATATGAGGAAAAGGGAAGGTTTAGGGACTGGCAAGTGGGTGCACTTGCTCAGTCAGCATGACAGTACCAGACTGCACGCAGGATCTGCAATGGCAGACCTTAGACACACTTTTACAGGCTGCTTCTGTGGGTGGCATAACCAGTGCTGCAAGCCCACCAGCAGTATTTGGATTACCAGCCCTGGGCACTCCTGGTGCACTCTACTAGGGTCTGACAGGTAAACCAAACCAACCAATCATGGAATCACTAATTCATACATCAATTTACAAAAGGGAGCACTTGCACTGTGGCACTGGACAGCAGTGGCACAGTGCCCAAAGCATCTAACACCAGCAAAAACACATGAGGCAACAGCAATAAAATGGAAGGGAGACCCACGCCAAGGTGCCAGGTCTAACACTACATCAATGAGAACAAATGTATTTGTTTTTTTCTCCCACTGCACCCCACACCCAGTGACCCTCTTCACCCTTTCCCCCAGGAAACCCCCCTTCTACCTCTTGGGCGATACAATCTTCCCTTCGTGAACCCCCTTCCTGAAAGGACAGAGACAAAGGAGGCAGACTCCAAAAAACAAGAGAGAAAAGAAAAAGAACCAATCTATATACTGCTCCTTATAATGATTACCAAGCGCCAGCGTGCAATAGCTCATGTATCCATCTGTTGTATGAATGCCTCAACTTCCTCAGGGTCACTAATATTGTGCATTTTATTCCGCCACATTATTTTCAGCATGGCTGGAAATTTTAATTGGAGCTGAGCACTGTTAGAAATGGGATTTCTGGTTGGCTAGGGCTTGCGCCAAAGCCAGGCAGAAACCACCACTCTAGTCAGGGCTGGGGAATTACACGCCAAAGATAACCCCTGCTCACCCCCTTGGTAGCTTGGCACGAGCAGTCAGGCTTATCTCGAAGGCAATGTGTGAAGCGTTTGCGCGTGCACCCAGCAACAACACCCAAGGCCCACCACAAAAGAAACTCCACACAAGGTATTATATAAAAATAGCCTTTGTATTATACCAAAACACATTAGATAATAATCACATAATTTACACTGTGCCAACTGGCACTGGGCAGAATTTTACAAGGGATATGTACAAGACAGGGCCGCCTGGACCACTGTCAGGAATCAGCACTTTTAGAACTAGCACTTAGAATATCACTTAGAACATAGAATGCAAATCACTGTAGCACGCAACCAGTAACTACTGGTAAATGTTAAGTACCACCTACGCAACCCATACCACCTTAGGAGAATATTGCGCAGGGAACCAGGACCTCACTAGCACCACCTGTACTAGGAGAAAAACAACCACCTAAGTATCACAATACCTGTAGGGGTATAAGCACATTACACATGATGCATCACAACACATTTAGAGGTGTAAACACAAGGCACATGATGCATAAAAACACATTCAGAGGTGCAGGAAAACACAATTGCGTCAAACTCACATAAGTCACCACCTGTGACTGTCCCTAGGCCACCTGGCCTTGTTGGGGCTAGGACGCCCTGTGTCCCAGTGTCAGGGGCCTAAACGGAGCAGCTGCCCACGAAGTGCCGTGCAGCTGGGAAGATGCTGGGGCCAACGTTGGAGCCTTCCAGGGCTCTGAATACACAACACTCGTGGCCCCCTGAGCCCCACTGGGCTCTGAGCAGAAGGTGGGGCAATTACCACGGGTGAGCCTCTCTGGGCTCTCAATCAACAAATGCCCTGAGCCTCTTCGGCTCTAAACAAGGTGACGCCTCGTCGTTGGAGTCCCCCCTCCTCTGGGGACTCGAGATCGTGGAAATGGCCCCCTGAGCCTCGCAGGCTCTGAAACAACTGTGGGGGCCCTGGCGCTTCTCAGGGCGAGTGCACCGGGGCGCAGAGTAGGCTCCTGCCTGCTCCGGTGCTTAAACCAGCCGCGAGTCTTCGGTGGGAGGCGGGGTAGGCTCCCGCCCTCCTACTTCCGGTTCTGGTTGTCCCGGAGGCCCGCCCCCGGCCTGCCTGACTTCCTGGTCGGGCGCCAGAGGGGCGATTTTGCGCGATTTGCGGGCAAATGCCGGGTGGGCACCGGCTCTTTTAAAATACAATAAATCGAGGTGGGCACTCGATATGGGCGGCAATGTCCCTGGCAGGGTGGGCACCCATTTTTATACACCTTTTCCCTTTGTTCTTGGTTCAGGGTGAGGGGGAAAACCAGTCGCAGCTTGTTGGGGAGCACCGTTGATGTGCTCAGCCCCTCACTCTATTCACTGGCAGGGCTAGGGTCATCAGTCGCACCACAGGGGGCGGAGCCATCAATGTGTAGGGAAAGCCCTGCCCTATTCAGGTCCGAGGTGCACTCCTCCCACCCATCTAGCTGCTGATCTCCCCATTCACCACTGGGTGACTCCTCCTGACTCTGGGGATTCCCTAGCCCGTCACATGACCTCAGCCAGCCAATCACCAGACAAGGCACTCATTTCACACTGCACCCAGAAATGCCCACTTCTAGAAGTGGCACTTCCACACTAGGTACATTGACGCCGCACACATCATCACGTAGCATTCAATCACACGAGTCCGCACATACCAAACTCGAGCCTGCACTCCCCACTCATCAGGAACTAACATGGTCACATACATTCCCCAGCCATTCCTATGGGGGGGCAGGCCACTCTCACACACGCACTCAGATAGCGCACGCCCTTTACACTGCGCCGCAGTGCTAAAGTGCGCCAACACCAGAAATCACTCCTACTTGGTCACATACTAAAAGCAAAAAGTTTAGGGGTGAACCTGCCAGAAGGGCCAAGTCCAACAAGCACCCTTCCCTCGAAGTTCACTCATCCTTTCACCTATCTCCCACTCCCTCTGGGCTGTCCTCTTGCTTAAATCTGATCTTATCTGATACGTAAAATCTTCATGCTTTAGGGAACCCTCTTTTAATGCCATTTCCCAGTATCATCTCTTTCACAGTAAAATTCAAGAAGTTTATTAAAAATTTTCTCGGTGTTTTCCTCTCTGAGTTTAACCTAAAGGGATCCGCATGTGCCCTCTGAATCTCTCTCTCCCATTCAATATCTGGTCTGTCAGGCGTATTCTCTCTCAGTAGGGTACAAATGAAAGCGAAAGCTTTAACATCTCCCTTCTCAGCCCCCTCTAGAATTTTTAAAAACCTCAAATTGTTGCGACGAGATTGTGTTTCCAATCTTTCTAAGTCCTCTTGTGACGCTCTATTCTGTTTCTTTAGCCATCCGATGTCTTTAGAATTTTCCGAGGTAGTTACTGACAATGTTTTAAATTCCCCTTCCAAGGTACAAGAACGTTTCACAATGTCATCGAGTTTTTCCTCTAATACCTCACATTTATCATGAATCCCCCTTTCTCAAAAATATCTTGCCTTAAATTCAAAAACAACTTTTCCATGGATTTTTCGTCACCCGCACCTCTTCGGTCAGTTATGCCCTCCTCACAATTCTCCCCATGTGGGGATTCTGAGCTTATATTCACAGAGATAGAGGGGCTAAAGCTGAAACCCTGATTAAGGCTAGTATTAGGACTAGGGCATGTACTAGTGCCTGGGCTAGGAACGACACTAGAACTAATTAGCACCCTATCATTTTGAAACTGTTGCCCATCACCATTAGGAGGTAATCCAGCTAAAGCGGAAAATCTGTTCTCCACAGGGAAAGGAGCAGGTTTCATTTGCATCAAGGGCTTCTTCCCCTTAGTTTGTGAGCTTGCGACGTGTTCCATCATTTGGAAATATGACTTTAAAGAGGAAGGTGGTTTCACTGGAACTCGCACCTCTTTCTGGCCACACTGCCGGGGTGTTCCAGCACCTTTTAAAACTTTCTTTTTAGGGGAGACTGCAGCAACTACGGTAGCTTCCCTGGGTGTGGTGTTCTCCGGCTCCTGCAATTACGATACGGGAAAGCGACCGCCGGGAAGTCGCGACTAGCGGCCTAGGTTCCGACACATAAAAACCCAGGAGACCAGGTATGGTGTTATAAGGTCCGCCGTCGTAGCCCTAGTGGCGTATGTACGTGCGTGACCGTCTTTTAATAATTATGACCACGTGACTTGACGCGTACGCGCTAGGCGTATCGCGTCACTGTCACGACATTACATTCCTCCCCAACAAACATGAAGAAACAAATTAAACAAAACTGCAACCTTCCTCACGTTGGGCTCCCCGCCCAGCATTCACCATTAGCAGAAAAATGCCACATCTCCAACAAACATAAAATGGAACATTCTTACGTGAGGTAGTCCTTTAAACGACAGGACGGCTCAGGATTGTTCCTCAGGCTGTACTGTGACATACCCCGTCGTTGTGAGGCTCCGGTGTCTCCACCTTGCACCTCAACAGGAGTCAAACTCTCTTGAGACGGTAGCCCCGGAATCATCGCTGTACTGGATGATGCTCTCCGCAGATATGACCTGGGAGTCTCAGATTCTCCCGGGTCTTCCCTGGCTGGTTCCATTTCTCCGCCACCAGTTCTGACGTCTTCCACCCGTCTTGTGTTGAAAGTGTCTTCCCCCTGGTTGGGGAGCACTTCGGCTCGCTGTGGGTAATACTTCTTAAAATGCGACACGCTTCTGGTTATTCTCTCTCTCCCGCGAGTGGCGGTGATGCAGGTTCCCCTGACGGACACCACTGTCCAAGGTTCCTTTTAAAAACTCAGGCGAAACTTGCTTCCCTGAACCCGGCTCTTGAGCAGAACAACGTCCCCTCTGTGGACTTTTGGTACAGCGGCCCTCCTGCGGAGACTAACATGAGCGTGTGCTTTCCGGCGCCGGGCGTCAATGATGCTGTCCTCGGGCGTTTCCGGTTGCCATTCAGGGTGATGAGGGATGGTGTCAGTGACTATTCGTCCCATGAGTAGATGTGCCGGAGCCACACCAGTGGTCGTGTGAGGTGTCTGGCGATAGCTCCAGAGAAAATTGAATATATCCAATTCTAAGGATTGAAATTCGTCATGTGCAATGCGTATTACTTTGTTAAGTGTCCGCATAAATCTTTCAGCTTCTCCATTCGCCTGCGGCCAGCGCGGGGTGATCCGGTGATGATGGATGCCTAGCGCTTGCAGGTATGAGGCAAATTCTTGACTTTGGAAAGGGGACCCATTGTCAGATCTTATCTCTTGCATGAGTCCATGGGCAGCCATGATCTTCTCGAGCTTTGGTATGACTTCAGTGGCGCTGAGGGCTGACAGTATTTCCTCTTCGGGATATTTAGAGTGGTCATCGATAGCTACCAGGGTATGACGCCCATCTGGAAGACTGCCAAAGTTTACTCTCACTCGGGACCATGGGACCCTCGGCCGAGGTTCCACAAGGATAGGGGCAGGTCGGGGCACCTCCCCGGTGACCTGGCATGATGGGCAAGCACGGACCGTGGCCTCTACAAGGTCGTCCATTAGTGGAAACCAGACTTTGGTGCGAAGCCGCGACTTAGTTTTGACCATGCCCTGATGTCCTACATGGACAAGGTCTACTACCCTCTGGGTTAGAGATGTCGGGATTACTAGCCTATGCCCTCTTAACAGGCACCCAGTATCATCCTCGGTGAGTTCGTCCCGGACATGGTGCAAGCTGTCCATTATTCTTTGTGCCGTGGCTATTAAACTCTTCCACTCCTCCTTAGCTCTGTGCCAGCCATTGTTCCGGATAGCTCCCTTGGCGCGCTGCACACAGTCATCTTGGTCCGTGGCCTCCCGTAGGCTTGTCATGGAGATGGGTATCGGGCATGATCGAGCGGTGACACACCTAACGTATTCTTCAGTGTCAGGTGGATTCTCGATTTTCTGGACCGTGGCTTTCCGAGGATGGCGGGACAGGTAATCGGCCGGATTTTTGGACCCTGGTTGATACTCTACTTTACAGTTATAGTTCTGAAGTTGGAGCATCCACTTCTCAATCCGTGGCGGCGGCTTGGTCGAGGTTCCTGAAAGGAGTGCCACCAGCGGCTTGTGATCTGTTGGGACTACGAACGGTTTTCCATACAAGTACAAATGGAAGTGGTGGCACCCCCAGTGGATGGCGATGGCTTCCTTTTCTATTTGTGAGTATCTCTGTTCAGTGGCGGTTAGGGACCGGATGGCGAATGCTACGGGGCCCACTCTTCTTGAGGGTTCCTTCTTTGCAGGAGGACAGCTCCTAGTCCGACCGGACCAGCATTCACTGCGACCAGTGTCAGTTTTGTGGGGTCAAAGAACGCCAGGGTGGTGGCTTCGGAGAGAGCCTCCTTGATTTTCTCGAAGGCCTGGGCTTGTTCATAGCCCCACTTCCAGGTGGTGGATTCTTTGGTCAGCTCCCTCAGCGGTGACGTCAGGTTGGCCAAGTCTTGGATAAATCTCCCGCAGTAATTGACCATCCCAAGGAAGCTGCGGACTTCTGTGGCGTTGGTGGGAGCGGCCGCTTCTTTAATGTCCCGAACTTTCTCAGGGTCCGGGTTAACCCCTTCCGTGGAGAAGGTATAGCCAAAGAATTGCAGTTTTTGGCATAGGAACTCGCATTTCTCTCGGTGAAGGGTGAGGCCTGCATCCCGCACCCTGCGTAGCACTTGAAGAAGTCGCTCATTGTGCTCTTGGATGGTTTTCGCGTGTATCATGATGTCATCGCTGACATTGATAACCCCCGGGACTCCTGCGATTAACTCCTGTATCACATTTTGGAATACTTCTGCGGCACTGGATACTCCAAAGCTTAACCTGGTGTACCTCCGGAGTCCCACATGTGTGGAAAACGTGGTGATGTTGCAGGAGGCTTTGTCCAGCACCAGATCTCAGGTCCAGTTTTGAAAATCAACAGGCTCCTGCCATTTCTCTGATGAGATCATCTATCGTGGGGGTGATGTGCCGTTCCCGCTTGATCGCGACGTTAGGAAGTCTCATGTCAATGCAGATTCTCACCGCGCACGGCTGTTTGGGTTTCTGGGCGACGACGATGGGGGACACCCACGGTGTGGGACCGGACACTTTTTCGATTATTCCTGCTGCCTCTAGCTTCTTGAGCTCCTCCTCCACCAGTGGCCTCAGGTGGAACGCTTTTCGCCGATGTCGTAAGGCAACAGGCTGGATCGTTGGGTCAATGTGGAGGTGAATTTCTTTTCCTCAGAACTTCCCGATCCCCTGGAAGACTTCCTCGAACTCGGTCAGGATGTACTGCAGGGACTCCTGGTGCACGCCAAAGGCAAAAGTTACGACTCCCAGGTCCTCGGCCGCTCGGCACCCTAGCTGCATCCCTTGGTCATCCTCTGTGACGTAGACGTTGGTGGTAACCGACTGCGTGCCATGGGAGATTACCGTCCGGAACCGTCCGCGTATTTTCAAAGGAGCCTCCTGGCCATACGCAAACACCGTTATCGTTGAGGGGTGTAGTGCTGGCTTCGGGTTCATGGTGCTGTGTAGGCATGATGTTAATGGTGGCGCCGGTATCTACAACTGTCACAACATTACACCTGGGTGTCGGCTCCCATGTCACCCCTCCTTTTCCCCCTTTGCCTTTTGTTCTCCCGTCCAGGAGCGCTCTCAGCTGGTAGAGGCTCCTTGCTCGTACCTCCGGTTCAGTTGGGACACTTTCTGTTACATACTCCAATGGCCCTTGCACCGGACGCTGCTCATTTAGAGGGGGTTAATAAAGTGAAATTATGTTCTTTTCCCCCATGCCTGTATCCTCTCTGTCTTCTCCCTTCTACTCCTGATAAACTGCCACCATTGGGAGGTTACTTGCACGCCTTGTGTGCCTTGTAATAAAGAAGTAAACTTAGCTTTGTTACCTCTGCTGCCACTGCTGCTCTCTGCCGTGGTCCATGCGTCTTTTCCCTGGTGCGACTTGCGTTGTAGTCTCGCTGTGCTTCCTCTGTCGACCCGACCCGGAAGCCGACCGCCAAGAACACCGCTCTGGTCTTCCGTAGCAGCCCGGCCACTCGAAGCCAGGCTCCGTATCCCATTTCCACTACTGAACTCATATGTACTGGAGCACGGTACGCGGTGTAAATTCGCTCAAAATTGTACATATGTCTTTTAAATCATCTCGCTCTGTTGCTGTGTACTATCCGCGCTGTTTTATCCGCCTCTTTGTCTCTCTGCCTCCTCTCCTCTCCGTCCGGGGAGCTCCCGCAACCGCCGTGTTTCCGCCGGCCTGTTATTTTGAGATGTCAGAATGTTAACAGAATGCAAATCATTATTTAAATCCCAGTTTCCCAGTTTCGGTATTTGGCGTTTCCTCTATCGATAAATTATACCTAATGTCGAATTGATAGAGCCTGGTGCGAGCCGGTCCTTCTATTTTCCCTTTTCCACTCGCCCAAACTGAGGACCCAGTATAGAGCAAACTGGGATTTATGCACAGGCCTTCCCTTAATGATGTCAGTGAAACAGCATTTTAAAACTTTTGGTTTCAGTTAATGGGCCCAAGTGGGCCATTCTCTGTGAAAGTTTAAATGTGTTTGCAGAAATGACACCTAAACGCTTGGCCTTATCACACCAAAGGCTCACCTAAGTGATTAAGAGTTTGGCTTAAACATTTAGCCTAACATCCTGTGATTTTTATAGCATGCCACCCAACCAGTATTTTGGCGCCTCTCTGTGAGCTTTCTTTTATTACATCCAGATTATAACACAACAGTTGACATATACCCATAAAACAATCCAAAACTATTGAAGTTACCAATGCTTCCTAGCTGTTTGAGATATATAAGCAACAACAATGATTTTGTTGTGAATAATTTGAAATGTAAATGTTGAAATTCTGGAAATTTGAGTCTGTGAATTAAATATTACTAAAGCCAGTGAGGAACTTCGATTTTCGATCACGATCAAATCGACCCGCCATTTTGTGACCCGCCGCCATTTTGTGTTGCCATCACTCAGGCAGCACGGTGAACAAAGTCTATTCTGCTTTTTCTGTAGCTCAGTGTCAAAATACGTCCTCGGCCTTTATTTGCGAAGCTGGTGTTAGAACTAGCCGAGTACACTAATCCTTGTCTGGCTTTCCTAATCCCTGTTTCAACTATCTGTAGGCTCACACTATTCTTTCCTGATCATATCTTATCAACTGGCCTTCACTGTCTCCTGCTAGCATTCTCTCGTGTCACGACTGTCCTCTAACACACACAAACGTATCTCACCACCTGAAAGTTAGTTGTAATCTATTAATAAATTAGTTCGGGGGTGGGGTGACAAACACAGTTGGAGGAGAGGTCTCTTCGAGTCATCTGATATTTCTGTTTTCGAACCTTTCTTATTGGTTCCGCTTTGTTTTTCAACTTTCCCTATTGGCTCTTTCCTTATATGCTTGGGGAGTGTGTCTCGTTAATAATTATGTATTGTATAGTATTTAATCTGATGCGCCACAGAGTGAAGTGGCAGTCTCCTGAGAACCTACTTTGTGTACTTCTAGGATAACTGTACTAGCTGCAGCTAAATAAATCCAATCTTCTAACGCCGACAGAGTGTCCTGTGTCTCTGTGTAGCGAAGCAGGTGAACTCCGGAGACAGAGGGCGTACCCTACGCCGCCAGGTCCAAAAGGTTCTGGGTCTTCAATTGGCGCCCAATGTTGGGCGGCTTCAGTGGTACCGGTTCTGCTCGAAGGTCGTGAGGAACCCTGCAAGAAAATTCCGGAGGGTTCGCGAGCCACACTAAGCGACCCCTGTATGTCGAAAGTGGTCTGAAGGTCTTTTGCAGCGCGGTTACTCCTTCCTGACGGCTACTGACGACTGCTGCCCTGACTGCCGTCCTGCTTTGGCCCATTCCTTTGATGATGTATGGTAAGGCGAGACGATAGACGGGACTCTGTTGGTGGAAGAAGACGTCCTTAGTTAAGTATTTTCGTGGGTCGCGCCCACAATTTGGTTCTTTGTTTGATGTCCTTAGGTTTCTTAGATTTAGCATTTGCAAAGGCTAAAGCCGAGGGTAAGTGCATTTGTGCTGCGTAAACTGAGTTTTACTCCCTTGAAGTTTGTGAACAGTCCGGAGACATCTCGAGATGCCTGGTCTGACTAAGTTTGGAAGAATTTGTTGTCTTGGTTGTAATAGGGACTCCCGACTTGAGGACTCTTGTCCGATTCCTTCGGTTGGAACTCCCACATATGAGCTCTATTCAAAACATGGTATCGGCCCCATTGCCTTTAACGAGACATGGACTCGATACACGAAGAAAGATGGTGTTCTCAAATGGCCAGAAAACGGTAGTTTTGACCCTGATGTGCTAGACAATTTGGAAGCAGTTTTATTCAAAAGAAAAGCCCGGCCGGCAATGTTTGACTCTTTCCGCCTTTGGCGTAAGGAAGCCAAACAGAAAGAAATTAAACAAGCAAAACGAGATAGGAAAGCACAGGGTATGACAATTATACAGGCTGCCCAACAGTTCAAAAATGATGAAATTGATAACGCGACTGAAATTTCAGAAAGACAACATCGTATGGCGATAGATAAATGCTATCCGGTGTTGCCTGTTTCTCCTTCTGATAATAAGAAAGATATAGAAGAAGATCCCTTAATGTCTCATCTCATTTATTAAGGTTGCCTCCACCCTATGCGCAAAATGCCTATGTACCTCAGCCGTTACAGCCTGCTCAGCTGCTGGTGGTACCTCCGCCGGTTCCGGCTCTTCAGCATTTGCCTCCTCCAGTATTACCGCCCTTGCCGGTTTTACCATTAGTCTCAACTTCTTTGCCTTCATCTCCTGATCTTAGCTCTCCTTTGCCTTCTGCTCCTCCTGCAATCTCCAGTTCTTCTCCTGTTAGTTCTCCTAATACTCTGTCTCCAGTTCTAATGTCTAATTCACCGTCCGTGCGTAAGCATCTCACAGATTCTGTCACTAGTATTCTATCTCCTTTCTTTGGAGCTTTTAATGTGTCTCCGGCTTTTGCTCGAAGACAATCTCATGGTCAGTTTCCAGATTTTGAGGAACGAGTGAAGCTAGACTCTCTTGCACGAAGATGGATCAAGAAGGGTCCACAATATAGTGTGCCTGATATTATGCCTACCTTTGTGCAATGGAATGCGCCTACGCAGAGATATGTTGTTAATGTAATGTGCGACATTCTCATTAAAGAATGGGAAGATGTGAGTTCGAGTCCGATCTCACAAGATCTGTTAGATGTTCAAGCTGATTTTTAAAAAGGACTTATTGTTGGTTCCAAAGTTGAGGAAGCTGTAAGGACACTTATCTCTTATAGAACCTTATTGTTTTCTCAGATTTTTCTTTATTCCGATCTGTCGGTTAAACTGACATAGAAAAATTACCCTATGAGAGAGGTTCCTCCAGTTTGGAAGGAAGAGGTTGCGGGAGTAGGTGGTAATGCGCCTATTCCTGCTCATTTTCAACGTATATGGGTACATGTCCCTTGGAAGAGATCTGAAGTTTTGGCCCTTAAACAGACTCTACCAGATCCTCGTAAGAACCCTGCAGGTTATTACAAAGAATTATCGCAGACGATCGATGCTTGCATTATGGACCTAGCAGATATTGACATGCTAATGGGTAATGTAGTCCCACAGACAATATGGGCTAAGATTCGTAGAGAGGATCACGCACAGGAACTAGGTGCTACTTGGGATGTTATAGCTGATACAGATAGAGACCAAGTGGGTGGCGCAAAGCCTGATGCTTTGATCTCAGAACTCCCTGGTAGAATCATCACGTTAATGAAAACTATGATGCCTGCACTGAGAGTTAATTGGGATAAGCTAGCAGCATGCAAACAAAAGAAAGATGAAAGTGTCGCTGACTTCTTCACTCGTTTCGAGGAGACATTTATCGACCACAGTGGTCAGGACATGGCTACCGAGGGTGGACATCGATTATTCGTGGATAAATTTGTATTCAATTTGCTTCCCGAGCTTTCACACAAATTAAAAGATTCAGAAAGTTCTTGGGCTGTTTCTTCTTCTGCTCAGATATTGGCTACTACACAATATTATGAGAATAGGGATAAAGAAGAAAGAGAAAAGCAAGAGAAAAAGACGAAAGATTTAAAAACGAAGGTTCTCTTGCAGCAAGCCTATCCGCCACGTTATGTTCAGCCTCAGACTCAGCAGCCACCGCAGTTTCAGAGGTTGTATCAAAAACCTGAGCCATACATTCCGCGACCTTTGTTAGGTCCTAATCAATGTGCCTATTGTAGAGAGGAAGGTCATTTTAGGAGTAGTTGTCCGGTTTTATTGCAGCGCAATGGAGCGTTATCTGCTCCACGAGGTCGTGCTGGTCTCCAGTCAGCAAACAGAGGTAGAGGTCGAGGTGTGTTAACTCAAGAACAGTGTGCCCTTCCTTCTCCCAATTCCATGAACTACTTTGATCAGCAGAATGTGAGATCTACTCAGTATTATAATGAAGACCATTATGTTGAAGGCGAGAATGAGAGTCTTCATGCTAACTAGGACAGCCATGGACAAAGTAGGGCAGTTGTGCCAATCCCAGTAGATCAAAATGGTCCTTATGTTAACGTCACTACAATGGGTGTATCAGAGCCATTTCTTCTAGATACTGGAGCAATGAGAAGTTCTATCATTCATTCTAAACTCCCTGGGGCACCTTTGTCTGGCTTAACGAATGTTTCTGTAGGATTTTCTGGCGCCCCTGTTCGCAATCCGATTTCTTGCCCTTTGCCTATTTCAGTTGGTCCTTATGATTTGGAAGCTCCACTACTGTTGACGAATGGTTGCGGTGAGAATCTGTTGGGTCTAGACCTATTGAAAAGAATGCATGCTACAATATATTGTTCTCCTTCTGGCGTACATCTCACTCTAGGTCAGAAGTTGATCTCCCCAATGTATCTGTCCAAAGATCAGTTTCCTCCTGAGTTGCTTTCTCTTCCAACAGCACTTTGGGCCACAGGTCCGAACGATGTGGGTTGTCTTGAGATACCGCCTTATGTTGTTATCCTCAAGCCCAATGTTGAATTACCACGTATCCCACAATATAGTATTTCTGCTGAAGGTGAAAAAGCGCTTTTGGAAATCATTCATGACTTAATTCGGAAGGATGTGGTTGAAGAAACGAGAGGTAACACATGCAATAGTCCTATTCTTTCTGTTCTCAAACGTACTGATCCTTCTCAGCCTCCTGTGTACCGGTTTGTAATTGATCTGCAAGAATTAAACAAAATTGTGATTCCACAATTTCCTGTTGTTCCAGATATCACTGATTTGTTGACCATGATACCTTCCACAGCGACTTGGTTTTCTGTTATCGATCTAAAGAATGCTTTCTTCAGTATTCCTATTGCAGAAGAGAGTAGGGACATTTTTGGCTTCTCTCTTGGAGGCCGAAGCTTCCGATTTAAGCGCGCACCCCAAGGCTATTGTGAAAGTCCCTCCATTTATAGCCAAGCTCTAAAATATCATCTTGATACTTTTTACTTGCCGATTGGTGCTGCTCTTATTCAATACATGGACGACTTGTTAGTCGCCGCCGATACAAAAGATATCTGCAAAGATGTCACTGTTGCACTGTTACGCCACTTGTTCAAGTTGAATCACAAGGTTTCACCTTCCAAACTACAGTATGTTTGTCAAGAGGTTACCTACTTGGGTCATCTCCTAACAAAAGAGGGACGATGATTGACACCAGAACGAAATCAGGAGATTGCACGAATGTCTGTACCATCCACACAAAGGGAAATACGTGCCTTTCTGGGTATTACTTCTTATTGTAGACAGTGGATCCCTAACTTCTCTTTGATCGCCAAACCTATGTTAACACTCACTTTAAAAGATACGCCTCAGCCCCTTCCTTGGACTGATGAGTGTCAAAGGAGTTTCACTGATTTACGCACTGCTCTCTGTTCTTCTCCTGTATTAGGCACTCCAGATTACACTAAGCCTTTTACACTGTATGTTCACGAGAGAGAAGGTTGTGCATTGTCAGTCTTGACACAGCAATTTGGAGACAGACAGCGGCCATTTGCCTATTTTTCAGCTACATTAGATCCCGTAGCTAAAGCATTGCCCAGTTGTCTCAAAGCAACAGCAGCAGCAGCAATTTCTATCCGACAGTCTGATGGAATGGTGTTAGATAACACTCTCATTGTCATGGTGCCACATGCAGTGGATACTTTGCTAAATAGAACGAAAACACAGCATCTTACGAGTGCACGTTTAACTGGTTACGAGCTGATGCTTTTGGCTAGTCACGTACACATCAAACGATGTAATACCCTGAATCCAGCTACTTTGTTGCCCCTTCCAAATGAGGAGAGTGTTGAGGATCAGCATGATTGTTTCTTCCGTACTGAGGAAGAGACAAAAGGAAGAATTGACCTGAGAGACACACCGCTAGAGAATCCGGATGGGATTCTATGGGTAGATGGTTCTTGTTTCAAAATGCCTAATGGTGATACGGTTTCAGCCTATGCTGTAACCACCTTACATACGATTGTGGAAACTGCACACATTAGACACAATTCAGCGCAAGCAGCAGAGTTGATAGCACTGACGAGAGCTTGTGTATTATCGAAAGGGAAAAGAGTGAACGTGTACACTGACAGCCAATATGCCTTTGGTGTAGCGTTCGGTTTTGGGCGTCTCTGGAAGGAAAGGGGATTCCTAACCTCACATGGCACCAAAATACAGCATGGTCAGTTAGTGACTGATCTCCTTGAGTCACTTGCTTTACCCATCCAAATAGCGATAGTGAAGTGTAGTGCACACAAGAAGATTACGGATGATGTTGGAAGAGGAAATGGATTTGCTGATGAAATAGCAAAGAAAACAGCGAGAGATTCAACGAGTCGAATGTATGTGGCAGGTCCTGCGAATTGGGTCAGAGAGAGAGGAATGTGTGAAAATACAGTGGAAAGCGTGAAAGCGATTCAGAAAGAGGCTTCAGAAAGAGAGTTGAGCAAGTGGAGAGAAAGTACAGGAATGTTAGATGAAATGGGTTGTTGGATAGAATTATCCGAACATCAACGTTGGTTGTTACCGGATGCTTATGTACTCCCAGTGGTTACTATGGCTCATGGTCCAGCTCACCTAAGTGCAAAAGGCATTTGTAAACTTTTGGCTCCAGTGTGGCAAAATGAAAATATCCCAAAATGTGCAGACAATGTAGTAAAGCATTGTATTGTTTGTCTAATGTACAATCCAGGAAAGGGAACCCCAACTCCATCAGGTCACTTTGCTCCTCCGACATACCCATTTGAAGTATTGCAAATCGATTACATTCATATGGATCGATGCAACAACCTCAAATATGTTCTGGTGGTAGTATGTGCCTTTTCAAGGTGGATAGAAGCATACCCTTTGAAAGATAATACAGCTTTCTCTACAGCTAAAATCCTACTAAAAGAGTTCTTTCCCAGGTTTGGTTTGCCGCACATTGTCTGGAGTGACAATGGGAGCGAATTTGTTGGCCAAGTCATGCAGAAAGTTTGTGCAGGTCTTGGAATCAAGCAAAAGTTCCACGCTGCAAATCATCCACAATCAGCGGGTTTAGTAGAATGTTACAATGGAACTTTGAAGTTGAAGTTAGCAAAAGTTCAAGCAAGTACAGGACTCAATTGGTCTGATGCTTTGCCGTTAGCTCTGCTATCCACCAGAACTGCAGTACACTCTAGTTTGGGACTTAGCCCTTACGAAGTGGTATTTGGCCGTCCGGCCAACGTATGGGGAATACCTCGCCCTAAGAAATTCTCAGACTTGCCCTCTCCAATGTTGATTGACTATCTGCATGACCTTACAACTAAATTGCATGTTCTTCATCAACAGGTTCAGAGTGCTCTGCCGGAGGTCTCCACAGACCCAGGTCATTCCATCCGACCAGGTGACTGGGTCTTTGTGAAGAATTTTCAAAAGTCTAATAATCTGCAGCCCAGGTGGCGGGAGCCTCGAGTGGTGTTACTTACCACAAGAACAGCCGTCAAAGTTGAAGGAAAGAAAAATTGGATTCACGGTGTGCATTGCAAGAAAGTACCTTTGCCTTTTGATCAGTGGGTTCGTAGAAGGGTTGGTGACTGTGAAGGCGAAACAGTTCCACGATTTGTACCCTTAAGCGATGCACACCTGAATGGGACACTGTCTGAGAAAGAGGACGACGACATTTTACAAGAAGCAATTCCATCGCATCGTCGCTTGAATACGACTGAACCAAGAACATTGTTTCAAATTCAGAATGTTCCGGGGAAGGAACACTATAACCTTAGGCCCAGACAAAAGAACATTTGAGACTTTCTTCTCCCTTGTGTAGTGTGTAGTGTTCTGTTTCGGTTGCAGGGTCACGGTAGGAGTCTAGGTCACGACCTGAGTAGTGACAATTGGTCTGCAGGATCCTCAGTGTCATAGGACGGTAGAGCATCGTGAATTCAGTGATTGAGGAAGATTGCGTGAGCATCCACTAGTAAAATGGAAACTACACTAAATAATAAAGAAAGAAGAGATGAAGTGAAGAAAGCACCCTGTGAAATATTGTACAGTCGTTATAGTATAACTCTATGTGTTTTTATATCATTATGTATTGCTTTGGCGATTATTGGTTGGATAATTTATGTTTTGCAGCCAAGAAATACCTCCCCTTCTTCCTCTTTGCCTTCTTTTACTATCTCTCCACACCTCTTTCGTACTTTTCCTTCACATGAACTTGTCAGAAGAACTGAGTATTACAACAGTTCCTTTATCCAACTATTACACCAGCATCAATTAGTGGTTAACACAACTGATTGTTGGGTATGTGGTCTTATGCCACATACCACCGAGAAAGGAATGCCATATCTAGTTCTTCCTTTTTCTTATGAGGGTTCTGCTTGGGCATTCTTCGTCATTTTCTCCAATGCTTATCAAGGCAAATTCAGACGGTCTGTTACTTCACAAATTAATTATCCAGATTTTAGTCATAGTTCCTTGATTAAGGGTATGGTAGTTATGGCTAAAATCATGGAGAACAGCAACATTTCCATTGACGAAAGGAAAGCATACACCAACTGGAACGTCACCCAATATATGTCGAGTCTTAACAGTAAAGTGGGAAAGGGAAAATCCTCGCCAATCTGGACTTTACCGCATCAAGGTAACTTCTGTTTACAGATAAACGATCGCTCTTCTGACACTTCACAAAAGAGTAACTGCTCCTACACGTACATTTATTCCTCTCAAAACTCGCCTCCTCTAGTGCCGTCTCAAGGCACCTATTTCATTTGCTATGATAGAGCTTATACTTGGTTACCAATGGGTTTCTCTGGTACTTGCTATATAGCCTTCCTTCTTCCTCCTACTTACACTGCTTCTGCCAATTATCACTGAGTCCGTTTCAGCAGAGGAATTATTGATTCAAAAGACACAGCAGGACAAGAGGGGGGAGATTTCCTTAAAGGTTTTCTTCCCTTCTGGGGTCCAATGGCCAACAGCAGAAATATAAGGCAACTGGTCCGTGTCGTAGAGACTACAATAAACATCACTGTAGGAGCCTTAAGTAATATCACGGCAGAACTACAGGCGGATCGTCTTATGACCTTACAAAACCGAGTTGCCTTAGACTTTATTCTTGCCGATCGTGGTGGAGTATGTAAATTGATCGGGTCAAGCTGCTGTATTTTCATTCCTAATGACGCTCCAACAGTATAACAATCTATCTCCAAGTTGCACATAATCTCCGAGTCTATTCATCAGGACGAAGGAGATTGGTCTTTAACGGAATGGTTTTGGGGACTACTGTCCAAATGGGGTTGGAAAGCATTGACATTCCTTGGAATAATCTTGACCATTGTATTTTCTTGCTGCCTTTGTATGCACTGTGGTCCCGCTATCTGTGATCTTTGTGCTACTATGTGCATCCCAAAACCCAAGCCACAAGTAACGGAAAACATAAGAATGATGTTACAGCAACAGCTCGATGACCTCATGGCTATTGACGTGGACTCAGATTAACATGAGTCTATCTTGCCTGACTTCTGGCAAAAGGAGGGTCTGAGGAACTTCGATTTTCGATCACGATCGAATCGACCCGCCATTTTGTGACCCACCGCCATTTTGTGTTGCCATCACTCAGGCAGCATGGCGAACAAAGTCTATTCTGCTTTTTCTGTAGCTCAGTGTCAAAATACGTCCTCGGCCTTTATTTGCGAAGCTGGTGTTAGAACTAGCCGAGTACACTAATCCTTGTCTGGCTTTCCTAATCCATGTTTCAACTATCTGTAGGCTCACACTATTCTTTCCCGATCATATCTTATCAACTGGCCTTCACTGTCTCCTGCTAGCATTCTCTCGTGTCACGACTGTCCTCTAACACACACAAACGTATCTCACCACCTGCAAGTTAGTTGTAATCTATTAATGAATTAGTTCGGGGGTGGGGTGACAAACACAGTTGGAGGAGAGGTCTCTTCGAGTCATCTGATATTTCTGTTTTCGAACCTTTCTTATTGGTTCCGCTTTGTTTTTCAACTTTCCCTATTGGCTCTTTCCTTATATGCTTGGGGAGTGTGTCTCGTTAATAATTATGTATTGTATAGTATTTAATCTGATGCGCCACAGAGTGAAGTGGCAGTCTCCTGAGAACCTACTTTGTGTACTTCTAGGATAACTGTACTAGCTGCAGCTAAAAAAATCCAATCTTCTAACGCCGACAGAGTGTCCCGTGTCTCTGTGTAGCGAAGCAGGTGAACTCCGGAGACAGAGGGCGTACCCTGCGCCGCCAGGTCCAAAAGGTTCTGCTTCTTCACCAGTGGAAGGGGTAGTGGTCTTCAGATTATCTTCACAGTACTTAACTATGAAGTCCATATAAGACACTTATTCCATTTTCTCTCCCTATATTTGTGACATCCTCCATCTGAATATCTCACACCTCTTCAATACTCTCTTTTCACTCTCAGCAGCAATTACTTTCTTTGCATCTCCTTCATTTCACTGCTCCCTCTGCACAAAATTCACCCATTCACCTGTAAGGACTGCATTTCTTTTTACTTTACCTTTGCCAATACGTCCTTCACACAAATTTGCAAAGAATCATCAGTGCAACTGGCCACATGACCATTGCTCTGTGTGTTCTGTAGAGATGTCAAGAATGGATGACCATGTATTCTGAGCACCTGTTTGATCCACTGACAGACATGGTGAGAAACGCTCCCTGCCTTGAGCCTCAACTCCAGACATCTAATTTGTGGCTCATTCTACACTCCTGAAGCCGACTTGGGGGCATATTATCAAGACAGGTGATAAAATTATCGCCGCTTTAGCGGCAGAAAACTGCCACTAAAACAGCGATAATGGGCTTGATAATATGCTCTATGGAATTCCAATTGAAGCTCAGGTTAGATGTCCTTCAAATCTAACATGGGCTCCAATTAGAATTCCATAGAGCATATTATCAAGCCCATTATTGCCGTTTTAGCGGTAGTTTTCTGCTGCTAAAGCGGCGATAATTTTATCGCCTGTCTTGATAATATGCACCTTAGTTCAAACTATGCCCTATACTAGAATCGTATGCTGCATGGAAAAAAAACCTAGGGAAACACAACATCCCAGAAAAAGTTATCATGCTTAGATAATGTAATTTTAAGTAAAATATGTGAAATACAAATAGGAATGGTGGGGCCAATTCACAGAACTAATCTGAGACAAAATCCTAAACTTACTACTTTTGGTATTCACAGAAGGCATTTAGTAGTAGTAAAGTTAGGATTTTGTCTTAAGTTAGGATTTTGTCTTAAGTTAGGATTTTGTCTTAAGACCAAAACTTAGAACAAACTTAAGTTTAAGTTAAGTTTAACTTAAAACCAACAACTAACTTAAGACAAAATCCTAACTTAAGACAAAATCCTAATTTAAGACAAAATCCTAATTTTACTGCTACAAAATGCCTTCTGTGAATACCAAAAGTAGTACGTTTAGGATTTTGTCTCAGATTAGTTCTGTGAATCGGCCCCTACATCACTGACAGGGATCACCCTAATGTTTTTCCCAGTTTTTGTTCAGAATTCGATTAGTGTTTTTTCTTGTAAATATAATGTTGGACCTGGCCCTTTCTGCAGGGTCATTCCCAAACAGTTTGCCTTCTCTCCATTTTTCCTGAATGTGCTTTTTTTGGCTTTAGGACTCTGGGCACTTTAACACTGCTAACCAATGCTAACGTGCACGTGCTCTCTGCTTTCAACATGGTAACATTGGTTTATACACAATTGACATATTTAATTTACTTGTAAGTTCCTAGTAAAATGTGCTACATGTGCTCAGTACATGTAAATTAAATACTACTAGTGGGCTTGCAGCACTGATTGTCCTACCAACTCAAGTAACCCTCAAAACATGTCTTAGGCCTGCCATTGCAGAGCCTTGGTGAGCAGTTTTGAACTACAGGTTGAATTGTCAAAATAAACTTTATATGAACCAAGGTGTTAGAATCTTTTTGCAAGGCCCAAAACCTCATTTTTAATACATATAAGTCATCCCTAAGGTAGGCCCTGTACAGCCCAAGAGCAAAGTGGGGTGTATTTAAAATATTGGGCATGTGCCCTTAATTTGTACATGTGGTAGTGAAAACCTCCTTAAATTCGTGTTTTACTACTGCAAGGCCTATCTCGCTCACAGGATGACATTGGGGTTACCATATTACATTGTATAATTTCTGAATGGGAATAGATGACTGGTTCCTAATTGGTGTCTCTGGAATTCTGATTTAAAATCCAAACTAATGATAGATTCAGATTTTAAATTACCATTCCTAAAATGCCACTTTTACACAGGTGGCATTTTCTTGCCTTAGCTTTGGAGACTGCAGCCTGTCTCTGGTCACATGACTGGGTGTAGTTGGCAGGCGTGCTCTGCGTATTCCCCATAGACAGCCACACACAATGGGAACTTAGGTGTAACTGACTGGGCCATAACTGGCAGGATGGGAGGTAGGAGCCTCATTTACAACTGAATAGACTGTGTCCTGTCTCCACACAAAGGGTTGCATCCCCTGTAGTTAGTCTGAGGTGATTGCAGGAAAGGCAGGGCATCTGTGCACTTCAAATGTATGCCTCTGGAAGCTTCTCCCCATTTCAAAGGCACAGCTGTGTATATAAAAAGGACCTCAGACACCACCAATTGACTACACTTCTGGACCTGCAAAGACACTGCCAGGAAGATGGACAGTTGTGCTCTTGAAATAACTGCCACTCTGCTGGACTGCTACTCTGCTGGACTCTTGCTTTGCTGTGCTGACCTGCTGCCTGCTGCCCTCTTGTCTGGGTGAGAAGGACCAGGCCTGAATCTCTTGTCTCCAGAGTGACTCCAAAGGCTGGTTGGCTGTCCTCCTGATCTGAAGCCTAGGGTAAATAACAGGCATCCAACCACACTTCACCTGCACCTGGACTCTGCCATCTGTGAGTCTACCCTGCCAAGTGGTAACACCCCACTACTGGACCCTTGAAAGTGAGCCTAAGGTGCTTGCTAGTAGAACACATGCATCTTCTCTGCTGAGTGGCTCATCCCCGAGCAGAACTGATGCATCTCCTGGGCTGAGCGGCTCATCCTTGAGCAGAACTGATGCATCACTGCAACTGCATGGATTAGACCAGGCACAGAAGGACTGCATCACTCTTGTAGTCCTCTGAACCAATGTGTCACCGAAGGTGTGGTGCATTTACGGCACAGGTCCTCGCATCTCTCGTCAGCAGCAGCCCCATCAATGACACCGGACTCTGCATCGCAGCCTCGCACCTCTTCAGAACTGATGCATCACCAGCTGCGCACTGCACCCGGACGATCTGACTTTTCATCGCAAGCCCCATCGATGGAAACCTTGACGACAGTGCAACAGGACCTTGCACTGTAGCATCACCGCATCTTGGAACCAAGACATTGCCTTGGTTTTCCGGCACTTCTTCGACCCAAATCCACTCAATGCTCTGCAACCAGGATTTAAGGTACTTTTTTAGGAGAGACTAACTGAGTCCCTGTAGCCAGCCAGTGTTCCATAGCCGTTGGGCCGAACTTTTGACTTTGTCTTGGTCTGACGCAACCAGATATCTCTCGTTGGTGATTCATGCTTTTTGGTGCTATTTCAATGTAAAACTTTAAAAGTCAATATTTCCGGTTTTACTGATTGGATGTTTGTCAATTTGGTCTTGTTTTATTTATTAAACATCATTCTATGTTTCTATATCAGGTGTGGGATCTTTTTGTGTGGTGTTTTCACTGTTTTACTGTTTGAAGTGCTGCATAAATACTTTACACATTGCCTTCAAGTTGAGCCTGACTGCTCTGTGCCAAGCTACCAGAGGATAAGCACAGGTTAATTTGGGGTTTGCGTGTGCCTTACCCTGACTAGGATTCTGGTTGCTACTTGACCAGGGCTCACGCCCCAGTCAACCAGTAACCCAATTCTAACTTTGGTGGCAGTGGTTGGATAGGACTTGAGTTTGAGCAGTATCATACAGTAATTTAGTGTACACTACCATCCCATATCTGGCACCAGATTGAGTTTAAATTCTCCATGATTGGCCTTTTTGATTTTTACAATTTCATTCTAACTATACCTGAGTATTTGTATTTGTGAACTTATTTGAAAAGATGGAGTTTGAGCTTGTCAACCTAGAGAGTTATACAGTGGCTCAACTCAAAGAGTTTTGCCAGAAGACGGGGCTGCATGCAAAAAGGGGCTCCGAAAAGCCTTGATGGCATGGGCATTTGCCCACCAGTCATCTACGGATGAGGAAGAGGATGATAAAGGATCAGAGCAGGACCCAGAGGAGGGTTTTGGACTGCAACCGGTTGAGGAAGGTGTAATCTATTCCCAGGATTGGAGGCCTCTTGATGAGCAGGAAGCAGTGTGTCCTCCCGCAACCTGTCCTCAGAGGAGCTGGTGAGAGTGAGCACAGGCTGTAAATGGCTAAACTCAAAATGGAGGAAAGGATACTGACCATGGAGGAGTAAATTACCTTGGAGCGTTTGGCTTATGAGAGAAGCCTCAAGGAGCTGGACATCAAGGCCAGATAGGCAGTGAGGGAGGCAGCATTTCTTCTCCCAACGGTCTGGGGCCTGACTTTGTTGTAGGGGACGATTGTGACAAGTGGTTTGAGGCTTATGAGATTGCCTTACAAATTCACAAGATCCCTGAGGAGGATTGAAGGGCTATTCTGAGAAGGCATATCCCTAGCTGTCATACGGTTCCGATTTTCTCAGCAAGACAACATATACGTCAAAACTGAGCGAGACTGAATCCAAGCACACCATCAGGATATGTTGCCTTGACAAGGAGTGGAGATCGAAGGTGAGAACAAACATTGGAGTTCTATAGCGCACAGCTACCCAAAAGAGTATCCTAGCATTTGGCTAGTGTTGAGAGGCCCAATGCAACAAAGCAGCCATCAGCCCAGGTGCAAAGTATAGAGACGGAGCTCTGAAAAGACTGAGTAAAGCAAGGCCTGGAAAAAGAATAAGTCCCACCATGATAACAATGTGGGCACTGAAACACCTAAAGTGAGAAGATAAGTGGATACTCAAACCAAAAGAAATCAAAGAACAAGACAAATAACAGGAAAAAAGAAGGAGAGGAGCCAAATCCTCACCGGTTTGAAGGAGATTCCTTATGACAGAGCAAGACAGCTGAGGGGGGAAAACTAGCGTGAATAGGCCCACAATACACCTGCCAATGTTACGGGACATAAAGCAGAGGCACCTGAGTAGATTGTAAAACATTAGTTATAGCCTACTACAAATGGAGCCAGTGGTAATATAATAGTGTACATGAAATAAAGGAAACGTGATGCAGTAGAAAAGATGGGAGAATTACTTCTTTCAGGGGGATCCCAAAATACAGGATGGTCCTGAGAGAAATGCATAGAAGATGCAGATCCATCCTTAAAAGCAGATTAAAAAACAGTCAAAGTTATCAGAAATGCCATAGAGCAAAAGATGTGGTAGAAATATACGCTAATCTCCTAAGAACAATCTTAAAGAAAGTCTCAGAACCTGAACATCTGGTGGAGAAACACATCTCGCACCTACTCTAATAAGGAATTAAAGGTGGACATCAGTCATTTCAAGGTCATCAACCACCAACTGCATTCCATCTCGGAGGACGCCAAGGTGTGTGTGTGATGCAATACTATTTACCTCATGGGCGTTCCTGAGAAGGCTAAAGCAACATTTTTAGAATGGTTTGCGGAAGCCCTAATTACAGACATCATTAAGTCAGAGAATGTTTACAGCTTCTTTGCAGTTGAAAGAGCTCATTGAGCCCCAAGCTCCTGCAAAGACCAGGTATGCCACTGATTCCCATAATTAGCTGCATCCTCATTTTTCTGTGTTGGGATACAGTCCTTAAAACAGCCACACATAATGGACCCATTCAATTTGAAAAGACAAACATTATGCTGTTCACAAATTATACTCAAACAGTGCAAGCTAAAAGGATATTATTTGGCAGGATGGGAGCAGAACTTCATCAAAGAGAAATAAAGTTCAGGCTGCTATTTCCTGCAAAACTGTCTCTTATACTAAAAAAGAAATCCTGGATCTTTGTGAACAAAGGAGAAGACTGTAAATAGTGTAAAGGCTCTCTGGAGAACAGTAGCTGTGTAGAAGCAGAGGCCATTCTTCAATTCCAGAAGACTCATAGGCCAACTAAGAGAGAGAGGAACAAAAATGGAAGAACTCTGAAGAGGTCAAGGAAGAGAGGAGTGACATACCAGATATACAATGAGATCATAAAGGACATAAAAGGCAATGAAATGGACTCTAGAACCCTACCAGATTCTGCACAACGATGCAAATCTTTGCGTACTGCAGATCAAGTATGAAGGATAGTCCCATCAGAGAAACCCCTGTGGACCTAGCTGCTCCATTTGGGAGCATCAGCATAAAAATACTAGGAAGAAGATAATTTCTCTCAGACCCACAAGAGACACTTCTTGTCCCCCAGAGGAGGCAAGATGCACCTGGACCTGTGTATTTTATTATTGACTCAAAGCTGTCTTCAGTGTCATGAACACACCACTGGGTCAGTTCAGGTGTCAGCACCCTTCCCAAACAATTGATGACATTATTTGTGCTACAGCTCTGTCAGTGTGGGAGAGAGCACATCTTGCTCCATTAAACCATCCTTGACACTGTGGGATAGGAGTTCTGGGATAGGTTCACTCTTCTTTTCCTCTCTTTCATCAGTAACCATGAGCATGCCCATGTCCGTCCTGTCAAACTGGGGGTTCATATGATTAAAATGGATCACTCTGTAGGGGTGCATGGGGTTACCATGGTTCACCAGGTAGGTGACCTCACCCATCTTGTTCACTACATGTAGGGACCACATTATTTGCCCTAGAGTAGCCTAGGAGCCACAGGCTCCACAATGCACAATGCAATGGCTAGAATTCTACAGAGGTTGCTTTTTGGTCATACCAAAGCAAGTTGTTGTTAGCTCTCTTCATATACTATGCCATACGAGAACGGTGGCCCAGCATATAGCCAACAATGTCTGGATTTGGTTCCTTGAGAGGTTTATCCCACCCTTCTGATGCAAGACTTTAAAGAAAATATGTTTTTGACTGTACCAAATACAAAGACAGAAATAAAGTTGAATACATTCACTCAACAAGCACATTTCCACATGCGTAAATAGGATAGTATATTTCAGTCCAACTGGAGAGCCTCTCGTCTGTCAAAACTGGGGGAGCAGAGGGAATGGGAGGGGAAGAGGAGGGAAGGGAGCCACTCAGCAAGTCAATAGGGAGCATAACAATGTAGAGGTGTTATGTGGATGAAGTTAGAGGAGGTCGTCCATACTATCGCCTAACACCTCCATGTGTACAGGGGTTCAGCGGGTCAAATCATCCAGTAGAAGGTCATCAGATGCAAAAGGTTGCTCATTGCTCCTCTCAGCCTGTGTTCTAAAATATGCTTATAAGGGGTACCAGATGTCTTTGGGTTGGGTACACGCCGGCATTGGGTCCCAATAAGCTGACAGCTGTTCTTGGTAGTAAGCTGCATTGCGTAACCACTCTTCCCTCCTAGGGGTGGGTCGTGGGTCCCAATGTTTGCTTTGTTCCCCCTTAGTTGGCAGGGTATGCCCAGACGTGGGTCCCTTCCTCACATTGTAATTGGATTCAGCTAGCCTGGCTGATGAGGGGTGTTACCCCTAAACCGGTCCCAGGATGCTTGTTTCCAGTCCAGGGACGACCTAGCTTGGTAGTTTGGGCTGGACTGTTCCCATGAGGAACGGGGCCAAGACTGATTTGCATATGGCTGGGTCTGAACTGGGGTGGCAAAGTGAGCTAAAGAAACATGATGGATTCAACACAAATCTGTGACTGGGGATGACTGTCTGAAAAGTTTCAGTACTCCGTCCCTAATCTCCTTGCACTTGCTTTGTTCACCCTAAGTTGGCAAGGTATGCCCAGACGTGGGTCCCTTGCTCACTTTGCCACTGGATTCAAGCTAGCCTGGCTGATGAGGGGTGTTACCCTGAAACCAGTCCCAGGATGCTTGTTTCCGGTCCAGGGAAGACCTGGCTTGGCAGTTCGGATTGGACTGTTCCCATCAGGCACAGGGCAAAGATGGATTTGCATATAGCTGGGCATGAACTAGGGTGGCAAAGTGAGCTAAAGAACGATGATGGATTCAACCCAGATCTGTGGCTGGGTGTGAGTGTCTGAAAAGATTCATTATTCTGTCCATCATCTCCTTGTGTTTGCTTCCCAATGCATTGCATTCTGTTGCTTTGCTAATAGTAGCAGCATCACCATTAGTCTGCGTTCCCCGGGGCGGGACATCCTCGACATTACCCAATAGAGCAACATGAGGAGAGCACTCAATCACACATTCTCCAATTTCTTCAATAGTGTTTAAGATCCCTGACCAGAAGTGCTGTATGTCAGGACGGATAACACTAGGTGGAGGAAGTCTGCTGTGGGCACTGAGCATCACAGGCAGTGCAGGTCATCTAGGAGTCCCATTCTATGTAGTGACATCGAAGTGTGGTATATACGATGTATACATTTTAATTGTATAAGACGCAACCTATAATTTGGGGTAAGGGCTGTAGACTAAGCGCAGCGGTATCTCCACTGTTCATCTGTGAAAGCAGTGTTGAACAGTGTTAAGGTCTGTTTCCCATTCATGTCTAGTGCGGTGGGATGCGCACCGGTGAGATCGACTGCATTTCAGCATAGAATCTAGTTACTAAACTACACAAGTTGGAGGAGGTGAGCATTGCTTCCAGGACTTGGAACGTGGGGGCAGGACCCAGGGAAGGAGTCATACAGTGTTCTAAGTGCAGTGTGTAATTAATAATATGTGAATGTGTCCAACAAAGTAGCATTAGGCCCCAGAAAGGCCTGTTTTGGGGTAATAAAAGTGCCCTCCAGAGAAAGCATTTCGATAGTTGTTACTTGCAGGTTTCGTAGCCTGGAATGGGTACCTGAATATTGCATGAGGGATAGTGCAGGATGCCCAACGATGGGGACTGACAGGGTAAGTAGGACACTGTGGCGAGTTTGCCCCCCAAGATGGTTCCATTCCCACACTTTGCAAGCAACGGTATTGATGTGTACAAGGACCATTAGGTTCTAGATAAAGGACTGTCGAGAGAGGGCAGGGAACAGTACGGTCTTGCTCTAGTGCTGTGTGACCCATAAATCTTGTGGTGTGGAGCTGGTGATGTGCAAACTGTGCCTGTGTACAATAGTAGTATAGATCTATATCTGGCACCCCATCCATCCTGCTCAAAGGGAAGTGTCATATATAAGGAAGTGGTTCTGTCGGGAATGTAACAATTTATTTGTTCAATGTAAATATATCCAGAACATTCAGCACCTCCCAATCGATGCAGGGTTGTTTTACCATCCATACGAGTGTTATGAGATTTGAATGAAGTCTTCAATGTCAACGGGAGCAGCAAATTAATGAACATGTAGAGGAACTTGGGTAGTACTATCATCTTAGTGATGGCAAGCCTATCTGTCAAGGATAGCGGCAGTCTGCGCCAGTTCTCCATCCTCTCATCCAGCCATGTCATGAGGAGACCATAGTTATCCCTCCAAAGATCATGTATATTCCTACTGATGCATATTCCCAGATATTTGGCTCACTCTGGCACATCGGAGTGGGTACTCTGAGGGGAATTCCTCAGTTGCATCCATTAAGGGGAATATGGTGAACTTAATCCAGTTTATATTGATGCTCGAAGGTCTCCTAAATCTCTTGAACTCTCATATTAGCGGATCTAAGTTGCCTCGTGGATATCTGGCATAGAGCATCACATCATCCACATACATGGCTATAGTATTCACTGCTGTGTGAATCCCACCCTTGCTGTGAGTGACATTGCTGCAGTCTCACCACAAGCAGCTCCATAGCAATGGAAAATAAAATTGGAAATAGTAGACTGTCTTGGCCGGTGCCCCTGGACACCAGGAAGGGAGGTTTGTCCAGCACAGTTGATGGTGGAACGAGCAGCAGGGCATGTATATAAAAGACATATTAAGCGGGTGAATTTAGGGCTGAGACATACCCGTGACAACAGCAATAAGAGATAGGGCCACTTCAGGGAGTCAAATGCCTGTGTGGCATCCAGGATGACCGCAGCAGCCCTAAGGTCAGGATTAATGTTGTGTACAAACATAAATGAGCCGCTGAATGACCAGACATGAATCATGCTTGATCTGACCTAACAATGAGTAGCAGAAGGGGTAGCAATGTAGAGGAGATTAGCTTAGCAAGGACCTTATTGTCTAGATTGATCATTGAGAAGGGGTGATAAGACTCACATTTTTGAGGATCCTTTTTCAGCTTAAGTATTGTGACTATCAAGGCTTCTCGCAGGGAGGGAGGCAGGATAACAACCCAGAGAGATTCTTCATACATTACGAGGAGAAGAGGAGCAAGAATCTGGGTGTATTCCTTATAGAAGGCCGACGTTAGGCCATCCAAGCCCAGTGCCTTGTCACCTGACAATGCATGGAGGACCTGTATGACCTCCTCCTTAGTGAACGGTTCATGTTTGAGGTCAGTGGAGGTCTCAGTTTGTGTGGTTGTGTACAGGAAAGAGAAGTAAGCGGTCATCTCATTTTATATTTTGATTCCGTGATAAAGTCGCTGGCCCGGGGCTTGAGCAGTAAGTCAGCTAGAGACCTGACCGCTCTATCACCCTCCCCTTACCTATGAGCACATGCTTCCTTTCCCAGATAGGGAGCCTCCTACTGTGCCACTTCCTTGTAGTCTGCAAAAAAACACAACTGATGGACAGAATGCAGAACAATGTTATACATTCACCCCAGTACAGAGATCTGGGCCTAAATCCATCATTTTTTTGATCCCCATGCCATTCCAGTTTGAACCCAGTCATATGCAAATCAGTCTTGACCCTGGGCTCAATGAGAAAAGTCCAGCCCGAACTGCCAGGCCAGGTTCTCCCTGGACTGGAAACAAGCATTCTAGGGCCAGTTTCGGGGTTTCACCCCTCATCAGCCAAGATAGCTTGACTCTAGTGCCATGGAGAACACGGATTTAACCCAGTTCTCTTGACTGGGGGTGAATGTTTTGATTTGTTCTGCATTCCGTCCACCTTTTGTAGGTCTTTCTCTTACTTGTAGTCTGTCAGCTTGTCCCTGATGTCTCCTAACATGGTGGTCAAACAGTTCTCGAAAAATTGGATCTCAAATGTACGGATCTCCACCTCAAGGTGGCTCAGCTCAGCACGCAGCACCTGCAGTACTCCTGCATGCTTAGAAACGCAGAGCCCACAAAGCACCCCTTTGAAAGCTTCCCAGAGTGTGGTGGGGTAAGACTCTGAGCGCTAATTAAACTAAAAATAGTCCACTATGGCACCTCTGACTTCCACCCTAAATACTTGGTTTAGTAAGGCTCCTGAGGGGCATGGCCAAATGAAGGTGAGCCCAGTGAAGTCCGGCAGGCACTGGCACGTGGTCAGACAGCATCCTAGCTAAATGTTCCACCTTTGTTGTTCAAGCATCAATATCACGCATCACCAGCCAGTATTCAATGTGAGACCAAGTGAAGTGTGTTGACATGATGCATGCTCCCTCAATGTCCCCTGCGTGCCTAGAGCACCAGAGGTCTGAAAGGTGAATGTCATCTATGAAGCGATGCAAGTGTGCCACCGCACCTGGGTGGGGACGCCAGGTATCGATAGAGGGGTCAGCTCCAGGATCAAGGACTACATTAAAGTCTCTGCCCCCACAAAACTGTGCCCGGTCCTATGGTGCCCGCCAGTTTCCAAACTTCAGGAAAAATCAGGGGTCATTAACACTGGGGCCATAGATTGATAGCATTCTCAGTGTCCTGCAGTGTGGCAGCCATCAGAATATAATGACCCAAGGGGTCACAGCAGACCAAGCTTTTGGACCAGGGTAGTACCTTTTGGAGCAGTATCGCCACATCTCTCACGTAGCATGAGTAGTAGGCTACATGCTGTTCACCCACCCATCCCACTCACAAGCGTGCTGTAGTATGTTCAGTAAGGTACAGCTCTTGCAAAATGCCCATGTCTATCTGATGATGCTGCAGGTAGGTCAGCACATCTCACACCTTGTGCCTGTTATTTAGGCCTCATACATTCCAGGTTAAATACTTAAGTGGGTGCATAGTGGGAAAGGATTAGGAAATCTGAACACCTGTTGTAACTAATATGAGCTGAACGTTTGAGATTTTGCCATTTGGTGCTGAGTGGCAGGGGAAGGTGAAAGGAATTAAACTTCACACAGCTGAGCAATTGTGAACAACAAGATTACCCCAAATGTCCACCCACCTCCTACTTTGACCCCCCAAATAGGCCCAACCCCCCCATCTCTTCCATCCAGCATTTCCAAGTTAGGGAACAGAGAAAAAAACCAGGAACTTATTCCATGGGGCAAACTAGAGGTCCAACACACCCACAGCCACAAAGTAGCCATGTGGCCGGAGTAGATACCGGTGTATGGCCGAGACTCACCAGGGCAGACCGCCCCCCTAATCCATAGCTAATGTCACCATTACAATGTTCCAGCAGGAATGCAATACCCTGCAGTGAGACCTGGAGCAGGGATGGAGGTTGCATTGCAGTTTTTGTTTTCACTGTCATGATCACTCTTGGAGTTCTCAGCAGCCAGGGGCGGCCACGGGATGGCTCTTGGGATGGTTTTAACAGATTGTGCTGCTGCCTTTGGGTCGGTGAAGTAGTGGGTCTTGCCCAAAATAAATATTTGAAGTTTGGTGGGGTATATGAACAAATGGTTAACATCTGTCTGCATGAGGGCGCGTTTGAACGGTACAACGTCTCTCCAAGCGGCCAGCACCAAGGCGGTGAAATCCGGAAAAATTGAGACCATGTTGCCCATGTAATGTAAGGTCTGTCACTTCCTGGCCAGACACAGGACCATGTGTGTTTGTCTTAGTAATTAAGAAGGTGAGCGATGATTGGCCTTGCAGGTGTGCCGGGGGGGGGGGGGGGTCGGGGGGGGGGAGCCTCTGTCCAATTGATCGATAGGTGCGCTCTATTATGAGTTCATTGGAAAGATAATTTCCGAACAGCTCAGTCAGCATGGATCAACATAGTTCTCCATTCGGCCCATTGATTCTGGAATCCCTATGATTCACATATTGTTCCATCTGGACTGCCAATCCAAATCTTCATTCTTATTGCGGATCATATCCAGGACTTTTTCCATTTGCAACAATCTCTCGCCAGTCGTCTAGTGGGTATCTTTTAACTCTGAGGTGAGTCATTCTAGCTTGTTGATGCGTTAATCATGTTTGTCCACCTTCTCCTTCAGGGGGTCAAACTTGTCCGTTAATAAGTTGATCTTAGCATCAATAGTCGTTTCATTGTGCTTCAGATCAATGAACATAGAGTGGATTCCGGGACTTGTGTGGAGCTATCTATTTGAAATTGCCCTTCCTGATCGCCATCAGTGTCCAGGTCCGCAGCACCTGCCTTGCGGCACTGACAGAAAGAGATTTGGGGTTGTTCATCATCGGTTTTTCTCATCACAGCTTGATACCCCTTCAGGGCAATCCCGGAGGGAGTCTTCAGCCACTCTTCTTGTTGGTGGTCACTGCCAATCCCGAGAACCCACCTCACCCCAGAATAAGGGGAGGCAGGCCCTGTACCTAAAAGAAGTACAGCACCGTTGATGAGCAGACGAATCCCAGGATCTCGATAGGGGAGGGGCCACTGAAAGGCTATCTCCCTGCATGGGGGGGTCCTCCAGAGAGGGGACCATCAACCAATGTTTCAGTGCCAGGGCTTCCTCTCCACCCCCAGTTGAGGGTGGGTAGTTAGAAGGAAGTACAGATCACACCAAACAGCAGCCAGTGAACAGCCTACCAAACAATACGATCCTGTGTCCAAGGGGGGAGCACAGCCAGCCCACAGCTCATCAAAGGATGTCAAAAGTGACTCTGGCAAGAGCCCGCTGCACACTAGGAGTCCACCACGGGGGCCATGAGCAAGCTGACAGGCACAGAGATAGCAGGTGCTGTAGCTGCACCTCCACGAGGCACAAAAGTCCCTCCAGTAACTCCCCACGATGTAGGCAGCAGGAGTGGCAGTGCCAGCAAGGCTTTGGGGGCCCTGGCCAGGTGACCCTTTGTTTTTCTTTGTTTTTGTTTTGTTCATTTGATGGATTTTTCTTCAGGTCCCCATCAGAGGCAGTTTGAAGCTCCCCAGCCCGGGATCATTTGTCTGATCTTCAGTCCTGTGCTGGAGTGGCAGGCAGACACCACGCCCAGAGGTCCTTAGAGGCCAACAGTGCAGCCAGTGGGCCCTCAGCAGCAGTCAGTGGTTGGTCCTGATGAGGCCTTTTGGTCAGGTTAAGGGGTGGGCATGCCCGATCCTCATCAGCCCTCCCCCACACTGAGCCAGCAGGGCCTGCAAACTCCACAGATATCCTGAAAGCTGATGAAGTAACATGGTGCACTTCATGAACCTGGCTCCTCACCTCACCTCCCGGCCACCCGCAAAGCAGGCCCTGGATTTTCGCAGCTTCATGGGCAGGTTGCAGGAGCTGCTGTTCCGCAGCCAGGTTCATGTGTCCCGCAGCAGTTGGCTCCACTCCAGCATACACTACCAGACCTCTTCTGGGGCTGCAATTCTCTCTCCAGAGGCAACCGGGTCACCCGTACGCACCACGAAAGCTTCAGCATGGCTGCACGGCAGTCATGGGGCCCGGGGTACTAGGGCCACCCTATGCACCTAGCGCTGTATAGGCCTCCAATCTCTCGAGGTTGCAAACAGCCTCGCAGATGCTTTATTTCCAAAGCTGCAGGTATATTTTAAAGCAGCTCGGCAATGTGGCAATCTGCAGTCCCCAGCGAACACCAATGTCACTGTATAAATCAGCTTATTTCCAGACACACGGTTCAGGCTGGCAGAGCCTAGCACAATAGCGGCCATGTTGCGATCGGACTCTCTAGCGCCCCCTTCTCGGACAAGACTTAAGGGATCTCTCTTCTGGTGCCCATACAAAAGTTCAAAGGAGCTGAAGCCCAATCCCTTTTATACTACCTCCCTTTCAGCAAATAAAAAGCATGGTAGTAGGACATCACACTCCCTAAAGAGTTTCTCAGCCAACCCCATATTTATACATTATGGTCTCGTTGAATATATCCACAAGCCCATTGTTTTGGAGGAGATAAGGGGTGGTGAACTCATAAGTCACCCCACACTCATCCCTCATAACCTTCAAGTTCACAGACATTTAGCTTTTGCCTCTGTTGCATATTACCTCTTTGGAGCGCACCACTCTGTTAACGATACCAAGTATAGCCATCGCCATCGCTATCACCAGCACAGTTACCGTCCTCAGAGGTATGGTCCACCACCAGCAATATGAATCTGTTAGCAGAAGGAGTTTTAGTTTCTAGGTGACCAACAATGTAAATCCCCGCCCTCTCATAAAGCATTTCAACCGCAGGCACTGGAATTAAGGGAGCCTTGGATTGCCTTGGATTGCCCTCCTGTCTTGCCACTGGCTTCACTGCCATAGAACTCCTTAACCTTTTCAAACATCTAGGGGTAGTAAAACTAGATGACTAACCTATCACAAGTTTTGGTCTACAAAAATGCCTAGCCAAGGGGATATCATGAGCTACGTTTAAGAGGAAGGCTCTGTAATATTGAGTGACCACCAATCTCCAGGTTGCCCCAGGCTTTGCGTCCCTAGACTGCCTGTAGAGAACACATTCTTCCCAGGAGATCCTGTGGTTTGAGCTGTTATCCCCTGCTCCTAGACTTTAGACTGACACAGAATTCATTCAAGGGCTTTGCATGAACTCTGTGCTTGACCGAGTTCATTCCTTGAGGGTCACACTGCCCCATGCAACACACATAATTCTAGCATGTCCCTTAGGCTAGGTTCTTCCACTTTAGGTTCTAAATCCTCTCCTGGGGGTCAGATTCCTCCTGGTCTGTGGACACTTTGAGGCTGGTTTCCCACACCTCTTGCCCTCCCTCTTGGTTGTGGAAAACTGGGCCATTGTTTCAGAATCCAAGTTCCCTTGATTTCCTTGTCTGGCTGCCACATCCTTGTGACCCACACACCCACCGAGGCAGACCCAACATTTCTGAATGAGTCTCCAATTCCACCTCAGCCCAAGGATATATTGTTAGGTAATTCTCTAACAGACACTCTACTGGCATGCCAGAGCAGAGAGCCACCTTCTTTAGACCAGTAACCCCTCCCCATTCACAGTTGACCATTGCCATGGGATGAAACTTCACCTCATTGACATTGTTGATAACCCTATGAAGAGTGTCAGGGAAAATCTGCTCCGGGAAAACCAGCTGGTCCAACACTGTGGTCACACTGGGCCCTGTCGCCCTCAGATTTTCTACCTTTGTCCCATTGATGATTAGCCATTGCCTGTACTTCATCATGCTCTGAGGTAAGGCAGCCAAAGCTTCACCCATTCACTTAATCCTTGTGGATTCAGTCCAACCCCTGGTTTTCCCTGTGCAAACTTCCACTCCAATTTTTACACTTTAAGTCCCCTGGGACCACCCACTTTTTGGGGAATTCTTGGAATAGGCTGAAACTCTCTTCCTTAGTCCTGGCTTGTGACAGTCAAGCACACCATAGCCTTCATGGAGTCAAATAGTTTATTTCCCTTGTACCTTTTCCATTTGAGTTTGAAAAAGGCACATGACTCCCTCTCTTGAGCAGATTTTGGGGCCATTGTGAGAGGTCCTTCTTATTATTTTTGTTACTCTCCTTTTTCGCCTGAGGGGTGTGAACCCCTTTTCTTTGGATCATCTCATGAGACTTTTAGACACCCTAGTGCGCACCCACATGCCAGCTGCCTTACCAAGCTGCCTGGGGTCAGACAACGTGGATTCTACTAGATGAATGATACTTACTCAAGATATGCTCCTTTCGTGGTCAGATGATATATCCTACCATAAGTAGGGATTGTACTGCCTTTTATCCTGCCCTCTAATGCTTTTAGAGAGACATCTACAAAGTCCTCCCAGGATTGCTGTGCTTCTTTGTGTGTTTCCTTGAACTTTTTCCATTACTATTCAGGTGTGAGACCAAATCTCGGTACAAGGGCATCCTTCATGTTAGTGTAGGAGTTAGTAACCCTGTCTTCTAGAACCAGTAGTGTAACCCTCCCCGGTAATAACTCAAAGAGTAAGACTTCCCTCTGCTGGTGACTCTCCCTGAGCATTATAAATTCTCATTCCTAGGAGGCAAATCATTGGCGATGCTGTCCCCCACCATAAAACAAGGCAAAATACTCTTGGACATGAGAGGGGTGACTGAGCTACCTGGGAAACACCATCATTGCAATCGCTATCTTTATTGGACGTCAAGCCCATCCTGGCCTTTTTTTCCAAGGCCAATTCATTTTCTTCTCCTCTAGGGCAATGGATGACAATTTGGTCTGCAACTCCCTTGCTGATTGCACATCTCCGAGTTTCAAGGGGCAGATGACCATTTTGAAAGGTTTATGCTTGCAGAGCCCACTTCACTTCCAGCCCTTAATGGTGCACCAAAACAACCATGTTGGAACAGGTTGGCTCCTTCTACTTCATCCTGTGCAGTTGCCTCTTCCTCTGGGGGCCTTATCAAATCCACCTTCTTGGCATTGTGGCCCACTTTAATTTTTTTTCCTCTGATTGGGGCCTTCATCTTCACCACTGTGAGAGTTCTCAAATTAGCCAGATCCAACTCCATGTTCCCTAAAATGTTTTATTAGGTGCAAGAATTCGAATTAAAAATTATTTAGAAAAATTAAAAGTAACCCAATCAAAGACCAGATGTCAGCTAAAAATCAAAAATCTATTTTTGCTTTCACTTCAATTTAGGGATTTTTATTTTCAATTTGATAGCTGAGTTGTACTGCTAAACACAAGTTGAAGATCCCACTGCTGCCAGCACAATGGGAGAAAGTAGATTATTAATTGGGGTGGATGATAGTCCAACACAAGTAGTAATGTAACTATTCTTGCTTGGTCTAGTAAAGTACCACATAAAAAATAGGCAACATAGTGTAAAAGTGAATATAAGTGAAAAGTTCCTATCTATCCATCCAATGGTGCACTCCCTGAAGAGGGGAAGAAAATGGTATGTGGCCCGTGATATGCCTGTGAAAAGTCGATGGGCCCTTTACTTTCCTCCTGTGAAAAAAGAGAACAAGAGAAATATGGATTAGAATAGAATATACATATACACTATAAAATACTTATGTACACATATAAAATACATCTTTAGACATCATGGAGAAAAGCACAAGTAGGGAACAGAATTCTGTACATCTAATTACTCTTCAATTAAATGTGTTGCTAATTCTTCATCCTGATTGTGTATCTTTGGGTACATGGTCTCGAGATCAAGGATCCACTTTGATTCTCGTTTTCTAAGATTCAGTTCTCTATTACCTCCTCTCGGACCCATCTGTACTTGTTCTATGGCAAAATAGCGTAGTAGTGAGCTATTGGACAGATGGCAGCCGGCAAAGTGCTGTGCCACCGGGTAGTGGGGGACTTTGTTGGTAATTGCTCTGAGATGTTCAAGGACCCTCTTTTTGGCCATAAGGGTTGTACTTCCTACATGCCTTTTCCTCCATGGACATTCCAAAATATAGATGACATACGTAGTACTTCAGGTGAGAAAATGAGCTATAGTTTTGTTTCTATTGTGGTTTGGTGTACTGAACTCCTGTACAATATAGGTGGTACGGCATGCTGTGCAGTGGCCACAGAGATAAAATCCCTTTAGATTGTGTTTGACACGGTCAGCGGGCTCTGTGATTTCACCATGCATTAGTATGTCTTTCAGACTTCGACCTTTACGGTAAGTGATTTTAGGTCCATCACCAATAGTGGGGCCTATTATGTAGTCACTCTTTAGAATATTCCAGTTTTCGTTCAACATTTTCTGTACCATATGTGAGTCCCTATTGTAAGTGAAAATCACTCTTGTTTCAGGGAATTTGTTAGAATTCTCATTTTCTTTAGGTTTTAGGGTACTCTCTCAAGTGATATTTATCATTTTAGATACTGCCCTGTTGAGAACCCAATCCGGATACCCTCGGTCTTTAAATCTGGAAAGCATGACTTTCTCCTCCACATGGTACGTTTTGTCATTGCTGCAGTTTCCTCTTGCTCTCAGTAGCTCCCCATATGGGATACTCCATTTAAGGGTATCTGGGTGGCCACTGGGAGCGTGGAGAAGACTGTTGCCGCCGTGTCCTTTCTGAACAGTCTTGTTTGTAAGGTGCCTTGTGTTGCTTTGACCTTTTTATCCAGGAATTCTATTTTTTCCTTACTCATAGTGTGGGTGAGAACAAAGTTATACATATTCTCATTCAGTAAAGTTATGAAGTTTCTAGCTTCTTGTTCATTCCGCTTCCATATTACGAAACGGTCGTCTATGTAACGTAGCCATATGACGACCTTTTCGAAATCTGCAGCTTATTTGGCATCTTTTCGTATCTCTTCCTCTGACAAGCCCAGGAACAGGTTCGCAATGCTAGGGGCAAAGCAAGTGCCCTTAGCTGTTCCCAGGACTGGCTTGCACAGATCACCACTAAACATAAACATTTTGTTTTTGAGGCACATGTACATCATATAAGTTAGCATGGTGGTGTGTTCAAGATACATTATATGTTTCTCACTCAAGTAGTGCATACATGCTTGAATCCCTTGGTTTTGATCTATAATGGTGTACAGAGAACATACATTCAAGGTGATGAGCATATATCCTTCTTCCCATGCAATGCTCTCTATTTTACACAGTAACTCGTTCATGTCTTTTACATGGGATGGAATTGTTGACACATAGTCCTGCAAAAAGTGGGTCTACATATTTTGAGATGTTCTCAAAAACACTCCCTATAGACGATACAATGGGCCTACCAGGGGGGGCTAACGGGTTCTTATGTATCTTGGGTAGAATCAAGTATGTTATCTGGAGTTTAGGGTAATCTTTTTTGAGAAACAGATATTCCTCCCAAGAGATAACGCCTTGTTGTTGCCACTCAGATAGTTTACCCCAAGTTGAGGTGATACTGTCATTGTAGGTTTTCGTGTTGCATCTGCAATAAAATCTGTCATTCTCCAATTCTCTATATGCCTCAGCGATATACATTTCTTTACTTTGAAGCATAATATTGCCCCCTTTGTCTGCTGGGCGAATTAATATTTCCTTATAAATGGCCAAAGATGCAATTATGTTTTACTGCTTGATTGTTAGGTGAAAGGTTTTAGAACGTCTTTGGCTTTGTTGATGTTTACACTCCAGCAGAGATTTGGTTACCACATCGTGGAACATGTCTATATTATCATGAGGTAAATTCGGATAGAAGGTTGACTTGGGCTTAAATGGGGTAGAGGCTGCTTTATCAGTAATAATGTCCACAATCTCAGTAGTCGTAATTGCATTCCCACTAGATGTGGTCTCGTTGTTAGATTCAAGTTCCTGCAGGGTTATAAGGATTTTGGCATCCCCCACTGTCAAATTAGGCTGAATGATGGTATTGTTGGTGGTACCTTCCCTCATTCTACTACCCTTCAAGCTATGCCACTTAATTAGTTTGAGCTTTCTGACAAACTTGAGCATGTCAATACGAGTGTCTGAATAATTAGACATTTCGGTGGGGCAGAATGAGAGGCCTAATCAAAGAGTTTTCTTTTCCATGAAAGATAGCGGGCGATGTGTTAGGTTAACAATGGTTTTATTTACCATAGTACTGTCCATCATTGTTGTTGCTGCTTCCTGTAGCCACCACGCCTGGTTGCCATGGGCTCTATTTCCTTTTCTTTTCTTAATCCTTTGCTTGCGTCTTGAGCTTCTTTGTTGGCTACGTCCCTGCCTCTTCTTCAGCCTCTTCCTCTTCCCCGTTGTCCTCTTCCTCTCTGTGGTGGTGCCGGTGGAGTGGTTGTTCTTCCTGTTTGCCGCCCCTTCCTCAGCACCCAGAACTTGTCTAAAAAAGTGGCCGGTCTTGTAATGACCTCCACTTCTGATGATGTACTTTATGTGGTACTTGTGGCTATTAGATCGAATTGGTTTTGTGCCACCTGGCACAAGTATTGAGTTACTGCACTATATATGTCTTAGGCCTTGGAATAGTGAGCTTGGTGACCAGGCACATGTAATCTGGTTTCAGGGTCACATATGAGGTTTCACCACACTGTATATAATGAGCACGTACCTCATGGGATTTTGAACACAGTAGATTGGAGAACCCCCTTCCTGACAGTGAGGAGTCTGATTTTTAGGTCTTAGTACAACAAGAGCCACTTGGCGCAAGTATTGTGGGGATCACTATCCAGGCATATGTATGGCATTATAGAATATAGTCAGCTCTATGTGCAATAAGGGGTGCCGGCATTTCATACTGGGGAGCATGTGCCGCAGCATGGACTTTATTTGAAGCCGAGGTAACTTAACCACTATGACAGAACTTGACTTTGACACCCGGTACCTTCAAGATTGCAGGTTGCTGTTGATGTTTAGACAGAATGAAGCTGGGAAACGGTCATGTAAAAATATCGTAAATTCTGTATTGGATAGTATTACTTTATTTGCGATTGGTGAAAGATTAAGAAACCTTCACTTTGATTTCTGTTTCTTTTCCTTTCTTTCTTTTCCTTATAACTTGGCAATATAAATACATTTATGTGAAAATAATGTATTTTTGAAACAAGCTCCATATACAAGCAGGCATATGTGATATCAACATTGCTGGAATGTATGTGTACAATGTTCCAATATGGCCTCCACAGTTGTGATGCAGTATGTGGTGACCTTTACTTTTAGTTCCTTTTCTATGCCAAGTACCAAGTGTTTGTATAGCACCTCATCACAACGCTCAGTGTGTGATCAAGGAAGTTTGACTTTTGAAACGCATAACATTCTGAGAAAATAAAAAAACACTGCTTTCCAACATAATCTGACAGCCCGCAGTAATTGGCTGATCTGTGGAATACTTTTGCCGGTTTGAGCTCTACCAGCTCAGCGCGTCACCAAACAATGTGCGAATCTCCCAGGAGGAGCTTTGCGCATCAGAAAAAAAAAAAAAAAAAAATATATATATATATATGATTAGCTGGCGGTCGCCAGTAGATAGTTATAGTTAGGACCTAGTTTCCATAGGAAACTAATTTTTTGTTTTCCCAATAACTTTGGCGCCGGTTTGACGAATCTTCGTGATATGTTCAAAACTTATAGCCCGTTCCAGTCAGCTCCTATCCTGAAGGTGTGGGAAAAAAGGGGGGCCCCAAAACGTGTTTTCTCCATGTTATTTCCCATAGGAAACTTTAGACACGGCTACAGCCCGAACTGTGAACGTAATTACACCAAATTTTGCAAAAAGGTAGCTCTTGGTTCAGAAAGAGACCTTTTTTGTAAAATGGTGTAAATCCGTTCAGTAGTTCCAGAGTAGTTAAAAAAATAGAGGTCAAAAAATAAATTTCCCATAGGAAACTTTATACACGGTTACAGCCTAAACTGCTGAAAGGAATTACACCAAATTTGGAAAAAAAGGTAGCCCTTGTTTCAGAAAGAGACCTTTTTTTTAAATGGTGTAAATCCATTCAGTAATTGCTGAGAAAATCAAAAAATAAAAGTTTTGATATATAGAGGCACGGTGGATCCGCGCACCCTCCCGATCACGAGCTGCATTCTAATTGGCAGTCAACACTCCAAACCAGGAAGTGTTGCCAAGCCATCTTGTGCCTCGGTAGAACCGAGGCACAAGAAAACAGTAAAACTAGCACATAAAACAAGAAAAGGGGGCAGGGTAGAAACACCCTGAAACCCTAGGACTGCTCAGGGGGTCCCACAAGGACCCCAGGGCCCAAAAAAGTATCTTTTTTTAAAGAAAATCGACCGAATTTGCACTGGGTGCGCGAATCCGGCCGGAAAAAAACCCCCGAAGCTCGGGCTCCCATGCTTCATTTAATGCCGCCCCGGGGACTGCCACCCCCTGGGGCTTTGATAAAATATTTTTGGGGGCACCCCCGCAGCCCCGGGGACCGCCACCCCCGCATTCTTTAATTAGTTGTGGGGGGCGCACTGCCCCCCGCACCCCTGGGGTTTTAAAAAAAAATATATATACCTGTGTGGGGGGGGGGCTCGAGCGACCCCGCATGCCCCGGGGACCACCACCTCCCCGGAGCACTAATATTTAAATGTGGGGTCCATAACAGACCCCCGAGCCCCGGGGCTTTGCCAATAATGGGAGGGGGGCCATGCGGCCCCCCTCCTAGAGCCAGCGATGGCCCTGGGGACCGCCAGCCCCCAGGGCCGGTTTCTGCAGTGTCCCGGTGTACCCACCCCCGGGACACTGCAGTTTGCTATGGCAGGGTGGGAGCCTCGCGGCTCCCGCCCTGTCATAGCAAACTGTGGTTTGGTTTTTGGAAGAGAGAGCAGGGAACCTACTCTCTCTTCCAAAAACCAAACCAGATTGCTTTTTAACACCGGGAGCTGCATGTCAGCACCTCCCCGTGTGGAAAAGCAATGCCGGCTCCCGCAGGAGGCAGGGAGCCGGCGGGACCGTGGGGGAATTGTGGATCCCCCCATGGTCTCCAACGGAAAGGCCAGGCCCCAAGGGATGGGGTATCCGGGGCCAGGCGTGGCCTGGGAAGGGAGCCGCGCGCCCCCCTCTCCAATAAACTGTAAATAAATGTTTTTTCAAAAACGAGGCAGAGCCCTGGGGGATGGGGTACCCGGGGCTAACAGAGGCCTCGGGAAGGGGGGCCACGCAGCCCCCCTTCCCCATAAGAAAATTATTTTTTTAAAACATAGGCAGGCCCCGGGGTAAGAGGTCCCTGGGCTATAAATGACCTGAGGAGGGGGGCCACGCAGCCCCCCTCCAAAGAAATAATAATTAAAAAAATGGCCCTGCCCTGGGGATGGGGTCACCGGGGCTAAATATGGCCTCAGGAGGGGGGCCACATGGCCAGTTCCATTTTTTAAAAAAATAGGGCTCAGGCCCTGAGGGATGGGGTCCCCAGGGCTCATAAAATAGGTAAGGAAGGGACGCCACTCAGCCCCTCTTCTTAAAAACACAGAAACAAAAATAAGACGTGATCGTGCCTGAGGCCCCGCCCCCTCCCAGCAACACTCTGCAAACTTGCCCCGTGGCGCGTTTTAAGTTGGGGAATTAATTCGTCTTCAATCCTGAGGGTCCCTGTGGGCCAACAACCCCACCAGGTACCTCCAGTAAGTGTCACTGCGCTGCATTGCAGAGAGGTGGGCCAGGCCACGCCCCTTTTTACACCTCTCTGCAACGCAGCTCTGTGGCACTTACTGGAGGTACCTGGTGGGCTATTTGGACCCCAGGGACCCTCAGGATTCAAGGGGACTTAATCTCCTAACATAAAACGGCCAGAGGGCGCGTTTGGACACATGTCACCTCAGGCCCCCACCTCCCTTCACCACTGTGCAAACGCGAACCCGTAGCACGTTTTAAGAGGTAGTTTTAATCCCCCTGCCCTATTATGTACTAGGGCCTGACAGAGGAGGTCATGCTAATCACAGGGGTACCCCAATGCATAGTGTTCCCTAGTGTATGTAGGTGTTTTCACTGTATTCTAAGTGTCTTTTAGCATAGCGCTGGCTCTAGGCCTGGTTAGTCAGAGTCAGTTACCACCAGTACCCGTCTGAAAAAGATGTGGGCACAGGAAGATTTTGCAACAAGGCCTCTTTCTGCTCCTCTGTTGGTTCTTTCTGCACATGTCTTGCTTCTTCCTGCACTTTTCTTTGTCTTTGTGGACGTCTGTTGCTTCTTTCTGCATTTCTTTTGCTTCTTTCTGTGCGTTTTTTCTTCTTTCTTCACATGTCGTAGCTCTGTAGGCATAGTTAGAAACAAGCATTTGAAAAACTTTTGAAATTCACTGAAAAAACCATAGGTTTCAGGCACGTTATAGTTAGAAATTAGCATTCATAAAAAACATTGAAATTCACTGAAAAAAACCTAGGTTTCAGTCACGTTTTAGTTAGAAATTAGCATTTTAAAAACCTTAGAAATTCACTGAAAAAGTTTTAGTTAGTTGGATATTTCAGAGAAAACCAGAGAAATTCCCCCGTAATAGTTAGTTCAGCTAACTATAGCTCGCGCCCCCTGCTGATGACGTCACATAATACATCACCCATGACATGGTCAGTGACATCACTGATGACATCACTGATGACATATCAAATGACATCACTGATGGCATCATCCATGTGATCATTTGATGCATCTTCTCACACCCTAATAGTGTCATTTGAGATGTCATCAGTGATGTCACGAGTGATGTCACTGACCATGTCATGAGTGATGTAATATGTGACGTCATCAGCAGTGGATTGCGGGCGCGCGAGTTATAGTTAGCTGAACTAACTATAACGGGGGAATTTCAATGGTTTTGTACGAGTGAAATGTCCAGCTAACTATAACATGTGTGAAACCTATGGTTTTTTCAGTGAATATATGTATATATATATACATATAAAAACAAAAGGTGATGTTACAGTTAGGTGAATACGTCTGTTAATACATAGCATTTTAAATCTAAAAGAACACTGAAAATCACCAGTTGTAGTTAACTGAAGCAACTATATCGTGTGCCCCGCTCAAGCACAATGTTGTTATCATACATATAATTCCAGATGTCATATTGATGTTATAAATGATGCCATAAAACATGCCATGAGTGATGTACTCGTTAAAGTAATAGGTTGTGAATGGTGAGGGCATGAGTTCTTGGTATTTCAGTTAAACACAACTGGTGAACTTCAGTGTTTTTTTGTTTACAATGTGACTTTTTAACTGATATTTTCACCTAACTATAATGTCACTTTAACCTTTGGATTCTTCAGTGAATGTCTAGGTTTTCTAAAAATAGTAATGTAAGATATTATAACCATACCTAATTATAATGTCACTTTAACTTTTAAGTCTGTCAGTGAAGTGCTAGGGTTTTAAGGTAGAGTAATATTTTATTCCCTTACCTAACCTAACTAGGCCTATACTATGCTGTGCACAGCCTTTGGCTGTGAGCAGCAGGTGGTTGGCTGCAGGACCTGCCCACACCCTGTTACTGATGAACCCCATGGGGTTGCAGCATTCCAAGACCCAGCACTTTTTTTCACAGCACCATGTTAACACAGTACTACAGTGGACTTACATGGAGGCTCGCATAGAGTCCCACAGTAGTACCTCTGCCCTGAAGCTGGAGTCAAATTAAGGGAGCAGGGTTGGGATATTCCGACTTCCCGCCCACCCCCACAAGGGCCAGGTGGTCTGGGTACCGCTACCCTACCTCCTTATTCATTTTTTTATTTGTTTTTTACAACAAGGGGACAGAGTCCCCAAGTCATAAAATGGGAGCTGCAACTTTCTCTTCATGTTGCGGACAGCCAATCAGATTGCGTATTTGGACCTTGAACTACCCTGTTATTACCAAGGAAGCACAACTCCAGCCAATCAGGTCCCATATTTTGAGCTTGTGGTATGGCAGTACTCTGCAAATGTTCTACAAATGTATCACATCACTAATTATATCAATTTCCTATGGAAACCCAGTCCTAACTATAACTACATAGTGGCGACTGCAACTGTGTACGATAGTTTGGATTGACTGCCACAGAAGAGGTATTTTTTGCTTTCTTCATAACTATGGCAACGTTACACAAATCTGCATTCAACTTAACAAAGAAAGTTTGCTGTTTCATGGAAAATGTGCCAATCTAATCTCTCAAATGGGGTCCATGAAAAAGTGAGGATACCAAAAGTGTGATTTCCCATTCTAATTCCCATAGGAAAGTTTGCTCTCTGATACAGAAAAATCAGGAAATTGAATGACACAAAAACTAGCACAAAGTGAGAACTTTATTCATAAGGCATGTCTTTTTCTGATTTGGTGTATATCTGTTCAGTCAGTTTTAAGAAATTTCTGTTTAGAGAGGAGCTCGAAATGGGCATGAAAGTGTTAATCCTTAGAAAAAGTTAAAGATCTCTTGTGTACTGTGGAACTATTACAGAACCAATAATTCAACTTTTGATTGGCTGTGAAAGTTTTTACTCCTTTTGAGATTTCAATACCCCATAAAAGTGCTTAAAAGAGCAATTGTCTAAAAAAGCAACAACCAGCCATTAGTCTAACAGCAATGGTTCTATGTAGACAACAAACCATTGCGATTCTGATAATGTGTTATAAGATGGCACAATTGAATAAACTATAAGATCCAACAGAAACTAGCAGATACTTTTTATCCCGATATTTAATTAGATCTCATGCACGGAAGAAGCAGCTACTGACTTTTTAACAAATTTGGAGTGGATAGGCCAAGCTGACTGTAGAAATTTGGCAACTGAAAACACAATGCATGATCCGGTATTCGACCTACACATTCTCAGGGCCAGCTATAGTGGCATATTCCCAAATATCTACACAGAGGAAGGATACAATGCACATGCTGTCTCTCGTATCTAGGGCAGAAAAAAAAGAGATGGCCACCCGTTTCATCAGCTTCCCTACAGACAGGGCAGATAGCACTGTCCTCTTGCCTGAACCTCCAGTTACTAGTAAAGCATGGTAATGGTAGTGTACTGAACCTACAGTTTATGTACAATGTCCTAGAAAATGGTGGTTCAATTTCATTGAGACATTTTTCAAACTTTGGTTTGTACTTGTGGTTTGAGAGGAACTCTATGACCTTGCCACTGATTGTGGGTAGGATAAGCTTTGACCATTCGCTATCCCTGACCCCTAGTTTTACTATGTGGCAGAAGAAGAGGTAATAGACTCAGTGTGGTGCCACAGGCCAGGCAATCCCAATGCATACTGGGACTCTTTTACATACTTCATCCATGGCAGGATGGTAGTACTCCAAGGTAAGCCAAGGATTTCTTTCAGCCCAGTTCTAACGTAATCAAGCTCATGGGGAACTCTAAGCCAGTAGAAGACTGGTCTCAGCCAGACATGAGCAGTAATTGGTTGGAAATCCAGGTCCACTCTAAACAAGACCAGGAGCATACTCTGGGGGAGTTTTAACACAGCCTTCAAAAACCTGTTTTCGGCCACCCCTAGAGCCTCTTCGTTGGCATGGCCTCAGATTAGAGCCATAGGTGGTGGCAGCCAATGCTTTGCCTCTTCATATTTCCAACTGGAGGAACATTTGGTGGAATGTGGTATTTTTTGAAAAGTTCATCATGGTGGCTGATCTGTGTTTCAAAAGAAGCACACTCTTAGTTACATGGCTACATCATGATCTACAGCTAAATATGCAGATACCCAAGTAGTCACAGTCCTCTACTCTTTCTAATTCTTTTCTCCCACCAGCCTCACCATCCCACAAAATCTACAATGAGAGTGAATTTCCACGAATTTAGCTTTGTTGGTGTGAATGACTACTCCATTTTTGCTGCAGAAAAATTAAATCCTTCGAGCAGGGCCTCCAGACCCTTGGGGTTTTTCAAAACCAGAAGGGTGTTGTACATGAACAGCAGTGCAGGCATCTTTATTCCACCCACGACTTGGGAAATAATTGTCACAGTCCACCAGGAGCTCTACACAGTTGTTTATAAACTGCAAGAAAAGTGTTGGGGTTAAGAGGCATCCTTGCCTGACCCCCTTTTCAATTGGTATGTGATCAGTTGTTTCTCTGTTGGGGCCCCCTCTAATTTAGGCATACTTCCTAGTGTGGAGTTGCACTAAAATTTGGAGTAATCTAGGGAGAAAGCCCAGGTCCCTCAGGACTAACCAAAGTCTGTTTCTGGGGATCCAATCATGTGCTGCTTAATGTCAATGAAGGCAAAGTAAAGGCTGGCTCCGTTGAACTCTACAATTTTCCATCTTAGCATTAGGAATCTGAAGACTTGGTCCTCAGTACTCAAGTTACAGCGAAAACATGCATGGAATTAGGACAAAATGGTATTGTCTTCTATCCAAGAATTCAGATGGGCCAGTATCTGTTTACTAAAAAATTTTTGGGTCGCATCAATCAAGCTTATGGGTTGAAAATTGGATCGGTCAGATTTCAAGCCTTTCATATGGACTGGGACTATTTCTGCACCTCGCCTTGAATGGGGAATTGCTGTGCCAGCCAAAATGGCATTTAAAAATCTAATTAGACATGATGCCCAAATATTTGGCTCAGATTTGGACAGGTCCCCAGGAATCTTGTCTGGGTCCTTGCCAGATTTCATCTTGCAGATGTCATGCCGTGTTTCCTCAAGGGTGAGGGAGAGTACGGAGTTGCACAAAGGCCCCATAGGTTCATCTAATTAAGAGCTTGGGTCTGCAGTCAGCTTCTCCCAAACAGTCGAAACAGGCCTAGCGTTAGTGACACTTGCCTCACAATAGAGCGATTGAATATGAGCAACCTAGTTCTTGGGTAGAATATTAGATTCTGGTAGCATTGAGATGGTTTTACCTCCATGACTGAGTATATGTCAGAAAGATACCTGGTTTTATTTCAAAGTGTGTCTAGCATGTCCCTCCAAATAGTAGAATCCTAGGAGATCTTAGCCTGTTTTATGGTCTCTTTAACTTGCCCTAACTTCTTAGATATCGATTTGAAGATCACTTTTGATGTTTTTTAACAAAGCAGACTTAGGTGCTCTGCATTCTCTGTCATACCAAGAGTGGTTATCTCTGGGCCGAGAATTACATCTGGGGCTAGATTTAGTGAAACAATTTTCCCTCAATATCTCAAAACAATTATCATGTAATCTCATAACAGCTAGCGAAGGGAGAGCGGGATCGCTTACTGCAATTAAGACAGGATTTAAGCCATCGAACAATTGGCCAACATGGCATTATTATTAAATATAGTAACCCATTTTGCATTCCTCCTGTCATTGCTGGTGGTCAGTTCCCTATTGGGCAATCTAGAGACAAAGGCAGTAGTGCCTAGACCACCCTGAAGGGTTAGAAGCAAAAAACAATGGTTGCATTCATACCTGGGCTGAATGTCCATGTCAATGAGTTCTGACTATGAATAGAGATCTTGAAGGAAGTCATCAATATTATTCCTGTACTCTCCCCTCCAGGATGTGGGGGTTCTGGTTATATCTGAAGGAGTTTGGCCATCACAGGCTCTCAGACAACATTACAGGGAGAGGTCAATCATTTGTAGTGGGTTCTTAAAGTTATTTGCTATGCAGGGGCCTAGTTACTGGGGGATACTCCATTGCTGGTCGTACTCACTCGCTATGTCCCTAATTAAAGCTGAGGGCTCAAAGCATGTGTTGAAGTTGCCTCCAACTATAATGGCCTTGGATCTGTTGGCCGTCACTAAATGTTCTCTCCGCTGTGCTAGGACCACTGATTCCACACTTTGTGGAGTTCTCCTACAATAGATATTGTACGGGAAACGCTATCTTACCATTCCAGGAACAAAGTTCAACCCCTAGAATGTCATGGGAGTTAGTGTTTAGTTGTTTTTTCTCGCAACATAGTCAGCAGCTAACCCATGTAGCCAGACCCCCTGAGGGTCTGCCTGCAATCAATCCCAATGCTGGTATATGGAAAACTTTGCAATCATTTGTTAGGCCTGGCACCATTGGTGTGGGTCTCTCTTCCATTTCTTTGCCTTTGCCTCCTGTGTTTTTGCTGTGTGTTGGACTTCATTTTGCTGGTCTAGATGCTTTGGGCACTTTGCCACTGCTATTCAGTGCCAAAGTGCAAGTGCCCCCTTTAGAAATTGTTGTTATGGATTAGTGATTCCATGATTGGCATTTTTGATTTACTTGTCAGACCCTAGTATAGTGCACTGTGTGTGCCCAAGGTACCCCTGAGGGCAGGGTGCACTGTATGTGAAAGGTAGGACAGGCCTGGATGTGTGTGGAATGTCCTGATAGTGAATTACAGCCAATTTCATTTTTCACTATTGAGCTACCTTCCCACAGGACAGGATAGGGAGTTTGTTTATAACATCTTATAAACATAACTGGCCCTGGGAACAAGGTAGAGAAATAAAGTTTAGTATGCCTGAACTCACAATGTTAAAGAGCATCTTTTAGTGTGGGTGATTTTTACATTCTGTGTTTGAAAATACCACTTTTAGAAAGTAGGTATTTTCTTGCCTAATCATCCGGTATGCCTCTGCTAGGTTTGTGTATTGCATGTCTGGCTTTTGGATGACAGGGGCTGGAGAGGGGCTGTGCCTCCAGAAGTCTGATGAGTCAGGGCTGTGCTGAATGGACCTGGGCTGCATTTAGAGTAGGGGGAGGAGATTTCCTTTTCACCTGAATGGGCCTGGTCTGCCTTTATCAATGGTGTCTCCACCTCCTGCCAGGAAGCTGCAGCAGTGAGGAAAGAACTGGGTTTGACCAGGTACAGACACTCTCTGCCTTCAGAGAACAGAGGATGTAAAAAAGAGGAGCCCAGACCCCAGACTTTTAGATCACTTCTGGGAATCAAGAGAAACCTTTTGCCATGGAGAATACCCAGAGAAGCTGAGGAAGAAAACTGCCCTTGTACTGTTTGTTGTCTGGGGTTGGCCTGCAGTGGCTACTTGCTGCCAAGGAAAGGAGAAAAAGGACTTTGCTCTTTGATTTGTCATCTACTTGAGGAAGATGATGTCCATGGGCTTGAAACTGAGCTTGCGTCCTGTTCTGAAGTCTCAGGGACACAAAGACTTCATTTCTTCTGTCTCTGCATCTGGAACTGCTGTTTCAGCTGCCACAGAAGGAAATTGCAACACCGATGCCAGCGAGCGATGCCGTAACCTGCATTGAAGCCGTGTGCACCGCTCGTGAAGAGCACAACACACCGCCCGACTTGCGTCGTAGGCCCGACACCTGCTGACGCTCCGCCACATCGACTCCGACGCCGGTGCCTCATCAACCCGGAGCCAATACTCGACGTGGGTGACTCCCAAATCCATCGACACTGCACCGTCGTAAGGACCAGACGGCTTGCCGCTGTGGTGACGTCACCTCCCCGACACAGTAGGAAGCAGACGTCTCACCTCCCCTGCGCCGCAGTAAGGTACAAAGGGTTCACCTCCCCTGGAGTCGTAAGGAACAGACGCCATTCGAAGCCAACGGAGCCTCCCCTGCCAGATGCCGTGTGACGTCTTTACTTTCTTCATGTCCAAGGTACTGTTCTTTGTGGGTCTGTTTGACTCCGTGTCCCATGCCGCGCACCTCGCGGGTGGCTCCGCGCTTTGCGATTTCTATCTGTCACGACGTCGTGATAACTCCCGGTGGAGTTATTTGTTGCTAGAGACCTAAATTAAGAGAATAACAGATTTCTTTTGAATATTTTGATAACTGTATTGTGGATTTTTGTTGTTTCGTCTTGTTTTTGTTTAGATAAAGATTTCTTATTTTTCTAAACTGGTGTGGTGTCCATTTGTAGTGTTTTCACGGTATTACTGTATGTGTTCAAAAATGTTTTACACACTGCCTCTGAGATAACCCTGTCTGCTCGTGCCAAGCTACCAAGGGGGTGAGCAGGGGTTATTTTAGAAGTGTATCCCCCTTACCCTGACTAGAAGCAAGGGTCCCTATGTGGACAAAGTTGCAAACCATTGACAACTAGAGACCCCCATTTCTAGCACCATTCCTCTCAGATGGCACTAGATCCCAGGTCTCTTGAAACATGATTATATGTAGCTTATTGATGTAGTCTCACCAGTCCTCATGGGCCAATTATCTCCTCAGACCCGCTATGTTCCATGTTATTATTGGTAGGTTAGCAGACCCCAGGGGAATAGCAGCAGCCTAGTCAGCCCTGTCACTATGTGGAAGTGTAGATATTGCTGGTGGAATAGTACGATATCTCCCGAGAAGGGGCAGACATATGAAGGGAAACAACCTTTACAACACAGTCATTACAACACATTACCTTTAAAATGCAGTCATTGCGCAACATCCTTTACATCGCATGCCATTACAACACAGCCATTACATCGCATTTCACTACAACGCATGTCATTACAACGTATGTCACTACAATTTCTGCCATTACATTGCATTTTAAGGTAAGTAATGGGGAATGGTAAATTTTACCCCCACACTATCCAACACTTACCCTACTGTTGCACTCACTGGAGTGGGAATGGTAATTTTTACCCCTTCACTATCCAACACCTACCCTACTGTTGCACTCACTGGAGTGGGAATAGTAATTTTTACCCCTACACTATCCAACACTTACCCTACTGTTGCACTTACTGGAGTGAGAATAGTAATTTTTACCCCTACACTATTCAACACTTACCCTACTGTTGCCCTGAAAGTAATATGCATTGTAATGGTATGCATTGTAATTGTATGCATTGTAAATGTAGTTTCTAGAAATGCATTGTCATGGCATGCGATGTAAAATCATGCCTTGTAATGGATGTTGTGATGTAAAAACTGCGTTGTAAAGGCATGCGTTGTAAATGTTTGTGTTGTAACGTCATACATTCACATATGACTTTTACCATTATCCACGATTAGCCTTAAATCAGGGTTGTGGGAATTCGGTGGGCAGGTGTTGGCTGACTCAACCAACCCTTGGATCACCACCCTACATTGATCTTGTTTGTGAATCCACGCCCTGCAGGGTAGTTGGCTCTGGGATGCCACTGCAGCCTGTAGCAAGAAGCCAATTTACCTCAGCTAAAAAGGATAAAGGTGCAAAGCCATTGAAGGTTGAGAGCTCCAGTGGCAGACTTCCATTTTGTCTAGGTAGCTCAGGCCTTGCTAGCCGGGCAGCTGTGTTATAAAAGCAAGAGTGTGTCAAAAGTTGAATCGCTTTTGGCTGAAACTGGCCTCTGATGGCCTGGGATATAAAGACATCCATTTGTTGACGACACTGAAATTTGGCAACAACACAAAATTCCCACCAAAACATTTATGATGTGGCCTCACCCACCCAACCCTGAGGACCATCAAAATATCAGTAAGAGGACAAAGAGAGTGTGTTAGTATGTTCTATTTAGTGTTCATTCAATGAAAAAACGTATTACTTAGTTCAGAGTTTTTTCGTCAGACTCAGAGGGAAGTGCTGAGACATTGTCAATTTATGTTTGTTAAATGTATTTTAAGACATTATTACCATTTGGACCATTATCCTTAACTTTCATCTGACACTATTGAAATGTCCAGTTGTTGCTCAATTCGTGCACTGTTGCTCTCTATCTTGCACTTGCTCTGTGAGTTTCCGGGAAGTTTGAAATGATGCTGCCTTTGAGGTACTTTCTCTGTGTGAAAAAGATGCAGTGAATATTCTACATGTGTACCTAACCAGCATCTATCACACTAGCTCATTATTTTAAACCAACAGTCCACACCCCATGCCCATTCATACATAGGCCTCCTTGCTGAGTCTGCAAATTATTACAACTATGCTGAGAAGTTCCTTCAAAAATAGAAGGAGAGTTTGGTCAAGAGGGAGATAGCGAGGAAGTGGGGAGTGGCAGACAGGCCTTCACTCTGGATGTGGGTCAGGGAATATGATAAATGCATGATTGCGGAAAAAGAGGTGTTCAAAATAGGAGGGTGCCCGAAGAAATGGGATAAAAAGTGGGGCAAGTGGAATGCCCATCAAGGGGAATGCCCATCAAGGGGATCTCTGTGTGTCCCCAACAACAGAACTTGAACTGCAACGGACAGAAAGGAGTTGTTATAATGCACCCTGATAGCAATGACTGTCTTAAATGGTATGATGAAATGTGCCATTTGTCTCTTGGTCGTATACGTGATTTGTTATTGTTCAATTCAATAAAAATATTTTTTTTTAAAAAGAAGGAGAAGCTCTGGAACTTTCATTTTCAAAGTGGAACAACTATGCTCGGAAGTTCAAGTTTTATCTCATTAAAGGCACAGCAGCCTTTTTAGGTCAAGCCTGAGCCAGCGCGCATGCGCTGCTCTGTGAGACTTATTTTAGACAATTAGTAAATAGAAGCCCCTCCCACACTCCACCTATGTTTGCCACTGGCTTGTGTCATTGTCTCCTAAATGCTGGCTTGTGATTCATCAATAGGCTTGTTAGTCTTTCCTTAGTACCGCTTCCTCTTCATTTGTCACCTCCCATGGAGACTTGCCTCTTTACTTCAAGTGTTACACCGTACGTGTTATTTACACTGTCAGCACTATTTTGTTTAATGAGGTTCTCCTACAGCCTTCTTTTCTCCCCCCTCCCTCCTGTTGTCCGTGCCTTCTCCCTCCCTCCCCCACCTGCACTCCCATTGACCGTGCCTTCTCGCCCCCGCCCGCCTGTTGTCCATGCCTTCTCCCCCCTGACCTCCCTCTCATTGTCCGTGATGACTACCATTTGCAATGCAATAGGTCTTGCGTAAATGCGAGGCCTATTGCATTGGAAATGCTTGTTTTATAGTATTGCGAGATAGTCCCAGCGATCCGCGCCTCATCGAGGTGCCATGTGAAGAGAAGGTGCTGCGTATGCCAGTTAGGTTTGAATTTATCTTCTCACCATAATGCACTTGTTTATGCTATTATTAGATTAGCAATATGTGGCTAAATAGATGCCATTTGTGTTCACGTTATGCAACCCACTGAGTTATCCCTGTAACATGTAAGCTTTCGTTAGCCCGTGTGACTCCGTTTTGTATTATTTAATCCGTATTAGACTGTACTTCGTTATTATTTTCTCTCTCGTTCAAGGCTGCTAACCGACTTGCTAACAAACAATTATTCTGCTTCTGCATATCATTCTCAATGTGTAACTCTGCTCCCATGTTAGGAGACGCTGAGACTCGGCACAGTGGCCTTAGACTACTAATAGAATGTACCCATCTGGCAGGTGTTAGCTCATCTCTGTGCCTCCTTTGTCTATGCCCGGCTCAGGCTGGTAGTTTTCCACTAGTGGCGTGGCCGAAGTCCCCAAAAGGAGTTTATCATGTATTAGCAAACATTGGGGAGTCAGTCCCCTTGGCATACATCTTAGGGTGAAGGTCTGATAGGACTCCTCTGCAGAGTATATGCTGAATAAACGTAAGTTTGTATTCTCTACTGGCGGATCGACTCTTCATTTTTGGGAAGGCATAGCAGGTGGTTGTAAGTAACCCGCGTGGCCCTAGAGGGCCCTGTCCTTCACGCCTTCTTTTCTCCCCTCCTGAAGATGCATTAGGGTTCGAAAAGATGGTTAGCGTGTCAGCGAGCAGACAGAAGGCAGAGTCCTCGGTTGATGGTCCTGCTGATTGAGTGCTCAAGGCGAGTCTGGAGATAGAACGAGATTCTGCCCTGCCTAAGAGGATGGCGTCAGGCTCAGACAGAGTTAAAGATGTCTCTGAGAGATCGAGGGGGAAGACCCAGGCCACTCCGATGTCGCAGCAACCTCAAAGATGCAGCGCTGCCCCCACCTCCTCTCCCTCGCAGTGACCATTCCAATGTCCTCCCAATGTCTTAACTGACTTACTAGCCGGGCGGGTCCCTGAATACAGCAGCCCCACCCCTCTCTTCTGGTGTGCCAGCTTTCCAGTGTGCACGACAGCCTCTCCCCTCCCCGTGGAGCCCTCAACCCACACTGACTTCTTTACAGAACCGAGGAGCGAGCTCCTCCTCCAAACCATGTGATGAAGCTGCACTATTAGCAGGTGCACGGTTGCTGCGTACCCGTACATATGCGCCAGCTCTGTTCTCCGTACCCCAGCACGCAGCAAGTTGGGTGACTGGGAACCGTAGCTAGAGCAAGAGCAGGGAAGATGCACTGGGGAGAAGAGAGGTCATGTATCAGATGCAGCATGGGGCCCTCCACAGGGAGAGAAGGAACCCTGTAGGGAGAAAGGGAACAGCCTGCACAAGGGACAGGGAGAGACTGCATAGAACAAGCATTTGCAATGCAATAGGTCTCGCATTTACGCGAGTTTGAGCTATTGGCATGGTAAATGACAATGTCTTTTATATATGTTTTGGTTTTTAAAACATTAAAAAAAGGCATAGTCATTTACAATGCTAATAGCTTAAACTCTCACAATTGCGAGACCTACTGCATTGTAAATGCTTGTTTTAGAAAGTGCAAAATGCAGCACACATAAAAAGAGGAAAAATAAAGATATTTCTCCTCATTACACCTCCCATGGGAAGGCATATCTTTTTGGCACGTTCCCTTTTTTGCAAGCACTAGTAAATCTGTGAATGCATCAAAATCCATGGAAGTTGCGTGGGAACACCCATGGAAACAGCTCTCTGGCATAGAGCAATGCAATGCAATGGATTGTGCTGCGTTACATTACTCAAGATTTATGAAGCCACGAAGGGTCACACAAGATGGCCTTAAGTAGCTTCATAAATCTCATTTATCATTCGCATAAGAGTGATGCACAGGGGCTCATAAATATGCCCCTCAGAATTTACCTCGATGGGCAGGATAAAAAAGGAAAGGTCTAGATTGATGCTATGGTATTTGATAGGTGATTCATTTTATGTGGTGGGAGGGGATTTTAATTCTCATTTTGAGCCACTTCCTGGTCTTTGGGAGGGGTTCTCATCGGAAGAAGAGGCCAGATGGGCAGTCCCCCCAGTGGAAGCTCCCCCCCCGAAGGCTTGGACCCCACTTGCATTACAAATCACAGCTCTAACCCTAAAGTTCGGAATCAGAGCCTGTAACGGGCGAATGAAATCAGATATACCCAGTAAAACCACCTACAACAGACTGGGAAGAGAGTCCCGCCTGGATTATGTCCTGGCCCAAATAGTGAAGTGGCCGACCATTCAGGATTTTAGGGTTATGGAACGGTCAGATAGCGACCATAATGCGCTCGAGCTCGACCTGGTCACCCCTGGCCCTCATGCTCCTGTGACCAATGTAGAAGGGAACAAACCTGCGCTTCTCCTGGAAAATAGTAGGAGCAGAATCAGGTGGGAGCACTTGGTTACAAGTAAGAACAAACTCCCCATGCTCTATGACGGGATAACTCCCATCTTGGAAACTGTGGGGAGTTTGGACAACGAGGCAAGCAATAATGATTCCCTGGCTAAATTGTACAAGGCTCATGAGGACCTTATAAAGGCTGCGGCCCCTCATCTCTCTAGTAGCTCACGAAAACCTAGACAGGGGCGACAAGGCAAAACAACATGGTATAGTCCGGCATGCAGAAGGGCAAAAGCAAAACTCCTCAGACTTATTAAGGAGGGACTAGGGGGGGATAGCCTGAGACAAAGCAGGCGGGCTTACAAGAAACTAGTTACCCACGCTAAGGCCGAGTGGGAGGAAAATCAGTGGGAAGAACTTAGCAAGGCCCTAGCGACCCAAAACCAACGTCTGTTCTGGAGGATAGTGAATGGGGGGTCGGGGCATCTTCAATCGGCAATAGAGCCCAATATTGCCCCAGGGGTGTGGCAGGCTCACTTTCAGTCTCTTTACAGTTCTGAGCCGGGAGAATCTCCTACTGTCACCGAGGTTGGTTGGCCAGGCTATGAAGGAGAGCTGATAACGCTGGGTGAGGTCACCGCTGCCATCTCAGGTCTTGCTTCTGGAAAGGCGCCAGGACTGGATGGCTTACCTGGGGATATGTTCAAACAGGAGCCCATTGTATGGGCCCCATACCTTACTGCCCTTTTCAATGGAGTTCTAAGCGGCATGGAAATCCCTGGTACTTGGCTGGGGGCAGAGGTGGTCCCTATCTTTAAAAAGGGCTCGCCTCTCCTCCCGGCCAACTACAGACCCATCAGCTTAATCGACGTAGCACAGAAGCTGTTTGGCAGGGTTTTGCTGAATCGCCTCCAGGATTGGATGGAAGAGGTGGGTGCCCTTAGTCCCTATCAGGCGGGATTTAGGAAGGGGGTATCCACAGTGGACCAGGCTTTTAGGTTGAATCTCATCTATTGGAGGGCAGCAATATTCGAGGGCGGCAGTCTGTACACAATTTTTGTGGACTTACGGGCCGCCTTCGATCTGGTGCCCAGGGGAAAACTCTGGAGCGTCTTGGCAGAGATGGGCGTCCCCCCGGACATCCTAGTAATCTTACAGAGGCTTCACCATAATAATTATGCCCGAGTGAGGTGTGGGAGGTCGGGGGAATTGACCGATAGATTCCCCGTTGACCGAGGGGTAAGGCAGGGTTGTGTGTTGGCACCGACCCTGTTCTGCCTCTTCGTCAACGGGATAATCGCCCACCTAAATGCCACCGATTATACTGACGCCCCCAAACTTAATGGCAGCAGGGTGCCCGCAATCATGTTTGCGGACGACACCCTGCTGCTATCTAAAACCCCCATGGGGATACAGAGGATCCTTGATTCATTTGTAGCCTTCTGTACGGACAGAGGGCTAGAAATCAATGCGGCCAAAACTAAATTCATGGTTTTAAATCCGAGCCAAAAATTGCGGCCGAATCCGCAATTGGGAGTAGCACGGCTCGAGAGGGTTGTCACCTTTGAATATCTAGGTGTGACTCTCAATGAAACCATGACTTGGGGATCCCACCAGATTAGGGCGAACCTCAAACTTACACAAATTACTGGGGGTATCGCCCGGATGATGATTGGCTCCTCATACCGCCCGCTGGGGGCCATAATTCAGATATACAAGGCCCAGGCCAGGGGAGCGATCATGTATGGGGCGGAACTGTGGGGACACACACCATGCCATAGCCTGTCATTAACAGAAAACAAGTTTATAAGACAGATAACCGCGCTTCCCCCCAGTACCCCGCTCCTCCCCTTGAGGCTTGACCTCGGTCTACGACCATTATCTGATGAAATAAGCCTGAGACCAATAGCCTTCTGGCGTAGGTTGTGGAGCAGTAATGATCTTGCAGCATACAGGGCGGAACTGGCAGAATTATTGAACCACCCAAAAGCGCTCCGTATCCCCTGGGTCAAAAACATCCAATCCACCTGCATGGAACTAGGGCTCCCCGACTTATGGACTGACCCTGCGAATGCCGCACTGAATATCTCTAAAAGGTCGCTGACTAACGTATACCACGAACGCAAATTAGCTAGGACCCGAGTTACCCAGGCAGAAGGGTCTCTATCCTCTGTGTTTTTCCAAAGCAAGGACCTTTATAGGTTTGAGAGGGTATTGGATCCTATCTTTCCGGTACTTGCTAGGAAGCTGTTTCTCCAATGGAGATACGGCTCACTGCCCTTTCGGTCCTTTACAAGTACTTGGTCATCGCCCCCCACTACGACGCAGTGCCCGGCTTGTGATGCCTTGGAGGAAACCGATTTACACGTGGCCTTCTTCTGCCCAGCCTACAGGGCAGCGCGGAAATACTGGCTTCTTCCCTTGATTAGGAATATGGGCGGCAGGGAATATGCCCCAATGTATAGGATTTTAAAATCTGATCTCTCTGGTCCAACTGTCCTCGCATTATCAAAATTTCTTACTAATGTTTGGCATACGCGCAACCGCATTTTAAAGGTGTTGGGTCCCCCTTAAAATTTTAGATGCACAGTTTTTATTGTATTTTTAACATATGTACTTCCAATGTTTTAATGTTTGGATTTATTGTGATTGTATATGTGCATTGTTTTTCTTTTATGGCCAAATGGCCGAAATAAAGATTGGAAAGAAAGGATAGGTCATATGCAATTGCATGTTTTGAATTGTCTGAATCCACCCATAGTTTGATAGACGAAAGTTAAGGGATATAAATGTACTTCTTTACTATTATTTTCTAATTGTTTTAGGACAGGAAAACCTATTACCCCATAAAAATACTGGAACAGTTCATTAGCCTTTCGGATTCCCACGTTATTTTTCACAGAATGTATGTGAAAATGTGCTGTAAAATACACTTTTCAAACTTTTTTCGGAGATGATGTCTCTGGGCCTCAACACCTGGTCGTGCCCCCTCACTTTGCATGCTCAAATCTGCGTCCCAATATTTTTAAAGGTCAACAGCAGCCACTGGCCAACAGAGAAAATGTAAGGACTCTTGATCTAAAGGTGGTGGTGGTGGTGCTTTGGGCAAATTCGGAAAGGAGTTCCACTGCTATTTCTGCAGGTTTACTTACTGCAGGCATTTTTTCCTTCATGTCCACTTGATTGAGTTATCAGTTGTATCTGTGCTCGTTTTGTTGAAGAGGTCAAGTCACTGACACATTGATTTATGAATGTTTTTGTGATTTCTTAATTAAGTGAACAATGGAATGAAAATAAAGACATTCTGAAAAGATTCACAAACTTAAAATGCCTTTCGAAAGAAGCCAGGTAGGTTTCTAAAACAGAACAGGCAACGTCATAGTAAAACATTGAGAGGAATCTTTGGGTAGAGTAACTTCTTTCTTGTGGTATAGGACTTAATACAACGTGTTACTCTTACACCTCTCTTTAAGTCTGCTTCTGCCGCTCTCCATATGCATTGCTTCCCATGGAAAATAGTCTTGCAGCCATGACTTGTTTACAAAATGCCTCTGACAAAGGACCTCCTCCCTGGGGAAACTCTAAACAAGGTCTTGCATTCACGTGATTGTGCGAGAGCCTCACTGTACTTGTTCGGCACGTCCCTTTGTTATCTAGGGCACAGCCGCAGATGATACTTGTGTCTACGTGATCAGCACCGGCCTGGAAGAAACACGATCGTTTTCCAGACCTTTTTGTTCGCGTGTAACAAGAGCCAAGCGGAGCATTTGTCGCCCTGGACGAGTCTGGCGCGGAGATGCAGCTACTGGGAGTTCATTTTCAGAGAGACGAGTTCTTGCACCTGCTGCTGCTGCAAGTGTGTGTGTTCACAAGCAGGCGGCGTCTGACCACGGAAACGGCACACGCTGAAACATTGAAATGTGCTTGTTTGGTTTGATATGCATTGTTATACAGCCAATACCTGTTATTGTCCTATTTACTGCAACGAATGAATGTCTCGTTTAAACAAACATGCCTCTACTACACCTAGTGGCCCTATTGCGCAAAAGTGTACTGTCACGTGACAGATATAAACTTGTAAGTGGGCAGCAGGTGCCAGCCAGCATACGCTGCTGCTACTATTCGCACACAGCTGTGCGACACGTGTTCCTTATGTGCAATGTCATACTCCGCGCACCAGGTGTGAAGCACGCTCTTCCGTCCACACTCATACACGGCGCCATGGATCTAATTCTAATTAAAGTGCTATGTGGCCTTTGCAGGGGTTTGAAGCTCTAAATAAATGGTGGCATACAATAAACATACATGAGAGGTCTGGCACAAATTGATATTGCAAAAGGAGTACGTGTTCCGCCCACACCCAGGCTCTCTGTACATCTCCTTTCTAGTAAACCGTCAAAGGTCTGACTCCTTCACGCATATCAATGTGTAATTACAAATTACGAAGGTCCCTGTAAAAACCAGAAACTGCTGCATCCACGGAGTAATTCCGAAAGAACCAGGAACATTTTTGATTTTCATGAAGGTATCACTTCTAGTGGTAAAGAGTCGCTGCTTGAGGGGTCAGGACGAGACTGCTCACAACGCCCTCCTGTTCAACTCACATATTTAAGGCCTTATTACAATGCCACCGTTTAGGTGTTGGAACCGACCGATCGTAGGTCGGTGGTTCCGACCACCTAATTATAATGTGACTGCACATTGTGCGGTCGCAAACTCCCATTTCTCTACGGGAGCTTGTAATGGGGGTGGTTTCCAAGCTCCCATAGAGAAATAGGGCGCTTGTGTAAATCTGCCACCATGTGGCAGCCACTTCACAGTGCCTGCCACACAGTGCAGGGATTTACATGGGGCATAGGTGCCCCCTGCGTGTGGGCCCCCAAACTCACCTTCCGACAGGCTTTTCATGTCAGAAAGCCCAACATGAAAAGCCTGTCTAAAACCGGCATCGTAATCCCGATGGTGGAAGTGTCGTCCTGAAGAGATTACGTTGTGGTTCCAACTGGCCGACTGGCTCCTTGAGTCCAACCGAAGCCAGTCAGTCTGACTAGCTGGCTTATGTTCCGACTTCCTAAATTGTAACAAGGTGGTCAGACTGTATACTGACGATGTCCGTCGGTGAGCCTCCGACGAGCAGTCGGAGGCTCACTGACCCACATCGTAATGAGGCCCTTTGTGTGGAGGATTCTGCTTCACATTATGTGAGTAGACTTTGAGCAGTTCCTTCTTTCCTGCATCACTTCCACAAAGAATGTCATCGAGCAATTTCATAATCACATACCAGGTGTATACATATTCAGCAGGATATGGCACCTTCAGTGTTAAGCACCACTGTTCGTGAAGTGGTACTTTACGTATTTATATTTAGGGATTTTGTTTTGCCCCCCACGCCATCTCTAAAACTCTTTCTGCTTCAAAATAACAGCATATGAGTTCAATTTAAAATTGATATTTATTAAGTAAAATGGCTCAGAAAAAGCCCCGATGTTAGCGCAGAAACGACTGCCACAGCGCTTGAAAAACCGCTGATGCATAAATTCTATAATCCCACACCGGATGATACATGAATGCTGCTCAAAAGAATATAACACATGCCACACATGATGTGAGCAGAGTTTGAGCAGCTTAGCCTCCCCTTTGCCACTTCCACACAGACTGTCATTGACCATCTGTGTATTAATGCAGCATCTGTATAAATAATCAGCAGGGCTTGGCACATACATGCATAATTACCAATGTTCGTGGAGGGGCACTGCACATCTTCATATCAATTTATTTTTCATCCATCTGACCATCCCTTTTTTATGCAAATACAGACACACAAAATGTATATTACCAAAAACACGCACAACATTTATATGACTTGTGTGACCCTTTACCTATACCTGCCTATATGTTTAATTAGGTGAAAAGGAGGAGGTTTGATGTAGTGATAGGATGTAATGTCTCAGGTTCTATACTTTGGCCTTTAAATTTGAAAAAATGGCTCTTCAATCAGTGAGAAAAGTTTGCTGAGCTTACCAATTGTGCTTATCGTTGCTTAAGGAAGAAACCTTCTTGTAATTTATTTTAGTCATGTAATAAGTGTTTTAGGTAGTATTTCCTTCCACAAACGAAAAACATAGCACATATTTTCTCCCACTCATTGTTTTTGAAAATTTACAAACTTTGTGAGGTTGACAAACAATTTCAATATTTACCATAAACATAAACCTGAGATGGGGTCTTCTCAACTTTGCTCCTTTTTACACACATTTCACACAGTGAAACATGAGTTTGACACCGTTACTCTTTTACTCCGATCTTGGAAAACATAGAAATATATTTTCTTGCCACCATTAAGCAATAAATGTATGTGGTTCGAACAAACACTGTGCTCAGAATAGCTAGAGGAAAAAAGATCAGTAGAGCATGGATTCTTTACTGCTGGCATCCCTGCCTAATGCACTGATGTGATCAATGTTGATAGTTTTGAATGGATTATCATATCACTTACAGTAGCCTGGGATAATTTTCATTTAACATAAGTAACTCTTATTACAGGAATGGTTGGACACCTCTGGCCCAGGTATTCTGGTGAATCATATTGGTTGCTGCAGGAGAGGCAAAACGTTTGGTTGACATCCACTGAAGCCTTTCTGGATTTACCTTGCTATCCTGGAAATCAAAAAGTTCTAAACCATTCTTCAGGTGATGACTGCAACTTTCTCCTGGACCCTCTTTCAGGGGTAGAAATTTTGCATGTGGAGGCATGTTGGTCTTTTCCAGTGCAGCATTGGTCTGCTATGCCTACAAACTCTGAACTGTAAACTGTAAATAATAATAGCCATAATTCATTACATGTTAAGTTAAGTGATTTGTAAAGTGCAAACAATTGCAACAGTAGGGAAAGTGTTGGATAGTGGAGGGTAATAATTTACTATTCCCACTCCAGCAAAATAATAAACATTAATTAACAAATACTTAAATAATAAAAAATAATTTACCTCCCACCAAATCCCCCTATAAATGACACCACCAATACTGTAAAACATGACACAATTAAGATAATTGCTTAACAATTAATTGATTAACTAATAACAATGAACAATCAAATTAAAAACATTTTGTAATAAATTAATTCACACTATTAAGACTTTAAAATAGCAATGACTAAATATTATATAAAAAATATATTACATTTTGATTACGTCCCACAACCCGCTCCTAAAAAATTACAGGATTTAAATATTTACCAATTAATTACTAATAATTAATAACCAGTTAATAATTAATTAATAATAAAGTATTTAACACAAGTAACAATATAAAATATTAAAAACACAAATATAGATTCATAAACTTATTAATTAATTATAATTAAATTACTTCCCACCCTACTTCCCTATAAACCCACAACCCGCTCCTAAAAAAATGACACAATTAACATAGTAACCAATTAATAATTAATAACCAATTAATAAGTAATTAATAACAAATTAATTAACACAATCAACAATATAAATTATTAAATACATAAATAGTATTTAATAGCATTATTAATTAATTAATTATAATTAAATTACTTCCCACCCTACTCCCCCAAAAACTAACAACCCGCTCCTAAAAAGCTGACACAATTAACATATTTACCAATTAATAATTAATAATTAATAACCAATTAATAACTAATTATTAACAAATTAATTAACACAATTAACAATATAAATTATTAAAGACCAAAATATTAATTAATTATTTATATTTAAATTACTTCCCATCCTATTCTCCTATAAGCCCACAACCCGCTACAGAACTAAAATACTAAAAAATTACTTAACATAAAATGAATTACGTCTAAAAATTTAAAACATACATTAGAAAAATAAACTACACTTTTAACACATATACTAAAATACAAAACACTAACATAAATTTTGATATTATTAACAACGATATTTTGACTAATGATATTACTAACTTCGGTATTAACAAAAACGATATTTCTTACCTGCATGTCATTATTCTGGTTGACGCTTTTCTTGCAGGTCGATGTTGTGTCACATCGATATTTAAACATCAATATTATGGTATATCAATATTTAAAACATCGATATTATGACTGTACCACCCGAGAGATGTTGTGGGCTTTGGCCAGCAAAGCCAGCAGCCAAACGTAACCAATGAACAGGGTCGGACTCAATGCAGAGCCCTGGGGAACACCACAGTGTAGGGAATGCGTGTGACAGTGGAAAGGGGGAGGCGGTGACTTGAAAGGACCTGTTGGTAAGAAACTATGTAAACCACGCAAGGGCTTGATGTTTCTTCCACATATTTTAGTTTAGCCTTGTCAAAAAATTGTAATCGAGATGTAGAAACACTTTGAACTCCACTCTCAAAAGTTATTTTCATAAATAATGTTTTATACTTAGAAATGGAGAAGTAATTTGCACTTTAGTAAGAAAGATGGCTCAAATTATTACAAAAATACGCATTTCAATTTAAAATTGCTTCCAACGCAGTACAACCATTCTATTCCTAGCAAGCTTTTCAATTTTAAACTGGAATATGTATTTTAGTAATACATCGTGTGGACTGTTTTTTTTCAATGATAGCAAATAATATGAGTTAATGGTAAATCTGCTTCGAGACATTTAATAACAATAATTTTACAAAAACATGAATGCTAATCTAATACTAATCTAATAGGGTTATCCACATTTGATCTGTGATCCCTTAAGTGTTACAATAGGTTTGGCGTATCCTTGAAAATTCATGGTTGGAAGAATATCAAGTTTTTCAGTTGCAAGATAGTTAAAAGATTGCAATGGTATGTATGTGAAAACTGGTCAGAATTTGGATGGACCTTTGATATTCTTTTGACTGCTAATCACAGTTGAATACCCAAAGGCTCTAAAGTGAGGGCCTAGAAGTGAGCTTGTCAGTAAATACTTTTGGATTATCCGCTGCTCTACTTTTAGGTTTGTGGACTTGAAGTAATTTAACATGCAACAGCTGTGAAACATTTGTATTCACCTAAATGGGATTTCTCTATTAAAAACTTCACATGACACACATTTTTGAGTCATGAGGTTGACAGGTAAACATTTGCAATTGAAAAGATGCCATCTGTCTGGTTCTATGGGCAACCATTTGTAGTTTAGTAAGATACACTGCACACATTCCTCAGATGGGCACAATAGCGTACAACCCTAGAGTTATATTTCCAACACCAATATGCACAATGCAGAAAACACTTCAGGTAACTTTAAATAGTCACACTCAACATTTAATTCTCTCTGTTGGTTTAACAAGGGATCCCATTGTAATGTCACTGTTCTTATAATCCCTTTGAGATTTGATTTGTTTGCAGTACAACCATGGTCACTGTTGAGTCTTCACCCTGAGTGATATTACTCGCAGGCTCATTTATATGAAGGAAAGTGGCAGTGTTTAGGCCCTGAGCCATGACCCCAAATTTAGGCAATTGGTACCACTTGAGGGAAGGGTGCCAACATTTTTTGTAAGTATGGATGCCTAGAGATAGAAAATTTGTGATCGCAAGTCATCACTCTTTGATTTTTGTCTTGGATTAGCAACCACAGGCAAAAAAAACCAAGTAAAGTTAGGAGTCCTAACTTTACTACTCCTAAACTGAGAAGAATCCTAACTTTAAGACTTTCGGTATTCACAGAAGGTATTTAGGAGTCCTAAAGTTAGGAGTTCTAACTTTACTACTCCTAAACTGAGAAAAATCCTAACTTTAAGACTTTCGGTATTCACAGAAGGCATTTAGGAGTCCTAAAGTTAGGACTCCTAACTTCTGTGAATACCGAAATGAGTAAGTGCCTTCTGTGAATACCAAAATGGTAGTAAGTTTAGGATCTTGTCTTAAGTTAGTTCTGTGAATCGGGCCCATAGACTTTCAGGTTGGGCCAATAATTTTCCTTGGTTGTCCAGGAATAAGTGGAGGCTGTCAATTAACTCGGAGTCCAATTTGCCTCTAATATGCTTCATGGTTGATTCGTTCTTTCTCTCTATTACTCTGCGTATCATGAGAGGTTCCAGCCTTACAGTGAGTTATCACACGCATTATTTCTTTGTTAGGAATATATGGAAATTGTTTATCATATGCTTCATTGCTCATATTTTTGGAGTTATCATCAGTTTTAATGCTAGATGCATGATCTTCCTCCTTTGCTTTAACCCTTGATGCATGATAATGGGCTTCTGCAGCCACTATGTCCCTACCAAAAACTGCCAAGATATTTGAATCACAATTAATGGTTGTACACTCTTGAAGCCTTTTGTCAACTTTAAGCTCCATAGCCTTGATTAATATCTCACACGTTGATGTTCCCTTGTAGCATTTAATCTTTCCTCAAAATAAGCATACACATTTGACTTTAATGATTTTCTTCTCTTTAAGCATTTACTCATGCACTCACTCATTCCACCATCATCACTGATGCTTGCTTCAGCTTTTCTTCATAGTAAACAGGCTCCTGCACTTCCTCTGGTAAAATACTTGGGGAACCGTGCTGCTTTCCATACTTCTTGCAATGTCTAACAGTGAAATGTGATTTCTTACTTGAGCTGCCTCTAACAAAGTTTTCCATGATGAGGAGTCCTGTGGGCTTGTCAGCGTAACTCCATGCTTGACATTTGACCATATATGAATTATACACTGGGGATCAGAGGGACAGGATGTGCTTGTTTCAGTCTTCTTCATGATGCTGCACAGTCATTCACCACCAGCTCTGGAAAATGAAACATCTATAAATGTTACTTAGTGTACTTAATATGATAATAATTACTTTTATATTATTATCAATTTATATAATCACATTTACTTGTAATTTCTAATAGTAAAATACACAATCATAAAAATTATGAATACATTTCCATTTACATCAAGGAATATTGGGGGTGGAGGTGTAACTCACAAAAGTTATGACTTTCAATCTCATATTTTCCATCTTTAGGCTTCCACTCTTTGCCAATACATAATATTAGAACATATCCTCCCAAATGGTACGGATAACGTGCTTGGCTCAAGGCCTAATATGGGTAAATGAAACAGCTTGTCAATGGGGGTGTTGGGCTGGTTCTCCTAAAGGAATATTTTCCTGCTACTCTGCGGGTCTGACATTTTGCATAGCAGCCTCGGCAGTGTAACTTAAGACCTTGGAAAGACAGTGACAAAACTCAGTGTATTTGATCGGACCTGTGGCCCATACTCGGCCCATAAGACATCCACATTTTTTGCTGCTTAAAGCACTGGCATTTTCAATTGAAGTAGGGCCTGAATTTGCGGCCCGCTTTTCTTTAGCAGAGTGCTGCATGTTAGCAATTCAAAATCTGTGACAGGTCCAAGTTCCACCAACTTCCCATTATGAACCAGGCAGAGTGGAATCACTGCTTGGTTTCATGCATTAATTCTTCAGAGACTGAATAAAATTGTTCAAACATTTGATAGTAAGATCTGAATATTGAAATGCAATCTGCTACTGTGGATCTGGAGTAAACACCGATAAATTACAAGTGTAGGCATCATCAGTGTGCAGAAAGATTATGGTAAAAATATATGGCAGATAATGAAGCACTTCAGACCAACACCAATTTATCAAAGCACCCCATACATTAAGTTATTAAACCACATGGATGTAAGAGGCTTGAAGATAGGAGGATGGACAGAAATATCATGATTTTACAACATCCCTCAAATAGTTGTAGGTATATGGGCATTAACCAGCACTTAACAAACTGCATAAACCCCACAAAAATGACAATGTTGTAACAAGACATCAGCAGCCAAATATACCACACTCCTGGGATCCACAGCAGTATCCCTAATGGTGGGTCAAGTTTGTCTGTTGGAGTGGCACTGAAGATTCTGACAAATATAACTGCTCATAAGATTTATTTAAGTGAGCACACTAACTCCTTCCCTGGTACTCAGATTATGAACCTCTGCTTTAGCGTGGGACCCCCTAATGGAGTCTCACTTAGTGTAATGCTCAATGCAAAACAGTTTTGAGCTGTAAGCTCCATTGTCTGCTCATTAAAATAAAGTCAGTTTACATGCAGCTTGGGTAATAGGTGCTAAGCAGTTTGATCAAATGAACGTATGCAGGCTGGTATTACTTTATGTACTACAAAATTAAATTCACAAACATCCAACCAGAGATCTCACCACACACAGGTATAGATTTTAGAGGTAAATCTAGGCAGGACAAGGAATAGTAGTGGGGGAATGGAGAATACTTACTAACAAAAAGGTGGAATTTAAGGATATTAAAGGAGGGGTTTAGGGAGAGAAATGCAAATACACAAACATTGAAACAAATGAGTAAGGCAACTTTCATTCACAAAATACAACCCATTTCTTCTGGATTTATCTACTACAGCCAAGCCCTGCAGTAAAAACACCACATATGGCCACGCACTGGAACTGCAACCCACTCCAATATAAATGATAGGAAGCAGGGAGTAACACTAAAACTAACCAAATATTGCAAAAAATGTATAATAAATTAAAATAAATTACATTTTATATTCAATTAATTTTTAAATATGCTCTCCGTTAAAATAATCTTTAAAATAGTGTTTTAAAGTTGAAAACATAATTTTGTAATCATCAAATTACATTTTAGTTTAATTTTATTTAAATGGTAACTTACATTAATAATCAATTTAAGAATAATAATGTAAAACATACCATGCAACCAAGCTTGTAATACATTCAGTACACTTGATAACATAATGATACATTTTACTTTTTAATAAATATCATTTATGATTTTTTTTTTACATATAAAACATGCCCTTAATTTTAGACCTGGTCCACTCTGCAGGGTCACACCCAAACATTCTGCTTTCACCTCTCCTGTTTTCTGAACCATTTTTTGTTGGCATTTAGGACTAACCAGTGCTAAAGGCTTGTGTTCTCTCCTCGAAGCATGATAAAATTGGCTTACATCCAACTGGCCCTATTAAGGTGCCGATTCCGATCCGTTAAAAAATATTTCCGTACGACTCGAATCCGTATTTTTGTCCGTACGAATCGTACAAGTCACGTCCGACCCGTGAAGTACGATTTGTACGGGAAAAAGTACGTACGGATCGGCCAGCTCCGTACGAATCATAGCGGGAAAAGTTGTACGAGACGTACCCGGACACTTTTCCGTACGATTCGTAAAATGACAGTCCGAGCGTGCAAGTACGATCCTGACTGGCTATCCGATTTACGAATCGTACGGAAAATGGCCCGTACACGGGGAATGACTCTACCCGCTAAGAGGCGAAGTTTGTACGACTCGTAGCCCAGGAAAAGTTGTTCCCGGGGTACGAGTCGTACAGGCCCCCCCACCCCGTATGTACGCACCGTACCCCCACCCCCGTATGTACGCACCGTACCCCCACCCCCATATGTACGCACCGTACCCCCACCACCCCCTGTATGTACGCACCGTACCCCCACCCCCGTATGTACGCACCATACCCCCAGCGCGTAGTGCATAGCGCTGGGGGTACGGTGCGTACATACGGGGGGTGGGGGTATGGTGCGTACATATGGGGGGTGGTGGGGGTACGGTGCGTACATATGGGGGTGGGGGTATGGTGTGTACATACGGGGGTGGTGGGGGTACGGTGCATACATACGGGGGGTGGGGGTACGGTGCGTACATACGGGGGTGGTCGTGGTATGGTGCGTACATACGGGGGGTGGGGGTACGGTGCGGACATACGGGGGGTGTGGGTACAGTGCGTACATACGGGGGTGGGGGTATGGTGCGTACATACGGGGGTGGTGGGGGTATGGTGCGTACATACGGGTGGTGGGGGTACGGTGCGTACATACGGGGCTGGGGGTACGATGCGTACATACGGGGGGTGGGGGTACAGTGCGTACATATGGGGGTGGTGGGGGTACAGTGCATACATATGGGGGTGGGGGTACGGTGCGTACATACAGGAGCGTGGGGGTACGGTGCATACATACGGGGGGTGGGGGTGGGGGTACGGTGCGTACATACGGCGGTGGTGGGGGTACGGTGCGTACATATGGGGGTGGGGGTACGGTGCGTACATACGGGGGGTGGGGGTACGGTGCGTACATACGGGGGGTGGGGATGGGGGGGCCTGTACAACTCGTACCCCTGGGGAATCAGCTTTTATGGCTGTTTTTGGCTCAGTAAAAAAAGAGCCGTACGGAGTGCCGTAGGGACGGATCGTACTTGCTGGGCCGTAAAACGCTGCTTACATCCGTTCGGACGGCGCGTACAGGCTGTTCCAGATCTAATTCGTAGTTTTTTTTTACCCGTACGGACTTTTGTACGATTCGTACGGAAATGGGCTTTCTGTACGAATCATACTTCCTAGGTTGTACGGACAGTTTACCGGGTACGAGTCGTACGGAGAAAACACTTCATACGACGATTCGTAGGGCCTTTTTACCGGATCGGAATCGGCACCTAAATTGGTACTACATGTACCCATAGCCTGTAAATTAAAAGCTACCATTAGGCCTGCTGTATAAACAAGCAAGGCTCAGGTCCTGTCACTACCTGGTTTGGACCATAACAATATCATCAAACAAACATGGTGACTAGGTAGGTTGTTATGATTAAATTGAATAGAACCTTAGACAATCAGTTCTAAAGTCTATTAGGCACATGCATCAAAGGAAAAACCAGTCGCAAACGGGCAGATTCTCAGAAATTGCCCCTTTGCGACCGGTATTTTTGCATTTGGGATGCATCATCCCAAATGCAAAAATCGCAAATTAAGGAATCTCTAAATTGCGATTCCTTAAATTGTGATTGCATTTAAGGAATCCCAAATTGAGATTCCTTAAATGCAATGCATTAAAGTTAAAAAATTAGCGATTTCGCTAATAGGGGGATCAAATTACCATGAAGTTGAACTTCATGGTAATTTGCAAAAACTTTGAAAAATGCACTTCTGTGCATTTTTCAAAAGTTTCATGTTGCGCACACACATGCCCTTAGAGCATGTGTGTGTGCAACATATGTGCACAGATAAATTTCAGGGGTGCAATAGGGTGTCATTTTGACACCCTTGCACCCTTGAAATTACATGAGCAATTTGCGAGTACCTACTGGTACTCGCAAATTGCTCATGCAATCTCCAATTCATTCCATTGGGCCTGGAGGCCCATAGGAATGAATGGGACGGCATTCCTTAATTGCGACTCGCAATTTGCGACTCGCAATTAAGGGATTTGTAGGAATCGCTATTTTTATAGCGATTCCTACATGCATAGGCTTTTGCAATTCCTTAATTGCGATTCCTTAAAAATCTCAATTAAGGAATCGCAAAAGTCTTTGTTGATGCATGTGCCAGTATGTGCTTTATTTCACTTTAGCTTGAGACTTTATTTTAGCAAAATTAGCCCAGTCATTTCATGTCATGAGATGGGAAACACATCAGTTGCATACACATTATAAACAACATTTATATAAAAAATACACATGAACACATTAAAACACCAACGAATCAAAACCAAAAATAAACACAAGAGACATTCATGAACAGTACAAATAGCCAGTCCTTATTTGCACACTAGCACTAGGCGGACAACAACAAGTTTGGTACTCAGGTATACACATAGGGGCCGATTCCAATCCGTAAAAAATTTCCCCCATACGAATCGTATTCGGTTTTTTTACCGTACGATTCGTACAAGTTCCGTACTAACTGGCAAGTACGATTCGTATGTGAAAAAATCCATACGAATCGCATTGGGAAAATTCCCCCACACGTCCTCGGGTCGGAAATAGTGTCCGACACGTCCCCGGACAGTTTTACCTACGAATCGGGAAACTGAAGTCCGAGCGCGCAAGTACGATCCGTCCCGTCCGTCTGAATGCACAACCGTATGTAAAAAACACCGTACGGTGCGAACTCCCATAGCAACTATGGAGACATCCAAATATGTGCTCGCATACGCTCCGAACACCCCCCCAGCACACCCCCCACATACGCGCCATACCCCAGCACCCCCCCATGTCCGCGTCGTACCCCCACCCCACCCCGTAGGTACGGAGCGTACCCCCACCCCACCCCGTAGGTACGGAGCGAACCCCACCCCCCCTATGTACGGTACGGACCCCCAGCGTACCGACGGGGGTGGTGGTATGCTCCGTACCTACGGGGGGGGTTCGCTCCGTATCTACGGGGTGGGGTGGGGGTACGCACTGTCCATAGGGGGGGCTGGGGGTACGGCACGTACATACAGGGGGGGGCAGGGTGTACGGCGCGTACATATGGGGGCTGGGGGTACTGCGCATACATACGGGGTGCTGGGGGTATGTTCTGGGGACGGTGCTTACATACGGGGCTGGGGGTACGCACCGTCCATACGGAGGTGGGGGTAGGACGGGGGTGGGGGCACACACCGTACCCCCAGCACCCAGTATGTACGCGCCGTACCCCCAGCCCCCCCATGTACACGTCCTACCCTGGGTTCACGTATGTACGTCATGTACCCCCAGGCCCCACACCCTGCCCGTGCCTGTACACACCCTACCCGAGGCCCCGACACCAGCACCTCACCCAGCCGTGCGCTTGTGCGAGTCGTACCAAGCCATAGCAAATGTGAGCACTGTACAACAACATGGCCGATGTACGCACCGCACAGACGCGAAAAACACATGTACTGAACCAGGACACTGCAAAACACCACAAGGAGAGTCAATTCGAATCGCACAACACCACAAAACACGTCCAACAAGCCCAAAGACACCCAATACACTGACATGCAACAGCCAAACAGGTAAACAGAGGCCCAAAACACAACCACCCCTTATAACACACCCACCCAAAGTTCAAACACAGCCACACCCACAAATGGACCAATAAAAAGGGCCCACACACACAAACCATGAGCCTTTGCAACATACCCACTGCTGCCAGACCCCACAGACAACCCACAGCACCAGACTTGAACCTTTACTACACCTTACACTTGCACACCTTCACACAACCACCTTCACAAACACCCCCTCATCACATTCACACACACACCTTCACAACCACACACACCCACCCACAACCATCCACACCCACACCCCACACCATGCCCACAGACAGGAATCCAAAGTTCACAACAGCGGAGCTGGAGATCCTTGTCAATGAGTCGAGCCACAGCTCTTTGGAACATTGGTCAGACAGACCAGTGTATCAGAAAAATCAGCCATGTGGCAGAGGATCATCGAGAGGGTGAATGCTGTTGCGCCCATCCGAAGGACCAGGCATGAATGCCAAGCCAGGTGGTACGATCTGCAGAGGACGGTCCGCCGCAAAATGACCGACGAACACAACCAGGCCAACATCACTGGAGGTGGGCCGGCCCGCAGACCGGTACACTACCATCCCTGGGAGGAGAAGGTGATGCGCACGCTGCCGCCGGTGGGAGTACACGGACTATAAGGACCCGCCGAGCCTGGTGAGTACACAAAGAAATCACCCCACATGGGGGGAACCGCATCCACAACCCAACTCCCGATAATGCACGCAACTACCCCAGTTTCCATCGCACCTCTGGCCTCCCCTCGGGAGATGGGTTTCAATCAGCCCTCCGGCCTCCCTGAGGGCTGGCTCCACGCCTGCTGGGTGTCTGGGACTCCTCCCGACCCGGCCCTGAAAGGATCAAAGAACAACATGGCAGGAAACTCCAACGAGCGGCCCCCAGGCGCTAAGACCCCTGCCTACACGGACCCCGGACATCAAAGAGGGGTTGACCTATAACAAGGGGTGCTCTGAGACTATCAGGCAGATTCGACTCTGGAACGACGAGAGCCCTGCTGACGTGGTCGCGGCTCCCTTGCAACCTTGGAACCTCTGAGCCCTGCTGAGGGACTCGCGGCTCCCCTGAAGATCGTAAGACCTCCGAACTTGTGCTTGAGCCCTGCTGAGTGACTCGCGGCTCCCCTGAAGATCGTAAGACCTCCGAACTTGTACTTGAGCCCTGCTGAGTGACTCGCGGCTCCCCTGAAGAACGTAAGACCTCCGAACTTGTGCTTGAGCCCTGCTGAGTAACTCGGGGCTCCCCTGAAGATTGTAAGACCTCCGAACTGGTGCTTGAGCCCTGCTGAGTGACTCGCGGCTCCTAACGACTCCCTCGGTCCGGCTGGACCGCAGCGTATCCCCCAGCTCGAGGATTGAGAGCTGTGCGTTGGGTACGCCCCTGCATTGATCCGGATCCCCAAAGAGTGTCCCGCTACCCCCTTTCCCTACCGAGACTCTCTGAGCCCGTGCTCTATTTGTACATATCCACCTTGGTGATCATAAAGATCCGACGAAGTTGAGTAGATCTGTTCCCAAGAACCTACCGTGTGGTGTCTCTTTGTCGTGTGGTGCCGTGTGTGCAATCCTAGATACGAGACTCTTCCCCTGAGGAGTCTCCCGCCAGTGCCCGGCTACGTTACCCCGAGGGTAGGTCTCAGGGTGTTCAGGTAACCTCCCTGTCTCCCCTGGGGTCGCCTTCTAACAGAGGGAGACAGACAGAGGGAGGGAGAGGGAGGGAGACAGAGGGCGACAGAGGGCGACAGAGGGTGACAGACAGACGGAGGGAGAGGGAGAGAGAGGGAGGGAGACAGAGGGAGACAGACAGAGGGAGGCAGATGGAGAGAGAGGGAGGGAGACAGAGGGTGACAGAGGGTGACAGACAGACGGAGGGAGAGGGAGAGAGAGGGAGGGAGACAGAGGGTGACAGAGGGCGACAGACAGAGGGAGGGAGACGGAGGGAGACAGAGGGCGACAGAGGGCGACAGAGGGTGACAGACAGACAGAGGGAGAGGGAGACAGAGGGAGGGAGACAGAGGGCAATAGAGGGTGACAGACAGAGGGAGGGAGAGGGAGAGAGAGGGAGGGAGACAGAGGGCGACAGAGGGCGACAGACAGAGGGAGGGAGAGGGAGAGAGAGGGAGGGAGACAGAGGGAGACAGACAGAGGGAGGGAGAATGAGAGAGAGGGAGTGAGACAGAGGGCGACAGAGGGTGACAGACAGACGGAGGGAGAGGGAGAGAGAGGGAGGGAGACAGAGGGAGACAGAGGGAGGCAGACAGAGGGAGGGAGAGGGAGAGAGAGGGAGGGAGACAGAGGGCAACAGAGGGCGACAGAGGGTGACAGACAGACGGAGGGAGAGGGAGAGAGAGGGAGGGAGACAGAGGGCGACAGACAGAGGGAGGGAGACGGAGGGAGACAGAGGGCGACAGAGGGCAACAGAGGGTGACAGACAGACGGAGGGAGAGGGCGAGAGAGGGAGGGAGACAGAGGGCGACAGAGGGCGACAGACAGAGGGAGGGAGAGGGAGAGAGAGAGAGGGAGGGAGACAGAGGGCGACAGAGGGCGACAGACAGAGGGAGGGAGAGGGAGAGAGAGGGAGGGAGACAGAGGGAGACAGAGGGACACAGACAGAGGGAGGGAGAGAGAGGGAGGGAGACAGAGGGTGACAGAGGGCGACAGAGGGTGACAGACAGATGGAGGGAGAGGGAGAGAGAGGGAGGGAGACAGAGGGAGAGAGACAGAGGGAGGGAGAGGGAAGAGAGGGAGGGAGACAGAGGGCGACAGAGGGCGACAGAGGGTGACAGACAGACGGAGGGAGAGGGAGAGAGAGGGAGGGAGACAGAGGGCGACAGAGGGCAACAGACATAGGGAGGGAGAGAGAGGGCGACAGAGGGCGACAGAGGGCGACAGAGGGCGACAGAGGGCGACAGAGGGTGACAGACAGACAGAGGGAGAGGGAGAGAGAAGGAGGGAGACAGAGGGCGACAGACAGAGGGAGGGAGACGGAGGGAGACAGAGGGCGACAGAGGGCGACAGAGGGTGACAGACAGATGGAGGGAGAGGGAGAGAGAGGGAGGGAGACAGAGGGCGACAGAGGGTGACAGACAGACGGAGGGAGAGGGAGAGAGATGGAGGGAGACAGAGGGCGACAGAGGGCGACAGAGGGTGACAGACAGAGGGAGGGAGAGGGAGAGAGAGTGAGGGAGACAGAGGGCGACAGAGGGTGACAGACAGACGGAGGGAGAGGGAGAGAGAGGGAGGGAGACAGAGGGCGACAGACAGAGGGACGGAGAGGGAGAGAGATGGAGGGAGACAGAGGGCGACAGAGGGCGACAGAGGGTGACAGACAGAGGGAGGGAGAGGGAGAGAGAGTGAGGGAGACAGAGCGCGACAGAGGGTGACAGACAGACGGAGGGAGAGGGAGAGAGAGGGAGGGAGACAGAGGGAGACAGAGGGAGACAGACAGAGGGAGGGAGAGGGAGAGAGAGGGAGGGAGACAGAGGGCGACAGAGGGAGACAGACAGAGGGAGGGAGGAGGGTCACAGTCATGCCAGCAGGCACCGTGAGGGGATAGACACATCACCTAGTAGATCCAATCACAAATCACACCACACCCAACAGCATGCCCGGTCACACACACCACCCCCTGACACAAGTACACACCCCCGGGGCAGCCAACGTGTTGGAAGGGCGATCCCAGGGGGGTTACAGAACACGTTCCTGACCACCCTGTGACCCGCCTCTCCTAGAACCAAGCCAAGCACCGGCGGTGAGGCCCCTTCAGGAAGGGAGGTCTCATACTTGGGCTCGCACGCGCTGAGCTTGCACTACGTGACAAAGAGACACCACACAGTAGGTTTCAGTAGACGGAGATCTTTATCTAAGATTCGTTGGACCTTTATGATCCGCAAGGTAGTCTTTGGTCGGTACAATAAGCTTGGTAATTCTTGCACAGGGGGGTTGAGGTAGCGGGACAGTTCTTGGTTCAGAGTCACTGACGAGTATCCTTCGCACAGCTCTCAATCCTCGAGCCGGGGGACACGGTGCAGTCTCGGGTCCATCCGGCCCACTGTGCTCTTGAGCCGCGACCACGTCCGCAGGGCTCTGGTGGGAAGGAACTGTCGATTTGGTGATCTTCGGGGAGCCGCGATTCACTCGGCAGGCTCAACCGGGCTTGAGTTGGTGGGAACCACGAGTCACTCAGCAGGCTTCGATGGTCTTAGGGTCGGGGGAAGCCACGAGTCTCTCAGCAGGGCTCCAGTGTTCTTGGTGTTCTCGGGAGCCGCGACGGCGTCAGCATCGCTCAGGTGGTTTCCAAGGATCGGGTAGCGTCTTTCCTTCAGGTTCCCTCGAGCCGCCACCAGGTCCGCAGGGCTCTTGTAGTTCCAGGTCTACTCTCCCCCAGTCCCCTCAGCACCCTCTGTTATACGCCTTCTTCCCTTTGAAGTCCAGCGTCCTCACAGAGAGGGGTCTTGGCGTCGGGGGCGGTGTGTTGGGATTTTCTGTCGCTCTGCTCTCTGATCCTTTGAAGTAGGGCCGGGAGGGACTCCAGACACCCAGCATGCAGGGAGCCAGCTCCCTGGGGGCCTGGAGGGCGATCGAAACCCTCCATTGAGAGGAGGTCAGAGGTGTGACAGAGACTACTCCTCCCTGTCTTGCTTGGGGGGGGTTCCCTCTCCCTTGGCCGGGCATGGCGCGTCTAAGGTCTAGGTTTCACTGGGGCCCTGGGTCGGCCATCGGAACATCGGGACATGGTGGCCGGGGGTCTATAACCAGGGATCAGGGGGGGTGGCATGAGTCGGGTTGGAGGGACTAATGGTCAGGAGGGGTCCACGCCACGAGGCCGGTCCCACACAACGCAAATTTGCACTCCCACAATGGATATGTTACACAACAAGACCAATCCATAGCCAACTAAGCATTCCAACACTCATTAGACAGGCCAAATAACCAGGAGTACATTGCAATCAGACCCCCGCAACATACCCATCCACAAGTGCACTGTGAGAGGAATGCTAGACATATCCAACTACCCAGAGCAACTGTGCCAACTTGAATATTTATGAAACATGGATGACGCATGTAACACCATTAACATTGTCTCTCTCTCACACACAGGGCAACGTCGTCGATCTCCCCCAAACACTGGGGGGGAAGACACACAGGACCCGGCTCGGCGTGACGATGATCCCACCGGCAGCGACGACTCTCACCACACCGTGGATGACCCCGACCAACCTGGCCCCTCTGGTGCCCAAGCACCTGCAGCACCTGCGTCAGGTACAACTGTGCCAACCACCACCCCCATTCCTGCCACATCCCAGGATACACACAGGAGCCCTGCTCGCACACAACGCAGCCAGTCTGACCAGGAGGGACGAGGGCTCCCGGGCACCCAGGAGGAGGCAGGCGACCCCGCAAATGCCATCCCTCAGGGGTCCCGGAGACCCGACGTGCCCACAAGGGCAGGCCAGGCTCAAGTGGGCAGGGGTGGTGGGAGTGGAGGACGGCGGAGGCGCAAGCCTGACCAGGCAGCTGAGGACCTGGTATGTCACACGTCTGCAACATCCTGGACACATACCGGTGTGACACCAGAGGCATCGACCAGGTCGTGTCAACACTCTCCGAGATGCAGGGGACCCTCGATGAGGTTAAGAACCTGCAGGTCTAGCATCATGCCAGTCATCAACAACACCAAGGACGGATGGAGGCAAGACTGGCTGAGCTCCTGGCGGTACACAGGGGCGTGAGCCAATCACTCCGTCAGATCGCCCAAAGCCTGGCAAACCCTCCCTGTGACACCAGGCGTAGACCAGCACCAGACAAAGGGAGGGAGGAGGAGGAGGATTCATCTGACGGAGCGTCCCCAGCATCGTCAAGGCCTGCATCTGAGGGTCCCCGGAGGAAGGTGGGTCAACCATGCAAAAGACCGTGAGAGTCAGCGGACCATCACCATCTCCCAGGTCACCTGGCCTGGCACCTGGCCCCCTGGCACAACAGCAGCACCTCATCCTATGACATTCTCTGCCACATGGACTTGCTGGTCACTGTCTGACCAATGTTGACAAAGACTGTGGCATGGACTCTGATGACTTCTAATGGCAAGGATACCATCTCCCCCTGTGAACTTTGGATTCTATACCCCGTTACAGCACCTAATTGCATCCCCCCAAACACGTACCCCACCACCAATAAAAACATTACAAATCACGAGATGATGCCGTCATTTAGCATTATTCCACTACATGTGTGTGTTGGCAAGTCAAACCATGCCTGAGTTTTGAAGTAACTTCAACCATGCATACCCTGGGGTCTGAGTCTGGCACAGGACACACATGGGTCACAATGTATCATCCAATACAGACATGGAGCACCATACTCACCTGTGATGGGCCCAACCAGCTGAGGGGGTGCCTGCACAACTGTGAGGACAGACCTATTTCGAAGAGCAACAGTCATGCGCAGAGGTCAGGGATCATGTGGAGTGTCCTGGGGTGGGAGTCCCAGGTATGTGTAGCCAGGTGGGAGAACTATGTCCTGCAAGCAGGAGTCTGGTGGATGTGGAGAATGGTGGCCAGGCCAAGGTTGGATGCATGGAGATGGCACAATGGGGTCTTGGATGAAAGTGCCACATGGTTGTGTTGGGGGCGTGGTCGTGGGCTGCATCCTGAGTGTGGACGTGGATTGTGAAGGTCCTCCTGCAGATGACAGTGATCCATTGCCGCTATCCCTGTTGGACGGTGATGTGGCTGGGTTGCCGGATGTTGAAGCAGAGCTGTGCAGATGCACCCTGGATGTGGACAAGTGTCATGGGAGTTGTAAGGTATTTCTCCCTAGAGTGCAGGGTAGGATTGGACATGGATGTCGAAGTTGACCTGGGGGATGGTCTGTCTTGCCTTGAGGTGGATCGAACAGTGGACCTTGTGCATAATGCAGAGTGTGCTGAGGCCTGAGGTACAGATGCTGGTCATCAGCATAGCACATATGGGCAAGCTTTCCATGATGCACACCAGCTCTTGTGCGTGGACACTGTGTGCCTGTGCAGGGCCCTTGCGGGTGGGACACAAGCAGTTGACCCAGCTGTAAGGGGACAATCCGCAGATGAACACCTCAGTCGTGTCCAAGTCCAGCATCAGGTGGCCAACGTGCAGCCATCTGCCAATGGATACCATGCATTATTCAATATGGGAACTGGCAAGGACTGTGTCTTTGGGGAGGGTGAGGAGCACCTGCCTGTCAATGGGACACCAGATGATGATGAGATGCAGTGCCCATGTCATGGTGTAGAGGGGTATCCTGGACACATTGTAGACTGACACGCTGAGACATGATACCTGTGCCATGTGTCCCACAACGACAACATACTACATGCAGAGGCCTGGAGTACCACTCCCATGGCCTTGTTGGGGTACAGAGCCGGTGGGGAGTAGGAGGGACATGACCTGGTTGGTGTGACAGGGCCTGGAAGGCGTGCCAGCGCTGTGTAGGCAGTTGGAGTTGCACACTCATTATGCAAAGGTGTTGTGTGGGCGATGAGTGCATGCCTGAGTGCATGCAACAGATGTATTGGATGGACATTGCTTGGTGGTTGGCCTCAACATCATGGTGTAGCATGATGTGGCACATGCAAGGACATGAGGCACATGCAATGTGCATGTAGCATGTGCAGACGGTCCAGCCTTTGCCACCGCAACTGTGTCACACACAAGCAGATTACACCAAAATGAATGGGTGGAGGGAGGAAGGGGGGTGCGTCTTAGAGGCGTGTGTGGGAGGGCAAATCTATAAACTCTGTGTGCCCTTGCTGCAGGGCCTGCAGCAGCAGGTGCCATGTCCGGGAAACCATGCCACAAGTTGCACACTAACGCAAGCATGTCAGAAAGGACTACTGCAAAAGGTGTATGAGAAGGGAGGAGTGTCTGGTTCAACATGGCACACACACAGACAATGGATGCACATGCAGCAAAGTGGCCGTTGTGAGGACTGAGATGGCAAAATACCTACACAGCCATGTACATCGTGCACAATACATATCATAATCCCTGAAAAACAGCTTTCATCTTGCTACTCTACACATAGACTCATATGCACAATCTGTGACAACTATGCCAGACATGCCGCATGCACAGTGGCAAGAGACCTGCATTGACAGAGATGAGGCACCTTGGAGGCTGAGGGACACCTTTATTAGTCATGTTTGCCGGAAGGCAAATGCATCTATATTAACAGATGCACAGGTCATGTGGATGAACATGTGGAACCTACACTGGCACCCCCTTTTGCACCACAGATGCAGGAAACCCATAGAACTGGCACACAAGTGACAGGTTTGAGGCAAACACCCCGTGCTGCTCACGGAGAGGCTGCAATTCACCATTGAACCACTAATGGGGATGTCCCACACTACGTCAAGCCGGTGCATCCCGTATGTGTCCGAGGGCAGTGTTACACACATTGATGCCTTCATCTCAATCCACAATCACATTACAGATGACTGTCACCAAGTGTGACTATCAATTCAGGTGAATCCAGCTCCATGTCATGTGACCCATGGTGATTCTACATGTATGCTAATTAACCAAACATGAACAGGAGCAGTGCACACACATTCCAAACACATAGCACACCCAAAAAGCCGTGGTGCATCCCTTACCCTAAGGTGATTTTTCGACATGTCCGTGCATGTTACGCTGATTCAGCACACGTTGCTGTATTCATGAGGAATAGCAGGAGCACAACAATGCCACCAGCAGACAGCATGCGCAAATACCTGGGAATGAGAGACACACAAGAAGTGAGCCAAAAGAAGCACATCCGCATGCATGGGCATGTACTCGACACGTATAAGGTTGTCAACATGCTAGGTGAAAATAGTGTCTCAGGTAAGACATACAGTCATTACACCATCACTCGAGTGACACATCCAAACACACCTCTGACTCACTTGCCATACATGCAGATGGACCCACACATTGCAACACATGCCACACAAGGCTCAATGCGTGCACACTCAGACACTGCAACTCACCACTTAGCAAAGAAGTTGCGCATGAGCCGACTCCGGATGACCTCTTCCTCTTCCTCCTCAACATCACTTGCCTCGTCACCAAGCCCCTCGTCCTCCACGGGTGGATGTTCCTGCTCATCCGGATCCAGGATGAGTGGCACAGCTTTCTTCACTGCCATGTTGTGCAGCATGCAGCACACGAGGAAGATTTTGCAGACCTTCACCGGTGCATATGGGAGTGCGCCGCCGGTCTTGTCGAGGCACCGGAATCGGCTCTTCAGGAGGCCAAAGGTCCTCTCTATCACTCGCCTGGTCTGCCCATGGGCGTTGTTGTACCGGTGATCGGCAGCCGTTCTGGGGTTGCGGAGAGGTGTGATCAGCCATGGCATGTTGGGATAGCCAGAGTCCCCTACATGGAAACATCATGGACAGAAGTGGGTCTGGAGAAGCAGTAAGACAGAAAGATGACACTAAATACAGGAGTAACAGAGTATACCCACCAACAAGACATGCTCGTTTGTTGCGCAGCTGCAGCATCATTTCAGGCACCCTGCTACGCCTCATGATGTAGGCATCGTGTGCTGATCCTGGAAAACGAGCACAGACATGGGAAATCACCATGTTAGCAAGACACACTACAAGGGCATTAATGGAGTGGTAATGTTTCTTGTTCCTATAGGCTACCTCCTGTGCCTGTGGTGGTACCAAAGCCACATGTGTCCCATCAATAGACCCAATGACATGGGGCATCCCTCCCAGGGCATAGAAGTCACCCTTGACACCTGTCAACTGCTCGGGAGTTGGGAAATGTATAAACTCATCCAGGTGAACAAACATGGCCTCTAAAACATCATGCAGGACACGGCTGAACATGGTTTGGGACAGGCCACCAACATGAGCAATGGAATGTTGGAACGTACCCGTGGCAAAGAAATGTAGGGCTGCCATCACCTTCATCTTGGGTGTCAGTGCAGTAGGATACCTGTGTAGCGGTTGGAGGTGTGGTGCCAGCCTTGCTGTCAAGTTCAGAATCAACCGTTGGGTGAAGCGGTAGCGGCGTATACAGTCACGTTCCCTCAGGGCAGCCAAGTCTGGGATTGGTCGGGGGAGAGGCGGAGCCCTGCAGTAATTTGGAAGGGACAACGAAGAGTGAGTACAGTACAACAACACTGTCAATGTACTGAGCACATGTTGAACAGCCAATACACATATGCTACATGCAGAGTCAGGTCTGTGCAATATATCCTGGACACGTATGCCAGGCAGGTGACACTCCTACCAAGAGCCATCTACAAACGTGGATTCACAAGCTCAACATGACATGGCATGAGACTAGCTGTGGTCCAGTGTAAGTGAACAGGCAGATGCATTACAGGAGTGACAGACATTGACATGTGTGCAGGAGAAGGATGTTTATCATACAGACAGGTTGCGGAACACTAGAGGCACAGGTCACATGTCCCTGAAATAAGGACAGACCACACACCTTGCCATGAAGGGGTACATGTCAAAACTGATCACACATACATTGATACTACGCAGATATGTCCTTGTCTCGCAAGTCCATGTTCGATGCATACATACACACGTTACGTCTGATTCAACATGTGTCCTTGTGTGCATAATAGTGTGCCATGCCCATCCACACACATGCACATATTAGATGCAGCAACTGCAGATGCATTTGACGGAACACCAACAGCAAGCTTATGGGAACACATGACACACACATGACATACTCACATCGTGCAAAGCCGGTAGTCACATGTCAGGTGTCATTATCCGTGTACCTGGCATCAGGGGACAGTTGCGGGTGTTGGCGACTGTGCCATGCCAGTGACGCAGTGCTCAACAAGTCTGTACTACATGCACACATGTCAAAGGTGTGAAGGGGATGTGTGGCACATAGTGCAGCTTGACACGTGACATGTGTACACAGCTCATCACACATCTACTGGGTTCAAACATGAGGAGATTTGTGCCACATCACAGCCTGCCACACCTAGGCCCGAGACATGTAGGACTGCACTGACAATGACTTGATGTCCAGCCTCGGCCAAGTATGACAGCTCAATTCCTTTTCTGTGTGCCGCCTGTCACCAGTGTAAGGTGTGAAACGCACCGTACACACGCTCTGAGGGCGTGTGTAGGGTCCTTATCACTATGATAGTGCAGCCGTATGCGTACGCCATAGGGATACGGTCTGTACACGCGTGTGTAGGGTCCGTACCACTATGGTTGTGTCGCCGTAGGCATACGCCATGGTCATACGGTCTGTACATGCGTGTGTAGGGTCCGTACCACTACGGTTGTGTCGCCGTAGGCGTATGCCATGGTGATACAGTCCGTACACGCGTGTGTAGGGTCCGTACCACTATGGTTGTGTCGCCGTAGGCGTACGCCATGGTGATACGGTCCGTACACGCGTGTGTAGGGTCCGTACCACTATGGTTGTGTCGCCGTAGGCATATGCCATAGTGATACGGTCCGTACACGCATGTGTAGGGTCCGTACCATAATGGTTGTGCTGCCATGGCCCCTCCCACCTTCCCTGTGTGGTCAGCTAGCTGCCCCTGACCCCCTCCCACCTTCCCTCCATGGTCTGTGTGTATGCCATCATAGTCTCATTGTTGCTCTCCATGGTGTGTCTTGTTTCTAGTACCCATCCTGCCTGACCTCCATGGTCATCTTGCTGCTCCTGCCCTGCCCCCTTGCCCCCAGCCCTCTGTTTCCATGTGCAGACCCCTATTCCCTCCCTCCTGGCTTGTCTGTTCCATTGTAATGCCCCTGATCCGTCTCTCCTGCCCTTTATGGTCTGTTATGCTGCAGCTTTCTCTCCTGTCTGTCCATTATGGTCAGCTAGCTACCATTGCCTCTTTCCCCTCTGTTCTCTATTGTCCATGTGCATGGTCCTGTCCCCTCCCTATTGCTTTCTATGGATTGTTGCGCTGCACTCCCGTCCCGCATGCCCTGTGTGGTGTATTGTGCTGCTGCAAACCCTGATGCATGCCCTGTAGGGTCAGTTTGGTGCACGTCTCCATGTCCCTCCTGTCCTCTGTTATCCGAGTCCATGTCCCTACCCCAATTCCTACTGCCTACCATGATCCAATGTACCATACTTGCGAACATTTTGAACTTGGTAAGAGGGAGATTTTGAAAAAAAACTGGGGTATTGATTTTCCCCTTTGAGTTACATTGAAAAATAGGAGATTGTAGACAGGAGACAGATCAAATAAAGCCCATTTGAGCTTAAAAACATTGGACGTTTCCTGGCTGAAACGGGTCTGTTGGCATGTATGGTTGTACTACCACTGCCTCTTCCTTCTGCCCACAATGGTCTATTATATTGCCACAGCCTCTCTTCCCAGTCCTGTATTGTTGGTTTGTTGCCCCTGCCCCCCTTTCCACTGCCCTCCATCGTCTGTTGTGCTGCCATGGCCCTTCCTGCCTGCCCAATGTGGTCAAATTGTTTCCTCTGCACTCTCCTATCTGCCTTCAATTTTCAGAGTCCGTGCCCCTGGCCTCTGCCTCTCAACAGTATCCCAGTGAACAACTAGATTGCTAACATTCTATATATATATTTTTTTTTAAATCTGTTTATTAGATAAAATAAAGTACATTTCACAGTCATCTGTGAGCAGCATACAGAAGAACAAAACGTTATAACAACAGTACAGTTCCGGACAGAGTCATAAATCACAGTGTGCACTTTGGAAACACGGCGCGCGCCCCGCTGCGGGCCCGCCATAATAACAACAGCGCAGCAGTACCCCTATCAATAGACATGACATAACCGCAATCATTCAGCATCAGCCAGCGTTGTCTCAGCAAGGAAATGTCGGAGTGGCCCCCAAATATCTTTCGGTTGGGATGAGGCGGGCAACTCCTCTGCATACAGTTCCAAGTTTTCCCTGCAATATACCATGTCCGACAGCCACTTACTTAATTTTGGTTTGGCCACACTGTCCCACGTAAACAGAGTGCGCCGTTTAGCCAACAGAAGAGCGATCCTCGCAAATCTGCCCACCACACCCTTCAGCTGAGGTACATGAGCCAACAGACACACCGCAGGCACACATGGAAGCAGAGCCCCCGTCATTTTATGAATGTGAGTCAGCACCTCTCCCCAGTACTCAAACACTGGCACACAGCTCCAAGCGAGGTGCAGAAAATCTGCATCTACCTGTCCACGTTGTCTACACTGAGCCGAGTCCCTCAACCCCATTCTGTGCAGTCGGGCCGGGGTATAGTATACTTGATGTAAGAATTTAAAGTGGATACTTCGCAGGTTGCCATTGGGGGTCAGGCGGCCCGTCAGCTGACAAATCCGCTCCCAATCCGCATCCGCGAGCTGGGGATCTAGAATAGCATTCCATTTGGCGAGACTAGCATCGGGGCCGCTAACCGTCTCCTCCTGTACAGCTCTGTACACTTTAGTAAGTAGTTTCTTCTTAGACGGAGCTACCAACAGCAATTGCAGTGCCTTGAGTGTGGGGGGCTCTGCTGGGAAACAGGGGTAGTGAGCTTTCATGGCCTTTTTGAGACGGTGACAAGTATACACAAACAAAGGTGTGGGGTTTTGTATGTAGGCTAGATCATTCTGCTCTAGATAGTGTCCCTGCGGGTACAAGTCTTGCATATGAGTGATACCAGCTTCTTTAAGCAATGTTAGAGGACCCGCCTCCCGTGTGACCGACTCAATGGCAGGGCCGGCGCATACAGCGGCAGCCTCTGCGTCCTACGGCCTATCGCCTGCCAGGCCGCAATTGTCATGTCCAGCATGTTAATTTCAGTGCGTGGCGTGTGTCGGGCAGTGTGCGTGAGCATACCTCGAAGTGGGGTGGGATGGGCGTCCCCATCCTCCACCGCCACATGCGGAATGAAGTTGTGTGGTCCATACCAATAGTACGCATATTGCGCCTGTGCGCAGAGATAATACACGTAGAAGTCTGGCGCCGCAAATCCCCCTCTGTCGTACGACAAGGTCAGTGTTTTCCAGCTAATTCTAGGGTGTCGTCCCCCCCAAATTAGGCGCAGTAGTTGGGCACGCAGCAGTGTGAAAAATTGCTGAGTCAGTTTAATCGGTATATTGCAATATAAGTATAGAAAGCGCGGAAGGACAACCATTTTTATCACAGCGATGCGGTCTGCCAGGGACAAGGGGAGACGCAGCCAGCTGTCCACCTGCCGCACCAGCGTGTCATAAGCCCTACCGTAATTTTCCCTGATCACTACCTCGGGATCACGATGGACCCACACACCGAGATATTTTACTGGGTCTGACGTCCAAATCAAAGGGTATTCCAGGTGGGGCTGGGACGTAATCGTCGTAAGTGGAATGACGACCGACTTGTCCCAGTTTATCGTGAGCCCTGAGTACAGACCAAATTTAATGTATTCCCGGAGGACCGGGGCTAAGTGTGTTTGGGGATGTCTGATGAACAAAACCATATCGTCCACGTACAATGATATTCCAACTGGCCGATGGTTAAAGTTGAGGGCAGACGCCCTGTGACATTGCCGAATCTTTCAAGCCAGTGGTTCAAGAACAAGGGCGAACAATAATGGGGACAGCGGGCACCCCTGCCTCGTACCCCTCGCAATTCGGAACGGCCCAGATGTGTGGTTACCCACGCGCACCACCGCCGATATGTCCGTGTACAAAAGCCGAATCCACTGCAGCATGACCTCCGGGAAACCCATCTTACGTAGTATGTAAAACATATAGTGCCATTCAACGGAGTCAAAGGCTTTAGCCGCGTCCAGCATGACAGCCGGCAACTCAGGATTAAGGATATGGAACATGGAGAAAATAGTCCGCAGATTGTGAGAGGTGGATCGCTCCAGTATAAACCCGGATTGATCGGGGAGCACCAGTCAGGTCATTAGCGGCTGCAGTTTTGTGGCGATAATTTTAGCAAATATTTTTGCGTCCAGATTAATCAGTGATAGGGGATGATAGGAGTCGCAACTGGAGGGCGGCTTATCCTTTTTAAGGAGAGTAATGATCATGGCCTGGCGCAGAGACGGAGGCAAGACGCCAGCCTCATGCGCCTCAGCATAAAGTTCCAGTAGATGTGGGGCAAGTAGGTCGACGTAAGTCTTGTAGAATTCGGCCGACAGGGAAGAGAAATAATAGCTTCTCGGACATCATGTACATCTATTGGCAGTGATAGATATTCCCGATGGGAGTCGCAGAGCCACGCACACGCTATGTCCGACAAGTAGTCCGACAGAGCCGATCCGTCCACCTCCCCCTGCGTCGTGTAAAGTGTCTGATAACAATCCTTAAATTGGTCTACAATGGCCTGCGGCGTGAAATGCTCCATTCCTGCAGCATCCACAATCTTGTCTATTTGTTGATGATGCGCTCGAAATTGTAATTTAGCGGCCAGATTTCTGCCAGGTCGCCCACCCTCTCCATATGCCCTAGCCACATGTCGCTTCCCCTTGTATTTTACTTCTGTGTCCGCCCATTTATCATATTCCACAAGCAGCTCCTGTATACGTGCCAACGTGGCAGTAGACGGCGCCGCGTAATAGTCCCTCTCTAACCCAGCAAGGGCAGTCTCAATTTTAGCAAGTTGCCCCCGTATGTCCTTCAGAATGCCTGCGGTGGTGCCAATGCAGACCCCCCGGATCGTCACTTTGAACGCCTCCCAGAGAGACGCCTGGCTAGCCACGGAGCCCGTGTTTTCAGCAAAATAGTTGACTATGGCCTCCCTAATAGTATCTGCGTATAGCGGTTCCTGCAGTGCCTCCGCGCGAAAGCGCCATGTGAAGGGGCGGTGAGGGCATGCCGGAATCCGCAGGTGCAGATATACAGGGTTGTGATCTGACAGTGTGCGTGGTAGGTTGCGGACATCGAGCATCCATCTGTTAGTCTCCTCTCCCAACAACCAATAATCCAGTCGGGACCAGCTATTGTGGGCCGGTGTGATGTGCGTGCCTATGCATGTCCGTTCATTCCTCAACAGCCAAACATCCACCAATCCCAACTCCCCCATGGCCTCCCGAACACACTGAGCCACTCTAAGCGTGCGAGCACCCGTCGGGTTTGATTTATCAACCTGTGGATTGAGATGTGTGTTGAGGTCTCACTCCCAGAGTATCGCAGCATCCGGCCAGGAGCGCACCGCAGCGAGCATCTGCACAAAGGGGGAGGGATCATCCACCACAGGGCCATACATATTTAGAATCGTAACGTAGGTCATGCCTAGTTTGCCCTGTACCGCCGCCCAGCGCCCTTCTGAGTCAGTAGATGTACGCACAGGTTGGAAAGGGACACCTTTTTTGACCAGTATGACCACCCCTCGCGCATAAGCTGAGTACGAGGAAGCGAGCCGAAACCCCGCCCACCTACACGCCATCGCGGCCTCTGTGTGCTTAGTGAGGTGCGTCTCTTGCAGCAACGCCACCTGGACATTGTGCCTGTCTAAGTAGTGTAGGACCTGTCTGATTTTCTTTGGGGTGTTAAGTCCGCGGACATTCCAGGTTAAGCATCTGTAGTCTTCACCCATTGTCTCCAAATAGTGGTCCCATTGCAACCCCAGCTATCATTCTCCACATCGCATTACCATTCGTACCTCGCCTCATCATCCAAGCCCACGCTCCAGGCTCGTACTCCTCTTGCATCCGGAACTGTATTGAACCCCCGCCCACCACCCACTTCAGCAGCCCAACTTTGCCAAAGATAATCCCTGCCCCTACACAACATAATATAAAAACAAAACCAAAAACAATCCCATTGCACAACAGTGAGAAAGAAAAGTGGGGAGCACCCATTGGGGGAACGTAGCGGCAGCAAACACCTCCCAGTCTTTTGGGGAGGGGGCGGCCGTTCTGTGTCTAATGCTCCCAGTGATTAGCCCACCACCCGGGGCGCCATATGTCCGCCCAGCGTGCGGCTCAGATGCCCCAGCCGCAGTACAACAGCATTGCCACGTGTGTGGCAGTCAACGAGACCCAGTATCGCATCTCGCACCATGATAGCCAAGGGCTGAAAGTACATGCAGGTGACACCTAGCCGGCCCCTGAACCAGCCACGGCCACATGCCTAAGCAACAGTACATAGCAATAGCCGACAGGGAGTCACAGGAGAGATAGCACGAGCGCAGCACAGCAGTGTAGCAAACAGCAGATAGAAGTCAGCAGACATGCGACCCAAGGCAACCACATAGTGTGCAAGCCGAGCAGGCCTCAACGCGGTCCCAGCAGTGGAGAGGTGAAATCTCAGTCAATCATCAATCTCGGAGGTAGGAGCGGAGTGCTGTTGCCTTTTCCTCAGTGATTTAGCATAGTCCATAGCCGACTTTGGGCTAGTGAATATTTTAGCCGCTTCATCAGTGCCTATACGGAGACGCGCCGGATACAGCATCGCATAAGGGACATGATCCTTCATGAGCAGTTTTTTAACCCCTAAGAATTCTTTTCGGGCCGCCTGGACTGCAGCAGTGAAGTCAGGGAAAAAGGAGAGGACATTGCCTTGGTAGTTGATCGTGCCTTTCTGGCGAGTGATACGGAGCAGTGTGTCTCTGTCCCTGAAGTTCAACAGTCTAGCTATGATGGGGCGTGGTGGAGCGCCCGGCGGCGGACGCGCATTCAGGGATCTATGGGCGCGCTCAACGGCAAACATGGCTGAGAGATTCGTGGGCTCACAGACGTCCCGAATCATGGTTTTGATGTAATCCTCAAACCTGCCCACATTTGTAGATTCCGGCAGGCCCAAAATCCGTACGTTGTTGCGCCGAGAACGCGCCTCAATATCCTCGTTCTTGGCCTGTATCACTGCCAGCAGCTTCGCAATGTCCGTGGTCTTGTCGGAAACCTGCCTGAGGCCATCCTCGTTATCCGAGATACGCTGTTCCGCCTCGCCCAAGCGCACCCCCTGCCTGTCCAACTTGGCGAAAATGGAGTCCATGCATCCACTGAGGGCCTCTATCTTGCCATCTATGGATTGCAGGCTGGCCTGAATTGCCGACAGCGTTTTCTCCAAGGCAGTGGGGGCCGGCGTGGTAGACTCCAACTCCGAGTCCGAAGTCAGTGAGTGCGACGACTTGCCTCCCTTGCGCGTCTCAAACGTGAGCCGCGCTTGAGCTTTGTCTGGCTTGCCCATGGTCACCCCCCAGCCCTCACCGGCCCGGGCACGACAGGGGCAGCAGGGCTAACAGGGGAAGGAGGCGCGCCCCCAGGCCAGGACGGAGCAAAACACCAGGCGATGACAGGATCCAATCAGGGGGGAGGGGAGCAGCGTCCGCCGTCCGCGATCGCTCCGGGGGGGGCCCACACGGTATACACCACACAGCGCCAGCAGGCCCCACCAGCTCACACGAGTAGCGCCGCGGGTCCCACCACCGCCAGCAGTGAGCTCGCCACCAGTGGCTCCCCAGAGGTCCCACGACGATCCTGCACCACCTTCCACCACTCAGTCCCCCTGGCAGAGGTCCGCACCACGGTGCGTGTGTTTCCAGCTTCTAGGACAGTCACCCAGGTCTCGGCAGCTAGACACTTGGCAGTTGAATCAGTACCCAGCGGGGGGGGGGGAGGAGGGGATCCGCCGCCGAGCCGACAGCTCGGTGATCCCTCGTTGCAGCACAGTCAGCAATCACGTTCTGCAATCTGCCTCTCTCTCCCCATACCCCCGGAGCCCGCAGTGATCCGCAGTGAGCGTGGGCGTCCAGGCACTTGTAAACCAGCACTGGGCAGTCCGGGTCAGACACGGGGGGGGAGCGCGCCACCGGCCACAGGGCCTACTCACCCGTCCGAAGCCGGCGGCTTGCGTGGGTAACATTCTATATTTATTACAAAAGTGTGGAATGCCTGACGTCATCTTGATGTAATCAAAACTGTAATACCTAGAGCATTTCCTTTAGAAATTACATACATGAGAGGGTCTTATTTGCATCAAAATTATGGTTAGTGCTCTAAAAAACTAAAATGAGGACATATTTTCTGAGTTTTCAAATAGCGACAAAGAACTTTTAAATTATTTGTAATCTATATTTTTTTTTATCTAGTTGACCACTTGATTAAATGTTGCACTTAGAGGAGAGAATGTGGTGTTACTTCTAGAGCTGCAGACTGGGGAACCACGTTGGAGGTTCGGCTTCAGCTCAACAGTCTGTGATTCTGGTCAAATCACTTAATCTCCCCATGTCTACAACCAAAATGAATTTGATCTTGTGTGATGTATCCAATGCTCATGTAAAGCACTCCAATACCTAACAAGCCTGCACTATATAAAACTGCAAATACACAAAAAATAAGTGTTTTGCACACTTCATTCATTGGGCTACATCTGGGTGATATTTGGGCTACATTTGGGCTCTTTTGTCTCTGGTGGCCATCTTGGGAGAGTTATTTGTTATGAAGTTTCCTAATTTCCTCATTTACTACAGTCTCCTCAGTAGGAAATACTTTCAGTTTTTTACTTTGGTTCCATCAAGAAGGCATTCAGATGTGTCACACATTTGCCATACATTCTGAATGTTAGCACTCTAGTTGCTCATTAGATAGATCACTGTAGTAAAGCTACTGCTCACCAGGGAAGTCTGCTGCTGGTATTCAAAGTGCATGTTTCAGTCTGCATGTCAGAATTTTTTTATGAAATAGAAGAGGATTTGAGAAGTCAAAATGTGCCCTAATGTTTCTTTCTGCAGCACTTATCATAATTTCTATGGCAAAATGAACCCCCTCATTTTGTTCCTTTGAAAATTAATTGTTTTAAGTGTTACCACTTTATTCCAATCAAGATGGCTTCAGGTGTGCCATACTTTTGTCATAAGTAAGACTGTTAGCGCTCTAGTTGTTCTTTAGAACACTCTGGGAAGCTGCAGTAGACAAAGGAATCAACTGACAGTCTCTGCCCTTGTTGGATGTACATGTTTTACTGAGAATGTCAGACTTCATTCTCACATGACTGAGAAAGATAATGTGAATTTACAGAAAATATGCTCTCAGTTTAGCTTATAGATCACCTTCCAAACCTCTGTGGGAAAAGCATGAGAAAATAGTTTTCTCTCAAACATGATTCATGATATCACAGCAGAAGGCTTTTTCACATGGTAAAATCACCTTAGAACACAAAACAATTCCTAAAATGAGTATGGTACCATCAACAAATGATTTATAATGTAACTAAAATCTTTAAACCTTCTATTAACTGCAATGCTTTTTAATGAGGTGCTATCATGTATATTGGTCCCAAGATGGCTGCCAACACTTCTTGGATGAAGTACTGACAGCCAATCAGATCTCACAATGAGATGTGTGGTTAGGCTCCGCCCAGATATATCTATCTTTTTAACTCTAATTTTCTCAGGAACTACTGAACAGAATTACACCATTTAAGCAAAAGGCACGAGTCTGAACTGAGGACTACCTCTTTGCCAAATTTGGTGTAATTCCGTTAAGGAGTTCGGGCTGTAGCTGTGTCAACAGGTCCTATTGGAAAATGCATGGGGAAAACGTGTTTTGGGACACCCCTTTTTTCTCGGCCCCCGCTTGACGAATCACCGTGAAATTTTCAGGATAGGAGCGGACCGGAGCTGACCAAAAGTTTAGAAAATTTTGCGAAGATTTGTCAATCGGCGCCAACGTTATTCCAAATAGAATGTTGCGGATTTCCGATGGAAAATAGGTCCTAACTATAACTACCTACTGGCGACTGCCAGTAGGTAATATATTACAACTGTTAAGTTTGTAGTAGCAAATGTGGACTACCGTAAATAGAATTAACTGTCTCCCAGATGTGATATCAGTTGTCATTTTTACTATCCACACATTTGTGTTAACATAATAATCTTGTAATGTTGAATATTGGTTTTTATGGTAATTTAATAATGAATATATGTTGGGTATAAAGTACATTTAAAAACTTTTCTTAATGCTTTCTTGCAATTGTTCAAAAAGCTTTAAAAAAATGAAAATCTTGAACTCAAAAAGTTCTGTAAGAATAAACAAGCTTGTATTTGACAGGCAGCCAAATGTATGTATTTTCAGAAACTATAAAACACTAAAGGGATAATATCAGTGTATTTCCAAATGTTTTTATTTTAGTTATAATCCAAACTGAAGTTTGGGACCTAGCCATTATGATCTGCCTTTGTGACACCAAGGGGCATATCATCAAGGACCGGCGATAATTATCGCTAAGTGCACTTAGCGGTAGGATAATTATCGCCAGCTAACGTGGATTTTTATCTCTGAGATAGCGTGCTTTTAGCAACGCTTATCTCAAAAGCGATAAAAATCCTAGCGCTAACTGCCAAATGTGAGATTATCGCTGGAAACCCAGCGATAATCTCACGAAGTTTGGTGTTAGCTTGATGATAGGGCAAGGCAAACTTAGCCATGATATCCACCTTCCATAGGATATCATGGCTAAGTCAGTCCTGAAGCAGGCATTAGGAAAGTAGCGATAACAGGGGTTATCGCTACTTTTCTTGCCGCTATGCTTCATAGCGTGGGGCTTGATGATAGGAGAAATGTCGCTATGCGACATTTCTCCAATCATGTCAGGGCAGGAACGCCCACTTTGCATCTCATTAGAGATGCAAAGCCGGGCGTTCAGAATTCAGGCACTAATGCAAGGTTTCACGCGATAGCGTGACCTTGCTGATTAGGCGATAAAATTATCGCCGCTTTTCGCTCGAAAACGGACGCAAAAGCGGCGATAACTTTTTTATCGCCTCGTTGCTGATATGCCCCTGAGTAAGTCACATTTACTCACAGAAAAAATCTCTCTAAATCGTGCCCTTTGTGGAATCGATTCAGATAGGCGAGTCACCCAGCGCCAAACACTTAAATCCAGAAAGTAGTCAACCAAGGAGAAAATCTTATACGTATTACTCGTAATCTGGTCAGAAATATAAACATGACGATGTCACCTCTGTGCTTCATGCTAAGCCCTTTAGGAAGAGCAACTTAAATGAAAATTGGGCTTCAAAAACGGATTTGTAAGTTACTGGACTCTTTCTAGAGCGGCGGAATGGGCGAAAAAAGATCGGCTGGAATTTGACAACGAGCAATATCCTGTAGCTGAGAATTTATATAAACATATCACCCATCACCTTTGTATCGTCCTACGAAACCAAACACCTAAATTATCAGACCGGGTTTGTTTTAAAAAACTGAATATTTCGTGTCCAGGAACATCATCAGACTAACGATGGCATCTGTAGCAGCCGAGCACTGACAAATTAATGAACATTACCGTCGCAGGATGCTGTCTTTCCTTCGCTTCCCCATTGCCTTATTGGGTTTTGTAGGACAATCATTTGTGTGCGTGAGTATTTGTAATTGCGACAAACAAAGTAGATTCCCAAGCACAGAGGAGTGCTGGGAGAACAAAGTAGGTGTCTGGGGATAACCTCTGGTGTTTAACTAGCAATTAATGCGCTGTATGTGGTAGTCTCGATGCATGACTGCATCCACAGGTATCTGCAAGGGAAGTAAAAGCGGGATGGCGCATAGATTTTACGCTAGAAATTGCCGAAATGGAACAACCATAGCATTTATCCCAGTGAGTGTTTTTTAATTATTCTAAACCACTTTACATTTTGCCATTCCGTTTATCCTAATAGAGGAAATTATTTGAATTACTTCTAAGTACACCCCTGTTAAACCTTTGTAAGAAACTGGGTTACTGGCTGAGGAGCTTGAATACATACTGAAGCTGCAACCAAAACTCTTGTAAGGGTAAATCACAAGCAAGCCACAAACTAACCTGTTGAGCTCAACCCTCTGGTATCTTGGCACAGAAGCAGTAAGTCTTAACTTAAAGGCAATGTATAATGGAGGTATGCAGCACACAAACAGTAATAAAGACAAGACAAGAAAAAACTCACATCAATTTACAAAAATAGAGCAAAAGTTAATAAAATATTTGATACCAAAACAACAAAAATACACTTAGTAGAACTGGAGTTTTGCAATTTTAAAGGTTTTGTGAAAATCAAGCACTAAGAACCAAAATGCGTCAACTGTGGTTATTTGGTCGTAGTAAACCGGGTCCAAATAACAAGTTCAGGCTAATCGCGATGGAGTGCGGTCCTGATACAGAACTGAGTTCAGTCCACAGAATAAGTATCTTGCGGTTCTAGGCGCTGAGATGCAAAGACCCTGTGTCGAGCTGCACAGGATGGCGTCCAGGCGCCATTGACGAGGAGCTGCAATGCGAGGTTTGGCGTTAAGGTGCGTCATGCAGCAGCAGAGTCAATGACCATCGATGAAGAACTGCTATGCAAGCTCCTGCGTCATCATCGACGAAGCTGGCGGGGCTTGCGGAGACTTGCACTGAGTCAGCGGCAGGCTGCGTTGCACTGTGTTGAGATGCGGGAAGAAGCCTCAAAATCAAAAACACCTGTTATGTCTTTGTGGCTTGAACAGGGGGCCAGCCAACTAACCCTTGTAGAATTCCTGGAGTTCTGGGTCCACACAAGCAGGCTGGAGTCAGCAGGGCAGCTCACAACAGCAGAAGAGTCCTGGTGCATCAACAGCAGACCTTGGGAAGCAAAGCAGTCATTGGTCAGCAAGCAGGTCAGCTGGGCAGTGCTTCTTTGTGGCAGAGTCCACAGGTACAGAAGTGATCTAAACAGTTGTGTCTGGGGGTGCAATATTGATACCTGGGGACACTTTGAAGTGGGAGAAGCTTCCAGAGTCATTCCCTTACAGCAGTGTCTGGAATTTCCCTCCTCCCTTCCCAAGCTCCAGGCTGTCTGTGTGAGTGTTCTGAGGCAGAGCCTTTGTGATGTGCAAGTGTGGTAGGTGACAGCTCCTCCGCCTATCAAATCAGAGATGACCCATCATGCCCACACCTATTCCCCCTTTGTCTCTGTCTGTGTCCAGCTAGATCTAGTCAATTGACCCAGGATACGGGCTACAGGCACCAAGGGGTTAGGACAAGAAAATGCTAACTTTCTAAAAGTGGCATTTTAGAATTGTGAGTTAAAATCCAACTTTACTATTAAACACAGTTTTAACTGAGGGAATGGCCAAGAGCTCAATGGCATAGGACACACTATAGTAGAACCGGGCCAGCGCCACCAGTGCAGTGGTGGCAATGATCAGTTAGTCAAGCACCCGACGCGGAGTTTCTATCCCAGCTTAATCCAGAAGCAGTTAAACAGCTTGGGCCCGATTCACAGAACTAACTTAAGACAAAATCCTAAACTTACTACCATTTTGGTATTCACAGGAGGCACTTACTCATTTTGGTATTCACAGAAGGCACCTACTCATTTCGGTATTCACAGAAGTTAGGAGTCCTAACTTTAGGACTCCTAAATGCTTTCTGTGAATACCGAAAGTTTTAAAATTAGGATTTTTCTCAGTTTAGTAGTAGTATAGTTAGGACTCCTAACTTTAGGACTCCTAAATGCCTTCTGTGAATACCGAAAGTCTTAAAATTAGGATTTTTCTCAATTTAGTAGTAGTAAAGTTAGGACTCCTAACTTTAGGACTCCTAAATGCCTTCTGTGAATACCGAAAGCCTGAAAAGTAGGATTTTTCTCAGTTTAGTAGTAGTATAGTTAGGACTCCTAACTTTAGGACTCCTAAATGCCTTCTGTGAATACCGAAAGTGTTAAAATTAGGATTTTTCTCAATTTAGTAGTAGTGGCGCACAAACAGCTGCCAAGCGCCGACGCAGGCACCCTTGCACCATCGTACAAGGATGACTGCGTCATGGGGATATGGTTTTTGTGCAGGAAAGGGCACCTTCCTGCATGAAAACAATCACTACAGGCATTTTCCTCTTTCAATGCGTGCTGTAGAATGCAGCACACATTGAAAGAGGAAAAAACGAGGAGTAATGAAAACATTTATCCTCGTTGCGCTTCAATACGCCACCCTTAGGGTGGCTTAGCATACTGAGACTGTTGGAAACGGCCCTTTTTGCAGGGTTATCCCCAAACTTTTTGCTTCTTCCTCCTTTATTTTTTCTGACCAGTGGTTGTTGGCAATAGGGCTCTGGGCACTTTACCACTGCTGATCAGTGCTAAAGTGCATATGCTCTCTGTATAAATTGTTATATTGATTGGTTATCCATGATTGGTATATTTGTTTCACCTGTTAGCCCCTAGTAAAGTGCACTGAGTGTGCCAGGGCTGGTGATTCAAATGCTACTAGTGGGCTGCAGCACTGATTGTGCCACCCACAGGAGTAGCGCTAAAATGATGTCTTAGGCCTGCTTGCAGTGCCTATGTGCAGTCCAGGACTGCCATGTCGACCTGGCCAGTGCACCCACTGACCAGGCCTTATCCTTCCCTTTCTGTACATGTCAGGCATCCCTATGGTGGCCCTAGGTACCCCCCTGGGCTGGGTGCAGTGTACCTGAAAGGTAGGGCATGTACTGAGGTGTGTAACATGCCCTGGTAGTGAATTACAGCCATTTTCGTTTTTCACTGCTGAGAGGCTATCTTGCCCATAGGATAGAATAGGGAAGGCTGTTTACATGCCTATCTTCCCATAAGGGCAAGATAGAAAATCCAAGTTTGGTATCTCTGTGTTCAGAATTTAATTATACATCTTTTTAGCAAGATGGTTTTTAAATACACTGTGTTAGAATAGCACTTTTTAGAAAGTAGCTATTCTCCTGTTTAACCTTCCTGTGTGCCTGTGTGCTGGTTGGCTGACTGGTGTCATGTGATGGGCTAGGTGGCTCCAGGAGCCTGGATGAGTCAGCAGCAGGGTGAATAGGGAGATCTGCTTTAGATGGGTGGGAGGAGTAGTCCGTGGGTTTGAATAGGGCTGCCCCTGACAAACACAATGCTGGCTCCACCCCCTGCTGGCCAGGCGGAGGACTCTGCCTCTGCTGGCACAAAGAAGGCTCCACCTCCTGCTGAGCGTCTAACGACCCTGCCCCTCACTCTGAAAGGAACCAGGTGCTCCAGAGCAGAGCACACCCAGGAACCGGTTTGAGCAGGGGAATCCCCCCACTGGAACAAAGAGAGACAAAGGCTTGGAGGGGTATAAGAAGAGGACCCCAGACACCTAAACTTTAGATCACTTTGGAACTAAGAAGAAACCTCTGCCAAGGAGAAAGCTGAAAAGAACTGAAGAGGAGAAGACTGCCTGCTTGCTGTTTTGCTTTGCTGCCAAGGAGAGGGGAAGGACTTTGCTGTGTCCCCTTCTTTTGATTCTGATCGCCAAGGGCCTGAGAAGAGCTGGCTCCCTGTTAAGAAGTCCCAGGAACAAAAGGACTTCACCACCAGCTCCCCTGGAACTCTGCTGAGAGAGTTCTGACCTGCCTTGGAGTGCTTGCCCAGTCTTGGGGCCTCAGGAGGTCGTTTTGCTGTGTTTGGGAGCTGGGAAGCAGAAGCGTGAACAAGAGTGACTGATACCCAACGCATCATCCGATTGCGTGTCGCAAGAACGAGAGTGCGAGGAAAATTTCATCGCGGCACCATCGCAACACGCAGGGTCCCCGCATCGCCGAGTGCGTCGAGCATCGTCCCGAAGCGTGAAGATTCCTGCCATTGCGAGGGTTGTCGCAGAAACAGTTTGCGAGCCGCACCACTGCCGGTGCGTGTAAAGTCTCCAGTCATCGGGTGCGTCGACGCAGAGTCCCGTTCCGTGGCGCATCGAGAGTTGCGGCGCCGGAAGGCAACGCTGCGCCACGCATCGCACCACGTCGAAGAGTGTCGCATCGAACCTGTGCGTGAAGCTTCCCCCTAAGAAACCTACGCAAAGAAGGCCAAAGTCATCGCATCCTCCCCTTACAGATCGGAGCCGGCGCATCCACCTCTGCTGCGTGAAGCAGGGCTGCTGCAAAGCCTCCCCAGGATCTCAGGAGTATCGCATCGCCTTTGCAAGCTTCCTTGTTATAGCTTTTGGGAACCTTATCGCAACTACAGGTACTGTTGGGCACGAAAGTGTCGCATTTTGTGTATTGAGAGTCGCATTGTGCAAGACACTGACTTTTACATCCTGGAGTACTTTCTGCAAACTCTTGAACTATCTTTAAAGTAACCTTTTTGAATTATATGTTGGTTTGTCTGTAGTATTTGGTCTTGTGAAGTTTTTAGTAAAGATACCTTATTTTTCTAAAACTGGTGTGGAGTAAATCTGTGGTGTTTTCACTGTGTTACTGTGAGTGTTGGTACAAATACTTTACACATTGCCTTTGATAGCCTAGACTGCTCAGGCCAAGCTACCTAGAGGGTGAGCAGGGGTTATCTTAACAGTGTATCCCCCTTTCCCTGACTAGAAGCAAGGGTCCCTACTTGGACAGTGGTACCTACCCTGCCAACTAGAGACCCCCAGATCTAACATTGGTGGTCAGCGGTGAGGATTGAACTTGTATTTGTACTTGACCCACAGTAATTGGTGTACATCACTAGTTTAAGTGCAGACCAATAGACAACCACATACTATATTTTTTATTCTATTTTTGAGTAACTCTTCAAGAGCATCATGTCTCAGGTGGCAACAAGTGAGAGGGCAGGATTGGAGTTTTCCATTGAGGATTTGTATTCGTACAAAGTTGAAGAGCTCAAGCAATTCTGCAAAGACCTTGGTTGCCCGGTGAAAAGCGGATCTAGAAAGGGTGCGCTACAAAGATTCTTGAAGGCCTGTTGGGAGGCCCAAGAGGAAGATGATGCAGATGAAGAGAATGGTTTTATTCCCCAAGATCTGCCCGTGGGCAGAACAGTCTCAAGGGCTGGCAGCTCCCATTCCAGTAGGGGGCTCACTCCAGAGGAGTTGGAGGAGAATCAAAGGGTGAGAGACCATGAAATGGAAAAAATGAAAATGGAAATGGCAAAGGAGGAGAGCAAGAAGATGTATGCCTTGGAAGAATTGAAATTGACCTTGGCACATGAATTAAGAATGAGGGAGCTTGATTTGGAGCTCGAGAGGCTTGAGGCCATGAGTGTCTCAGCTGAACAAGAATGGTTAGCTCAAGAAGTGAGCTTTGCTGAGTTGGAGGTGGAGTCCAGCTCAGATGGTGGCAGCAAGATTGTAATATCCAGTGCTGAGGGAGAGGTACAAACACCCAGAGATGTGGCGCCTAACTTGAGGGAGGGGGTTGACATACACCAGGGGGTTCAGGTTTATGATGTAGTTCCAGTGGAGTGCAGTGTCCCTGAAGTGGATTGGGGAACTGGCCCAGGGGACCATATTCCTAGTGGTGGGAGGGACACTCTACTGACCCTAGATGAGAGGTACAGGGAGAGGGGTTCCCCCATGGTAGAAACCTTGGTGTGTGAGTGTGAAGACCGCCCAGAAGAGTGTGAGTTGTGTGACAGAGACAGTCAGGTACTGTCTTGCCAATCTCAGGAGAATGGTGTGGGGTACTTGTGTGAGGCACTGGAGGGTGAGGCAAACGGTAGCTTGGTTAACAACTGTGGGGGGCTGTGTGATTCATTTGTTGGAGAGCATATTTTAAGTCCCTGTTTTCCAGAGCTATGCCAACACCCGGTGGAGTGTGAGTTCTCTGCTTCCAGAGAGCTTGCGTTGGAGGCAGACCTTTGGTTGGATGCCAAAAGGTCTGGAGAGGCATTGGGGAGTGATCCCAAAAGGAGTGGCCCAGATATCTTCCAGACCTGTGAGGTGGAAGAGGTTCAGTGTAGCCCGGTTAGGTCCCAGTGTAGTGGGAGGGGTGTAGGGGCTCACGTCCTGTCTCAGTGGAGAAGGGGTGAGCGTGGGACTGTAGGTCCCAAGGTGCCCGAAACCCAGTCTCAGGGCCTGGAGGGTTCCTTAAGGGAACACCAGGTTGGGGGCCTAGACAGTGCTAGTAGGCCATTTGAGGAGGATCTCCTAGTGTCAGGAGAACCTGGAGCCTCTGTAAACAGAGCTCCAGTGGTTCTGGTGTCTGGCGGTACCGCTCCAGTTGGGAGGGTGCAGAAGTCAGACTGAGGGGTGAGAGGGGGATGTGTTCCCCAGTGGGAGAACCAGTGGGTCAGGGACCAGCCAGAAGGGCTGAGTCCCCATAGGAGTGACCATGGTGACACCACTTCTGTCCTGGGGGATCTTCGCGCACTGTCAGGTGGACAGGGGCCGGGAGATCTGTGCCAGGCAGACTGTCACGAGACACATGAGTCATGTGTCACCCTCGGGGAGATACTGTGTGAGTCCCCAGAAGTCCTGGCATGCCAGGCAGGTGTGCAACCGCAGGGTTTAGTCCCTGGGTTGGGAGGCCAGGTTCAGGATCTGCCTGACCTGGGGGGAAGGACATCTGTAAGCTGTGTCCTGACCGGTTTGGCTTCCAGGGGTACCACTCCAGTGGGGAGGGTGCAGCTCTCTGGAAGGGGGTGCAGAGGGAGAGAGTCCTCGCCTCTGACCCCGGTGCAACCTGAGGGTTTAGACCCTAGGTTGGGAGACCAGTTGCTGGAGAGAGGTCCTGAACTGGAGGGAGGGACATCTGTAAGCAGTGTCTCTACCAGTTTGTCTTTGAGGTGTGCCACTCCGAGTAGGAGGGTGCAGAATTCTGGAAGGGGGTGCAGAGGGAGGGAGTCCTCGCCTCTGACCCCGGTTCACCTGGAGGGTGTAGACCCTAGGTTGGAGGGCCAGGTCCGGGGTGTCCCCCCTGACCTGGGATCCCAGTTGCAGGATAGAACCCCTGAACTGGTGGGCGAATGGTGCGGGACACCTGCCACAGGTGCCCTGACTATTCTAGAAGGGAGTACCGCTCCAGGTGGGAGGGTACAGAGCCCCAAGGAAGAGGAGGACTGGGTATGGAAAAGCCTACCCCAGCCTCCTGTCCAGCCACCGGATACAGGCCCGGGGCTGGTCGGTCAGTGCCAGGTTGTCAGACCCGACCTGACAGGGAAGAGAGTGGACAAAGGGTGCCAAGCACCTGGGGCTACTGCCCCCCACCCTCTGACGCCACAGGGGTTTGAGGGTCCTGAGAGGCATAAGGCCTGGGTCTCATCCCTGACCACTGTCACTGGTCACTGCGGCTTGCTGTCTGTCTGTTGGGACACACCTGTGAGCAAGTTAAGGCTAGGTGCTGCACAGGTGGTGTCCACAGGTGAGGAGAAGGGTTCCACATGGGTTGGCGTGGTGGACCCTGAGAGTATGGCTGGAGAGATCCAACCGGGTTCAGGAAGGCATAGAACAGGAATAGTGCCCTGCTGGTTGGGCCAGTTTCCGTGTTCTATTGCCCTAAGCAGGCAATCCCATCGAGGTATCGCTTGGTCTACCCTGGCTTTAGGCTGGAAGGGGGTTGTGTTGGAAACGCCCCTTTTTGCAGGGTTATCCCCAAACTTTTTGCTTCTTCCTCCTTTATTTTTTCTGACCCGTGGTTGTTGGCAATAGGGCTATGGGCACTTTACCACTGCTGATCAGTGCTAAAGTGCATATGCTCTCTGTATAAATTGTAATATTGATTGGTTATCCATGATTGGTATATTTGTTTCACCTGTTAGCCCCTAGTAAAGTGCACTGAGTGTGCCAGGGCTGGTGATTCAAATGCTACTAGTGGGCTGCAGCACTGATTGTGCCACCCACAGGAGTAGCGCTAAAATGATGTCTTAGGCCTGCTTGCAGTGCCTATGTGCAGTCCAGGACTGCCATGTCGACCTGGCCAGTGCACCCACTGACCAGGCCTTATCCTTCCCTTTCTGTACATGTCAGGCATCCCTATGGTGGCCCTAGGTACCCCCCTGGGCTGGGTGCAGTGTACCTAAAAGGGAGGGCATGTACTGAGGTGTGTAACATGCCCTGGTAGTGAATTACAGCCATTTTCGTTTTTCACTGCTGAGAGGCTATCTTGCCCATAGGATAGAATGGGGAAGGCTGTTTACATGCCTATCTTCCCATAAGGGCAAGATAGAAAATCCAAGTTTGGTATCTCTGTGTTCAGAATTTAATTATACATCTTTTTAGCAAGATGGTTTTTAAATTCACTGTGTGAGAATAGCACTTTTTAGAAAGTAGCTATTCTCCTGTTTAACCTTCCTGTGTGCCTGTGTGCTGGTTGGCTGACTGGTGTCATGTGATGGTCTAGGTGGCTCCAGTAGCCTGGATGAGTCAGCAGCAGGGTGAATAGGGAGATCTGCTTTAGATGAGTGGGAGGAGTAGTCCCTGGGTTTGAATAGGGCTGCCCCTGACAAACACAATGCTGGCTCCACCCCCTGCTGGCCAGGCTGAGAACTCTGCCTCTGCTGGCACAAAGAAGGCTCCACCTCCTGCTGAGCGTCTAACGACCCTGCCCCTCACTCTGAAAGGAACCAGGTGCTCCAGAGCAGAGCACACCCAGGAACCGGTTTGAGCAGGGGAATCCCCCCACTGGAACAAAGAGAGACAAAGGCTTGGAGGGGTATAAGAAGAGGACCCCAGACACCTAAACTTTAGATCACTTTGGAACTAAGAAGAAACCTCTGCCAAGGAGAAAGCTGAAAAGAACTGAAGAGGAGAAGACTGCCTGCTTGCTGTTTTGCTTTGCTGCCAAGGAGAGGGGAAGGACTTTGCTGTGTCCCCTTCTTTTGATTCTGATCTCCAAGGACCTGAGAAGAGCTGGCTCCCTGTTAAGAAGTCCCAGGAACAAAAGGACTTCACCACCAGCTCCCCTGGAACTCTGCTGAGAGAGTTCTGACCTGCCTTGGAGTGCTTGCCCAGTCTTGGGGCCTCAGGAGGTCGTTTTGCTGTGTTTGGGAGCTGGGAAGCAGAAGCGTGAACAAGAGTGACTGGTACCCAACGCATCATCCGATTGCGTGTCGCAAGAACGAGAGTGCGAGGAAAATTTCATCGCGGCACCATCGCAACACGCAGGGTCCCCGCATCGCCGAGTGCGTCGAGCATCGTCCCGAAGCGTGAAGATTCCTGCCATTGCGAGGGTTGTCGCAGAACCAGTTTGCGAGCCGCACCACTGCCGGTGCGTGAAAAGTCTCCAGTCATCGGGTGCGTCGACGCAGAGTCCCGTTCCGTGGCGCATCGAGAGTTGAGGCGCCGGAAGGCAACGCTGCGCCACGCATCGCACCACGTCGAAGAGTGTCGCATCGAACCTGTGCGTGAAGCTTCCCCCTAAGAAACCTACGCAACGAAGGCCAAAGTCATCGCATCCCCCCCTTACAGATCGGAGCCGGCGCATCCACCTCTGCTGCGTGAAGCAGGGCTGCTGCAAAGCCTCCCCAGGATCTCAGGAGTATCGCATCGCCTTTGCAAGCTTCCTTGTTATAGCTTTTGGGAACCTTATCGCAACTACAGGTACTGTTGGGCACGAAAGTGTCGCATTTTGTGCATTGAGAGTCGCATTGTGCAAGACACTGCCTTTTACATCCTGGAGTACTTTCTGCAAACTCTTGAACTATCTTTAAAGTAACCTTTTTGAATTATATGTTGGTTTGTCTGTAGTATTTGGTCTTGTGAAGTTTTTAGTAAAGATACCTTATTTTTCTAAAACTGGTGTGGAGTAAATCTGTGGTGTTTTCACTGTGTTACTGTGAGTGTTGGTACAAATACTTTGCACATTGCCTTTGATAGCCTAGACTGCTCAGGCCAAGCTACCTAGAGGGTGAGCAGAGGTTATCTTAACAGTGTATCCCCCTTTCCCTGACTAGAAGCAAGGGTCCCTACTTGGACAGTGGTACCTACCCTGCCAACTAGAGACCCCCAGATCTAACAGAGACATTTCCAGATTTACGAGTCCTCGTCAAACTGAAAATGTGTCTGGTTCCATGGGTGTTGTGTGGGAACACTCATAGCAACACCCATTGAATGCCCCTTTCACGCAAAGTGCTGCGTGTAAAGGGGCCATATTTCCAAGGACAGGAAAAGCCATGCAGGGTGGATTTTCCTGTCATTGTAAATATGGAGCAGAGAAATGCGCTGCCAGTGCATCACAGTGCATCACAAAAAGTGACGTACTTGCAGCGCAAGGGGCTTGTAAATCTGCCCCATGGTACTTTGTCAGCCCCTCACCTGCCCAGCTGTAAGAGACAAACCAACACTGGAAAGTTCACCCATGCAGTCCAGGAACTTTGTAGATCAGTGAAGTATAGTACTGGGAGGTGGGAGCAAAGAGGAGGTTGTACATTGTGATTCACTCCGTTAATCTTTAAGTTGGAAAGGGGCAGAGCAGTTCAATGGTGGCTCACAATTTGCATCAAAATCATGTCATCTGGCAGGAAGGACAAGAGAAGACAAATCTTTTAACACAATTTTGGCATAATACTGGGAGATGGCCCATTTTCCCTGTTTTTGTCCTTTCAGTTTGTAGTGAAAACGGGTACAAAGCCCATGGTGGATCTTTGGGAGCTTTACATTTATGAAAACTAGATAAAATTCTGAATTCAGCATGGGGTCATTTGTGTAGCTCCTTCGAGGTATAGAAAAAATATATAAATAATTAATAGGAAAAAATGACCATTTGTGACAATGTTTTCATCTATAACTTCTCGTCATGGTGGCCATAAAGGAGTAACTAACCAATTGCTGGCCAGTGATCACGGGGTAATGGTACAGACATTTTGACTAAGGATGCACCTATTTTATGTGCCACTTTGGAGTCAATTGGAAAAGTACTATACAATAAATCACATGAACTTGATGTACAGGTGGAGCTTTTACAAATTCATCCATCAAATTCGTCTTTTTATTCTTTTATAGACAGCAGATTAGTTGAATTTTGCATCGTGTGACTTATTAGGGAGTAATCAAGTTTGGCCGCCCCCACGTGTCTCTGGTCTCCTCTCATTGACTTTTAATGAAGTCAGGAAGTATTAACTTAAACCGGAGGCAAAAAAGAGAGCAAACTTATGTTTTGCACTGAACCACTTTCAAATAATTCTTATGGATATTTCAGGTGATCAGTATGTCTGACAAAAGTTCACAAATAATCTGTTTTGCTTCCTTAAAAATCAATAAAAACTAGCGCCTTCCTTATGAGTGAATACGGATGATGACTATTCAGAACGCATCATGGAGCACCATGTATCACAGACATTGAATGTGAAGGCAAAATAATTTCTCCCAACAGTTAAGTGATTCTTTTTGCAGTGCTTAATTTGTTAAAGGGAAAATGCTGGTGCCCAAAGCTCTACAAAGATTCTGGCGGTCAGTGCAATAAAATGTTGACACACCAAATACCAAGGATGGTAGTCTTTAATCCACTAACAGGCACTCCCATCCCCTTTTTCTCACTCTTCCAGGTTCCTGCTTTTTCCTTTTTGGACGGTCTTCCTCGTCTTTCTGATCTGTATGTTTTTCTCTCTCTTGCACATGGTAAGAATCTGACGTGGGAAATGAGTGTCCGTCTCCAAAAATAAGTGCCAGAGGCCCCCACCTGCAACCACCAGCTCAAATTAGGCACTGCTCATTCAAAGTCCAGACTGCAGTGAAGTGCAAGGTTAGCACGCCCTGCAGATATATGTCCAGCTACATGAATCTGCTCTAAAGTATACTTATCTTAACACCAAAGGTTAAAGGACCACAGGATATTTTCAATAGGGAGAATCTGCTTAAACTATTGGACTCTCACTCAATGCTATGACATGGATTCTGTCGAATTTCTGAAACCTCAGACAATTCTACTTGTGAGGCTACGAAAGTTAGGGATATATGTACAAGAAAATGGCCCAGCACTGTGCTGCAGCAGATTTTGCAGTACCGCACTGCGCCATCTCCAAAACACATGGAGGCACCATATTTCAAAAATACGGCACAACCCCTTTATTTTCCCTAGCGCTGGTGTTAGAAATAGCTGCCTAGAGGCAACACAGCAACCCTTGCGCAGGGTGCCTACGTTTCAAGGATGATTGTTTCTGTGCAGGAAGGTGTCCCTTCCTGCACGTAAACAATAAATAATGGAGATGCTACTTCTATCTGTGCAAATACTGCAGCACCCATAGAAGTAGCAAATAACCATTATTTAATGATTGTTTTTGTGCAGGGACACCTTCCTGCACACAAAAAATCATTAATGTTTTTGGCTCTTTCCATGTGTGCTGCAGAATGCAGCATAAATAGAAAAAGCAACAACGAGGAGAAATAAAAGTATTTCTCCTCATTGCGCCAATGCCTGCTTTTTCATGGCATTCATTTTTGGCGCCGCTTCAGATTTACAGATCTTTGTAAATCTGAGGCAACCTCAAAAAGCAATGGGTGTTGTGGTGGAATGCCCATAGCAACACCCATGACATGGCCCTTTCATGCAGATACCTGCATGAAAGGCTACCATATTTACAAAGCGGCTTTAAGCCACAAAATGCCACTTTGTAAATATGAAGCAGGGAATTGCGACACCGGAAGGTTGGCAAAAGTGATGTTCCAGTGGCTCAATCCCCTCGTACATATGCCCTTTAGTTGGGAAACTAGGGCAGCTGCTGATTATGAGAGGATCACTAGAAATGTATTGCACTCTCAGGAATTACTATGGAGAACGTTCTACAGGTTCATCACTAAAAGCAATGCCTGGTGCAGGAAAGCAGTGCTTAATTTGAGCCAGTGTTTTCTGGTGCTCAGCACCGGCACTTAATTGGTTTCCGGTGCTCAGTACCGGCACCTAAATGTCAACACCATACTTAGAACAGTCCACTACATGGTGGCGCTGCTCATCTAATTAAGAGATAAGCAGAACAACGGTAGTTTAGGACTACAATATATTTTTAAATTGCTAATACCTGCCTCCCCTGCCACCGGCTGCTGCTGATCACTAGCAATCATTTCCAATGAATACAGTGGCACTCATCAGTGATGGTAAATCGGCCCCAGCAGGCCTCTGCCTTGAGAAGCAAAGGGGAAGAAGCACCAGATAGTTTATCCATGTTGAATTTGAGAGTTAACTGTTACAGGTCTGAGGAAAGTAATTTTAATTGTCTAAAACCATCATTTGAAACATCCCGCTCTAATTAGAAGCTGAATTGAAACATTTTATTTCTCCATTAGGGCGATGTCTCCTTTATGGCAGAAAAGATGCCCTCTCAAAAACCTCTAAGGAAATGCACAACGTTTAAAAAAAAAATATTGGTATAAAGCAGGGCTAAAGTGATTTCTAATAAGGGGTGACAATATGTGTGAGCTGCTGCTTGCAAGAAACATGGACTCTCGAGTAATACGTCTCAGTAGCAAAAGAGAGAACATGTGGTAAACCTACAGTGCAGTTACTCTACTTTAAGAGTTCTATCCGAAAAGATGGCCCTCTGCTATTCTTATTTTCACCTGCTATGCCTATTTAGATGGAATGGAAAGGTTTAGAAGGCTTGGATACTGACGTGCAACTAAATGTGCAGATACTATTTGTTAGACCTGGCACCTTGGCGTGAGTTTCCCTTCCACTTTTTGCTGATGTGCCTCCTTGTGTTTTGTTGGTGTTAGCTGCTCAGGGCACTGTGCCACTGCTAATCAGTGCCACAGTGCAAGTGCTCCCTTTGAAAAGTATATACATTGATTGGTGTCCATGATTGGTTCATTTGGTTTACTGTCAGCCCCTAGTAAAGTGCACCAGGAGTGCCAGGGCTTGTAAATACAAATACCACTGGTGGGCTTGCAGCACTGGTTGTGCCACCCACAGAAGCGGCCTAGTAAAATGTGTCTAGGGTCTGCCACTGCAGAACCTGCATGCAGTCTGGTACTGTCGCGCTGACTGCGCAAGTGCACCCACTTGCCAGTCCCTAAACCTTCCCTTAACTACATATTAGTCACCCCTCTGGTAGGCCCAAGGGCAGGGTGCATTGTAGGCATAAGGTAGGACATGCCCTAATGTGTGTGGCATGTCTTAATAGTGAATTACAGCCATTTTCGTTTTTCACTATTGAAGGCTACCTGCTCTCCATAGGCCAGAATGGGCTGCTAGAGTCACTACACGCTGTGACCCCAGTGGACTCATAGAGCATGGTAGAATGTCAAGTTTAGTATGCCTGAACTCAGAATAATAAAATACTTCTTTTAGTAAAGTTTATTTTAATATCCTGCGTTTGTAAATACTACTTTTAGAAAGTTAGTATTTACTGACCTGGCCATTTCAGTCCGCCTCTGCTGTGTGTGTGTGTTCTGCCTAGCAACAGTAAGGAGCAGGGCTGGGGAATTCCAGCAGACAGGCTGGCTGCCAGGTGGTGGGTAGAGAGATTACACAAGGATGGGTGGGAGGAGTACACTTTTGACTCTGAATAGACCTGTGCTCTGCCTCCATAAAGCCGGCTCCGCCCCCTGTGGAGTGGCTGATGTCTCTGCCGGTTCCATGATGGAATATCGTTAACATAAATTTCGTCAGAAATGAATATCGTCACTAAAATATCGCTTACATTAATATCGTCATCCTATACTTAAACAAGAATTCACACAAATATCGTTTTTTTTTTATCGACAACCCTAATATCGTTCACACTAATATCTACAACATAAATATCGACTACTACATTATCGACTTTATTTTAAATATCATTACCTTAGACATTTATATCGACTACACTAACATCGACGACCTATCTGCTTATAGAAATATACAAAAAATATCGTCTTTTTATTACCAACTCGATATGCACGATTCTTTTATTTTACTCACTTGTTTTTACTATTTTACTTTACAAAACTATTCACACATATAATTATTTAGTTTTCCTATTACTTATTGATATAAAAATATATAATATATGTTAAAAAAAATTACATTTACTGATACTATCATACACTCCGATGGCCTAAATGTGAAACACATTTCATTATTTTCTACATATAAACTATTTACATATAAAACAAAAAAGCACATATAAAACTTTTTACAATGTACTTTAACAAACAAATAGTGATGCAACAAACTCTTACGAAAATAACGGTTTTCTAATTCGAAATTACGTTCTCGACCAATGATTTTGAAATTTCACTAATTGAACCAATCAAAAGCTACCATTAATTAACTCACTAATATAAAAACAATTATACACTTAACGTAATTTACCATTTTTGGCACAAACTTGGAGAAAAACGGTTACCTTGCTGAGAGAAGAGAATACAAACCTACGACTACAACTACAAAACGTCATACTACACTTCAAGTAAGTAAAATCCCATTGCTTTTTCATTCGAACTTAGCAAAAAGTAGATAAACTCCCTAATTTAAAAACTGTTCTTCTTTAGAGTGAAAACAAAACATGTTGAACTTATCAACAACGACCAAAAAATTAGACGTAAAAACATTTATAAACTACCTTATCCATGTCTACTTAGATAGCTGATAAAAATTATTTAAACTTGCTAAGTAAATGTACTATTTACTTCATATGTTAACAACTACTATCATCCACCTACTATATGTAACACAATGATTATTTTTTCCACAGACTCTACAAAATTATTTACTTATCTACAACTACACTACCAACATGTTCTACTACATCAAGTAAGTATAGTCACTGTATGTATAACAATTCTGAAAGTAAAATCAAACACCTATAACACTAAATCGTGTCTTTCAATTATTCTTTAACACTACTACAGAACTTAAAAATAAGTCAGGGAAAGTGCTGGATTGTAAACCATAATAATTTACTATTCTAACTCCAATCCAACATAAGTCAGGGAAAGTGCTGGATTGTAAACCATAATAATTTACTATTCTAACTCCAATCCAACATAAGTCAGGGAAAATGCTGGATAGTAAACCATAATAAATTACTATTCTAACTCCAAACATAACATAACTCAGGGAAAGTGCTGGATAGTAAACCATAATAAATTACTATTCTAACTCCAATCCAACATAAGTCAGGGAAAGTGCTGGATAGTAAACCATAATAAATTACTATTCTAACTCCAAACATAACATAAGTCAGGGAGAGTGCTGGATAGTAAACCATAATAAATTACTATTCTAACTCCAATCCAACATAAGTCAGGGAAAGTGCTGGATTGTAAACCATAATAATTTACTATTCTAACTCCAATCCAACATAAATCAGGGAAAGTGCTGGATTGTAAACCATAATAATTTACTATTCAAAGTCCAATCCAACATAAGTCAGGGAAAGTGCTGGATAGTAAACCATAATAAATTACTATTCTAACTCCAAACATAACATAAGTCAGGGAAAGTGCTGGATAGTAAACCATAATAAATTACTATTCTAACTCCAAACATAACATAACTCAGGGAAAGTGCTGGATAGTAAACCATAATAAATTACTATTCAAACTCCAATCCAACATAAGTCAGAGAGAGTGCTGGATAGTAAACCATAATAAATTACTATTCAAACTCCAATCCAACATAAGTCAGGGAAAGTGCTGGATTGTAAACCATAATAATTTACTATTCTAACTCCAATCCAACATAAGTCAGGGAAAATGCTGGATAGTAAACCATAATAAATTACTATTCTAACTCCAATCCAACATAAATCAGGGAAAGTGCTGGATTGTGAACCATAATAATTTACTATTCAAAGTCCAATCCAACATAAGTCAGGGAAAGTGTTGGATAGTAAACCATAATAAATTACTATTGTAACTCCAAACATAACATAAGTCAGGGAAAGTGCTGGATAGTAAACCATAATAAATTACTATTCTAACTCCAAACATAACATAACTCAGGGAAAGTGCTGGATAGTAAACCATAAAAAATTACTATTCTAACTCCAAACATAACATAAGTCAGGGAGAGTGCTGGATAGTAAACCATAATAAATTACTATTCTAACTCCAAACATAACATAAGTCAGGGAGAGTGCTGGATAGTAAACCATAATAAATTACTATTCTAATTCCAATCCAACATAAGTCAGGGAAAGTGCTGGATAGTAAACCATAACAAATTACTATTCTAACTCCAATCCAACATAAGTCAGGAAATGTGCAGGTTAGTAAACAATATACATTTTTCTATCTAAATTATTTTTTATACCCTATTACCCTATAATACCAAAATAACGCTTCTTCAATATTAATTTAATATTTTTTATTAATATTAAAAAATAAATTTCATGTAAAATTTAAAATTTCGAAGTTAAATTTTGATTTCATGATAAATTTCTAATTTATTAATATTTTCTACACTTTTAAAACACGACATTTTTAAATTACTACCCACCCTAATCCCCTATAATACCAAAAACCCGCTCCTAAAATTTTTTTGGGGAAGTTTAAAATTTAATTACAAATTTAATTTGGTGAACAATTCGAAATTTCTAATTAAAATTTCGATTTCTTAATTATTTTCTAATATTTTTATATTTTAGAAATTTTGTAAAAAACAAATTTTAAATTACTACCCACCCTTATCCCCTATAATACCAATAACCCGCTCCTAAAAATTTTTGGGGAATTTTAAAATTTAATTACAAATTTAATTTCATGAACAAATCGAAATTTCTAATTAAAATTTCGATTTCTTAATTATTTTCTAATATTTTTATATTTTAGAAATTTTGTAAAAACCTAATTTTAAATTACTACCCACCCTTATCCCCTATAATACCAATAACCCGCTACTAAAATTTTAACAATTCTTTTGTAGAAAATATTTTTTAACACATATTATTACTAGTAGGAGTTTTGTAAGTTTTTTAAAAACATAATACATATTTTTTTATAAATTTTATAACAACTTATATTTTTCTGTCGATATTATATGAAACGACATTTTGATCAACGATATTCTGTTCATCGATATTTTTTCTTGACGATATTTTTGTCATTCTCAAGAAACGATATTTTTTACAAAGATATTTTCTATTACGATATTTTTCACAGTCGATATTCTTACCACGATATTAATGCTAGTCGATATTTTCCCGTCGATATTCTATCTTTATACCGTCTCTGCCCTGCTGCTGAAAGGAAAGAGCAGAGTCACCACAAGAAAGTGCTCCAAAACTGGACTGAGCCAGGCCCAGGCCCCTGGGCGACAAAGAACAAAGGATTTGTGCTTTAAAAGAGGGAGCCCTGCTCCTAAGAAATCAGATCCTGTTTACGCAACGACGAACCTCTGCCTGAAGGAGAAGGACCTGGAGAAGCTGAAGGAGGAATACTGTCTCTCTGCCTGAGAGACTGGCCTGCAGTGGGTGCCTGTCTGCTGGAAGGAGAGGAAAAGACTACAGAAAAAGACTTTGAATCAACTTGTGCTAAACAATCTCCAAGGGCTTGCTTGTGAACTTGCCCCCTGATCAAGGTGATCAGTATGTCTGACAAAAGTTCACAAATAATCTGTTTTGCTTCCTTAAAAATCAATAAAAACTAGCACCTTCCTTATGAGTGAATACGGATGATGACTATTCAGAACGCATCACGGAGCACCATGTATCACAGACATTGAATGTGAAGGCAAAATAATTTCTCCCAACAGTTAAGTGATTCTTTTTGTAGTGCTTAATTTGTTAAAGGGAAAATGCGGGTGCCCAAAGCTCTACAAAGATACTGGCGGTCAGTGCAATAAAATGTTGACACACCAAATACCAAGGATGGTAGTCTTTAATCCACTAACAGGCACTCCCTCCCTTTTTCTCACTCTTCCAGGCTCCTGCTTTTTCCTTTTTGGACGGTCTTCCTCGTCTTTCTGATCTGTATGTTTTTCTCTCTCTTGCACTTGGCAAGAATCTGACGTGGGAAATGAGTGTCCGTCTCCAAAAATAAGTGCCAGAGGCCCCCACCCGCAACCACCAGCTCAAATTAGGCACTGCTCGTTCAAAGTCCAGACTGCAGTGAAGTGCAAGGTTAGCACGCCCTGCAGATATATGTCCAGCTACATGAATCTGCTCTAAAGTATACTTATCTTAACACCAAAGGTTAAAGGATATTTTCAATAGGGAGAATCTGCTTAAACTATTGGACTCTCACTCAATGCTATGACATGGATTCTGTCGAATTTCTGAAACCTCAGACAATTCTACTTGTGAGGCTACGAAAGTTAGGGATATATGTACAAGAAAATGGCCCAGCACTGTGCTGCAGCAGATTTTGCAGTACCGCACTGCGCCATCTCCAAAACACATGGAGGCACCATATTTCAAAAATACGGCACAACCCCTTTATTTTCCCTAGCGCTGGTGTTAGAAATAGCTGCCTAGAGGCAACACAGCAACCCTTGCGCAGGGTGCCTACGTTTCAAGGATGATTGTTTCTGTGCAGGAAGGTGTCCCTTCCTGCACATAAACAATAAATAATGGAGATGCTACTTCTATCTGTGCAAATACTGCAGCACACATAGAAGTAGCAAATAGCCCAGGAACAGTGGGCGCAACCTATCCGCCAGAAGAGGAGAAGTAGCTGGACGCAATCCCGTGACGCTGATCCCCAGAGAACCTGTGTACCTCTCCCCCTTTCTCTACACCGCGACCTCTGCCACCTGGGACTACCAAGAGCACCGCAAGGACCTGCCTACCTGGTCCAAGTACCGCAAGAACCAGCCCCTCCGAGCCGTAGCTCGCAACGCGGAGAAAGGCACCTGAAGGCCTGCGCACCGAGCCTTGGCGACCCTGTGCTGTCGAGATCACCGCGAGGCCCTGTGCACCCTTGTGATCAACTGAGAAGCCGATCGCGCTGCAACGCGCTGAGAATTGCCCCAGAGCTGCTCTCCCCTCCTCTGCCCTTGGTCGTGTGGCTGAGACCTTCTTCGGGTGCCCCACGAAGCACCGCCGCCCTCTGACTGCGAGGGACGACACCGCGACGTGGGACACCGCTCAGAGGAAACCAGAGGCCGCCGTGACCATCCCCGTGCAGAGCAAAGGTATTTGTGGCTTTGCGTGCTAAAGTACGGCCCGTACTGACCTTCGTACGAGCCGTACCTGCATTGGAAGTATTTGGGGATTGTGGTGCACCTTTTACGAGCCGTACCTGCCTTTGCCATATTTAAGACTGGTGCCCCGTGGTACGAACTGTACCCGCCGTAGCTGGAACCGTACTGCCTCTGAAGCATCCTAGTTTGAGCCGTACCTGCATTTCAACTACTTTAGTCTGGTGCGTAGTTCGACCCGCACTGCCTCTGAAGCATCCTAGTTGGAGCCGTACCTGCCTTTCAAATACTTGTGTCTGGGGCGTAGTTCGAACCGCACTGCCATTGTTCGCACCGTACGGGTGCTGCCGCCTGTGTACAGCGCGTCTCCTTCACTGTACGGACCGTACAGTATTGAAAAGCCTTGCCGGCGCTCACGCGGGAAGCGTGGGACTTGGCAAGCGAAGCTTGTTCGACGCGGACCTACGTAGGTACGGCCCGTCTGGTTCGAGGCCGGTAGACGCGTACCTAACGCGAGAAGCGTGAGAAACGGCACGACGTACTAGAAAAGCGGTACGAAGCGTACCTGAGGCGCTACGAAGCGCACAACCCCCCCAAAGGAGCTGATTTTTAATAGAAAAGTGCCATTTTAAGAACTGTGGACTGCCTTTAAGCCCTTAAAGAGTAACTGGATTAGTATTCACCAAGAGAACTGTATTTGTGCAACCTGCCTGCAAGAAACCTTTTATATAAAGACTTCTATTTTTGATAAATACAGCCTTGTGTCCTTATGTGGTGGGGTGGTGATTATTGTGTGGGACAACTTGAACGCTTCACCTAATGCCCTCTGGAAATCTAGCCTGACTGCTCGCGCCACGTTACCTAGAGGGTGAGCAGGGGTTATTTTTAAAGAGGTAATCCTACGCCCTGACTTAGAGGAAAGGGTCCCTGCTTGTCGCAAGTGCATACCTGCGCCAACCAGAGACCCCGGATTCTAATATTGGTGGCAGCGGTGAGGATTTACGGATTTGCGTTCTTGGTGTCTGCGCAGTGATTACTAACCATTGCACAGTAGACTGTCCAGTAGCTTGAACCACAGAACTTTTTAAACTTTAATTTCGCTTGCCAAAGTTAAGAAGATCCCTTGCGTTTGAAGCCATGCCGGGCTCAAACAGCACAGAAAATACAGCATCTGAAGCCTCTGGAATGGAACTGGAATGGGATGAGTCGAAAGTGGACAAATACACCAAAGACCAACTCATACACTTCTGCAAGAAGTTGAAGGTTCCACGCAGAGGATGCACGAACAAAACAGATTTCAAAATGGCACTGAGAGCCTGGATGGAATCAAGGGGTGGAGCTGAGGATATTGTACCTGAGGAAGTTGACCTAGTGGAGCCAGCGGAGAGCATCCACAGTGCTGGCCGAGATCTGTCACCAAGGGAGCTGGCAGACAGACAGGCCACCAGGGATCATGAAATGAAATTGGCAGAGCTGAAGCTAAAAGGACAATTGGAGTTAGAGAGCAAGAAGATGGCTCTTGAAGAAAGAAAGATCCAAATGGAGCACGACGCCAGAATGAGGGAACTGGCGATAAAAGAGAAAAGTTTGGAGAACACTCTCTCTGGTGGCAGCGCAACGCCGGTGCAGGTAGAGTCAAGGGTGTACATACCAAAAGATGTAGTTAAAGAGTTCTTCAGGAATGATGACAAAGGGCAATGGTTCCGGGCCTATGAGGTAGCCATGTCCTCCCACCGGGTCCCTGAGAGAGATTGGGGAGCGGGGTTGTGGGGACGGTTCCTCAGTGAGGGGCGGGACACACTTTTAGATTTGCCCCTTGACATGCAGACTTCTTACCCCCACATGAAAGAAGCTTTAATGACCAGATATGGGCTAACTCCTGAATTGTATAGACAGAGGTTCAGGGGGTGCACCAAGATTGCGGGGAGTACGTATGTGGAGTATGTGACCTTTTTCTGCAGAGCACTGGATGGCTGGGTGAAGGGTAGCAAAGTTGATGATTACCAAGGTCTCTTTGATTTAATTGCATGGGAGCACTTGTCGATTAATTGTTTTCCTGAGCTACGCCAACACCTGATAGACTGCAAGCTGACTAACCCTAGGAAGCTTGCAGAGGAGGTGGACCGCTGGGTCAGCACCAGGGTCCACAAGGGTCACATGGGAGACTCCGCCAAGGGTGGACAGGGTCCCCAGCAGAAGAGTGGGGGGGACAGGGGAAAACAGAAGGGGTTTCCAAAAGGCCCCCAAAGTAATACCCAAGGGAACCAGCAGAAAGGTTCTCAGCCTCCCCCCCCCCGAAGCAGACAGGGGCCCCGACAGGTAAAACTGTTCCCAAGGGCCCCCCTCAGTGTTATAAATGTGGTGAGCTGGGTCACTTTGCCAGTGATCCCAAGTGTCGCCAGAATGTGAAACCCGCACCCACTGGTGCTCCACCCAGGCAAGTGGCTACAGTAGCCTTTGGGGAGGAGGTAGAAGTCCAAGGTGGGTGGGACCCCGTCCAGATGACCTTAGTCTCACTAGGAGACAGTGAGATGGTCCCCCAAGCCAACTTGCCCTCTAACACTAAGAAATATGGGCAAGTGGTGACCGTCAATGGGAAGAAGGTAGAGGCTCTTAGAGACACAGGAGCCAGCGTGACTGCAGTGCGGCAGCACCTGGTATCTCAAGAGAAGGTCATACCCCATGCTTATTGTCGGGTTGTCAATGCTGACAACACAGAGAGTCATTGTCCAATGGCTCAAGTTCCCTTTGAGTGGGGGGGTGGTCTCTGGTACTCTGCAAGTTGCTGTGAGAACTGCCATGCCTGTAGACTGTCTCCTAGGGAATGACTTGGAGAGCTCCCCTTGGGAAAAGGTGGAGAAGACAGCCCATCTGCGGATGGTGGGTTTACCTGATTGGGCGTGCGTGACCACCCGGTCAATGGCAGCCGGTAGGGGTGTTGAAGGGACCCTGGAGCCTGAGGGAGAGGCCCAGGAACCGGCCTTAAGGAGAGGGCAAGGGAGGCACGGGAAACCGGCTCCGGAAGTTCCCACAGCCCAGGAGGAAGCAGACTTTGAGGGGGATGCCGTGGAGCTTACCGGGGAACAGATAGCCAAACTGGGGGACCTGTCTGAGCTGACTCATTGGCAGCAAGAAGGAGGCCCCTCCAGGGAGGAATTCTGCAGGTAGCAGAAAGAGTGCCCCTCTCTAGAGGGTATGCGGCAGCAGGCTGCAGCCCAGGCCAATGGTGATCAGTCCGGAACTCACTTAATCTACTGGGAGAACGACCTCCTGTACTCAAAGCCTAAGGTTGCTGAACCTGGGTCAGCCCGTGCGCTGGTGGAACCCCAGAAGTTCAGGGCCTTCCTACTGGGGCTGGCTCACGACGTTCCATTAGCAGGACATTTGGGGCAGGACAAGACCTTTGAGAGGCTTGCGCAGGAGTTCTGACACTCACTGCAGGACATGCCAGACTTGCCAGGGAAGTGGCAAGAGTGGAAGGAAGCTGAAAGCTCCACTCCATCCTTTCCCTGTGGTCAGTACCCGATTCCAGCGAGTGGGGATTGACATTGTGGGGCCACTGGACCCCAAGACAGCCATGGGCAACAGGTTTATCCTGATCTTGGTGGACCATGCCACCCGGTACCCTGAAGCCCTCTGAGGACAGTGACGGCCCCCGTGGTGGGACGGGCACTGATGGGAATTTTCTCACGAGTAGGATTCCCTCTAGAGGTGGTGTCTGACAGGGGGACCAATTTCATATTGAAATATATGAAATCCCTTTGGCAAGAGTGTGGTGTGACATACAAGTTCACCACCCCTTACCATCCCCAAGGAAACGGGTTGGTTGAGCGCTTCAACCGAACCCTAAAAGGCATGATTATGGGTCTTGAGGAACCCATGAGGCGTAAGTGGGACGTCCTCTCACCATGCCTTCTCTTTGCGTACCGTGAGGTGCCACAAAAGTCTCTGGGGTTCAGTCCCTTTGAGCTTTTGTATGGCCACCCAGTACGAGGACCTCTTAGTCTGGTCAAGGAAGGCTGGGAGCAATCTCCCAGGAAACCTCCCCAGAATGTATTTAGTTACATGCTGGCCTTCAGGAACCAGACTAGGCTTTTAAGGCAACTTGCTGAGGCAAATCTGGAAGCCAGCCAGGAGGAAATGGAGCGGTGGTACGACCATAATGCCACTCTGGTTGAGCTTCAACCTGGTCAAAAGGTATGGGTCCTGGCCCCTGTGGAGCCTTGTGCACTCCAGGACAAGTGGACAGGACCCTTTGAGATTGTGGAGCGCAAGAGTTCTGTCACCTACTTGGTGAACTTGCAGTCTCCTAGGAACCCCTTAAGGGTCCTACATGTCAATCGCCTCACGCCCCACTTGGAGAGGTCCGAAGTGGGCATGCTCTTGGCCACCGATGATGGGACGGAGGAGGAGTCTGAGCCTCTTCCTGACCTCTTGGTAGCCTCAGAGCAAGACGGGTCAGTGGATGGAGTTAACCTCTCACCCACCCTGACCCCTGAGCAACAGAATGACTGCTGCCAGCTGCTGGGGCAGTTTCCTGACTTGTTCTCCCTTGTTCCTGGTATCACAGATTGGTGCGTCCATGATGTGGATACAGGAGACAGCTTACCGGTGAAGCACAAAGCTTACAGGGTAACTGACAGGGTCAGAGCCTGCATCAAAGAGGAGGTCTCAAAGATGCTTGCTCTTGGGGTGCTTGAGTCCTCCAGCAGTATTTGGGCCAGCCCAGTGGTCTTGGTCCCAAAGGCTGCAGCGCCGGGTGTCACACCTGAACTCCGGTTCTGTGTGGACTACCGAGGACTCAATTCAGTCAAGAAGACTGACGTGCACCCCATCCCCAGAGCTGTTGAGCTCATCGATCGGTTAGGGGCTGCATGGTACCTCAGCACGTTTGATCTAACGTCTGGGTACTGGCAGATCGCCTTAACTGATGGGGCCAAAGAGAGGTCCGCATTCTCCACACCAGAGGGGCATTTCCAGTTCCGGGTTATGCCATTTGGGATGAAGAATGCCCCTGCCACCTTCCAGAGGTTGGTCAACCAGGTGTTGGCTGGACTGACCGAGTTCAGCGCAGTATACCTGGATGACATCGCAGTGTTCAGTGTCACATGGAAAGAACACCTGCAACATCTCTGGGAAGTGTTGATGGCACTGCGCAGGGCAGTCCTCACGATCAAGGCAAGCAAGTTTCAGATCGGGCAGGGGTCCGTGGTGTACTTGGGACACCAGGTGGGGAGCGGCCAGGTGGCGCCCCTACAACCCAAGATAGAAACCATCTTGGCTTGGGAGCCCCCAAAGACCCAGAAGGAGGTGAGGGCCTTTTTAGGACTCACGGGTACTACAGGAGGTTTGTCAAGGGGTATGGCAGCATCGTTGCCCCCTTGACAGAGCTGACTTCAAAGAAGCAGCCCAGAAAAGTGATATGGACTGACACCTGTCAGAAGGCCTTTGACACCCTGAAAACTGCCATGTGCACGGCGCCCGTGCTCTTGGCTCCTGACTTCTCCAAAGAATTCCTAGTGCAGACAGACGTATCAGAGCATGGTGTAGGGGCTGTTCTCTCACAGATTACTGAAGAGAGCTGGGACCAACCTGTAGCCTTCATAAGTAGGAGGTTACTTCCACGGGAACAAAGGTGGAGTGCGATAGAGCGAGAAGCATTTACTGTGGTCTGGGCACTGAAGAAGCTGAGGCCCTACTTGTTTGGGGCTCAATTCCGGGTTCAGACCGACCACATGCCCCTCAGATAGTTGATGCAAATGAGAGGTGAGAACCCAAAACTGTTGAGGTAGTCCATCTCCCTACAGGGTATGGACTTTACGGTGGAGCATCGCCCTGGCACAGATCACGCCAATGCTGACGGTCTGTCCAGGTTTTTCCGCCTTAGTGATGAGGAACTCCCTGGGGTAGGGTAGTTCCCCCCACATTTCAGCTGGAGGGGACACGTGTTAGACCTGGCACCTTGGCGTGAGTTTCCCTTCCACTTTTTGCTGATGTGCCTCCTTGTGTTTTGTTGGTGTTAGCTGCTCAGGGCACTGTGCCACTGCTAATCAGTGCCACAGTGCAAGTGCTCCCTTTGAAAAGTATATACATTGATTGGTGTCCATGATTGGTTCATTTGGTTTACTGTCAGCCCCTAGTAAAGTGCACCAGGAGTGCCAGGGCTTGTAAATACAAATACCGCTGGTGGGCTTGCAGCACTGGTTGTGCCACCCACAGAAGCGGCCTAGTAAAAGGTGTCTAGGGTCTGCCACTGCAGAACCTGCGTGCAGTCTGGTACTGTCATGCTGACTGCGCAAGTGCTCCCACTTGCCGGTCCCTAAACCTTCCCTTAACTACATATTAGTCACCCCTCTGGTAGGCCCAAGGGCAGGGTGCATTGTAGGCATAAGGTAGGACATGCCCTGATGTGTGTGGCATGTCTTAATAGTGAATTACAGCCATTTTCGTTTTTCACTATTGAAGGCTACCTGCTCTCCATAGGCCAGAATGGGCTGCTGGAGTCACTACACGCTGTGACCCCAGTGGACTCATAGAGCATGGTAGAATGTCAAGTTTAGTATGCCTGAACTCAGAATAATAAAATACTTCTTTTAGTAAAGTTTATTTTAATATCCTGCGTTGTAAATACTACTTTTAGAAAATTCGTATTTACTGACCTGGCCATTTCAGTCCGCCTCTGCTGTGTGTGTGTGTTCTGCCTAGCAACAGTAAGGAGCAGGGATGGGGAATTCCAGGAGACAGGCTGGCTGCCAGGTGGTGGGTAGAGAGATTACACCAGGATGGGTGGGAGGAGTACACCTTTGACTCTGAATAGACCTGTGCTCTGCCTCCACAAAGCCGGCTCCACCCCCTGTGGAGCGGCTGATGTCTCTGCCCTGCTGCTGAAAGGAAAGAGCAGAGTCACCACAACAAAGTGCTCTAAAACTGGACTGAGCCATGCCCAGGCCCCCTGGCGATAAAGAACAAAGGATTTGTGCTTTAAAAGAGGGAGCCCTGCTCCTAAGAAATCAGATCCTGTTTACGCAACGACGAACCTCTGCCTGAAGGAGAAGGACCTGGAGAAGCTGAAGAAGGAATACTGTCTCTCTGCCTGAGAGACTGGCCTGCAGTGGGTGCCTGTCTGCTGGAAGGAGAGGAAAAGACTACAGAAAAAGACTTTGAATCAACTGGTGCTAAACAATCTCCAAGGGCTTGCTTGTGAACTTGCCCCCTGATCTGCGCCCCAGGAACAGTGGGGGCAACCTATCCCCCAGAAGAGGAGAAGTAACTGGACGCAATCCCGTGATGCTGAACCCCTGTGTGCCTGGAAATCTAGCCTGACTGCTCGCGCCACGTTACCTACTGGGTGAGCAGGGGTTATTTTTAAAGAGGTAATCCTACGCCCTGACTTAGAGGAAAGGGTCCCTGCTTGTCGCAAGTGCATACCTGCGCCAACCAGAGACCCCGGATTCTAACACTATTTAAGGAAGCCAAATATGTAGCATTTCTTAACTCAGCCATAGAGGTATTCATAAACAATATACAAATTTAAACAGTATTGAATGTAGATCCTGGTCTCACTAATAGCATATTTCGCTGGCTGCAAACTTCTCAATAAGCTGCATGTTGTAAATCCAAGAATGTTTATTTGGGACGCCCCATCAGATGCCCCATACATACATTCCCCTCTTTTGTTGTGATAGTATACCCCCTAAATTTTAAAGCTAGAATCTCCAAATAAAATATTGAAGGCAAAATATAAAATCCAAAATGATATATATTCACATATCTATCTATCTATCTATCTATCTATCTATCTATCTATCTATCTATCTATCTATCTATCTATCTATCTATCTATCTAGTTATATCTATAACATATCTATCTATCTATCTATCTATCAATCTATCTATCTATCTATCTATCTATCTATCTATCTATTGTCTGTCTATCTGTCTGTCTGTCTATCTATCTATCTATCGAACTCTCTCTCTCTCTCTCTCTCTCTCTCTATATATATATATATATATATATATATATATATATATATATATATATATATATATATCCGATAAAGACACACGCTGCGAACAACGCAAGAAACAGTTGCACTCAGGATATATTCAGCAAAAAAATTATTTATTGACTTTGACGCGTTTCGACATACCGTCTTTGTCAAAAAGTCATACAGTAGATCACGGGCAGCCATGTCTTTTTAAAGAAGCATTTCCGGGTTACAAGCATAAACATAGAAGACATATCCAAAACTATGCAAGTGTATCTTGAACATTTGTTGGAAGAAAGACTGAATTATTCAAACGACAAAACTTTATCGCTCATGATTGTCAATTATTTTCTAAATAATATGAGTGAAAATTCATAAATAAATTGATAATTATTGTTAAGTTGACACCAAGAACAAATTAAAATACGTAAATACATAAGATTCACGAAAATGCCAAGTGGCATATGTCCACTAGATCTATAGAGATATAGAACAAATGGGCCAGTGCCCATATATGCGAGTTCAAGATGTGAGATTACAAAAGGAATGCAACTGAATCAAAGATCTACATTCAAAGACATGCCCATGATCAGTTTTGAATTGAAAATATATTCAATCAGTATCGGAATGGCTTAGAAGCATGAGCCGGGGCAATAAAGAACAACACAACTGGGAAAAGGAAATATAAGCCTATATTAGGCAAAATCAGCCCTGGTGTCTTGAATGCATGTGCATAATATTGACGAGTCAGGGTCTCACAAGCGTGAGAGGTTAACGCAGTAACGTCCTAATGTCTCATATAATAACAGGTAGCACTAATTCCAGAAATTCAAAAGAGGAGAGAGGGACAACGGGGATTTTCAACCTAGGTGGACATGGAGATCTTCCTCATGGTTGAGGCCTCCTGGGATCTTGCTTTGTAGCTTTATTATATATTCTAATTCCAGGCGTCGCAAATGACGTTCCCGGTCTCCTCCTCTCGTGGATGGCAACACCCTGTCAATACCAAAAAATGAAATTGTAGTGCTAATATCTTTGACACTAGGATGTAGCTGATCACAATGTTTGGCTATAGCATAAGACATATCGCCATTTTTGATCGCGTGCAAATGTTCTAGAACACGTTTTTTCACTGGGAAGATTGTACTTCCCACATAACGTAGGCCACAAATACATACCAAAACACAGACAACAAAGTCTGTGTTGCAGTTTATAAAACAGCTGATTTTACCTGTATTCCCATTAGCCATAATGAAAGTCTTAACATTTGTACTGCTAGTGCACGCTTTACATCTCCCACATTTGTGGAAACCTGGAAGTTCTTTTAACCAGGTAACACTTGTATATATACATATATTCACCTTTTGGGGTTTCTTTTGGGTTTTAGGATTGGGTTTGTGGTTGGATTTTTGGACGGTTTCTCTCTGGTGTGACATGGCGATCCCAAGTTATTTAGTGATGCATTAGCATGTATAGCGTTTTACATTTCATTTAGTAATTGGGCAGTTGATACATCATATATATTGCACCCTTCTTATGCTGCTAGATTTCTAGATGCTGCGTACTGTGTTTCTCTGATCTATTATATGTTACTATGAATTTGAACATTATCTGTCCCTGGTGTTTGTCTGTTCTATTGGTTAGGAATTTCTACACACATTTTGCACTTATATTATAGATCATGACCCACTAGGGTTTTATTCCAACTGCTGCTTATGAAGATACTGGCCTAAGCACTTGCACTTTGATGCAATTTTGTTCTATTGTGTAGTTCTAATATGATGAAATGACTCTGTTTTTATAATAGCTCTTTTGTTTTTTATGCACTGCTCGTATTAATCTATATATATGTATATATATATGTTATATATTCTGCACTTGCACTTTTATAGCCATTATCAATTGTGGCATTTGCAACAGTGAGGCTAATTAGGCCACATTGAGAGTGTGTGTGTTTTTAACAAAGAGCCATAGCAGATTTCTTTTCTAGATTTGTCTTATCAATTGACTATACTATAGTTACTATGGCCTGTTTCAATAGCATCTTAGTGTGCATTTTAACAATTTCTTTGGCAATAATATTGTACATGAGTGTTGGGAATCAGCTACAGCTTCCTTTTGATATGTTCACATATATTGAATTTGTACCTATTGGCCAAGTATATGAATGGTCGCGAGATTAGAGATTCCTTTTCCGTCTCCGATAATTAAAAAGGTAATTTTACACGCTTTACCCCTTTTTCTATACATATACATTGGTCACACTCTATTAGCACTAGCACTGTGGTTTTTATTCAACCTCCCGTACAGCTATTAACAATTTTAGACGATGATTTTATGAGCAGGACCCTTTTAAGAATGTTCTTTGTTTAATTATCAGATATTATGTATATAGTATACACATTATCAGTCTGTTTTTGGGGGATTTTAACATTTCATTTATGTCTATGAATTTGGGTGCTCCTGGTCATTGTAGTGTGCTGATTAGCTTCATCACGTATTGTTATTGGCTGTTCTAGGAGGAGGGTACTTGGTGAAAGCATTTAAAAAGAAAGACTTGATTATAGCGTGTCATGTGATCAAGGTTGTGTTCAAGCGACCGAAACGCGTCATGTCAGGGTGCATGGAATAAAGTCTGCACTGCTCATTTAATTTCGGCAGTACGTTGTGGTCTGTACCTGTGTATGTTCCTGGAGACTATGGTGAACGGGACGGTGAACTTTTTCATATATATATCAAATAAATATTTTTCGCTGATTTTGGAATCCTGAGAGCGACTTTTTCTTATGCTGCAGGAGCGTAAGGTGATTATGATATATATACATATATATATATAGTCTTCGTTGGAGCAGGATGTGTTTACTCATATATATATCTATATGTTATGTGTATATATATGTATATATATATATATAATTCACTTAAAAAACCATAGGTTTCACACATGTTATAGTTAGCTGAACATTTCACTCGTAAAAAACCAGTGAAATTCCACGTTATAGTTAGATCAGGTAACTATAACTTGCGCGCCCACAATAAACTGCTGATGACGTCACATATTACATCACTCATGACATGGTCAGTGACATCACTCATGACATCAATGATGACATCTGAAATTACACATTGTGGATTGCGGTCGCGCAAGTTATAGTTACCTGATCTAACTATAACGTGGAATTTCATTGGTTTTTTACGAGTGAAATGTACAGCTAACTATAACATGTGTGAAACCTATGGTTTTTTAAGTGAATTTGCAAGGTTTTGTAAATGATAATTCCTAACTATAACGTGTGTGAAACCTATGGTTTTTTCAGTGAATTTGTACGGTTTTTTAAATGCTAAGTTATGTATTTATTTATTTATTTTTTTTCTGGTTTTTCACTGTGCGCACACCCTCCGCGCACGGTGTGCTTCGCGCACTGTGCGCACGCTGTGGGCGCTCGGTGCGCTTCGCGCACCGAGCGCCCACGTTGCGCAGTCCATGCCGTGCGCGCCTCCCCTTTTTTTACACAGTAACATTTGTTTTTTTCTCCCTTGTGGGTCCTTTAATTTATTTAATAAATGTGATTGTTACTTCTTTATTTTTTTTTTTATATTTTTTTCCCGTGCGCGTACGGTAAGCTTACCGTACGCGCACTCCGCGATTTTTTTTAAAAATTATTAAATGTATTTTTCGTACTTTTGGGTCCTTCTTGGGCCCCCTGACAAACACTAGGGGGTCTGCAACTCTCTTCGTTGCCCCCTTTTCACGTTCCCCACCTTTGTTTCTCAGTGCGAGAGACAGAAAATGGCGGCCGACACTTCCTGATTTCGACCGATTCGAATGTTTACAGTCATTTAACCACCAATCAGAATTGAGCTCGCGCACGGCACCGTACGCGTACGGTAAGCTTACGGTAAGCGCACGGAGCACACTTACAGATATATATATTGATTTAAATGCTATTTTCTCAGGACCTACTGAACAGATTTACACCAGACCTACAAAAGGAACATCCTTGACCTGAGGACTACCTCTCTGCCAAGTTTCAAGTAATTCTGTTCAGCCGTTCGGGCTGTAGCTCGGACTAAAGGTCCTATGGGAAAATGCATGGGGAAAACGCGTTTTGGGACGCCCCTTTTTTCTCAGCCCCCGCTTGACGAATCCCCCCGAGACTTTCAGGGTAGGAGCGGAGCGTAGCGCCCCATTAGTTTTGAAAATTTCGCGAGGAATCGTCGACCGGCGCCAAAGTTATTCCAAATAGAATGTTGTGGATTTCCTATGGAAACACGGTCCTAACTATAACTATCTACTGGCGACCGCCAGTAGATAATGTATATATATATATATATATATATATACATATATATATATATATATATATATATATATATATATATATATATATAAATTCACTGGAAAAAAACAAAGGTTACAGAGACATTATAGTTAGGGTCAGATTTCACTCTTACAAAACCAGAGAAATTCAGCAGTTATAGTTAGCTGAGCTAACTATAACTTACGGCCCCACAACGCATTGTTTACACCTCACATATTAAATCACTGATGATATGGTCAGTGACATCACTGATGACATCACTGATGCCATCTCAAATAACATCAGTGATGACATCACTGATGACTTCATCCACAGAACCACGCACACACTCATACCCATACAACCTCTCGTACTTCCACTCACACATCCACACAGCCATTCGCATACTTATTCATAAACCCATTCAACGACTCACACAGACCCACTTCTCACTCATACAGCACCCAACATAGCAAAGTCACCCACCCATAGAACCACTTACACACCCACTCACTCACCCATGAATCCACTCACACATCCACTCATCCATCCATACAGCCACTCAGCATTCACTCATCCATATAGCTATTCACAGAGCAACACACTTCCTAATGCAGCTATACACACAACCATTCATTTACCCACACAACACCTCACACGAGCATTCACTCACCCATACAGCTACTCACATATCCATTCACTAATTCAGTTAACCACTTACATACCCATTCACACATCCATACAAGCAGTCACACATCCACTCACTCACCTATACAGCCAGTCACACTGACACTTACTGTGCAATACAGCTGCTCACACACACTCACTTACCCATATATCCATACAAACAGCCACTAACTTACCCATACAGCTGCTAATACCCACTAACCCACACATAGAGCCACTCACACAGCCACCTAGTCACAAAAACACACTCCCCCACCTATATAGCCACTAAGGCAGACAGTCACTCATGTATACAGCCAATCACACTCAATCAGCAATACAGCCGCTCACACAGTCATTCACACACCCATACAGGTACTTACACTCACCCTTATTGACCTATACATCTACCTATACATCCACTCACATGCCTACTCACACACATACAGCACTCAGACACCCACTCCGACACTGATACAGACAGTCACACAGCCACTCGGATGAAATATATTAGAAACAGTATCACTTAGTAGTAGAGAAAGAACAGTAATTCAACTTATGCACTAGATTAGTATATATCTCTAAGTCCCAGAAATATTTACGAAACACTTACACTCACTAGATGATATTATCGGTGATGTCATCAGTGATGTCACTGACCATGTCATGAGTGATGTAATATGTGACATCATAAGCAGTGCACTGCGGGGGCGTAAGTTATAGTTAGCTCAGCTAACAATAACTGCTGAATTTCCATGAGGCACAGGGTCAGACTGATTTGCATATGGCCATGTCTGAACTGAGGTGGCAGAGTGAGCTAAAGAATGATGATAGACCCAGATCAGTTGACTGGGGGTGTCTGCTTGCAGTGTCCAACACTCTGTCCATCATCCTCTTTGGTTTTGCTTTGTTCGCCCTAAGTTGGCAGGGTATGCCCAGACGTGGGTCCCTTGCTCACTTTGCCACTGGATTCAAGGTGGCCTGGCTGATTATCCAGAAACCGGTCCCAGGATGCTTGTTTCCGGTCCAGGGAAGACATGGCTTGGCAGTTCGGGCTGGACTGTTCCCATGAGGCACAGGGTCAGACTGATTTGCATATGACCATGTCTGAACTGGGGTGGCAGAGTGGGCTAAAGAACGGTGATGGATTAAACCCAGATCAGTTGACTGGGGGTGAGTGCTTGCAATGTTCAACACTCTGTCCATCATTTCCTTTGGTTTTTGCTTTGTCCTCCATAAGTTGGCAGGGTATGCTCAGACGTGAGTCCCTTGCTCACTTTGCCACTGGATTCAAGCAAGCCTGCCTGAAGACGGCTGAAATGCCAGAAACCGGTCCTAGGAAGCTTGTTTCCGGTCCAGGGAAGACATGGCTTGGCAGTTCGGGCTGGACTGTTCCCATGAGGCACAGGGTCAGACTGATTTGCATATGGCCATGTCTGAACTGGGGTGGCAGAGTGGGCTAAAGAACGGTGATGGATTAAACCCAGATCAGTTGACTGGGGGTGAGTGCTTGCAATGTTCAACACTCCGTCCATCACTTCCTTTGGTTTTTGCTTTTTAAAGTTGGATTTTAAATCACAATTTTGAAAATGACACTTTTAGAAAATTGCCATTTTCTTGTCCCAACAAACGGTTGGGACAAGAAAATGAAAATTTTCTAAAAGTGTCATTCAAGTGCCTGCAGCCTATCTGCTTCGTCTCATAACTAGTTGAACTGGAAGCTGTCCTTAGTGTATTGCTCCCAGAGAGTAAATAAAAGGGAAAATAGGTGTTGACAGGATGGGCCATCTCTGACTTGAAAGAGAGCAGAGCTGTCACATTACAGACTCTGCTTCAGCACTCTCACAAATGGTTTCCCACTAGTCTTTTGTGCTCTCAGACAGGATAGAGGCAGGGCAGGGAGGACATTTCAAACACTTCTGGGAGTGGAACCCTCTAGAAAGTTCTCCTACTTCAAATCTGGCACCAAGGATAAATAGTAGCCCCCTCAGACCCAACTCTTCAGTGTACCTTTAGACCTGTGGAAGACTTGGAAGGACTACTGTGCTGCTCTGCTTCAAGAAGGACTGCTACTCTGCTGCCCTACTACTCTGTTGCACTGCTACCTGAATGAGAAGGACTGGACCTGCATCTTGAACCCAGGACCACCAGAGTGCCACTAAGGACTAGTTGGCTGGCTTACTGATCAGAGTCACCATGACGGCAAAGGCTATAACCGCCTTGAACCCTTCACCTAAATTCTACCTGCTGTGAGTCCTATCCCCAAGTGGTGCCACCCCAGTACTGGACCATTGGAAGTGGGCCTGAATGTGATCTGTGAGACCAGCTGTGATCCTTTGCAAAGAATCGTTGCAACACGATGCATCTCCTCTCAGCTTCGCATTGAAACCACAGCTTTGCAATGTATAACCAACACAGGACCCCGCAGTCTAATCCACAATGCAGGACCTTGCATCACAGAGCTGCCACTCCTTGAAACCACTGCTGCTTAATGCATCCATGCCACAGGACCTCACATCGCATCCCAGCAGCTCCTCAGAGTCACAGCACAACGCATCCTCCATGCCGGTCCTTGCATCGCCAACCTATCGCTCAATAGAACCGGCCCTGAGCTACACTTCCTCAAAGCAGGATCTTGCAATGCTCCACAACCAGGATTTAAGTACTTTGTTCAGACTGGCTTCTTGTTCTCTATATGGCCCACACTTGATTGAATAGCAGAGGTGTCTAATGGGCTGATGAACATTCAGGTGGCAAGTCCGCAGTTGTGTAGGGCCTTGTATGCATGGGTCAGGAGGTTGAACTATCATCTTTTTGTGTAGGCAACCACAAGAGTTCCCTGAGGTAGGGGGTGATGTGGGTTCATCTAGGTAGATCCAGGATGAGTCTGGGTGCGGCATTCTGTATGGTCTGTAGTCCTCGGAGGAGGTGAACTATGATCCCTGCTTACAGAGCATTGTCGTTTCCCAGTCAGCTAGAGATAGGGGCCCAGGCGATGGTGTATCTTGAGCTTTGGGGTAGCCATTTGGATATCTTACCAAGCATGCGGATGACAAAGAAGCAGGAGGAGGAGACAGAGCTGAGCTGAGCTGAGTCATCATGGTTAGCTTGTTGTCCAGAATGATGCCTAGGTTCCTAGTGTGGTCAGTGGGGGTAGGAGTAGGTCCGGGGGCCACCATGATGCATCACATGTGGAGCTTTTGTTTCCAAAAATCAGTACCTCTGTCTCTCCCTTTTTGAGCTTCAGGCAGTTGTCCTTCATCCACTTAGCGACATCTGTCATATAGTCATGGAATTGGTCCTGGTGTTGGTGGTGTCTTCGGAGAGGGAGACGATGGGTTGTGTGTCTTCAACATACAATATGATGTTGAGTCCGGGGTATTTGACGATGCTGTCCAGAGATGTCATATAATTGCTTAAGAAGGGTGGGGCTTAGCGAGAATCCTTGGGATACTCCACAGATGATTTCTCTGGGTTCGGAAGTGAAGGTGGACTTTTTGCATTCTTCCAGTTAGGAAAGAGGCGATCTAACTGAGAGCCTATGTTGGGTAGCCTTGTGATGAGTGTGTGGTGGGAAACCGTATCGAAGGCTGCTGAGAGGAGGATCAGAGTTCCGATGGTGTCGGCAGCAACATTGAGGGCTGTCTCAGTGATGTGTTTGCTGTGGAATCTGGATTGGGAGGAGTTGAGTAGGAGATTCTGTTTCAGATGTGAGGAGAGCTGTGTGTTGATGTCTTTTTCTAATACTTTGGCGGGGGTCGGGAGCAGGGAGATCGGACAGTATCTGATGAATTCACTGGGGTCTGTCAATGACTTCTTTAGTAGGCATTCAATTACGCAATCAATAAATCAATCAATCAATCAATAAAATTTTATTCGAATCTTTGTTGGATTCATAAAAGTACACACAGTTTAAAAATTATATTCACATTTATATAAATATACAATGATCTTTGATTAAGAACTTCATCAGGCCACATCATTAAGTAATCCCACTTAATCATGTGGTACATTATACCCAGAGCCATCCTTCATTTAGTTTCATAAACAAGTTGGTCTAAAGATTTTAAGGATTTCCTTCTTTGTATGGCCCGAGTTATAAAACCAACAACAGCACTACAGATTAATTAATTTTCAAGGGTACATATAAATTTCATTGCATCCTTATAGAAAAATGTTTTCTGTAAGATAAAAATTGGACGTAAAAATAGTTTTCTAATATCTTGATAAAACTTACAAAACAGCATAAAATGTATCGTTGTTTGGTTGGCTTTTCCCTCACATAGGCATTTATGTTCTATTTTTTGCCATTTATTCAGTTTTGGGAAAGCCACCAATTCATGGACTATACCCAGCCGCATTCGTATCAAATAAAATCTATCCTGCATGTTTGTGACTTTTACCAAATAGTTTGGGAGGCCAAGTGACTCATTGTTATCTTAATAAGCTAACTTTTTCTTCCTCTCTCCCGGCTCTTACTTGGCTTACTCTCTCCAATACAGTTTATTCACATAATTCTTGCCAAATTGTAGTATGACTGTGGGGTTTTTCAACGATAAGTCTCTGTTAATGCTCTTCAGCAGGCTGTCCATATATGCTAGCCAAGATATCTTGTTTGTGTTGTCTAGAGCTAGACAGTCCGTGATAACATCCCTAGAAAATTTTAAACCTTCCTTGCACCAGGTGTTATGCCATGCACAAAGCGCTCTTACTTGGATTAGATCAGTGACATATAATGCGTTTGATTATTTGTGCATGGTATATGTTGACGTAGACCGTGGGGCAGCCAGCATACGGCATAGGAAGTAGTTTTCACAGGTTTGCAGTCCATTACAATTGGCATTACCCCATACTAAAGAACCGTAGGTAGCTACAGGTAAAGGTTGGCTACCGTGTACTTTTAACAGATCCTGAATGGGTTTACTGCATATCTTATTGCTAAATATAAAAACTGCCTCTATAGTTCTAATCAATTTGAGTCTAGTCTGGTCTAGATGGGGGGTCCAGTTACAATTGAAGGTGAATAGAACACCCAAGTAAGAATTTTTTTTAACTTCAGTTAGCTTATGTTTCCTGACATAATGGTCTTTTTCTTGACCCTACCTTTACCACATGTCATCACAAACGTTTTGGTGAGGTTTAATTTTAAGTCCCTCTGCTCCATGTATGAATCAAACACTTCAATCAGCTTTTGCAGTCTATTTGCAGTTCTCAACATTAGGACTGCAACGTCTGCATACAGGAGCAGAGGGATCTGTCTCGCACCTATTTTCGGGGCATCTGTGTTGAGGTTCTGAAGGGTTTTATTGACTCCATTTATATATTATGAAAGTGGAGCAATGACACACCCTTGACGTATTCCCCTTGATACCTTAAAGTTTGTGGTGCATCCTCCTCCCCTTCCATATCTCACTCTAGATGTCAGCCTTGAGTATAGTTGTGAGAGAAATGATATAATATCGGCAGAGGTGCCCATCTCTGTCATGACTTCCCATAATTTTACATGATTTACACAATCAAATGCAGAAATCAAGCCTGCGAAGCATAGATGGATGTTTTCTTCCTTTGCCATAGTGTATTTATTTATAATTAGGTGTAAATGTAAGATTTGCTCTACCGTCCCCATATCTCCCCTGAAACCATATTGAGTTTCAGTCAAAATGTTATTATCGTTTACCCAATTCTCCAATCTTTCCAATACTATACGCCCCATGATCTTAACAGATGAGTCCAGAAGGGATATGGGGCAGTAGCATCTTGCATCACATCGGTTCCCCTTTTTAAAGATTGGGATGAAAACAATATCTGTCCAGGTCTTAGGAACGTGGCCGTTAGCAGCAGCGTTACAGACCTGGGTTAAAATGGGTGCCCACTGCTCTAGATTGTTTTTATATGCATCAGCTGGGACCCCATCGGGTCCAGGTGCCTTTCCCTGCTTCATCCTATTTATTGCCATGGTGACCTCCTCCAATCTAATTTGTCCAAGAGGTGTCACAGCAATAGGGGAGGGCTGTTCTATATTGTTAATAGATGCATTAAAAAGTTTGGAGCAATCACTGTTTCGACAATAGGATCTTGATCGTCTTACCACAGAGGTGAGTTTATCACCTTCCAAAATAAGGTGGAATCCCTGGTTTCTGCTGCTTTATTTAGATTCGACCAGGCCTCCTCTTGCACCTCACTCTTCATGTTTTTTAATGCTTGTTTAAATAGAAGTCTGAGTCACTTACTTTCATCCCTATCACGCAGTATTTTATTTAGGGTTTTAACCAAGTCCTGTTTTGCCCATGTACAATCATGTTACTTCCTTTCTTAAGTTATTAGATATTACCACTGTGATTTTCTCATAAGCGGTTATAATTTCTTCAGGCAAGGAATCAGCATCAGTGCAAATAGAAAAGCATTCTATATTGTCATTTACAACCCTATTTAACATTATATCCTCGTCAATACCCGCCCATTTGTTGGTAACAGTATTTTTCCTGGCTGCCACTACGTGTGGCAGCATTTACTTATCCACAGGCTCGAATATGGTGACATATAAGTTCAAGGTCAGTGAGGCATGATCACTAAATCTGCTACATTCGGTAGTTAGCAAGACAAAAGAGGCAAGGCCGGCATTGGACACCATCAAGTGATCAATACATGATGCATTTCCACTGCCGTGGAAGGTAGCGTAAACTATTGCTCTATCTTCTCCCCTTGGAGCCGATGACTCCAGGCTGTACATACAGAGGACTTCATTTAGAGCTTCCCCATAGCAATCATGTGGGAAGTTCTGTAAATTGTTCCGAGTAATATTTTGGAAACCACATGCATTTGTTCCAGAGAGAGAGCATTTACTAATATTGAGAACCCCCATCCAAATACATATATATTCAGGATATACCCCCTTTGTAAAAGTGGCCAGTGCTATTTCTAATTCCTTCACTGCTTTATAGCAGGTAGTATTACAAATATTATTATAGAAATCAACCATTACAAATGGGTGGTTCTTCCCCATTATCAATAAGGCTACTTGGAAAAAGGGGGACCAATTATACAGCTTTTTAAATTCTATAGGTGCTGTAGTTGAAATAAAGATTGCCAAGCCCCCCTCTGCTCGTCCAGAGGCTGACGGTATCGATGGTGTTCAGATCAGTAGCGGCAAGTGGAGGGAGTTCCGTGGGTTGGTGAAGTGGGGCCGGGGAGGTGCAGGGTGGGGGGGCAGTATACACCAGAATATGGATGAACGGAGGTAAGTAAACAATTAAATAAATTAAACGAATTTCGTTGCACGCCCTGCATCGCATTTTGCAATGCAGCGCACGCAACGAAATTTTTCTCTGTTAGTTGCCTCTCTGTATGGTTAAGGGTGTTTTCCAATGCCTTACATCTATCTTTAATTTCGGCAAACTCCCCTATAAATCGATGCTCTACTTTCTCCAGTTTAGCATATAGTTTATTGAGAAGACATTCAAGGCTGCCTAAATTGTTTGTTTCTTTTCCTTTAGCCACCCTTTGCTTTTTTGGTATTGGTTTCTTCCCAAGGGCACAAACATATTGTGTGGCTTCCAGGGGATACGGTAATCATGTCCCCTGGTTGTTTACTTTTCTTAGTCGGTGGCGGGCTTATGCTTTGAGAGCTAGATAGCTCTAATAGCTCTAGGGATTTATGAGAGACATATGGTAGTTCCTCACTCTGGGGACATTCCTTCCCTGTCTTAGAGGCATCAGAGCAGGTAACTTCCCTAGGTTGTGTCACTCTACTCACAGACTGTTTAGTGGCTGCTAACCTTTATTCCACATTACTTATTTCAGTTTCAATTAGTCCCACTGCGTTCGTTAAATACTTAGGGATGGCATTTGAAGTTTTTGGTCGCGCTTTTCCCTGTGGAACTTCCTTCTTTTTCCCATTTTTCCATCCAAAAGAACACTTTTACTCAATTTCTAGCTTCACAGATAAAAATGCAGCAGCAAAGCTTTAGAAAAGTCCTTTGTGAGAAGTTGGCCTGGAATATGCTGGTCACTAGTTAAAGTGGCCACCTTGCACCAGTACAATTCGACTCTTATGGTAGATAGGTTAAAGACAACCTTTTAAAGAAAGGTATCTTAGTGGTAGCTGTGGAGAGCAGCCTTCAGGCTAAGGGGCAGATTTATATTCCCTGGCGCATCCCTGCAAATCAGCATGGATGCGCCAGAGAAGATGCGTCACGAAAGTTTACCCTTGCGCCACAATAGATGCGCCGCATTTACAATGCAGCGCATCGTGGCGCAAGGATAAACAGATGCGTGACGCATCTGATGGCGGAGGGTTGGCGCATTGCTGGAGTTGCGTCGCAAGCGCGACGCAACTCCAGCAAGGCTCGGGGGTGCCCTATCGTTACAATGCTGCGTCAGTCCTTACGCCTGCTTCAAGCAGGCGCAGGGTTTTGACGCAGCAAGCCCGGAAAAGTGACTGAGTGAAATCTTGTAGATTTCACTCAGCCACTTTTCTGCGCCGGAACACCCCCCCCCCTGTGCAGGTACGCCCACATGTGGCGCAGGCTTTAGAATGTGACGCATCTCCCTAGATGCGTCACGTTGTAAATGGGGCGTAACATGGCGCAGGGTTTACGCCGCCGCTGCGTCACAAAAGTGACGCAATGGCGGCGTCAAAGTGGCGCAAGTCCGTTATAAATCTGCCCCATAGTCTTTAGAGGAATGTAAAGCTGCTTTTTTACCTTATAATCACTTGAATTACTAAATGAAAGGACACCACACGTATATATATATATATTCACTGAAAAAACCATAGGTTTCACACATGTTATAGTTAGCGGAAATTTTACTGATAAAAAACCAATGAAATGCCCCCGTTATAGTTAGTGCAGGCAACTATAACTCACGCGACCGCAATCCTCTGCTGATGCTAATACTGTATTTAGACACTTATTTGCCCATGTCTTCTTCCATACATTTTTAGCTATACATATATTACAAATATTTTTTTTTCATAAAGACACATATGTCATCAGCAGAAGATTGCGGTCGCGTGAGTTATAGTTGCCTGCACTAACTATAACGGGGGAATTTCATTGGTTTTTTATCAGTAAAATTTCCGCTAACTATAACATGTGTGAAACCTATGGTTTTTTCAGTGAATTTGCAAGGTTTTTTAAATGCTAATTCCTAACTATAACGTGTGTGAAACCTATGGTTTTTTCAGTGAATTTGTACGGTTTTTTAAATGCTAAGTTACTTTACGCCATTCGTGGCGTGCGCGGCCACTTAACGCAGTTTGTTCCGTGCGCGCACGGTGCGCTTCGCGCACCGTGCGCGCACAGTGAGCACACGGTGCGCTTCGCGCACCGCGCGCCCACTTTACGCAGTTAGTGCCGTGCACGCACGGTGGGCACGCGGTGCGCTATGCGCACCGCATGCCCACGTTACGCTAGATGGGCCATGTACGCACGATGCGCTTCGCGCACCGTGCGCACATGGAGGACATATGATGCACTTCGTTTTGAAAGGTAATATTTTAATTTTTCGTATATGTTATAAGCCATGCACAAATGGTGCCCTTCGGGCACCATTTGCACACGGGGTGGAGAGAGTGTGGATAATTTTTTTTTTTATTATTTTTTTTTAAATATTTTAGTTTAACTCATCTTTAATAAGCCATGCACAATTGGTGCCCGTCGGGCAACAATTGCACACGGGGTGGGGAGAGTGTGGATAATTTTATTTTTTTTATAATTTTTTACCGTACGCGTACGGTAAGCGTAATCGGCGAAATTAGCGAAAAAATAACAATTCCGTTTTTGGCCTTGGGGGATCTTTGGGGACTCCCTCAACATTGCTATGTGTGTGGGAGCTGTCTAAACAGCCCCTTTACATGTTTTTGTGCTTTATATTTTAAACATCACTCTCAGTGCGAGAGAGAAAATGGCGGCCACCGCTTCCTGGTTTCGTCCGATTCGAATGTTTACTAAGATCTAAGAGCCAATCAGAATCGCGCTCGCGCACGCCACCGTACGCGTACGGTAAGCGTACCGTAAGCGCACCGTAAGCTGGCTCAGATATATATATTGATTTAAAGGCTATTTTCTCAGAATCTACTGAACAGATTTACACCAAACCTACAAAAGGCACTTCCTTGACCTGAGGACTACCTCTCTGCCAAATTTCTAGTAATTCTGTTCAGCCGTTCGGGCTGTAGCCCTGTCTAAAGGTCCTATGGAAAAATGCATGGGAAAAACGCGTTTTGGGACCCCCCTTTTATCTCAGCCCCCGCTTGACGAATCCCCCCGAGACTTTCAGGGAAGGAGCGGAGCGTAGCGCCCCACCTATTTTGAAAAATTCGCGAGGATTCGTCGACCGGCGCCAAAGTTATTCAAAATAGAATGTTGCGGATTTCCTATGGAAACGTGGTCCTAACTATAACTACCTACTGGCGACCGCCAGTAGGTAATAATATATATGTATTTATTACTAACAACTCTCTGCTAATCTCTTTATGAGATTAGAAGTCAGGAACATATGCACAAATCAACATTTCACAACAAGTTAAGCACAACTATGGCTGGGGCCCTCGGGGCGTACCAGACCATATACTAAATAAGAGACTTAAGAATAACGACTTGAGAAGGGACAAGGCCTAGGGCCTTCAGAAGCGCTGGGGCCTCACTAATCCGCCCAAGGCAGGTAAGTAAAGGGAGACGCATGCAGTGTGAGAACACAGCCGCGGATCCCAATTGACTTCAATGGAGCAAGTCGCGATTGGAACTTTAGAGTTTAAGGATACTTCGGGAGAGTCTACAAGCAAGTCACTTACAGAGTAAGTAGTTCTAGAGCCAACACCCACAGGAGCACTGTAGTGCTGGAGTTACCTCACACAGGGAAGCCGGGTGCATAGGTGTCTTTTGGTGTCGGGACGCGGCGTCGTTTTCAATGGGAGCCAAAGAAGACTTGCTGCTTGTGAAGACAGGAGAAGTGTCCAGTGGAATCCAAGGCTGGATTCAGAAGAAGGAAGACCTGAAAGCATAGGGGACAGTGTTCAAAGTCACTTGGCAGTGACCCGGGGCAAGGAAGATGGATGCCCACAGTCGTTGGGTGATTTCAGGTGATCCACGGGTGTCTTGACTCTTCAGCCACGAGGTCCAGGAGGCGTCAACGACAACCAGGAGCTGGATTCGGCGTGTCCCACAAAGTCTGCAGCTTACTGTGGTGTTGTCAACCAGATTGGAGCCAACAAGCCTTGGCAACAGCAAGTCTTGTGGAAAGTGTAAAAAGTCAGAGGTGCAGACCAGCGAGGTCTGAAGGACTCACCCAGCAAAGGAAAGTCAGGGCAGGACTGGAGCAACCAGGGGAGCTCTTTGGAATTGTAGAATAGTCTTCAGGGGACCCACAAGCCAACCGGCAAGGGATTGCGGAGACGCCTCGGGAGGATTCACTCACCAGGAGCCCACAGTCACTCGGGATGAGGTAGGCCTGTGATCTTCAGAGGAAATCCTGCTGGAGGCTTGGACCATATGTGGCCCAATGCACAAGTTTGTAGAACGTCGTGAAGGGTATGCACTCGAAAATAGTGTAAAGTACCCAGGTATTGCGGTCCCTCGTCACTCGTGGGGTCCACTTGCCTCAGCGTCGCTGGGGACTCAGGATGGCCTTGGAGAAGTCAGGAAATCCACTTCCGGGGCTGCAGGGACTTCGGACTCAGGCGGGAGAGGGAAAGTTTGCGACCGTTGATTGAAAGATTGGGTGCCTGCCAAGCAGGGGAGTCACTCCTTGACTCCAAGGGAGATTCTTCAGTCTTCCAGAGGTAGTGGAACGTCGAAGGTCCAGGATTCTTCTTCAGAGCATCGTCCAGGGATATCTAGTTTGCAATGACAAGGGTTCCCTAACTTATACTGCAAGGAAGGGAGGGACTAGCTCTATGACACAACCTACGGGAGGGTCAAGGGAGTGGGTGGCTACATCCACTTCCTTTTGTCCAGTTTCACGCCAGAGCAGGGGCAGGTAGGCCCTGAGCAGGTTTGTACTGGTGTATGCATAGTGGAGCCTACTGCTCCCCCAGTGCAGGACTTCAAAGCACTCTAGGAGTGCACCCACCCAGCCCAATACACTAAACTCTGTCTGGGAGGTGGTTACACCTCCCTGTGACAGGATGCCTATTGTTGGGCTTCCTCCACTGCGAGTTTCGGTCAGCAGCAGGAGGGCAGCCCAGTGTCTGTGACTGGTGGCATCCATTTTGTGATGCCAGGGCTATTCAGGATTCTACCGTGTTTCCACAGTGGGTACATGTCTATCCCTCTAGGAGGGTGGGATCATACTCCCACACCAGTTACTGGTGTGGGGGTATGATTCCAAAGTGTTTGACACCAAACACGACATGTTTTGATGCAGCCATCCCAGAGTTAGCATTTACCGCGAAGTTATAATGCACTTAAGAGTGTATGGTTTGACCGCATTCACAAACAGCCCCAGAGAATGGACTCTGAGTGCTGCAAAGGGGCCCTGCTCAGGCAGAGGCACCCCCTGACATGGAAACCAAGCACCTGCCCTCAGGATTGATAGGGCCTGCCTTAGGGGTGACTGATAGGTTTATATGTGTGTGCAGGTAGAGATATAGTGAACCTATATCTCAGTGAGGAGTGCTAACACTACCTCACATAGGCTGCAGTAGCAGGCCTGTGGTGTCAGATTTAGTCTGCTTCCCAGGGGTGGCATACTACATGCTTCAGCCCCTGGTAGGCCTGTGAAGTACCTATGCCCTTGGTACCTAAGGTACCATATACTAGGGGCTCATAAGGTACCACAATATCCAATCACTAGTGTATCTAATATGCACTCCATGTTGTTTAGAGAGAACAGAGAGGCTGGGGCCCTGATTAGCAGGGTCCCAGCCAGACTATAGCCAGAAACCAGTGTTAACATCAGAATAAAAGTGTGGGCAACATAAGAGGCAGATCCTACTCTCCTACATCCTTAGACTAATAACTTCTTAGGGCACAACAGCAAAAATGGCATAAAGTTGTTTTTATAAAAGACATCAGCTTCACCACATATAAATTAGAACTTTAGTCTTTACTGGTTGCGGACTATAAGGAAGCAGTCAACAAGTCAGCATGTCTCTCAGGCATAGGTTAGATGTGGTATAGATGGCCAATATAAAGAGGGGTGTGCAGAGCAACTCCTTTTTCCGAGCCACTCACCCCTTTTCCGTTGGAGGCAAGATATTCTAACACCCAAGAGGGGTCGCCCGGCCCGGCCTCATCCGGTTTCGGACAGGTGCACAAGGGCCTGCCCTTGGCCCCGACTTTGCCCGGGGCTCTTACCCGGGCACGCCCACGTGCGGCCCGCGCTGCGGGAGCCCACAAATGAATTTAAAGCACCTCCAGGCGCTTTCCAGTGACGTTGGCGGGACCGCATTGGAGACTGGAGCTGGTCCTAGTGCCCCTCTCCCCATTTGTACTGCAGCAGTAGGTGTTCACTTTTGCATTTTTTCAGTCATCGGGGAAGGTGGCCATGGCAATTGAGATGTTGAACATGGTAGTGAGTACATGGCTGATGCTGGCTTCACCTAGGTTGAAGATGTGGTGACGGCATGGGTCGGTTATGGCCCCTGAGGTGACCTAGTTGATGATGGAAGTGGTGTCCTGTGGGGCAAGCTGGCTCCATTTGGTAAGTCAGACGTCTGTGGTGGTAGCAGGGTTGTTGTGTTGTTTGAAGAAGTCATGGCCTTGGGATGGAATTTGAAATTTCTGTAGGTGTTGGCTATCTTGTTGTGGGAAAGTTTGCAAGATTGTCGCAGAGTTCATGTAAGGGGTATTGTTGTTTGTTGCAGCTGAAGCTTGGAGAAGTCTGTGACAATGTTGAAGAGTTCCTTGCTGTTAATAAAGCTTTATTCTATCCATGAGGCTAAGGCCTTTTTGTTCGATGCTCTCCACTGCCTGTGATAAAGGTTGAGAGCTGTCTTGAAGGCGGTCTTGTTGGTCATGTCCTTGCTGGTGCACCATCTTTTTTCCAGTTATTTACAGTGTCATTTAGCAGTTCTGAGGTTTACAGTGTACCCACTAGCCTGCTTGGTGGACCTTCTGTAAGTGTTGTTGTCTATGGGAGCGACACTGTCGGCACAGTTGCTTATCTAATTATTGAAGTTTCTGATGTTCTGCTTTACGTTGTTGGGGAGATGGGGTGAGTGGAGTTGAGCGCTTTGATCCATGTGTCCTTTGAGACTTTGCTCCAGCTGTGGTGGGAGGTGTTGGCTGGACTGGGGCAGAGATCCATGAGCTGGTGTTGTTTAAGTGGAAGATGGAGAAGCAGGTCCTTGGTGAAACTGTACCTGATGCGGCCGCTGGAGGTCAACTTTAACTCCTAGGTACTTCTGTTCATATTTTAGGTTGAAACGTCTTTGTTGAATCATTTTAGATTTAGCTGACCAAATTAATTTAGCTAGGAAGAAAGTTTCCAGATAAAATGTCATGGTTAATTATTGATTCTATCAGGAGACAGTGGAGTGATTTCGATCTCAATATCATATGGGTTTGTTTCCTGGGGATGATTATTAGGGTGACACCCTGATTTCTTTCTCTATGCAATCTGTCCATGAGCTTCTTTGGAAAGTCAGAGTTTATAATCCACGTTTCATGTAAAAATGGAACTAGTAGTTACCTATTTAAATAGGATCATGTTCAAGTAGAACTATGATGGCGATAAAAACAAGCATTATTGTATGCTACTTTTCATCTTACTTGTGGATGAAGCCATAAATCCAGTTTGTATTGGTTGGCGGCGATCTCATAGGAAGGATTGAATCCATTTCAAGGCAGTGTCTGTTACATCCGTCCTCTTTTAAATATGTTTTACTAGAGTGGGGTTGCCCATCATACCGTATGCTTTTGAGAGATCAAGGAGTATGAAAACAGCTGTTTTCCCTTCATGTAGTTTGATGGATGTCCTTGTCACAGGTTAGCAGGAGATGTTCCATTTTGTGTTTTATAACTGAACCAGCACTGCTAATCAGGATGGATGATGTTTTTGGTCACCGTATTCCTGAAGATGTTTTGTGACAGAGGTCTGGAAAAGTTAGAATTGGATTTGTCGTTTGACAGTTAAAAGCATATTTACTAATGTTTCATTCAACACTGGCCATCAACCAAAGCTGCTGCTTTTAATGAAATAGAGAGAGTAGAAATGCACCATACCTACTAAAATTTGGTGCTTTTCTGCTCCCTCCTAGCGCTGGTACACTGTGTAAATACCGTTTACCACAAACCCAGGCACTCTTGCACCATGCTGCAAGGGGGCCTGTGTTACAGCCAGGATTGTTTTTGTGCAGAAGGCATTCTTTCCTGCACAGACCAATACTAAGGGCCAGATTGCAATGTGTTTAGGAAGGACTCCTGAAGGAATTTGCTCTGTTCCAACCAACCGAGTACGATGTGAGTTGGGCGTTAGAAATATCCTAATCCGAACCCGACGGCATTTGGAATGATCGAGCCATACAGAAATATCCTAATCCTAACCCGACGGCATTTGGAATGATCGAGCCATACAGAGCAGAATCGTACATCTCTATGGGCCGCATTTCCAAACGATCGAGTATGATGCTGGATTTGGACAGCATTTCTGAATAGTGTTGTCCGACTTAAATTGGCAATCGGAATCAGACCTTGGAGACCGATAGCGGGCCCCCGTGCACCTGGAGCCTTCCCAACCAGGCCCGTGGGGGTACCCATGGGTCTCCCCTTACCAGCCATGCACAGTGTGGCAGGCACCAGGTGGTGGCTGCCACAGAGTGCCCAATTTTCCGCAGTCACCTCTTTCTTCAATGGAAGCCCTTTCATTTGGTCGGAACATAGGCTCCAATTGAAGTCAAAGGGAGTCCAAACAAATCGTATCTGGAGGTATCCGGATGCATCATACTTGGTCTATCCAAGTCAGTCGGAAACCATTCACAAACCGATTTGGTGGAAATGCTTTCCTAACCGCATCGTAATCGGGTCAATTCAATCTTTCCATGTGTGCTGCAGATCACAGCAATCATTAAAAGAGGAAACAAACATATTTCTCCATGTTATGCCATGGTCGATGCGGTGTACCATTTTGACACAATCTCATGTTTACTAACTTCAGTAAATTTGGGATTGTGTCCATGGGTGGATGCATGAGAACGACAATGCTCCACTCATGGAATGTCTACCACTATGAAATGCGATGCAGCTCAAACTGCTGAGTTGTGTTACATTTCTTTAAAAAGTCACGCAAGACGGTGCAAATTCCCCCTTGTGTGGATTTGGAAATCTTACTGAATCCTTTGTGTGGAAAAAACAAAGGTTTAGTAATTAATTTCTGAGTCAAAATGTAGGTCTGCCACTGCTTTCTTCAAAAGTACAAATGCACCAAAAGCACCCATGGAATCGTGTCTGTTCAGTGCAATGAGTTAATTATGTTTTTGATATCAGAAGCCAGCTATGAAAGAAATATTTTTAAATAAGATGCCGATCATAATTTCACTAGCGGATGGCTAAAACTGTATTTTATTTTGTGTTTGAGATGAAGGGCATACCCCATATTAATGAGGACTTAGTGGTATTCGATAATTTGTTGGTGGAGTGATGGGGATATGATGAAATCTCTGTCTCTGGTTACTTAAGCAGCGCATACCGCAGTTTCAGTGCTTGGTATAAAAAAGAATGTTGGGAGGAGGGTCATTAGTGAGTTAGTACAAGATAAATAATCTGTTATGAACCATTCTACAAGGTGATGTCGGTAGAGAAGTGACAGGAGTACCAATTGGTTTAGAGCATGAACCACAATGTACTTACTGTAAAGTGTTTTCAGATCCAATGACCCTTCAGAAGAAGTGACCACCCCCACTAGCCACCAGCTTTTAAAGTGCCCACTGTTGCAGAATCCATGCCCATACACTGTTCTTCTGTCCTCCGCGGATCCCAGACCGCGGCGGTCTGTAAGGATCTGCCTGTCTGGAAGTTAGAGCCTATAATCCACTAAGTGTATAATTTTCAGTTGCGACCTTATAAATTAAACTGCAGTTGGTAGCAAATGCGAACCCGATCTGCTCCCAGAGAAGCATCATTAGAAAAAATCAATTATGTTTTCCGTTCGCCCAACCAGTGCCGAGGTTGAATTGAAAGGAAAAAAAAAGACCTCTGTGGCTCTATTGTGCGGGGAAGATAAAACCGCCACTGCAGTATTGAGTAGCCCGCTTAATAGGAGTCTGTTACAGCAGGGAGAAAGGAGATACAAGTAGTTAGTGTTACATTTTGTAAATTAATAAATTGTTTATGAGTGACACCGGGGAACAAGCCAGATGCATGTTTCCTTTGGAGTTAACAGTCTACGAATGCATTATTTTTTAAAGAAAAAAAATGTCTTTTTTTGTTTGAGTTCCTTTTGTGTTGTTTTGTATTTTTTGTTTTTTTCCCCTCAGTATGCAAACCCCAAAGTAATGTTGCGAGGGTGTACCATATGTGGAACACCAAGTATCGTTCTTGCATACATAGGCTTAGATTTGCTAAGTGTTGCATGGGTGTTCGAGTGTCAATTTTTGAATTCACAATTTTTATATTGTAATTTTATTTTATTTCTAGCAAAAACATCTCGCAGAAATACATAATAAAACTCAAAAATTATATTTGGAACAATTTTTCAATACCAGATTCTTGTATCACAAACTTTAACTATCACAACATTTGAATTTCCACATTATGCAGCATACAAATATTTATGGAAAGTTTCTACGCAAATCACAAATTTATTATGAAAATCAGAATTATGATTACACCACATTTTTCATAAAGATTTCCTGTTATCTTTTTTTGCCTCTTACTAGCATTGTTTGACAAACTTGGCACATTTTGCATAGTCAAGCTAATGCAATTCTGACGTTTATGGAATACTATTCAAAGAGTTCATAGTTCAAAAGGCTATTTCCGAATTCCTATTTTATCTCAGGGTCTTAGCATGGGCATAGCATGAGTGAACGAGTGGGTGAAAACAATTATAGTAAAAGGAGGATAGGTTCTAGCAAATTCGAAAAGGAAGGGAGCGGCACAAAGGCATGGCTAGAGAGAGAGTGCATCCCGAGCCATGATAGTGTAAGCAGAAAACCTGGGCCCTGCTTTACCAAACTTTCATGCAACGTAAGGCAGCAAGGCACTTTCCTGCACTGTGCGAAAGGGAGAGGGTAGGAATGCACTATATTTAACATTATAAGGCACATTGCTGCGCTTTCCTTGCACTGAAGCACAATATGCTTCCTTGTGCCAATGCGCGTTGCAGTCAGGATTGCTTTTGTGTAGGAAAGAGTACCTTGCTACATAAAAACAAACCTCTGAGGCATATTCCTTTTTCTACATATGCTGCAGAATACACACCCATAGAAAGAGAGAAAACAAGGAGAAATAAAGATATTTCTCCTCATTACACCTTCGCTGAAATGGCGCAGCATTTTGCCGCATTGCCAGGTCTACCACTTATGGTAGACCTGGGAATGTGCCAAAATCCATGGGTGGCTGCATGGGAACACCCACAGAACGCCTCCTAGGGCAGAGTAACGCAAGGCAGCAACTTGTGCTGCCTCTCCTTACTCCCTGTCTACCAAGCACTGCAGGGCCATGCAAGGCGACCTTGCGTTGCTTGGGAAATCTGACTGTAGTGTTGTGTTGCCCTGGCATTACCCTGCATGACGCAAGGGTAATGCAAGGCTATGATAAATATGGCCCCCGGTATGTGCTGTTCACACCCATGGTAAATAGATCCTCATGCGTAATGTTAGACAACACCGCCCTCATATTATGCATGAATAAATCACTTTCCAGTGCACGTTTGCGTTTTGTAAATTTCAAAGACGAAATAACTCTCAGAAATAAAGCCATGTGCGTGTGTAAATATAAATGTAGAACAATGTGATCCTTGTAACAAGAACTGTGAGCTCAAGCTTTTTCTCAAAATAAACGCATTGGGAGAGGCTTTTAATAACCGGCATCTTCAGAGGTTCCCAATTCCTGCTTTATAGTGCACAGTTCATCTTAGTTCCTCCCGATCACTGGAGAATGTTTTACGTGCTACACAGTAGCGGTCCGTGGAGGGAGTTCCGTGGGGCGGTGAGGCGGGGCGGGGGATGGGCAGGGTGGGGAAATGTAAACACCGGAATATGGATGAACGGAGGAAAGTACACATTTAAATTAATAAAACAAACTCCTTTGCGCGCGCTCCATCGCAAAATGCGATGCAGCGCGCGCAACGAAATTCGTTTTATTTATTTAAATGTGTACTTACCTCCGTTCATCCATATTCCGGTGTTTACATTTCCCCGCCCCGTCTCACCGCCCCACGGACCTCCCTCCACGGACCGCTACTGGTGCTACACCATAATGAAACTATGCCAAATTGTTGCTTTTTGGCTCAGTGAAAAAGAAAAAACACAACTGCACGTATCACACGTTTGTGGGCCCTAATCAACAAAGTGCTGGATCCTAAACCATTTTTAAATACACGACGCCTACTTCCTGTAACAGGTCTAGTACTTGTGACAGTGAGTGCATTCATTGAAATATCCACTCTAAATATGTAACCTGACACCTGTGATGAAGTTGGAGTCTTAATACATGAATAATTTAAACAGTTTTGAAGTGACAAAATTCAACTTTTAAATGAAATACTCTTATAAGTGTGTAGTGAAAAGCCAGGCAGGGGCAGCTTGTTGAACGAAGTTTATTCGTTAAATCTACACAGCGGAGGCAACAGACCAGACAAGAAACATCCACCTCGATAAAACGTCTCCGCAGTATTCAAAACATAGAACACTCTGACAGAGCGTCACCCAGCAACACCATGAACATTCCTCATCAAGCCTTGCTACATAGGCTTACATCGTGAACAGTAACAGTGAGATATAACATATCCCCCTTTCTCATTTTCAAAAAAAAACAAAAAAGGAAAAAAAACACATAGCAGTTGAAAAGAATATAGAAGCTAAACAAAACATAAACACAGGAAAGCATATAAACTGGCACACTAATTCAATCACAAAAACGTTTGGGAGTTCTTCTCGTCCTAGTGCTCCTTCTTAGAGAAGAACGAATATCAGCAGTTTTACGAGAAGAAAAATGAGCATCCGCAGTTTTACGAGAAGAAGACTCAATGCATTTACCACCAATCCCGGTGTCACCAGAAGTTTCTCTAACCTTAACAATCTTACCTACATTCCACCAATTTCCCCCTTCAACTTGAACAGCATTTTTACCAATATGGGTGACACGGACAGGTGGTCCAAACCTACTCTCCCCTTTTTTTACATGAGTAGAAGATTTGATTCTAATAAAATCCCCCACATGCACTTCTACCAACTTAGTAGAATTCTTCTCATCATACCACTGCTTTTGCCTAAATTGAGCATCATGAACATTTTTCTTCCCTATATCCATAAGGCTATTCATGTCATGTATCGATTTGGTCCATTTGTTCATCCATCCTGGTCTAAAGCATGTATTAGCCTTGCGTCCCCTTAAAAGCCCAAAAGGAGAAATCTTAGCCGTGGAGTGGGGAGTCGTTCTATAAAACCAAAGCATACTCTCGATGGAACCTTGTATGTTAACATTTGAACATTTTGCCCATCTAACACATTCTCCCATCCTCGTCGCCAATCAAATTGTAGTGAAAAGCCAGGCAGGGGCAGCTTGTTGAAGTTTATTCGTTAAATCTACACAGCGGAGGCAACAGACCAGACAAGAAACATCCACCTCGATAAAACGTCTCCGCAGTATTCAAAACATAGAACACTCTGACAGAGCGTCACCCAGCAACACCATGAACATTCCTCATCAAGCCTTGCTACATAGGCTTACATCGTGAACAGTAACAGTGAGATATAACATAGTGTAAAGAATGAAGAGATAAAAGCGCAGTGCATACCAAAAAGAAATGGTGTCGTCAAATACAACCTGTAAATTAATTCTTACACTAATGTATGGTAAGCAACTGATATTTTTGAAAACTAAACATTCTACAAAACATGTTCCAAGATAAAAATTCTACAAACGATGTAGTTCAAATGCATGGTTATGCATTCTTGAATAATTATAACAGGTGCACCCTTCTTACAAGAATATTCAAACAGTGAATCAGATGCAAATAGGGACAATAATGTAACCAAATCAACCACGGGAACAACAGTTTGAGAGGAAATAAAGTTAAAATCAAGAATTAGTCAGTCTCTGGAGAGACAAAAATATTGCAATATAGAAGATAACTAAAGGCATTATAAGAAACGATTAAAAGACAAACACTTGATGAGTTACATGTAAAAGTATCTCCACTTACTTGGTTTCCTCACAGAGCCAACAAGATGATCACATTTGACAGCAGCAGTTCATTTATTTTATTTATTTATTATTATTTTATTTTATTAAGGAGTTTTATATAGCGTTGGCTGGACCCAAGGGTATCAGAGTGCTTTACAACAGTTTTAATGCAAGAGTCACACAATAGAGCAGTAGTATACATATTGGTTCGGAAGTCCCAGTGTGCTGTGCAACATTAAGGTAAGGAAGTCCTGAGGTAACCTCGTTGAGTCCCCGCTGTCTTGGGTTGAACCTCTTTCAGGGAGGGAGGAACAAGGCAAGGGTCGGGGAGCGAGGAGGAGTTAGGTCTTAATGATGCAGTGTCAGGGTGCTGCGGAGTGCAGGTTTGTGCGCTTTGGCGGCGGCTATCGGTTCAGGAGGGAGCGGTTGAGGAAGAGGTCTCCTAGGTGTTTTTTTAATTTTGCAAAGGACGGGATAGTCCTGATATCAGCTGGGATGGAGGTACAGATTTTGGGCGCGTTTCCGGAGAAGGACTGTGCAGTGTTTTTTTTGTTTGCGTGTTTTCGTAGAGATGAGTAGTAGGGTATTCAAGCTCTTGAGGTTCCTTGTCTGACCGGCCCTCTTGAGTTTGGGGGCCAGGTAGTCAGATTTCCCTGTGTGCAGGGCTTTGTGTGTGAGGCAGGCAGTTCTGAAGCTGGCACGCACGTCAACTGGGATCCATTTTAGTTCTCTGAGTGCGGGTGAGATGTGATCGTATTTCTTAACTCCGGTGACCATTCTGGCTGCTGCCTTGAGAGTTATTTTGAGGGGAGCTAGGTCGGATTTTGCTGTACCAGTGAGGACTGCATTCCCATAGTCGAGCCTGGATAGCACCAGTGATTGAGTGGCTTGTTTGAGGTCCTTGGGCAGGATGAAGGGTTTTATTGTGTTAAGTAGCTTCAGATTGAGGAAAGGCGCTCTTTGTGGAGTTCTTAATGTGTTTGGCCATGTCAAGTTTTGGGTCTAGGGTGATTCCTAATGATTTTACAGAGTTAGCCAGCATGAGATTGCCATTGAGAGCGTCAATTGCTTTTAGCCATTCTTCGATATGAGGGTTGTTGGAGGTGAGGAGGATTTCTGTTTTGTCTTGGTTGAGTTTCAGGTGGTTTAGTGAAAGCCAGTGTTGACCTTCTCTTAGAGTGTCGTTGAGTCTCTGAATGTCATCAATGGAGGAGGCTTTCAGATAGATCTGGGTGTCATCTGCATATAGGTGGAAGGGGATGTTAGCTTTTTTGAGTATGGTGGTGAGGGGTTCCATGTAAATGTTGAACAGTTGTAAGGAGAACACCGAACCTTGGAGGACACCTTGGAGTGTAGGTTGGACATAAAGTTTTAGATTTTTATCATTTGGGAGCGGTTGTGTAAGAAGGAGGAGAACCAGTGTAGGACCACCTCTTTCTTGAAGAGCCTTGATGAGTAGATGGTGATCAACCGTGTCAAAGGCTGCTGATAGGTCCAGAAGAGTGAGGAGGCAACATTGGTCGGTATCTAGAGATTTGTGGATATCGTCCACGATGTTAAGGATCGCAGGCTTGGTGCTATAGCTTTTTCTGAAGCCCGATTGGTGGGGATCTAGAAGGTTGATGCTGTCCATGTGCTGAGTCAGTTGTAGGAGAACGCACCTTTCGAGGAGTTTGGATAGGAGGGGGAGATTGGAAACGGGTCTGAAGTTGTTCAGATCATTGGTGTCAAGGCCTGGTTTTTTCAGCAATGGCGTGGCTTGGTCGACTTTGAGGCATTCAGGTATGACGCCAGTTCTCAAGGAGCTGTTTATGATCTTGCACCAGAACGGAGCTATGGAGAGTTTCAGCTTTTTGGTCAATTCATTCTTTCCCAGATTATCCTGACATCCTAAACAGCTTTCAGCACCTTCATCCTCATACAGGCATTCAACAGTGTTGCTGAGCTAAGCTGAGAATCACTCTGTCCTTCACCATTTAACAAGGCGCTGTGCTTCTTCTCACAGAAACAATCTTAAAAGGCTCAGAAAGAAAAAAAAGACTGTTCACGACTATTAGAGAATTCTCCACATATGATTTTTTTTTTCATAACCCAATTTTTTTAATTTAATTTAAACAAGGCAGAACAAATCAATCTTTTCCTCTCACCAGACACCTCTCTCTCCCCTCCTCTCTGAGCAGTCCCTTACGGATCTTCCAGTACATGCACAAGAGAATCAGCATTGCTTGTCAGCCCATAGTATTCCCACCACTTCCCCTACACATGGATGTGTTTCCTAGGGTAACCTCTGGCCTTGTGAATCGATTCTTCCTACTTCACGCACCAGTCCATTGCTAATCACCATTCTGCAATCGTAGGTGGGTTTGGGGATTTCCATTTACTCAATGTCTTGTTTGACCAACACATTTGTCATACCCATCTGCATGCCTTGCACTCTTTTTCCCTCCTATATCATCCAAGATCCCCCCGAAGCACAACTCTGGGGTTAAGTCTGCTTGTCTGCCCAACACCTTTGAGAGCATTCTAGCAGCCATGTTCCAGTATGGCGCAATGCTGGGGCATAAACAAGTCATAAGAAAAAGATTTACATTCTGGTGAGCACATCAAAAGCACAGGAGTGCGAGGATCCAAACAGTGTGCCAGAAGCAGCATGGTGTGATGTATGTTGCGTAATAATAACGCAGTTTGATGAGTCATATCCTAAAGGATTTCACAATTTCCCAGGGGGACATGCATGTCTCCTTCCAGTCCGAGTCGTTAAGGGTACCTACCCATTATTCCCTATTGTGCCCCAAACTTATTTGGTGCACTGTTTATAACAGAGTAATATATCTTAGACCAGCTGCGGCTGCTGCAGGTAAGAGCGGTGGGGCCAGGTGAGGGGGGAGTTTGAGAGATGACCATGAGGGAAAATTAAATAAATAATTAATTTCCCCTCATGGTCGTCTCTTGAAATCCCCCCTCACCTGGCCCCACCGCTCTTACCTGCAGCGGTCGCGGCTGTCTTGCACACTCAGCCACAGCCCTGGCTGCCCATCAACAGCTGTGCCTACAGGGTGTTGTCTTCTGGCATATAGTAAAGAGAAGTGTCTGGCCAGTAAATTCCTTATTTGCAGGTACTTGCGGAAATGGGTGTGTCATAACTGAAAGTGAGTTTGTAGTTCAGAGAAAGGTTTTATGTGTGCTCTGCTCCACACATCCCCAAGGGTCATGATCTCTAATCTATTCCAGTGGTCACATCTCTCTAACTGAGACACATGACTCAGCCAGTGGTCATTCCATAGCTGTGTTTGTCGTGTCAACCCCTTTCCCACCCTGTAAATCAAAATGTGGTACGCAAACACAAGTATACCACCTTTGTAATCTTCAGAGTGTGGGCAGGGATGGGACATTGTCCATACCCAGTATGGCCGGCTCTGTGCAATACGCTGCCTCACTCCAGTCATCCAATCATTGACGACCAGGAGCTGTAGGGCCCAGTAATATAACTGCACTTCCGCCAACCTTCGATCATAAGTCAAATATGTGCATTCACCCCAAACCAATGCGAAGGGAATCAACCTCTCAAGACGAAAGTACAAATTAGTGCGTTGATTTAGGTAAACTACACATTGAGGATTGGGAGTTTTGCAGTGTGTATAAGTATCTTGGGAGTACCATCATTTTAAATCCAGCTACCCTTCCCAATATGTTTAGCGGATGTTTGGCCCAGTTCTGTAAATAGTTTTTTCATCTGTAAGCAGGGGAGTGAGGTTAAAGCTAAGAGTGAGTTCCAGCACTGTCGATATAAGGAGCCCCAGGTATTTAAAGCTTAAATGCTATGTAGGGGTAGTATTCTGCCAATTCACTGCTTCTACGTCACCTTTCAGTGTAACAAATAGAGAGTCACAATAATTTGCATGGAGGCCAGAGGTTTCATCGAAGACCTGCAGAATATGAAAGACTCGGAGACCTGACGTTTGCGGGTGAGCTAGAAAAAAGAGTGTCATCAGACTATAAGGCTATCCTGTCCTCAGTTCCCTCCTGCCATTGGCAACCATGCACCTGAGCATCGCAGGAATTCAATCTGGCCAGGGGTTTGATCACCAGCAAGCAGAGGAGGAGGTAGAGTGGGCAGCCCTGTTTTGCTCCCCTTTGGGCTGGAGTTGTGGCTAGAGAGGGCACCTTTGACTAGGACATGGGCAGAGGGCTTCTAATATAAGCGTTGAACATATCAGCGGTAGGTCGGGCCAAATCCCATGCAATGAAGGGCCTGGTCTAGGTAAGATCAATCCACTGTGTCAAACGTTTTCTCAAAGTCATCTAAGGGAAGCGCACAAGGATCAGTCATGTCCCAATGGCGAGGCAATGCCACATTAACACGTCTGATACAATGGTGAGTATAACAGTTGAGCATAAAGCCACATTCGTCGGTGTGAATAAGTGCCTCTAGAACTCACTGAAACCTTTTTGGCAGGTATTTGGCAAAAATCTTCAGCTTTGTGTTAATCGTTGAAATGGACCTGTAGAAGGTGCTGTTATTTGCAACCTGACCCATTTTGGGAAGAACCACTATGATGGCCACATCTAACTCTGTGGGAAAGGAGCCCATTTATGCTGCTTCAAAGTAGAGTTTCAACAGGTGATGTGTAAGCATGCTTTGACAGATGCAATATTGTTCTAGTGGAATCCCATCAGATCCTGGGGTCTCACATTCAGGTCATGTATGGGCTTCCTTTTTGATGAAATTTTCAAGGTCAGTTCTTTGGAGGTTTGTGATCTGGGATAAAAGTATTTCCATGAGTAGGGGGCTGACTCATTCTCATTCTAACCGGGGTGAGAATTGTATAGCTCCTGATAATAAGTGGCAAATGATTCTGATATTTCCTCAGCAGTGGTGACATAGCACCCTGCCAAAATTGTGATGCCAGGTATTATCTGGACCCCATCTTTCTAGCAGTTATCCAGTAGAGGAGCGTCCCATTTTTATCCCCATGCTTGTGTACACATTTTGTGGAAGCTCTCCAACACTGGTGGGCCTCATCTAGTGCCAAGTGTTATAGCGAGGCTCTATCTACCTCAAGTTGTCAAGGCAGGCGCTGAGGAGTCCCTGTAGGGCACTGTTTCTCTAGCCTTGGTATTTGAGTTTCCAGTTTAGTGATCTGACTATACTTGGTCTTCTCTTCCTGTTGAAGGTATGACTTGGCAATTACCCTAATCATGGCCCTGCTAGCTGTCTGAAGTAAGCCTTCTGAAGTGATCGAGCTGGAGGTCATCTCGAAGTGCAATTGGAGTTCTCTATGAATGTGTTCCAGTAATTGTATGTCCATGGCTCACCATGCATTAAGCTGTCATATCTGACACCTAGATAGATTGACTGCCTAAAGATGGAGGACTACCCGGGCATGATCAGAAATACCTCTGGGGAGTCTGCTAGCCACTATCGTATGGTGCATATTGTTAGCTGGCACATTAGATCTATGCATGAGAGGGTCTCGGCTGATGCAGAAATGTGTGTGTATTCCCTGCCCTCCACATGCCTGAACCTCCATGTATCGTACAGGCCCAGGGAGTCCATCAAGGACTCAAGATGCTGTGCTCCCTGCAGCCGGTGTCCTGCAGGCGGGGCTCAAAAGTCCACCTCAGGATGAGGTGATGCATTAATGTTCCTTCCTATGATTGTGGTCACATGAGGGAAGCCCATAAGAATGCCTGTGAGCACCCCAAGAATTTGTGTGAGTAGCTGAGGCAGTAAAGACTAGACACTCAGGAGATTGCGTTGTTTCACCTCCATCATGCCCTTGATCACCACATAGCAGCCCTAGGGATCCAGGCAGCTCTTTGTTACCACTAGGGGGAAATTATTATGGAAGAGGATGGCTACCCCTCTAGATCCTCTGGTGTAGCCCATGTGGAAGGCTGAGTAATAGCCACATCTTCCCAGGAAAGAACATTGGGTTCCCAGTACATCTCTTGCAGTAATAATACAGTCAGGTGGGTTTCCTTGGCATAGTGGAGAATTGCTATTTCCTTGATCCAGTCCAGAAGACCGTTGACATTCCATGTCATTACCTAAAATGTTGCCTTTAGGGTCTGGGTTGGGTGTGTGTCAGAAGCCTCGGTGGGGAGTAGAGGAGCCGCCCAGTGTTGCAGACGTGACTGCAGTGTGACTGTGGAAGAGTGTACAGCCTAATGTGTATAGAGACAGGGACAAAACAAGAACAATAAACCATTTCATTTAGCTCAACTACCCCCTTTCCCATACTTCCACGCCAAAAGCATCTTTTGTGCCCAAATACCCCAGTGAACATAACTGAAACTCTTGATCAGGCATTAAATGTAGATCTCAACCTAGTTAGGATCGTCTGCCAAGATTTCCAAGGGCACCGCCCTCAGAAACACCAGTGAACATCTCCGTTTGCTGGTCGATGGAATCTTATCCACCCAGAAACGTGTTTATGTGAACAGCCATGTCCATTCAGAGTGACACTTAACAGAGACAGCCCTATCTCTCTTTCTGTCCTGGGAGGCCGCCTGGAAGTCCTCCTGATGTCACCACCACTCTGGGGAGCTCCACACTCCATTCCAGATGAGTCAGGAGATTTTCTGTGTCTACCCCTATGTCTATGGAATATCAGCATTTTCTTGGAGGTGGTCGATCAAAGTTGCTTAGGCACCGGGGTTTGCTGATCCTCTCACCTGAAGGTAGGGGTTTGTGACTTTGGAGGACCCTTCTCTCATATGCCCTCTCCCATGCTTTCCGAGGGCTACCAAAGAAGTGGGTCATGGAGTTGTAGTCCACTTTCAGTTTCCCCAGATACAGCAGCATATATGACAGGGAATTTCATGCTGTTTCAGCTTGACTGTGTCAAAAGAATTTTGCTGTTTCTGAACCAGCTTGGTGTAGTCCAAGAATATTATTATAAGGGTCAATTGAAAATGCAGACTTACTTTTTTACGTGCTTCTCTCAGGAAGGTGTTCCAGTTCTGATGATTGAGTATGAAAGCAATCATGGGTCTTGGAGGTGCTCCAGATGGAGGCCGCAGGGCCAAGGCTTTTTGCACACATTCTATTATGAACCATTGCACTCTTGTGACATTCGGGATCCATGACCTGAGCCACATGTCTAAGAACAGTTCTGTGGTTGTAGTTTCAGCCCCTTCTGGGAACCCCACAAAACTTAACATTTTCAGACAAGAATGGTTTTCAGCATCTCCTGCTCTAGCTTTGAGAATGTGGGTAGTTGCAATCAACTTGGCAACCATCTTTTTAAGGTCCGTTACTTCATCCACCAACTGGGAGATTCTACTTTCAGCCTCTGTCATCCTTCCCATGATGTTCCGCAGGTCCTGCCGAAGAAGGGCCACACCCATTCCTACTTCCACTGTATTCATTTCTACAACCTACTTGAGGTCTGGATGGCCTGCAGGATGGTAACGACGTCAGTAGCCTTTTGATGTAATGTTCCCGTGGCCTCACCAGGCAGCCTAAACAGTTCCAGAGTGGGAGTGGTGAGTTTGTCAATGCATGGCTGTGCATGCCGCTGTGCCCCTTTGTCTTTCACCATCCTGTCCAAAGGTCCGGGTCCCGTGTGGCATGAGAAAGGTTGATGAGCCGTCAGGTGGGTTTATAGCCCTGCTCAGTAGCTGATGCTTCTCTATGATCAGTGACAGGTGATTTGTCTGGCATGCTCAAGATTAGCCTCTCAAGTGCTTTCACACTTGCCTTTCAGTGGGTCTCAGCTTTACCATGCCACCAGCCTGTGGAAATTGTCCTCCCAGCCTATTTGCCTCAGTGTCCAACCAGAGGTCTGCTACTTCTGTGTCCATCAAATGGCTGTCTTAACCAGTGTCTGTCCTGGGTTACTTGGCATGCCCACCCTCACACTATTGACAGCATCAGCCCTTTAATGGTTTCTGAAGAGGAGGGTTTACTATAATTCAGGCCCCCTCCCACAAACTCCCTCTCCAGTAACAGCCAACCGAACCAGGGATAGTCATCAGGCAGAGGTACACCAAGCCTGCTTACCCCAATTACTTTCTTTGAGGCAGGATGGGCAACGGGGCAGGACACCCAGCAATTGGCCTGAGCCATTCAAGCAGGCTGCTGCCATCTTGAGTGCTCGCTGAGTCCCGGGACAGCCATCCTACGCCGGTACACTCGTGGGACACTATTCCACTCCCAGTTTTCTCCAGGGGGTCCAAGGGAATATCATAGCATACAGTCACCCCAGATGGTGCTTTTGGGCCGCAGTATGAGTCTGGATGTTGGAGGAGGTCTGGAATGCTTCTAAAAATCACCTGCCATGTTGGGCTCCCTGGGCACACCCCTGTGTGATCTTCTGATCAAATTTACGCTTGTGCTTCATCTGCTAACTCTGCAGCCTAAAGGCAGCCCTTTCACTTTTCTCTCCATCCATTTCTTACAACTATTCAGGTGACAGTTCAGTGGATGCTGGCCTTCTTCTCAAACATTTAAATGGTGATCTACCCAGACAGTGCCTATGAGCCCTGATCAAATCCTTTACTACCTTACATACATTTTCGTTGCACTATTAGCTATCTGCAAACCCCCTTCCAACACCCTGTCCATTCTTTCTAACAACCTGTTTGCATGTGGTAATTAGAACGCAGGCATGTGAGGTGTAACATTCAAACTTCACAGTCAGCTATCAAAGTTTCTGCCACACTTTCATCCAAATAATCCTCTTTCAAAACTGTGTGCTCACTGCACTGACACCTACTCCAAACCCATTTAAAAGTGTAGTTTATCTGATACAAAATATACATTTCATTCACAAGAATATTCACAAAAGGTTCCTATATATCAAATCGCGGTTAAGTCCAATGGATTTCTAGGATACTGACAGCTGATAAAGCTGGTTTTAGACAATCTTTGATTTATCAATGGCAACACGAAGGAGGCAACGCCTCATTACTTTCTCCACCTAGTGATTCAGAGAGGGCCACCATTACATCACCCTAATTCTTCCCTTAGTTAAGCTGCCACCAAAGTGACGCTCATGAGCCTAAGTGGGCAATTTGTCTCCAAACCCACAAATGGGACTATTTTCTCCCCTATCTGCAATTTTAAGCACATTTTTAAATACAATTAAATTCCTCCCTTTCATGCTGAAATCCTTTGACCTCGTCTTCACTACAGCTTCTGCCTGGCCACGATTGGAGTGCATGCCCATAAACTTTACTTGAAACATTGTGAGTGCCTTTAGCAAGATTCAGACCATTCTGGCTACTCGCCTCTTACAGAATCCACATAACAGTAGATTCCAAAAACTGTTCCTTAAAGTCGGAAGACACAAGCGACAAACAGGTGCCTTTTCCCTCAGCTAAAGCCGATGATCAGTTGCTAATTTAAAATCACACATGCCTACTAACCACCTTGAGATATTAGCCAGCACTCGTTCAAAGCCCCTGAAAGAAATAAAAGCCTGTGATCTGTTCTGACCTTTTTATTTTAAAACCTGCATTTATCATTTTTTCCAACAAAGAACAAACAACATTGATCCGTTCTGACCTTAAATGGTATGCTCAATAATTATTGAAGGACATCAGCATCCAACGGCAATATAGGAATTATCTTTCAACACTAAATATTATGTTCCACTTCTCTCAATGCCCTAGAAGTAAAGGCTGTAGACACGTATTCATCATCAACAATTTGAGACAAAACTGCCCCGAACCCTTTGAAACTTGTATCAGCACACCTGCGCTTTTACAGTTGTGTCTATCAAATCAATTTTGAGTTTGATCTTTCTCCAAAAATGATATGACTCAGATAATTCACATTCCCAACTCCGAACTGAAATTCCTCTTTCTTCAGTTTGTTTTAGCTCCCTCCAGAGTGTGAGCCAGATCATCCAGATACTTTATAAGGACCAATATGTAATTTTGGAAGAACATCATAATTTGCATTCACCTGAAAACAGTCCTAATTACTCTACAAAGCACCACCAGAGCCAAAAGTTGCCCAAACAGCCTGCAGACAAATGAAGAAGTCAAACGCCAAGAGCTCATGTAGAGTTCCCTGATGCAAAGCAGGCAAAATATCTGTAACACAGAACACTTTGCAGTGTATTAGAAGGCTAACTCTTCAGCAACACTGGCCATGGGTTCACAGTTTACCCATGTGTACTTAGTCAGGACCCTGTGATCCACACTCATGTGGACACTGATCCTGCTTGCTTTGGGTGCAAATACACTAGGAAAACTACCCAGAAGATTCTATTTGCTTGATAACATCATTCTTAAAAAGAATATCTAGTTCTGTTTATAAAGAGCCCTCATCCTATTTAGGACATGTCTGACTTTGTGCAGCACCAATAGTGCCCCTTTCTAGCTTTCAAGATGTTATCAAATTGTCTGACAATATGAACTTAGCTGATAGATTGTTATACTAGCCTGAGCTGTTCCACAGCGTTGGGTCCAGTCTCCTACCCAATTCTCTCTGGTTTCTCCATGCCAACACATTTTCCTTAACCTTCACTACAATATGTTCCCCATTTCATTTGCATCTTTAAACTGTATTCCATGGGTGCCATGCCAATAAATTAATTCTTTTTTCTTCGTTTAACTAATGGGATTAATGAAAGCCGTCACACGTTCTTGTTTCTCTCCTCACAGAGTTCACTGAAAAAGATCTTCATCAATGAAACTAAAGAGGGAGCCGCAATCAGCTAATAATATTACATTCACACACCCAAAACTGCTCACATTCCCGCTTCTGAATAGTATTGCCATCAGCATCCCCAATCTTTACTTTCAAATGTACTTTTGTTTATGACTCTTCACTCACATCTTTAGCAAGTTCATATTTAGCTTTTCTGTACCTGTGGCCATAACATACTAAGCATCCACAATTCCTACAGTCCGCATAACATTTGATCCTACTGACCACTATTGCTACATTTATAACATCTTAGTATCCTTCCAGTGTGGATTTGTTCTTCTCCTCATCACAGTTTGCACACTTAAAAAAATCATTACTTTTCCTTGAATATACTGCCATCATTATTGCCCACTTACCACCCATGTCTTTGACACAGACAGCAGTGAGCTTTACTATCACTTCATGTTCCATCAGGATGGGGTTCTTCACTGATTTTTCTCAGAAAGTCTGGTTGGTAGTGTTTCTTAGAATTTTTTCTTTATAAGAGATCCTGAAAAACGCAACATAATTCTGAATTTCATTATGCTGTATGAAAAATCACATTTCAAAATAAATTGTCATTTAGGGCCATATGTAGGTAAATTACATTTACCGATTCTTAAATACCGAATTTTACCGATTTGGTATTTATGAATCGGTAAATGTAATGTAGGTAAATTATTACCGATTCGGTAAATGTCGGTATTTTAGAATCGGTATTTACCGAATCGATAATGGCAACTGGCTTCCCATTCATTCCTATGGGCCTGGAGGCCCATAGGAATGAATGGGAAGCCAGTTGCCATTACCAATTCGGTAAATACCGAATCGGTAATGGGGGAGGCATCATCACGTGTGGCAGGGTGTCACATTGACACCCTGTTGCACCCCTGATTCGTCCATGTGTGCACATGTGGCGCACATACATGCCCTGTATGTCTGCCACATTGCACACTTCAAATTGCACAAAAATGCTTTTTTACAGGTATTCGTCATTTACCATCAACTTTTAGTTGGTGGTAAATAACAAATCCCCACACCAACGAGACACTCCCCCTACATACCATTTCAGGATTCGGTATTTACCGATTCGGTAAAATTAGCGAATCGGTAATTTTACCGATTCGGTAAATTACCGGATCCTGAAATATGCCCCCTACATAGCATAAGCCTAAATACCGGTCGGTAACGGGATATTTACCGAAAATCGGCCATTACCGACCGGTATTTGGCTTCCTACAAATGGCCCTAAATCTTCTAAAAATCAGGTACCTGCAAGAGCATGTGTTCTATCCAATTTACCTAGCTGCACTCTGTAATCATTGCATTACTGGTAAGCTGACACCGACATTCCAAATAGAAAAAGAGGTTCAAAAGAAACAGTCAGGTTGTTGGAAAAGGATAGTAAAAGTGGGCAAAACAGGGCATAAATACCGAAGAAGAGAAGGTTCTTAATTGCTCACTAAACCTTTTCTGTATGTTGTTTCAATCAAGCCAGTGTTCTTTAAATGCATGGTGTAAGAAATTGGTTTGATTGTTGACTGGGGTGGGAGCCCTGGTCAAGCAGTAAACACAATCATTGTCTTGGTGAGGCACAAGACATCTCTAAAAATAACCTGTTGTCAACGCTCTGGTAGCTTGACCTAGACCAGTCAGGCTAAACTTAGAGGTAATGTGTAAAGTATTTGTGCAACAGTTGAAACAGTAATAAAGTGAAAAACACCACACGAAAATAATCCCACACCAATTAAGGAAAATTATTTTTAATTAAAAAAAGACCAAAATAACAAAAACCCATCACTAGAACCGGAAATATACAATTTTAAAAGATTTCAGTGCAAAAAGAGACATAAAGCACAAAGTGCCAACTGCGGATATCTGGACATGCCAGACCTGGACAAAGCCGCAAGTTCCAGCTGACCACAATGGTGCATGGGCCGGCTACATTGACCTAGTTAGATCTGCAGAAGAAAGTACCCTAAATCCTGGTTTGTGAAGTATTACGAGGAAACATTTCAAAGATGTGTTGTGCAGCCGAAGCAATGCACCGGTTCTGAGTTGCAGCAAGGCTGCAGTGCGAGGTCATGAGTCATTGTCAGAGATCCCATAGGTGGGGGCTTATGATGGAGAATCCAGTGTTGAGGATGCGGCGTGCTGTTGGGGCGATGCGTCGTCAGTTCAGAGGACCCAAGAGGCTGTTATGCAGAGTCTGGGGTCATTGTTGAGGCAGGCATCGAAGATGGTTGTGAAGGCTTGCATCGAGGATGTGTCATGCAGGGGCAGTTCTGAACAGGTTGCTGGCAGCAGCAGCAAGGCTGGTCTTTGGGACGGGTCAAATCCATGCAGAAGTGGCAATGCGCCGGTTCTGCTCAGGGTTGCGTTGCACAGGAGAAGATGATGTGTGGATTCTGCTGGATCCACAGCAGTCTGCAGAGCACCTTAAGCCCACTTTGAAGGGATTAGGACTTGGGTGGCACAACTTGGCAGGATAGACTTGCAGATGGTAGAGTCCAGGTGCAGGTGCAAGGTTGTTGGAAGCCTGTTGTGTCCCTAAGGCTTCAAAATAGGAGGCCAACCAACTAGACTTGGAGTCACTATCTGTGGTCACAATAGCCTAGTAACAAGCCCTTTGTGAAAGTGCTGAGGTCTTTGTGATATGCAATAATCTGCCAGCAGTAAAATAAGATTATTGTCAAAGATTTTAAAATGTCACTGCTGCTCCCCCTTGTTAACTCAGAGTGGACCGTCCTGCCAACACCTATCTTCTTTTTGTTTCACTGTATAAGAGCAATACACAAAGACCAACTGACAGCTTTACCTAGTCATGTGACTCAGGATCAGGCTACAGGCACGTTATGGTTAGGACAAGAAAATGGAAACTTTCTAAAAGTGGCATTTTCATAACTGTGAATAAAAATCAGACTTTACCATTAAAAAGTTCTTTAAATTAAAATTCTTAATGCTACCAAGCTCGACCTGGCTGCCTGGTCCCAATTTGAAGTCACAGCTTATTAAATGCAATAAGGTAACTTCAATATTATCCTATGTGAGAGGCTGGCCTTGCAATAGTGCACAATGAAGGTAAGAGTTCTTCACGACCAGGAAAATTAAACCTTTAAACCTTAAAAGTACATGTCTAGCTTTTTAAATACATAGCATCTTGCCCTGTGGGCTGTTTGGGGCCTACCATCGGGGCGACCTATATGTATTGAAAAAAAGTTTTGGGCCTGGTAAAAAGGATTATTTTGAAAGGTCGAAATGGCAGGTTAAATTGCACACACAGGCTGCAATGGCAGGTGGCCTGAGGCATGTTTAAAAGTGCTTCTTAAGTTGTCGGTGCAACTAGTGCTGCAGGCCCACTAATAGCATTTAATTCACAGGCCCAAAACAGCAGTTTTTCCATGCAACTCCTAATGCTGATTTGACCGGATACTCTCTGACGTTGTAATGGGTGTTGTTGTAGTTATTGAAATGTGCTTACCAGTTTATTTGTAATACCTCATCTGTAGAATGTAGATCTTGGAACATGTGTGTAGACTATGTTGTTTTAAGCCTACTCTGACCTCCTGGGTGCCACTTGCTTTCAGGTTTCCACTTTGACAGAGTAGTTTTTAAGGTGGTTATGCAAACTTAAATAAACTGTGTACTTCCCAAACTATCATAGAACTTGGTTTTGCATTACTACAATCATGACAAGTAGCTTGCACATCAACCTTGTGTGCAGTGCAGGTGAGAGCAGTGCAGCATCAACCCATGTTTGAACCTGGCCATATTATTAAAGGAAAAAGACATTTCAAAGGTACTGTATTTATTTACATCCCCGTGGATACTGGCTCAAGCAATGTCCATTATTTGATAGGAGCAGCTTCTCATTCTGCTTATCAACAAGAGGTGTGTGTGTGTGTGTGTGTGTGTAGTAAAGCCTTGCATGAGGTTATTTGCTTTAAATCTGCAGGAGTTTTAATGGTCTTACGGTTATTGTCCTATGACTTGAGTGGCACATTGTATCAGCCACTTGACACACAGAGCCTGATTCACAAAGCTTCTCTCATTTGTGGCAGAGGCCCCACAGTCATAGGGGATGTGAGAAGGTGGCCTGATATATGCTGTCCACTAGTTCTAGTGGGCACCTTGTATCAGTCCAAACAACCCCTTATGGTGATAGGTTAAAGACAACCTTTATTGAAAGCTATCCCAGTGGTAGCTATGGAGAGCAGCCTTCAGGCTAAGTCTTGAAGGAATGTAAAGCAGCTTGTTTTACCAGTCTATAATCTCTTGAATGATCAAATGAAAAGACAACCACACCCGGTATATATTTAAAATATATGTATTTCGTATACAAGACACCCCTCTAGTCTCTTTATGAGACTGGAGTTCGAAGTACTTTGTTTACAAGTTAGCAATTATCAGTAATAGCACAAATATACGTTTGGGCCCCAGGAGCGTACCAAACCATATACCAAAAAAGTGGTGTAAGAACCACTACTGGAATAGACACTAGGCCTATAGCCTCTAGAATCGCTGGGACCGCAAGGAACCACCCAAGGTAGTGACACAGGGGACCCACCGGGACTGTATGCCGTGTGTAAACACAACAGCGGGTTTCCGTTATCCTCTATGGTTGGAAATTTAAAGATTAGGGACACTTCTTATCGAGTCAGGACCAAATCCTTTTGGACTTAAGAAGTTCTAGGGCTAGCACCAATGAGAGCACTGGAGTACTCGAGTTACCTCACCCAGGGAAGTCAGGTGCATAGGTGTCTTTTGGTTTTGGGTTGCGTCATCGATTTCAATGGGAGCCTGCAAAGAACTGCTGCTGCCGTGAAGAGGAGAAGTGTCCGTGGAGATCCAAGCCTGGATCTGGGATGGAAGGAACCTGAAAGCAGAGGGGACAGAGTCTGGGTCACTAGCCAGTGACCACGGGCAGGATGGACCAATGCCCAAAGATGTAGGGTGCTTCAGGTGAGTTGAGGGGTGTCTTGACTCTTCAGCCACGAGGTCCAGGAGGTGTCGACGAAGTCCATGAGCCGTATTCGAGCTGTCACACAAAGTCTGTTGACTGCTGCGGTGTTGGTGACCAGAATGGACCCAACAAGCCTTGGCAACGGCAAGTCACTGGAATTTAGAGAAAGGACTGCAGTTCAGACCAGCAAGGTCTGAGGGACTCACCCAGCAAGGGTAAGTCAGGGCACGTCTGGAGCAACCAGGAAAGCCCAAGCAGAAAAGGAGTTGCCTTCGTGGGGACCTGCTAGCCAATGGGCTAATGATTGCGAAGGAGCCTCAAGCGGTTGCACTTGAAGCTGGCCCACGGGTTACTCGTGGAGTGGAGCCCAACATTCTTCGGTGCAGGAGGTGCTCAAGGCTGGGGCTACTAAAAGCCCAAAGGACAACTTCAAGGAGGACCAGGAAGATAGTGTTGCTGCAAAAGTTCACGGTGTCCAGGAGTCACGGTTCCACGTCATCCATGATAGCCAAGGGCGTCAGCTTTACTGGGGACTCAGGGTAGCCTTGGGGAAGTCTGGAAATCTACCTCTAGTGATGTAAAGACTTCGGTGTCCGGCGGGAGCTTCAGTGATGCAGACCGGTCAGTTGCTTCTTTGTAGCCTGCCAAGCAGGGGAGTCACTCCTTGACCCTAAGGGAGATTTCTTCAGTCTTTTAGTTAAAGTAGAACGTTGAAGGTCCAGGATATATGTGGCAGAGTTTCATCCAGGGCAATCTAAAGTCCTAGGGACTGGATTCCTATAATTATAGTGAATTTAGGGGATGGACTAACTCTAAGGCCCAACCTATGGGTGGGCTTGGAAAGAGGGGTGGTTACACCCATTTCCTTTGTCCAGTTTAACACAAGAGCAGGGGCAGGTAGCCCCTGCAACCGGTTTGAACTGGGCTATGCAAAGGAACAGCAAACGTGCCCCCAGTGCAGGACTTCAAAGCACCAGAGAGTGCTCCCGCCCAGCCCCAATACACATCTGCCTGTCTGGGGCGGTGGTCACACCTCCCTTTGACAGGAAACCTACTGTCCAGGCCTCCCCTGCCGGAGTTTTGGTCAGCAGCAGGAGGCCAGACCCGTGTCTGTGGCAGAGGCATCCATTTTGTGATGCCATGGTTCAGGAAAGTCCTACCGGGTTTAGCCAGTGTGAACAATTCTATCCCTCTAGTAGGGTGGAATGCTACCCCCGCTGACAGAACTGGTGGGGGGGAAGTATTCCAAAGCGTTTGACACCAAACACGACATGTTTTGATGCAGCCATTCCAAAGTTAGCATTTACCACGAGGTTATAATGCACTTAAGAGTATATGTTATGGCTGTATCACAGAACATCCATAAGAAAGTATTTCCGAAAGCTGCAGAGGGGCTCAGCTCATGCTTGGGCACCCTCTCACATAAAACCAAGCACTCTGCCTTCAGGATTGTCAAGGCCTGCCATAGGAGTGGGCTTATAGGTTTATAGGTTTATATGTGTCTGTATATATGTGTGGATATAGGTAGCCTATACCACTGTAAGGGGTGCAAGCACACCCTTACCCAGGCTGCAGTAGCAGACCTGTGGTGCCATTTTGCAGTGCTTCCCAGGGGTGGCATAATATATGCTGAAGCCCCTGGTAGGCCTCTGAGGTACCTATGCCCTAGGTATATAGTATACCATATACTAGGGGCTTATAAGGCACTCCAGAATCCAATTAGATATGTACCTAATGTACATGGAAACCATTTTAGAGAGGAAGCAGCTAGGCTGTGGTCCTGATTAGCAGGGCCACAGCCAGACTAAGGTCGAAAAACAGTGATGAAACACCAGCAAAAAGTGGGGGTACCCATGTGAAGCAGATCCTACTCTCCTACAGGGGAGCCTCCAGACTCGTGGAGGAAGCCTTGCACTAGTGGGGGAGTCGCTGCACTCGGAGCGGAAAGAATCCAACCCAAGTGCGGATACTACTTAGCAGCAGTGAGCACCGATAAAGTCTTCCACTCGGCATAGGCAGAATTTTGCCAAATGTTGTGCTCCAAGCAGAGTGCGAAGTGGCTTAAACTCTGTGACCACCGTAGTCTACCGCCCAGGGCTCCTGCAGGGCCAGTGGTTTTCTACAATGGTATAAAGTCATGTAGTTTTGGCAGCACTCTAATAATCTGCCAGCAGTGAAATAAGATTATTGTGAAAGATGTTTTAATTGGTCTTTAATTCACAAAACTCGGCTGAGAGGCTCACACTGTATATGTCCCTATACTATTTTGGAAAATAAAACAATAATGTAATTTTTCGAGAAAGTGAGATGTGGTTGTTTACCAGGCAATGCTGTTCCACTAAGAAAGAATACAAGGGAAGAATAATAGCATAGAGCAACTTGTAAACTTCATCGTAGATTCCATTCTTGCATATTTTTGGGAACTAGTTAATTACATTCCATCCTTCATCCAAGTGGATGGGGCAAACAGGATCTCTTGCTTTACAGCGTAGAGCACTGAGCAATTAAAATTCTCCGTATTCTCCTCCAGAGATTCTTCTTTTAACAAGAAAGTGCTGCAAAAGAGAAAGCAACCATGTTCTCTCTTGGCACCAGTCCCGCAGAAGATTATTTTTGTCATGGGATCCATGTTCACAAAGCTTGGACTTTGCGCCTCATTAGAGACTCTCAACTATTTTAACAGGGGGCATCGTCATCATTTGGATGGCTAAGCCTTGATGTACAGTGCACGCGTTCTCAAAGCCTTTTAATAGGTTACATGCATTTGTTTTTGTGAGTGACAGAGAGTCTCAAAGTGCATGTGAAAAGGAGACAAAATGTGATAGAGAGAATGCTAGCTACGAGAGAAAAGGGTTTGAGAGAAGAAGAACAAAAACGTTGTATGAGAAAAGGGCGAGTAAGCAGATAGTTTTAAAGGGAAATCAGGATGTGATGGGACGGAGTAAAAAATGAATGGGAGTACTTGTATAGTGAAACGGCTAACCACAACCTCATTGCGGCCCTGAGTAAGTAGGGAAGGGCAAATATATATATCTATATATATTATGCAGATCTAAAATGCCATGTTTTCAATTGTTAGTAAGAGGTGAGAATGTCTTGGAGGGCGTTGAGAGCTTGTGTGTTAGAAGTAAAAGGAGAGAGAATGATAACGAATAAGAGGAGTTAAAGAGAGTTTATGGTTTTGATAGACATGATTGCTTGGACATATTTGTAGAAGGAAATACTAGGAACATATCTGTTAGAACTGGGGGTCTCTAGTTGGTTGAGGGAGGTACCTTAGGCCAAATAGGGACCCTTGCTTCCACGTCAGAGAAAGGAAGGACACCTTCTCAGATAGCCCCTGCTCACCTCCTCGGTAGCTTGGCACGAGCAGCCAGGCTTATCTTCAAGGCAAGTTTATAAAGTATTTGCAACCACGCTCTCAGTAACCCAATGATGACACCACAAATGGACTCCACACGAGTTTCATAAAAACAAGTATATATATAAAAAGATAGACGATGAAACCACACAATGTAAATCCAACATAAGCGTATTTGTCATTTTCCTCCTGGCCGGTTATTAGGCCAGCCAGCCCTTGTAGGTTATGATGATATTAATGAACAATTCTAGATGATCCAATGCAGTCTTAATGCAATGCTATGCAGTTCGTAATGCAAGAATCAGCACTTCGCAATGTAAAAATAATGCAGTTCGTTATGCAACAATCAAGCAGTTCATAATGCTAAAATAATGCAATGCGTAACGCAACAATCAGGCAGTTCATTATGCAAACAAATGCAATGTGTAATGCAACAATCAGGTAGTTTGTTATGCAAAATAATGCAATGCCTAATGCAACAATCAGGTAGTTCGTAATGCAGAAATAAATGCAATGCGTAATACAACAAGCAGGTTGTTCGTAATGCAGAAATAATGCTATGCGTAATACACTCCAGCACCGATCACGGTGCTTTAGACAGTGTCTCCGCCACTCGTACTGACTCGCGGTCAGCTTCTGCCAACATATGCCCCCTACACGGGTATGGTGTAAACCAAAGTGCAGCTCTGCACTCCGGCCCCGGTACTGCCACTCCTCGGCAAGAACGGGCCGTTATACCAGCTGAAGCAGAGGCTCGCGCTCAAGAATGGGACAGGCCGAGAGCATCTCTCTCCCAGCCCACACCCTGCCCTAGGTGGCGACACATGTTACCTGGGGGGGTGGGACCTCACTCTCCTCTCCTGTTCTCACGACTTGGGCCTCCGATGCGACTTTGTGGATTCCAGGCATTGGCGATAACGAAGATCTCAGGCTGCAACATGGCACACGCACACAGCGTCGCTGAGACTCCCTTGAGCTTTGTGTGTGCACAATCACAAGGGTAATCCTCACGACGGTCTCAGGCTGCAGGAAGCACACACACACATCGTCGCTGAGACTCACTTGAGTTCCGGGTGCACATGATCACAGGGCAATCCTCACGATGGTCTCAGGCTGCAAGAAACACACGCACACAGCGTCGCTGAGACTCACTTGAGTTCCGGGTGCACGCTATCACAGGGCAATCCTCACGAAGATCTCAGGCTGCACAAAGCACACAGCATCGCTGAGACTCACTTGGACTCCAGGTGTGCACGATCACAGGGCAATCCTCACTAAGATCTTAGGCTGCAGGAAGCACACGCACACAGCATCGCTGAGACTCACTTAGACTCCGGGTGCACAGGATCACAGGACAATCCTCACAAAGGGCTCAGGCTGCACGAAGCACACGCACACAGCCTCGCTGAGACTCGCTTGGACTCCAGGTGCAATTCTTACGAGGGTCTCAGGCTGCAAAAAGCACATGCACACAGCATCGCTGAGACACACCTGGAAACTTTTGTGTTACTGAGTTTCCACAACAGGGGGCCAGCTCACCTCGGGCCCTTGGGGACAAGTTACATCAGGACACAGCACACAGCAAAGTCCTTTCAAGCAGGGGGACACAGCACACAGCAAAGTCCCTTAGCCTCTCCTTGGTTAAATCAGCAAACGGCAGGCCAGCCCCATTCTGTCCTATGGGCAAGATGGCCTTTCAACAGTGAAAAACGAAATGGAGAGTATTTCACTGTCAGGACATGGTACACACCTCAGCACATGTCCTACCTTTCACATACACTGCACCCTGCCTAGGGGGTACTTTGGACCTACAATAGGGGTGTCTTATTTGCATAGAAAGGAAAGGGTAAGGCCTGGCAAGTAGGTGCACGTGTCAGGACAACATGGTAGTTTAACAAACTGCGTGCAGGCACTGCAGTGACAGGCCTGAGTTCTCTCTTTATCCCCTTCGCCGTGGGGGTAATTTACCCCACGGTGCGGGGGGAGGGGGAGGCGCGGGCACCGCTGTGCTCGTGACGAGCCCAGCTCATCATGAGTCACAGTGGAGCTGTGCTCATGATGAGCTGGGCTCATCACGAATCCGCCCACTGATTTATTCGCCCACACAGGCGGGGAGTCAATCACACGTGGGCAGACCGCGGCCGGTATGACGAGCCCAGCTCATCATGAGCACGGCTCCACTGTGACTCATGATGTGCTGGGCTCGTCATAAGCATGGAAGGAGTTTAGGCTACTTGTGTGGGTGGCACAATAAGTGTGGCAGGCCCACTAGTAGCATTTGCATTACCAGCCCTGGCACACATAGTGCACTTTACTAGGGATTTTAATAGTAAGGCAAACATACCAATCATAGACAACCAATTACCTTTACACTTTACACAGGGAGCACTTGCACTTTGACACTAATCAACAGTGGCAAAGTGCCCAAAGCATCTAAGTTGGCAACACTATGTCAGAAAAAAGGTCTAGGGGGAAAGCAAAAAGTTTAGGGAACTTTAGCCAAAAAGGGCCAAGTCCAACAATATCGATGGTACCCTTAGCAGGAAATGTCATAGTACGCCAACAAGCATACATGTAGTACCGTTGCCAGATTGGATGGAGGAGAAAAATGCCTTTTTGCAAAGGTTAACAAAAATAGTACAACCTGCTGAGAAGTTGTAAAGGGGGTTGTAGCATCCTCCCTTCCTCATTGTGGCACATAATATATGGTATTCTCCAAGTCATAAATTTAGTCATAATGTAGGGCCTGATTTAGAGTTCCACTGATGTTTTTTTCTGTCATAAACACAACGGATATCCCATTCACCTTATTACAAGTTCTATGGGATATCAAACACAGACAGGATAGCCATTACCTTTGTGACGGAGTAGCCTGTCCGACAAAATCAAAATCAGGGCCGTAGTCTCTTTATTGGTACTAACTAATGTTCTGTTTCAGTTCACCACTTCTGACATGTGCTCCTTACATAAAATCTTACCTATTTCTTGGACAGAGCTACTTAATTTCACTGGTGAACAGCTGGTGTTTCTCCTGTAATTGCCCCAAAATGGTATTGTTTTTTCAGTAACTATATATACAAACATATATATATAGTTAAAGTTAATATATCAATCAATCAATCAACTCAATTTGTATAGCGCGCTACTCACCCGTAAGGGTCTCAAGGCGCTGAGGGGGGGGACGCTACTGCTCGAACAGCCAGGTCTGTAGTTGTAGTTAGGCATAGAAAATGTATTTGTACTTACGTGTTTGACCGTCCCCTTTTCTCGGGCCCGCTTGACAGATTACCTCATTCCTTTCAGAATTGGACATACCCTGCCCGTTTTGCATGACGATTTATCAAACGATGCTAAAGTTATAAGCACACCAAAAAATGCTTTCCCTATGCAAGCTAGGTTCTAACTACACATACATACTGGCAACAGCCAGTAGGTAATATTATATATATATATATATATATCTATATTACCTACTGGCGGTCGCCAGTAGGTAGTTATAGTTAGGACCCCTTTTCCATAGGAAATCCGCAACATTCTATTTTGAATAACTTTGGCGCCGGTCGATGAATCCTCGCGAATTTCTCAAAATAGGTGGGGCGCTACGCTCCGCTCCTACCCTGAAAGTCTCGGGGGGATTCGTCAAGCGGGGGCTGAGATAAAAGGGGGGTCCCAAAACGCGTTTTTCCCATGCATTTTTCCATAGGACCTTTAGAACGAGCTACAGCCCAAACGGCTGAACAGAATTACTAGAACTTTGGCAGAGAGGTAGCCATAAGGTCAAGGAAGTGCCTTTTGCAGGTCTGGTGTAAATCTGTTCAGTATTTCCTGAGTAAATAGCATTTAAAAGCATATATATATGTGGGCGGAGCCTAACCACACATCTCATCCTGAGATCTGATTGGCTGTCAGCACTTCATCCAAGAAGTGTTGGCAGCCATCTTGGGACAAATATACATGATAGCACCTCATTAAAAAGCATTGCAGTTAATAGAAGGTTTTAAGACTTTAGTTACATTATAAATCATTTGTTGATGGTACCATACTCATTTTAGGAATTGTGGTATGTTCTAAGGTGATTTCACCATGTGAAAAAGCCTTCTGCTGGGATATCATGATTGAGAGAAAAATATTTTCTCATGCTTTTGCCACAGAGGTTTGGAAGGTGATCTATAGGCTAAACTGAGAGCTTATTTTTTGTAAATTCACATTATCTTTCTCAGTCATGTGAGAATGAAGTCTGATATTCTCAGTAAAACATGTACATCCAACAAGGGCAGAGACTGTCAGTTGATTCCTTTGTGTTCTACTGCAGCTTCCCAGAGTGTTCCAAAGAACTACTAGAGCGCTAACAGTCCTACTTATGATAAACGTATGGCACACCTGAAGCCATCTTGCTTGGATTAAAGTGGTAACTCTTAAAACATTTAATTTAAAAAGGAACAAAATGAGGGGGTTCATTTTTCCATAAAAAGTATGATTAGTGCTGCAGAAAGAAAAATTAGGGCACATTTTGAGTGACTTCTCAAATCCTCTTCTATTTCATTAAAAAATTCTGACATGCAGACTGAAACATGCACTTTCAATACCAGCAGCAGTTTTCCCTGGTGAGCAGTAGCTTTACTACAGTGATCTAATGAGCAAAAAGAGTGCTAACATTCTGAATTTATGGCAAATGTGTGACACATCTGAATGCCTTCTTGATGGAATCAAAGTAAAAAACTGAAAGTATTTCCTACTGAGGAGACTGCAGTAAATGAGGAAATTAGGAAACTTCATAACAAATAAGTCTCCCAAGATGGCCACCAGAGACAAAAGAGCCCAAATGTAGCCCAAATATCACCCAGATGTAGCCCAAGTATAGCCCAATGACAGAATGTCCCAGAATGTTCTTAAAAACAACTAGAGCGCTTACTGTCTTCATTATGACAAAAGTATGGCACACCTGAAGCCATCTTGATTGGAATAAACTGGTAACACTTAAAACATTTAATTTAAAAAGGAACACAATGAGGAGGTTCATTTTGCCATAGAAATTATGATTAATACTGAAGAAAGAAAATGAGGGCACAGTTTGAGTGACTTCTCAAATCCTCTTCTATTTCATTAAAAAATTCTGACATGCAGACTGAAACATGCACTTTTAATACCAGGAGCAGACTTCCATGGTGGAGTAGTTTTACTACAGTGATCTAATGAGCAACTAGAGTGCTAACATTCAGAATTTATGGCAAATGTGTGACATATCTGAATACCTTCATGATGGAATCAAAGTAAAAAACTGAAAGCATTTCCTACTGAGGAGACTGCAGTACATGAGGAAATTAGGAAACTTCATAACAAATAAATCTCCCAAGATGGCCACCGGAGACAAAAGAGCCCAAATGTAGCCCAAAATCAACCAGATGTAGCCCAAATATAGCCCAATGACAGAAGTGTGCAAAACACTTATTATTTTGTGTTTTTGCAGTGTTATATAGTGCAGACTTGTCAGGTATTGGAGTGCTTTACATGAGCATTGGTTACATCACACAAGAACAAATTCATTTTGGTTGTAGACATGGGGAGACTAAGTGATTTGACCAGAATCACAGAATGTCGAGCTGAAGCAGAAACTTCAACCTGGTTCCCCAGTTGCAAAGTCTGCAGTTCTGGAAGTAACACCACATCCTCTCCCCTAAGTGCAACATTTAATCAAGTGGTCAACTGGATAAAAAAACATAAAGATAACAAATAATTTAAAAGTGCTTTGTCGCTATTTGAAAACTCAGAAAATATGTCCTTATTTTAGTCTTTTAGAGCACTAACCATAATTTTGATGCCAATAAGACCCTCTCATATATGTAATTTCTAAAGGAAATGCTCTAGGTATTACAGTTTTGATTACATCAAGATGATGTCAGGCGTTCCACACTTTTGTAATAAATATAGAATGTTAGCAATCTAGTTGTTCATTAGGATACTGTTGAGAGGCAGAGGCCAGGGGCACGGACTCTGAAAATTGAAGGCAGGTAGGAGGGTGCAAAGGCAACAATTTAACCACACTGAGCAGGCAGGAAGGGCCGTGGAAGCACAACAGACTATGGAGGGCAGTGGAAAGGGGGGCAGGGGCAACAAACCAACAATACAGGACTTGCAAGAGAGGCTGTTGGAGGGAAGATCTATTACGGGTCAAGGAAGCTAGGGGCGGTCCCCAGATCCCCGGGAGCCACCACAGAACTGAGCAGGAGAGTGAGTCAGGGACAAAAGGGGCACCTTAATTTGAGCCGGGGTGCCTAGAAACGCTTGCTCCAAAAATGAAGAAAACAGACATATGAGACATGGAATTGGAGGCAGAATACAATGGCAGTTTAATGAGAAGATGCAACTTCAAAGAAACCGCAGAATAGAGACATAAAGTACAAAAAACAGAATCCAGATAATCATACAGCTGTCATAATATTCTCTGTATCTCAATTAATGTACTGACAGAGAGAGAGAGAAAACACATCTATAAATGCATCATGAGAAACAAGTTACACCAAGGAAAATGTTACCTAGGAACACTCACGTTTACTCTTAGAGCAAGCATTCCTGCAATTACAATACAAAATCTTTTAAATGCAAAAGTAAAGAGAACAATGGTTAAACATAACATGACATTTCATATAGGTAAAATAGAATAAGATACTTCAAGCAAAGCAGAGCAAGACATTTTAAGCAAAGGAAGACAAGAGCTCCCAGCTCTTGGGGAAAACCTGCACTGCCTGTTAACCTACATACAGACGGCGAGGTAGTCCGTCGATATCTGTGGGTGCTCCCTTTTTATATCATTTTGTGGGCTCCTTTGCACGCTACATCTACCTACGTATGCTACCCAAAAGCTTCGACTGCAGATTTTACCAGACATTTCGTCATTTACCCACTTAATGCTGACAATGGACTGGGTGAAAAGGTCAGTCTCTCAGGCCAATCGCTTATCGTAAGTTCCATAGAGCAAGCAGAAAATAATGGGTATTGTACGGGAATTCAATATATTCATGTATAAAATCTCCTCAGTTCTCCTAACTTGACGCTCTGCGGTTGCCACTTCCTTAAAAGCGGGAAACCTGCCCAGGAAGCAAGTACCAGTCCAGGATGCAGCCTACTGTATGTCGACAGCTTCAGGGGGATGTTGAACTTTGATACCGAGCACGGAGCACTCGGGTAGGGTGGGGGCTACTAGTTTGGATCAGAAGGCCTCGCAGACCTGCCTTCAGACTGCTATACACTAAAATTGCAGAGCTATGGTCAATTTAACAAAGAGGCCTACATATTGAACAGAAGGGCCTACACAGGGGTTTTATGCTGGCTGAGTGGTAAGGATGTCTCAGGATAATTATATAGCAATACAGGACCCGCTGGTCAATTTAATACGGCCTACAAATGCAGCTGGCAGGGCAAGGACAAGGGTCTCATACTTCAGGTGTGGACAGAACGGGCCAGGGGCCCCCTGTGATACAAAATCTACCCTCCTTCAAGGCTGTGGCAATGTAATAGACCATTGTGGGCAGAAGGAAGAGGCAATGGTAGTACAACCATACATGCCAACAGACCCGATTCAACCAGGAAACGTCCAATGTTTTTAAGCTCAAATGGGCTTTATTTGATCTGTCTCCTGTCTACAATATCCTCTTTTTCAATGTAACTCAAAGGGGAAAATCAATACCCCAGTTTTTTTTCAAAATCTCCCTCTTACCAAGTTCAAAATGTTCGCAAGTATGGTACATTGGATCATGGAAGGAAATGGGATAGGGACATGGACTTGGATAACAGAGGACAGGAGGGACATGGAGAGGTGCACCAAACTGACCCTGCAGGGCAGGCATCAGGGTTTGCAGCAGCACAATACACCACACAGGGCATGCAGGACGGGAGTGCAGCACAACAATCCTTAGAAAGCAAGAGGGAGGGGACAGGACCATGCACATGGACAACAGAGAACAGAGGGGCAAGAGGCAATGGTAGCTAGCTGACCATAATGGACAGACAGGAGAGAAAGCTGCAGCATAACAGACCATAAAGGGCAGGAGGGACGGATCAGGGGCATTACAATGGAACAGACAAGCCAGGAGGGAGGGAGTAGGGCTGGGGGCAAGGGGGCAGGGCAGGAGCAGCAAGATAGCCATGGAGGTCAGGCAGGATGGGCACTAGAAGCAAGACACACCATGAAGAGCAACAGTGAGACTGTGATGGCATACACACAGACCATGGAGGGAAGGTGGGAGGGGGTCAGGGGCAGCTAACTGACCACACAGGGAAGGTGGGAGGGGCCATGGCAGCACAGAAGACCATGCATGGCAAGTGGGAGGGTTAGTGGCAGCACAATGGCTATGATGGGCAAGAAGGAGGGTGGAGGGGCATGCACAAAGGACAATGGAGGATAGAAGGGAGGGTCAGGACCTGTGCACAGACAAGAAAGTTCAGGGGAAGGGACCTCACAACAGACCACACGGGGCAGGCAGGAGGAGCAGTTGCAGCACAACAGACCAGGGAGGGCAGAAGGGTGTGGCAGTACAATGGACCATGTAGGACAGGAGGAAGAGGATAGGGGCATGGCATGTGGACAGGCAGGGTGGAGGTGGCAGGGACAGGTTACAGTCATCTGACAATGCTAGGCAGGTGGGAGGGGAGTGGCAGCTCAACAGAACACTCAGAGTAGATAGGAGTGGCAGGTCCATGGGACATGGTGGGCAAAAAGGATGGAGCAGGGGCATGCACAAAGACATCGGAGGGCAGGGGGAAGGAGAATAGGGGCAGCAAGCTAAGCACAGAGTTTAAGCAGGAGGTCAATGATGGGGCATAGAATTGGGCAATGGAGGGCAGGAGGACTGGACTGGTACATCATACTAAATTGAGGGCAGTGTCAGCACATCAGACCATGCATGGCAGGAGGGAGGAGGCTAGTCCATGGATTCACACAACAGAGGATAGGGAGGAAGGGGATGGGGCAGCAAGCTAACTGTTCAGAGAAGGCGGGTATTAGGAACTTTATTGTTTTTAAAACATTGTGTCTGTGCGAACTACTTAAAATATGAACAAGTATGCAGCATAATCTCACTTTTATTCAGGAAGAAGAGGACGTTTGTGACTGTGACTCCGGGCTCACTTGGCAGAAACACCCCCTGACCCTCCACCCCCTATCGCAAAATGTAATGCCCGTGAAAAGGGTAGGTGAACACAGTGTTATATAGAACATAGTCCTGAGAGCACGATTGAAAATGAAAACTAGATATAGTGTATGGTATAAACTATGCACCAAAAAGTGTGATATAAGATGAACCGGGCGTGAAATATAATTTGCAATACATTGTGCGCAATGACAGATTCATTGGAGAGCGCGAGATAGCACAGGCACTAGCGCGTGCTATGCGATATGCGCCTTGGAGTGTAATATGCACAGGGCAGTGTTGTGTAACCTAACTAGTCTCTAAAGTTGTAATATAAAATATGTGCTGGGGAGTGTAACGTTGCATATGCACTGTGACAAATATATGGATCCCAGATTGTAATATGTATGGCATAGCACTGTGCGTTATAACATAGGCATCGAGAAAGGCACGTTAGATGGGGCAATATAACCCGTGCGAAGACAAGTGTGGCATGACATATTCACGGGGTGGTGTTACAGTGCACATGGGCTAGAGAGTGTCATAGCATATGCACTAGCTAGTGGAATACAACACAGAGGTGTGTGGCACTCGGCAGGCAATGGTGGGTGTAACACAGCATTGGGCTCTGTCAGGAGCACGCTGTGACTCTCAAGTGATGTTCGTCCCCTTTCCAGAGAGTAAAATAAAAAGTATTACACATCCGGCAGTGGATGTGTGTTTTATTAACCGTGAGGGGGGTTTCTTGCATAGTTTTGGTCGAATTTTTGTCGAATCCCCTTTGAATGGCTTGGTGTGCATGTGTATTAAATGTGCCCGTCAATAGCTACCCATGTTTGTATAAATAAACGACACGGGTGTCTACCAGGATTAGGCACGGTAGGGCATCAGACATGTCAGAGCTTCACTAGTGGTGTAAATACATTCCACGTGGATTCATTGCATGCATAGTCGCCTTTTAATGAATATCACGCAAATCATCATGGTGATAGGTACGTACGGTTTGTCCAGCATGTCCTAGGTGTGTCTATAAATATATATTTTTTAAAAATAATAAAAAACAGTGGCCGGCCCTGGGGATTGGGGTCAAAAAAATATAATTAGGAGACTGGCCCTGGGGGATGGGGTCATCAGAGCCAATAAATTAGAATAAGAAGGGGAACCAAACAGCCCCCCTTCTTAAAAAACTAAAATAAATAAAAGACTGGCATCGTGCCGGAGGCCATGCCCCCTCCGTGCAGCACTCTGCAAACGCGCCCCCAACAGGCATCTCCAGTATGCGCCAGGGAGCTGCGCTGCAGCCAGGTGTTCTGAGGCCAAGCCCCTTTTTACACCTCTCTGCAACGCAGCTCTGTGGCGCTTACTGGAGGTACCTAGTGGTCTAGTTTGACCCTAGGGACCCTTAGGATTCAGGGGGACTCTCAACTTAGAACAGCCACAGGGCGCGTTTACACAGTGGTGAAGGGAGGGGACAGGGCCTGAGGTGACGTGTGCAAACACGCACTATGGCATGTTTTAAATTGGGGATATAATTTCCCTTCAATACTGAGGGCCCCTGGGGGCTAACTAGCCCACCAAGTGCTTCCAGTAAGCGCCACTGAGCTGCATTGCAGAGAGGTGGTCCAGGCCGTGCCACTTTTTACACCTCTCTGCAACGCAGCTCTGTGGCACTTACTGGAGGTACCTAGTGGGCTAGTTGGACCCTAGGGACCCTCAGGATTCAAATGAACTTAATCTCCCAACTAAAAATGGACACAGGGCGTGTTTACACAGTGGTGAAGGGAGGGGACGGGGCCTGAGTTAATGTGTGCAAAAACGCCCTGTGGCCTGTTTTAAGAGGTAGATTTAATCCCCATGCCCTATTATACACTAGGGGCTTACAGAGGAGGTCATGCTAATCACAGGGGGACCCCAACGCATAATGTTCCCTAGTGTATGTAGGTGTTTTCACTGTATTCTAAGTGTCTTTTAACATAGCACTGGCTCTAGGACTGGTTAGTCAGACTCAGTTACCACCAGTATCCGTCTGAAAAAGTTGAGGGTACAGGATGATTTTGCAACAAGGCTTCTTTCTGCTCTTCTTTTTGTTCTTTCTGCACGTTATCCTTCTTCCTGCACTTATCTTCGTATTTGAGGACTTCTGTTGCTTCTTTCTGCACTTCTTTTGTTTCTTTCTGTGCATTTTTTCTTCTTTCTTCACATGTCCTATCTCTGTAGGCATAGTTAGAAATTAGCATTTAAAAAACCTTTGAAATTCACTGAAAAAACCATGGGTTTCACACACGTTATAGTTAGGAATTAGCATTTAAAAAACCTTAGAAATTCAATGAAAAAACCAAAGGTTTCACACATGTTATAGTTAGCTGGACATTTCACTCGTAAAAAACCATTGAAATTCCCCCGTTATAGTTAGTTCAGCTAACTATAACTCGCGCGCCCGCAATGCACTACTGATGACGTCACATATTACATCACTCATGACATGGTCACTGACATCACTCATGACATCACTGATGACATCTCAAATGACATCACTGATTACATCACTGATGACATCATCCAGTGATTGTGTGTTTTTATGAAAATTATATATTTTTTATATTTATGTATATCTCAAGGTCAAAGGAAGAATAAATGGGTATATAAGTGTCTAAATGGATACTTTTTTGGGGAATTTTTTTTGTGTAACTGACTGTTTAAGTGTATCATAGTGAATACATGGCTTACTGAGTAATCTTTAAATATTTAAATATCTGTATCAGTTTCTTACTTTGTGTATAAGTGGCTGCATGGGTTGGTGAGTAGCTACATGAGTGTCTATATAGGTTATTAGTTGGTTTTTTATCACTATGAGTGTCTGAGTTTCTGTATGGTTCGGTGGGGGGTATTACTTAGTGCATAGGTGCATGAATGAGTGACTCACTGTTTGTATGTGTTGAATACAGCATGTGTGCAGGACTGTATGGGTGGATGAGTGTGTGCATGGGTGTGTTAGTGAGTGAATGACTGTCTCAATAGTGTCTTTATGAGTAACTACATATGTTTTAAACTAGTATATATGACTATTGGTGTATATAAGTGAGTATATGTGAGAGTGAGAGATTGGAAGAGTTCCTGTATGAATAAGTATGTGTTTCTATAAGTGATTGTTTAAAAGAGTAAGTATATGTAAGTTTCTGTAGAAGTAAGTGTGGTGGTGTGTGTATAACTGTATATGCAAGTAAATGGATGATTGATTCTTTATTAGCATGAGTGACTATGTGTGTGAGTTACTCTATGGATGAGTGGCATTGTGTAACGGGATGTACAGGTGTATGAGTACATATGATGAGTGAGTACATGTATGAGTGACTGTAGAGGACTGTTGGTGAATTACTGTATGTGTATGTGGTTCTTAGAATTACTGAATAGGTTGTTGTAACTGATATTGATATGTTCATTATTTTGAACATTTTAGTTTCTATTTTTGAATGTGTGTTTCAATGGTTATATTAGGGGGAGAGGAGGTCTGCCACTCTATCACAAGGATGATGTCATCAGTGATGTCATCAGTGATGTCATTTGAGATGTCATCAGTGATGTCATGAGTGATGTCAGTGACCATGTCATGAGTGATGTAATATGTGACGTCATCAGTAGTGCATTGCGGGCGCGCGAGTTATAGTTAGCTGAACTAACTATAACGGGGGAATTTCAATGGTTTTTTACGAGTGAAATGTCCAGCTAACTATAACATGTGTGAAACCTTTGGTTTTTTCATTGAATTTCTAAGGTTTTTTAAATGCTAATTCCTAACTATAACGTGTGTGAAACCCATGGTTTTTTCAGTGAATATATATATATTTATATATATATTTATATATACCTATGTTGCCAGAAGGTAGTTATAGTTGGGACCTTGTTTCCATACAGAAAGTATTTGTTTTGCTAATAACCTTGACACCATTTGACAAATCTTAACAACATTTTTAAAACTAGTTTGCCACTCACTTCAGCTGCTGTCTTGAAACTTTTGCATAGATCCCTCAAGCAGGGACCGAGGAAAAAGGGGGTACCATAAAGCGTTTTCCCCCATGTAATTTCCTAATGGGACTTTAGACACCACTACAGCCTGAACCACTGTATGGAGTTACACCAAATTTGGTTGAAACTAGCTCTTGCTCCAGAAAGAGCCCTGTAGTGATTTGATGTAGATTTGTTTGGTAGTTTTGGAGTTAAAAAAGAGAAAACAAATATGTTTATCTAGGGATGTGAATCCTCCACAGATCTGATCAATTTCATGCTGAGATCTAATTGGCTGCCACCACTTTGAACTAGGAGGTGATGACAGCCATCTCGGGACTGCAAGAACAAAAATAAAAAAAAGAACGGTCAGTTTTTCCAATACACGGAGGGGGGCCAGGCGGTTCCCCTCCTAGTCTGAATTCTGCCATGAGGACCCCATACTCCAGGGCCCTCTGATTTTTAATACAGGGAGGGGGCAACATGGCCCCCCTTCCAGGCTGCTTTTGGCCTAAGGGCCTGTCCTACACTAATGGGCCGATTACAATGTTGTCCAGAAACTCTTCTGACCGAATCGGTTTCGGAATCGTTTCCGACCGAATCGAGTTCTGTGAGTCCAACCGGACGATTACGATGCCTCCAGCCATCGTTCGGTTGGACTCGCATTGACATTAATGGGAGCCTATGTTCCGTACGAGAACACAGGCTCCCATTGACAAAAGGGGGGGTTGAGGGAAACCTTGCACCCTGTGATGGGCACCCCATGGTGCCTGCCACACTGTGCATGCATGTGAAGGGGGACTGATGGGTCCCCCACTAGCCCAATTTGGAGGGCCCCGGGTGAAGGGTGGCTTGCTTCAGACTCCCAGATACCGACAGCCGATTTGTGTCGGAAGAACTGGCTTGGAAACACTGTCCAAATCTGACATTCTAATCACTCAGCTTGAAATGTGGTCCATAGACCACTACGGTTTGGCTCCGACCAACTCAAGCCATCGTAATCTTCATTAAGGAAAGTGTTTGAGTCGGTTGGAACGACTGGCTCTGAATTGGATTTGGACAAATCGAATGCCGTTTGGTGCCTTTCAAAAAGACATCGTAATCTACCCCTAAATTAGAAAAGGGCTAAGCGGCCCCCCTTCCTGGGCAGTGTTTGGCTCCTGGGACCCAGTGGATTAGATAAACTGAGAGGGGGGACAGCTCCAGGGACCCCATCCACTATGACCAGGCCAAATAGGAATTCAGGGAGGGGGGCGACGTGGCCCCCAACTCAGGCCAAATTCTGCACTGGGGTATCTATCCCCTGGGTCCTGGATGATTTTTAAAACAGGGGGCCATGCGGTCTCCCCAAGGCTGATTTCAGCCCTAAGCACCCCATCTCCTGGGGCCCACTCTAAAACAAAATTGAAAAGAGGGGCCCCATGACCTCACTTCATGAGCCACGTTCAGTCCCAGAGACCCCATCCCTCAGAGCTTGTCTGTTGATAGGAAAGAGAGTGGTACCCCATCCCCCATCCCCCAGGGCCATACTCCTGCTATGTTCTGGGGCGCCCACCCCCAGGACTTAGTGTATGTGGTCCCACTTGGCGGGAGCAATTTTAAAGCTCCCACCAAATGAGAGCAAACACTAAGTGACTAATTAAGACTATGGTGGTCTGATAGACCGCCATAGCCATGGTAGCAGTGCGGGAACTACCGGTCCAACCACCGTATTACAAGTTGGGCTGTGAGACCCCCTTGGGATCATTACAACAGTGCTGTGGCGATGCTGCTGCAGCACCACAAGCATATCACGAGTTTCCTCTCAGCCACAGCTTTCATGGAAGTGAGCCCGCCATGAAAACTGTGGTAAAGAGGAAACATGTGTTGCCCCGGGCTATGGGGGGCATGTGCCTCCTTGTGTGCATGCACCCCAGTTCCTGCATGGTATTGACTGCACCCATCCATGCCGTGCACAAACTGCCTTTTGCACTCTCATTGCGGTGTCTTTTTCATAAGCACTGCCAAGAGACCATCAAAGAACCTGCCCACCAGAGACTAGAAAAGTCCTAATCTGGTTGGCGGTGTCAGTATGACTTTGGAGGTCTTAGTGCGGGGCAGCACTGGAGCCCAGCTCCAAAACTGCCAAAGTCATAATTAGGCCCTACGTCGGGACAATGTAAAATGCTCCCACCCTCTGGGAGTGGACTTAGGGCCTAATTACGACTATGGTGGTCTGATGGACTCCAGTTTTGATCCTTTTAATTAACTTGTGGAATGTCCAAACCGTCCCCCCTTCTTATTATTCCGTTTCTGGGTGTTCTTTTGTGATTATCATGGCAATTTATATGACCAGCTGTCATTATATTTCTCAGGCGCTTCCTCCTCCGTCTCCCACTGTTTTTGCACCCTGAGGAAGGTGTGACCCATCATCAGGGTCAAACACCGAAACGCGCATCGGTGCTAGAGTTCTTTGCTTCTCATGTTTCCCCTGAGAGTTACGATTTAAGATATCAACTAAATTGTACAAATGAATTGCACTGACATGTTTTGTCAAGCAATGAAATTATATTGTGTTGATGCTATTATTTTATCATCCTGCATATTGTGTATATTCTAGTGCTGTCAATTGTCCAGAGGGGGGGTTGTTACAATATGCTATTTTGTGAGACTGTTGGTATATGTATGAATTTTGTGGTAGGTGTGAATGAATGAGTATGCATTGGGTATGATTGAGTGAGTGATGTGGTTGCGCCTGGGCCTTTTGCTATATGTTATGTTATCTATTTTATATCATCAGGCCTCTTTGTGATTTTGATATAATAAATTCAATGTGATTTATCTCCAAAATATTATCTGTTAAGTCTTTTCCAACATCCACGTGTCCCTTTTGGGGTGCTTATGGGACTCTTGTTGTGTTTGTGTTTTTGTACACCAGGGATGATTAGCCATTATTTATCAGTTGTTAGACAGTGGGGTTCTCCCTTTGAGTATTATGATGGACCGCCATAGCCACGGTGGCAGTGCCGGCACGCCACATCAGCGGTCTGTCAAGGCTATTACAAGTTGGGCGGAGAGACCACCATGGGACCACCTCAACCTCCAGAGATCCCTGTTGGTGTTTTTGCGGTCTTGAAGCCGCTATATACTTGGTGGTGCCCCTATTGCACCACCAAGCATATTACGAGTTTTCTCTCCACAATAGCTTTCATGGCAGTAAGCTCGCCATGAAAACTGTGGTTGAGAGGAAATAAAGGGGGTCCTACAGGGCCCCTGTTGCCTCAGGGCCATGGGTTCATGCAGGGAGGCACATGTTGTGCCTCCCGTGTGCATGCACACCAGTTCCGGCACATCATGGACTGCACTAGTCCATGCCATGCAGGCCCTGCCTTTGACACTCCCATTGCTGTGCCTTTCTCATATGCACTGCTGTGGGACCTGACAAAGAACCTCCTGCGAGAGGCTACAAAAGTCGTAATCTGGTGGGCAGTGTCAGTACGGCTTTGGCAGTCTTGCAGAAGGGCGGCAGCACTGGGGCCCAGCTCCAAAACTGCCAAAGTCGTAATTAGGCCCTTAGTATGTTTAGCTGCTCCCTGCACGCAGGAGCAATGCTGGCAATGCTGTCTCCTGCTGGAGGCAGGGAGCCAGCTGGGTCCACAGAGTCATTGGGGCTTCCCCCTTGGCCTCCATCAAAAAGAAAGTGGGTGCCCTGGGAGGGCTACAAGGCACCCACCCATTACTTGCCACGACCCAGGGGATGGGGTACCTTGGGCCAACATTGTGCCAGGGGGGGGGCTGCATGCTCCCCTACCAATTGCCATTGTGGCCCGGCCCTGGAAGATGGAGTCCCCGGGCTGATATCGGCATTGGGAGGAGGTCCACGCTCCCCCTCCCCAAATTTTAATTGCATTGGCCGCAGTCAATAGGGTCCTGGGGCCACTTTTCGCCTAGGGATTGTGTCGCTACGCCCCCTCTCCATTCTTCATGTGGCAGGGCCCCTCCAAATGGGGCACCCGGGCTAAAATCGGCGTGTGACGGAGGGCCATCCAGCCTGCTCCCCAATTATAAATTGCATTGGCCTCGGGGAATAGGGTCTCTGATGCCACTATTGACCCAGGGAGGTGGGCTGTGTGCCCTCTTCCCCATCAAAGAATGGCCAGGCCCAAAGAGATGTGGTCCCCAGGGCCGAAATTCGTCTTGGGGGGCATTGCCACCCTCCCCAATTAATTAAAGATGAGGCCTCAGGGATGGGATCATCGAAGCAAGAATTGGCATGGACAGGGGCTTTGCATGCCCCCTCCCCATTTACAATAAGGCCGGGCACCGCTAAATGGGGTTCCCAAGGGCCAAAATACAACCCAAAGAGGGGGCAACATGGGGGCGTGGCTAATCGCCAAACATAGTGGTCGCATTGTGAGTGAGCTCTGCGCCCGAACCAAAGAAATCCTGTTAATTCACACCTGATCGGTTACCATTGGCCCTACACACCCCTGTGGAGCCCCTGCATGGGGGTTATAAATCGACTGTCTGTGCTTTGGCCACCGAAGCCTGACCAACCAGATTGCTAGGCGAGGTGAACTGTCAGAGGTGCGGAGGCCGTATGAGCTGTGGCCCGATCTGCTAAAACTGCAGGCAAAGGACTGATACTTTTACATACCGCAGAACAGCGCTGAGTGCTGTGGTACTGGGGGTCTATCCCTTCAGTCGCCAACGTCTGGACACACTTGCGACTGGCTGGTGCGGATCCTGGGTGGTGAGTGGAGCCCACGAGAGGAGACTGCCTGGGGCCTGTGCTGCAGGATGTGGGCCGTGGATCCCCCGGCGAACTGTGGCTCTCACTGGGCCGGCGGCGCATCGCTGGGGCATGCCTGCCGCCCTGTCTGTGTGACCCCCGGCCAGGGGGGTGAGCGTGCCTGGACGGTGGCGAAGCCATGGGGGCCGTGGCACCTGATGTGGAGGTGAGAGATGGGGATCGGTGGTGTCCACCTACCTTGCACTTGCAGCTGCACAGTGGGGCCGTGATTGTAGCTCCCGACTGCGCTCCCTGCGGTCGATTGCTGTTGGCTGCATGGACCCGGCCTGGCTGGGCTGGCGCTGTTGGCGGCTAATCAGACTGCACCCTACTAAGTGGGGCCCGCTGGTCAGCCCTGCCGTCTGTCCTCCTTCCCCGCCATCAGCGCCACTGGAACGTCCTGTGTCCCTCGGCTGGCGCTCGCTGTGTGCAGCCCCTGGGAATTGAAGAGAGCCCGCTTTGGACTGCTGGAAGATCAGCCTGGATGAGAGGAGAACGCCCACACAAGGTGAAAGACCGCCAGGCTGGGGAAAGGACACCATCTGCATACGGTGGCAGCCTTGACCGGCCTGACTGGAGTTCCTGCCATACCGGATGCCCTGTGCCCCGCTGGGGTGCCTGGTGACGAGTGCCTGAGCAGTGGTGTGAGGCTGTGGCTGCCTGAGAGTGGGACTTATCCTGGTGGGACCTGCGAGCGCCGGTGGTGGTGCTGCTGTGGCTATTGGTGGGGCCTACTGGGACGGCTTGATCTTACTGCGGTAGGCAGCTAGACGACGTACAGCCCACTGAATACAGCCCGATCGCTGGGGTCCCTGAGCAGTCTTGGGCCTCCGCCGGGAGACCCCATGGTGCCGCTGGAGAGAAGGGGGCCTACACTGAGCTCCATCATGTCTCTTGCTCCTACGTTGCAGTGGATGTGCGAGGGGGTGGCGTGGTGGCCCTAGGGAACACCCATAACAGTCACACATATATGAGGGTGCCCAGTGTTGAGGTTGTTGGCCATGCTGAGGGGTCAATCTGCCTGCCGGGACACAGGTCGGAGCGCAGCCGGGACTTGCTTAATGGACATTGCTGCAGGGGCACATCTGCCCCTGGGGAGTACTGGTGTTACATGCCCGGCCACCCTAGCGGGGGACCTTGCCCGGGGAGAGCTGGCATGGGGTGCTGGACCAGACCTGGCCACAACATTTTACACACTTGCGAGAACAGGTCTGATCCTGCAGACAATGCTGGGGCTCCTCAACTTATACCAGTGGGGTTGCATCTGGGCCTATTACCGCCACCACAAGCAGCACACCACCTGAAAAGGACGGCCGCTGCCCCCATTGCTAGCCCTGCCTGGGCCACTCCCACTTGGCCTTGACGGACGGACACGGGAACGCCGCTGCAACTCGGTGCACTTTGCGAGCCCCCCAATCGGACTGCGCGGGACCACTCTCTAGAATGGGGTGACCCAAAGGCAAGACACTGGACACTAACACCACGGATAACCACACCACAGAGGATAAGGACTCCTCCACACAAACGACGAACAGTATTCCTCCTACTAATGTGGAGTCTCCCCCAGATCAATTGGATCTCATTCTACAGGAGGTGCGGGACTCACAAAAGTCCATCGAGCAACAAATCGGCTCCCTGACCATGGAGTTTACCCTCCTAAAGGCTGACCACGCTAAACTTGCTGACACCGTTAAGGACAATACCCTTACGCTAGCGGAAATGTTGCCACAACATAAAGACCATGGGGAACAAATTGCACAACTTTAACGGCAAGTAAATGGGCTCCAGGATAGAGTGGACGACGCAGAAGGGAAAGCCCGACGCAATCCCATTTGAGTCTTTGGCCTGCCGGAACGCTGCAAGGGGTCACAGGTCACCAAATTTATGGGAATAATGGTTCAGGGAGTATATGGCACCGGAGGGTCTCTCAGATTTTTTCTGTGTAGAAAGAGCGCACAGAATACCCACCGGCAGACCGATGGCGGAGGCCCAACCCCAGCCCCTGATCATAAAGATCTAGAATTTCAGAAAGTGGGACATACTGTTACAGAAGGCGAGGGAGCTGCCCCAAATCCAGTATGAAAATCAGCGTGTGTCGCTATACTCAGATTACTCCATACTGGTACAACGTAAACGCTCCCTCTATCAGGACGCAAAAAAAAAACTCAGGGCACTGAACGTCAAGTATGCACTACTATTCCCAGCCAGATCAAAGGTAATCCACGGCCAAAAAATGCTGTTTTTTGACACGCCTGAGGAGGCGGAAGAATGGCTCGAAATCATGTTCCCTCCATCGGGGTCCGGACCTTCTTCACAGGGCGTCATGGGTTCTTCGAAACCTAAGCGGAGCCGGAGGTCCCAGTGCCATACGCAGGGCATCACATCCCTGACCAAGAAGCCCATGCTGGAGCAGGCCCTGCAGGGTCGCACGGAGGCGCTGGTGGCTGCAAGCATGATCCAGGATGGAGCCCACCACATATATTCAGACTCTTCCAAGGACAATACGGTCCACTCTGACTCAGAGAATAGCCTGGCATTATTTACTACTATCACGCCTCAAACTGCGGAAGGCTTCCCGGGATAATGCTCCTATTGCAGTAAGGTGTCACGAACTCCAGATAAGATGGGCTGTAATTTTATATTTCTGTATCCACAGCGCATAATCCTTACAGATGTCCCGATTTTGAGATGATTATTGACATGGTTGGCCCGGGCTGGATTGAGCTCGCACTGTGTTCTCATCTCAATAGTTTGCCTAACACAATGCACCCCCCCTAAGGCGAATGCAACGAATACACTGTTAAATGGTAGCACCTTTGTGTACACAGTTTGGACTAGCACAGTTCGACTGCTGGACCGAGTATTACATGTTATAGTTCAAGAGCTCTTAAATTCTGGCCCACCCACGACACTACCCAGCACGCCATCTGCCCTCTCATATTTGTTAGAGACACCGCACAGATATGGCTCACACACAGACGCAGGATAGTTACAAAATAATCACCTGGAATGTAAGGGGCCTGGGGTCCATACATAAAAGGCATAGAATCCATTTGCAGTTAAAAAGGCGACATGCACATATAGTCTTCCTACAGGAATATCACCTCACCACAGAAGAGTCAGTCAAATTGCTCAAGAAATGGAGAGCGCAGGTTCACTCCACTTCATTCTCTGCTATCGCCCAAGGTGCGACTATTTGGATTAGGAATGGGGTCCCCTTCAAGCAACTGGAGCCACGCACAGACCCTCTAGGGAGATATATTTTGGTGAGAGGTGCATTAGACGACACACCAGTAGTTCTAGGGAGCATCTATGCCCCTAACTTTGAGCAGGAAAAATTTGTCTGAATCCTATACTAGCGAATTGGGCGGCATAACGCAGGCGGGGACTACAATGCAGTAATGGATGTGAGCAGGGATAGCTCAAAGCCCCCCTCCAAGGTGCTGGTACTATTTGGCAGGCTGAGGCACTATGCAAATGGGCAGAAGGCTGGTCACTGCGAGATGCCTGCGTTGGAGGAATCCAAACAGTAGAGAATACTCCTTCTTTTCAAACCACCACCAACTACACACCAGAATAGACAGGATATTTTGCTCTGCTCACACCACCACTCAGATAACGCACGCTACATACCTTGGCAAGACATTCTCAGACCACAATCCTTTGGAGATCACCCTCACCTGGGGCAGAATCCCCACCCCAGTCCCTACCTGGAAACTGTGGCCTCAAATGCTTGAGGACTCGATCTTCCGTAGTGCGTTATCAGCGGGTATTACCAATTACTTTGCAGAAAACACTAACACTGCATCCATGTCGCAGGTGGAGTGGGACGCTTTCAAGACAGTAATCAGGGGGATAGCCATTAACACCACAGCAGGGGCCAGGCATGAAACGCACAACCACCTCAAGGATGTTGAAAACTCCTTGAGCGAATTGGAACAGGCAGCTGCAGTAGACCCTACTAAGAGTACCCGTTTACAGGAAACCCGTATAAAACACGCAGAACTACTAGAAACGCTGAGGCAAATTGATTATACTGCATACACGCACACCAAACATGCTGAAGCTGATAAGGCTGGCCCCCTTTTGGTGCGCATACTAAGGGATGACCCCCACACACCCCAGTACATGAGGTAATCACGATGGGCGGGTTCACTGTGGACACCCAATGAGAAATCAATAAAGCCTTCTGTGAATACTACCAAACACTTTACCAATCGCCCCCACCACTGGCAGAAGACTTGCTACACACATTTCTAGCTGACTTACCATTCCCCAAACTAAACAAAGCAGCGCAGGACAACCTCTCCGGCCCCATCACCCGGGCAGAAATCAAAGACGCAATCCGAAACCTCCCCCGTAATAAAGCCCCTGGTCTTGATGGCCTACTGGCTGAATTCTTTGCCACATTCTCAGATGCCCTAGTGCCGCAGTTAGAGCGTTTATACAAAGCTGCTATAGACACAGGAATGTTGCCTCACACCACAATGCAGGCAATAGTAGTGTCCCTCCCCAAACCAGGTCGCTCTGCAACTGACATCTCCGGTAACAGGCCTCTGTCACGGCTCACAACTGAGTATAAAATACTAAGTAAAGTCCTCTCATGCCGTTTACTCCCGTATTTGCATAAACTAATCCACTCAGACCAATGAGGCTTTGAACCTGCACAATGCACCTCGCTCAACATTAGGAGGCTATATCACGTCATGGAATCGACTATCCCGGACAGCCACAATGCAAGATGTATTACCCTGGACCTGCGGCAAGCATTCAATACTCTTAGATTTGATTACATGCTCCAGGTACTTGGACAATTTGGCATACCCCCAGACTATCTGAAATGGGTTCAATTACTGTACTCTGCCCCCACCGCGAGGGCTCGCACTGGCAGACACATTTCGCATGAATATCGGATTGGTAGTAGGCCTGGGCAAAAAGTTCGTTCCGTTCGCGGAAATTGCGATAATTTGACATTTTCGCGTTACGCGGAGAGCGCGAAAATGTCACAAATTCCGGTTTCCGCAGCTTGGCGATAATTTGTTTCTTGCTCACGCTGTAAAATAATACATTCTCACGCGCGCGCGATCGCCTTACCTGCATCCCTGCGTTCGCCGACAAGTTTTCTTGATCCGGTCGCGTTCTCCATGAGATGTTGTATTGTTTTTAGCCATTTGCGCTGTCTCGCGACAGTTCGCGCCCGCAGTGACGTCATGCGTCGCGCGATCACGTCTTTCTTCTCGCGATCATGCACTGCGAGACAACTCAAAACAAGATGGCCGCAACCGCAAGCAACCACATGGGTAAGTTGGCGACCCGCAACCATGCAGAAAATCTCGCGAACATGCCAGAAAAAACTTCCGCATCTTCGCGATATTTCCGCTTGTTTGCGATAATTTTAAACATTTTCGCGATAATTTGCGAAAGTTAATTTTGCAAATTCCGCCCACCCCTAATTGGTAGGGGCACCTGACAGGGCTTCCCCCTATCTCCCTTATTATTTGTATTAGCTCTAGGACTTCTAGCCCTCAAGCTCCGGCTGCCGGCAGAACAGAAAGGCATACGCCTAGGTACCACAACACACATGATGTCTGCTTATGCTGATGACATTATACTATATGCAAATGACCTGCTCACAGACCTAACACCGACACTGGAGATTTTTGCCCAATTTGCACAACTCTCAGGACTCACCATAAACGAGTCTAAGTCGCACGCCTTTTTTTTCCACCCCGTGGAATGTCCAGCGGCGATTCCGTTCGGGCAGTTATCCCTGTCGTTTGCTTCCCACACGCTCAAATACCTAGGGGTACAAATCTACAGAACTGCAACTGACATCATTGGGGGAAACCTGAACAAAACTATCCGAGCGCTACGGTCACAGATCGCATTTTGGACCTCGCTGCCACTCTCAGTAATGGGCCGAGTGGCAATCTAAAAAATGGTGGTTCTGCCTTGCCTACTATACTTCTTTACTAACCTGCCGGTGGTGATCCCGACTCCCATACTTATCTCACTGAACCAGTTACTGACTGACCTGATATGGGGTAACAGCCGCAGTAGGGTGGAACTGCCTAAATTACAACTAAGCATCAAAGCACACACTGGAATCCCCCTGATGGACTTACGCAATAAATGGTCCATGGATCTTGACAAAGAGCTCACTGACAGGGAATGGGGTATGATTCTAGAATACCCCCCAAAAATTCTGCCTAACGCCAAATTTAAATTCATCCAGTACATGGTGTTACACAGGGCATATCTCACTCCGCATCGCTTACAACACATGTTCCCAGCCACGCAACTCCACCGACCCAGATGTAAATTGGAGGAAGTGGACCTGATTCACATGCTATGGTTATGCCCGGTGATTGCTGAATACTGGTCAGAAGTGCTCACAAGAATTAACTCGACAATGGGCATCCCTGTGCCGAGTACAGCAGGTAGCTGTCTGTTAGGTCTGACTCCAAAACTCATAAGGTACAGCTGTGCTTTGTTGATCTGGCCCTCTTGATGGCCAAACTCTCCATCACCATGTGGTGGAAGTCGGACAAACCCCCCTCCGCTCCATGAATGGCATGGAGAGGCAGTGAGGTGGAGTGGCACAGACAGTGCAGCAATTAGACATGAGGGAGCCCCCGGTCTGCGTTAAAATGTAATTTCCATGGGCTGGGATGTTATTCTGGAAGCTTTCAAGACGCTTACACTGGCACCAGTCCCTGTAGTGCTCGATCAGTAGAAGCCCTCTTTTAACTCAGGCCCCCTCAGCGCATAATATGCAGCCCCACGTGTAGCCTGGCGATTGAACTCTATTAAGTGTCCATATTCGGAACTCAATCCGTTAAGAGACAGAGGAAGCAACAGCTGGAGTGGGTTGCTTAGATGGTGTGACAGGGTAGGGCCAGATGAGTTGGGGGAAGGGGAGGGGGGGTTTAGTTTATTTGCTCCATTTCAATTATTCTTTTCCTCATCCCTTCATGTGTTTCTACATCACCATTAAAACAGGACATCTGATGATTGTAAGTAAACTGTTGTTTAACAGAACTGTTCAACATGATTGCATACTGATGTACATAATGCACTATGACTATATCCGGAACTTACAATGGCCTACATGTACCCGACTGCCTTGAGAAGCCTGAGGCCTCTTCGCCAAATGTCTGTTGCTCTATTTGATGTAAACTGTTAAAAGTAAAACGTAATAAAATGTGTTTTAAATAAAAAGAAGGGGCAACATTTCCTCTCTCATAAAAAATGTGGTGAGCCTAGGAGGATGGGGCTCCCAGGGCCAAAATTGGCCAGGTAGGGGGGAGCGAGTTACAGTTACCTCAGGGCATGAGTTACAGTTTCTTGAGCTAACTGTAACTATAATTGCTGAATTTCTATAGTTTTGTGTGTGTAAATCCTGAAAGGTGGTTACTAAAAATATTATAAAAATAGAAAATAATTGAAAAAACAAGTAACAAAATAAATTACAAAAACCAAATAATAATAATAGATATATTTAAACAATATTTTAAAAAAGTATTGAAGTCTGGGAATGATAGATGTACTAATCCCACTCCAGTTTATTGAATAGTAGGAAAATAGGGAAAGCGTTGGACTTCGGAGGGATAAGAGTTACTATTCACACTCCAGTCTGTGCAACATTGGGAAAGTATTGGAATTCGGAGGAGTAAGATCTACTATTCTTACTCCATTCAGCACACCAGTAGGGAAAGTGTTAGATTTTGGGGTGATTAAATGTTCTATTCCCACTCCAGTCCGTGTGACAGTAGGGAAAGTGTTGAGCTTTTGAGGGGTAATATTTACTATTTCCACTTTAGACTGTGCAATGGTAGGAAAAGCTATGGTCTTCGGAGGGATCAAATTTACTATTCCCACTCCAGTCTGTGCAACAGAGGGGAAAGCATTGGATTTCAGAAGGGTATGATTTACTATTCCCACTTTAGACTGTGAAATGGTAGGGAAACCATTGAACTTCATAGAGGGAAGAATTACTATTCGCAATCCAGTCTGTGCAGCAGAAGGGAAAGCGTTGGACTTTGAAGGAGTTAAACTTACTATTCCCAACCCAGTCTATGCAACAGTAGGGAAAGAATCTCACTTTGAACACATTATATATTTGAATATCCCTATTAATTTAAAACAAATATAAAACTTTTAATATGAGCATTAATTACCCAACATATATGTGTGTGTATATATATATATCTATATATATAGCTATATATATATACATATATTCACTGAAAAAACCATAGGTTTCATGCGCGTTATAGTTAGGAATTGGCATTTAAAAAACCTTTGAAATTCACTGAAAAAATCAAAGGTTTCAGGGGCATTATAGTTAGGAATTGGCATTTAAAAAACTTTAGAAATTCACTAAAAAAACCATAGGTTTCAGGGGTGTTATAGTTAGCTGAACATTTCCATCGTACAAAACCCTAGAAATTCCCCTGTTATAGTTAGTTCAGCTAACTATAACTCGTGCCCCCGCAATGCACTGCTGATGACGTCACATATTACATCACTCATGACATGGTCAGTTTCTTTAGTGCAGTGCATTGATTCTGTGTCACACTGTTCAAGGCGTGGGCTTTGCATCGGAATCACTGCTACTTCGTAAAAAGTATGATGTTGAAAAATGTAATGCAGATTGCATGGCCAGGGGCCATAGTTTTCACTGCTGTATTCACTTAGTATTAGTTTGCATATTGTGTAATTTCTTCTTTGGTATCAACTATATATTACCGGTAACATGGGAGATGAACCAGTAATTGATGCAAGTGTGGATGTCATGGATGTAATGTGTGAACCCTCCCCTCGTGCTGGATATAGCTCTCTACCTATATCTACCAAGTGCAATTGTAAGGATATATCTGCAATGGCCTTAGCGGAAGCAGAAGGGGGCCTGGGAGGGCCCTTTGAGCGATCAAGCACTGGATCTAAGACACAGTTATAGTGCCCCCCCAAACCATCGGCAATTGTTCACAGTCTCTGAGAAGTGCGAACATGGACATGTAGAACTGTAGGTCATCATAATTTGGACCGTAAGAGTTAACAATGAGAAAATTCAGACCTTTGCCATAACATCTGGATATAACATATCTGCCAGCTTGGTCAGTCTCACAATGTTCCAGTTGGAGCCCCAATTTAGGATGGATCCATGTCATCACCCCCCTAGAGTGTGAAGTAAATCCTGCAGCATGGGAGAGGTCTGTCAACCTATTACTCACCAGCAACGCACTACCAGGGAGCAAATTAGTCTCCCGGAGAAGCGAAATATCGACTTCCTTCTGCTCAAGTACGCTAGAATCTTACACACCTTCCTATGGTCATTGAGGCCCCTGACATTCCATGTCATGAGGCTCAACTGCTTAATATGTCCCAGTCCCGAGCGGTGTTGCGACATCTAAAGAATTCGTGCAATTGTGGTTGCTACCCTTTGAACTCCTGTGCGGAGCCCCCAACAGCATGTAAGCAATAAAGCATGTGATCATCAAAGGAAAACAAAACGGAACCCCACCAATCCCTCACCGCACCCATGCCTCGCACTCCCCAACTCTGCAAAGGCGAACATCAACCCTCCCTGTCACCAAAAAATCAAAGGAAGGAGTAGCAGATCCCCTCACACTAATACAACCAAAAAAAAACAAAAGTATAGGGAAGTACAGCGTGTAACGCATTGGGGCGGACGTTACCTAGGAACACCAAAGTGTTCCATCACCCCGCCAAGCCACCTAATAGCAAAGTACCTTTACAGTTACATAAGTGTAGCAGGTATTTAAAAACAAAAAAAAACTCTGTTCCTGAGTCAGATAACCATCCCATACCAGAGCCCCAAGTGGGCAGCCCCTCACCCCGCAGATCACCCAACATAAAGAGGACTCCCAATGAAGAACATGTTAGAAGGAAAAGACACCAATAAAACAGCACAGTATAATATCAAACCCCCCCACATCAAAGGCATCGCATCTCTCAAACATCATACTAGCGTAAATGGAACCAATAAGTCAGGAGAAACCCAGTCCGGGTCAACATCACCACCTGCTGATCAATCATTGTCATCAAGCCTGCCGTCGCACCATCCGCGCTAGAGCTGGCCTTCTGACCCTTTCCACCCCTGCCAACCTTGTCCCAGTTTTTGCAAGCAGCCTGAAGCGATTGCGGGTCAGAAAAGATTCTGGCCTTCCCATCAAACATTACTAGGAGCCGTGCAGGATACAGCATAGCGTATTCAATGCTCTGATCACGAAGTTTACATTTCAGGGGTGCAAATTTCCATCTGGCCTCCTGGACCCTTAGAGTAAAGTCTGGGAACGAAGAAATCGATGAGCCCTCATATTGCAAGTTTCCCAGTTCTCTCGCCTTCCACAATGCTGCATCCCTGTCACAATAGTTCAAGAGTTTAGCAATAATGGGCCACGGGGGTGTCACCAGGCTGGGGCCTAGGACCCAGCGAGCTGTGTGCCCTCTCCATGACAAATATAGGGGAGAAAATTTCAGCCCCCAGAAATGTTGTGAGCAACTTTTCGATAAAGGTCTCCATGTTGCCTGTCACTGTGGATTCCGCTAGGTCCGTGAATTTACAAGTTCATGCACCGCGACCTTGCTTCCAAGTCTTCAGCTTTGTCTTGCAAGGCCACCAGGGATTTCTCCACACATTTGTGGGTACTGTGGGAGTCAGTCTGGGCTTCCTCAGTTTCCATGATACTCCGCTCTGCCATGTCGCGCTCTGAGTGCTTATCAACTCGCTTGAACATCTTGTCCATTCTACAGGCTAATGTATCAATTTTAGCGTTAATCGCCGTCAGCCCTTGCTGCATGGACGTTATTATCTGCTTAAAGTCCTCAACAGTATCTTCCACTGGGTTGTCAGGCTCCGACATCGTGGACTCCGCCGCGTCTTCGCAATGCGTGGATTTGTGCTGTTCAATGTTTATCTTGGGCTGCGACTTGTCTGGTTTGCCCATTGTCACACTCACCACCCCTTGGCTGTTGGCTAATATTGCACAGCAATCAGTCTGCAAGCCCCCCTACTTCAGCACTCAGGCGTGTTGTCCAGGCTGTCCCAAGGCAGGTCAGGGGCTCCCCAATGTAGGAACAATGAAGACACCAGCAGTGTTACAGCACCCATAGCAACTCACAACGCCCGTCTAGTCTGGTCCTCTCAACTCCGCCACTGAACAGATAGGGCAGAGCAGGCCGATGCAAGGGCTTCACCCTGAGGAACAGTAAGGAGGGGGTCACCCTGACGCTGATGACATACTATTTCAGGGGAGACCCAGACTGTCAGGAAAAGGGCACCATAGAGAGCGCAGCCCCAGGACGAATCGGCAACGTGCACAACGCACCAGCAGTACCTCTATCCGAGCACGTAGAGTGCCACCAGCAGCCCAGGCAGCCCTCTTCTTCCAGGCAAATGGAGCTGAGAGCTCACCCCATATCAGGCTCCCATCATGCTCCTGCACTGCAGTCCTAAGCACTCAAAGCTCTCTGGTCGGGCCACACGCAAGACGGGCCTCCCGGTAACAGCAGGCGTATCTCAATGTACACACCAGGTCCAGGCCGCCGGAAACGCTATCCACGCCAGCCACGCCACCAGGCCGCAAGCCGGTGCAGGGCGCCTTGGGGTGAAACTCAGGATTCGCCGGGGCAGTCCTCAACCCGACCCGGCATTCCATGGGCCACGCTGCCGGCTGCACTTGCCTGGCACTCCGGACGGGAAACTCGATCTGGGATGCTGCTAAATTCTGCCGGATAATGTCGGTAGCCTGCATGAATTTTATGGCAAGGCCTGGAGGCCAATATTATGCATAACACCTTTATTGCTCCTCAAACACAGCAGCATCATCACTTAGAATTAGAATACAACAACACTCTAGAACGCAGAATATGCTTATAATCCCAGAACAGGCAGCCATCTTCCTCTTTTGTTGCTGCTCAAGCACAAGATAAGTACATACATTATATTGTCTTGATATAATTTTAAGGAATATATTGCAATCATTTTTGGTATGGATATAATGTTAAAATGGGAATGATAAGTGTGCTTTGAAAATTATATTTTAAAGAAAGGGGTTTTATATTTAATTTAGAAAGAAATATATTTTAATGTTTTTAAATTGAATTTGAAAGATAGGTTTTAGAAAAAAAGGATTATTTAGAGAAAGTGTTGCGCCTTGCTAGGGTAAATATTTCAGATTTAAGGAGGATTTTAATTTTTTTGCCGTTGTTTGATGCACGTTTGAATGCTAAGCACGTGAAGGTTTACTTACGAGTAAGGAGCATGGCGGTAATGGAGTTTAGATCTTCGGAGCTCGAGCGCATGACTTGGCGCGCTCGAGCGAAAATTTTCAAATGTAAGCATGTTAGTAGAGCATGAGTGCATTGTTGTCAGCACTCGAGCGGATTGTATTCTGCGCTCGAGCGCTTTGTGTTTGTTCTTGTAGCGCTCGAGCGATTCACTTCTGTGCTCGAGTGCATTGGTCAATTAAATTGGAATAAATGAGCCGCCGTACTCACGCAACATACGGCAGCCATTTTAATGGTCTGGGAAAGCTTCATTTAAAGGATATGGATTATTAGGCGGCCATATTTTGGGAAACGGAAGTACCTGACAGAACTAGTCAGTTTCTGTCGGACTTCAGGCGTTTTTTGTCGGAAGGTCAGATTTCGGTCAGGGAGTGAAGTAGTGTATTATTATTTGGATGTTGTGAGGAAATATTATTTAAAGGTAAGAAAGATATTGATTTGAAAGGAAAGGATTATATTTTTATATTGGAAGTGTTTGATAGAAAGAATTTTAAAATGGAAAACATTGAGGCTAGTTTGGAAGAAAAGACGAAATCTTATATGGATAAAATGTTTGGGGATTTGTCTACCTCAATTGACAAACAGATCGAAAATACTTTCGAAAAAAGTATTAAGGAAAAAGAGAGTAGACAAAAGTCTTGTGAAGAAGACAACTTCTGGACTACCGAGGAGGTTGAAGTAGTGGCAGGAGTGTCTGGACAAGGAAATAAAAATAAAGAGATAAGGAGGCATGTTTTAAGAGGAAAACAATCAAGGGAAAATGAACGTAAGGTTCAAAAAGGGATGGCTACAAGGCCAAAGATAGCGCTATGAAGGCGCATAAGAGAAAACATAGTGCGGTGGCATGTGACTCGAGTTCAACCAGTGGGGATGTTGAGTTGACGTGTAGTTCAAGTCTGGAGGACTCGGATGTGGAAGAGGTTTCTAATAAGAGGAGGAAGTTAGATGAAAAAGAGTTGGAGGTTGGTGACTTCATAGATCCTCAAGGGGAGGGTATGTTCGAGCCATTATTGATTCAACATCCTTTGTCACCGCAATGGACACCGGCTGAACATGTAGCCAGATATATAAGGTATTGGATAAGAAGGGAGATCCCTAAAGATGTGAGAACAAGACTAAGGTCGGAGTGTCCAAGACCTAGTCTAAACAGTAAGGTGGCTTACACACCGGAACTGGATCAAAAAATGTTGGCATTCCTAAATAAAAGTGGCAAGGACCCTAGAAGAGGGTTAGCAAAAGGGTTAAAATGTTGCCAAGACAGGTTATTGGACGTTTTGGGACCTCTAACAAAATTTTTTGATATGTGTAAAAAAGCACACAGTAACAATACTGGTGTGGATGTCGTAGAGATGCGCCAGTGGGTGCAAAGAGCGATATGTCTCCTTGATAATTCAAATGCGGCATTATGTATGGAGAGAAGGAAGAGTATTCTGTTCAAAATAGATCCAAAACTTGCTGAGCTGGCAAGTAAGGAATTAGGTGAACAGAGCGAAGGTCTTCTTTTTGGAGATGATTTCCTCAAGGATATGGCGAGATATGTTGGAACCTTTAACAGTTTGCAAAAGGCACAAAAAGATATCAGAAAGGTTTTTGGGACGGCTGGGCGAACAGGGGGTCAGTTCCCCGGCCGAGGTCAAGGATTTACCAGAAGCAATTTTGGTAGGGGAACTAGACCCTATGGCGCGAGTTCTGGAGGAGGATATGGTTTTCCAAGATCCGACCAGGGAAGTTTTTTCCCACAAAGGCAAAGAGGCAGAGCAAGGGGCTTGCGTGCTGAGAGGAGACCTAGGGGAGTTTCAGGTAAGACATTTAACAGACCCTTCTTTTACTCAAATAAAATTGGGCGGCAGACTAGCCCAGTTTGTTTCGAGATGGGAGGAAATTACTCAAGATCCATGGGTGTTGGAAACAGTAACTGGTTACAGGATAGATTTTATCAGTATTCGAGTTCATGAGAGGGTTCCAGAGATTTTAAGATTTACAAAAGAGATGGAATTATTAGTGACGAAAGAGGAAAAAGGTGCAATAGAGGCTGCAAGAGAAGTTCCAGGTTGTTTCATAAGCAATCTGTTTTTAGTGGAGAAAAAAGACAAAGGAATGAGACCAGTAATAAATCTAAGAGAATTAAACGATTGGGTTGGTTACCATTACTTAAAAATGGAAGGGATCCACATGCTAAGGGACCTATTGAGGAAAGGAGATTGGTTAACTGGGTTAGATTTTAAGGATGCATATCTGACGATTCCTATGTGTCAGGAACAGAGGGACTACCTGGAATTCAGGTGGAAGGGAAAGCGTTGGAGGTTCAAGAGTCTTCCATTCGGTCTAACAATGGCTCCATGGTGCTTCACAAAAGTGATGAGACCTGTGGCAGCTTGGTTGAGGTCCAGAGGAATTCGTCTGATTGTTTATCTGGACGATATTCTGATTATGGCAGAGGAGGAAATTTTAGCAAAAGAGCAGGCAGATTTTGCAGTAAAAGTTATAGAGGATCTAGGATTTGTGGTAAACAAGGAGAAGTCTTGTGTAGAACCGAGGCAGGAAATGACATTTTTAGGTTTTCAGATATTGACATTGGATTGTGTATTGAAATTGCCAATGGAGAAAGTGAAGAAGATCAGGAAGGAGGTGAAAAGAGTCAGGAGTGCAGAGTGGATCACGCTGAGACAATTGGCTTGTTTACTGGGTCTTCTTACATCATCGATTCAGGCGATTTTCCCGGCACCCCTTCATTATCGTGCTTTACAGAGATAGAAGGCATGTCATTTAAGGAAGGATGCAAGATATTCTCAGTAAGTGAGAATGAATCAGGGAGCTCTGGAGGAATTAGATTGGTGGATGATGAGTTTTGAGGCATGGAATGGAAGGGTGATCTTTTGAGAAATGCCAGAGATGGAGATAGAGTCGGATGCGAGTATGCATGGGTGGGGTGCAAGGTGTGGAATGGTTGCAACAGGGGGGCAATGGTCGAAAGAAGAAGGACAGATGCACATAAATTGTTTGGAGCTCCTGGCAGGGTCTTTTGCGATAAAGAGTTTTGTGAGGGATCAAGTGAAGTGTTGTGTACTTTTGAAAATGGACAATTTATCGGCAGTTCGCTATGTGAATAAGATGGGAGGTGCTCGGTCAAGGGGATTGGCGGAGCTGGCCAAGGAATTTTGGAAGTTTTGCTTGGAAAGGGAGATAAAGGTTCAAGCTCAGTATATACCAGGGTTGATCAACGTAGAAGCGGATTGGTATTCAAGATACCTAAGGGATGTGAGCAATTGGAGATTGAAGAGGGAAGTTTTTCTGAATCTGGAAAGGATGTGGGGACCATTGAAGGTGGATCTTTTTGCAGACAGACTGAATGCTCAGTTGAAAGATTTTTACAGTTGGAGACCAGACCCGGAGGCGATGGGAATAGACGCATTCCTTCAGATGTGGAAGGAGGGGAGGAATTATGCATTCCCTCCGTTCTCAATGATCCAAAGAGTTTTGAACAAGGTCAGAAGGGAGCAAGCGGAATTATTTCTGATAACCCCATTTTGGAAAGCTTAGGTGTGGTTTCCACATTAAATTAATCTTTTAGTGGAGGATCCAGTAATTTTGCCGAATGTCAGTGAAATTCTGCTGGATTTTCAAGGGAACGTTCACGATCTAGTGGTGTCGGGCCAGTTAAGGTTAATAGCTAGGTTGATTTCAGGAGAGTATGGCAAATGCATGGATTATCAAAAAAAGCTGAGGAACTCATATCTTAATCTTGGTCAAGAGGAACATCTAAGGCTTATGGATCTGCATGGAGAAAGAGGAATGGTTGGTGTTTTGAGAGGGGTTTGGATCCCATATCGGCACCTGTGGTAGAAGTTGCAAATTATTTGTCAGAACAATTTAATGGAGGATAGGCGTATAGTACAGTAAATTCTAGTAGGTCAACAATTTCTGCAGGACATGTTTTAGTTGATGGGATTCCAGTTGGTCTACACGTTTTGATTAAAAGATTAGTGAAAAGTGTACGTGTGGTGCTGCCCCCAAGAGCGAAATATAATTCTCTATGGGATGTTTCAATGGTCTTGAGAGAATTGGAAAGTTGGGGAGCGAATTCAAATTTAGATATAAACTTGTTATCTTGGAAATTAGCTATGCTTTTGTGTCTAGTTTCATTTAGGAGGGTTTCAGATATAAGAGCCTTAGAGGTTAATTCAAGGTTTTTTCAGCCAGAAGGGGTATGTTTTGAAATAAGGAAAAGCACAAAGACTATGTCTAGAACAATTTTTTACCCATTTTTGGAGGGTGATAATGTTTTATGTGTGGTAAATTGTCTGAAAGAGTATGAGAAAAGAACTTTAGGCTTGAGAATGGATAATTGTACACAATTGTTAATTTCTTATGTGAAACCATATAAAGCAGTTTCAGCACCCACCTTAGCAAGATGGATAAAGGGTGTAATGATTAAGGCTGGTGTTGATGTTAGTGTTTTGGGGCACATTCAGTAAGAGGTGCAATGGCTAGTAAAGCTTTCATGAAAGGTTTTAGTTTGAATGGGATTATGAAAGCTGCAGATTGGTCTAATGATAATACCATTAGAAGGTTTTACTTTAAACCTGTGGAAAATGTGTTGGAAAGAGTTATGGGTGAACTTTGAACATGCATAATATTGGCCTCCGGGCCTTGCCATAAAATGCAGATTTTCCACATTTTTAATGTATAGAAAATCATGATTTTATTAAAGGCATGGAGGCTAATATTATCCCTCCGCTGTACCCGCCCATTTGCTAATTATTTATTTGTTTTGTATTATAGGTTAAAGAAGAAGAAGAAGAGCATTGGAGATATATGAAGAATACAGAGCATTGAAGACAGAAAGATGAATTTTTATTTTGGGACTTGTTCTTTTTTGCAGCTACAAAGAGGAAGATGGCTGCCTGTTCTGGGATTAGAAGCATGTTCTGCGTTCTAGAGTGTTGTTGTATTCTAATTCTAAGTGATGTTGCTGTTGTGTTTGAGGAGAAATAAAGGTGTTATGCATAATATTAGACTCCGTGCCTTTAAAAAAATCATGATTTTCTATACATTAAACCTGTGGAAAATCTGCATCACGGCGCGGCCATCTGTAGGCCAGGCAAGCTCTGCCCCCCACCACAGCGAAAACTACGCAGCTTTCAAAAGCAAACAAATTCCAAAGCCAAAGGAACACCATGAACGAGACCCTGACATGCTTATGTTTCATTTCAGGTGAAAAAAGTTTCGGACAGTTTGGGCTCCATTTCCCAAAGCATTTCAATGTTGTAAACGTTAAAGCCAAGTAAGTAAATAATGGCACCATCCAACATTTAACTTCAACAGGATTGCTCGGTCTATGTAATCAAAATCCTGTTTTGTTCACAGGAACGTTTTCAAAATTTCTTTTTCTTAATAAAATCGGAAGGATAACAAGGACACAAAACGAAAGTGAAGTGAGTTAATTTTTATGAACATGCAGAATAATTGCTGCTTTAACAAACAAGCGTTCCATATCAAAAATATGATTTCATTTCCTCTTCAGATCTTTTCAAGAAAACCCTTAAGGAGAAGCAGTGTCCCGGCAACAAGTTTGGCACGTTTAAACACAGAACTAAGTGAGTATGCTTCCAAATGCGTAGAAATAAAACACTGACTTCATTTTTAGAAAAATAATTCTTAGTTCTTAGTTCTTTTACTTCTGTGCCCCTTTCATAAAGCTAAGGAGTTCAAGAAACCAAATGCAAGTTTCTGCCTTCATCAACCTGCCACATGACAACTGAAGTCACAAGTTCATGCGGCTTTGTGCATAATTAAGTATGTATTGTTCAGTGACTAAACCATCAGTTTAAACACCCACTGAATTTTAAAAATGTTTTTAATTTGTCTGAATCAAAATTTTTTTCCAGCTTCAAAATCACCTCTACAATAATCCAGAATCCTTTATTCTCGAACAATTGCACAGGTAACCAAAACGTAACAAATGTCTTTAAAATCAGAAACAATTAACTTTGGAGAAGGGGAAACATAAAATTATCTCAAAATTTTAATTTGCAGATTACACCATGTCACCAGCCCTGAGGACGATCCCCTTAAAAGTTTGGGATCAGAAACGCGTCGGCATATTTCATATATTTCCTGAGGGTGATGAACTCAGCCTGAATAGCATTATAGAGACCTAAATGAATGAAAATCCCATAATGCTCTGGGCATTCACCCCATGTACACAGGAACCCAATAAAAAGAGTAAATAGGTTGCATCCACGAGTTCCTATTAACTGTCGGTTTGACGAAAGTTGGTGTAACCCAGTAAAGTATTTGTGATTCTTGGGATTTTTGTACTTACGAAAATTTCTGTTAATTAGTTTGGTGTAACAATGTAAAGTATTTGTGATTATTAGCACTTTTTACATCTCCAGTCAAAATTTGTTTCAGCTTTGTTGTATTCATGACTATTTTTGCATACTATTTGATTTATGTATATTGTGTGTATCTTTTCATGTACAGCCAAACAGATAACAAGATGTATATTAATTGCAAAAATTAAGGCAAATGAAAGCCAGGACCAGTGAAAATAGGTCTGGATTGGTCCTTTTTCTGCAAAAATAAAAAGCAGATAATAAATAAGGTGGTCAGATTCTGTATTTTTCTTAAACTTTTAGAAAGTTGGCATTTCCTTACTTGAACCATTCTGTGCCTCTGCCTGTCTCTGAATACACGTCTGGGTTTGGTGACAGCCTTGCTTTGTGCATTCCCTCTTGACAGTCACACAAAGGGAGCTGAGGCATGACATTTGCATCCTGATGGCCCATCAGCAGGTTTACAGGCCTTCCTGAAGTAGATTGGGGGAGGAGCTGGCACATGCACCTACATAGGGCTGTGTATGTCCCCACACAAAGAGCTACAGACTCACCTGTAGTGAGTCTGGAGTCAGGGCAGAAAAAATAGGGACCTTGATCTTCAAAGGCCTCCTTGAAGTCTCTTCCACATCAAAGGAACATTTGGGTACAAGTGCTGGACTCCTGACACCATCAAATCAGAACTTTTATCGAATCAAAGACATTTTTCCTGTAAGAAGAGCTGCTGTGCTGTAGGTGGGACTGCCCATTAGCAAACTGTATTGCTGTGTTTATCTGCTGCATGCTGATTGCTGTGCTGTAGGAAGGACTACCACTTTGCTACCTGCTCTGCTGTGTTGGCCTGCTGCTTCTTGCCTGGGAATGAGAAGGACTGGAACTGTTTTCTACATCCTTGAACCAAAGTTCCTCCACGAGCTTTCTGGCTTGCCTCCTCTTTTCTGAAGTCTCGGGGTCATCAAAAAATTCTTGCAATTCTGCTGGTGCTGCTGGATTCTGCCATCTGTGAGACCTCCCTTGCCTGAAGTGCCCCCTCCAGTCTTCGGCCTCAAAAGTGGGTTCTGAAGCTGTTTTGCTCTAAAACTGATGCATCATCACCACTGCACCAATCAAAACTGATGCAGTGCCCTTCGATGTTGATGCAGTGCTTGATGATGACACAACACTTATCCGAAGATACCGCTACGAAGCTCGACTTTGATGCATTGACCTGACTGCTTGAATTGTAACCGATACGTTGAGTCTTCCACACTGACGCTTGCTCCATCCAGGGTACCTTTCAGCGGGCACTGCGTGAGTCCTGCAGCTGACCTGCCCTCCATTGCTGTCAGCCTGGAACTTTGATTTTACCCCAGTCTAGAGTGAGCTCAAGTAAACTTTTAGGGCTATTGTGTTCTAAGCACTGTTTTAGGATTTAATCTTTAACCCCTTCGACGCTTATGACGGAACGGTTCCGTCATGCACGTCGGTTGGGCTGTGCTTATGACGGATCCGTTCCGTCATGGCCCCGTCCGCGCTCAGAACCTTCAGCACTGCGCGGAAATCCGCGCAGCGCTGAAGGGGTTAAAACACATAACTCAAGTTTTATTTATTGGATCATTGTTGGTATGGACTTGTTTTACTCAGATAAGAATTCTCTAAATTTCTAAACGGGCAAGGAGACTTTTTCTGGTGTTTTTACTGTGTTACTCTAATTCAAGTGTTGCGCAAATACTTTACACATTTTCTCCTAAATTTAGTATGACTGCTCTGTGCCGAGATACCAGAGGTTAATTTAGGCTGTGTATCTGACTTACCCTGACTAGGAATGTGGTCTCTTTTAAGACAGGGTGCATACCTCTGCTAACTAGAGACCCAATTTTAAAATACTAATACTGTATCCCTGGAATGCAAGCAGCAAGAAAATAGTTTAACCACTATTTACAATATCTATTACAATTCCAACTCAATGGTGTAGCTGAATTTTTGAAAAATATTAAAGAAAAGTTTATTTTACAAAGTTACTTTTTCCTACCCTAAAGGTTAATTTGTATTTGCTCTCTAGCTTCTCCCAGCCAATATTTAGTATTGAATAGTCATGAATAGGTGCAAAATGCCTCCCGAAGCAACACAATAGGCTGACCCGAATGGGCAGAAATGACTTCTCTGAACCTCAAAAAACATGCAGGGTTGGGAAGTGGGCATCCTTTTTTTACTCTTCAGTGTCAAATACTGTTTAAGTGTCAAAAACTGCTTGACAGGTCTGTTGGATGAATATATAAACTTTGGGACTCACTTGAAAGGATAGAGACTAGGATGACAAGACAATTCTTGTTGATCCACTGTCTGCTTTCTAAAGGGCTCGTCTCAGCCGCGGTCCATGCAGGTAACAGCAGTAGGACTGTGGTGCTGGGTAAGGGGAAATTTCGGGGGGCGATGCAGAGGGAAAATTAATTAATTATTTATTTTTCCCTTGACATCTTCGCTCGAAATCCCCCCTTAACTGGCCCAACCACCCCGCCGCTGTTACCCGCATGGACCAAGGATGACTCTACTTTTGTTCTACCAAATGTCTGTCTCTGGGTTTGTTGTGGGAACAGTTCCTGTTCCAAACAGGATTTTTATTGTTAGATGTGGGAGGACATTAGGATTACCATAGCACACTCCCCACACACACTCCAGCCCTCTGAGCCAGAGTTTAGTGGGTAGAGTTGACCCGGAGGACTCTTACGCCATTGGTGAGGGTGGGCGCAGGAGTCATTCACAACCATTAGCTAGTGCCAGGCATAAATGTGGCACCTTCAAGTAACTACTCCAGAACTCTTTCTGGACATGAAGATGTAGAAAAGATGACTGGACCTGCTGCCAGTCACCTAACAAGAGTCTTAAAGGGTTAGACCTGCTACCTTTTGTATCCAAAGACAAAAACGTGAGCTCTAAGGGTCATAAGACTGATCTCTTGGTCAAGTTACAGGAATGTAACAAGATATGAGAGGGATTTTCTTGGAAATCCTCAGCTAAGCAGTGGCAACTGGATATGAACTGACCCCTATTGTTGGCCTCTGCCTGACACCCTGTGAATCTCTAGGGGCCTCTGAGTACCTAGAGGGTTTAGATGTGTAATCCTGTGGTAGATTAGGATTTGAAAGATTTAGGGCCTGATTTATTATGATAAGTCCATCATATCCTATGACACTTGAAATATGGCGGAGGAGATTTCTGCCATATTAAAAACAATTCTATAATGGGCTTATCACGTTTGAAAATCAGTATCCCATCTGCCAAACTCAAAATCAGGCCTCAAGTCAGAAGGTAAAATCTTTGACCAGTACGTACCTGTTTTTCGTATTCAACCTTTGCTCTATTCGGGTCAGCCTGAAATAGCACCTACATCCTGACTATCATTGGTGCTTTGTGATTGTGGTGCTAGTTTTGTGTAAAACCATAAAAAAACATATATCAAGTTCGCTGTATAGATTTTTTGTTGTTGATTTTTTTAAAATTATTTATGTTGATTAAACTTTAAACTATTTTTCCAATTCGTTTTAGGATTTTTATTGTTTTTTATTACTGTTTTAGTACTGCTTAAATACTTACACATTGCCCTAAATTGCACCTGTTTGTTCTGTGGCAAAACTATTGGGGAGGGAGGGGGTGAGCTCAGCATAATTTAGCGGCTTTGAGGGATCACCCTTCAAGAGTAATTTTCAGATTGAACAGTAAAAGTTCACCGCTGCTAACTTTAGAAACTCTGGCTGTACATTACATCTGTGTTCCTTGCATTTCACTTAATTTCTAAATTATTTGCACAGGTCCTATTTCCCCGGTCACACAGTCTCTATATTTTCTTGCAGACGAACATGTGGGGATGTACATGCATCCTAGAGGACTTTACAGAGCATGTCTCCATATGAACAACATTGATTCTAGTCCTACTTTGTTAGCTGTGCCACAACTCCCTATGCTAGTGTGTAAAGATCTGTCCTGGCCCTGCCCTAATAATGTGATGAATAAACCAATTATTGCTGCACCAGGAAAAACCTTGCCCTGTTCCTTTTAAGTTGAGCTTCCCTCATAGGCTGTGTAGAGCATTCCTGTGCCCACTTGCCCACTTCATTCTTTTGTGGTTGCAGCAGTAGGGATGACTGGCCCAGAAGAGAATGACAGCGTTGTGTGATGGGCAGATATAGCAGCCGGACTGCCATGGCAAATCATGAGCCTGAGTTACAACTCTGAAAGGAGAGCTCACAATGACAGAGGGAAGTGTGTTATTGTTCTGCATTGGAAGCTTACACTGCTGTTGCTTGATATGTAACTGTTCCAAGAAGGAGGAAGTCTTCCACTATTAGTGTTCTACCAGTTCTGTGCCTGTCACAGACTCTTACCCTGTTGCTTCTGATCTTGTTACAATAACATCTACTTATGCCTTCATGCTATAGTGATAGTAAATATTTTCATTATTTATTAGTCAAAGCAAATGGTGTTGTCATTGCTTATTTTCAGTCATGGTGTAAATGAAATAGTTCTCTTCCATATAATCAGTCGACTGTGTTCTTATTTGATTTTACATGCAAAAGAAGTACTAAAAGTGGACTGGAGCATTTCGTAGAATTGAGAAACATTTGTGATTCTTTCAAGTAGCCCTGCATTTTTAGCCAGCAACACTTTGCAAGTTTGGATGTTCCTGCCCTTTCTTATAATACAATGTTGTCTGAAGAGCCACTGGACAAAATACCGTTTCAGCTTGAGATATTCTGCCGCTATTCTTGAAGGCAATCATTGGTCATTCAAATGCGTGGTGACATTCTTACTGCTCACCACAATGAGATCCCATCTGGGTGTTGGTCCCATCACATTCACCACCTCTGCATCCACCTTCTCTTTTGTGGTCATGCTGTCCAGCAGCAGCAGTTAAAGCAGTAGAAAGTGTCGGGAGGAGGGGAAAAGAAAACCTCCGAGCTGGCCAATCTATTCCAAGGAGAGCCCTGTCTTTGTGACACTTTCATGTGCCACCAGGGTTACCTCTGCAAATGTAGAGCCTTGCAGGTGAAATATTCTTGGAGCCCGAGCCTTATAGCCCCACAAAAGCTGGCAACCATGCCTCTTGCAGGGAAGAAGAACCTCAGAGCCCATTTTCACCTGTGACACTTAGAATCAATGGGCCCAATTAAAAAACAAAACGAGTATAAGTGCTTGTGGAGATTAACATCTCCGTTTGAACATGGTTTTTGATTTTTTGAAATTCAAAAACATTCACAGTAGACCACCTCTAAATCTGTGCCAAGGGCAGGTTTCGAGGCACTTTCCTGAGAATTTCATGTGACATATTCTCCGAGCTCCCACTTTCCCAAAACATGACCATACATAGTGTACTGTTACACACTAGAATGCAGCCTGATTGTGCAAATGCACCCATTTTTTTTCTTTCTTTCCTCTCCCATTCCATCCCTTTCTAGTTTGGAGGAGATCGTTTCTAGTTCCCATCCTGGAAGGAAAATTAATTCAGCCCTTGGTAAACCTCCCATTTCCGATGTTAGAAAGTAATGAATCAGAGTTTGTTCACGGCCACAAACTTCAATGGCTGGCCATGCCTTTTCTGCTCACTCCTCACCTCTTGCATGGATTTACTGGTGTGCAATTTTACTCACATGTGGCAGAGAACAACGATGTAGTAAAACCATTTATGCCCGTCAGAATCCCTTCTGTGAATTCATGACAGGTGTAGCTGAAAACAGTTTAAGGCATAAACATAGGTCTATAGCCAAAACGCGTATTCCGATCGGGTCCAGTCACAGTGTACCTTAAACGCTCATGTGCAGATCGCTGTCCATAGGCCTGAATATGCTGTCTGATGCGACACTGTTCGCCTGCAAGGGCTGAGAATACAGTTGAGCTAATGTCCTGTACCCAGTCAATGGTTCTCATGGTTATCAACATCTGTACAGCTCACGGTAACAGCACCTTCCTTATGTGCCAATGTGTGCTATGCACATCGACCCCCCTCGGCTATACTTTCACCTCTTCCACTACTTCTTCGGCCATTTCCATAAATTCGGATGACCCATTATGCAATAGATAAATATAAGCATTCTGAAAATGTTGGCTCTAATGCTCTTCCCAATTATGCATAAGTATAATCAGAGTCTTTTCTAGGCCACAAAGTACATCCCTGTCACTAACAAATCCTACATCAGTGAGTTGTTTTATACAGCATATCCATATACTATCCCTATGACACTAAGGAGCATGTTTACTAGTAAAGTGACAAAGCATGTAGTTAAGCCAAGAAGGCTAACGACATGCTGCGTCTCTTTAGAAATACAGGGCTGCACCATATTTACAAGAACATGGTGCAGCCTTGCTTTTCCCCCTGCGCTGACGCTAAATTTAGCTGTCTAGCGCCAATGCAGGCACCAGTGCACCATACTGCAAGGCTGTCTGCGTTGCAGGGGAAGATTGTTTATGTGCAGTAAGGTGTCCCTTTCTGCACATAAACAATCTTTGAATGGCGTTTTGTAACTTCTATGTGTGCTCCATATAAGTTGCAAAACGTCATGTTTTTTTAAATGATTGTTTATGTGCTGGAAGGGACACCTTCCTGCACATAATCAATAATTGGCGTTTTGCTGTTTCCATGTGTGCTGCACAATTCAGTAAACTTGGAAACACCAAAAACGAGGAGAAATAAAAAATGTCTTCTTGTTTTTCCAGGATAAGACCAGGTTTTCCCTGGTCTTAATTTTAGCACTGCCACATATTTACACCACCCTGAAAAATATGGAAAGGCGTCAAAATCAATGTGTGCTGTGGGGGAATGCCCGCAGCAACACACACTGCCCTCCCCTTTCAAGCTAAGTATAACGTGAGAGGTTGGCTTATTTACAAGGCAGCGTTAAGCCACGTTAAATGGCTTAACGCTGCCTTGCAAATAAGGTGAAGCCTGTATCGCCACCACAACATCTTTAAAAGGGACGGTGTGGTGGAGATACGGATATTTAAAAATGCCCTTACCTATATTCTATCACATTAACGACCTGTAACTCATCAGAGTTGCGTATCCACTGTTGCAAAACCTCACAGGGGCATATTTACAAGCCGAGGAGCACGAGTGCACTTAGGTTCCAGCAGAGAAGGACCTTTGATGAATGTGTGACTACAAGGACTCCCTCCTGCGCTCCCTTGAGAATCATTACCCAGAGTTGTTGGGGTAATTCCTCATCCAGACCAGTGGCAAGTATTAGGCTCGTTCCATTTTTTTAACATTTGAAATGCACTTGGCAAATAGCATATGTGCACTCACATCTATGGGGGAAGTAACCGCATTACATCCCACCCTGATGAAAGCCAGGACTTATTGAGGCCAGTTAAGAGGCTGAAACATGTTGGTGCTGATCATAGGGTTGTAGGACCATCACATCCTAAACACCCGTTTGTATATATTTTAACCTTCCCTCCCACTCCACTATTAAAGTTTTCTTTAGGAGTGGGTGAGGAATTTTATCTTTATCTCTAAGTGCTCCCTGAAAAATGGTTGAGCCCACCCCGACCTGTAGGAGTAGGGATGGCCCAATGATGAAGCAGGTTACTACTAGAGTGAGTGACGGCAATTAAAAGAAAAGGTTCTCTTTCCCTTCCCACCCGCAGCAGCGGGGTGGTTTCATATTTGATCTTCTCAGTGACATTGTACTTTTGAAAAAATTACCATTACACACATAGAAATCCGCCACCCATGTTTTTCTTCTTTTGGTTGTTCCTCCATCACTGGTGGTGTAAACACAAAAAGAGACCGCGAGAAGGACATTTTTTTTGGTTGATAGCATATTCACAAGCCCCTACCGCCACCACAAGGTCACTTTAAAGATGTTGTGGGGCGATGCAGGCTCCACTTTATTTACAAGGCAGTGTTGCCTTGTAAATAAGGCTCCCTTTCACTCTGTACTTAGCATGAAAGGGGTGGGCAATGGGTATTGTTGTGGGTGTTCCACCACAACACCCATTGATTTTGACGCTGCCCCTTTTTTACAAGGGTGGCGTAAATGTGTCAGCACCAAAATTAAGACCAGGGAAAACCTGGTCTTACCCTGGCAAAACGAGGAGAGATATTTAATTTCTCCTCATTTTTGCTGTTTCCATGTGTGCTGCGTTGTGGCATTTTGAGAATTATAGTAAAATGTGTGACCTAGAAATATGTCCTTTGGTAATGCGGCTGCTGGAAGAAACAGAAAGCTCTGGGTAAACTGCAGGGAGAATGGGAACTAGTATGCCCGTTATCATTTGCTCCGGGGTTGCTAAATTAGCTACACCGACAGCAGGCCACATTAGTGTGTTCATCTCTGATGTGGGTAATTAGAGGAATGTATCCATACTATGCTTCATCATCACAAACAAACTCATATTCTGACATCCTCTTTCGAAATATTTGGATTCTTTTGTACTCATCTTTTTATTCTTTTTGACAATGTAGAAAGTAGAGGTGGTTTATTTTACAACTTTGTAGTCATGCATATTTACAGTTATTTCCATGAGAAATATGTGTTTTACATAGTGCTGGCGTGAAAAGGTGATGCGAGATGCTAACTCAATATATTGACCATTCAGTTTGTACGGTTACAGGATGAGCGTGGGTGGCACAGCTCAGGCAACTGTGGCAAACATACAATTTCAAAGTTCCCACAAAAAGTTTTGTGCTCAAAGCAAATCTCCCATGAGCAGAACTTTAGTGAACTGCGTCAGCAAAAGCAAAAATAATTACCCAAACTATGGAGCCCTGTTATAGATGTTCTCAAGATTACACTTGCCTAATGAACAAAATTAAATAGTCTTATTAGTGGCTTAGATTACTCCAAAATAGGCCACTAATAGTTATGGGAGATGTGAGTTAGTGACTTTTGTCCTGAAGTGCCTGGGTTCCGATCCTGACTGTAACATCCTGGGATGTACTCTGACCTCAAGATTGTAAATGTGTGTATGGCAATAATGTCAAAAAGGTTGTGCAGAGTTCAGTCTAGTAATGTCAAATTACTTTTTCCACCCTCTCCTTTTCATCAAATTCTATTTTCTGTAAGGCAGTCTCAATGAAACCCAAGGGGAGTGATGCTTGTGTACAGTATGCTTTGTTCAAAGTGCCAATGCTATATTAAAATGTTTTCTGCGAAGCTGCTTACTGCTCTTCAGAGATACATAAGCTTGTGGTATTTCACGCAAGAAATAGCAGGTAACTTGTATATGCAATTTGACTACAGAAAGATAGGTTGGCGCTGTGCTTTTAAAATAATGGCGCGCATTACAGCAGTGCAATCGATAGCAGGTTTTTGGGTGTAATCTGCACCTTTCTGAACTCCAAACGATTTTAAATGATGTTCTGAATTCCTAAATCCTCTCTTGACCTATCACCCATGACGTCTATATGTGTAAGTCTTTTTGCCTAAAGCTATCGTACAATTCTTTGATTTGCCGAATATTTTGTTAGACTTTGCCTCGCTCAAAAGATAATGTAGATTTTCGCTAAAAGTAGCTTATTTTAAGTCATTCGAAGTGATCTGTATGATCATTAGACGAACGACTTTATGGACCCAAATCCCTGCACATCCGGCAGCTCTGCTATGCAAGCCATGTTTACCCGTTTAGCAACAGAGGGGCACAAGCCCCTATCACCACCACAACGTCACGAGATGTGATGTCGATAGGGGCCTCGCCTTATTTACAAGGCAGTGTTAAGCCACTTAATGTTTAGCGTGAAAGGGGGGGGGGGGGGGAGATGGCTGTTGAGGTGGGCGTTCCACTGTAACACCCATTGATTTTGACGCTTCCCCTATTTACAAGGGTGGTGTAAATAGGAGACAGCACCAAAATTAAGACCAGGGAAAACTTGGTCTTAAACAGGCAAAACAAGGAGAAATTATTTAGTTCTCCTTGTTCTTGCTGTTTCCATGTGTGCTGCCTTGTGCTGCACACATAGAAACAGCAAATTGGCTATGATTGTTTATGTGCAGGAAGGTACCCCTTCCTGCACATAAACAATATATATATTTTTTTTTTAACGTTTTGCAACTTCTATGTGTGCTGCATTACGCAGCACACATAGAAGTTACAAACCGGCAAATGAAGATTGTTTATGTGCAGGAAGGGGGACCTTTATGCACATAACAATCTTCCCCTTAGCACAGGCACCCTTGCACTATGGTGCAAGGGTTTCTGTGTTGGCGCTAAGCAGCCTAATTCAGTACCAGCGCAGGGATAACACAGAGCTGCACCATATTCTAGTACATATGGTGCAGCCCTGCATTTCTAAAGTCCCGAAGCGCGTTTTTAGCCTTCTTGGCTTAACAACACGCTTCACCACTTTATGGTAAATATGCCCTAATTTGTGTCATTCCTGATTATGAAGATCCCTAAAACTACAAAGTGGTCCTCCTGGGGTAAGGGAAAATATATGAGAGGAGAGACCCTCTCTGCTTAATTTGTAGCGGTGGTTGAGGGTGGTGAATGCAGCACTCATTTTTGGTGCACAGAACATATTGTTTTTCACCAGATGTTGACCCAGATTGAGAGGTGAAAGGCAGAAAAGAGGGAAAGATAGGAAAAGTAGTAACGAAATAAGAATGTGGGGTTGAAAAAGAACCTGGTATAGAATGATAAAGAAACAGAATTTGCAATTTTTAGGTTAGTGTAAGAAAAAGGTAAGATATTGAATTAAGACTTGGAAGCCTTAATGTTCTTCAACCCCCAATATTCAGGAGGAAAAGCAACGAGTCCCAAGAAGAACCTTGCATCCTTGCACTTATTTTTTTTGTTTGTGTTTTTTTGTTTTTGTTTACATATGAAACAATAGAAAACCTAAATTGGTCTCCCCTCTGTACAATATCAAGGGTGTTACCCTTGTTTCTGGGATTTCTTGTAGCAGATAGGGGAGTTACCTACCGTCCTCCTCATGTCCTTTAACGTTGAGAGGCTTGGGTCAAACAAAGACCCCTTTGTATAAAAAGTTTATGAGTCAATAAAAAAGCTTCTTAACAGTGCAAGCAGGAATGCTTTTGCAAACTTTGTGACCAGAAGAGCACATGCATATCGCAAATGCTTATCGAAGGCAACAGGTTCAGCTGTCACTTATGTTGGCATTTACTAACATATATGTAAAGGTAAGAATGTCTTTTGCAAGATGGAGAATGTTTGCGCCCCACAAAGAGCATTCTTTCCCACTTTTCTTGAACCCTATCTTTGGGTTTTTTAGGGTCTGTGGAAGGGAATCAACACAGTCTTCCCTCACAACCGCCACATCGAAGAAGTATCCAGATCTCATGAATTAGCACCTTTCTGGGCAGCCAGGCATCCAGCTTTAGACAAACTTTTTCAATCTGGTGTGAGCTCTATGGGGCATATTTACAAGCCCCTACTGCCACAGGAGTGTCACTTTTTCAGACGCTACGGTGGCATAGCGGCATTCTCCATATTTACAAGGTAGCACTAAGCCACCTAGGGGCATATGTATCGAACCCTGATCCCGTTCGCAAACGGGCCGATTCTCAGAATCGGCCCGTTTGCGAACGGGAAAAGGCCTTTTGGGATGTATCATCCCAAAAGGGCATCGTAAATTAGAGATTAGCAAAATTTGCGATTCTCTATTTTGCGATTGCATTTAAGGAATCGCAAATTGCGATTCCTTAAATGCAATGTATGAAGCCTAGAAAAATTGCAATTTGCGATTTCATTGAAAAATGCACTGTTGGAAATGGCCCTTTTTGCAGGGTTATCCCCAAACTTTTTGCTTCTTCCTCCTTTATTTTTTCTGACCCGTGGTTGTTGGCAATAGGACTCTGGGCACTTTACCGCTGCTGATCAGTGCTAAAGTGCATATGCTCTCTGTATAAATTGTTATATTGATTGGTTATCCATGATCGGTATATTTGTTTCACCTGTTAGCCCCTAGTAAAGTGCACTGAGTGTGCCAGGGCTGGTGATTCAAATGCTACTAGTGGGCTGCAGCACTGATTGTGCCACCCACAGGAGTAGCCCTAAAATGATGTCTTAGGCCTACTTGCAGTGCCTATGTGCAGTCCAGGACTGCCATGTCGACCTGGCCAGTGCAACCACTGACCAGGCCTTATCCTTCCCTTTCTGTACATGTCAGGCATCCCTATGGTGGCCCTAGGTACCCCCCCCCCCCCGGGGCTGGGTGCAGTGTATCTGAAAGGTAGGGCATGTACTGAGGTGTGTAACATGCCCTGGTAGTGAATTACAGCCATTTTCGTTTTTCACTCCTGAGAGGCAATCTTGCCCATAGGACAGAATGGGGGAGGCTGTTTACATGCCTATCTTCCCATAAGGGCAAGATGGAAAATCCAAGTTTGGTATCTTTGTGTTCAGAATTTAATTATATATCTTGTTAGCAAGATGGTTTTTAAATTCACTGTGTGAGAATAGCACTTTTTAGAAAGTAGCTATTCTCCTGTTTAACCTTCCTGTGTGCCTGTGTGCTGGTTGGCTGACTGGTGTCATGTGATGGGCTAGGTGGCTCCAGGAGTCTGGATGAGTCAGCAGCAGGGTGAATAGGGAGATCTGCTTTAGATGGGTGGGAGGAGTAGCCCCTGGGTTTGAGTAGGGCTGCCTCTGCCAGTACAATGCTGGCTCCACCCCCTGCTGGCCAGGCTGAGGACTCTGCCTCTGCCAGCACAAAGAAGGCTCCACCTCCTGCTGAGCGTCTAACGACCCTGCCCCTCACTCTGAAAGGAACCAGGTGCTCCAGGGCAGAGCACACCCAGGAACCGGTTTGAGCAGGGGAATCCCCCCACTGAAACAAAGAGAGACAAAGACTTGGAGGGGTATAAGAAGAGGACCCCAGACACCTAAACTTTAGATCACTTTGGAACTAGGAAGGAACCTCTGCCAAGGAGAAAGCTGAAAGGACTGAAGAGGAGAAGACTGTCTGCTTGCTGTTTTGCTTTGCTGCCAAGGAGAGGGGAAGGACTTTGCTGTGTCCCCTTCTTTTGATTCTGATCTCCAAGGGCCTGAGAAGAGCTGGCTCCCTGTTAAGAAGTTCCAGGAACAAAAGGACTTCACCTCCAGCTCCCCTGGAACTCTGCTGAAGGAGTTCTGACCTGCCTTGGAGTGCTTGCCCAGTCTTGGGGCCTCAGGAGGTCGTTTTGCTGTGTTTGGGAGCTGGGAAGCAGAAGCGTGAAAAAGAGTAACTGGTACCCAACGCATCATCCAATTGCGTGTCGCTACAACGAGAGTGCGAGGAGAATTTCATCGCGGCGTCATCGCAGCACCCGGAGTCCCCGCATCGCCGAGTGCGTCGAGCATCGTCCCGGTGCGAAAAGATTCCTGACGCTGCGAGGGTCGTCGCAGAACCAGTTTGCGGGCCGCACCACTGCCGGTGCGTGAAAGTATCCAGTTGCTGCGTGTGTCGACGCAGAGTCCCGTCCCGTGACGCATCGAGGGTTGCGGCGCCAGAAGTCTGCGCTGCGCCACGCACTGCACCGCACCGAAGATCGTCGCATCGTACCTGTGCGTGAAGCTTCCCCCTAAGAAACCTACGCAACGAAAGCCAAAGTCATCGCATCCTCCCCCTACAGATCGGAGCCGGCGCATCCACCTCTGCTGCATGAAGCAGGGCTGCTGCAAAGCCTCCCCAAGATCTCAGGAGTATCGCATCGCCTTTGCCATCTTCCTTGTTATAGCTTTTGGGAACCTTAACCCCTTCGGTGCTCATGACGGAACGGTTCCGTCATGAGCCACGGTTGAGCTGTGCTCATGACGGAACCGTTCCGTCATGACCACGCCCGCGCAAGATTCCGTCAGCACAGCGGCGGAATCTGCGCAGCATCGAAGGGGTTAACGCAACTACAGGTACTGTTGGGCACGAGAGTGTCGCATTTTGTGCATTGAGAGTCGCATTGTGCAGGACACTGACTTTTACATCCTGGTGTACTTTCTGCAAACTCTTGAACTATCTTTAAAGTAACCTTTTTAATTGTATGTTGGTTTTTCTGTAGTATTTGGTCTTGTGAAGTTTTTAGTAAAGATACCTTATTTTTCTAAAACTGGTGTGGAGTAAATCTGTGGTGTTTTCACTGTGTTACTGTGAGTGTTGGTACAAATACTTTACACATTGCCTTTGATAGCCTAGACTGCTCAGGCCAAGCTACCTAGAGGGTGAGCAGGGGTTATCTTAACAGTGTATCCCCCTTTCCCTGACTAGAAGCAAGGGTCCCTACTTGGACAGTGGTACCTACCCTGCCAACTAGAGACCCCCAGATCTAACATTGGTGGTCAGCGGTGAGGATTTGAACTTGTATTTGTACTTGACCCACAGTAATTGATGTACATCACTAGTTTAAGTGCAGACCACTACGCAACCACATACCGTGTTTTTTTTTGGTTATATTTTTGATCTGATCCTTGAGTCATCCAGGCATCATGTCTCAGAAGGGTAAAGCAGCAAGTGATGTTGCAGAACTGGAGTTTGATATTGAAATGTTAAGTGATTACAAAGTAGGTCAACTCAAGCAGTTCTGCAGGATCTTTGGATGTCCCATGGAGAGCAGCTCCAGGAAGGAGGAGCTACGGAAGGCCTTAAGGGCCTGGTGGGAAGCCAAAAAGGCTGGGGAGACAGGTGATGCAGAGGTGGATGAGGACGCACAAGCGGATGGTTTCAGGTCACAGGATCTGCCTGTGTCCAGAGCAGCCTCCAGGGCTGGCAGCAACCATTCAGCTAGAAGTTTTTCCCCAGAGGAGTTGGAGGAAAACCAAAGGGTTAGAGATCATGAGTTAGAAGTCATGAGGCTTGAGTTGAAGCTGATGGAAATAGAGACCCAGAACAAAGTAGAAGAGAGCAAGAAGATGTATGCCTTGGAAGAGTTTAAATTGACCTTGGCACATGAACTAAGGATGAGGGAGTTTGATTTGGAGCTCGAGAGGCTTGAGGCCATGAGTGTCTCAGCTGAAGAAGAAAAATGGGTAGCTCAAGAAGTGAGCTTTGCTGAGTAGGAGGTGGAGTCCAGCTCAGATGGTGGCAGCAAGATTGTAGTTTCTAGTGCTGAGAGAAAGGTACAAACACCCAGAGATGTGGCACCTGACTTGAAGGAGGGGGTTGACATACACCAGGGGGTTCAGGTTTATGATGTAGTTCCAGTGGAGTGCAGTGTCCCTGAATTAGATTGGGGAACTGGCACAGGGGACCATATTCCTAGTGGTGGGAGGGACACTCTACTGACCCTAGATGAGAGGTACAGGGAGAGGGGTTCCCCCATGGTAGAAACCTTGGTGTGTGAGTGTGAAGACCACCCAGAAGAGTGTGAGTTGTGTGACAGAGACAGTCAGATACTGTCTTGCCAATCTCAGGAGAGTGGTGTGGGGTACTTGTGTGAGGCACTGGAGGGTGAGGCAAACGGTAGCTTGGTTAACAACTGTGGGGGTCTGTGTGATTCATTTGTTGGAGAGCATATTTTAAGTCCCTGTTTTCCAGAGCTATGCCAACACCCGGTGGAGAGTGAGTTCTCTGGTTCCAGGGAGCTTGCGTTGGAGGCAGACCTTTGGTTGGATGCCAGAGGGTCTGAAGAGGCATTGGGGAGTGATCCCAAAAGGAGTGGCACAGATATCTTCCAGACCTGTGAGGTGGAAGAGGTTCAGTGTAGCCCAGTTAGGTCCCAGTGTAGTGGGAGGGGTGTAGGGGCTCACGTCCTGTCTCAGTGGAGAAGGGGTGAGTGTGGGACTGTGGGTCCCAAGGTGCCCAAAACCCAGTCTCAGGGCCTGGTGGGTTCCTTAAGGGAACACCAGGTTGGGGGCCTAGACAGTGCTAGTAGGCCATTTGAGGAGGATCTCCTAGTGTCAGGAGAACCTGGAGCCTCTGTAAACAGAGCTCCAGTGGTTCTGGTGTCTGGCGGTACCGCTCCAGTTGGGAGGGTGCAGAAGTCCAGACTGAGGGGTAAGAGGGGGATGTGTTCCCCAGAGGGAGAACCAGTGGGTCAGGGACCAGCCAGAAGGGCTGAGTCCCCTAGGAGTGACCATGGTGACACCACTTCTGTCCTGGGGGATCTTCGCGCACTGTCAGGTGGACAGGGGCCCGGAGATCTGCGCCAGGCAGACTGTCACGAGACACATGAGTCATGTGTCACCCTCGGGGAGATACTGTGTGAGTCCCCAGAAGCCCTGGCATGCCAGGCAGGTGTGCAACCACAGGGTTTAGTCCCTGGGTTGGGAGGCCAGGTTCAGGATCTGCCTGACCTGGAGGGAAGGACATCTGTAAGCTGTGTCCTGACCGGTTTGGCTTCCAGGGGTACCACTCCAGTGGGGAGGGTGCAGCACTCTGGAAGGGGGTGCAGAGGGAGACAGTCCTCGCCTCTGACCCCGGTGCAACCTGAGGGTTTAGACCCTAGGTTGGGAGACCAGTTGCTGGAGAGAGGTCCTGAACTGGTGGGTGAGTTGTGTTCTGAGGGTGACTCTCCAGGGAGGAGAGGGCAGGACCCCAGAAGGAGAGGTAGGGGGAGGAGAGCCTCGCCCGTGACCTCTGGTCAGCCTGAGGGTACAGACCCTGGGCTGGCGGGCCAGTGTCAGGATGCCCTAACTGACTTGGCAGGAGGGAGAGTGGAGGAAAGGTGCCAGGCACCTGGGGCTACTGCCCCCCACTTTCTGACGCCACAGAGGTTAGAGAGGCCTGACAGGCATGAGGCCTGGCTCTCATCACTGACAGTTGTCAGTGGCCCCTGTGGCTGCTTGTCCTGGTGGACAGGGTTGCCCCTGGAAGGGGGGCCGGAGTCACACCCTGGGGGTGGACTGGGCCACACCCTTGTGTTGGCCAGGTGGGTACTGTCTACTAGTATGGACACATCTGTGATGGAAGTCCTGGTGCGCCAGGCAAGTGTTCAACCGCAGGGGTTGGTCCCTGGGTTGGGAAGCCAGGTGCAGGTGTTGCCTGACCTGTGGGGAGGGACATCGGTAAGCAGTGTCTCTACCAGTTTGTCTTTGAGGTGTACCACTCCGAGTGGGAGGATGCAGACTTCTGGAAGGGGGTGCAGAGGGAGGGAGTCCTCGCCTCTAACCCCGTTTCACTTGAAGGGTTTAGACCCTAGGTTAGAGGGCCAGGTCCGGGGTGTCCCCCCTGACCTGGAATCCCAGTTGCTGGATAGAACCCCTGAACTGGTGGGCGAATGGTGCAGGACACCTGCCACAGGTGCCCTGACTATTCTAGAAGGGGGTACCGCTCCAGGTGGGAGGGTACAGAGCCCCAAGGAAGAGGAGGAACGGGTATGGAACAGCCCACCCCAGCCTCCTGTCCAGCCACCGGATACAGGCCCGGGGCTGGTGGGTCAGTGCCAGGTTGTCAGACCCGACCTGACAGGGAAGGGAGTGGACAAAGGGTGCCAAGCACCTGGGGCTACTGCCCCCCACCTTCTGACGCCACAGGGGTTTGAGGGCCCTGAGAGGAATAAGGCCTGGGTCTCATCCCTGACCACTGTCGGTGGTCACTGCGGCTTGCTGTCTGTCTGTTGGGGCACACCTGTGAGCAAGTTAATGCTAGGTACTGCACAGGTGGTGTCCACAGGTGAGGAGAAGGGTTACACATGGGTTGGCTTGGTGGACCCTGAGATTATGGATGGAGGGATCCAACCGGGTTCAGGAAGGCGTAGAACAGGAATAGTGCCCTGCTGTTTGGGCCAGTTTCCGTGTTCTATCGCCCTAAGCAGGGAATCCCATTGAGGTATCGCTTGGTCTACCCTGGCTTTAGGCTGGAATGGGGTTGTGTTGGAAATGGCCCTTTTTGCAGGGTTATCCCCAAACTTTTTGCTTCTTCCTCCTTTATTTTTCTGACCCGTGGTTGTTGGCAATAGGACTCTGGGCACTTTACCGCTGCTGATCAGTGCTAAAGTGCATATGCTCTCTGTATAAATTGTTATATTGATTGGTTATCCATGATTGGTATATTTGTTTCACCTGTTAGCCCCTAGTAAAGTGCACTGAGTGTGCCAGGGCTGGTGATTCAAATGCTACTAGTGGGCTGCAGCACTGATTGTGCCACCCACAGGAGTAGCCCTAAAATGATGTCTTAGGCCTACTTGCAGTGCCTATGTGCAATCCAGGACTGCCATGTCGACCTGGCCAGTGCAACCACTGACCAGGCCTTATCCTTCCCTTTCTGTACATGTCAGGCATCCCTATGGTGGCCCTAGGTACCCCCCTGGGCTGGGTGCAGTGTATCTGAAAGGTAGGGCATGTACTGAGGTGTGTAACATGCCCTGGTAGTGAATTACAGCCATTTTCATTTTTCACTGCTGAGAGGCTATCTTGCCCATAGGACAGAATGGGGGAGGCTGTTTAAATGCCTATCTTCCCATAAGGGCAAGATGGAAAATCCAAGTTTGGTATCTTTGTGCTCAGAATTTAATTATACATCTTTTTAGCAAGATGGTTTTTAAATTCACTGTGTGAGAATAGCACTTTTTAGAAAGTAGCTATTCTCCTGTTTAACCTTCCTGTGTGCCTGTGTGCTGGTTGGCTGACTGGTGTCATGTGATGGGCTAGGTGGCTCCAGGAGTCTGGATGAGTCAGCAGCAGGGTGAATAGGGAGATCTGCTTTTGATGGGTGGGAGGAGTAGCCCCTGGGTTTGAGTAGGGCTGCCTCTGCCAGCACAATGCTGGCTCCACCCCCTGCTGGCCAGGCTGAGGACTCTGCCTCTGCCAGCACAAAGAAAGCTCCACCTCCTGCTGAGCGTCTAACAACCCTGCCCCTCACTCTGAAAGGAACCAGGTGCTCCAGGGCAGAGCACACCCTGGAACCGGTTTGAGCAGGGGAATCCCCCCACTGAAACAAAGAGAGACAAAGACTTGGAGGGGTATAAGAAGAGGACCCCAGACACCTAAACTTTAGATCACTTTGGAACTAGGAAGGAACCTCTGCCAAGGAGAAAGCTGAAAAGAACTGAAGAGGAGAAGACTGCCTGCTTGCTGTTTTGCTTTGCTGCCAAGGAGAGGGGAAGGACTTTGCTCTGTCCCCTTCTTTTGATTCTGATCTCCAAGGGCCTGAGAAGAGCTGGCTCCCTGTTAAGAAGTCCCAGGAACAAAAGGATTTCACCACCAGCTCCCCTGGAACTCTGCTGAAGGAGTTCTGACCTGCCTTGGAGCGCTTGCCCAGTCTTGGGGCCTCAGGAGGTCGTTTTGCTGTGCTTGGGAGCTGGGAAGCAGAAGCGTGAAAAAGAGTAACTGGTACCCAACGCATCATCCAATTGCATGTCGCAAGAACGAGAGTGCGAGGAGAATTTCATTGCGGCGTCATCGCAGCACCCGGAGTCCCCGCATCGCCGAGTGCGTCGAGCATCGTCCCGGTGCGAGAAGATTCCTGACGCTGCGAGGGTCGTCGCAGAACCAGTTTGCGGGCCGCACCACTGCCGGTGCGTGAAAGTATCCAGTCGCTGCGTGTGTCGACGCAGAGTCCCGTCCCGTGACGCATCGAGGGTTGCGGCGCCAGAAGTCCGCGCTGCGTCGCGCACCGCGCCGCACCGAAGATCGTCGCATCGTACCTGTGTGTGAAGCTTCCCCCTAAGAAACCTACGCAACGAAAGCCAAAGTCATCGCATCCTCCCCCTACAGTTTGGAGCCGGCGCATCCACCTCTGCTGCGTGAAGCAGGGCTGCTGCAAAGCCTCCCCAAGATCTCAGGAGTATCGCATCGCCTTTGCCATCTTCCTTGTTATAGCTTTTGGGAACCTTAACGCAACTACAGGTACTGTTGGGCACGAGAGTGTCGCATTTTGTGCATTGAGAGTCGCATTGTGCAGGACACTGACTTTTACATCCTGGGGTACTTTCTGCAAACTCTTGAACTATCTTTAAAGTAACCTTTTTAATTGTATGTTGGTTTTTCTGTAGTATTTGGTCTTGTGAAGTTTTTAGTAAAGATACCTTATTTTTCGAAAACTGGTGTGGAGTAAATCTGTGGTGTTTTCACTGTGTTACTGTGAGTGTTGGTACAAATACTTTACACATTGCCTTTGATAGTCTAGACTGCTCAGGCCAAGCTACCTAGAGGGTGAGCAGGGGTTATCTTAACAGTGTATCCCCCTTTACCTGACTAGAAGCAAGGGTCCCTACTTGGACAGTGGTACCTACCCTGCCAACTAGAGACCCCCAAATCTAACATGCACTTTTTGGCATTTTTCAAAGTGCCATGTGACGCACAGACATGCCCTTAGGGCATGTATGTGCGCCACATGTGCATACATACATATTTCAGGGGTGCAACAGGGTGTCCTTTTGACACCCTAGCACCCTTGGAATTGCATTCTCATTTTGCGATTCTCAAATTGCGAATCGCAAAATGAGAATGTCTTCCCATTCATTCCTATGGGCCTCCTAGCCCATAGGAATGAATGGGAAGGTTTTCCTTAATTGCGATTAGCAATTTGCTAATCGCAATTAAGGAATGCCAAGGAATCGCAAAACATTTGCGAATTTTTTATTACATCCTGTTTTGCAATTCTCAAATAGCGATTCCCTAAAAATCGCTATTTGAGAATTGCAAAAACGGAACTTGATACATATGCCCCCTAATGTGGCTTAACACCACCTTGTAAATATGCCAAAATCCCCCCAGTGCTCTGTATCGAAGGGGCTTGCAATAGGTGTTGCAGCGGACGTTCCACCATTCTCTTTTTGACGCTGCCTCAGATTTACAAGGCTGGGGCAGTGCCAAAAACTAGGGCCAGGGAATCCATGGTCTTAGAATGGCAATTCTCCTCATGTTTTGATATTTCCCTCTGTGCTGCAGCATAGGAAGAGAAAATCCTGATAATTTATTATGTGCATGAAGGTTCCCCTTCCTGCCCATAAACAATCACCCCTGCAGCGCAGGCACCCTTGCAACACGGCGGCACGGTGCCTGCGCAGGCGCTAGGCAGCTTCTTAGCACTAGGGGAAATGCAGGGTACGCCATATTTTTGTAAATATGGAGCATCAGTGCATTTTGAAAATGTCAGAGTGCTGCGTTGCCATATTTAGCGTAGCACAGCGCTTTGACATTTTCTTGTACATATGCCACTCTTTGTCTTTGAGTTTGCACACCCTTTGTCAACCTTAACTTTAAACTAGGCTGCTGGAGTGGCAAACTGTCTTCTATACCTACACACAAACCCCAATACATTGCTTCCTTCCTTTGTGGACATCAGGTACATTGTAAAATGGTTTCTGTTGCTTTTATGTATTTCTTTGTTGTTTAGAGGTTAAAATACCTTTTGGGACAGATTTACATGAAACTTATACATCCGTAGATATGTGTCAGTTTTCCTGCGTCAGCCTGCAATACCCTTTCACCACCATGTTTGTGCCATGTTTACAATACGGTGCACCTTGGCTCAAAGATTGACAGATGCGCCACAAATTCTGAAGCTTCTGTTGGCCCAAAAGTCATGCATTGCTGGAGTTGTGTTGCAAGCACGACGTGACTCCAGCAATGCATGTTGCGGCCTATACTTATTGTACTGGTCAGTCCTTACAGCTGCTTCAAGCAGGCGTAAGGTTTTGACACAACGGCGTCCTAGAAATGGCGCAGTGAAATCTTGTAGATTTCATTGCGTCACTTTTACTAGGCTATCCTGCGTGGGAACGCCCACCCTGCATACATTATACCTGACAAAGGTATATGTGACTCAGGGCTTTACAACGTGACACATCTCCCTAGATGCGTCACTTTGTAAATTGGCTGCATTGTTTATGCCGCCGCTGTGTCAAAAAAGTGATGCAACAGGGGCGCAAAAGTGTTGCAAAGAGCTTGTAAATCTACCCCTTAGTTTTGAATTTAACCCCTTCCCAGCTCATGACGGAACCACTCCGTCATGAGCCATGGTTGCGCTGTGCTCATGACGGAGTGGTTCCGTCATGCTGCGGCCGTTGGCCGCCGCTCCGCCCACGCGGCGCTAATTCCCCGCCTGTGCGGGCGATTAGCGCAGTGGGCGGAGACGTGACGGAACCACTCCGTCATGAGCACAGCTCAACCGTGGCTCGTGACGGAGCGGTTCCGTCATGAGCACAGCGCCACCGCGCTGGCCCCAAACCCCCCCCAGCGCCGCGGCGGAATTCCTGCCGCGGCGAAGGGGTTAAGGATTGAAAACTTGCAACAAATTAACCATTTTGGTTAGAAGATGACAATGTTGTGTCTGCTTCAGTCTTCTTTAACAGCATTAGTTGTTTCAAACATCGTGGGACAATATTGCAGTTTCTTTAGTGCAGTGCATTGATTCTGTGTCACACTGTTCAAGGCGTGGGCTTTGCATCGGAATCACTGCTACTTCGTAAAAAGTATGATGTTGAAAAATGTAATGCAGATTGTATGGCCAGGGGCCATAGTTTTCATTGCTGTATTCACTTAGTATTAGTTTGCATATTGTGTAATGTCTTCTTTGGTATCAACTATTTATTACCGGTAACATGTAATTAACGTAATGTGATATTACACATGTCTCCCCGGGGCATTCAAATACTTATTGCAAATGTGAACTGGGACTTGACAGTAAAAAGTAATTCCTTCAAGCATTAATGAAGTATGCAGTCACAGTTTATTTGTCTGTCACTGATTCCCTGCTGCCACAAAAAACTACTTCCTTCACGCAGTAATGAGGGATGAAATCACAGTTTACTAAACAAGTGATAGATACTACACCCGTAAAGGACCAGCCTGCAATTACCACTCACCCACCACATTCCACTCCCTCTGACTGTATCCAAACCCTCCTTTCGACATTCTATATATCATGCCTTAATGCGAACACAAATACTACACACTGCTTGGCCATCAACCTGGAGAGTCAAGGATGCTAGGGATGGCCAAAACCCCACTGCGGGTACAGAATTTGGAGCACTGGACGCTAGGGCTCATCACCCTTTCCATGTTCGAAGGGCTTAGGAGCCCCTTCATCTATGTATCCCGGAGACTAAGTTTGACAGCAACAAAATCTTGCTGAAGACATAGAACCTGCCGATGGACTGTAAATCCAATGATCTAATAATCAAGCATTTTAGCGTTAAAATGCATTCATTTCGTTCCTATAATTTGAACGATCACAAAGTACATTGCCAAATCGGACTGGACTCTCCCGATCCTAAGTTCTAACCAACAACCAGCTAGCTCCAAAAAGGTCAGTGTGGCTATCAATGATTGGTTGATTTATATACATTAGTTACTTATAAAGCACTGACAACCAATGCAAGTTTACTGGAGCTGCCAGAGTCATCTATTGCATGATCACTATTTGAACACTCTAGCCACCAAAGCCTCTGGTCCCCCCGGAGGGTTGGGGGGTGGGGGGTTGTAATGATATGCCGTAGGACAGAAAGTGACACAATACGTGGAGGTGGAGCAGGTTAACATAATTTTACATTCATATTAAAGCATGAGGTACTGAAAATGTGGAAGCAGTGGCCAATTAAAAGTTTGGCTTAATCTGTGATTGCGGAAAGAGGGTCTGTGAACTGGTATCTTAACAAGGGCGTGGACACACTGTAAAAGTGGTGAGGAAGATGTTTCTAATGTTTTATGTAAACCCTAACCACTTTATTTCAATTTTTGTGTTCCAGTTTGACATGTATGACAATGATACAGAATCTCTGTTGCAGAGGAACAACAATGTGCGCAGAATGGCAACCCAGCCAAAGCTAATATTCTAGAATTTGGGGAAAGGATGGAGGCATTATGTTATGCCCAAGGTAAGGGTGGTCAACAAACCGTAAGGAAATGAAACCTCACATTTCTACAGAATATGGGCATTGCCCCTTTGCAGTGTATCAAGTTCAGAACCTCAGTATCTTTATCTATGCTTGCTTATCTAATTCACACTTTTTTACTAATCTTGGCCTAATCATGACCTAACTGGCATGGAGTGGCCACTACTGCCAAACATGATATTTATGCTTCAACTAATTGTTATATCATCACATTTTCAATGGTTAAACATTATTATATAGAGTGCATGATAAATATCTTTCTAACTACCAAACTGCAATACAGAGTAAATCCCTCAAACGTACATTTGAAGGAGGGCCACTTACTTATGATAATGATATATAAAAAATGATTAGCCAGGCACTCATTCCACACAACAATGGATAACTTGTCAGTCTTCGGAATAATACAGTACATAAAATAAGAATACAATTATTGTAATTGAAAAATCATTATTAATAAAAAGACTAAATAAAGTAAAATTATATGTATAAACAAATACGCATTTTATTATTTCAGACCTTAAGTACAACTGATTTACATGTTGTTAAACCTGAGACACCTGAGGTATAGTTTCCCTAAACCTTTTGCCTGTTTGCCCGGGATTTTGCAGATTCTCTTTTAGTGGCCTTAGGGCTCTAGACAATTTCCCACTGTAAATGCAGTGTGAAAGTGCATGCACTCTCCATACACACGTTAAGAAGTGGTGCTTACATGACATTTTTAAACGTGTCTCAAGCCTGCCATTGCAGGTCTGTGTGTGTGAACAATTGTACTTATGCTCAGGTTAGCCTCTCTAAACCACTGGCCAAGCCTGAGGGGAGCTTTCACTACAACCAGGACACTCCTGGGGTAAGTCTTAAGCAGTGAAGCGAGTTGTAGGTGAAAGGCAGGGCAGGTACACATGTGTGTTCCCTGTCTAGGTGTGAAGAATACCACTGTGTGTTTTCACTATCTATGAGATTTTCTCTTCCCACAAGTTAACATGGGGGAATGGTTGAAATTACTTCAAGCTTCAAGTGGAGCAGCCTCATTTTTCCTATCATTAGATTCACAATAACAAACCCTCTCCTGTGGCAAAGAGGTATTTGTCATTAATAGATTAGAAATACCACTTCTAGAAGTTCAGCTTTTCTCTGTTCTAAAACTCTTTGGAGCCGATTAGAATGTCGGGCGGACACCATCTTGTAAACAGGACCGACCGACCTCCGGTCAGCGGTCCCGACCGTCTGATTAGGAGGCGACTGAACACTGTTCGGGCGCATTCCAACATTTCCCCATGGGAACATGAGTTACAGCCATAAACCAGCAGTAGTACATGTTCCAATAGGGAAATGGGAGGTGGTGTTAATCCCTGCACCCCGTGGCAGGCACCTCAAGGTGCCTGCCACGGGGTGCAGGAATTAACAGGGGGGCACCATAGTTACCCCCCTTGGCCCCCAATCAGAGAGGACCCTGCTAAGGGCCCACAAACACACTTTCTGACAGGGTTGACAAGTCAGAAAGGCTGGCATAGAAACCCTGCCAGAAACCATGCATCGCAATCCCAAAGGTGGAAAGGCGGCTCTTTGGGATTAGGGGCCGGCATCTGACTGGCTGACGGGCTCCTTGCGTTCATCAGAAGCCAGCCAGAATGACCAGCCAGTTTCAATTCTGAATGGCTGATTTCATATTCAGCTGGTCGAAATTGAAACCGACGGTGGTTGTAAAGCCTTCGACCAAAGGTTGGAGGCTTACCGACCCGCCATCGTAATAAGCCCCATTGTGTGCATTTTAGTTTGACTAAAGTCCACAATGGAGGCTGGGGGAGCATATCAGTGCTTTCCCCAGATACAGCTATAAACATTGGAAAGGGAACTGGAACAACAGACCTCTGCCATTTGAGTGGCTCACTGGATAGATTGGAGGAAGAGGTTTTAAAACTTGGCCGCTGGAAAGCCAGGTCATGGCCCCACTAAAGATTAAGATCAGCATTGCACAGCCCCATGGCAGACAGGACAGAAATTTAGGAGAGACGTCTGTGGTTCAAAGGGAAGTTCTCTGAACCACCCCAACGTCAAAGGTACACTACAGTATAACTACTGGTGCCATATTTCAGAAAGTAGGAATACACTTGTGTTGTTGTGGGTCCAGAGATCTTGGAACTGAATGGTGCACACTGCTGAGGAATCTGTTGTGCACAAGGATGATTGTTGCCTTTGGAAGGGACTGTGTATGGTTCCTGAATAGTGGCTGGCCTGGGCTGGCTAACAGCTGCTGTGTGGCACCCTAAAGTCTACTCTCCAAGAGCTTGTTGGCTTGCCCCTGTTCTCTTGTGGAGGCCTCGGGGACATCAAATACCTCCCACAAGGGACCCACACCATCTACTAGTGACAGCTGGAGAGAGGTGCCCTCTTAAATGCCTACATTGTCTGCTGGATCCCAACTGGTAGCGCAGCATGAGCGTGGAACTAAGGATTGTGCCTGGAGACCAGATTGCCTTGTGTGGAGCCCCAAAAGTACTCAAGTCAAATGGGGCTACTGCTCCTGAAAGAAAGAAACAAGAGAGAGATATCTAGGTTCTAGATGGGACACTAAGGGCAGTCCTCAGGACTGTCTCTTGTTGCCCTCATGCACCCCTAGGGATGTCATGCTTCATCATCGGGTGGGTGCTCCTCATTGGGCTGGTGCTGCAATGCCCTACAGGTCCCTCAAAGGGTCACTTTAGTAGAGAGCTTTTATTTTTACCACTGTCTGATGAGTGCAAGGGTGTCTAGGTGGGCTGGCTGTGGTGTGTGAGATGAAGTTAGTTAAAACTGACTAGGGGATGTCAAATCGGCCTTTAATATACAGACTCACCTGCCAGGTTAAGTTAATGCTACTTAGGGGTTATGATGTAACCAAGTACCACATTCTGTGTAAGTGAAGCAAAAATCGGGTCAACATGTTTTACGCCTCTTTGGTCTCTGAATGATCCATGGCTCTTCTTTAGGACTAGAAGGGTAATATGCCTACCCACACTTAAATCATTACGAGAGGTCCCCTTCTAAAATGGAGGTACCTTCTTGTTCGTAATTAAAATGATCGTCCAACCCAGTGAATGGATCGGATAATGCCTCAATGGTCAATGCGAACGTGGCGCACAGCTGCAGGGTTTTATGTGTGGGTACTGTGCGACAGACCTATCCTCCTCCTCTGCTTGCCTGGGGCTCCCACAAATGTACTGCCCACATCCAAGGAGTGTGGCCCCTGCATCGTGGGGCCTCAACACACATAAGTGTCTTGCTAGTGGTGAGTGGATTCAGCGGTTGTGGGACACCACATTGCCCGCTTTGGCAATCATGCTGCATCTCTCTCATGAGACACACCAACTGCATGTTCATTGGGTTGGGACCCTCGGAGGTCAGGGTGTACCCATGGTAGTGCCTAATTCTACCTCATGCTGCGCTGCTGAACTTGCACCTATGTGTGTGACCGGAATTGTCTGGTGCATCCCGTATCAACGCGCACCAGATGTTGTTCCTCATTTCCAGGGAGGTATGGAATTCGCAACTCTTCATTGTGTGTGTGACCTCGATTTTCTGATGTGACTTAGATCAGCGGGCACCAGATGCTGTGCCTCATTTCCAGGAAGGTACTGACTTTGCAACTCTTCATTGTGTGTGACTGGAACTGTCTGGTGTGAATCGTATCCAGACATTGTGCCTCATTTCCATGGAGGTTCAGAGGTGTGTATTCATGTTCAATTGTGCCCGATTGCCTGGGTGCTACTGTGATCAATGTTTTTCTGACAGGGTGCATCCTTCTTCCGAGAGGCTCCCCCGCTTCATCCCCCCATTCATCAATTGTTCCATTTGTACCCTCAGTGTGGCAAACCAACTGCCATCGACTCTCCCAGCCCTGCATGTTGATTCCCTGCCAAAATAATACTACGTTTGACATTGGATTATACCAGTGCGGCCTTGGCCCATGGTGCTGTTTAAAAATATTGTAATTATCTGTGTGTACACATTTCTGATATTGTTGTGATCTGTGGTGTACCCTATAACTGTGTGGTGTTGAATTATAATATTTGCTGTGGTGGGCCTCATTCTGACAAAGTTTTGTACCGCATAAAGGCGTTGGGGGGTAAGGTAGGATCTTTCCCAAGTGTGCATATTATTGATGTCATTTTAACACTGTTGGGCCCAGTACTGCTAGTGATATTTCCAAATGTGATTTATGCCCAGGAACACATGATGTTCATGTTGTGTTAATTAATGTGGTTGTTGAATACAAACTTTATTTACATACACCACATGTGAAGTCTTTTATGTGATGCTCAGTGTATTTATTGTGTGAGAGTGCTGTGCAAATGCTTTACACATTGCCTCTGTGATAAGACCGACTGCTTAGTGCCAAGCTACCCAAGGGTGAGTGCAGGTTATACAGTGAGTGTAATCATCCACCCCTAACAGGAGTGGTAGGTTCTGCCTGGCTTGGGGCTTGCCTCAGCCGACCAGAACGTGCAAGTTTCAAAACAATTCCTATAATCAACATATTCTTTTGATGTGTGACTTGAATGGTGGTCTAGAGTTAAGATTTTGTTAAATGAGTGCATTTTATCAGACTCAATGAATAATTAATTTCTACTTAAAAACCAAGACAAATGTTCTTATTGATCTGTCTGACATTCAACCTCCTAAAATCTGGGTTTCATGGTTTCATGAATTAGTTCTGGACCGATGCATATCAGATGAGAGGTTGTTTCTTCACTCACCCTTCAGAGACACCAACATTGAGAGTTTTGTAGAAAATCATTAATTCAGCCACCTATGATTTCAGCTACTAATAAAAGCAGTCGGAATCTCCAAAACGTAGCTCTATTTTTTAAGGATTGTGGTTCGCACAAGTACAACTGTAGGACAAGTGATGTATATGTACTTATGTGACAAAAGGATGTTCTAACCCCTTAGCTGGAAGGCCTACCCCTGTGCTAAGCTTTCTTTTGGCCATTTGGGGAAGTTCGCGCTTAGGATCCAATACGTTTAGTACACATAAGGTATCCATGCCAAATTTGCATCCTTTTTTTCCATCATCTGGGGGATTCAAAATGTAACCAACGTTTGTGGATTCCCCTGGAGGGGACCGAGAAATTAGCCAAAATACACCTATATTTTGAGATTTTGGGGAAACAAGTACTTCAAAAGAAAGTGTCTGTTTTTTTCTCCCGTAAATGGCACCAACAAAGGGTTTGCAGTGCTAAAATCATCATCTTCCCAGTTTTCAGGAACAGGCAGACTTGAATACAAAACCAACATTTTGAGCACAGTTTTGATATTTTACTGAGACATAGCTCATTTTTCCAAATGTTTGTGCTTTCAACCTCCTTCCAGTTAGTGGTAGAAGTGGGTGTGAAACTCATGGTGGGTCCAAGAAAGCTATACATTTCTGAAAAGTAGACAAAATTCTAAATTTAGCAAGGGGTCATATGTGTAGATCCTTCAAGGTTTTTCTATAAAAAGTAACAGTTGAAATAAACAAATATTGAAAGTGAGTTGAAAAAAACAATCATATGTGTCTCTGTTTTCATCTGTAACTTCTTCTAACTATGGCAGATTTTTTAAAGCAATATACTGTAATGTCCTCTGGACCCTTCTGGCTGTGGGTATATGGGGGCATATTATCATGACAGGTGATAAAATTATCGCTGCTTTAGCGGCAGAAAACAGCAGCTAAAACGGCGATAATGGGCTTGATAATATGCTCTATGGAATTCCAATTGAAGCCCATGTTAGATGTGAAGGACATCTAACCTGAGCTTCAATTGGAATTCCATAGAGCATATTATCAAGCCCATTATCGCCGTTTTAGCGGCAGTTTTCTGCCGCTAAAGCGGCGATAATTTTATTTCCTGTCTTGATAATGTGCCCCACAGTGCTTGTAGGTTCTCCAAGAACCCGAGGAATCCAGAGCCAATACCTGAGCTGCACCTTGCAATGGTTTTTTCATTGTGTACCAGGTATAAAGCAATTAATTTGATAAAATATAAAAAGTGAAAAATAGGCATCAAGAAAAACTATGTAATTCCGAAATGGGCTCAAGAGACAGAATTTATTCAAGTTACTTGACTTACAGTTCTAATATCATTTTTATGATTTTTCGAGGCCTTTAGAGAACAGATCCCAAGGCGGGAGCACCTGCCCAGAGCTTCTGAATCTGGCCATGCAAGGGAAGCCTGCCCGGGCCTGTGGGACCCCGTCCCGGATGCTTGGACACTTGGTCAGCTGCAGGATGGGGGCTCCCACACCATGGCCTACCCGAGGCCTGGTCTGTGGTTCTGAACCCAGTCAAGCAGTGAAAGCCTACTGGACACCTGTCATGGGTCCCTTGCAACGTGGCAGGTTAGAGGATGGAGCCCTGGACTGGGGTACCCACCCCATTCCCCAGCCAGGGAACCATTCATATCCTCTGAACCCGGCCACGCTGGGGCAGCATGTCTTTTATGATACCACGAGCCAGGAAAGGGAGCCCAGTGCCTGGGTAGACTTGCAGAACCAGGCTTGATGACTTCCCTTCCTATCCTCTCTGTGGCTCAGAAGCCCTGCACAGGGCCACAGTTGGGTGTTTCCTACCAAGAAGCCCACAGTCGCCAAATAGACCCGACTATGCCCCATTGACCAGAGTCTGGTCTGGACTGTCCCTGGGCAGGCCACCCTGTTTGTGACACTGGATCCCATTTCCCCCCATGGTGCACTTGGTGGCACGGACGGCCAGCGTATGGAGCCCGGGCACTGCCAGAGATCTGACTGAGGGCGCGATCATGGCCTCCTTCCCTGCCAGCGAAGGGGGAGAGAGCTTCCTTGGCCTGCAGCTTCCCCTTTGCCAGGTCTGTTCGTTCTTTGCAGAAAGGTAAGCCATGTGCCCGGCCTGTCTACCGTACCTCCTGGGTGGTCTAGTCATTGACAGTTGCTGCCATTCTAGACTTTCCCCAGGCATCTACTGAGGGCTTCTCTGGGCCCTCATGGACTTGTGTTCCAGCTCGGCGCCCTGGAGGACTGGGACTTCATGCAGGGCGGGTCCCTGCTCTTTACCCCAAATCCAGTGGGGGGGGGGGTCAAGAGAGCCACTGTGCCCTAGGTACTGACTTGTCACCTCTATACCATGGGCTCTGGGTGCTGCCTTGGGTGTGTGCCTTCCTGGAGCCAGGGCCTGGGGAGCCAAGGAGGGATAAGCCCTGCCCACCCCATTCTCTCTCCCCACAGGCCTGCCCGGGAAGCCATTTTCCTTGATTATTAAGCCCCCATGAAGAGAGGGGCTAATGAACCTCTGGGGGGAGACTAAAGTCAGAGTTAGCCCTGCAAGCTGTCCCACAGACCATCTGGTTGGTCAGCCCACCGGGCCTTCTGATCAGCCAGCCCGGTGACCAGATGGCCCGGAACGACCCAGCAACCAAATAGGGATGACCATAAAATCCTGGTCCCCATGCTCCACACAGCGGTTTGCTGACAACAAGAGTGTCTGTTCACTCTGAGGCCAGCTCCGGCCATCTAGTTACCCTGCTGACCTGCATGGGATTGTGCCCCCGACCCTGCACCCAGCGAGCAGGGTGGGAGGGACAGGCACGCGCTGGGTGGCACTTGGTGGAGGCGGCCTCCCCTGGGCCCACAAACCTTCCATGTCTCTCCTGCCGGCCTGGCAGTGGAGGAAGCCCCTGGTGTGGTGGAGCGGCGGAAACCCAATGAAAGAGACAAAAGCTTTGCTCAGAGGATGACTTTCAATAGATCGTAGCAAGGTAGCTGCTTTGCTACTTATGAAACCCTGACCCAGAATCAGATTGTCTATAAATGATTTAGCACCAGGTGCCCCATGAATTAAGGTGATGAAGGCGGCCATCTTAAATCCCCGCTCCTGTCCCCAAGCTAGCCGCTTTACAGTTACACACAGGCCCAAGAGGCTGGCTATCCAAAGTCAACCAAGGCTCTACAGCCCTGTGGTATCGTTATAGTTTAGGGGACATTCTGACTTAGAGGCATCCAACAAATCTGACACTGTGCTCAACCAGGGTTGGATTGGGAACAAAAATTGGCCCGGGAGCACAAAAAAAAGTGGCCCACGTTTACATATTGCCCTTCCTCAAAACACTGCTTCGGCAACATTTTATAAAAAAAAGGGGGGGGGGGGTTAAAAAAAATGCAGGGATTAGTTTTACACTGGTGAAACACACCTGAAAACAAGTCAGGCCCCGCTCAGTATGCACACATTAATGGACCAGCCCAGTGAGAGAAAGGGAGTGACACCTCTGCCTGTTGCTAAACGGCAGGTAATGAGCAACCATCTGCCGCCAGAAAGGCCATTCAGACACCCACTGGGCCGCTGGCGGCATCTGAACAACAGAGACATCTCCCAAATCGGCCCCCCAGACTACTCAAAAAAGCAGCCCACAGCTGGAATTCGGGCACCAGCCCCTCAGGCATTGCCCGAGTGCCCTAGTTACAAATCTGATGCTATGCTCAACCCTTCCAGCGTAGGGAGACTCTGGCTTGGGTGGCAGCCCGAGCAATGCCATGGGCTGGGTGGTAGCCCACCTCTTGACCTGGTCAGAGGTGCCGGAAGGGAAGAGCTGAGTGGCTCCCCCATTCCCCCGCTGAGAGTAGCCAGGGGTCCTCTTGCGGCCCTTGTTCCTTCTCATCCAGGCTGCCCTGCTACATGAGAGAGGCCTCTCCTCGGTCACCCGATAGCCGGTTGGGCCAAGATTGGGCGCAAGAGAGCCTGTGGTGGAAGGGTCATTGTGGGTGGTCCCAGCCCAGGGAGGCACTGCCATTCGGTTCCCCATGTGGAGTCATGCTGGGGGAGCATGAGTTCCATTTTAGGAGGGCATTCCATTGTGCCACTCTCGGAGGAGCAAGGGCTCCCTCTGTTCACATGCATGGGTCGGGTCATCATGGGTGGAGGAGCCCGCCTTGTACCCTGTCCTTGCCTAAGTGCCCCGGAGGCCGCAGACAATTGAGTGCGAGAAGTGTATGGGCCCTCTGCCTGCAGTGTGTTTTCCATCTTGGAGGTGGCTGAGGGTTTCGGGCTGGCACCGTCAGTCGCTTGGGCTGCTCCGCTGTTTATGATCCTTCTGCAGGTTCACCTACAGAAACCTTGTCACCACTTTTGCTTCCTTTAGATAGTCAAGTTTGGTTTTCTTCGCGGTGCTCCACCAAGTCCTTTGCCAACCCCGGAAGAGTCGATCTGATGACCTCACTAAACCATCTAATCAGTAGTAGCAATGTGCGGTGTGTACAAAGAGCAGGGACTTAATCAGTATGAGCATATGACCTCCACTTACTGGAAATTCCTCGTTCATGGGAAATAATTGCAATCCCCAATCCCTATCACGAATGGGGTTCAGCGGGTTACCTGCATCTGTCAGCGAAGGGTTGCATGCATGCAGCACCGGACATCTTAGGGCATCACAGACCTGTTATTGCTCAATCTCGTGTGACTGAACGCCACTTGTCCCTCTAAAAAGTTAGATGCTGACTGCTGGGAGTCGAGTAGCTAGTTATCACAGAGAAGTCTCGTTTGTTATCGAAATTAACCAGACAAATTGTTCCACCATCTTAGAACGGCCATGCACCACCACCCACAGAATTGAGAAAGAGCTATCAATCTGTCAATCATTTCTCTGTCCTGGCCGGGTTAGGAGGTCCAGTATTTTTTTTTTTAAATTGTTTTTATTATTATTAAAGTTAGGGCAGAACACAATCACATAAATGTCTATACAATTGCAGTTTGTTGGTACATTGGCTTACGTCAACGCTCATATCACTGTTACATCATAATACTGGTCAGATCCCACCTACGGACCCATAGATATCGCCTCACCCCCTCCCCATTTCAGATGGAGATATCCTCATTCGGCAACTCCGGTGGTTCACAGATAAAGCCCCTGTATTTGTTCCAGGCACCCCATACCTTTCCCCATTTCTGTGGACAACCTCGGTTAACATATGTAGTCTTCTCTGCTACCATGACTTCATCCATGTCCTTACACCATGCCTTGACCATTGGCGGGCGTCCGGAGCCCCACAACCTGGCTATATTCCGTTTGGCGACCATCATTCCCAATGTTGCCCAGTCCTGTGCCGGATGGTTTAGATCATTTGGCTCCCATATATTTAGCAAACATCTTTTAGGTTCTGGCGTTACCGATACCCCCTCCACTTGTGATATGGTCCGCATCACTGCCACCCAGTATGCCATAATCCTTGGACATTGCCATATAGTATGGTAAAAAAGTTCCCTCTTCTCCGCATTCCCGCAGACAATACGGGTGTGTGGTATTCCCTATTTTGTGTAAGGTTAATCTAGTGAAGTATACATGGTGTAGTATCTTCAATTGTATGAGCCTCAATCTAGAGGGTATTGCAACTTCCCGCAGTGACGAGAGGCCATCTGCCAGTCCGTGTCATCCATGTCCCCAAGGTCTGCAGAACATTTGACCTTCAGTGCCTGTGTCGGGTCAGGTAGGTTATTAACTAATTTACGGTAAGTGAAAGAGGTGGCATGTAGTCAGTGAGGAGTCTGTCCTCTAAGGGAGAGGCCTCCGGCAGGACGGTGTTCGGTGGTATGGCTGCCTGCAGTGCATGCCTAATCTGTATGTACCTGAATTGTTCAGAAGAAGCTAGCTCGTATTGTTCCTGCAGGTGTTCGAACGCTACCACCCCACCCTTAACCCACAGGTCTCCTACCGTAGAGATGCCTATGGCGCCCCAGTTATTGAATCCTTTACTATTTCTAAGCTTTCCCAGCCTTCCTGTATCCCAGAGCGGAGTAAGCTGTGTGATAACCCCCTGCCATCCCAGTTTTTTTTGCGCCGTATACCATATGCCAATTGTATGTGCGGTCGGACCAATCAGGGGGTTAGGTCGTTTTTTATTGTCTTGTGGAAATATGGATTTTTCTGGTCAGTTATGTCCCCTATCTTGGACCCCAACGGTTCTATGTGCATGTTACAAGTACATGTATGTTCCCTCCAGTTCCAGTTATGAAGACGCAAATACATGTGCGTCCACCGTTAACATGTCCTCTGTTGATCCGCCATGAATGGGCCGGATATTCCATTCCTAAGTACGAAAGGCCACCGCCTTTATATGGTTCACTTATGCCATTTTACAGTCCAGGCAAGTAGGCCCTGATTCTGTCATCAAGCTTTTCTTGCCTTCTGCCTCTGAAAGCTCCAGTCCGAGCCTGCATCTGTGACCATGAACTTTGTCTCATTCTCTGCGCGGCTCACAAAGCCTGACATCAGCTTGCTGCCTGCCAAAGAACTGTATTTCACCTTCGAAATTATCTGCTCCGTTCCCTGCCCGATGCATTCCTGTCTAGTAGTTTAAGTAAACATTCTTCCAGCTACCGAGCAAAGGCTCGGCTTCTCTGTCTTTATGCAAGTAATTCATAGCCCTGTTACTATGGAAAATTCCTGCCCTCGCATCTAGTGAAGACACTTAGACGCTTGTGCACGCACACACAGTCAGTATAGAATAGATTTTGTCCAAGAGTCCTTCCTTTGTGGATAACATAGTTCTTTAAACATAGGATGTTAGATATGATTTGGGGATTAGGTTGACTTGACCCCCCAGACTTCTTGTCTCCACATGTAGAGCTAAATGTCAAGTCCCCCTCACCCCCTAGTTGCACGTCAATCACACGTCATACTGCTGCGCGCGCATCTATGCCAAGTATAATCTTATGGATCCACCTATATGTGACATCATAACCAATTATGTTCCTTTTTACTCCTCATTACACCCATTTTCGGTTACGCATGTGAATCGTCACCTTCCTTATCAATTGTTACGCCTCCCGCATCTATTTCATTGTAATGTATGTTCTATAAAAGTCATTTCTTGTCAATAATGTATGTACTTCACTTCCTGAACCTCCGTGGTGATGGAACTTGGAGCAACCGATTATAATCGATCATTGGAATAAAGCCCATTCCGAACCTCTAATACCACGGATTCTGCCTCTTATTTACTGAGCTATTTTATTATGTTTCCGTATCAAATTAAGTCCCGGTAATTAAATTATTTACCACATGAATGGCGCCCGAACAGGGACACTTTCTCATCTCACGCGCCGGCGGTGAGTTGCAGGCCCGGTCTCCTGCCACAGCTGGACGGACAATTACGCGTACCAGCAGGATTTCCTGTGTCTCCCTCCGGTCAAGCGGGGGCGACTGAGGCTGCGATCAACACCCAGACGAGGCGGTGAGAAGTGCGAAGTATCCCGACCAGAGCCTAGCTGAGAGAGCAAGATCCGAGGTATACAGAGGCCCACCAGTTTCCGAAGTCCCAAGTCGAGTCCAGTGTCCGAAGCGTTCGAGTCGAGTCCAGTCCGGTTCAAGTTCAGTCCAGTTTCTGAGGCCTTCCGTTTCCGAGCTACCCGGTGAGTACCATTACTGGGGAGGCATTCTGACGTGCACATAGGTTGTGCCGGTCAAGACGGGTTTGGGTACACAAATCCGGTCTGCACTGTTTCAGCAGTGTATCTGTACTGTTTAGCAGTATATCAAGTATATAATTCAGAATGATTCAGTTAATGTCGAGTATTATGTTTAGTGATTTAAGTTCTCCTTAGATCGTCATCATTGTTCATTGTTCAGGTAAATGTTAAATGTTAAATGTTTTAAGTACGTTCTGCATATTGTGGTATGAATGACTGTTCATTATTGTGATTACTGTATTAAGTTTGTTCAAGATCAAGTATCAGATCAGTTCTCAATATGCCGCTCTTTTCGAAACTAAGACAGATCACAACTAGAAAAGGGGTACTCGAAGAAGCTGTTCCCATTCCTCCTAGGGACACTCCAGGTTACTTCATGTATCATAAACATGGCCTAGACGCCATATTATTTCTTGATTTATGGGTAGACTACACTAAGGAATTACCAGAAAGTCAGAGGTGGCCCGCAGCGGGGACCTGGGATGCAGAGTGCATCGTGAAAGTAGAGGAAGAATTATGGAAAAAGAAAGCTAGACAATCACAGAAAGACGCCATTGAATTATGGCGTAAAGAATCACATAGACGAACAGAAAAAGCACGTAGACAGGAAGAGAAGAGTAAAGAGAATTCTAATGAAGTCCGAGAAAATCTATTAATTAAAGAAGGTGCACGAGTGAAATCAGAACAAGTAGACAGACAAAGAAATGCCCTTATGAATGGTATGTATCCCCTTCTGGCCGAAGGATTGCCTAAGGCTACTTCAGAGATACCAAAAGACTTGCCAACCCCATTGTTTCCAATAAAGGTACATCCTAAGGGGCATCCTAGAACCGCAGAAGATGTTTTTCTTTCCTCATATTTAGATGACGCAGCTCCCGAGTATGCAAATTCCGCCCCACATAGACCGCCTGCCAGGGAGGTTCAACGCCAAGATCCAGTACCCGTATCGTTACAGCAACAAGTTCTGACACAAGTTCCGGCAAGCACATCTGTTTCTGCATCTGTTCCTACAGCTACTTCTATAGCTGTATCCACGCCTATAGTTGCTGTATCACGTTCAACGAATCCTTTCACACCCGATACCCCAGATGGGGCTACCGGAGGTGCTACCAATATCTTTTCTACACCACCTAGAATAAATAAACTTACTTTTCAAGAGTCAGCACATTCACGTACCCCCAAACTCATAAATGCCCGTACGCTTAAGGAACTTCTTATAGATTGTAGATATGACCCTGTGCCCGGAAAAGAGGACGAAATGACCCTAGCATCATTACGTATCAGACTAGCCGCAGTGTATTTAGGGAAATTACCAGGAATGACTGCACATCTAGATAATATATATCATTTTGTCCAAACCGGGCGAGATTCTGAATGTATTAACAGAGCTATGGAATACCAGAAAGTGGAAATACAGGGGGAACTGTTGCGTTTCCTCATAAATTGTGTGATCAGAAATCAAGACCGACCGGGGGTAGACCCGGAAGCAATGCAGATTCTTACCAGATGGAGCCAGAATATATCAGAAGGGAGACATGATAAGCAAAACTGTATAATAGCCATGTGCCGAAAGATCCGTAAAGAAATAGAACGCCTACACGAAGAAAGATTAGCGGTAGACCAGTTCGAACGAAGCGAGGAAGAAGCATCAGGACTGCCCACAGGACAGTCAGAAACTATAGCCTATGTAGGTAGAAGAAGATCTTGTAATAGTACTAGATGTCTTACTGATCCGATACGTCCGATGTGTCTAGAAAATAACAGGAAATTTCAAACACCAATAATAAATATAAGGTCTAACGAGCATTCATTCCAAGCAGCAGATAAATTACTCCGAGAACGAAGGGGTTATCATTTTCTCGATTCTATGGATGAACAAGAATTAGCCAGGTCAGCTGTTCACTGGGTTGACAGTCCCGGGAAGTATAGTGATGACACAGTAGCTCACACATTTTTGAATCTCACCCCAGATGAACAACGTTTAGCTGGGATTTATATGATTCAACAACTTCTTATACTATATAAAAGCCAACATTCAGATCCTGGTCCCTTATCTGATATATTGACCGAATTACTCACGAATAGATGGAGAGGTTCAGGTACTAAGCTAATTAAAGAAATACTAGAATCAAGAAAGCAGTACATTCTTTTTATATGCCCAGAACATGTCTCACTGCCCATCAAGGAAAGAACCATGTATTACATGGACAGACAGAATCCCTTACGAGAAGTGCACCCAATAAAGGGCGAGGACAATGAGTTTAAACGTGTATATGTGTATACGCCCATATCGAAAATAGAATTGTTGGAAATGAAGAAAGTGGTACCTAGTCATGACAAAGACCCAGCGGGTTTCCACCGAGAAATTAAAGACATGTTACTCATGGGAGAGTATACCTATCCCGACATTATGACAATATTAAAGGTATTGATGCCTGCTGGCATTTATGAAAAACTCAAGGAAAAAGAGTGGGAGGTAGGAGACCAAAAGATAGAATGGTCAGCTTTAGAAGCAGAAGAGAGGGCCCGAACTGCAGGAGCAGGGCTTGGGGACAAAACTAAAGCACTACCAGGTTTACTAGTACAGGTACTGCCACGTTTATTAACCACGAAAAAGGAAGACTGGGGTGCAATTTCAGCCTGTAAACAAAAGCAAGATGAAGACACTAGTGATTTCTATGCACGATTTGAAAAATGTTTTGGTATAAATAGTGGTATAAAAGCGAGTAGCGAATCATACCCACATCTGTTTGTGACAAAATTAGTTGAAAATTCCTTGCCCCAAGTGAAGAATAGAGTATTAAAATTCGAGAGTACCTGGCAAGGTAACACTCCATCACAAATGTTACAAATGTTACAGTATCATCACAATAGAATTAGAGAGGAACAAGATCATGAACAAAGACGCATGAAAGACACGAAAATGAAAATGCTAGTCTCTCAGACAGTTCCAGCTGAAGGACATAAAAAGGGTGTGACACATTCCGGTGATTTCGCAGGACCTATAAAAGGGACATGCAATTATTGTAAAAAGCCAGGTCATTACGTACACGATTGTCCAGTTTTGAAACATAATATCGCCATAGGTAATACAAAAGAAAGACCACGGCCACCTAGACAGGATCAGAATGAACAAGGAGCCCCGCAACATGCACAGTCCATGCCAGCTCCACCACAGTCTGTACAGTTTGTGCCAGCTGCACCAGCGCTGCCTGTTGCTGCCACACAAACCACGACACGACAACTGTACCAGACCGCACAGTATGACTATCCTGATTATCAACGATATGCATGAACCAGCCTAGAGAGGGAAGTTGACTTACCCCTTATCGAGATCCCGGTAGACCAAGAAGGACCTTATGTACATAGTGAATTATTAGGCCAAGATAGAAAATTTTTACTCGATACCGGGGCAAGTCGAACAACCATAAAACGTAGTGAAGTTCCAGGGGCACCCCTCTCAGGCTCACAGAATATTTCCCTTGGTTTTTCAGGAAAACCTATTGTTAATGAAGTGTCACAACCTCTTCCACTTACGATAGGACCTTTGACCCGAACTACAGATTTATTGCTTACTAAATCATGTCCAGAAAACCTGTTAGGAATAAAAACACTGAAGGCTCTAGGAGCTATAATATGTTGTTCTCCGGAAGGAGTAAGATTGTTTTTACGTGATTTTAAAGGTCATTATGTGTCTAGAGACATGGATCCCCGATTGCAGACTTTACCTACACATCTATGGGCACAAGGCCCTACTGATGTTGGTTGCATGAATATTACACCATATCGAGTCACACTAAAGGCAGGAGTGGTACTACCACGAATGCGACAATACAAGTTACCACCAGATGCTGTAGTGGCTTTACTGCAGATCATTGACGAGCTCATTGCCCAAGGAGTAGTTGTGGAAACAGACTCCAATGTATGTAATTCACCGATAATTCCGATTCTTAAACGAACAGATCTGAAGGCCCCACCAGTATATCGATTGGTTATTGATCTGCGCGAATTAAACAAGTGCATTGTGCCGCAATTCCCTGTGGTCCCCGATATCTCATCATTACTGACAGCTATTGATTCCGAAGCAACATTCTTTACTGTAATTGATCTCAAAAATGCCTTTTTCAGCGTCCCAATAGATCCGGAAAGCCAATATTTGTTCGGATTTAGTTTAAATGGACGTAGCTTCAAATTCTCACGCGCACCTCAAGGATTTACAGAAAGCCCCAGCATCTATAGCCAAGCACTGAAACGAGAACTTGACAGTATCCACATGCCAGTTAACACTGCCTTGCTTCAATATGTCGATGATCTGTTGATCACCGCTAGAAGCGAACCCGAATGTGAGAAAGCATCACTGACAGTTTTACTATTTCTAGCTGAAAAGGGTCACAAGGTGTCCCCTTCTAAGCTGCAATTCTGTGTCCAGCGAGTTATTTACCTTGGTCACTCGCTGTCCAAGGAGGGAAGGCAGCTTACACCAGACCGCATTCAGTTAATAGCTAACATGCCAATACCCAAGACACAAAAGGAGGTGCGGGCTTTCATAGGCCTCACTTCATATTGTAGACAGTGGATCCCTCAGTATGCATTTTTAGCAAAACCACTCATTCAGTTGACAACACAGGAGGCAGCCACATCGACTGTTCTCCCTTGGACTCAAGAACATACACAAGCTTTTGAAAGCCTAAAGAAAGCTTTATGTCAAGCACCTGTTTTAGCAACACCATGTTACAGAAAACAGTTTACACTCTTTGTTACAGAACGCGAAGGTACTGCCTTGTCAGTACTCACACAGGAACAAGCAGGAGCACACAAACCATGTGCTTATTTTTCTAGTACATTAGATCCCGTAGCTCAGGCTCTGCCTGCGTGCCTGAAATCAGTGGCAGCAACAGCTTTAGCAATTAGACAAAGCGATGCCATAGTGTTAGGACATCCATTGACAGAACAAGTACCACATGCAGTGGAGGTTCTTGTGAATCGAACGCAAACACAACATTTGACTATAGCAAGACTTACAGGGTATGAACTAACACTGTTTCAGCCACATATAGAAATCAGACGTTGTAACACATTGAATCCTGCCACACTTTTACCTGTAAATGGAACAGACCCACTAGCCCATGACTGTATTGATGTTATTACAATCACGACGAAACCCAGACAAGACTTGACAGATGTCCCATTGTCAGACCCAGACCTGACGTTGTATGTAGATGGTTCATGTATGAGAACAAGTACAGGAGAGTTAGTGGCCGCTTACGCAGTCACAACAGATACTGAAGTCATTGAAACCAATCGTATAAATACTTTGTCAGCTCAAGCCGCAGAGCTCATCGCTCTGACACAAGCCTGTATTCGAGCCACAAATAAAAAAGTCAACATATACACTGATTCACGTTATGCATTCGGAGTCGTACATGACTTCGGCGTGCTGTGGCGAGAGAGAGGTTATTTAACTTCTCACGGTGCCCACATTCAGCACGGACCCCTCATTCATGCCTTATTAGATGCAATACATTTACCCATTGCAATATCGATTATGAAATGCAAAGCACATACGAAAGTTACTGATATCATTTCTCAAGGCAATGATCTAGCTGATAGAACAGCTAAACAGACTGCTCAAACTCAAACATCCGAGATGACAAAGACAATAGTCCAGACGCCAACACATTGTATGACGGTTAAAGATCCTACTCTTGACGTAATTGACATCCAAGCGGATCAAGGATGGATGATGAAGGAAAAGTCTGTGTGGTTCCTTCCTGATTCAATGGTCCAAGTCATTATTAACACTATCCATAGTCCAGCGCATCTAGGAGAGAAAGCTATGCTAGACAGCATTCAACATATTTGGTTCAACAAACATTTACGAGCTGCAGCCAAACAAAAGGTCCGTACCTGTCTGATCTGTTGCCAGTTCAACCCAGGAAAAAGCGTTCCCGTAGAACAGGGTGGATTTCATCCTCCTGATCACCCTTTTGAAGTCCTCCAGATGGATTATATCCAGATGGAACGATGTCGAGGATTCAAATATGTTCTCGTAGTTGTGTGTGCTCTTTCCCGTTGGACGGAGGCATACCCGGTTTCAGATTACACTGCCCCGACTACTGCCAAACAGTTGGTTCGAGAATTCTTCCCACGATACGGTTTACCACGTGTTGTTCACTCAGATAACGGCCAGCCGTTCTCATCCGAATTAATGAAACACGTTTCACTTTTGTTAGGCTATCAGTGGAAATTCCACTGTGACCGACACCCTGAGGCAGCAGGTCTCGTAGAAAGACATAATCAGACTCTGAAAATAAGATTATCCAAAATATGCAGAGAAAAAGGTGTCGACTGGGTAGTAGCATTACCAGTTGCACTCTTTTACACAAGAATGGTAGCACACTCTCGAACAGGGCTATCCCCGTATGAAGTGATCTTCGGCAGACCACCAAATATGTGGGGGACGCCTATGCCACGAAAAATAACTGATATTGACTGTAATATGCTGACAGATTACTTGGCTTCCTTGATGTCTGCACTACAATCTTGTCGTTCACAGGTAGCTGCAGCCTTTCCCGACAACACTGAGGTGAAACCCCTTGACGTAGTTCCGGGGGACCTTGTTCTTGTGAGGAATTTCGACCGAAAGACTCAGCTGGAGCCCAGGTGGAAAGCACCCAAATTGGTCCTGCTCACCACAAGGACAGCCGTGAAGATCGAAGGCAGAAAAGGATGGATTCATTCAAGTCATATCAAGAAATTTCATGGACTTCCTTCGGATGTGAATAGCCCACCTCGTGTGTCTTCACCCATTGACTCAAAACTACCTTTGGCTGAGGCCAACAGTCAGGAACTTTATAAATTAAAGCTCAGGCCCAATCAGTCGAGCAATTTGATTGTTTAAGTCCTCTCCAAGGTGAAGCGGTTGAATTGTCTCTGACATGTATCCCTTGGACCTGAATAGAGAAAACACCCGAAAAATGTTGAAACGACAGGCGTACTGTAAATCACTGCGTAGCCATTGCATAATGACGTTATTAATTTTGTTTTTCTTGAGTCTTTTAATAATTACTGCAAGTATATTGTTGCACATATATTATCCTGTTTCTAGACATGTTTACAATGTTACTGCTGAACATTCTTTTAGTGAATTACCTCCGCTTGAATTGTCATACAGATTTGCGCTGCGCAATAACACTTTTATTAGTATGTTACATCATTCCCATCAGGTTAGCAATACTACAAATTGTTGGATATGTGGTCGACTCCCTCCCTATCAGAATTATAAAGGAATTTTACCTCTTTTTCCATACCCGTTCACACACAACGGCTCCTGTGGAGCATGGTTTAGCCTAATTAATTCTCTGGATTCGAATTCTGCAGTTTATCAAGATAACTGGGTATGGGGACATTTGAATTTAGTTTTGCTTAAGGTCTGCTACCCCAACAAGGAGGGACTTCCCCAGAGAACAGGAACTGATCTAGAAAATGAAGTATATGGATTAGGTAACTTTACGCTTAATCTTATGATCCTAAATGTCGAATCCGAAGCTACTCCAATTTTGCCCGCTATGTCAATATTTCCAGTAAAAGGTGAATTATGTGTAAGAAAGAATGGTTCCATTCATATGGGCCATAGTAGATGCACCACTGTAGTAGAATTTAGTGATCAAGGCAAGTCCACATTTAGAGCTTCCCGCCATTCCTATTTCATATGTGGTCAGACGGCATATGTACGTTTGCCTCTAGATTGGGATGGTACTTGCTACATTGGATTCCTTTTGCCACCTGTTTTTCTAGCTCCCCCTGATTATCACAGAAACACTCATTTAGTAAATAATAGAGTAAGGAGAGATCTCTCGATAATCGATTACACTGAAACTGCATGGGAAAAATACACAGATTTCAATAAAGGTCTCTTTCCCTATATAGGTACTGTTACTAATAGTAAGCTGATACGTAGATTAACTAGAACCCTTGAAGCAGTAGTGAATGAAACTATTTCCGCTTTAGGCAATTTAACAGAAGAGCAGTCTGCTATGCGGATTGTTGTGCTTCAAAATCGTCTTGTCCTTGACGTCATTCTGGCCGATAGGGGCGGAGCTTGTAGGGTCATCGGATCAAGCTGTTGCATTTTCATACCAGAAAATTCGCCATCTGTATATAAGGCCATAACCCGCCTTCATAAGATTGTAAGCCAGATACACCAGAATCCAGGCACCTGGACTTGGTCCGGTTGGTTTTGGAGCGTGATATCAGCCTGGGGATGGAGAGTTCTATCCTTCCTAGGTATTGGCCTTCTCATATTATTCAGTTGCTGCTTATGCCTGCAATGTGGACCAGCGATTTGTGGTCTGTGTGCCACATCGTGCATTCCACATCAAGATTTTCATTCAAGATCCCGGAAGAAGAAAGAAGAACAAATGATGCTATATGAACAGATCAATGGATTAATGAAGATTGATATCTCTTGACGGGCAAGTAGGGGACAAGGAGGGAATGTGGAAATATGGATTTTTCTGGTCAGTTATGTCCCCTATCTTGGACCCCAACGGTTCTATGTGCATGTTACAAGTACATGTATGTTCCCTCCAGTTCCAGTTATGAAGACGCAAATACATGTGCGTCCACCGTTAACATGTCCTCTGTTGATCCGCCATGAATGGGCCGGATATTCCATTCCTAAGTACGAAAGGCCACCGCCTTTATATGGTTCACTTATGCCATTTTACAGTCCAGGCAAGTAGGCCCTGATTCTGTCATCAAGCTTTTCTTGCCTTCTGCCTCTGAAAGCTCCAGTCCGAGCCTGCATCTGTGACCATGAACTTTGTCTCATTCTCTGCGCGGCTCACGAAGCCTGACATCAGCTTGCTGCCTGCCAAAGAACTGTATTTCACCTTCGAAATTATCTGCTCCGTTCCCTGCCCGATGCATTCCTGTCTAGTAGTTTAAGTAAACATTCTTCCAGCTACCGAGCAAAGGCTCGGCTTCTCTGTCTTTATGCAAGTAATTCATAGCCCTGTTACTATGGAAAATTCCTGCCCTCGCATCTAGTGAAGACACTTAGACGCTTGTGCACGCACACACAGTCAGTATAGAATAGATTTTGTCCAAGAGTCCTTCCTTTGTGGATAACATAGTTCTTTAAACATAGGATGTTAGATATGATTTGGGGATTAGGTTGACTTGACCCCCCAGACTTCTTGTCTCCACATGTAGAGCTAAATGTCAAGTCCCCCTCACCCCCTAGTTGCACGTCAATCACACGTCATACTGCTGCGCGCGCATCTATGCCAAGTATAATCTTATGGATCCACCTATATGTGACATCATAACCAATTATGTTCCTTTTTACTCCTCATTACACCCATTTTCGGTTACGCATGTGAATCGTCACCTTCCTTATCAATTGTTACGCCTCCCGCATCTATTTCATTGTAATGTATGTTCTATAAAAGTCATTTCTTGTCAATAATGTATGTACTTCACTTCCTGAACCTCCGTGGTGATGGAACTTGGAGCAACCGATTATAATCGATCATTGGAATAAAGCCCATTCCGAACCTCTAATACCACGGATTCTGCCTCTTATTTACTGAGCTATTTTATTATGTTTCCGTATCAAATTAAGTCCCGGTAATTAAATTATTTACCACAGTCTAAGGCTGCCACGACTCCTCCATCTCCTAATATATATCTGTCCGCCTGGAACGCAGGGTCGGACTGCGGGGCGTGGATCCATTGATTGATTATTTTCAACTGCGCAGCCCAATAGTACAGCTGTATGTTTGGTAGCGCTATCCCCCATCATACGAACCCCTAACCAGCTTTTCCGTTGCAATTCGCACCGGCTTGTTTCCCCACAGTAAACTAGAGACCTCTGTGGCTATTGCTTTAAAATAGCTCGCTGGCACTGGGAATGGAGTATTTTCAAGAGCATACAGAAACCGGGGGAGTGCCATCATTTTAAAGAGTGCTGCTTTCCCAAGCAGCATCAGGGGTAATGCGTGCCAATGCGTGGTATCCCGTTTTAGACGGTCCAAGGGGGGCAGTGAATTTTTGGTAATAAAGTCTTCCGGCTTAGGTGTCACATAGATCCCTAAATACTTAAAGCAGTCTGTCGTGATTAGGAGACCACACCCTTTAGGCATAGTATAAATAAGACCGACTTAGACCAATTTATGCTGTAACCCGATACCCTCCCATAGTTTTCACAAACGTTTAGCAGCACCATAATGGAACGTCTGGGGGAGGCCAAGTATAGTAAGATATCATCTGCATATAACGATATGCGGTCCTCCCACCCCACCGCCCACTTGAGTCCCCTGATGGTTGGTTCCCACCTGATCAGGGCTGCCAATGGTTCCAGAACCATGGCAAACAGCAAGGGGGATAACGGGCAGCCCTGGCGAGTTACGCGTCCCAGCGGGAAGTCCTCTGACATGTGCCCATTGGCTGTGACATGCGCAAGTGGCTTCGCGTATAGCAGGCGTACCCATGCACAGAATTTAGGGCCAAAGCCCAGATGCCAAAGGACCGCAAACAAGAAGGGCCACTCCACCATGTCGAACGCCATACGGGCATCTAAGGAGAGAATAACAGCCGGTTCTTGAATATAGGGCGTACGGGCCAACACCCCATGGAGCCGTCTCAGGTTAAGAGCCGTATTGCGACCTGGCATGAAACCTGACTGGTCCGGGTGTATGAGGGTCGTCATATGCGGAGTTAATCGAGTTGCCAAAAGTTTTGCGAGTATTTTAGTTTCAGCATTAAGTAACGATATTGGGCGATATGAGGTGTATTCCTCGAGAGGCTTCCCAGGTTTCGGAATTGCCACAATGGTTGCTATCCTTTGGTCCCTCTGGAGTTCTTCCGCTTCTAGACTTTCGGTATACATGTTTAAGAGGTGAGGGGAGAGCATACCCGCCATCTTCTTATAATATTCAATGGGTATTCCGTTAGGCCCTATCGCCTTCCCTGACTGTAGGAACTCAATTGCTGACTTCAATTCATCCGCCGTGAGGTCAGCTTCCAGTGTGGCTGCCGCCTCCGGTGTTATTGTGGGCATTTTTATGTCTTGGAGGTAAGCTAGCGCCTCCTCCACCGTGTTGGTCGACGTAGGCGCATATACCTGGGCGAAGTACGTGGCTAAGCCATTTACAATTTCTTGAGGGTCGGAGACCACCACTCCCTCCCGAGTGTTAATCTGCGCTATCCAGCTCCTTGCTCGTTCTTTCTTGTCCAGCGAAGCCAGAAGCCTACCTGCCTTATCTCCAATTTCATATATCTTATGTTGTGTACTCTTTAACTTGGACTTCGTAATCTCTTTTAAGTGTTCTCTGTATTCCTGTTGTTTAACACAGAGGGATTGTGACATTTCTAGTGTCGGGTGCTGTGTATGGCGGTCTTCAGCCTGATGCAAACTCGATTCTATGTCCGCTAACTCCCGCCGCTTTTCGCGTTTATAACCGACTATGGATGTAATGGCTTGCCCACAGATAACAGTTTTGTAGGCCTCCCAAAGTGTGACTGAAGATGAGGTTGATAGTGTATTTTCTGTAAAGTAGTGGTGCGTTGCAGTGTTGAGGTCGGCAACAGATTTGGGATTATTTAAATACCCTGGGTGTATTGGGTAAATGCGTCGCCTAACTATGTGGTGACACGCGTATGCAAATTCGGGAATGATCCGATATCCCTCTTGGTCGGATCTCTATGTCCACTACGTTCTGTAGGCTGTCCGCCAATGTCAAGAAGTAATCTATCCTGGAGAGACTATTATGGACTCCCGATTGGTAAGTGAACTGTCGTGTCGTGGGGTGACGGCATCTCCAGGCATCTAGGAGATCAAGGGCTTCTAGAAAACTCGCTATGTGGGATATTTTACTGGTGTGGGGTTTGGAAGGATGCCGGTCAGTAGTCCCGCTGATTGTCGCATTGAGATCTCCCCCAATTATCATTTCTCCCTCTGGGAGAGCGAGTAGGAATTTACTGAGCGCTGGCAGGGCCACAGCGTGGAGCGCTGGAGGGATGTAGACGGACACCAAATTAAAGGATCTGCCCTCCCACTGACAAGCTATAGCCGCGAAGCGGCCCTGATCATCTGTCCATGATTGATGGATAATCAGTGGGGATTGCTTTCGTACCAGGATGCCTACTCCCCGTGATCCGGAAGAGAACTCAGAGTGCACAATCATTTTAAAACCAAATCTGTCCAGCGCTTTACATTTTGTTCCTGTTAAGTGTGTTTCCTGTAAGAGAGCTATCGCTGGTGCACATCGTTTCAAGTATTGCAAGACTAGACCTCTCTTAATCTTATCCCCTAGCCCACGGACATTCCATGTAACCAATGATAACAGAACAATTGGGCCCAGCTGTGACTGCAGTGCCTCAGCCTTTAAGTGATCCTGAGCCATCATTTCTATCCTGTTTGAAGCTTACAGTCAGTGCCATTGAGCGTCTGCATTCTCTCTAACCAGTGTCTGTGTACCAAGTTGCATCCAATGCCCTTAAAAAAACAACAACAACTAGTAGCATCCAATATTGTGCTAACAGCCCTAACCCCCCCTCCCGCCTCCCTGCCTCCCTGCTTGACGGACCCAAAACTACCCGCCACCCCAACAGTGCAGAGTGCCTAATACCCTTCCCCGATACCATTACTTGGGGGCGAGAGCAATCGCCCGCTGTCCTCGGAGACCCATTGTTCTGGTCGCAGTAGGTACTCCCTCGAACCCTTGTGCGAGGAAGTCTCGGCGGTATCACAGCAAAGTCAGTGAGAATCTATATTTCAGCCGTTTGTGCAGTTAGGGCATGACCGCCTTGGCAGTGCCGTTTATTCCTTCGTACTGCAGTAATGAATGTCACCTTCTCCTGCAGTCATTTACATTAAGTCTTCTCGCTCTTCAGTTTCCTCACGGTGAGTGTGACCTCCTTTTCGGTGCTCTGAACGTGGGGTTGTACGCCAGCCCTCCAGCCATTCCTGTGCTTCTTCCGGCGACAGGAAGAACCATGCTTTACCGTCGGCTTCTACCCTCAACTTCACAGGGAACAGCATCGAATATTTGAGTCCACGTTCACGGAGCAGTTTTTTAACTTCAAGAAATCCGCGGTGCTGCTTCGTAACTGCAGCAGTGTAGTCTGAGAAGATGGTGATATTGGCGTTATCAAGTCTCAGAGGGGGGGCGACACGCGCAGCCTGCAGTATCGCGTCTCTATCCCGGTAGTTGAAAATGCGAGCTAGGATAGGGCGCGGAGGGGCCCCGGGCTTGGGCTTACCCCCTGGTACTCTGTGTGCCCATTCCACAGAGAAGTAATTGGATAGGCCCCGGGGACGGAGATGATTTGTGATAAGATCTTCAACAAACAGGTCAATGGCAGGGCCCCCTGTCTGTTCCGGCACCCCAATAAGGCGTATGTTATTCCGTCTGGAACGCCCTACCTGGTCCTCCAGCTTAGCCGCTAACAGTTTATTGTCTGCTGCGAGCTGCTGCATTTGCTGCTTAAGAGTGGCCGTGTCGGTGGTGAGAGTTGTTGCCGTCACTTCCACCTCCGTTACCCTGGTGGACATTTTGTTAAGGTCCGCCTGGATTAGGGAGAGTTCTGCCGAAAGGGATCCAATGCGTGCATCTAGTGACGTGTGCACTTTATTCAGTGTGGCCATAATGTCTTGTGGCGTCACTTCTTTGGCATCCCCCGTGGTCGCTCCCGGTCCCGGCCCTGCCTCGTGACTCGCAGGCTCCAGTTGCGATTTCGTGTATGCGTACTTTTCTAGCTTCGCCTGGTTCGGCCCCTTCGCATTTCTGCCTCTCATTGTCGCGCTGGGGGTATGCTCGCACTGGTAAGATGTGCAGGAGTGGTAATCACCGCCGCCTGCCAAAGGGCGGACTCCGCCCGAGTGGCCTGTCGGGTTTCCCACACTGCTTCGCTAGTTTAGTGCTGCGCGACGTGCCGTCGGTCTGGCCCTCCGGATCAGGACTTCTGCTCTGGGCCAGTTTGGTGTCGTATACCGCGCTGTGGTGCCTTCTGCAACTGTGGTCACACTCTACATTCAGATTCGCCCCCTCACTTGTGCTTCACCCTTGGGCCGCTGCCTGAAGACGACGTACGCCGGGACCTAGCGTGGTCTGGTCCTTCTGGCGCTATCCGCAACATAGGCAGAGGAGCCCTATGAGTATGTTCAATGTTCAGGCTAAAGAGGGCCTCCTCCGTAGCCACCCTATAAGTCACTGAGGCGCTGCTCGCTTTAGTGGGCCTGTAGAGCAGCGGGATGTCGCTTGCTGCCTGAGAACAATTGGCATGTGCTGTATAGCGCCACAGTACCTGGGCAGTCCCTCGACGCCTCTCATGAACGCCGCTGTCTCACCCTCGACGGGCTGCGGGGTCGCAGCTGTGGTATGTTGGTCAGCCTGTGTGCGAGCGCTGCAAACTTTCTGTTATGACAGCGGTGGGGGACGCGTCTCGTCCCCGGGGCGGCAGTCCGCCCACCCCGCCGTTTGTGCCGGTGTTATACTTGCCGCTGTCTCGCTGGCTCAGAGGCGCCTCCTCTAATACACCGCCAGTGGGGGGGCCCTCCCCCGGCCGTCTCCAGGCCGTCGCACACTGCGCACTCCTGCGTGGCGCACCTCGCGTCTCCGTGGTCCTCTCCGTCGGAACTTTACTCCCCGGCTCTCCTCGCCGGGAGTAGGCCCCTCGCCGATGCCGCGCTGTCTACGGCGTCTGCCCCCTCCGCTCAGCCTCGGACCGGGTAGATCGGGCGCCCATGGATCTCTGCCACCACCAGCCGAGGTATGTGCATCAGAGAACCGCCGGATAAATGATCGGATGGTTAAGGAGGGTTCCTCGGATTACGGAGCCTCTCTAGGCTGCGGCCATTTTCCACGGCCGTTAGCCACGCCCCCCCCCTAGGAGGTCCATTTTGAATCTCCACTCCTGGTGGTGTTCTTCAATCAAATTCCTTTAAGTTTCAGCTTAGCAACCATACTCCCTGTTAGAAATGGGGTTCTCTAGTTGGCCATGGCTGGCACCAATGTCCAAATAGGGACCCTTCTTCCTAAGTCAGGGCAAGTGGGCTAACCCCTTTGATAAACCCTGCTCAACCCTGTGGTAACATAGCACAAGCAGTTAGGCCTATCTTAGAGGCAGTGTGTGAAGCATTTATGGCCACGTACAATAAGGTAGTAATGAAACCACAAAAGGACACAACTCAGGTAGATGTAGAAAAATAATATCTTTATCCAACAGTATAACTCAAAGACTCTCAAAGTGTTTCAACAACTACAATTCACGTCAACCCGTAGAGACTAAAGGAGAAAACAACGTATCCACCCAAAGCGGGACATGGACTGAGTTCAGGACCGGGGCCTACGCGACCCCTTGTGCACCAGGTACCCGTCATTGGAAGGGACTACAGCCCGCAGCTTCTGGAAGAAGTGGAGACGGTGACAGGCGGACTCCCAGCGACCACAGGTCTTGGAGGCTGAGGTTCGCAGCGAGCACTCACAGTGGTTCGGGCACTCTGGGGCAGGCGGGCGTTCAGTGGCTGCAGTGCGTGGCTGTGGCGGCACTGGTTGGTGGTGGCAATGACTCTCATCGTGCAGCTCCGTGGTGGGCTCACAGCGGCAGCAGCCCTCTCTTAGCTGCGGTGTCCCACAGAACAAATCCCAAGAATGCAAAGTTGTCAATGGTGCGGGCGCTCAGAGGCAGCAGCTCTCTCTTAGCTGCGGCAGCCCACAGAACAAATCCCAAAAATGCAAAGTTGTCAATGGTGCGGGCGCTCAGCGGCCATAGCACTCTATTAGCTTTGACGGCCCGCGGGGCAAATTACGAAGAAGAAAAATAGCACAAGGGGTGGGCACTCAGTGGCTACAGCTCTCTCCTGGCTGCGGCGGCCCACGGGACAAATCACGATGGTGCACAGTAGCAAAGGGTGAGGGCACTCAGTGGCAGCAGCTCTCTTTTGGCTGCAGTGGCCCACGGGACGAATCACAATGGTGCACAGTAGCAAAGGTTGCAGGCACTCAGCGTCAGCAGCACTCTTGGCTGCGGTGGCCCAAGGGACGAATCACGATGGTGCACAGTAGCAAAGGGTGCGGGCACTCAGCTGTAGCAGCTCTCTTGGCTGTGGCGGCACACAGGACGAATCACGATGGTGCACAGTAGCAAAGGGTGCGGGCATTCAGCGACAGCAGCTCTCTTTTGGCTTCGGCGGCCCACGGTACGAATGACGATGGCGCACAGTAGCAAACGGTGCAGGCACTCAGCGGCAGCAGCTCTCTCTTGGCTGCAGCGGCCCACGGGATGAATCATGATGGTGCACAGTAGCAAAGGGTGCGGGCACTCAGCTGTAGCAGCTCTCTCTTGGCTGCAGCGGCACACGGGACGAATCACGATGGTGCACAGTAGCAAAGGGTGCGGGCACTCAGCGGCAGCAGCTCTCTCTTGGCTGCGGAGGCCCATGGGACAGATCAGGATGGTGCACCGTAGCAGAGGGTGTGGGCACTCAGCGACAGCGGCTCTCTTAGCTGTGGCAGCCCACGGAACAATTTAGCATCTCGACCAGGCAGGTACCATGGTGGACGCTCAGTGGCCACAGCGCTCTCTTGACTGCAGCGGTCCATGCAAATTCAGCGGAAGGTCCGAAGGTGCCGATTCAGGCGGGCTCTCAGCGGCAGCAGCTCTCTCTTAGCTGCAGCAGCCCACACAGATCCAGCGAAAGGTTTGAAGATACAGATTTAGGTGGGCTCTCAGCGGCGGCGGCTCTCTCTTAGCTGCAGCGGCCCACACAGGTTTAGCAAGAAGGTTCAAAGGTTCAGAGACAGGCAGGCACTCAGCGGCGGCAGCTCTCTCTTAGCTGCAGCAGCCTGCACAGATTTAGCAAAAGTTCATAAGTGCCCAGTCACCTGTCCTCAAAGTAGAACTAGAGGCTCCGGATTACTTGATGGAGGCCTCACCTGCAAGCAGAACTCCTCGCACAGGAATTCCGACGGCGGACGGGGTGAAGTCTAATGTCCCAGGAGGCGCTCTCAATTTAGGCCCTCTGGTAGTTTCTTCGGCAAGCTTGATGAAAGTTGCAAAGTCCTTTCCTCTGTTCACTCGGACAGAGTTTTGTCTTGACATCCAGAAGGAACACACTTGGCCAAAGTTCCAGCACAGCATTTTATAGCTAATAAAGTCTTTGTTCTCTAAGGTTGCAAATCACTGACTCCGGTCAGAACCAGTTTGGTGGGGTCGAGGAGCACTTGGTTTACGAGGCAACATACTGCCCTTTCAGAATGAGGGGGTCTGCTATCAGACACCCAGTGGGAGGTGGAGCCATCATTCACCTTGCCAGGCACGGCCCTGCTCGGATCAAGGAGTCATCCCTCCCCATGCTCTGAATAACGATCTCTCTCTTCAGCCAGGTCTGACGCTGCTGGCCCTGCTGCTCCGAAACCAGATGCCCAATACACATACGCACAACAGCCTACAGTAAAGCTTAGGCAAGGAACTACCACGTTTTCAGGATAGGTATTTCAACGCATGCAGTATATAAACGGTCCTTACTAAAAGGGTGCCCCTCAATGTCCTGAGCATATACATATCAAACTCGAGGGTCCTATCCAGTTCCTAGGGCCCGATAGAATGATAGAAAGCAATCTTTAACCGGCCCATCCTGGCCTATGAGAATTGATTGTTTCGCAGTAGCGGCAGTGAAATGGAAGGTAACTCACTATTGAAACAGGCTACACCGATGTAGCTATTATAGTTATCCTTATTCATACAGTCATTTATATACAGGGAGCATTAGCGCTGTGGCACTGAGTAGCAGTGGCACGGTGCCCAGAACATCTAAATCCAGCCAATATAAAAGATAGGGAGAGTAGAGAGGAAGGGAGACCCACGCCAATGATGCCAGGTCTAACACTCCCCATAAACCTAAAGACTTTGCTTTCTTGGAAGTTGCTTAGCAGATAATAGGAATAACACCACCAGATCACTAGTCAGCATCGTTATGGTCGGAATTATGATAGTATCTGATCATCTTTGAACCTCTGACTTTCGTTTGATGATTAATGAAAACATTCTTGGCAAAGGATTTTGCTTTGGTTTGTCTTGTGCTGGCCCAAGAATTTCTCCTCTAGTGGCTCAATACAAATGCCTCTGGCCGTCCCTCTTAATTATAATCTCAGTTCGGAAAGCCAACAAAATAGAACCGGAGTCCTATTCCATTATTCCTGCCTGAAGTATTCAGGCAACTGGCTTACTCTGAACATTCACATTTTTTCAAAGTACACGCTCAGTCAAAAGCATCAAGCGGCTGTCAAGGGGCAGGGGGTAGGACAGGTTGTAATTCCCCTCGTGGTGGACCACCAGCTCGATCCCAAGATCCAACAACAAGCTTTTTAAACTCATCCACTTTAATATACTCTATTGGAGCTGCAATTACAACAGCTGCTGGTACCAGATTTGTCCTCCATTGGATCCTTGTTAAAGGATTTTAAGTGTACTAATTCAAAAGAGTCCTGTATTGTTATTTTTTGTCACTCCCTCAATGAGTCAGGAGTGGGGAATTTACCCACCTGCTGTCTTCCTTGGATGTGGTAGCCATTTTTCAATCTCCCTCTCTGGAATTGAACCCTCATTCCCCGTTGCTGGTGGTCACCATGGTAGGCACGGAAACTACAAGTGAATGTTGTTTGGGCAGACATCCAAATATGTTGTCGCCGTCACTGAGACAGGCGATCGGCTCAACTTATCTAGAGTCACCAAAGCGGCTAGGTGAGCCCAGATCGGTCTTGGTCTGATAAATGCATGCATCCCAGGAGGTCAGGCATGTTTTAGCTCTAGAATTGAGACAGTTATCCAAGTATGGATGGAGTGATCAAAGGAACCATAGCTGATTTAATGAGCCATTTGCAGTGTCACTGTACTGGCCGTGTAAACTAGCATGTGCATGGCTTAATCTTTGAGACAATCATATGCTACTGGCTGGATCAACCAGGTAGCTGCAGCTCCTAGCCGGGTTGCTTGAAGCCGCGTGCCCGTCCCGGACTGACCTTCACACCCCTTGTGAGCCTGCTGGGGAAGCCCATCCATCTGGGAGGTGGGGGGCTTGCAGGGGGAGAGGTGCAGTCGCACAGGCACCGGCTGGCCCTGCCTCCACAGAAGGGAGAGGCTGGCCTGAGCGAGATGCAGGTGTGCTGGCCTGGGCAGTGGGGACACTCCATGGAAAATTGTTCCATGCTGCTGCGAAAATGCACTAGGCGGAGGAGAGCGACAGAGTGGCACACTGGGCCCAGACCACCAGATAGCATCCGGGACCTGGTGCCACCCAACCCATTCCACTCAGGTCAGAGCACTGACCTTAACTCTGCAGGATATGGGACGAGCCTCCACGAACATCAGGACCTCAAGTCAGATGGTCCCTGGAGGGATGAAAGCTCTTTGCTTGAAACAGCAGCCGAGGCTGGCCAAGCAGTCCATCCCTAAATGGACCAACTGTGCCCAATCAATTGTAATATATGAGGTGCTCCGGACCCTCCCCAGGCATACCGCCCTGCGCAGGGAGGTCGCTTCCCTGACAGCTCTTAGGGAAGGCAGGCACGAAGAATAGATCCATAAGGCAGGGCTAGGAGGCAGATGTGGACCCAGGCCCTTGGAGGCCCCATCGGGCCAATCTGCACCATGGCATCACCTGGTTGAAAACCGCTGGACCACAAGGAAGTCCAGAGTACTTTACCTCTAATAATCCAGAGGAAGGCTATCCCCCTTTCTTGTAATCTGTGCACACCGAGTTACAGAGGCGACCACCAGTGCTAATGCACACAACCTCCTGGAGCCCTGCTTGGGCTCGAGGAAGCAAATGAGCCCTCGGCTGGACTTCTAGGTCAACTCAGCCATCTGGACACTGCTTGGAAAGCATGGCGTGTGACCAGATGGCTGAACTTTGAGGACGGCCATCTGGTCGCGCTGTGCTTTAATGAAAGGGCTTCTGCTTATCCTTGGAGGTGACAGAGACCCTGCGGTCCTGGTGCTCGGAGACCCAGCTGTGCCTCACTCATTGGGCTGCGAGGCTGGCCCTGACGGAGCTCTGACTCTGGGCCTGTGGGTAACTTAATATGCAGGTGAAGTGGGGGAGGCCTCTTGGGGCCCAATGGAACCCTGTCCCAGGCCCTTGGTGCTGCAACAGGCTGGAGGATGGAGCATAGGGTGGGAGAGCCCACCCCAGTGCCAGGCGGGGCCCAGGCCTGATTGGGGCTCCTTTACCTGGCTGCGCAGGTGAGTCCTCCCCGGACTTGTGGGACCCCGTCCAGATTGCTTTCTTTGCCACACAGCGATACCAAAGGGAATGATGGACAGAGCGTTTGAGCAAATCAAACACTCACCCACAGTCAATTGATCTGGGTTTAATCCATGATCATTCTCTAGCTCACTCCACCACCCCAGTTCAGACATGGCCATATGAAAATCAGTCTGACCCTGTGCCTCATGGGAACAGTCCAGCCCGTACTGCTAAGCCATGTCTTCCCTGGACCGGAAACAAGCATCCTGGGACCGGTTTCGGGTTCATAACCCTCATCAGCCAGGCTATCTTGAATCCAGTGGCAAAGTGAGCAGCGGACCCACGTCTGGGCATACCCTGCCAACTTAGGGCGAACAAAGCGATTCGAAAGGGTATGATGGACGGAGCGTTTGAGCAAATCAAACACTCACCCCCAGTCAACTGATCTGGGTTTAATCCATCATCATTCTTTAGCTCACTCCACCACCCCAGTTCAGACATAGCCATATGCAAATCAGTCTGACCCTGTGCCTCATGGGAACAGTCCAGCCCGAACTGCCAAGCTATGTCTTCCCTGGACCGGAAACAAGCATCCTGGGACTGGTTTCGATACCAAAGGGGATGAAGGGTATGCCCAGACGTGGGTCCCTTGCTCTCCATGCCACTGGAATCAAGCTATCCTGGCTGAAGAGGGGTGAAACCCCGAAACCCATCCTAGGATGTTTGTTTCCAGTCCAGGGAGGACCTGGCTTGGGAGCACGGGCTGGACTGTTCCCATGAGGCACAGGGTCAAGACTGATTTGCATAGGGCTGGGTTCAAACTAGAACGGCATGGTGAGCAAAAAAACGATGGATTTAGGCCCATATCTCTGTACTGGGGTTAATGTATGACATTGTTCTGCATTCTGTCCATCAACTGTTGTTTTTTCTTTGCCACACGGCATGCCTGAAGACGGATCCCAAGATGGGAACCCCCACTCCGGGGCTCGATCAAAGCTTCTGAACCCAGCCAAGCAGGAGAAACCTCCCAATGCCTGATGGTCTCCCGTCCCTGGCCCTTGGCGATGCAGCAGACTGGAGGATAGAGCAGAAGATAGGAGCACCCGATCAGAGCTCCTAAACCTGGTCGCACAGAGGAGGCCTTCCCGTCGGTGCTTCTGAACCCCGGTCATGCAGGGAAGACCTTCCTGGGCCAGAAGGACCCTGTCCTGGGGGCTTGGCCATGCCACGGATTAAAGGATAGAGCCTAGGATGGGAATTTCCATCCCAGGGCCAGCCGGAGGGACAGTCAGAGCTTCTGAACCCAGCCAAAAAGGGATAGCCTCACCGAGCCCAATGGATAACTGTCCTCTGGTAGCAGAGACAGCTTTTCCCCTGCTCCTGAGCTGAAGGAAAAAGGAAATCCCTCACCTGTAAACAGAAGAGGGATTTCCTGGACGTGTACAGAGGACAGAATGGTTCCATCCTCCACATACGCCCACTGTGACGGAGAACTGATTCATTCTGTCCCCTGCAAGGAAGGGGTTAAGAGTCCTAAACTTTTATCTCTTATATAAGTTTTTAAAGTCCTGGTGGTAATAACATGGTTCCACATTGGTGCAGATTAACAGTGCACAATTATACCGTTCAAGAATGAGTGCCAGGGTTTCGCCTGGGCTCCTACTAGCTCTCACCAAAGCTTCAAGTGCTGTGTTCTAAGCAAACTCGGGAGGAAGCATACTTTTGATTTTCAAGTAATGTAATGAGCCTTCTAAATCTACTCTGCTTGTTTATCTTTGTGTACTCCAAAATATTTGTAGGAGCCACTATGTTCAATTTTCATACCGTGTTATGACCAGCTAAACTGATTCTTTATTTCATCATCCACAATAAAGTTGGTCTTGTCAACATTAACCATTAATGCAATTGAGATCAGAGAGATGGCAAATAATAAACACCGTAGCCCCATTGGTGTATTGTACAAAATCACAGTACCATTAGCATATCAAGGATGTGGGAAGTTTCCACCTTTTACGATTGTACAGACAGCAATGACTGTATATGAATTAAATAATTGCGGGGCACGCACACACCACACTTTCAAATGTTGGTTGATTGGATTGTTTTAGTTACACTTCAGCCATCACTCCCTCTGATTACTTCCATTTCTTCCTATATAACTGCTGAAAAATGCTTATCAATTAAGGAGCATGAATGTTCAATTTGAATAGCGGAGGACTTCAAAAGGTGCAAAGCTGTGTGTCTGTATCCTAAACTATAAAATGCTTGCATCATGTTATCAGGAAGAGTCAGTGAATTTGCTTGTATGGTTCAGTTATGATTTCATCCCCTTTTTTACTTTCTTATAATCTTTTTGGTAGGTGGCTTGCGCCTACTGGGCTTCTCCATCAGACTCCCAATGAATATAGACAGTGGCATAAAATCACCCCACAATCCTTCCAGGATTCCTTCATCCCTCCCCATTATGAAGAATCGGATAGTACAGAGGAAAGACTAGCGTCCTTAACTACCAATCTTCTCGACACTATTAATCACTTAGACCCTCTAAAGTCACAATCGAATCCCCTTAAACGCACTCAGGCCCCTTGGTATTCTCCCATCCTCAGAACAGAAAAATGCCTTTGTAAAAAACTAGAACTTACATTGCGCCTCTCACACAACCCAGCAGATAAAAATCAATTCAAAAGTACTCTTGCGGCTTATCACAAAAATGTTAAACTTGCTCGCAAATCACACATTGCCTTACAGATCAATAAAGCAGAAAATTCCTCCTGTATGTTGTTCCAAATACTAAACACTTTTACTAATCCCAGAGCTCGCAATACTGAAGAAGCTCCTTCACAAAATCTCTGTGACAATATTGCGAATCACCTTTCCCAGAAAATTGAAAAAATATACCAAAAAATGACCTCTATTTCCGTCCGTCAGTCAGACCCTCATGTAGAATTACCTCCCGCTGAGACAGATCTATATACCCTAGATGCCATCCCAGCCCTCACCATCACCTAAGTTGACTCTCTCTTAAAAAACGCCAAATCAGGTTCACCATTAGACCCTCTGCCGGCCAAAATCGCCGCCATCTTGTCCGCCACTCTGGCCAGGCCTATATGTTCAATTCTTAAAATGTCCTTGGACGAAGGTATCATCACAGCCGAATGGAAAGCAGCTCAGATTATTCCCATAAGGAAAAATCCAAAGATACCACCAGAGGATATCACTAACTAACGACCCATTTCTCTACTCCCCTTATATAGTAAACTTCTTGAAAAACATATAAATAAACACCTCTCTGAGTTTATTGAATCCACCCATCGCCTCGATCAATCACAGTCCGTCTTCCGCTCAAAGCATAGCACAGAGTCAACATTAGTGGAGATTACTGATAACATCCGAATGGCAGCTGACAATGGTCGGGCAGTACTGTTAGTGCTGCTCGACCTGTCGTCAGCCTTCGACACCATATCCCATCAGGTTCTGATCACACGCCTTAAGGATATATGTGTCAGGGGTAAAGCCCTGAGCTGGCTAACTGATTTTCTAACTAACAGGACACAAACTATCAATCTTGGCCCATATCGCTCACAGACCACCACCATCAACAAGGGAGTCCCACAGGGCTCCTGCCTGAGCCCTACATTATTCAATATCTACGTCACCCCCTTGGCAGGACTTTTAAGAGGACTAGGATTCACCCCCATTTCTTACGCCGATGATACGCAACTTCTTCTGTCCTTTGATAAATCAAATATACACATTCAAGATATCTTTTCAGAAGGAATGAAAAGTATTGCACAATGGATGAGGGATAATTTTCTACAGCTCAATACGGATAAATCAGAAATCATGTTATTCGGTGATGCAAAATTAAGATGGTCCCCCAATTGGTGGCCAGAGGAATTGGGATCGGCCCCGTCCCCAAAGAATATAGTAAAGAATCTAGGAGTCCGAATCGATCAGGATTTAACACTAGAGGAACACGTAAATATCACAGCTAGGACCTGTTTTCACACTCTCAGCACTCTCGGGAGGGTTTTTCCTCTATTTCCACCTACAAACCGTAAAACTCTAACCCAGGCTCTGATTATCAATCGCCTGAATTATTGTAACGCCCTACTGATCTCAGCAAAAGAAAAATCTTTAAATAAACTTCAGATAGTTCAGAATACAGCGCCACGCCTCGTAAGCAACGCACCTCCTAAAACTCCCTCAACTCCTCTTCTTCGCAAACTTCACTGGCTCCCAATAAAAAAGAGAGTCAAGTTTAAGATTTGCTGTATGGTATACAAATCCTTACACAACATGGGCCCCAGCTATCTTTCCCAAAAATGTGTCAGATAGACACCGACCAGACCAATAAGATCTAGTCATCAAGCACTTCTTTGCACCCCCCGTATTAAACTGGCGCGGATGGGAGGAAAAGCTTTCTCTCACCTGGCCCCTCGGTACTGGAATCTTCTCCCTATACAGATTTGTCAGTGTACAAATATTCCAGCCTTCAGAAAACTTCTGAAAACGGAACTATTCTAATCCTCTCTGGAATGGCCACAGGTAGTCCCAGCGCAGAGATACCCCTCACGGGGTGATTCAGGCGCTATACAAGACACATAAATAAATAAATGAGACTTCTTTTTAGGTCAAGCGTGAGCCAGCGCGCAAGCATGAGCTAGCGCGCAAGCACTGCTCTGCGAAGATCTGTGGTAGTTCAGTACGAAGAGAAGCTTCCCCCACTTCCACCCTTAATTTTCATTGGCTTGTGTGTTTGTCCATTGTAAATGCTGATTTCTGATTCATTATGAGGCTTATTAGTGCCTCCTTAGTACAGCCATGTCGTTATTTGTAACCTCCCATGGCTACTGGTCCCTTTCTTGGTTGTTAAACGGTATGTGTTCTATTTTATTTAATGATTTTCTTCTACTGCAAGCACGATGATGTGCTTTGCTTACATTCAGAGCACCGGGACTATGGCTGCCACTTTGAATCCAGTGCTGTAGGTCTCGCATTTTTTTTTTTTGCTTTCCATGTTTCATTTGTCAGTTGCTCATCTCTTTGAATGTGTGTTGTTCATGTCTAAAGTTGACATATCCGCGCTGTTTCCATTTAGTGTCAATTCACCTTCCCATGTTATCATTCTCTTCTTGAAGAGCCAGGAAAACAAAAACAAAACATTGGCCAGCATTTTCATGTGCCTTCCTCCGTGAGACGTTTGGGCCCCTTGTCCGTGCAGCTCGGTCTACCATGAATAGGGAAGGAGAGATCCATCAGGATGAGACATATAGGCGGGCAAAGAAGTAAGCAGAGCACATTGCCAGCGATTCCAGGAAGTGCTTGTGAGGCGGAGAAGAGCGGGCAGTGGTGTATGCTGAGCAAATAGGAGCGGGCAGTGGCGTGTGCTGAGCGCGCTGCCCGTGAGGAGCTGGACATAGGAGCGGGCAGCGGCGTGTGCTGAGCGTGCTGCCAGGGCCGGCGCTAGGGCGGTGTGATCGGTGCCATTGCACCGGGCGCTGTCTTGGGGTGGGGGCGCCATGTTCATTGTTTAAAAGCACCTGGTGCTGTGATTCTAGTTCCATAATATAAATGCAACAATATCTCAGTCGGATTCATTCAAATTAATTGAATATGTATATCCAAGATATTACAAAAAAAGAAGAAGAAAAGAACGCAAGGCTTCAAAAATGATTATTCAATGTGCCCGTGGGCATCATGTATTTATAGGAAGACCAAAAAGTATTATATAGTATACAAAACAGTTATAACAGCACTGTTAGACATAAATGTCAGGGCAACCCTAAAGGACAGTGTACATTGTGCTCGTGGTACAAGAGTGACGGCGCAAGTGACAACATGAAAGAACAACAACAGCCAAAGGCGCAAAGGATAACACAAATATGTACAGGATAAAAAGGTTCATACAAAGATTGATTTCGATACATAAATTGCCATTTCCAATTTTTTGAGGAGAACCAAAGCTCAAGAAGCGCCAAGGGCATATGTAAGCTGATGTACAGGGGTCGACGACGTTTCGATCCTGTTAATTTCGGATCATCATCAGGACCTGGGTGGCCTAATTGGAAGAGTGCTGTAAAAATAAAGGAAAAATTATGAGAACGGCTAAGGGAAAAGAAACAGCAGAAGGAAGGGAACTGGAGAGAGAAAAAGTGGTGAGGTTTAAAAAAGGAAAAGGCATACCTGTGTCGCATGTAGAATAATATTAGTGCAAGGTATTGGAAAAACCACTATCTTAATTAGTTGGTTTGATTAATTTTGTCGCAAGCTTGAGAGTCCAAAGGAATCTGCAATAAGGTGAAAGTCTTATCAACGTGTGCAAGACACAAAAAAGGAACAGTTAAAAAAAGAGGGGAAGAACAGAAAAGGAGAAGGTGGAGGAAAAGGCTATGTGGGGGGGAAGAAAAAGTAACGTGAATTGGAAGAGAACTAATGATGGAAGGTGAGGGACCGGGGAAAGAAAAAGGAAAATGAGAGAAGGACAAAACTAGTCAAACCACCACAAACCAATGAGTGCAGCAACTAACTTGGCGAGCGGTGGGGCGGACAAAATCAAAATAAGGGACAGGAACTCACCGGCCGATGATGGCGGCCGAGCAAATGCTCGGAACAATTATAGGGAATCAACCAATGCCAGTTCTTGAATGCAAGGCCAATCTAATCAAAACAGGGGAGTAACATGAACTAGCGATTAGTACGCGTCTGTATAACGACAGCGTGTATCAAAAAAAGGGGGAACGTTCTCAAAGCAGAAAGCGCTTACCTGATAAAGCGGGGAAAATTAAAGAGAACTGGAATTAATCCACAGTGAATGCACCCACGGAATGCCTCAAAGGTGTGCAAGTATCCGCCGGTATACTAAGCGCAACGTAAAGCGGAAACGCTTTATGACGGAAAATCGGAGTGCCGGGGATTGGAAACCACAAAGCACTGATTGGTTCCAAGGACATGGGGCGGGAGGTAACTAAGGACGCTGCAAGCGTGCACGGGGTAGAAGAAATAACGAAAATATTCAAAAAAAGCGGAAAGATAACGGGAATCTGAAGGGATAACCCATAATACTTAGCCGAAGGAGTAGAAGCTAATAGTTCAATGTACAAATGAATCGTAAATTGAAACAAAGAATGTAACAAGTTCTCAGACAGGTGACTAATTTAAAAAGTTGCAAATGGTAAATTAGAAACCCTCTCGAAATATATAAGATACAGTTTGTAAAATAATACCACATAATGTAACAAGTACAAAGTCGGGCAACAAAATTATAACTTAACAAATGGCTTAATGTAAATTAGACACCATGTCAAAATATATAATACATAATTTGTAGAATAATACCACATAATGTAAAGGCCACAATCAAGTCACATAATAAATCAGTTCAGGGTTAAGGGAAGGAAGAAGAGAGAAAGAGTTTAACAGGAAAAAAGGACAAGAACTTCAAGACAATGCAAGGGAAAAACAAAAGACAGGAGCCATCGAATGTCAGTAGACAGATGAATGGTACTATTCCACTCATCAATGGTGTTCAAACTCTGGTTTACCGAATTGCAAAGTGTGATCCATTTGCACTCACTTTTATTCAGTAAAGCCTGTAAATTGCCACCACGTAGTGGAAGGCGGGGTTGATCAATTACTTGCCACCTGATGTCAAGTTCATCGTGATTCTGTTCAAGGTAATGAGTGACCAGGGGTGCCGTCAGAACTTTACAATGAATCCTGCTTTTATGCTGAATGATTCTTTGTTTAACCATCTGTGTTGTCTGACCAATGTAGACCAGTTTACACGGGCATTCAATGGCGTAGATCACATTCTGAGATCGACAGTTGGTAAACGTTTTTAGAATATGTGATTTGTCGCCATATCTGAATTCCTTAGTGTTACAGGTAAGTTCGCAGACACTACATGTCTGGCATTTGTGATGTCCCACTATAGGTGGCAAACCCCAAGCAGCAGTGATGGTATTAGGTTTGCCCAAGTTGGTAGGCCAAGTAATAGCATGGACTAGGTGGTTGGACAAATTATCACCTCGCATAAAAGAAAAGAGCGGTGGCTCTTGAAAGGATTCAATGGTCCTCAGCACTGTCCAGTTTTTTTAAATGATTTTCTTCACTTGATTACTACATGGACTAAATTTGGATACAAAAGAATCTGGGAATTTGTTTTCTTAGGTTGAGGAGTGAGTAGGAGTTCACGGTGGCAGTACCAAGCTCTTTTTCGTGCACGTGTGATCAATCTACGTGGGTATCCTCTGGCAGTCAGTTTTTTGAGTAGGACATCAGATTCGTTGAAGTAGCCCTTGCGCCACTTACAATTCCTGCGAATGCACAGGAATTGGCCATAGGGTAATCCATCTTTGAGTCCACGAGGATGGTAACTCGAGTAATGTAATAGACTATTATGCTCAGTGGGTTTTCGATAAAGCAATGTACCGATTTTACCTTCTTCTGCATGGATAGTCAAATCTAAGAACGGTAGATCATTAGTTCTATACTCGAAAGTGAATTTCAAATGAGATTGAGAATTATTTAAACAGTGGACAAAAGATGTTAAGGAGTCAGCGTCACCCTTCCATAATAGGAGGACATTGTCTATATAACGGCGCCACAAAGAAATTTGGAGATTGAATGGATTATTGGATGTAAGTATGAGACATTTTTCCAATTTATGGACAAAAAGAATAGCAAAATTTGGAGCAAAACAAGCACCCATAGAAACTCCCTTGATTTGTAAATAAAACTCATCTTGATAGAGAAAATAATTATTCTCTAAGGTGATATGCAAAAGATCCATGATGTAATCTGTGGGAATACGGTTGGGTCTTGGTCTGCTTTCAAGAAATTCAAAAATGGCCAAGAGACCCTCGTCATGAGGAATGTTAGTATAGAGAGATTCTATATCTAGGCTTGCCATATGTTCTGTCTCGATGTCATAGGGTCTGTCTTCAATAGTCTTAATCAAATCCATACTGTTGCATATGAAAGTGTCTGTAAGGGGAACAAATTCCTTAATCACTGCGTCTATGTATTTTCCCAGGGGTTCTAAAACAGAACCACACCCGGAAACAATAGGTCTACCAGGAGGGTTAGTACTGTCCTTATGAATTGTTGGTAGGACATAGATCACTGGTGTACGGGGATGTTGATTATTGAGAAAGGTGAATTCTTTAATGGAGATGATATTTCTAGTCTGTGCCTGCTTTGTTATACATTGAATTTTATTTTTCAATTCTGGAAGCGGATCATGGGTCAGTTTACAATAATGTGTGGTATTTGAAAGTTGTCTTTTAATCTCTTGATCATATTTGTCATTTTCCATGACTACGATCCACCCACCCTTATCTGCTGGTTTGATAATTAAATCAGATCTTGTTTTAAGGTTAAGTAATGCTTGTTTTTCTGTAAGAGGTAAATTGTATGGCACATATTCAAATTGTTTTTGGACCTCTGCAATCTCACTTAGGACAATACGTTCTAAAGAAAGTATTTCCGGAGGCATACTATGTGAAGGTGGATTAAAGGTGGATGGGGGATGAAAGCATATAGTTTTAGAATAGGGCAAACTCGGTTTGTTTGCAAAAAAGTGACAAAGTCTGATTCGTCGGAAGAACTGCAATAAATGTGTGTGAAGTTCAAAATAATTACTACGTTCAGTAGGTACAAAACTTAAACCTCTACTAAGGAGTCTAGTTTCATCATCAGAAAGATTGTGTTTGGAGAGATTAAATATAGGTATCAACTCAGTGTTGGTATTCATAGCCGTGGTGTTAGATTCCAAATCCCTAGTGATACTAGTGACAGGGGCAATAGTGGAGATTATTGTTGGGGGCCCCATCGATAAAACTTGTTTCTTGTTTGTCTCTCTCCGTAGTATTGATTTTGGTAGTTGTTGCGTATTCGTGGGCGGTTCTGACCGCGTCCGCGGCCTTGTTCTAAAAAACCAGTAGGTAGCAACGGTGGAGGTCTATTGGTATTTTTGGAAGTACTGGGGTTATCGTTTGAATCAGAGTCTTCAATTGAAGTATTGGAAGAATCAGAAAAAGTGATATGCTGGTTGTTTCGGAATCTACCCCAATTGCGTGTTCTAGGTGGATTATAAGGGGTATTATCAAACTCGTCTTTGAGATAGGGATAGGTTTTCTCAATATTGTAGTACTTGATATCTCTTTGAATTTTGGTGATTTTTGTATTATGTTCGAATGTATTAAATGTGGCTATAGTGGAATGAACCTTATCAAGCAAATTCTTTGCTTCTGGAATGGAACTATCCTCTAGAATAAGTTTCTCAATTTCAGCAATCTCTTCCAATTCTTTCTGGCTATGTTCAATAGCTGTATCAACACCCAGTACCATCCAATGACGGGAACACGTTGTAGCCAAATGACTAAAACCTGTTCGGAACTTAGGGTCCTGAGTGAAAATAGCTGGCACGTTACGTATTTGTAGACCAAGTGGAATAATCCCTGATTTAAAATACTCCGTAAGCATACAGGCATGAAGGGTTGTGCGAATTTGTTTCTTTTTAAGTTTTTCTAGTCTATCAAGCAAAATCTTAGAGGTACTTGTAGCAGGAGTAGTGGCAGAAGTAGAAGGAACAGGATTAGAAAGGAGAGAGGGGCCGCTCAAAATCCGTTGAATGTAGTCTTCTGTATAGTTGGGAGCCTCTCTAGACATGTTTGAATCAGGAAAAAGAATACTGACTGAAAAACTAACTCAATTAGTTAGAGATAAAAGGCTAAACACAGAGCCTACTCTCACAGCTCAGCAGAGATTCTAGTTCCATCACTAAAAATGTCAAGATAACTCAAGTTCAGAGGATTAATATGCCTGCTGCAAAGAACATGTCCCACCACTTAGATCACAAAGATCACATAATATAAATTGGTCAATGGGTTACCGCTTTTGTGTCTGAGAGATCCTTTTGTTACTTGCAGTTTATAAGTTAACATCCTAATATATTGTCATCAAAGAGCTGCATGCAAACTGCAAGGAATGTACTAGAGCTGTGTATTTATTTGCCCAGTCTTTCGTTATCATAATATTGCAAAAAGGGTGCATTTAGGTAGGAATACATTCTTTTTATTAAAGAAAAACCCTAACATTGGTGTAACATTTTAAATTCTGAATGTGTGTTTTCTAGACCAAGGACTCTTAAACTATACTGCCTACCAGAATGGATGACATTTGACTCCGAACACCCTGTTTTCCTCTGTTTTATGTAATTCTATACACTCATTTACACATTATGGTTCTCTCTGTACAACACTGTGTGATGTAAAGTGTTCTGACACCTAAAACTGGTATAAGTAGTGCTATAAAACAAAATGAATCTAAGTGACAGTGGCTATGGAGACCTGTGGGGCACTATCAAATGGTGGTAGTGAGGGAATCTGTGGCGGAGGTGGTCATTGGGGGGGCGCCCCAAAACTTTGTCGCACAGGGCGCCACCAGTGCTAAAGCCCATGGGGAGAGCTGGACATAGGGGCGGCCAGCGGCGTGTGCTGAGCACGCTGCCTGTGGGTAGCTGGACATAGGAGCGTGCGGCAGCATGCTGAGTGCGCTGCCCGTGGGGAGCTGGACATAGAAGTGGGCAGTGGCGTGTGCTGAGCTCGCTGCCCGTGGGAGCTGGAAATTGGAGCGGGCATCGGCGTTGATGCAAACCCGCTGACCCTGGCAGGGAAGATGCGACTGGGACGGCGGGCAACCTGGAGAATGGCAGTGCTCAGAAAAAGATGGCGGAAGGCTTAACAGGGGCACATGGAGCCAAACGGCAGATGGCCAGCCGCCGCAATGTGGGTCGGTGTGGGTGGTGGTGCCCACGAACCGGTTGATGACCTCATGGAGGTAAGCATACATGCCAACACTCCCGATTCAGACGTGAGACTACCGATTTGAAGGCTAGTCTCCCGCCTCCCGATTCCTGCAAGCAAAAACCCGATTCCTCTGGGTTTCAGCTGACAGGGCTTGGTAATGTGTAACGTGGTAATTCTTCCAGCAATAGTCAGAATGGCGATGCAGGGGCTCTAGAAGGGGTGAAAAACCAACAAAGCCCCATTAACAACCGAATGGTCTTTTAAACACCTGTGAAGTACTGGGGGGGGGCTGTGTGTGTGCCCGGAGGCTGTTTCAGCCCAGGCTGACGGGGGAGGGAGGGGGGGTGTATGCACTGACCGCAACCTGCCAGGCCAGTGCATAACTCTTGCATCCCCCTCTTTCTCTGCCTGCCATTGCGCTCCATGCTTCTGAAAGGTGATAAAAAAAACACGTGAATTTGCTTTCAAATGTCCGATCCTGCGCAGCACACTTCCAAAGTCCATACATGACAGAAACCCGATTGAAGGCCCCATTCTCCCGATTTTTTTGTTTTTGTTTTTTTAAATCTCCCACTTTGCTCTTCTGAAATGTTGGCATGTATGGATAAGTGCGATAAGCAACGCTCCAGTTAGAGAGAAGGACGCGGTGGTGCAGCATAGCCTTGGGTTCGCAGGGGTTAGGTTGCTGTTTAAATCAACTTTTTTTGGAAGATGAAAGTTTTCGTAGAAAAACATACGACTCGCATATATTATTTTCTCGTGGCGTATTTCTGTGATCTTATACGTATTTTCTACATGCTGTGGTATGAGAAGGCGAGGGTTCACGGGAGAGCAGTAGACCTCGAAGCTGGGTAACCGGGTTCGCGGCTCGGCAACGACGCTCACATGCTAATGATTCTGGGCACATCGGGTAATCTCCCTATGCCTAACAAAAATGTAGCTAAACTGGTGCTAATGTAAAGCGCTCTGAAACTAGGGATATGTTCTGGTTGAGTCAGCGCTTAAACGAGGGACAACGGATGCCAGAAAAACTGAGCAGCAGGAGAACATTCCATCCTTCGGAAGCAGAGAGCACGTTTGAGAGGACCTCGGGCTGCATCATTTGTCTGAATCATGGCTCTGCACCTTGGTTCAGCACACACCGCGAAGATGGCACGGTAATAAATGACCGCGGTATTCTTTCCTGTTTTTTTTTATCTGCCACCTCTCCTTCGTCAGCTCCATCTTTCTGACCTCTTCTGAATCTTCAGAAGGGACGGGCGGTCGTTTGTTTTCCACTAGGTTACCACTCTGTCTATAGTTTTTGCACTAAAGGGTACAAAATCAATTCATTCTACTGACATAGAGGGACTGTGACAGTACCTGTTCTTTGTCTAAGATAAAACAAACAAGCATTGAAAATGCAATAGGTCTCGCCCTCGTTTAAGTTAAAGGAATTCTGTTTGTAATTAGGTGGCTTTTTAGCTTTGCTTTTATTAGTGTTTTTCAAACTTTCATGTACATAACATGCATATGTATATGTATGCATGCATTTATATTTGTATTTATATAGATATATGGATGTGTGTATATATATGTGTTTATATATGTATGTATATATATACATCAATATATATAAATGCATATATATATATATATATATGTACGCGTAGAGAGGTAGAGACAGGTAGAGAGGTAGAGGTAGAGAGGTAGAGGTAGAGAGTGGTAGAGAGGTAGGGAGTGGTAGAGAGGTAGAGAGTAGAGAGTAGTAGAGAGATGCAGAGAGAGAGGTAGAGTAGAGAGTAGAGAGTGAGTAGTAGAGAGAGAGTAGTAGAGAGTAGTAGAGAGTAGTAGAGAGTAGAGAGTGAGTAGTAGAAAGTGAGTAGTAGAGAGTGAGTAGTGAAGAGTGAGTAGTAGAGAGTGAGTAGTAGAGAGTAGTAGAGAGTGAGTAGTAGAGAATAGTAGAGAGAGTAGAGAGTAGTAGAGTGAGTAGTAGAGAGTAGTAGAGAGTGAGTAGTACAGACTAGCCCTGGGCGTAGTTTGTGTAGTAGCGCTACGCGTAGCTACGCAAAGTGCACTTCGCACTACGCGAGATATGCGTAGCACTACGCGAACTGCGTAGTATGCTGTTCGCGATGATTGCACAGTGCCGGATGCTTCTCCGCACTGTGCAATCATTGCAAACGGCATCTTGCACAGTGCAAGCGGTCGTTTTCTGCCGCTCAAGTAGATTTTTACTTGAGCGGCAGCTTTCTCAACACGGACTGGTAGTTTCTCATCAGGAGCAGTTGCGAGCTTACGTGACCACTCGCAATGAGAAACCTGACCTCCCCGCGTTGAGAATCTCGCCAGGAGGTTAATTTTCCACGCTCGCGATCTGCAACTTGATGTTGTTGATCGCGAATGAGGAAAAAGTCCCTCCGGGATGTCATTTTGCTCGCTCGGGGTCGCCACCTTGACTTTGAGGACCGAGAGCGAGCAAAAAATGCCAACTATGCTACGCTACGCGATTTTGCACTGTGCTACGTGAATTCACGTAGCGCCAATAAGCACAAACTATGCAAACCTTGCGAGTGTAGCATAGTTGCCCGCCCAGGGTTAGTGGAGAGTAGAAGAGAGTTGTAGAGAGTAGTAGAGAGTGAGTAGGACTACTGAGGGCGCTACGCTGAATCGTAGGCTACCTTTCTGCTTAACTACTGTTAGGGTTTTAATTTAAGCTGCCATTAAAATTGTTTTATTGCTTGCTTGTTCGCCGCGCATTTGCTGACACACCATTGGAAAGAGGCTTACCAGCACTCATTACTCCTCCCATACATCGCGCTGCTCCTTTGCCCGGCACTCCAATTCCGGGCTCGACGGGTTGCCGATCCCGGTAGAGGGACGCGGCTCCTCCCCCTCTCCTCACTTCCACTTCCTGGGGGCTGTTTTAAATTCGCCATAGGTGCCCGGCTGCGCATTGGACTCGCGCAGCGGGCACGCCAAAGGCAAGCCCGTCTGCGCCCGTCCGCGCCGGTCTGTCGCCGGACGTGGGACATGCTATCAGTTTGCCTAGACTTAGGTATGCTTACTCCCAGTCCGAGCTGTTTGCAAGTATGTAGCGAAGTGCTCCCAACCTCGGCCGGTCTGTCTCGAAGGCCCGTTTGGGTGCTTGCGCTGCCGCTTTTCCTCCTTAATCTTGGGTAAACCTAGCAACTCCTTTTCCCGTTCCTCTGTGTTGGTCTGTTCGCTGAACTGTCACTCGCTTGTTAAACATTTTACTGATGTTCACTGCCTCTTGGAGGACAGGTCTCCTGATGTTTTGTTTCTTACTGAGACCTGGCTCTCAGAGGACACAGTGACGGAGCAGATACTCGCTCTTCCTGAAGACTATATGATGTATACCCTTAATAGACCTAGGAGAGGAGGTGGCATTGCAGTTATTCTTAAAACTAAGTTTCCTTGCCATTTTATTAAACAGACTGTTGCTGATTGTGAGTGCGCTTCTTTCAAAATAACCTTTAATTGTAACTATACAATGTCAGGACTATTGATTTACCGCCCTCCGGGTCCGTACGCAGAGTTCCGAGCTGTCCTACTGGAGATAGTTAGCACTTTAGCAGTCAATGCTTCTAACTTTTCTATCATAGGCAATTTCAATCTGCACCTAGAAAATGATTCTGACCCTACTGTATTATCTTTTCTGGCTGACCTCATGGCTTGTCACTCGTGCAACGGGTCCCCGGCCCCACTCATGTGGCTGGGCACCTACTTGATCCCATTTTCACTAACATACCGTCTTCTGATGTCCTAGTTCCAGATCCTATAGATTAGTCTGACCACTATTTAGTCACTATGGTGGTCTATGATATTCGGCCAACATGTAAACTAGTCAGTAACTCATCTGTTAAGCGCCCTTGGCATAAACTGAGCTGGGAACACTTTCAAAATCATCTTGCAGCCACTTTTCCGTTCATTCCGGCTGACCCTAATGAGGCCTACTCTATCTTTTCTGATTGGATCTTGCAGCTGTTGAATGTTTTTATACCTGCTAGGTTGTCCAGGAATCGGGTCAATAAACCCAACCCATGGTACAATGCAAAACTGGCTGACCTGCGCAAGCTGTGCAAGAAGTTGGAGAGAGTCTGGCAACGGGATTTTGATCCATCTTCTAAGGTTCTCTATCGCGCTGCTATAAAGCACTATCATAGGGCTCTCCATGTTGAGCGTGCTGCCTTCTACGCTGAGCAGATCAGGGTTAGTTCTAGTTCTAGTTCAAGACCATCTTCTCCATAGTGACGGGGCTTAAAACTCAGAAGGATGTTGTAGGTTCAGGGATTACTTCTGACTCGCAGTGCGAAGAATTTGCCAATTTCTTCATTAAGAAAGTCGAGGATATTTATAAAAACTCTCCTATGGTTCCTACAGGCCTTTGTGAGACCTCTGGTAAATCTAACTTGAAACTTTTCCTCCCATAACACGAGAACTGTTGTTGACACTCTGCGCCAAGGTTAAATCAGGCTCTCCCGCTGACCCTTTGAAGCCTGATCAATTCAAAAGAATATTATCTACTATTATTCATCCTTTGGAAGTGGTGATCAATGGGTCTTTGAGTGAGGCAGTTGTGCCCAGGGCCTGGAAACAGGCCAGGGTTCTTCCGCTGCTCAATAAACCCTCTTTAGACCCCCATAAACCAGAAGGCTTTCGCCCCATCTCTTTATTACCTTGGGTTGCGAAAATCACTGAAGCCTATATTACCTCCCTCCTTATGGATTTTTTTACGGTACATCGGAGGTTTGACCCATCTCAAAATGGCTTTCGACCCGGCCATAGTACCGAGTCAGCACTTTTGGCCGTAACTGAACACCTGTGGGCGGCCTTAGACGCAGGGCTGATGTCGGCACTGATCCTTCTGGATCTCAGTGCCGCATTTGACACTGTGTCTCATGTCATCCTGCTGAAATGCCTATCTGAGGCTGGGGTCTCTGGGTTAGCTCTTAGATGGCTGTCTTCCTTCCTGGCTGGCAGGATGTTTCAGGTAGTCGCCCCTCCCTTTTGCCTCTGGTACCTTCCCTATTGGTCAGGGGGTCCCACAGGGCTCGTCCTTGAGCCCCCTGCCCTTTAATCTTTATGTTCAACCTTTGGCGGAGGTTGCCAGGAGCAGGGGGTTGACCATGGTTTCCTATGCCGATGACACTCAGCTGGTGGTGGCCCTCTCGAGTGACCCCGAGCAGGACGCCAGGAAATTCCAGGGCAACCTCTCTGCTGTCGCCGAGTGGATGACTGCAAACTGTTTACAACGGAATACTAACAAGTCTGAGGTGTTGTTGGTGGGGGAACCATGGTCACTGGAGTGACCTGTGGTGGCCTGCCAGTCTGGGCACGGCACCTACCCCCAAGCCGGTAGTAAAGAACTTGGGGGTTTGGATGGACAGCTCACTTAACTTTCAGGCACTTGTTTTGGTCTGCTACGTGGGCTTAAACCTATTCTGGCGTTTTTTGATGCTACAACCAGGCAGACCATTATTCAGGCCCTGATTTTGTCAAGGCTCGATTATGCCTGCTCGCTGTATTTAGGAATAAATACATCTGAAATACAGAGGCTACAGAGAGTCCAGAATGCAGCCGTCAGATCTCTCCTGGGCCTGCATAGAACCTGCTCAGTGACCAGTGCTATTCGTCGCCTTCACTGGCTACCGGCAGCCAGGCGCATTGAGTTTAAGGCACTCTGTTTTGCCTTTAAAATTCTGAAGCTGGCATCACCCTATATCCTGTCCGATCTTCTTTTACCTTATATTCCCACACGATCACTTCGTTCTATGGGACAATGTCTAGTAGTGGTTCCCTGGGTGAGGAAAGCCCGCGCCGGCGGACGCTCCTCCCGGCAAAGAGCGGCCCTGCTGTGGAACTCTTTGCCGATTCACATTCGGGAGCTTACTAACTATCTCCATTTCAGGAAAGCAATAAAGACATTCCTGTTTCCACCCTCGTAGGACTTGATTGTTTTTTGCGTACTGCTCTGTTGTTGCTTAGCGCCGGGACGTCTCTTAGCTGAGGCAGCTGTTGCGCTCTATAAAACTGCTTAACATAACATAACATAACATAGTAGAGAGTAGTAGAGAGTGAGTAGTAGAGAGTAGTAGAGAGTGAGTAGTGAGTAGAGAGTAGTAGAGAGAGAGTAGGAGAGAGTAGTAGAGAGTGAGTAGTAGAGAGTGAGTAGTGAAGAGTGAGTAGTACAGAGTAGTAGAGGGAGAGTAGTAGAGAGCAGTAGTGAGTAGAAAGTAGAGAGTAGTAGAGAGAGAGAAGTAGAGAGTGAGTAGTAGAGAGTTGTAGTGAGTAAAGAGTAGTAGAGAGTGAGTAGTAGAGAATAGCAGAGTAGCTGAGAGTGAGTAGTAGAAAGTAGTAGAGAGTGAGTGGTAGAGGGTAGTAGAGAGTGAGTAGTAGAGAGTACTAGAGAGTAGAAGAGAGTAGAAGAGAGTAGTAGAGAGTGAGTAGTAGAGAGTGAGTAGTAGAGAGTGGGTTGTAGAGAGTAGTAGAGAGTAAGTGGTAGAGAGTAGTAGAGAGTGGGTAGTAGAGAGTAGTAGAAAGTGGGTAGTAGAGAGTAGTAGAGAGTGAGAAGTAGAGAGTACTAGAGAGTAGAAGAGAGTAGAAGAGAGTAGTAGAGAGTGAGTAGTAGAGAGCGAGTAGTAGAAAGTGGGTAGTAGAGAGTAGTAGAGAGTGGGTGGTAGAGAGTAGAAGAGAGTAGAGAGTGAGTAGTAGAGAGTTGTACAGAGTGAGTAGTAAAGAGTGAGTAGTAGAGAGAGAGTAGTAGAGAGTGAGTAGTAGAGTAGTAGAGAGAGTAGAGAGTAGTAGAGAGTGAGTAGTAGAGAGTGCTAGAGAGTAGAAGAGTAGTAGAGAGTGAGTACTAAAGAGTGAGTAGTAGAGAGGAGTAGAGACTGAGGAGTGGAGAGCAGTAGAGAGTGAGTCATTGAGAGTAGTAGAGAGTAGTAGAGTAGTAAAGAGTGAGTAGTAGAGTGTGTAGTAGAGTGAGTAGTATTGAGTGAGTAGTAGAGAGTGAGTAGCAGAGTAGTAGAGAGTAGTAGAGAGTGAGTAGTAGAGAGTAGTAGAGAGTAGTGGAGAGAGAGTAGTAGAGAGTGAGTGGTAGAGAGTGAGTAGTAGAGAGAGAGTAGTAGAGAGTGAGTAGTAGAGAGTAGTAGAGAGTGAGTAGTAGAGAGTGAGTAGTAGAGAGTGAGTAGTAGAGAGTAGTAGAGAGTAGTATAGAGAGTAGTAGAGAGTGAGTAATAGAGAGTGAGTAGAGAGAGTAGTATGGAGAGAGTAGTAGAGAGAGTAGTAGTAGAGAGTAGTAGAGAGTGAGTAGAAAGTAGTAGAGAGAGAGTAGTAGAGAGTAGTAGAGAGTGAGTAGAGAGTAGCAGAGAGTAGTAGAGAGTGAGTAGTAGAGTAGTAGAGAGTAAGTATTAGAGTAGTAGAGAGTAGTAGAGAGTAGTACAGAGTGAGTAGAGTAGAGAGTAGTAGAGAGGGAGTAGTAGATAGAGAGGAGTAGAGAGTAGTAGAGAGTGAGTAGTAGAGATTCAGTAGTAGAGAGCGAGTAGTAGAGAGTGAGTAGTAGAGACATTTAGAGGTGTTTATTAGGGTTCGGGCTTGAGTCGCCTGCCGAGGCACCCCCAATTTAACTGGTGTAATCTGCAGAAGCGCCCCGAGAAGTACAGCAACTTGCCAGTGTGTCTAGTGAAACACGGGTCCAATTCCAAAGTCATCCACGCACAGCCGGGGAACTGCACAGATAGCAACATCCCCTCTGCACTGTAATTGTCAAGCCTTGTGTGTTACATGGATGCTGTCTGAAGACGGCAGAGACACATTTCATTTTAAAAATTAACAATCATCCGTACAGAAAATCGGAAATGCAATTAAGGCTGGCATTTGCAATTGCCCGCAGGCACATTCTGTCAATGAACATGCCCTTGTTTGTAGTCCTGGCGGATGTTATAGTATGTGGGGTGGAGTAATGTCTATGGCCAAGCCAACGACCTATAGATAGGCTGTAAGAGACATTTGGAGAAGTCCCAACACTGACGTTCCGTGTGCTTGTAGAAAGCATGAAGTGATGGATCCGCATTTAAATGTAAAATCTTAAAGGCGAATGCCTGTTTCTTAGCTTTTCACGTCCTTCTTTTTCTGTTACCAGAATGTTTCATATAGCACTTGCCACCACACTTTTACCATTTATTGTTCTCCAAACCCACCGATACTTTATTGTCCTCAAAAAGATGTTGCACCGAGTCGGCCCTACCACCAAACCAGTAACAAAGTCCTAGCACTGACAATTCTCGTCCTCTGATGTTACCAATCAGTAGCCCATTTGGCCCATTTGCTGCAGAGAGAGCCAAGCTGGCACAGCCGCCACCTTTCCGTCAGTGTGGGGTCCATGCCACTCCCGAGCCATGCTCCTAGGAGCTCTCATACACACAAGGGCCCTCTCTGCTCTAATGCATTCACCGCACATCTGAGAGGGAAGGGCGGGCAACCTGTGTATAGATTCGATCTGTCCGTAAGAGGTACAGAAATAGTGTTTGGACTTTAGCATTGCCAAAGCTGATTGTGAGGTGTCACTCACTGCTACCCCAACCCCACACACACTTCCTGCGCCCAATAGCTTTTGTAATTAATGTACTTTTTTTGGGTGTTAATTCTAACCCGGAACATAATTTTACTCCGAGACATATTTATTATTCGCCGTTGTATCGAATTCAGCAACATCTATTAAAAACTCCTAACGTGTCCGTTTGAAAGCAATCACTTTTAAAATATGCATTCCTTATATTAGATGAAGGATGGGTTGATGGCAGAGGTTGGAGGAGGGTACTGGGGCAAAGCGGGGGCAGTTCATTAAGATGTAGTGTTATATGTGCAGAAGTGACGTGCGGAGTGGCTCAATTGCTGACCTCTTTGCGATTGCAAACCTGGGGTAACTTCATCTTAATTACTTAATTCTGGACTCAGCACTTTATCCGGTGGATCGAAGTGTAAATGTATGAAATGTTAAAACGGCAGTAAAGTGTTCCGTTTAGTTTGACCCAATCCTGTCACCCAGTGGGTACAATAATCTAGCCTCAACAGCCCTCCATCACACCACTCTGTGAACAGCATTTTATGATCATGGTGCTCCTGTCGTGCTATAACCCGACTGTTAAGAGCCTGGGCAGGTTGCGCCCCCGGCACTGTCTGTGTGCTATTTCAACCACCTAAATAAGTTTGTGTCTACGCATAAACACACATGCCAGTGCCACACAGTAAATAGTTTCTTGGTGCCCTCCGCATAGTCGCTGTGTTTGCCCACGTCACCATGGCTCATATCACCGCGGAAGGATGAAAGGCAGAGTTGACCACTCTGGGATTCGAAAGCGTTGCTTTTTTTGTTTGTTTTGGCCAGGTGTATTAGGGCTTGAATTTACTATTTCTTCTAATTGCATAATTATTTAAAGTGGTACTGATGCAATAACACCACCAACAAACGGATTTAAAATATACTCACATTTTTTAACATGGATGGAAACTCATTCCGATATTGAAATAGTTGTCTATTGTCAACTTTAGGTCTTAGCTAGCATTATTAGGTTATTGGCCTATGTCAGGGCTTTTGTATTTAATTCAATTATTATTATGTTTTAGCGAATTTGCATCAATAAAACATGAATACATTCATGTGCCCCTCGGTCCCACATACAGGTGGACTCAAAATTCTCATACCTGAACTTTCAAAGCCATCTACCTCCCATGAAACTATACAAAGTAGGTCATTCATATGATGCATTATAAGCCTAGTTATCGCGTTTTAAACTTACATTTAAAACCATGTCTGAGAGTGCTAACATTTTTTGCATGTTCTGTGTCTGACAAACACACCCTCGATCAAATGCTGTCATAAGTGACCCAGAGTACAGTTGTTGTAGATGAACACGCCGTGCACTGTTAAATGCAAAATGCAATCTTTTTTTCTTTTGGAATCTGATTTAGCACCCCAATGACTGGGTAAGCCATTTATACCTTCTCAAGCGTGCGTTTTATTCTGTACACACTTGTTGCTCTTTGGGGCACATTCCCACCACAGTAAACGCTAAAGTATGGTTAACATTGGTCAGACACCGTGACAACGCAGCAACGTTCACTGCAGATCACTGTCTTCCACAGAGGCTAGTGAAAGAGCTGAATATACAGACCAGGCACAATGTTCCTCTAAATAATGAACAAGGGAGGTCGGCCATGCTGGCGCACAGTGGATGTGCTTGCACATTGGCGGCGTGCTTTCACTTTAAACTGCATTTAAAGTGAAAGCACGGGTGTTTAACAAGATGGCGGCAGTCTGTCCACTGTCCTTACATGCACGCGCATGCTGTTAGGTTTGGACAAATGGCGAGAGCAGCCATCTTTGTCCATACCTGCACATGCATGTAAGGCTTTCGGAGAATCAATTTCAAAAGGTACTCGCAATAGCGAGTGCAGCGCATGCGCTGCTTTCGCTAGGCGAGACCTAAAAAGCCAAAGTTGCTGAATACAGGCTTAATGCGCAGTCCTAGGGTGGACTCGGAGCAGGGACATTTTAAGGATTTTGCCGTGGGCAAAACGTATTTTGGGGGCCCCTTATCAGGAAAACAACTTTTAATGTAAGATCACATTTCAGCTCTTTCATGCCCTCTTTGGCCAGGTCACCACCTGTGCATAGGCACACTCCAAATTCTGAATGTGTTTACATCCAATATTGAGGGATAGTGACGCATGTTTTCAATATTGTAACACAGCAGCAGCTTGCTAAGATCACTACAAGTAATCTCCGTGACAGCCTCCCATTTCTCCTATGTGAGGTCCTGATTCGATCTAAAAGAAACTTTTTTTTATGGCTGTTGCATGAAATATTAACACATTTTTTTGCAAATTGTAGTACTCTCATACATTACCCACATTAAAAATAAATGAAAGGAAAATTGTGTTTTTCTTTTTTATGGTATGTTCTTAAAGTTCTTCACTTAAAAAATGCGATCAATTGGCTAGAAGAATGTATGTCAAAGAAATCAAATTGCCCAAAATTAAATTTGATGAAACTAAGATTGAGTAAGCATGAAACAAACACTTGACCCTTCCCACAGCAGCTAATCAGAACATCGACCATTCCCAAGTCTTTTGTGTGATTGCATCAGGGATGGAAAGCATAATTTCAATTATGACTTGACCACCAATTTGCTCGGCTAGCTACCATAATGCCCAGAGATGAATTTCTTCATGGGCAAAATTTGTAATATACATAGGACCTTTATCCACCACCCTGTCAATGCTGTTTCCAAGCAGTCTGTCTCCACTCCTGTCCATCATTATTCTTCTAACTTCTCTTGTTTTGCCCTCTTTCTTCTCTGCCTTTTTTCCCTTTTGCCTTTTCTCCTTCTCTGTGCCTTTTTCAGTTTTTGCCTGTTTCCTGTTTTTCCTTTCTTCCTATTTCCGTTTTCTGTGCCCCCTTTTCTTACCCCCAGCTCCTTTTACCTTTTTCTGCTGCTGCTGCCCCCGTGGCCCCACCCCACTCCATTGAGCTGTTACCGCTCCCTGCTTCCTGCCTCCCAGTTTGCCCACCTTCAACCTACTTAATGGCGACCGCTGTGTGGCCAAACCGCTGGTGCTGAGGAGGCAAGCCTGTCTACTCCCTTCCGCACCCCGACCGCGCCCAGCACCAGGAACCCTGGCTGTCTGATGCACCTCAACTACGACTCCAGCAGCATCCACAATCTCCACCCCGGATGCAACAACAACTGCCAGTTCTTGATGCAGAGCAACAGCCACAGCCCTCTCTCCTGCCTTCACTGCCACCGCACCTTCACTCATCTCCATACCCCAGCTCTATCACCCAACCAACCGAGCCTCACCACAGCCAAACCACTCAACTGCATCCTCCTCAATGTACGATCCCTCCACAAACATGCCACAGAGATCTGGAACTTCCTTGCCGCTGCTTCACCCAATGTCACCTTCCTTACGGAATCAACACCAATGCACACAACAGCAAAGAACTCTTCACTATCATCAAGGAATTCACCCATCCCAACAGCGAAACCGCAGACATCCCACCCTCCCAAGATCTCTGCAACAGACTCTGCACCTTTTTCTACCACAAGATCAAGACGATCTATGACAACTTCAACAACCAGGACCTCCCCACCACACAAGCAACCTCCTCAACAGGTGCACCCCAACAGACCCTGCTCAGTTGGACCAAACTCACCACGGACAACACCATAAAGCCCATTTAAAGCATCTACTCCAGAGGACCCTCGGACCCCTGCCCGCACTGCATCTTCCACAGAGCCACCCCGCCATCACACCTGAGCTACACAGAGCCAACAACTGCCCCCCCCCCCCCCGAGACCTCCTTCTTTTACCTTATGACTGGAAACATGCCAAAATCAACCCACTCCTGAAGAAACCCTCCGCTGACCCAGTAGACCATAAGAACTCAGGCCCATCTCCCTGTTCCCCTTCTCAGCTAAAGTCATCGATAAAGCCATCAACAACTAACTAGCTGACTTCATCAAAACAAACGACATCCTGGACATTTCCCAATCTGGTTTCCAAAGCAATCACAGCACCAAGACCACCCTCCTTACCACCACCACCGACGACATCTGCTCCCTCCTCAACCAGGGCAAAACTGCGGACCTCATCCTCCTGGACCTCGTAGTAGAATTCAACACTGTCTCCAACTGCACCCTAATCACTAGACTCCATGATGCCGGCATCCGCAACAAGGCCCTTGACTGGATATGATCCTTCTTCACTGACAGAACACAACAGGTCAGACTTCTGCCATACCTCTTGGAACCGACAGAGACCAACTGCAGAGTGGCCAAGGGTTCCTCTCTCAGCCCCACGGTCTTCAACATCTACATGACCCCCCTTGCAACCATCATCAGGAACCACAGACTCAACATGGTCTTCTATGCCGACGACACACAACTGATCCTCTACCTCACCAACAAACCCAATGTCGCCAGGCACAACTTCCAAGAAGGGATAAAAGACGTCGCCACCTAGATGAAGAACAGCTCCTTAAGCTCAACTCCGACAAGACAGACGCCCTTATCCTAGGATCCACCCCTCTGCAAGCAGCGATACCTGATGGCCCTCTGTGCTAGAAACTCCCCCCACCCTAATGGACCACGCATGAAACCTCTGCATCATACTAGATGCATCACTCACTATGGACTTCCAGATCAATTCCATATCCTCGGCGTGTTTCAATACCCTCTGCCTGCTGCGAAAGACCCTCAGATGGATCCCCAGATGGATCCCCTCTGAATCCAGAAAGACTGTCACTCACACACTCATCAGCAGCAGACTTGACTTCAGAAACACACTCTACGCTGGCGTTACCCAGGAAAACCTCTGTCCAGATTGCCACATCCAGACTGGTCCTCAACCTCCCCCTGCATAGCCACATCACTCAACACCTCCACAAACTCCACTGGCTCCCAGCAGACAGAAATAAACCTTCAAACTCCTCACCCATACTTACAAGGCCCTCCACAATGCTGAACCAGCTCGCCCTGGCCACCATCCCACTGATCCGCAAGACCAGAACTGGTGGAAAGTCCTTCTCCTTCCTTGCTGCCAAGACCTGGAACACCTTATCCCTCCACCTCAGATTATTTCCCACACTACCCCAGTTCAGAAAGGACCTCAAGGCCTGGCTCTTCGAATGACACCAGCACTTAGACGGATATTCTCCCCACGTCCCCCCAGCCCCTTGAGACCCTCACGGGTGAGTAGCTGTGCTTTACCAACCCTTGATTGATTGATTGACAGGGGCAACCTTATATCCATGCTGACCATGCAAGAACGTATTGTGAGTTGTAAATCCAGTTCCCCTTTGGATCCAGGCCACCTCGTCCATTTCTAAACTTAAAAAGGTGTTGTATGAAGCTGGCCTGGTATATTATGTCCACTAATGTAAGTGGGCATCTTGCACCAGTCCAGACAACCCTTATGGTGATTTAAGAGGTCTCAGACAACCTTAGAAAGCTATCCAAGTGGTAGCTGTGGAGAGCAGCCTCCAGGCTTAGTCTTGAAGGAGTGTAAAGCAGCTGGTTTTACCAGAATGCAATCTTATAGTATAGATTAAATGAAAAGGAACCACATAAAGTATTTATAAAAATACGTATTTATTATATAACACTCTCTAGTACGTTACAGGATCTCCTACACAGAGATGGACACAAAGCACACAATACTTTAGCAAATAAATCACAGTAAATAGCACCAATGCAGAGTCGGCCCCGGGAGGGACCAAACCATGTACTAAGAAAGTGGTATAAGAACCATGACTTGAGTCAGGACAATGTCAAGAGGACGTGGAATTGCTGGGGATTCACAGAACCTCCCAAGGTAAGTAGATAGGGACACCACGGAGAGTGTGTGCATTGTGAGAACACGACCGTATGCTCTGTACTTGTCTATGTGCAAGTCATGGTTGGATTTTTAAAGATTAGCAACCCTTTCCAGTGGACCCTGAAGAAACCCTGTGGAAGACAGAAGGTTGGAGAGCCACCCCACCTGTGGATACCGTGGTACCCAAGTTACCTATCCCAGGAAAGTCAGGTGCATAGGGGTGAAGTGGCGTCAGAAACCGTTGTCGAACCCAATAGAGGACTTAAGGAAAGTGCCTCTGCTGGAAGAGGAGAAAGTGTCCGGAGGAATCCTAATATGGATTCTTGAATAGCAGTACCTGAAAGCAGAGGGGACAGAGTCTGGGTCACTCAGGAGTGACCAGGAGCTTGGTAGATGAATGCCCACCGATGTCGGGTGCTTCAGGAGAGATGTCAATAATCTTGACTCTGCAGCTGCGGGGACCAGGCCATGCTGAGGACAACCAGGAGCCTGATATGGCTGTCCCATGAAGTATGTCAAGTGCTGAGGGGTCAGTGTCTGGCGGGAGCACCAACAAGCCTTGGCAAAGGCAATCCATGCAGGGAGTCAAGAATAGACAGGGTGAGGACCCACAAGGCCCAGGAGACTCACCACAAGCAGGGGAGTAGGAGCAGGCCCCAAGCAAGCAGGGGAGCCTGAAGAAAACAAAAGTGACCCCAAGTGGACCCACAGGCCGGAGGCACTGGAGTCGCGAGAGGACCTCAAGCAGCTCAACGAAAGATACAGGCCATGATGCACACGATGCGGTGTGGCCAAAGAGTTTGGTCACTGGAGGTGCTTCGGGTTGCAGCTACTTAGAGCCCAAAGGTCTTCTTGCAAAGATGACAACAAGCCTTTGCAACTGCCTTGATGCTTCACAGGTCTTTGGAAGGTTCCTGCATGATGCACAGGCACAGACAATGCAGCAGACTGGAAGGGGGATGAATTCAGGCCCAAAAGAAGTCCAGCGAAGTCCAGATGCCCGATCGTATAAGTGCAATGGTGTCTGATATGAATCTTATCCCACGAGGAATCTAGGGACCTACACCCAGGTAAGCCCTTAAGTACCCTAGGGAAAGGGTTGGAAAGATTCCTGGGACCCTCCCAGGGGTGGGTCTGGACAGCGGGGAGGTTACTCCCATCTCCTTTGTCCAGTTTCATGCCAATGGAGGAGTCAAAGGCTCCCAGGAGTGGTTTGAACTGGACTATGCACAGGGACACCAAATGTGCCCCTAATGCAGACTTTCAGGCACTGGCAAGTGCACCAACCTAGCCCTAATACACTAAATCCTGTCTAGGAGGTGGTCACACCACCTGTGACAGGATGCCTATTGTTCAGCCTTTCCCTACTCGAGCTTGGCTCAGCAGCAGGAGGGCAGAAATGTGTCTATGGTCGCAAGCAACCATCTTGTGCTGTCCGGGACTAGAAGGCTGGTACCAGGAACACTGAGAGCCTAACGGAGGGTTATTCCAGTGCTTGGAATCATACCTCCCACACATTTATGGTGTGGGGGTGTGATTCAAACATGTTTGATACGAAACATGATGTAATTCGTTGCAGCTGTTTTTGAGATGGCCTTCGCGCGATTACACAGTGCCCCTCTCTATAGTATATGGCTGCTTCACTGACAACCTGGGAGAATGGACTTGGTAGGCTACAGGGGTGTCCTGTTAATGCATGGGCACCCTCTCAGGCTTGCTATAGTGGTGACTTATACGTTTTAAGTGCAGTGACCCTTAGATATAGTAAATATGTTTAGTAGGTGGTGCATGCACCAACCTACACAGGCTGCAATGGCAGGCCTGTAGATCCATTTTGAATGGTCTCTCATGGGTGGCATAATATATGCTGCAGCCCAGTGGAGACCTCTGGGGTACCTATACCCTGGGTACATGGGTACCATATACTAGGAACTGACAAGGATACCCTGGTATCCAATCTGGGATATACCTGACCTTCTCAAATCCATCTTGGATTTGAGAGGTAACACTGCCCTTATCCTACTTGATTTGTCAGCAGTGTTCCACACTATCTCATATTCAACCTTAACCTGTATACTTCATGAGATCAGAGTGAAAGGTTCAGCCTCTTTGAAATCAGAACTCAGTTTATTAGGCGTCCACTCTTGTCGTCTGAAGCATTGCCACTAGTTTATGGTGTACCCTAAGGGTCTTCATTCAGCCTTACATTTTTTAACATTCATATGAATCTGCTAGCGGGACTGATCTAAAGCTTTAGTTTTGAGATGCGGTCTTATGCGTATGACACGCAAATCATTTATCTTTGACCAACAAAAATAATTCTACCCAAGATAGAGTTAGACAATGCCTTCTCTCAGTCTCCATTTGAATGAATAACAACAGCCTAAAACATAACTCTGGTAAGACTGAGGTAATGCGTTTTGGAAAAAAATACCCAATTCTGCTTTAACAAGTGGTGGCCCACAGACCTGATCCACTCCATGTTCCTTCTGACTCCATGAAGAATCTGGGTGCCATGTTTGATCTCACAAATTACTTTAGTTTATGCATCCTGTTTCAGCCTGATTAAATGTTAAGGAAAGTGGTTAGGTTTCTTCCTTTTACTGCCAATAACATAGCAGTTAATGTGTGTAGGAAAGGGCCTGTTGTGGACATGGTTAGCCCCCAGTTTTTGCTTGGAAAATGATGCAATTTCTACAAGAAGTGCACAGGGTCCCTGCCAACCAGGCCACCTGTGCCAGAAGTTGTTTCCCTAAACTGTACCTTTTGTTTCCCAATTGGCAGAACTTCAATACCCCTTGTGCATCCCTAGTAAATGGTGCCTCTGGTACCTAGGGCATTGGCACTGAAGAGGTAAACCAAGTGTTGCAGCATGAATTGTGCCACCCTAGTGTTCCCTCACCAATGCCATGTACACTGCCTTTACACAGTGTGTGCCTTGGTGCAGACAAAGCCAAAGAGTCGACATTCCCACAGACACTACACAGACACTATATGGGATATAGGTAAGAAACCCCTCTAGCAGGCCTTTAAGTCCTAAGGCAGGGTGCACTATATCTCCTGTGAGGACATATCTGCATGAGCAGATATGCCCTTTCAATTTCCATGTCAGTTCCTGGATATTGTACGTGAGCAGGGAATCCATAGAGAGTACATGGGCTGGACACTTGTCATTACGAGTTCCCATGCTCCATGAAGGCTTTCCTGTATTATGGGATGTCTGCTACCAAACATCTCGTCTTAATAAACTTGCATTGATTCCAGTGTTAGATGGATTAAAAATTACACACAGAGGACCCCTTAGCCGGGTCGCCTGAAACCTACCAACCCTTAGTGTGGTCACCAATTAGTCTAAGCCAGCCTGTCACCACCAGACCGAGTTCTTACCTCATGGGTTGATTGTCTGCGTGCTCAGTGGTTGAGAACAATGCCTGCCCTGGACAGAGGTGTTCACACCTCCTCCTGGTCAGGAAGAGCCATCTGTGAAAGGAAGCTTCAAAGGCCCTGCCGCCTGTGAAACATGACCCAAGCCTCTCCTGATAGGAGTAGCCCCCCTCCTGTTCTCATACCTTTTTGGTGGAAAGACAGGAAGGAAAATGAAGTAAAAATCGGAGGTGTGTCCCCCTCTGCTAACTACAACACTCAGGTGCTGGAGGCAGGGTGAAGCACGTTTTTCAGTGCCCACCATCTTGAAGATGGTGGGACTTCTCCAATCAGGGCTAGGGATATGTCCCCCATTCACCAGAGGTGGGAATAATAGAGGTGTAGACACCCCAGGTAAGGGGCCCATTGGATACTACCTGTAACTCCCTTGTAAACGGCCCTAAATTTAGTATTTAGGTGGCATCCCCAGACCCTGAAACTAGTATTTTTGGATACAAGAAGACGAACTACACTGTTGGCCCGAGAACTGCAGGTCTCGTGGTGGACTTTTGGAGCCAACTCCTGCCTGCCAACACAGAACTTGACAATTGACATCCTCTAGTTTGTCTCTTTGCTGTGTTGCCTTCACAAACCCTGGAGAGTCTTCAGCACTTTACAAATCACCAATGAAACTCCCTTGAGATAGAGGTACTATCTCTCTGCAGCCACTGGCCTCCAAAACAGTGAAGTCTGGTCCAGCATTGTCCAGCTCCCCAGCCTGGCTGACATCTCAGAGTGCCAGCCAAAGGTACACTTGATCCGGAGGGTCAGCTTGGCCTCTCCACCAAGTCTTGAGGCTCCAGGACCATTGGAGCTGAAAGGCACCAATACTCGAGTTACAGGACCACTTGCAGCAAAAACCTACAAAACCGAGTCAAGGCGGACTACAACTCTACAATGAATGAATTGAACCAGCACCTCACAGGGGACTTCATGACTCTGGAGATCCACCTCTGCAGTGGCCCAGCAGCTCCACAGTCATCGCTTCAAGGTGCCAGCGCCTGACCACGGGGTGTTTCTGTGCACCGCTTCCCAGCTGCACATCTTCACTGTACCCAGCCCCTCCAGCTATCTCCAAAGCAGCTGTGGTCCCATGGCCCCAGAACCCTTGTGACCTCTAATCTCCTTTGAGAGCCCTCAGACTTGCCAGCAAGTAACCCTTTGCTTTGCTTCTGCAGGTGGCCCCCAGTCTTTGTAGCATGCCAGCTACAAAATCCCCTTTTTTTTGCGCCCAGTGAAATCAGAGAAGCTCCCAAGAACCTGGCCTTGGAACATTGGATCTTGGCACCCAAACCTTCCGATTCTAAATGGTGAACCACAAGAGAAAATGTATTGCATTGATTTTCCAATTGCCTTTTTCCTTCCATGGGAAATGTATTATTATGTTTTTGTAATCCTCATTTGCCACCAATCTCACTTCAATGCGCACCCAAGTAATCTATACCCTCACTCAGCAAGCTGAGAGGCGTAGGGGTCTGAGTTTGAATAGACCCACCTACTGGTACCAAGACTTCCTTGGGTGGGCATGAAGAAACCAGCTGAGACAACTCTTCTACTAAGCTCCAGGAGCTAGATGGCCCTTATCGTGGAGCTACCAGTACCGGACTGGGAGTTTCCAACAAAGCCCAAAGAGTATGAAGGCAGCATAATCAAAGGACTCGGGGAGAGAAAAAAAATAATTCTCTGAGCCCTATCTAGGTTGCAAGATGTTCCAAAATGCTTTCTTCTTCCTACTGCCTGTTCTCATAAGATCTAGCTTAGTGACCGCCAAAACCGAGGTTTGCCAGTCAAAGAAAGAGGGGGGAGTAGAATCCATCCATCTTATGCAAATTTGTCTCCGGCTAGTAAAAGAGCCTAAAAGAGCAGTGATCTGGTGGGGCCCTTGACATTGTCTGCCAAGCCAAACATAATTAGAGTAAGTCGATGTTAACAGGGCTTCCAAGAGTACTTTCCAATTGTTTTTTTATGTTGTCCCAAAAGGAGACGAGGGCAGGACACTCCTTAAACATATGGATGTCGGAAGCCGAGACCAGTCCACATTTCTTACAGCAGACAGGTGAGCCTTTAGTGATTTTTGAAAGTGTTAGTGGAGAAAAATATGCCCTGTGAATAGTGAACAGGTGGGTCCTTTTTAGCCATGCAGGTTTTACCACTTCATATAAAATCTTACATTAACTCTGCCATAATGTATCGCAATCTAGTGCTGGTAAAATCAAGCTGAAGGTTCTTCAGGGCTTAGCCAAAACATGGGTAAAATTAGGGAGTTCAGCCACACTCGGCTACTATTCCAGTCTGGCTCCCCTTTGGGATTCCCGTGGGGCGCCAGAGTCCTTGAGGGATAGGCTGGCAACTCCCTTGAGGGAAGCCGGACTGGTGGTCCGGGGGGATTTGATGATAGATGGTTTGCTTGCTTCTTGGGAGCAACTTAGGGATAAAGCGGGTGTTGGTCTATCTAGATTCAAATACCTTCATCTAGAAAGTTGGGTTCATTCACACTCTCAAACAGTTCGAGTAAGTCTTCTCGGAGGTGCCAATTCCCTGGAACATCAGCTCGTAACTAAGCCCCCAGGGAGGAAGGGAGTTTCTTTTTGGTACCAAGCCATCTCTGAGGTGGTTGACGGCGAATTCAAACTGGCAGAGGACTTGTGGGGAGGGCCCTTACCATGGGAAATGTATTGTGCCTAACTTTGCACAACTGCGATTATTGTGATTTTCACATATTTCGAAAAGTATTTACCTTGTACCCAACGTTCTTGGTCTTAATATTAATATAAAGGGAAGTACTATTTTTCTAATTCATTCTCCACTTCATTCATTAAGTGTGTGAATCATTTATTGCCTCTGTTAGTACATAAAGTGCTCAGCACTACCCTCTGATAAGCCTAACTGCTTGCCCACACTACCACAAAATAGAGCATTAGAATTATTTAAGTCTCCCCGACCTCTCTGCACAGTGTACCCCATTATGGTGCACTACATTTATGAGGTGGGTTTCCTACAATGTGCTAATTACATCAAGATTGGACAACTCTAATTCCCTCTACCTGGTCTGCCTGTTTAACCTTCAGAAACTCTCTTCCATCTCTTCCACACTTAAAGACCTGCATTGGCTAACTATCGACAAGAGGATTACGTTTAAAACCTTATCCTTTAGTGCTTTCTTTAGAGTTGGTCCTAGTAGCGTTCAGTTGCTCGTTTCTCCTTAACTTAATTCCCAGAATCTTAGATCATCCAATACCGGTGGCCTGCAATCCCCAAGATATCAACTCAACATAAGGTGCGCCGGGCACAAACAAAGAGAGAGAGCACACCGCATTGTGTAATATAGCCCTGGCTGACTAGCAATTAGAAACCCTTGATACTTTGCACAGGAAATCGCAAATAAAAAAATCACACTATTTAGTTTTAAATATCATCCAGAATGAATGCTGTAACCAGAAAATGAACTATGAGTATATTGTGTATATAAGTATATATAGGTAGGTATAGATTTGCTATTCTTAACTCTCCATCAACATATCTTGACTAAATATGTATGGGGTAGGAACTGCTGCAATATATCTACACATTGGTAATTTGAATTCAGTGATGGAGGTCTGCTATCCTACACAGGGGTCTACCCCTGCATTCACAACCATGTACAGGTAGTTGCAAAAGGATACATGCTTCATAATGCTCGATAAGCAGGATTTTCTTAAAATTTCCCGTAAATTAAAATTTTGTGCTGAAACTGATTAGTGCACCGGAGGCAGCAATTTGATGGGGTCGCACCAAAATGTGCAAATATTAAAAATACTTAGTGACCTCATCTTAGTACATGAAGCTTAATACTTTTACTTTTACTAATCCTGTACATTTTTGTTCTTTCCCTTTTCTCTTTGGGAATTTGTAACCACTGAAATCTAGTCTTCCACTTCATTTATTTTTTAAAATTTAAGTTCCAAAGGGAATTTTTCACTCCGCATTCTCTTACCTACTTTGCACCTGCCTCGCTTACACTTCACCTTGCATTTAATTCCTTGTTTTTCTGTTACGCTTTTTCTATATGAGATTCATAACCCCATTAGACTGTTGTCCCCGAGACTTTAGACATATAGATCAATTAACCACGGTCTTTCTAAGACCATTTGTTTTCATCCCTTTGCCAAATTAGACCACTCAATTTCCTATCTCTAAATGGTAAATGGACACATTGAAAAATTAAATTAGAAATATTTAATTGTACTTCTCGCTGCAGTAGCATCGCCATCTCCTCTATGATCTCCTATGATTTTAGCAAAGTGAATTTTAATTTCTGTTGAGTGTGCAAAGTTCATAGTTTCAAGATTTATCAAACAATATAGATTTCACACTAGGTGGCCATGGGGCAGTTACATTTTACTGTGGGGGAAAAAGCGCTTAGACAGTAGGTTTGATATATTTTTCTCAAGCAAAGGTCACTTTTTATGGTGCACCCACTACTATAACCAAAAATGTCATCTTGATGAGGTTCCTGACAATGATGGGGATATGGAAAAAAATCCTCCTGAAGTTGGTGTAGGTGAAGAATGCCAACTTCACTCTTCCTGCCTTTGACTTCCTGCAAACTTCATTCGGCACACAGATAGGCTGCCGTTTAACTAATTTTCACTTTAAAATATCAGCTAAGGTGCTTATCATTTAAATGAATTTACAAATTTAGGAAAAGTTGTAAATGTTACATTTTTGTGTCTTTCCTGCAAGGACTTCAGTTTGATAAGGGCGGTCATTGCCCTGTCATGGTAACTGTCCCAGGCCTGAACGTATCCTCGGAGTCGGATCGATGCTCTAAAGTGTCCACCTCTCAACCTCCCCAAGTCTGGATATCAATGTAACGCAGACTAAAGGGTGGTTAAGCGGGGGAAGGAAAGGAAGGGGACAGCAGGGAGGGAGACCTGTAGGAGACACAAAGAGGAACACGGGTTAGTACCAGAACCACCCCTCCCACTCTCCTGCAGTCCCAATCTACCTCCGCCCGTATCCTTACCCCACTAACCTGTAAAGGAAAAGAATGACGAGTCAACCAACAGGGGTGTAGCGTAAACCTTATGGTGCCCAAGGTATGAGAAGGAGACGCTGGAAGCTGTAACTCTGCTAAGTACCCCCTGGGGAAGATGGAAGAATAGAACAAATAAAGATGGTAGTCATCGTGGGTTGTAACTAGAAGGTACCTATCCAATGCACCAACAAGTCTAGGTCACAGCCTGCCCACAGACCGGTTGCCCAAACAATAATCTATAAATCCACGGTATTCACCGTCTTTAGTAATGTTATGCCTCATGCGGATGTGGCGCTTTCAGGTGCGTGTTGCGTCACTGCACACTCATTACTTGGGGCCCCACTTGAATCACTCTGCATGTATCATATCTAGTAGAGTTACGTCACTCCTACTTTAAGGAACACAAAGTTACGCACAGAGGGCGTCCCCTCTTAAACAGAAAGTGCCGTGGTTTTTCCCTCGCATGAACTCTGATTTTGGATTCAGTGACAGAGTTCACCAACGAAGGGAAAGTACGCCACACTCTGATAACCAGGAAGCAGATTGTGAAAAGAGAAGGTATTCGGGCAAGAATCCACCTGGCTTAGCACGCGTCACTCCTCGCGCGAAGCCAAGCCAAAGGACGAAATTCACTCTGCAATAACCATGGAAAGTACCGATTGTCTGGTGTCACGGACACCCTTACCCGACAACTGGAGAAGAAACGAAGTGCAGAGAGCCTGTCATCCACGGAATAATCGGCAGCGCTTTCTTCCGACTGCCTCGTCTTAAGCGGCCGCTTCCGCATCACGTGGGATGCACGTTGGAGACATCCCACGTCTCTCCGTGCATCAGGCAGCCGGGAACTGTAGTTTCCAGTCAGCGCCTGCCAGCGCGACTGGAGCTGCGGTGTCCCGTTACAGTAACATTCCTTGGGATCATTGAGAGGATAGATAAGGAGGCAATCGGGTTTGGCCCTATGCATGATCGAAATAGCTAGCCCCTTAGGAAGAGTGGGCATAGACAGGTGTCCATAGTTGCAAACGAGAAATATCTTTGAGGCACCAGGTGAGGATCAACAATCTTCCTCTTCTGTTTTCCCCGTCTGACCCAACCTTCTATCCATCATACTCTGATAAGGGTATCCAGGCAGACACATGCAGGCTCATCCCGTTTTTATTGTCCTAGCTTATGTGTAAATGGTGTTTGAGAATGGCGGGCTTTATCAGAGGTAGTTCATAGTCACACAGGTTAATGTCTGTATTATGATATGAGCAATCTGCACATCAAACCTAAACGTTTTACATCCCTCAGCTGGGTGGCCCAAAGACTCCTGCCCCCAAAGAGATTAGCACTAGACTAAACCTCTGAATGATACTCTTGAGTTTTCTGTTTAACCTTTGTGATGTTACCTACTCAAAGCAGACAAGAATCTAGTCTGTATCTAGTCCATCCTTGGCACTATTAATTTCATTGTACTACTCAATATTGACCAACAGAATATCGTCATCTAAGAATACAGAGGGGCAAAATATTGAAAGGGAAGTGCAAATAGGAAGGTATTGATTTACTATTCCTAATTCCACATCTACTTACCTTAAAAATATTTGTACAGCGCCGGTACATTTATATGGAGTTAGTTACGGAAAATGTAGACTTACTCACCTATCGATTTTTTTTTTTTTTAAATATATTCTGTCCTTGATATTCATCCTTCTCGATTTTCAGGGGTCGAAATTCAGGGTGCACACCTATTAAGTTCTTAAGTCAAATCAAGAAAGATATTTTGAGTTATGTTTTTCCATTTTTAGGTCTAGCCTGAGCCAGCGCATGCGCTGGTCTGGCAAGACATTTAGTGAGTGGGCTTTAGAAATCCCACCACAAGCTTTTGCTGGCCTAGAGCGTGCGGTTACGCGCCCAGTAATGCACATTGCATTCCTCGCATCGCAGCGCTCCTCCCCCACCAGAAAGCGCGTCCCGCTCCTTCCGCTGGCTGCTGCTGCTCCTGGCACCACCTGGCTACTTTGACTTTCAGGGCCACGCGGCCGCGTCACTTTCACAGCCGGGCGGACAATGCTTGTTTGTTTTTGGTAACCAAACACGAGCTTCGTGGACAATCTATACGTTCAGCGTCACCACGGAAATGGGGGGAAATGCTTTCACTCCACCAGAGGAGGATGGGCAGCTCCTTGTTTTGGCGAGTGTCGTTGATTTTATTGCGAACTGTCCTGACCGCAGTTTGAAAATTGCTATGACTAGTTTTCCTCCCAAACCTCACGCTCCTCAGCGCGTCACCAAGGCACAATGACTTTAAACGTGTAGGGCACATGTTAACAAAACATGTTGCTGGGGAGAAGATAGCATTTTCCTCAGTAGATGCGCCCTCAAAGTCAAATGTGTTTCCTGCAATACATCCGGAGGAGGGGAATACTTGGGAGAGTGGGGTGTTTGCACTTTCCAATTTCCTGAAAACTCCAGCCCGCAAGGAAGATTTGGCATTCATGCGTTTGGAGCCAGACGTGTCTATGGTCCCAAGAGCCAAACGCACACAGTTCACTACCACTGCCACATAGAATACACCACCTCGTTCCTGTTACATCACTTGATTTACGGCACGCGGGCAGAGGGGCGTCCATTGTTGTCACTTTACAACGAGCGACCAAGAGGGTCTGTAACACTATCCCAGGACGGTGAAAGGTTACTCCTTGCGCGCTGTATTCCAGTGTCCCACAGAGAACTGTGCTATTTGCTGACTTGGGACAATTGAAATGTGGCCAGGAGTAAGCCTTAACGTATTTCAGACGAGCAGCAGGCAGCAAACACTGGCTGGGCCGAGGTGCAGTCTAAACTCAAGGGGAAACGCTGATTTTGGAAGCATACTTCTTGGGGGTTGGATTCCCGATGGCCCCACTTGGTGTGTGTCTATTGCATGATCTTCAGCAACTCGCTGTATATCTTTGTACTTTAGTTCGCATTTTGCATACTCGAAGACACTTAAAAAAACATATGGGCACATAATAATGTGGTAAACACCAATTGGGGAACACTCTCTTAATCATAAACATCATTAGGACAGACACACTGTTGGAGTGCATGAGTCCGCTTTCCTTGGTGGAGGAGAGTGACCCACCGGAAACGCTTCCCAGAGTGGGACTAATAACAGAGCGTTCTGCAACAACAATATCACAGTGCCAAGACTTCAATGCATAAAGCGACCGGGAACAGTAGGATGCAGTTTTCAGCTTCACACCAGGGGCACTGCACATTTGCACTATCACAACACGTAGGTCGAAGAGGTGCCTTTCGCTCAAGAGTCCGTGCTTACTTATAGGTATAATGTTTTCAGATGCCTTTCCTTTATTTGCATTTATTGCCCGTCGTTCAAAACATACAGCTCCAGAGTATCTAGCCTCTGTGTTGCACTGCACAAACCGTGCATGTGCACAATGCCATGGTGCGCAGTGCAAATAAACTAAGTTCAACATTCTGCGGGTGCAAAACAGGCAGCCACGCTGCAATTTTCCTTGCATACAACTTCAGTCCAACTGGCCGCACACACAGCTGCAGTCAATTTGCACTGCACACATTATACATTGCACAGCGCACATCTACGCAGGGCAGGCGCCATGTACATAGAGAACTACAGTGTATTTGCCCTGCACACTTACAATGTGCCCGCCCTGCGGAAAGATACATCGCAGTGCTTTGAAACTGCACATAAACAGCGCTATATTACTGCCGCCCACGAAGCACGTACCAAACACATCCCTACAGAGCATCCCCAGTGCACACACAGGACACAAAGCTGTACTGCAATATTCCAGTCCCAAACAGACGTCAGATTGTCTTGAAAAAGAAACACACAAACAAAGACCTTGCAATAACCCCGAATCAGTACAAGCATTGGCATAGCCAATAGGTCTCGCATTTGGGACCTTATAAGTATTTAGGTATGCAGCACAATATCATTGGTACAACAGCATCAACTGTTGCATGGCTAAACATTTATAAGGTCCCAAAGGCGAGACCTATTGGCTATGCCAATGCTTGTTAAACTTGTAGTAGCGCATGTGTAATGGAGAAATAAACTAGAATCACCAGAAAGCAAAGAAACAAAAAACAGGATGGATTAGTCGCATCTGATACAGAATTGTTGATGGGGTACATTGAATTGTGGCATTGTGTGTAACTGTTGTCTGCACTATGGATGATGAAGACATATAGACCTAAAGACAGCACCATTTAAGTATGGAAGCGAATCTATTTCTTGTGCTGACAGTTCTGCTATTTAGAGAATTGGAACGGGAAATGCAAGGAAGAGTGCAACGAAACGAACAGGACAAGGTAGATTTATCCTGCTGCTCGGTGCACTGTGCCTGCTATGTCTACATGAAGTATTGATACCCAGTCTGATGCTAGAGAAGCTTGCACTGCTGTATCTGTACTGCGTATGAGAAAAACCCCGTGAATGGCCTAGGATTATCCTTTAAGAAAAAGACTGCTGTCTTTGCTGAGATTGTAAACATCTTTTAAAGTGTATTATTGACATTATAATAATGATGCTCAGATTTCTTTTGATGTGGCTGCACAGGAATGACACTCAAGTTTAACTACAAACACTTGATCTCTACTGAGAATTTTTGATCGGTCAGTTTATAAACATAGCAGCCATGCCGAGAAGTCCCGATAATCTCCCCATTCGATTTGTATCATTCCTGTTGGAAAATGGCAGTCCTATTCAGATTAGGTAGTATGCCAGGATATTCTCTACAGAAATATTTTCTGACATAATTATTGTCCTAAATATTGTTTACATGAAGTATCATCCAACTGGATGCAGATTTTCTAGCATAGGAGCAACATTTTTGTAAATGATATTTAGGACACAATATTTATGTCACACCACATTCTGACAATGACATACCTTAAACCTATATAAGCTCTATTGTATGGTGTTGGTAATAGCACCAGCATAATGATAGAAGTATTCACTTCATGGTCTGAAACTGACCTATTCAAGCAAGAGTTTCGTGCTCAGAAGAGTTAGACCTGTCTGAGTGAAGGTATAACAGTGCTGCTATGAAGTCAGGTACTGCCACAATAAGTGCATATCAGCTCTGCTGAGAAGTGCTGGGTCTATCCTTCATATCCATGCTAATAGCCATGCTCCCCATTAAACTCTAACAACTCTCCTGAGAAATGCTAGTTCAGTCTGATTCACACAGAGCATAGAAACTCTGCTCTTAACAGCTGCTAAGTAGCATAGGCAGTGTCAGATATGCTGCTTGACAGTAATGCTGAGAAGGCATTGTTCCATCCAATTCACAGCATGGAAGCCTTGCTGAGTGTTTGGTAACAGTCTTTATAAAAGCTTCTTGCACTTTGAATTATTGTGAACTTTACCTGTATAGGCAGACAACCTGGGGCCGTATCATGGATATTGCGGGGGGGGGGGGGGGGTGCAGTGATCTTGTGCGCCCACTTTGTGCACTTCTGGGCCACTTTGGAATTGCAGAAAGGGCCACACCCCCATGGAAATGAGGGAATACCCTCTGGTGATACCGATGGCGCTATATGTGCGCAAGTGCTATCTGTATTACAGAAAGGGCCACACAAGCGCATGCAGTCCTTTCCGTAATACCAAAGTGCCCCGGCGCACACAGAGCAGGCACAAACTCCCTTTTCACCCCCCAGGCACTTTGTATAACATAGCCCCTGGAGTTCACACACAGGCGGTCACGCCATTGCCCACACTGTTAAGAATGCCAAGTTTAAGGAGCGGCTGCTTACCTGCAGGCTGACAAAGCTAGACAAGTAGCACCTCTTCATAATCATCCCACCAAAGCCTGTCATCGCAGAAATCCAGCCAATTAGCTTCGTCGATGCAGGTTAATGAATGAGCCTGCACACCCAAAGCATTTAATCTATGTATTGGTCCAAATCAAAACATTGCATTAAAAATTGTAAATAGTGCTTTTGGCAAAAAAGCTCGAGTAGCAACTCAAATTATTGTGGACATGTTAGCCTTGTGAGTCGTTAGCTTTGAGTGACAAAAATAACTATTTGCTAAATGCAAGATGGGACTTGGAAGGGGTGACATTTAGGAGGGGTGGAGCATATGTTCATAGGTTGCACTATTTTCTGTTCCACCATGGGCGCTGTTGAACCGCAGGCCAGTAGTAGTAGAGGCAGGTAAATGTGGTTTGGACGAATTGATGACGTGAGCCAATTTTAATAATGATTCATAATGTTATGTGTTGAACGGAATGGAAAGTTCCCGGTGGGAGATAAGGAAACTACTGAGAATGGCACTGCAGTTGCTAAGGCGAGGCATAGTCTTTTCTCAACCATCTGTCCATTTATGCAAATTTCATCGGTGGTGGTGCAATGCAGTGACTCATTCTTACAAGCGAGCAAGTGCATAAGCAAAAACACGAGGTGCAAATAGAGAGGTGAAAAGGGTTATTAATGAACATCTAGCTCTGTCGTTTCAGCTAATGGCACTACATGTTCCAGCTTCCATCAGAAAGTACAATTAATGTTTGCTTCTCGTGCAATACCAGAGCCTTGTATTAACAGGCTTAATATCGTCTGACTCATGAGTAATTATAAACTTAAGGACCATTCGCTGAACCGATCGCAAACACACTATCAGCAGATTTCCCATAAATGAAAGCTATCATGCCTCCGCGCTCCGACTAGCCATTGCAAAATCATATTTATGTCTTGGAAATAGTAATAAAATCGGGCACCGACGCCCACGAGGAAGCATGTGAACGAAGGGCGGATGCTATCGTGACGATAGATGTTTCCCCGTAACAGATTTACAAACTCCGAATGCACGCTCTGATGTAGTCAGTGGCGGTACATTATGTTCTGTTTTGGGAGAATATTTTTAGTATTTCTCTCAAGGCGAGTGTTCATTCCTCCTGAAGATGATAGCATAATTAAGATGAAGAAATGAATAATTCCCCGATTAGGCAACAAAGGAAGGAACAGATAAAGAGGCATTGGGAGTTCTGAGAGACTGCCTGGGAAATCATGAAAGGGCACATCTTTGAGATGTGGGACAAACAATTAAGCAATGTGACAACAGGTTTCTACACGCAACGTCATTAGACGTCCTCTTCTAAGGATCATGTTGCATGCGTGAGATCCTCGCAGGCTGAAAGCCACTGTTCCAACCGGAGCCAGTAATATTGAATCACAGTCCCTTCTTGATGATTTGCATGCAGGCTTCCCACCAGGCAGTAGAAATTACCTATATCTTGTTATCTTGGCCAAGCGGCCGATACATGACATATTAGTATGCTAATCTGGCTGGACTTGGCACCAGCTTTTGCCAGTGTCTAAAAAGTACCTTTCTTGACGGCCTGGCAGAAGGGGGTTTTCTTGAGTCTACTTTTAAGTGGATAGCGACTCTCATCAAAGATTTTCATCAATCATTTTTGATCCCTTTTCCCCCAAAGTATCCAATCTACATTCTATAACCAATTTCTTTATTTATTCGGGTGATTGTTTATTTGTGAAGCCCCAAAGATCGCCTTGGAGTTCCTTTCCATCTATGGACCTACAGAATACATTAACTCAATGCTGAACACGTGCTGTAGATTCCAATCACAGGAGAGAGGGCGTTTCCTCCTTGACATTCCCCAGTTTTGCAGGGGAGCAGAACCCTGAATAGGAAGAACATCTGTTCCGAGAGAAAATGTGGCCCATTGACAAGAACTGCCAAATTTGCAACATAGGAACCCAGATCTGAATCCTGGTTTGGCACAGCATCCTGTGATTATGAGCAAATCACTTAGGGGCATATGTACAAGTCCCTATTGCCATGGAAATGTCACTTTTTGTGACGTTCCCGTGTTGATAGGGGCTTGCCTTATGAACAAGGCAGCTTTAAGTCACTTATTGTAGCTTAACTCTGCCTTGTACATAAGGTACCTTTTCACACTATGTTTAGTGTGAAAGGGGCGTGCAGTAGGTGTTGTGGTGGCCGGTCCACCGCAACACCCATTGCATTTGATGCTGCCCCCTATGTACAAGGGTAGCGTACAGAGGAGGCAGCACCAAATTTAAGCCCAGGAAAACACTGGTCTTATGGTGGCGAAACAAAGAGAAATGCATTTTTTCTCCACGTTTTTGCTTCTTCCATGTGTGCTGCCTTGTGCAGCACACATGGAAAAAGCGAAATGCCATGGTTTGTTATGTACAGGAAGGTGTCCCTTCCTGTACATAAGCAAACATTTTTCAAAATGCAATTTTATAACTTTCATGTGTGCTGCACGAAGCAGCACACATGAAAGTTACAAAATGGCATTTTACGATTGGTTATGTGCTGGGAGGAACACCTTCCTACACATAACCCTGCACACAGACACCCTTGCACTCTGGTGCAAGGGTGTCTGCGTTGGCGCTAAGTTGTGAAACTTAGGGCCATGGCAGGGTGAAAGGCAAGGCTGCACCACATCCTTGTAAATATGGTGCAGCCTTGCGTTTCTGAAATGGCGGAGCGTGTCGTTAAGCCCAGGAGGCTAACAACATGCTCCGCCACTTTGTCATATATATTGCCATTAATCTCTCTGTGTCTAAAGAAAGAAAAATATATAACAGTCCGGTTATCATGTAAAGTGCTCTAATGCCCTTGGGCCTGGTTTGTGATATAAAAAAACGACAAAAAAATATCTCTTAAGTGCATGTTGATCAGTCCTACCTCTGGAGGTGAACTGCACTCCAGCTTTCACTGCACAACAGCCCAAACATACCAGCAGCATGCCAGAAGTCATTGATAAGTTCAACAGTTGGACCACCACATTTACTGACACAGTGGCTCCCCTTAAATGCAATACAATGGCCAAAGCCCAACCACAAGCCAGCTGGTACGTAAAGGATCACAGGCTGATGAAAAATACACTTCAAGCGACTGGATTGCGAATGGAGTCAAGACCAAACAGAGAAAGGCATCTATAGATCTGCCCTTAGATGCTACTTCCAACAGATCAGGAGCACCAAGCACACAGCCAATGCAGACCACATCGATGGTTGAACTAAGAGCAGCAATGGAATATTTGCCATTGTCAAAGACTTCACCCTACCTGCAACAAACTCTCAGAAGTTTTCAGTGACAAGCTTACTTTCATATTCTCCAACTTCGACCCCTAACCAGACCCCATCTCCTGGCACCGCAACTACCCACCACATCAGAAGAACGGGACCTCACGACTTGGCCAACAATCACTATGACAGACCATCCACTCCAGAGTCCCTTCGGATCCCTGGCTCCACCACACCTTCTTCAAGGAAATCCAACTCATCAGCAAATCTTTTACACCCATCCTTAATGGCTCCATTGACTCAGCCACCTTCCTGGATGCCTCAAAACATGTCACAGTCATGCCACTGATCATGAAACCCTCTGCCGACCCAGTCATGCTCACCAACTACAGATCCATCTCCCTTCAACCTTACCTGGAGAAGGTCCTAGAGAAGATTATCCACTGATGCCTGAATGGCCACCTCAGTAACCACTAGCTCCTTGATTCCACACAGTCTGGCTTGAGACTCAGTCACAGTAACAGAACAGCACTCATCACTACCTCAGACGACATTTGCATGATCCTGGACAGAGGAGACTCAGTAGCCCTCATTCACCTGGACCTCTCTGTAGCATTCAACATGGTCTCACAACCCATCCCCATCAGTTTACACTTTGCTCCTCAGGACCTGCTCCTTCCAGACAGACAGAACACAAACTGCCAGCAAGAGACCATACTCCTGGGAAGACCACAAACTCATCTGTGGAGTGCCTCAAGGTTCGTAACTCAGCCGCATCCTCTTTAATGAATACATGACCTCTGTGGACAATGCCATCCATGTATGCAACATCATCATCCTCACCTATGCCGATGACTCACAACTCGTACTCTCCCTCTTGGACAAGATCTCTCACACAATGAACAAGTTCACTGCAGGCATGTCTAAAGTCACCGACCAGATGAAATCCAACTATCTGAAACTCAACACCGAATAAACATAAGGAGAAGGAGATGCGTAGACCTGTTCGCTTTCCCAGACAATCAATAGATTCGGCAAAATCAGAACTAGCGTTCCACCTATTTAACTTAAGTTCAAATAGAGCAGTTTCTCATTGTCTTCAGAGTGTCAGTGACTTAGAACCCACAGGATGTTTTAAAAGAACCCTCACCCACGTCCCTAGTAGGTGTCATTCTTCACCATTGGGTTTCCACCCTTATGGTGGAATGCTCCGAGACTGCAAATAGCAGAGCTGTTTTTTTTTTGGGGGGGGGGGGGCAATCTTGTGACTGTGTGTCAGTGTGAAGTGATGATATAAAATTGGCTTGAGGTTCTCTTTCAAAGGCCGTGAATTTATTTGTGGGAGTCACAGTCAATGTTAAAAGCAATGACGGATAAGTGTGGGATAATTAGTTGCTTCCATTTATTCTAGGTGTGGTCTATATGTTTCAGCCATCTTCATGTGCTTCTCAGGGTCAGTGTGTCTTTCATCAGGACCAAATTCAGATGACTCGCATGTGTACTATGGCATGCAAGAAAGGGATGTATTCATACAATGCGGTGGATTTGCTATATATGATCTGCACATCAAAGTGTCTCCAATTAGTAATGAATCAACAATACGTTTTTATCTCTAATATTGGGTGCAATCTCAGTGTCAAACACTCATCCACCTAGAGTGTTACAGCCTGGATACACAAAAATTGTGTCCCAGAACAATCCTAACAAACAGAGACACAAGAGCACACCTTACACAAGTAACTCTAATCCCATATGTTTTGTACACTTTCAACAACCATGTCATCATATTACAGGAGAGTTCCAAATCAATATCCACGTAGCTGTAGATCATTCAGAAATCATTTTATTTCTTTTTTGGAATGCAGCAGCCGACGCGTGTTTCGCCCCATCTAGGGCTTTCTCAAGGCACACTTTTGTCGTAGCTCACACTCTGTTGTTTAGTGTGTAAGGTAAGGTAAGGCACACTGTTGTTTAGTGATTATTCAAAATATTGTATCCGCACAGCATGTTGTCAGGAATCCAATAAACTTCAAATTTTCATCCGTTTCATTATCTTTCTTTTGGGGTCTATATTGAAATCCATGAACCTCTAAAACCATCTTTCAAAAACCTTGTGGAGCCATGATACGATCCACCTCGGTTCATGAGATGGATGTGTAAGTGGGTGTGTGAGAACATGTGTGGATCTGTGAGTGAATATATGTTTTTTAAATTGGGGTCTGGATCCGCGTATCCAACCAAATCCAGGAGTATCCAGGGAAGATCCGCAGATCCTCGCAAGGAAATAAAAAACATTTTTAGGACAATACCTTGCCCATGAGGGGCCCCTCACAGACCCTTCCATTAGTCCCAAGTGGTCAGAGTACCTCCACCCTGACCCTGTCCATCACTTTTATACTTTATTTTCCCTGCTCAGAACTGAGTCCCAAATAACAAAACAACAGCTGCAAATTTCCTATAAGGCTGCTGTCAGCCAATTCTGGCATTGTTGTTGGTGTTTGAATTTCCCTAGATACACAAATTTGAATTTATTTTTTATAAGTTAGAAACTACTCAACAGAATTACACCAAATTACAAAAGGGTTCTTTTTGGACCAAGAGCTACCTTCTTGCCAAATTTGGTGTAATTCTGTCCAGTAGTTCGGGCTGTAGTCGTGTCTAAAATCTCTAGGTAAATTAACAAGGGAAAAACACTTTTTCTCGGCCCCCGCTTGATGGATTGCCAAGAAACTTTCCATGCACAACTACAATCAATGGCTCAATTCTTTGTGAAAATTTAGTGAAGATTCCTCAAACAAGGCTAAGATTTAGGCAAGTCAAAAAATATTTTCTTATGGAAATATGGTCTTAACTATAACTACCTAGTGGCGACCACCAGTGGGTAATATATGTGTATCTATCTATCTATCTATCTATCTATCTATCTATCTATCTATCTATCTATCTATCTATCTATCTATCTATCTATCTATCTATCTATCTATCTATCTATCTATCTATCTATCTATCTATCTATCTATCTATCTATCTATCTATCTATCTATCTATCTATCTATCTATCTATCTATCTATCTATCTATCTATCTATCTATCATCTATCTATCTATCTATCTATCTATCTATCTATCTATCTATCTATCTATCTATCTATCTATCTATCTATCTATCTATCTATCTATCTATCTATCTATCTATCTATCTATCTATCTATCTATCTACACATATATAGATTCACTTAAAAAACCATAGGTTTCACACACGTTAGAGTTAGGAATTAGCATTTAAAAAACCTTGCAAATTCACTTAAAAAACTATAGGTTTCACACATGTTATAGTTAGCTGGACATTTCACTCGTAAAAAACCAATGAAATTCCCCCGTTATAGTTAGTTCAAATAACTATAACTCGTGCGCCCGCAATCCACTGCTCATGAAGTCACATATTACATCACTCATGACATGGTCAGTGGCATCACTCATGACATGACTGATGACATCATCCTTGTGATAGAGTGGCGGTCGCGCGAGTTATAGTTATTTCAACTAACTATAACGGGGGAATTTCATTGGTTTTTTACGAGTGAAATGACAAGCTAACTATAACATGTGTGAAACCTATGGTTTTTTAAGTGAATGTGCAAGGTTTTTTAAATGCTAATTCCTAACTATAACGTGTGTGAAACCTATGTTTTTTTAAGTGAATTTGTAAGGTTTTTTAAATGCTAAGTTATGTATGTATTATTATATTTTTTATATATTTATTTTACAATAAACTACCTATGTATATAGTTATAGATTGTATCCTGTAGGATGTATGACGTTACAACGCATGCTGTTACAACGCATGCTGTTACAATGAAAGTTTTACAACGCTAGTGCATTGACAACGCAGGACATTACAACGCAAGTCTTTACATCGACTTGCACTAGATGGCGTGCTAACATTAAAAAAGTGTAATTTACTATTCCAACTCCAGTCCACGTAACAGTAGGGAAGGTGTTGGGATAGTAAACTACACTATTTTTAATGTTAGCACACCATCTAGTGCAAGTCGATGTAAAGACTTGCGTTGTAATGTCCTGCGTTGTCAATGCACTCGCGTTGTAAATGTAAATGTATGTAAATGTATGTGTCTTGTAAAGCGCACTGCTGCCCTGAGGCGTCGTGGCGCTGTAGACCGCTGGGGAACCCGTCCTGGCTATCCCTGTGAGATGGTCCCTCCTGGGTATCTCCAAGGTGAAACCAGGCATCCCCGGCGAATGTGGGGGGCCGTTGTGGAGATGAGGCAAGCTAATGCCCAGAGTTGCCGAGTGTGTTCCTGGTTAGCGTAGGTACCGAGGCGAGAATTATCGAGTCCGTTTTGACCCTGGTCCACGACCCTGCCGCGTCGGGAATTGAACCCTGGTCCCTGGCCGATTCTCTGCTTGCGGATCTGCCGCCTCTAACCAGTGAGCCACACCTCTCCACAATTTCGTTGTAATGGTAGTGCGTTGTAAAAGTTGCGTTGTAAAGGTTGTTCCCCATCCTGTAATATGGAATGGCTCGTTTAAACTGTTGTTTTTTTTTTAAAGATTTTACACCGTGCGCGCATGGTGCACGCACCCCGCGAATTTTTGAAAAAAAAAAAAATGTTTTTTTCACCCTTCGGGGTCCTTCAGGGACCCCCTGACAAAGGCTAGGGGGTCAGGAACTCTCTACCCTGCCCCCTTTTCACGTTCTCCACCTTTCTTTTTCACTGTCACACACCAAACACACAAAATGGCGGCCGACACTTCCTGATTTCGACCGATTCGAATGTTGACTGACATGTAGCCACCAATCAGAATTGCGCTCGCGCACGTTAGGGTGCGCGCACGGTGCGCGCTTATAGATATTTATGTGCTTTTAAATGCAATTTTCTCAGGAACTACTGAACAGATTGACACCATATATGCAAAAGGCACATGCCTGACCTGAGGACTACCTCTTTGCCAAATTTCAAGTAATTCTGTTCAGCCGTTCGGGCTGTACCTTCGACTAAAGGTCCTATGGGAAAATGCATGGGGAAAACGCGTTTTGGGACCCCCTTTTTTCTCAGCCCCCGCTTGACGAATCACCCCGAGACTTTCAGGGTAGGAGCTGAGCGGAGCGCCCCATTAGTTTTGAAAATTTTGCGAGGATTCGTCAACCGGCGCCAAAGTTATTCAAAATAGAATTTTCAGATTTCCTATGGAAACACGGTCCTAACTATAACTATCTACTGGCGACCGCCAGTAGATAATATAGATATAATTATATAGATATAGATTTATATATATATCTTCACGAAATTCAGAAGCAATATAAAATCGTATGCAAAATCTTGACAAATTATAGACTACTTACAATTAATGAGAAATATCGATATTTATATTCTGCGTAAAGTTGCCACTTGAAAATGTACCATTGCAGAAAACACAGGAACCAAGACCCAAGAAGATGCAGCAACATACCAGTCTTCTCTCCCTTACTCCACTTATGCGATGAAAAATACCAGGAAAATCCTTTATGTCATACAAAGGAAAGTGGATCGTGCCCCCACATTTCGTGAACAACAACCAAACAAGTCATCATTTAAGGGGCCCCTGGACCCTACAGGGTGGCTCCAACTGACAGTAACAGAGCACCTGTAAATCAATCCAAACAAACAGGTGTCAGAACCATGTTGCAAGGTTCCGTCGTGTTTTATTAAGCAGATCCCAGTGGCAAAATGCATCTCCATTTAATTCCTTTCCTGATGCTTTTCGCTCCATCCACGAGCCTTGTTCACAGATGTAGCTGGTTACCAGAGGGAAATAACCACTCAATTTAAATGCGGGTTAGAATACGCCCCTTTGTAGTGCTTTTGAGAAATACAACTATTAGCATGCACTTGTAGTAAAATACATAGGTCTCCATGCATTTAGCCAGCCCTCTTCATCCATTGGTGTGTTGTGCCATTTACATTTTTCTTCTGCCGAGTATAGCATATATCCTAGGGCAGTGGGTTAAAGTAATTCCTGTCCGTATTTATATCATTGTGTGCTTTGTGAGACCAGAAAATTATGTTTGCTTTAAGCCATTGTTTTTTTCTTGACACGAGCCAGGCAAGTCCCTCAATAACAACATTTCACAAAAATCATTACAAAATAGTATACAGTCAATTACAAAGCCAAAGGGGTAATAACTGATGTGAACCTTATTGACTTTTGCAATGCTTCTTGTTTGTATCTGCCCTGTAAACTGATTACATCTTTTGGCTGTTTTCTATGTAGAATATAAGAGGGCCTTTTCTGGTCTACAGACAATTCAGAGCAAACTGCTTATCAACTCTATTCTTGCTTTACTGCCATAGGTCGCTGGATGAAGAGAAATATTTCTAACTTAACAGAGACATAGCTGAAGTTTTTTTTTTATCTCTGCCGATCATATAATTGTTCAAATCTCCTAGACACTTGTTCAATTATAGCAAAGTTTATCATTTATTAGACTTCTTGGCCGATACCAATTGGAACCTGACAAGAGGAATTGGGTTATTGGTTGAGGGAGGTGGAATGCCCACTCAAGCAACAATCACAATCCTTATCAAGATGAATCATAAAAAAGCTACCAGATGGTTAAGCACAGGCTAATTTGGTGACTTTTGTGGTTCACCCTGACAAGGATTGTGGTTGTCGCCTGAGTGAGGGTTCCAGCCTCCTCAACCAATTTCTTACATTGGTGTTCAGCACTCGGATCCAGTACTTGTGCCTGTGCTGTACCACTGAGTAATGTTGTGTAACACTATAAGCCCATATAAATAATTTAATTGTGGATTCAGTTTCTATTTAATTCTCCTTGATTGGCCTCTTGTCTTTTCCAAATTCACTTCCAATCCACCTGACTTTGTTCACCTGTTTCTCTGTCTGCAAGCATGGAGTTTGAGCTCAACAACCTGGAGAGCTTCACTGTAAATGACCTCAAGTAATTCTGCAGGGACATTGGGCTTCCAGTAACCGTGACCTCTAAGAAGCTCCAGAAGGTCCTCAGGGTCGGGAAGGAGGCCCACCAATTAAAATATGCAGCACAGGAGTAAGAGGAGCATAGATGTCAATTGAGGGTTACCAGGGTTCGCAGTAGCTACACAGTGGTTAGATCCTTGCTACCCCTGACACTGCCCTTGCAACCCCTGGCCTCAGGCTGCAAAAGCAGCAACACATCCCATCTGTGTTGGAAAATAAAACAAAACAGCTTTCAAATGTTTCTTTTTGCAAAACAGGGGCTACCCCAGGCTGCTTGGGATAAATACACAGTTGAAACATTACATTGTTTCAGTTTCTCCCATCAAGTCAGGTGTTGCTTGGCAAAAATTCCCTTTAATGCCTCCTATGGCGCAGGCTCCGCCAAGCACAGCTTTTCTTGTCTCACAGGCTGTGGGATCTGGTCTGTTTCACTGGACTGGACTCAATCTAGGGTGGTGACGTTTCTCACAGAATAATACTGGATATTTGTTCATGTGTTTTTTATTATTTGAAAAAGCCAAAAGCTGGTACTTCAATAAGATGTAGTGAAACATTCTTAATATATTGATCACGGGGTAATTCTACTGCTGTCTTCTTTAACAATCAAATAGGGGTAATTTGGAGACTGTTAACATACTTTGCAGTGAATTCCTCTGATATTTGCTGTTTTAAGATTTCAAAGTGGAAAAAGGACCATCTGAGGGGAAGGATGACAACTCCCTGATCATGGCCTAGGAGGAGAAGGGGGGGTGGGCACAGGAGAGGGCCCAAGGCAGGAATCAGTGTATCTTCCCACAATCAATCCCCTGAAGATATGCAGGACAAAAGGACTGAAAGGAAGTTCAGGCTGCATCTGGACAAACTCAAAATAGAGGAGGCAGTTGCAAAAAGGCATGCGCCCAAAGAGGAAGCAGCAGCAAATAGGGAGAAGACAGCTGTCGAGAGTACCTAGGAGGAAACTAAACTTAAAATTGATAATGAAGTGAGTCTTAAAGAGCTGGACATAAAAAAACAACCTGCACCCAGCATCCAGCAGTAATGCTGGCAGCAACAATTCTGCGTTCAATGGAGAGAGGAGTGTCCACATCCCCACAGATCTGGTGCCTAACTTTGTTGTGAGGGATGATATAGAAAAATGGGTTTGGGGCTTATGAAGTTGCCACAAGAGATGCACAGGGTCCCTGAGGAGGATTGGGGAGCAAGCCTCTGGAGGCACATTCCCAATAGGAGCCGAGATGCATTACTGGCACTAAGGAAGGGGGACGGGATGCGGTATCCCCCATGAAGGAAGCACTTGTCCAGAAATATTGTCTTACCCCTGAAAAGCATCAAATAAAGTTCAGGGACAGCCAGAAGCTGTCAGGTCAGTCCTGGAAGGATTTTATGGATTTCTCAAAGAATGCGCTGGAGAGCGGGCTGAAGAGCAGCAGTGTTGGTAATTATGATGAGCTGGTCAATCTTATTCTAAGAGAGCACATGTGCAGCCATTGCTTTGCAGAGCAGCACCAACACCTTTTTGGTTCTATGCTCATTGTCTACAGTAAACTTGCTAATGAAGCAGGCCTATGTTTCAGCCCCAGGGTCCACAAGAAGGTATATGAGGGGGGGGGGGGGGTCACCAAAGGGTTGACATGCCCCCATCAAAACAAGAGGTGGAGACAAAAAATAAAAACAAGGAGTTCTCCAAAGACCCCCAAAAGGTTCTCAGAGGTAGGATTCCAGCCCCAACCTGACCAAAAGAAGAATGGTTTTCCTGAGAAAATATTCTCAAGGAAGTTGTCCTCTAAATGCTATGCTACAAGTGCTACAGGTATGAGCACATCAAGGGGGATGCCAAATGCCCTGAGAGGGCTCAGACCCCTACTGGTGGCAGACACTTGTGTTTGCTAGTATAGTGCTTGCGCAGGAGGCTGTCCCAGTTAGCATGGGGGGGAGTGCAAAGGTCACACTACTGTCCTTAGGTGACAGAGAGATGGTACCTAAAGTTCAAATGCCTAGAATAGGTGATGGCGATAGGAGACATTAGCCCAACGCGCATCCATTTGACCCTGCAGGCTGTTGCCCAATAGAAATTACTTCTTTCATTTTATGTTCGGCCGCTTGAGAATGAGACTGCTTGGATCGCGGCGGAATTGATGTTGTTCCAGGAGACATCTCCTTATATACCCTAGTCCTGATGAGGCCCACAAGCAAGTTGGGCTGAAACGCGTCGACTACTGTTTAAAATTAAGAGCCCCGGAAGAATTTAAATCATTGGTTCAAACGAGATATACATAGTACTTACAAATTGTGATAGGGGTGTAATCATTTCTACCCCCTCAGTACTATTCAATGGGGCTACTTTAAACCATGGAATGCTTATGACAATAGCGATAGCATCCATTATTTTTGTAGGGGAATAAGGAATGGACTAATAGTCCGTGGTTGTGTATGTTTATGTTTTTCCCTCCCTTTTTCTTTGAATAATGGACGGATGTTCATTCAACTATATGTGAAATGAATGTGTGTAATTGTCATGTAGCTATAAAGAGATTTTTCAAACAAAACTGTGTCCAAAACATGATATGATTTACAGATGATTGATTTCAATATACAAATAACTTGTTGTGAAGGTATAATTTGTGGTATCCTTCATTGTTAGAAAGTGATTTCTGTTTTGATCTGTTCCTTCGCATCCTCCTGTTTTTTGTTGTTAGAATAGGTGATGGGTCCCTATCAATGTGCAATGGGTGAAGGCTTTGAGAGACACAGGAGCTAGTATGATCTGGTGTCCTTAGAGCAATTACTCTAATATATTCCAGTAAGTTGTAGTAGCGGAAAAAAATGAGATGCCAGATCCCATGGCTCTGGTTTCCTTTGAATGATGGGGAGGGGCTCGGGTTCCTTAAGGGTATCTGTGAGTTCAGTCATGCCTGTGGATTGTCTGCTCAGTAACGAATTGGAGCATACCATCTGGAAAGTGGTGGAGTTCCAGTGCCACCTGGATATGTAAGGGTTGCCAAAGTGGGTATGTCTGACTACATGGTCCATCGCTGCCCAAGAGGGAAGCCAAGAGGACCTGGAGCCTGGAAAAATGGCCCAGGTACCTGCCAAAAGGAGGGAAGGCAGGGGGCATGTGAAACCCACTCCTGGGATAAGACTGAACCTGAGGATTATGCCCCCAGAACTTACAGAGGAGGACATCACTGCCCTAGAGACCTAAGCAGGCAGACCAGCTGGCAAGCTGAAGGGGAGACCACTAGGGAGGAATTCTATAACGCCCAGAAAGAGAGCCCAACTCTTGAGGGCCTATGCCTGCAGGCCAAGGACCAGACAACTGGCTACACCTTTAGGGATCACCCGGTTTACTGGGAGAATGATGTCCTGTATAGTGAGCCTTAGGTTCCTGCACCTGGTGCAATCTGTGTGTGGGTGGTTCACCAGTACTAGAGAGCCTTCCTCCTGGATCTGGCTCATGATGTACCTGGCAGGGCATCTGGGTCAAGATAAGACCTTTGCACGTCTTGTCACCCAGTTTTATTGGCCCCAGATGAGAATTACCTCAGATGCATTCTGCAGGACTGTCCTACATGCTAGGCTTGCAGGAAGTCAGGGGGAAAGCAGAAGGCTCCTCAGGTTCCCCTTCCATTCATAAGAACCCCTTTAAGAAGGTGGACATCAACCTTGTTGGGTCCCTGGACTGGCCGAGGCAACAAGTTCATCCCAGTCTTGATGGACCATGCCACCTGGTATCCAGAGGCTATACCCCTTAGAGCAGTGACTGCACCCACAGTGGCCAGGGCACTGATGGGGACATTTACCCAGGTGGGTTTCCCCAAAGAGGTAGTTTTTGATAGGGGTACCAGCTTCATAGCATCATGTATAATGTCTATGTGGTACAAGTGTCAAATCAGTTTTCCACAGTCTATCATACTCAGACCAATGGGCTTGTTGTGAGATTCAACAAGACCTTTAAAGGCATGATTATGGGCTTATCAGAGTTCTTGAGGTGAAAGTAGGATCTCCTCCTACTAAGCCTGTGGTCACCCACAGGGAGATGCCTCAAAAAGGAGTTGAGTTCAGTCCCTTCAAATGTCTGTATGGTCACCTGTCAGAGAACTTCATAGCCTTTTGAAGGAGGGGTGGGACCAAACTCCCCAAAAAGCCCCCTAAGATATAGTAGCTACATGTTCATACTACGGACTCAGAATAAGTGTTTTTGGAGAACAGCCACTGAGAACTTGGGCACCTGCAGGAAGTTATGAAACTCTGTGATAAGCACAAAAAGAAGAGGGACCCTGTTTACAGAACCGCTGTGGCCCAGAGTCAGGGAGACCACCAAAAGTTTTAAAACTGCACGGCGCCGGGAGGGACAAGAGGTCCAGCGATAGCTACCCTTGACGAAAGTGTGACAATAGGGAGCTGTCCTCGCTCCCCCGCCATTACAAGTTTGTCATTATAAGGAACTCGGTTCCCCACAGAAATCAGTCTGACACAATTAGTTTGGAGAATTTACTGAGAAGGGTACCTACCCTCTACCCCGGACCAAGGAGGTAGGGCTAGAACCCAAGGGATCGTTTCTGTGAGTCCTGACGAAAGCCGGGCTATTTTTTATCTTTACTGGCTAAAACATGTTGAAATTATAGAAGAAATGAGGGGTAGCCTTCCAATCCATACCACCATCCATTGGTCACCTACTTGACCTTTTTTAACCTGGGCAAAGAATCCATAATTAGATTGGGATTGAGGATATCCCGTGCCTAGTTTTAACTACTATTTCTGCACTTTTATTAACTTGTGATCTCTTGTTAGGTATATGTTTTTGCATTGTATTGTCTTCCCCTCCCTATTGTTGCATCTCCAGCGTTGGCTTGCACGGAGATGTGTTAGCAGGCCTATGATGAAGCATGACACAGTATACTGTGTGTGAGGGCAGTTTTAAAACTTTTGGTGGTCTCCCTGACTCTGGGCCACGGCGATTCTGTAAATGGAGTCCCTCTTCTTTTTGTGTTTATCATGTTGTTGTTTGGAGGTCAGAGAGGGCCCCCTAATTTCCTCCTACCCCTTACTCTTTGTATGTGTTTAGTTATGAAACTCTGGCATGACCGGAAGATTACTTTATGTTTTTTAAAGTTTGGCAAACAGTGTGGGCGTTGGAGTCAGTGGAATTCCAGGGCTTGCAGGACCAGTGGTTCAGACTCTCTGAGGTGAAGCATCATAAGGGGGAGATCACCTACCTTTTGGATATCAACATCCCCAGGAACCGCTTGAGAGTCCTACATCTCAATTGCCTCAATCCCCATTTCAAGACGTCTGAAGCAACCATTCTCCTGGTGACAGATGATGGGGTGGAGGAGGAGTGTGAACCCCCGACCTCGTATCTTCCAAGGAAGCAGGATGGGTCAGTGGAAGATGTTGTCCTTTCTCCCACCCTGATCCCAGAGCAGCGTGGCTGTAAACACTTGCCGGGACATTTTGTATATCTTTTCTCTTTAATCACTTGCTGTACGATGATATTGACGTTGGTGACAGTATGCGTGTAAAGAATAAGATCTACAGGCTATATGACAAGGTGAGGGACAGCATCAAGTTTGAGGTATCATCTTTGATTCATACCAAGACCTGCAACGTTCATTAACAAGTTGTGTATTATTACACTTCTATGTACCCTATTTCTGTTTTAGGTTGCTGCTACACCTTTTCACTGCTAAAGAATTTCCTGAACACATGGAGTCCATTCAAAAACTGCCAAAGCACTTGTGCAGGGATGTCTTCCATGTCACTAATAATTATACCAAACAAAACACCAGCATCCCACATTTGGTTTCAGCACATGACCACACAGAGCTCCCAGACATCAGCCAGGTCATGTTCACTGATACCGCATGCAGTAGGAGCAGGCAGCCTTTACTTATCTCAAGAAGTAGCTCCCGAAAAATCTAAATGCCTTCTCCACTTATACCTATGCAGAATTGGGGCCAAAATCCAACCCAACAAAGTAGAAGCCCACAGGGTAGTAGTGAATCTGACCCTTTACACAAACATCCGAATGGCTCTATACCTTTTCACTGAGCCAAGTGATATTCAAACTGAGCTGGACAGGGTGCACAGAAAGGCCACTATAAGGGAGGACACAACCTAGCAACTTCCCAGAATAAAGATTATTGAAGGTTGCGAAAGCCCCAACTCAATGCACAAACACATCCACTCCAACTTCCATTTGTGGTCAACGGTGGCCCTTAGTATCGTTGGGGTGGTCTTCTTTTACAACATGTGGACCCCCAACATGGAGTTTCTGTGTAGGGGCGACCAGCTAGAGGACAAATAGGGGAATGAGTCACATGGGGGAGGGTTGAATGAGAACATGACCATGTCAGGAAATCTGGGATACAGAGGTGAGTGGATACACTTGACTAGAAAGTAATGGATGTATGTCGTTACAGCGCGCACTTTTACAACGCATGCACTTACAACACATTTTTTACAACGCAAAATCCATTACAACGCACTACACTTACAACGCATGACACTACAACGCATTTTTAAAAAATACCTTTACAACGCATAATATTAAATTGCATTTAAGGTAAGTATTAGATAGTATAGGGGTAATAATTATTTTTGTAACTCCAGGGGGTGCAACAGTAGGGTAAGTGTTGGATAGTATAGGGGTAAAAATTACTATTCTAACTCCAGGGGGTGCAACAGTAAGGTAAGTGTTGGATAGTATAGGGGTAAAAATTGCTATTCTAACTCCAGGGGGTGCAACAGTAGAGTAAGTGTTGGATAGTATAGGGGTAAAAATTACTATTCTAACTCCAGGGGGTGCAACAGTAGGGTAAGTGTTGGATAGTATAGGGGTAAAAATTACTATTCTAACTCCAGGGGGTGCAACAGTAGGGTAAGTGTTGGATAGTATAGGGGTAAAAATTGCTATTCTAACTCCAGGGGGTGCAACAGTAGAGTAAGTGTTGGATAGTATAGGGGTAAAAATTGCTATTCTAACTCCAGGGGGTGCAACAGTAGGGTAAGTGTTGGATAGTATAGGGGTAAAAATTACTATTCTAACTCCAGGGGGTGCAACAGTAGGGTAAGTGTTGGATAGTATAGGGGTAAAAATTACTATTCTAACTCCAGGGGGTGCAACAGTAGGGTAAGTGTTGGATAGTATAGGGGTAAAAATTACTATTCTAACTCCAGGGGGTGCAACAGTAGGGTAAGTGTTGGATAGTATAGGGGTAAAAATTACTATTCTAACTCCAGGGGGTGCAACAGTAGGGTAAGTGTTGGATAGTATAGGGGTAAAAATTACTATTCTAACTCCAGGGGGTGCAACAGTAGGGTAAGTGTTGGATAGTATAGGGGTAAAAATTACTATTCTAACTCCAGGGGGTGCAACAGTAGGGTAAGTGTTGGATAGTATAGGGGTAAAAATTACTATTCTAACTCCAGGGGGTGCAACAGTAAGGTAAGTGTTGGATAGTATAGGGGTAAAAATTACTATTCTAACTCCAGGGGGTGCAACAGTAGGGTAAGTGTTGGATAGTGTAGTGTAATATTATGCGTTGTAATGGTAGGCGTTGTAATGGAATGCGTTGTAAAGGTAGTTTTTAAAAATGCGTTGTAGTGTCATGCGTTGTAAGTGTAGTGCGTTGTAATGGATTTTGCGTTGTAAAAAATGCGTTGTAAGTGTAGTGCGTTGTAAAAGTTGCGTTGTAAAGGTTGTTCCCCGAAAGTAATGGTCAACCCCTAATCGTATACGGAAACTTACACTGTATTCCTTGCATTTCTGAGGTAAAGGAACCAACACTTCCACTGGGCAGGAATGAGAATTGCGGCACAATCGTGCACATTTCGGATATGCAATGGGGCAGCACCATGCTGGCGGATTTTTACTGGCAGTGCAGCGAGTTTGTCTATACTCCGCTTATTACTGGATGGTGCAGACTCAGTTCCTGGTCACCATACACATCCCGACCGTGGTCCTTTCTGGAGAAGAACTGTTGGATTTGTACCAATACCCGTTAAGGAAGAAGACAACCTTGCCACATCAGGCATGTGAAAAAAGAACTGCAGATTATTTTGGCTGGACTCAGTACAATGACATCCAAGAGGAATTTAGACTGTTCACAGACACACAGGTATCGGCAGGAGGGTCTAGACTCTTCTTTCGCTTACAGACAATAGCAAACACCCGCTGGTTACATATAACCGTCTGGGAGAGGCTTTAAATGATGAACAGCACTGAGCTGTGCCTTAATTCTATCAAGGAAGAACTAAGGTAAATCTGCCTCATGGTGATTTAGTATCAATATGTGTTACACCTAATGATCTCAGTAGAGGGAGGGGGTGTGCCAAAATCGGTGTGTCCTTCTGCACGTTTATCCCAGGGAGCAACATGGACAATAGGACATTGACTCTTGCCACCCAAGCAGTGCACCAGTTACAAAGATACATGCATGTGGAAGGAGGTGCCCTTGATCATGAGTGGTTCTCGAATTGGTTCTATGACTCCCCCAGTGGATCTCTGAACTGTGCACATTGTTGTTGTCGGTTCTCACAGTGTTCTTGTTTTTGTGTGGATCCATACACTTGGGGATTTCCTGCTGTAAAAACACAGTTCTCAAGCTGGGTAGAATGCAAATAACTAGGAAAGGAGTAATTGTCCAGCTTACAGAACATTAGGTCCTCAATGAAGAATTGTCACAAGCTGTGGGTTAGATGGTGTAGTTGAAACATCAACTAGAGGGGGTGAATGTTAATATTGAAAAAGTCTGTGTTAATATGAAGAACGATACATTTATGTATAAAAAGGAGATCACATCTTTTTTAGCAAATTCGTCCATTGTGAGCTCCAATTCAAACCGACTCAGAAATACATAGTCAAATGGGCTCTGAGACCTTGGATTGAGGTCACTGATTGAAATGTCAAAGGTGGAGCTACACGTAGCCAGCAGGAAACCCCAGATCAATCCCAGAGATAGGCACAGCGACACCACAATGGACAAGGGAGATTGGCCCCTACAAAGCACACATGGCCGGAGGGGTAAGCGTACTCCCAAAAACACTGTAAAGTCAGATGCCACATGAGTTAGAAACATATAGCCAATCAGGGCACAGCACATACAGTGCACGCAGTGATCAGGGGCTCCCCATGCAGGACATCTGGACACATTATGCACTGGCCGCTTTGTGTCCTTGCAAAGTCGAGGCCCACCTGAATTTCCCATCGAATGCATTCATTTCTGACTCCTAAGGCAGTGGTTCACATTACTTCCCAACCCCAGGGAAGGCTGTTCAAGCTGTGCGGCCACACCTGCAACTTGTCCAGTATCGATTAATGCAATTTTGTGTAAGTTTACCATCAGACTGGAGGAAATTCCATTCTGGATTTCACAAAAAACGAGCGAGCTTGAAGTAATATTTCCCTATACAGGACCCCAAGATAAACATAGAATTCTCACAATGATCCTAACACTAGGGATGGTTCCTCTGGTAGATGAATGTGCCGCAAGAGGTACCGTTTTTTGAGACTCACCCCCAGACACAGATCTGGGTTGAATCCATCATTGCCACCCCAGTTCAGACACAGCCATATGCAAATCAGTCTAAACCCTGTTTCTCATGGAAACAGTCCAGCCCAAACAACCAAGCCAGGTCTTCCCCAGACTGGAAACAAGTTTCCTGGGACCGCTTTCAGGGTAACACCCCTCATCAGCCAGGCTAGCTTGAATTCAGTGGCAAAGTGAGCAAGGGACCTACATCTGGGCATACCCTGCCAACCTAGGGCAAACAAAGCAAACACATGGAGATGATGGACCGAGTGCTGAAACTTTTCAGATACTCACCCCCAGTACCAGATCTGGGTTTAATCCATCATCTTTCTTTAGCTCACTTCACCACCCCAGTTCATAGAATAATACACAGTACACCATCAATTGTTGTTTTGTCTGAAGTGCTCAAATAGATTCAAAATGAATATGGGGCTGCCCTGGATTTGGGGATGAAACTGATTGGCAACTATGCCACAGTTACATCCATGATTTTGAGTAACATTAAAAGGGAAGCAGCAGCATTGGCAGTATGCCAATGCCTTGCTCAGGTTCCTTATGTGCACCAGGAGCGTGAAATACTAAAACATATTGTTGAAACCTATACATATGTAGCTCGAGAAAATTTGAGAGCCATACCAAATAAACCACAACCTAAGGGTAATTCTGAAAAGAAGAACATGAAACAGGCACCAGAGTCTTCTAAAAATCACTGGGATAAAAAAAAGGTAAAGAAAAAAACATAGACACAGGGTAGATCTCCCCTACAGGAGTCCACTGAAAAGCAGTATAATCAGTGAAACCATGAATCACGTAATAATGATAGACGTCCTTCTTGTTCCATTCAGGGCATATAGAAATGAGGTTTCTGGTTGGCTAAGGTATACAAGTAAGCCAGGCAGAACCCACCACTGTAGTCAAGGTAAGTTAGAAACACCATGAAAATAACTTATGCTCACCCTCTGGTAGCTTGGCACAGAGCAGTCAGGGTTATTTAAAGAGGCAACGTTTAAAGTATTTGTGCAACACATTCATTACAGTAACGCAGTGAAAACAGCATAAAAAGTCTCCACATCAGCTTAGGAAAATAAAGAAATAAAGAATATTTATCTGGTTTAAATAAGACCAAAATGACAGAAATCCAATTAGTACTTGACAAGATATATGTGCTTAAAAAAACAGGTATACAAATCGGCGCCTATGCACTTCTATACTGCAGTTTACAGCCCCACTGAGGACTTGGTCGAATTCTCAGCAATTGATGAATACCACGTGGTAAGTCCCAGTGCACTTCGGATCAGGAGTTTACAGTCCCATCAGGGACTTGGTCAAATTCCAACAATTGATCAATACCATGTGGGAGGTGCCGATGCACTTCTGTTCAGGAGTTTTTGGTCCCGATGGGGAAGGGGTACAAATCTGAGCCCTCGGGGAGTGGACTGTGGTTCCTACCAGGGATCGGAACCTCAGATTCCTGTGGTAAAAATAGTATTCTTCAAAAGAGGTAACACAGGGCAGCCTGACCTACTTGTTGTAGGAGGATGCAAAAATCAACTTAGGCAGGCTGCCCTCAAGTGCAGGTAAGCGGTAGAGACCCTGTAGATCTCAGGGTCACAATACTGTCCATCGATGCTGCTGATCTTGGGGTTGAGTGCTAGGGTGGTGCAGAGCCCTGCATACATCAGGCACAGTGACCTGAATTGCAAGGGGGAGGGCAGACAGACGTGGCCTCTTCCCTCAGTCAACAGGCTTAGTGATTTTGAGTGCATTACACCACACTGGTGCATGAGATCCGTCCTGTATGTGAGGGTGAGTTTCCCGGTGCCACACCAGACAGCTTTTGACAGGCATCTTCAGTGGGCCAGGGGGTAGGCTGGGCAGCAATCAGGCCGGTCAGTATGGGGATTCCTGGTCATCACTCAGTGCCGGTGCAATTATTTGAGGGCAGAAGCATGACTGCAGGTGCTCAGCACTAACTGTACCTCTCGTTGAGGTGAACCATGCAGAGTGTGTTTGAGGTCGGCAGAGGCCTGCAGCAAGTGTTATGTGCAAGAAGTATGTGATGGCCCTAAGACTTCTAAAAAGAGACAGCAAGCCAACAAGCCCTTGTAGTTCTTGGGTTTAGAGGTTGTAGAGGGTAGTTTCAATACATCCTCACTACATGAGGCATCAGGCCAACACAGTACAGGAAGTAGCAAAGTAGCAGTTCCTCCTGACAGGACAGCTCCTTTTCATTGCAGAGCCTCCTCAGGACCAAAGAGTGAACTGCATTGGAGGTGTCAGGAGTCTAGTACTTGAACCCAAATGTGCCTTTTAAGTGGGGAAGATATCAAAGAGGCCTTTAAACCTCACATAGTCCCTTCCCATCTTTCCCTGAACCAGAAGCACTACAGGCGAGTATGCAGCTCTTTGTGTGGGGACACCCACAGCTTAATTCAAGTGCAAGTGTCAGCTCTTCCTTCCTAATATACCGCAGGAAGGCTCATCAGCCTGTGATGGGCCATCAGGATGCAAGTGTCACACTCCAGCTCCCTTAGTGTAACTGTCTAGTGGAAATACACAAAGCCCAGCTGTTACCCTGCCCCATGTGTGTATACAGAGACAGGCAGAGGCACAGAATGGTTAAAGTAAGAACATGCCAACTTTCTAAAAGTGCCATTATCATACCTGCAATTTAAAAAACAACTTTACTGAAACATATTTTTTAAATTGGGAGTCCAGAGACACAAAACTCCAATTTTGTATCTGTTCCCAATGGGAAATTACACTTAAAACATATTTTAAGGCAATCTCTATGTTAACCTGTAGGAGATATAGGCCTTGAATTAATGAAAAACGAATTTGACAGTTTTTCACCACCAGGACATGTATAACTCAAAAGTGCATGTCCAACATTTTAAATACAATGCATCCTGCTCCTGGGGCTACCTAGTGCTGAGTACAGAGCACATGAACTTTGGCACTGGTTAAAAATGGGAAATTGCCCAGAGTCCTAGAGCTTAAAAAAACGAGGTTATAAAAAAGGGAGAAGGGAAGGCAAAATGTTTGAGGGTGGCCCTGCAGAAAGGGCCAGGTCGGTCCAAGAGGAAACATGCAAATAGCTCTCAGAGAGCACAGATAAGAAGAGTATGTGAAACCAAGAAAGGACTCACAATGCATGTCTGAGATCATCATACAAAAGGAAGAGAAACTTCCACAACAAAAGCCTCAATTGAAAAAGAATAAAGTGGCATGCATTTCAGGTAAAAATGCCACACATATTAATTGTACTGCTTTGCAACAAGGTATGGGTGCTGATACTGCTAGACAGTGCTGCAGAGGTCACGATTAAGAGTGGGTGGTAAATTCCGCTCTGCCACCTGAGTTTGTGGTGGTTTGCTGCTCCGTGCTCCACTTGGAGTTCAGAGTTTGGCAAAAACTCTGACTCCATTGCGTGGCGGAGCTTAATGGCTCCAAGAAATCTTGGATCTGTAATATTATCGTTACGACTCCCTTGAATAAAGAGATTAGATAAAAATGACCGTGTGGGTTCCAGATGCAGCCCAACTTGAATAAGGAGGACATCCAAAGAGCAATCCTTGATTGTAGGCAACCTAACCAGTCAAAGCAGTGCAAATTACATGCTTTCCCCAGTGCTGCTCAATTATTGTAGCCTCCTTATGACTTTACCCAAACTCTCCTCGTAACACGAAGTAGCCCAAGAGGAGATTCGCATGGAAAATGTTTTGACAGATTCAGATCAAACCTGAGATTAACACTACAAAAATGCCTCAGTATACCTGACTGCTTATGGAGCCCACACTGACATAACACATTAGCAGAGCCGGTCAGCACAAAGGATGCAATTACATAGAGCATAAAACACATATGCAGCACAGGTCAGCATTTAAAGCATGCAAGTTTGCAAAGGCAACAGAGGCAACCACACTAAGGACCACATGTAAAGCATAGTCTAATAGACAATAACACTAGAACTATGGGTGGGCGGAGTTTGCGAAATCCACTTTCGCGAGATTTTCTGCATGGTTGCGGCTCGCCAACTTACCCATGCGGTTGCTCGCGGGTGCGGCCATCTTGTTTTCAGTTGTCTCGCGGTGCATGATCGCGAGAAAAAAGACATGATCGCGCGACGCATGACATCACTGCGGGCACGAACTGTCGCGAGACAGCGCAAATGGCTAAAAACAATACAACATCTCATGGAGAACGCGACCGGATCAAGAAAACTTGTCGGCGAACGCAGGGATTCAGGTAAGGCAATCGCGCGTGCGCGAGAATGTATTATTTTACAGCGCGAGCAAGAACCAAATTATCGCAAAGCTGCGGAAAGCGGAAATTTTGACATTTTCGCGCTTTCTGCGGAACGCTAAAATGTCAAATTATCGCAATTTCCGCGAACGGAACGAAATTTTAGCCCAGGCCTAACTAGAACCATAAACAGTACAAATGTTCCTGCGGTAGTTTGGTGTATTTCAGAGAATCATGCTGCTGAGACACTGTGGAACATAAATGAGAAATATCACTCAGATTTCGCAAACGGTGGACAGATGCTTGACCCCGGAGCTGAAGTTGAGAAGATGAAAAGAGAACAGGGAGCCTTTGCGATTAGGGTGAAAGTAACTGAAAATGGAAGCCTGTTCATTGATCCTAGGATATTGGGTCCCAATTATAGATATTTCAGACTCGGACTGATAACCTGCGATACAGATGTCAATTTGGATCCCAGTCACGTGGGGTCTATCATCCCGAAGATGGGACCTGGACTGTGAGAACTCGTTTCACTGAGTAGGTGGGTAAGATAGTTTCAGTCATGTGCATCCACAGAGTTAAGTGCTCACTATAGTGTGGATTACAAAGTGTGAATTTAAATGCCAGCAGGGCCAACCCAGCTTTTATTCATTACTTGGTGTATAAACTTAAAACCATCTGTGCTTCTGTAACTAGCACTTATTTCCATATAGATGTGCACTACGATTAAGATAACATATAAATATGGTTACAAGGAGATGGAAACAATGTAAGCTCCAAGAGGTGCAGCAGCCCTGCGGTTGGTGGAGTGCGGTGCCACTTGTGACTGTTCTTCCTTAGAGTCTGTGAATGAGCACATAGCAATTGCCAGTTGAGACGACTGCCCTGTATTGCATTTACACATGGTAGTTGCGCACTGATTGTGCCATTGTTAATATTTACATTAACAACTACACAATATTTTTCATTTGGTGTTTCAACCAAGTTTCCAACTTTAGCCTATGCTACTCTAGAGACCTGCAGTGGATTTGTAGCCAAGCTGGGGCATGTTCACTGCCTCATTCCTTTTGACAGTTTGAATACAATGAGTTTGCTTTAATTTTGTACAAAAACTTCGTGCCGGGCTGTGCGGCTTCCTTTTCCTCCAATATTCTTTAGAAATGCATAAGGTGTTTATTGAAAAACAGCACTCATGGAAGGGTGACTTTTTTCCTGCATATGATTAAACACACAGTTCTATTTCATAAAAATATGTTAAACACTAACAGCTGCAAAGTTCCAGAAGTCCTGTTTTGCTTTATACTATACCACTAAGTTTGTATTTAGCGGGCGATCTGATGGAAGTTTTCACCCCTGCAGATATAAAATGATGCTTCATATCCGTTTATTGATAAGATACAAGAGTACACTCTTTTGTGAGGTCACAAAAATGACATTGATGACCCTAGAGAATAACATTTAATTGAACCAAAATATATATTTTCAGCCCCCTCCCTGGCCTTCTTGGCTGTCCTCATTGATATGGTGTTGCACATACAAACTGCTCACTAAGCCTGCGTGTGCTGGCCTGGGATGAGTATGTTGTTCTTCTTTTCTTTCGTATGTTGTTAGTGCGGTTATAAAAATGCAGTTAACAAACTGACTGTAATTTTCTAGTTTTGTGATGTTTATATTGTGTTACTCTATTGGCTGCCTGATATTAGCTTGGGCACATGCACAAAATGCCTGATTTAAGAAGGAGCTGGTGTCTGCACTATTGGCAATGAGACACCTTCATTGTAACATGTTTTGCTGTTCTTTTATTAATTTATCACAGAGATGTCTTTATCATTCATTTTGAGTGTGTGTGCTCTCGCTCGTCATAGCCTAACGTCTGTAGTCACCTCACACATCTCATCTTCATGGGCTCTCAAAATGTTCCCCCAAGGGTGTAATTACTACTGCTGGAGTGGGCACAGCCCTTGGGGCTGGGGAGTCTTAGCCCTCTCTCCTTCTTGGAAAATGTTGTGGGTGTTGGTGTTTGAAGCCGAGCTGCGGCACGCTGAGCTCTTCATCCCTGTTGAAGTGGAAGTAGGCCAGTTTGAAGAATACGCTAACTTACATTTTTCACAAGTCTCTGTGGCCGTACTGCACAGCTTATTTTTCTACCCCCTCCACGTTCTTCAGGAATGCACAAGGTGTTCATTGAAAAATAACAGTAATGGAACAACAACTTTTTTTTTGCGGCACATGATGACTAAACACAGTGACAGTTCTGTTTCCTATACTCCGCCCGCTCACTAAAGTCAGCAGTATCTCGCTGAGTTTTTTGGCAACTCCACATAACGATAGTTCGCCAGACTTTTTAAGAGTTTATGGTGGTGACAGCAACTAATGATTTTATTCATGTGGAAACACCAGATTATCAGATTAGCTCTCCAAACAGATAATTTGATTTGGACATACAAGTTGAGAGCAATATACCTCGAAACATTAAAGTAATTTATGGGGAAAATGTCACACTTACCTATGACATTCTCTTGGCTGAAAGGGACAGACCACTTGAGTTGAATGTCCAATAAGGAGAAGATGTAATAATACCATCTTTCGCCTTCCTTGTTCTTGAGGCAGTTAAACAAGTAAATGTCATGGAGTGGGCTCTTGCACAAGCCCAGGCATTATATCGCAACCATGTAGGCTGGGATAACAACTCACCTTACCTCATAACACCTATCATGCCCAGCCCATAAGTGCAACCACAATTACCTATTAAGCATGAAGCTTAAAGCCCAATTAGAGAAATCCTGACATAGCTAGAATATCAAGGTGTTATGAAGTCTTGTATCTCATCAATGAACAATCCTTTGTTTCCTGTAGTAAATCCAGATCATTCTATGACCTAGTCATAGTTTATAGACATTTAAACAGCTACACATGCACATTTTCAGTACAAAATGCACACAGTGCAATACTAATGAACATGTGCGCAAACAGTAAAAAAAAATTGAACATTTGAAATGTTTTTTTCTGCAAAAACATTGCACCTGAAAGTAGGGACTTAACTGCATTCACTGCACTGGAGTCTCAAAAATGAATTTGTTGACTCACCCAGGGGTATAGGAATAGTCCTAGTTGTTTCTTTGCCTGAGTAACATCAATTTTACTTGAAATTGAGTCAGAACCATTGTCCTATGTTGATGACATATCTTATGGATGATGACTTAAACACACCTCTAGCCAGTGTAGATCGCATAGCTATGTGATTTGCTGAACAATGCTTTAAATTCAACTTTCAAGAAACAAACATTGTCTATCTCCATTTCCTATTTTTTGGATATGAGTTATCACATGAAGGTAAAATCTTAGCACCACATTTCCTAGAGAAATGTGCACTCTTACAACCACCAAATACAAAACAAATCTACAATCACGTTTGGGCTTTCTCAAATTCGGCAGAACATAAAAAACAGTTTATGCACAATGGGTGAAATAGTTTTATGATTTAATAAGCCCAGACTTTCCAAGCACACATTGGACAACAGAACACACACAGGTTCTGAGAACACTGCAAACAAATATGTTTGCATGAAAAAATTTACACACGTGTGTCAATACCATAAACGTGGTGATCCGCATAATTGCAGGGGCCACAGGCTACGCCTGCGTCACTTACAATGAAGGCGATACAGTACCATTTGCATATAAATTGCATTTATATTGAAATGCTGAAATGTTTTTTGCACATACAGAAAATATACTGACAGCAGTACAGACAGCTGTTATTAACAAAAGATCTTTGGCTCAGGGGAAACGCATACAGGTAACTCATGTCCTAGCCCTAGAGTCTGTCACAAAGGCTAGTGTTCCTTATGTGAAAGCCTTACATAGATACCTTGTCAACCTCCTTAACAGCTACTGTTGTAGACTGAGTCTTTGACCTTATGCTTCAAACACAAGAGATCCTCCAATATGAACAAAAATACCCTGTGTCCAATGATGTTTTGCCTAGTATGGCTTCATTATTTATAATGATGTATCAGCCCAGCCTGCGGTTGGTACTAAATAGCAATACTCCACTGCTTGTGCAGTAGTTCGTACAGTGATGACGAATGGAGAATTCCATACTCAAAAAACCTATACACACTCTTTGGGTGGTTGCACTGCCCAGCTAGTTGAACTTAAAGCTCTAATTCTGGCACTAGAAAATACTGATCCTGAATTCCCCATACTTGTAGTGTGTTATGCGTATTGTTTGGGTCAGACCTTTAATGAGCATCTACATTATTGGCCCTTGAATGGATTCAGAGACTCCAAAGGGAATGCTATCAAGCATAAATTGCTTTGGAGAAAAGTGGGACAACTAAAAGAATGTTTTCCACCTGCTCATGTAATTCACACATTGAGTCACCAACGTGTTGGAATACCCATTGCTGAGAATTCACTGGCTGACGAAGCCGCAAAGGCAGCAGTCCAGATATCATGGTATCTGTCAATGCTTCACACACTGATACACCATTACTACCTAAAAATGTCCAGCAAAATACGCCTACCTACTGAGTGCCCAAAACATACATTTTGCCTGTGTTCCCGGAGTGGGGGATTGAGTGATATCAATTTCAGACCGCAGGCTAGAATTAATCATATCTACACATGAGTGGTTAGCTTCTGCCCATGCAGGTGTGGCGGCTACAGTTTCACTACTACAGCAACGCTATTAGTGACATGATCTTTCCAAACAGACTAAGCATAATGTCTTTAGTTGTGACATTTGTCAAGAAATAAAAGCTTCCACCACAGGTCACCCACTGCAGACATTTCTCTTAGTCTCTAACAAACATTTGGCTTGTGTATATTTTGACTACTGCGTACCTCAAAACTCAGACGGTTCCTTGAAATGTATTCTTCTGGCAGGGGATTCATGTTCTAGATTCCTATAGGCATGGCCACAGTGATCAGCTGATGATCAAACAGTCAGCAAGTCTTCTTTGGGACAAACGCAGTAGCTGTAGTTCACTTGGATCAGATACCAGAGTTTGCCTCTAAGGCTTACCTGGATACCATGGGCACCATGGGTGTGGCTATGCCTTATTCCTCACCCTATCGTCCTGAGGGAAATTCGATAGTGGAAAGAAAAAACTGTTGTTTAAAGCAGTCTTTCATAGTATTAGGTTCCGGTCATAGTTGGATCCATCATCTTCATGGATTCCAGAGAGCTTTAAATAATCTGCCTAGATGATCTTTGGGCTGTCAGACTCCTTTAGAAGTCCTGTTCAGCATCCAAATATTTGTTTCAGACACAGTGGCATTAGATATTCCTTTTGACATCAATGAACATTTCAAAGTCTTACAGGAACTACAAGAGTTTCAAGATGAGTGCTCAAACGTTCTAACTAAACGTTCTGCTACTGAATAAGTGAAGTTGCAACCAGCGGCTCCTGTCTGGATTCCAAAGGTTGGGGATATAGTTCAAGAAAAGATTGCAGACAAAAAGGACTTTGGTCCATCATACAGAGCACCCGTGCCACTTCCAGAAGTTCAAGGTACCCGAACAGTACTTTTGCCACCTCTTGCTGGTTGCAAAAATAAATGATTTGTCTCAATCGACGTTGTCAAACCATATCATGTGGCCAGTCCTACACAGTAGGCCATAAGGGCTCCTGTGTAGTTACTTGTCTGCTCTCACTACCATATCGGAAATCTCACTACAAGCATTAAATAATACAGAAATTGTTGCTTCCTGGCAGGGACATCTGATACTGAAATTCTACTAGTTCCAGTTACAACTACTAACACCACAAATGCACCATGTGTGAATTCACAGTCTTGGACTACTACACCTACCAACTGCGTTGTTTATTATCAACCACCTCTCGAGGTACCAACAAGCTCAACTTTACCCAGTGAGGTCTCTGCTTTTGCACAGACTACATCTGGCTATTTTGCTAACATTGATGACTCTTATTCGGATTCATCACACACACCATTACATGGAATTTGTGCATTTATTTTTTAGCTAAAACAAATTTACCTGATTCCACTTTGTATATATATTTGGATTGTCATTTAATTGCTCTTCCTCTTCATTTGGATTGGGTTTGTCATAGTTTTCTACGTATTAACTGAGGTTTTGAAGCCTCATTCTTCTTCCCATAAAGTGCAAATAGAACTGTCCCATGTGAACATTTCTGCATTTTCTGTCCTGAATGGAATCATTTGGGATAAGGTCCCTTTTGATATTTTTGGTCCTACAGAAGATTACAGATCCCTTACGTGTTTAAGATAATCACAGATGATTACTCCTGGAAGTACGTCTGGCGAATGGCTGTGACCACTGTGAAATCAATGCTTTCAGAACTAGAGACCTATATAGTATTTGATGCTGATTATATGTATCTGAAATCTTCTAATTATGCTAAAAAATTTTGTTATCATCATAACAAACACCATTATTAACACTGAGCTAGTACTCCATGTGCAGTTTTTAAATATACACAATGGGAACATTGCCCGATATCACCAGTGGACAGTTCAAAAACATACCTGCAAAAGTTAGCATGTTTTTCTGACAACCACCCCGTAGACCCACTGTCTTTTTATTTAAAACTTTACCCTTCCCCAGCGAAGAAAAATATGCTGACTGAAACAAAATTGGTTTATTCAGCTTCCTTTATTTCCTAACTGTCCATACAAGGTTATCAATTTTGGAAAGACAACATTGATTTGAAAATCAATATGGGGAACAGGAAATGTGGAAGTTCGGGATAATGAGGCTTGGTTTACAGCTTGCCTGATGCCAAGACAAATTATTTTCCTGAACAAAACAGTACAGCAAACAACCTGCCTGGGTTTGGGTAAAACTAAAGACAGTAATACTCCAAACATTTCCTCCATTGCATGTTTTCACAATTGGCAACATTTTGTAAATGAAACAGAGGAATAGCTTAATAAAATGATCCAGAATGGTACGAATATTTCTTCATCTTTGGGTTCAAAAGAATGGTTAGTGTGGCCACTAGGCACCAATGGTTGTCATGCAATCTTTTTAAACACCACAAAGGGTTTCAAAGCAAGAAGACCAGACCCACATTGGGTGCAGACGCAACACTAAGTAGTAGCTATGACCTACAGTGTGAGTTAGTTATGCCAGCAGTAGATACAACATTCAAACTTCCCTGCAGTTAATGAATGAATGACTCTCCTTTCTGGTTACATGGATTTACGGGATTTCCTTTTAGGTTTTGGATCACCATGGTTTGAGTGCTTTGTATACACCATATATAACAAACTTCAGAAATTTTCTCAGCAGGAAGCTCTGAAATTATTCGTGAAATTGACAGGGCTAATTTGGAAAAGGCTTTGGCTGTTGTAGACAACAGCATGACAACATTGTCCACTTGCATTTATTTTCTGAATAATATTGTGTCATCTGCCTTCGATATACCACAAAGTGACAAGTCTCTTTAACAACATGGGTAAAGTCAGTGTCGAACGATTAAGCAATTGAGTTGGACGTTACAAATCTTAAAATCGAATCACCTGCCTTGGAAATACCTGAACATGACTAATTTTATTTTTGCGTATAATTTAACATGCTCGCAGAAAATAATGGTAAAAAAAGATGCAACTTACACAATGTCAGGCATTAAGCCTTTAGAGAACTTGCCCTTTATAGTAGCTGAAACACCATCTGCTGTGTGGTTAATACATGGATTTATTTCACTACCAATTTCTACATTTCATTTCGCATCTTCTCTGAAACATTTTTAAGTGATTAAATATGAGACTTTAGGGGAGAGATTTGTACATTAAACATGGGACCTACCTTTCAATTACAGTAGTTAGAATGGATAAGCTGAGGTCTTTCTTAGCTAAAGTGAATGTGAAACTTTGTTTGCCCATTCATTAATCTTTAAAGAGGTCACACTTTATGGCGCATGTAATGGGTGCATGGACAACTTGTCATGTTATCTGAAAGATGTCCCAGCTGCCTTTGTTTTACAGTCTTTAAATTGCTTTCAAATGGGAGTTATTTGATTCTGAACCACTAAAGTTGTTGTGGCATGAAACCAGGAGTACCATATGTGGAATGGTTTCTATGGTCGTTACCTGCTGCAACAATGTATTGTTTGCCCTTATACACAGTCAGACAAATTACAGCATGGCCTTCAATACCTATTTTAATGAAAACTTTGATAGGTGAAGAAGACTGAAAGCCTTATTGTTTCAAAAGGCCCTCATGTTCACATCTGCTAGACAGATGTTTGATCTCCTAGTAGGAAGGTCTTCCTCTGAAATACAATAGCTATTAAACACAAACCTCCCTCAACATTTTGGTGAGCTGGTGCGCCACATATTTAATGCCTCAAATACTGAGGGAGATGTAAATTTTTTCAAAATGTTTGGGTTTGGCTTTGCCAGCATGTTCCAGACTGCACTTGGAGTGATTCCATCCTTTATACACTTAATGTATTTGGAGGCATGCCATTAGTGTTATTCCTGATTGTTGGGATTTTGGTCTTATTTCTGTTGCTCCACAATGGATGCTCCACGTTGAGGCCAAATGTTGATGGAATGCTACACGTCCTGCTGTGTCATGAACAAATGATACAATACTTTTACGTGTTGTTGTTAAAGGAACTGAACAACAACTGGTCTTTGTCCTTTTGACCTGTATGGTTACAGTATGTACAATCTGTATTCCACAGTTTTCTGTGCACTTTCGAGTGTGCACTGGATCTATGTCTTGGAAAAATTGTTTCAATATATGGATATGGATCTTCAAGTGTGCCCATTGATGATTCATCTTCAGCTGTGTCCTATGAGACTATCTTTGCTACTGGTGGACACTACGAGCCTTTCCTGGATGCTTCAGCTCCTGGATTACTTGATCCTGGCTCCTCCTCTGCGGATACCCTGCCGGCTGGAACATAATTACCAGCTGCTGATTAGGCTGGATATGATCATGTTTGACATTTGGAACTTGCAGCTCTGGCCACAGTGGAAACATCGTCGGTAGTAGCTGGTTCCTTCATGTATCTTGATGACTCTCCAAACATGGGGAACATTTCGGAAGACTCCTGAATTTTAATTCAGCTTTTTTTGTATTAATTTTTTTATTTCTTTTTATTCATGTTAATCATTGCATATTTTTAATTGCCATTTTTTCATGCATTTTGGCTTTCATTTGCCTTTTTATTAAAGTGCATTATTATATTAATTTTATAATTTCAGGTTTACATATATATTCTGGGTTTAAATTTAGAATATGCTTTAAAGTTAGGTTTGAAGTATGGGTCTCCCTCCGACCAAGGATTTTGTGTTGTGGGATTCAACAGGCAAGTGAACAAAAGCTTCTATTTTAGAATAAATATTTAAACTTAACATCTTTTTAGACAGTGGCCTTTTCCATGCTTTGTGCTTACATTGTAATGTACTTAGAAAGTTTTGCTTGCAGCACATTTCTTCATAAGCATTTTATCATGACCACTGTACACTTTGCCCAAGGTTAAGGAACACTGAACACTTTGCCCTCGCTTGCCTTTGCTTTTTGCTGTCTGGTTGGAGACAGCTCTGAATCAGAAAGATAAGCCCTCACATCAGCATTGCACCTTTGACACAGTGCGAATTGAACCAGGCTTTGATTATATAAACTGCCCTGAGCTAAGTTCTTCGGAGGAGCACATCTGTGGATTATCCTGGGATGCTTTGCCTGTGACTGAGATGCAGCCCTAATGATTTTAATCTATATCCTGCAAAGTACAGCAGCCTGTTCAACACCAGACTGGCTTCCTGGTACATCATACACAGGGTTGGGGAGTTGGGTTGTTCCATGAGATCTGGCAGACAGAACTCTCACTATGTTCTCAATAGTGTAGGTAGGATTAGGAGTATTCATATATACATTTTCATATAATAACACAATATTGCCATAATGATGTAACTGTTTATTTTTTTCACCAATCTTGGCATGCTGGAAACAATCCTTTTTTTATTCCTACCAATTGCTGCTTATGTTTTCTACACAAGAATACAATCGCTTCAATAAATGTTTGAAACACCACTTTGTATATTTCTTGTGTTTCCCTCTGGGCATGCCTAAGTAACAACAAAAGGGTAGATCTGTTTCCATGAATTTCTTGGGGGAATTAGAGTGGTCATGTTCTGAGGTTGCAGACACCATCCAGTACCTTGTAATGTTAGGGGCTCAGATGGTGCACTATGAGCAAGATAAGAATTGGGGAAACATACTCTGATGGTATGGATGGATTCAGGCCCCAATTTATGTTGTTTAGGTTGTCCGTATACACAGCCCTACTTAATTCATAGGGACTATATTACAACTTTGAGTAGGTAACTTTTTCAGTGAGACTAACCTGGCCCCATTATCCAGCTGGTGCTCCATCATGGTTGGCCTAAACTCATGACTTTTCCATGTTCTAGAATGACCAGATAACAACAAGCAGCGCTTTGTGCTTTTAAGCAGTATACATAACAAAAATTTAAAAAATCAATATCCCTGGTTCTACTGGTTGGGTTTTGTTGTTCGAGTATCATTTAAGCAAAATCCAAATTGGTTTGGAATTTTTCTTGTTTTGTGTTTTCACTTTACTGTTACTGTTTGTGTGCTGCATCAATACATTACACTTTGCCTCTAAATTAGGCCTGACTGCTTTTGTGCCAAGCGGCTTTGGGGTTAGGTGCAGGTTGATTTGGTAGGTTTGTGGTTCAGCCTGACAAGGATTGTGGTTGTTGACTGAGTGGTGCCTATACCACCTTAACAAATAACCCAATTTCTTACTCTGATCAATCAAATTAGGATTGTTATTTCCCAGCATTGTAACTCCACAAAGACCAAATGTATTCTCAGATGATGTCCTCTAGCAGCACAATTACTGAAATGTGGCATGTATTACCATCCTAAAATATCTTTGCCATGCTCATCTGAAACTTAGCAGTGGGACTAGCCGCCAGTATGCTCCCGTTTTTGCATATTAATCTAATTCTAGTCAATGTATATTGGCACACAGATTGATTCTATGTAAGGACCATTACAAAACCAGTCCAACTTTTCCAACCAATTATCTGGAACGATACACCCAATCGAGCTCTCTTACCTCGATGTAGATGCATGACTCCAGGAATGTTTCTGGCAATCTGCTTGGGCTTTTCAGGTGCTGGTAGACCTGTTCGCTGCCTGAAGTACTGACATTTTTTCATTCTTCCTGTGCTGATTCACCTTCCCTATTCTCTTGAATTTCCAGGATATCAGTGAGTGCTCACATGGGTCAGGTGAAGGTTATAGTAATCAACCCATTCACACGTGGTGGTGTCTTTTACTTCACTAACTAGCATTTTCAACAAGACGAGTTCATCCATGTCCCTAAATCACTTAAAGTGTCCAATTGTGCTGCACCTTTTACTCAAACAATTTAAACTGTTAGTAGGAGCTTTAGGGAGCTGTAATCCACAAGTTTTATCTGTCCTCGAATGTAGCTCTTTTCGTCCAGATTTCCAATCATACTCCCACTAGGTGCTTGTGTCACCAAGGTTGTCAGCAATGGGAATTAGCGTATTGGACGGTCAAAAAAAAGGTTTATTTCAGTTTCAATAAAACAGCTTTGACCTAGCCACTCCATATCCGATATGCAGGGTCAGTGGCCAAAGTTGTGACCTTTCATTTAAGGGGCAGGGTTAATTTCTTCCAGGGCCTATGTTGTACTGCCTTGGTATAGGCCAATGTCTTCTTGGTGGGGTGGTGGCAAGGGGGAGGGTCTGTTTTTAAAGCTGGTTACTAGGCTTGCACTTATATGGTGTCTATAATAAATCAGCTGTTAGATCCTTGGTAGGAGATTTTGTTAACTTTTTTTACTTCAAATGTTTTTTCTTGAGGACCTCAAATATGCTACATAGCTCAGAATTTATTAACTTCACATAGAAAGTTTCCTGATTTCAGTTTTTGCCCGCATTCTGGTGCATCTGCTGTGAGAGAGAATTCTCCCCAATGTGCCATCAGTTGAGTATAGAATAGTATAATGCCTTGTCCTTATTAAAACATGAAAATCTAAAATCGGGATGTTAAATGGGTGGTTGGGATTCAGATGTGGACTGCTTGATATCTGTGCAACAGTTTATTTGAGAATTTTGGCATGGCATGGATGAAAAAGACATCTTCAATCTTGACTTGTAAGTAGGTAAATATGATTCTTGAGAGTCCATTAAGGTCCAGTACTTTGCACCTGCTGAAAATTCCTTGCTTGAGTTGCACCTGTTGTGGTGGGAAAAAATTATTTTGTTCTTGGTGCGAAACTCTGGAACGTCCTGCCCTTTTATCTCTGATGTGTCTCTATAATGCGATAGTTTGTCAAGCACTGAAGACATGTATGTTCCTACTCTGCATTCATCTTAATTTTTGACCAATTCTTGGCACCTTTTCCTGCAAAACAGGACTATTTAAACTTTCACCCAAAAAAAGAATAGGAGGTGATAAGAGGAAGAAACCTCAAGGTATTCAAAGGTAGCGGCAAGAATCATTTTGGTTTTATTTTAAATCAATTGATGCATATTTGTTGGGTCATTCATTTGCATGTTAATGATGACGCGAGTATGTGGCCATTAGACTTCATGGATTGAGGGAGGCATGTCTCATAATTTGGGCTTGATTACGATGTCTGGTGGAAAACGTCCGAGCAGAGGTTGGAGCTTACCCCCGACATGGTAGGATTAAGTCAGATCGCCGTATTAGAATGAAGGCGGTCAGAGTTTAAACCTGCGGGGGGATTCTGACATGGTTCTGACAGGCTCAAAGATCCCTTGGGCTTTTGGAAAGTCTGCATAATCCCTTGATGATAGCTGCTCCGCCGTCGGGATTAGGATGTTGGTTCCCGACAGCCATTCCATGCCAGCCTTTCCAACATGTAAAGGCTGTCAGAAAAAGACACTGGGGCCCCTAGCAAGGCCCCCTTCTCCACAGGCCCTCCGCATTAGGGCATGTGTGCCCCCCTAAACATCCCTGCACCGTGTGGCAGCCACATGGTGCTGTGATGTTTTCAGACATCCATTTTAACAATGGGAGCTTGTGCTGCAAGCCTTTCCCACCCGCCGCACAAGCTTCCATTGTGAAATGGATGTTTGCAACCACCCCATAGATGGCTGCATCGTAATAGTGCGGTCAGAGCTGCTGACCTAAGGTCGGGCGGTTTATTTCCTCAGCGGTGTCGGGCAGACGAAAGTCCACCCGACATCGTAATAAGGCCCTAAGTGTCTAAACATATAATACATTATTGTGCTATTAAATCCCCAAAATATTAAGAGAATGTTTTTTATATAAATTTTTTTGTAGACAAAATGTATTGATAATGTAACATCCAAAAACAACCTGTCACAGCAGGACAGTATTGAAAAGTATACTTATTCCATTAGTAGACAACTCTGAAATTGAGGATGAAACCATCAAATACACCAAACCACAATGCCAGTCCCATCCCCAGGCAGTTAGAATATTATGAATACCTTTCAGTAACGACACCGAAAACCCAACATCATGCCACTCCTACCCCCAAAAAACCTAAGCCCATTGGTTGCCTAACTTTTACAGTGCAATCAAAACAAATGGTCGTGCTGCAGGTCGCAGGCGAGCTGACATGGAACACAGATAGGAGAGCACCAGGACAGGTAAGTGAAAGCCGCTCGTAGGCTCAGGACTCAGTACCACGCTTTGGATGTGCAAGAACTCTCTTACCTAAAAGATCCCAGCGAGGACAGCACGCTGATATTTTTAAAGGCACGGGGCTTTTAAAACACAACCCTTTCTCACACGGGACTGCGAGGACCAGGGTGCCTCTCTCAATTGCTGATTCCCTGCACCTGGTTCCTCTTCCCGACTCCTCCCCCGGCCACTACAACACGCCTCGCGGCCCCCGCTTCGCGGGAGCCGCTCGTAGGCTCATGACTCAGTACCACGCTTTGGATGTGCAAGAACTCTCTTACCTAAAAGATCCCGGCGAGGACAGCACGCTGATATTTTTAAAGGCACGGGGCTTTTAAAACACAACCCTTTCTCACACGGGACTGCGAGGACCAGGGTGCCTCTCTCAATTGCTGATTCCCTGCACCTGGTTCCTCTTCCCGACTCCTCCTCCTGCCTATTTAACTTTTACCTGCTCTCGCGTGAGCGGGACGCGTGCGGGGCGCAGTCCGGGCGAAGCCCGGGCCAAGGGCGGGCCCGTTTAAGCGCGTTCAAGCACGGTCAAGACCGGACCGGGCCCCGTCACTTTCCTGTATCACTATATTCTGATTGTACCCGAGGCAACCAGCCATTATGGACACTCGAAGCAAACTACCGAGATCCCAACCGAAAGTATCTGGTACTTTGGACAATTTTATTATTAGGGCTAATTCCGTAATTCAGGGGGAATTGAATATGCTTGAAAGGCGTTTATCCGATGGGATTGTCAGTACGCGTAGGTCATCTTTGGGCTTAATTGCGTCCGTAGGCTTCCCATCTAATTTTGATGATTCGCAGGTAGCATTAATGGACAGCATTGATCACACAATTGAATCTGTATTACATGATTTAAGATCTAGTTCCCCCTCACGTAGAGACACTCTCCAATCTATTCCCGAGGCTATTGACCAAATTACGCAACCCTCATTGCTGGACTTGTCCCCGAATCGAGCCCAGTTAGCTAATGAGGGTGCTCTCCCCAAAAGAAAATGTGTGGGGACCTTCAAGATAGGGAAGAAAGCCAGACTTGATAGACCTTATACTAGTACTGCTAATGCACCTATTTCAACACGTACTAGGTCTACTCAACCCATTAATGGTACTTCTAAATCTTCATCGGAACATTCCTCACCGACACTTAATACTCCCATATCTGTTTCCGACCGTGATCCGGAACACGATGAGGGGGATGGCCGACTTACTGTCATTATAAATACTGCTCTTAAGGGTTTTCTTACCCCACTGCTTGTCAGGTTTGATGCAATTGATGCAAGGCTCAAGGAAATAGAAAGGGCTGTAATAGCCCCCATTAATCTATTAGAAAGCAGAGGCAATTCACATGTTGTATGTGAAGCGTGTAAGGCCGAGTTAGGTGCTATAAACTCTCTTCCCAGGAAGGATATTCCTCAACCTAGAACTCGAGAATCAACTTTAAGAATCCCTGAATCCATACCCAATACTCTACCCAATACCTTGCTCATACCTTCTGCCCTCCCAAATACAACCCCTGTCCCTGCTCAATGCCAATCACAAACCTTAATTAATAATTCTATTCCAATATCTAACTCAAATCATATAGATGCGGGCCAAACTTCCAAGGACCCAGGAGCTCATACTCACCTAAACATGGCCCTAACAAATAGGAGAAAGATAATTAATCTTCCACCAGAAGCTTCACCCTATGTTGCTATTCTAACAGGCGTCCCAGAACTTACTAATCCTGAGTCTGAATCCTATGCTTCTTTAAAAAATAAAGTCACTAATTGGCTTAATAAGCATAGGCCTCTGCCCCCAAATATTAGGTCACAGGTCCTAATGGTTAGGAGGGTTCCTTGGTTGGGTAGCACCGTGAAGAATATCAAGGGTGACTGTATTTTGGTCAATTTTAGTAATTGCCTAACAGCTCCCTATATTCTTAATTGGATTGGTAGCAACGGTACCTCACTTATAAACCCTTTACCGCTCTCTTTCTTCTATCCCCCAATTCATACTCCCTTCCAGGTTGAGTCGGATGGCAATTGGTCTAAAGTTGGGTGCAATCGGTATAGAGGTAGGTTGAGGAATACCCATATTGACGAGCCTATACGTCCCGATTATTCAACTTTTAACAGGTATGCTTGTCTTGAAGATGTAGATTGACTCCCCTATGAGGCTTCCATTCCTGTTTTGCCATCTGTAGTGCATTCACCTTCTAAATTCCAGCCTATTTCCCCAGCCCTTCCCCTTGTTCCTACCATTATTTCTATTCGGTCGAATTTGTGTGATCCACCTGCCTCTAAAACTCCCGTTGTCGCTTCTAATTGCATAGCTAGACAGAAAGTCCTTTCATGGAATATAGCGGGGTTACCCAGTAAACTTGATTGTCCAATATGGGGTTCTTTTATAGATCTACATCAAATATGTTGCTTTCAAGAAACTTGGGCAAGACAGGATTACCATCGAATAGGCTTTGCTACTTATTCAATTCTGGCTGTTTGGGGTGGTCGTGGCCGCCCCTCAGGCGGTTTAACTACCTGGATTGCTACTTACCTGGGATGTACTGTTACGAACCTTCCTACTGGCTCTGAGGATATTCTATGTTTGTTATTGGACTGGGGCCTAGATACTAAGCTGGCGGTAATTAACGTTTATGCCAGACCCGTGAATTTTTGTGCGGAATCCCGGGTGATCGATGCCCTGTCAAATTTCTTAACTGGAATACCTGAACATACAATGCTCCTTATAGCTGGTGATTTCAATTCTCATTTCGAACCTCTTGAGGGTTTGGTGGACCAAATAAATCTAGAAGAGGATGAAATCTGGAACATTCCCCAGGTTGTATGCCCAATGGCTAGGGCCTGGATCCCCGTGGCTATCCAGATTACTTCCATGACAATGGTTCACTCGATTAGGGCCTGTAATGGACGAACCATTTCAGATAATCCCCCAAGGCCCACTTTTAATAAACCAGGTAGGGAGGCCAGACTAGATTATATTTTTGTTCAAGCCAAGGAATGGAATAGAGTCCTTGACTTTCAAGTCATCCCAAGGGGGGAGAGCGACCATAACCCTCTTATATTGGATGTTTCCCTATTGGGTTTGAGCCCCTTAGATCTAGCGTCACCAGTTAATATGGAGCCATCAGGCGCGGTCATCCTTACAAATAACAAACGGAGAATTAAATGGAACAAACTGGTTTGCAATCATAAAGAATTATCCCGAGTTTATGCTGTAGTGGCCTCTGTTTTAAATAATGTAGTTGAGACTTTAGTGCACTATCCCTTCCCAAATTACTATGAAAAACTGGCTAGTGCTAACCAGGAACTATTTTTCACATTGTCTGGTTTGTTTAATCCAATTGTTCCCTGCAAAAGGAGATTGGTAAACCGGCCTAATTGGTATAATAAGACCTGTAGACTGGCCAAGAGTGAATTGCTCGATGCCATAAAGAAGAAAGTCTCAAAGCCTGATATTCAACATAAGAGACAGATGTACAGATCCCTGATACAACATGCTAAATTGGAGTGGGCTTCAGAAAATTGGGAAAATTTAACATCAGCTTTAAAAATTAGAGATTCTCGGAGATTTTGGTTGATCGTATCTACTGGCACAACCGAACCTCCTGCAATTGTTAAAAACAACATTGCCCCAGAAGTCTGGGAAAATCATTTTAGCACTCTTTATAGGGCCCCAACATCTGCCTCGGTGGCCCCATTATATGCTGTACCTAGTCAGGCTCAAGTAAATTTTACGTTAAGCGAGATTCAGCTTGCAATTTCTCAGCTTCCTGTAGGCAAAGCACCAGGGCTGGATGGGGTACCTGGAGATCTGTACAAACATGAACCCAGAGTATGGGCACCTTATCTTACACTATTATTCAATGCTATCCTTGATGGTCTGCCTGTCCCTTTCACATGGCTTGGAGCCGAAGTTGTGCCTATTTTTAAAAAAGGGTCCCCCCTGCTTCCGGGAAACTACAGGCCCATTAGTTTAATAGATGTTGCCCAGAAGCTTTTCTCGAGGTTGATCTTGGATCGTATCATGGAATGGATTGAGACCTCTGAGATTCTGAGCCACTATCAGGCTGGCTTCCGTAAGAGCATTTCTACAACTGACCAGATTTTCAGACTGTGTATGCTCTTCTGGAAAACAGTAAAGATAGAGGGGGGCTCCCTTTACACAGTCTTTGTAGATTTGCGTGCGGCATTTGACTTAGTTCCCCGCACAAAACTGTGGACTGTGTTACAAGATCTAGGCCTCCCAGTCCCACTTTTGCACATACTAGTTCGTCTCCACACTAACAACTATGCAAGGGTAAGATGTGGTAGAGATGGTAGCCTTTCAGCCAGATTCCCTGTCGATAGAGGGGTAAGGCAGGAATGTGTCCTCGCACCCACGTTGTTTTGTCTATATGTAAATGGCCTTATCTCCCACCTAAATGACGTACCTAATAGAGATGCTCCACGGCTCGCGGGCTCTGGCATTTCTGCCATTATGTACGTTGCTCCTAGCTAAGACCCCTATGGGGCTTCAACGTGTATTGGATGGCTTTGTCTCTTTTTGCACTGACCGGGGGCTAGAGATCAACACAGCTAAGACTAAATTTATGATCTTTAATCCCCCTAGGTCCCTTCGCCCTAATCCCACCATAAATGGAATTACCCTAGAGAGAATCCATACTTTCGAGTATTTGGGACTAACTCTGAATGAAAAAATGACTTGGTCCCATCATCAGATAAAATCAAACTTAAAGTTAACTCAAAGAGCAGGTGGAATTCTGAAATTATGGAATCAATCTATGACTCATCCTATTGGTCCGCCGCTGGAAATTTATAAAATGCAGGCACGCGGGGCTCTAATATATGGCGGCGAACTATGGGGCATTGATTGTGCCGCTGAAATTGCAGCCACGGAAAACAAGTTCCTACGAAACTTGGCTGCACTTTCATCTAGTACTCCGTTACTTACCTTAAGGCTCGATATGGGTCTGAGACCAATAAGGGAGGAACTAGGTGTGAAGCCTCTAACTTTTTGGAGGCGCCTTTGGACAACCCCTGAACTCTTGAGTTATCGTTCCGAACTTATGGAACTCTACCTTCATCCAGCTCTAGGCAATATTCCATGGCTTAAGTACGTCAAGTGTGAACTTTTTATTTTGGGCCTTCCGACCCTTTGGACAAAACCGTTAGAGGCCTGTGCAACTATATCCCACAAAGAACTCGTGGCACTTTATCATAACTCTAATCTTTCGGCATCTTTTTCAAGCGATACTCTGGGATCAATGACTACCACTTTTTTAACCTTGAAGGACCACTATAAATTGGAAACTGTGTTAAATGACATAAATCCCATCGCCCTGAGAAAATTATTTTTACAATGGCGATATAATGCGCTTCCAATTAGAGCCCTCACTAGTAAATGGCACCCGCCCACTTCTAAAAATTGCCCTGCTTGCTCTTGTGAGCTGGAGGACGATATTCATTTAGTGTTTTTTTGTCCCTCCTACATTAAATCTAGGAAGAAGTGGATCGTTCCAATTTGCAGGAACTGGGGCTTTAGGCACCACTTAGATGCCTATAGGCTGCTGAAAAGTGATCTATCTCCTCCTACTGTATTTGCTATCTGCAAATATTTAGCAGCAGCATGGTATATTAGAAGAATTCATTTGCTGAAATGAAATGTAAAATTGTTACCATGTGGTTTGGATTATGCTGAAGTATTCCTGTCAATTGCATCTGTATCCATTCTAGATTACAGTTGTCTTATTATTGTTTTTTAAAGATAATTTGTTTTTTAAATTGTATTTGTATGATTTCTTTTATGACTCGTTCGAGTCGAAATAAAGATTTAAGAAAGAAAGCCACCTATCAGTTTCCACTGCTGTAATCCAGTAACCCAGAGCCAGGAGCCAGACTAGGAAAGGACCAGTCTGCCAACCCCACAGACAGAACACTGCAGGCCCTCAAGGGCACAAGCCAGCTGCCAACTCCAAGTCCCCCCACAACCCTCATTCAATACCCCTTTCAAGCTCCTGCTACCCCAATGGAACCCCTACCTCTCTTGGCCTTGCTCCACAGGATGCTGCTTTCTTAACCATCTTTATTAAGGAGATAACGCTTCCATTGGTCAATCTGCAGCCCCACAGAGGTTTTCTACCTAGGAGTAATAAGGCGTTTCGCTAAGATCAAAGCCAAACCTATGAATCTAGAGGCGACCTTAGTCTTCACCGGATGGAGGAATAAAATAACCCTAGTAAGCATATCACTGACAAATGCTGAATACTATGGTCAGTTACATCATTTAGAAAGTCAATAATCTCCACTCAGCAGCCGGGTAGATGTACACCCACCCACATCTGAGACAGTCAGCCGAGGCACCAGGGTAAATTCTATTATTCGTACGCAGCATAAAATGTACCCTCTGAACCAGGTAAAAGTGAACCAGGTTGAATCTAGCATTCTATGACACCTTGGGAACCTGCTCCAGTATCCTCAAGCAATCTTGATCACTGTCTGCCAACCAATGATCCTGCAACATTGTCAATGGGGCATTCATGTCCAAATGGAGCACCATATGCAAGCTCTAACAGCCCTGCATGTACCTAAAGTGGTGTAGATAACCTGGCAGCCCACATGGTGGGAGGGCTCAGACTGCCTGCTCCCCCACCACTCCCTAATGGCAGCTACCAGCATCACATGGAGGAGACAATGCCCCGCAGGCAGTTCAAAGTCGTCCCTTAACTCGTTAAATGTTAACATCATATCATCGCCAAAACGTGATCCCACTCCCTCAACACCCAGCTACTCTCAATCATCCAATCGCCAGCATGGGGTAAGACTGCCAGTGCCTGTAAAGGGATATCAGGTGAGTAAGGTGCCCGGCTTCTAGTCTTCGGCAACCATCAGATCCTGCAATATTTGGTCCCCACAAAGAGGCCTCAGCTCCACATCCTGAATTGCCTGGGGGCCAACAACAACTAAGTCAGCTCCCGGTATGTCGGGAGAGTAACAGCTCCAAGACCATCTTCACTCTGCCTAGCATGCAGTCACCTAGCAACCTACTACATCTGGGCAGCCAAGTAATATGCTTCAAAATCCAGGGCCGCCAATCCACCTGCTGCTCGAATATTAATTTACCTTAAAAAACTAAAAGATAAGATGTGTTTGGCAAAACAGGAAAAGTTGGTTAAATTAAACATTTGGCCAGGAGCACAGTTACAGAAGCAGGTCTGATGACAGTCTCAAAGTATAATCAATCTGAACAGGGTTTTATACAATTCTTTGAGTATCAGAAAATAATTCCGCAGTTTCCTTTTTGTTAACAAAAATGCAGGACTTTCTGTGGCCCCTGATAACAAATGCAGGTGAGCCTCAACCTTACGTGCACACAATGTGGACCACTGGGTAATGTGTCCAGATGTCCGGCATGAGGAGCGCGTGATCACTGTGTGCGCTGTGTCCTGATTGGCAGCGTGTTCCTGTGGCATCTGACTTTATGAGGTTTTGGGAATGTGCACACCCCTCGTGTGCTTTATTGGGGCCAATCTCCCTGGACCATTTTGGTATCTCTGCTCTTATCTGGGGGATGGACCTGAGTTTCCTGTTCGCCTATTTGTCTGCCAGCTACGTGCCACCCCACCTGCAATCTGTCAATCAGTAACCTCAGGCCTAGGACGCAGGGCCTGCCTGACCACGTATTTCTGAGTTGGGGTCGATGGCGAGTTCATGACTGGAAAATTTGATAATAGTGATGCGATTTCATTCTTATGTGCGAATGCCTCATTAATTAAGCAAAAGACACACAATTGATGGATAGAATGCAGAACAAATCAAAACATTCCCCCCCAGTCAAGAGATCTGGGTTAAATCCATCATTCTTTTGCTCACCATACCACCCCAGTTTAGACCTGGCCGTATGCAAATCAGTCTTGACTCTGTGCCTCATGGAAACAGTCCAGCCCGAACTGCCAAGCCAAGTCCTCCCTGGACCGGAAACAAGCCTCCTACAACCGGTTATGGGGTTTCACCCCTGATCAGCCAATGGTTTAACCCAGATCTCTTGACTGGGGGTGAATGTTTTTATTTGTTCTGCATTCCGTCCATCAAATGTGTGTCTTTTGGAACATGATTTTTTAAACAAAGTATACCGTAATCACGGCACTTAGAGCACGTGGAAGTTTGGGCAAAACGGATGCCTTAGATAACCTATTGGATTTTGTGGACATTGTAGAATTTATTTTGAGGATTTTTGGTTTATGCAGACTTTCTGGAGCATGAGGAATTTTTGTCTTTTGGTTTTTACGAATCATTTTCAAGAATATGGATAGAATTAAATTGTATGGACAATGCAATGCACTGATGGATTTGTTTTTTGCCAAACAACACTGCTTTTCTGGATTTTTGGGGGACGGGGTTGCATTTTTTTTAGATTATTCAGTAAATTTTCAAGCAGTGATTTTGTTGGAAAATATGGCTCTGTCAATCTCTGTCTCCTTTTATAGTTTACAGTGGGTTTTTTGATTTGCTTCATGGATTATCGATTTGAAACTTTCGATAATTGAAATGCAGAAGACTCTTGTTGACAGGTGGTTGTTTACGAATCCCCAAGAGTTGAAAAAAAAAGACAAACTCAGGTAAGAACCCGACATTCCTTTAATTTAGAAAAATGCTAATCTAATTTTTTTTAAAGAATTACATAACAGATAAGTAAGATAGAATAGGTGTTAGTGTCAGTTAGAAATGTGCTATGTGTGCAATATTGTCTAGGTACTCTGAAGCCACCATCAACAAAAACTGTTGAATTTGTCCCAATAGTTGCTCTGACATTTCTTTTGTTCTTTTGGAGATTCGTGGGTTCAGACTGTCAGACAATGATTGCGCTATTCTCATTTCTTAGAAACTTTGCTCCTTCCTCAAAGTTTCCAAAAATGGATAAAAGTTTGGATGAGGTTTTCCAATTGATTTGTTGAAGGAGTTGTGGCATCACTCTATGGCATTATTAGGTGTTGCACTCCCTTGAAACTGGTGTGTAACAGTTCCATCACTTCACAGGAATCCTTGGACTCCTTCTGCCACACAACCTGCTTAGATGGCTAATTCCTGTGTCCTCAGAGTAATTTAGTAATGGTGACAATTTATCTTTGTTTGTTGTAAAATACTCAGATTCTGTAATTGATGTGTAGTATTCATCCACACTGTCAGGTGGTACAAAGCATAAAGCAGTTAGTTTATTTAACTCATACTGCAGTTTACTCTCTGAAATGTAGTCCTCATTGTTTTTTGAATTCTTCTCCAACAGGCCTGTGAAAAGTGAAAAAACATCCTTAAATGTGGGTATCAGGATATATTTTAGTTATGGTGTTAATCAGGGGTAATTCAAAATCAATTATTACTTTTTTAGGATTGAGAGTTTTAGATTTTACTACTGTTAAAGTGTCAGTGATGTAGAGGTTTGCTTATCAGGGAGTAAACTGTACACTGAAGGAAGTGTAGTCGTATTAATGTTGGCATGAATAGTGTATATTTGGGTGATTGGATGGGGTGTAGCTTTAAAGGTCCCATCCATCATCTAAATATCACTAGTCACCAGCTTTAGAAGGTTATGGGGTGTGCTAAAAAATAGTATCTTTTTATGAGTGTTTTGTTGTCATGCAACAGAAAAGTTTCATTAGCAAAGGTTACAGTCAGTTTAGGTGGAATGTTATCATCAGAGAATGTTTGGGGAGTTACACATTGGGGGTTACTTGCCTGTTTTTTTCTTTGGATAATTCTGGGAAGATTAGGAATTGTGGGCATACAGTTTGCTACATGCATTGGATGGTCTTGCGATATCTCCCTCAAAACTGCACCACAGAGTTCATTCGAGGTGGATGCAAGCACTTTAATTTGATTTATGTTTTCTCTAACCTCAATCTCCACTGCAGAGGAAGAATGGTTATGCTCTGTGGTCCTTTCAACAGTGTAACTAAGAGTAAGCACTCTGCTTGTGCAATGGGACGAGTAATGTTGCACACACCTCCAATAACTCCTGGGTCAGATAATCTCCCCTTAAAATAAAGGTAGCTACTATACTTTAGTAATCGATTGCCTCTGTTGGGCTTGATGTACATTACCAGTCTTCCTGTTGCGATATTGATTGCTTTCTGAAAAAAGAAGGCAAAAAGTGAATATGCATTAGGGTAAGGTGAAACTTTTATTGTTTACAACCTGTAAAAAAAATGGTTATTATTTTTTTGCCTGCATATTGACTCTTTTAAGAACATGTTGTTTTTTCTACTGTTGGATTGAGATTTTGCCAACTATGATTTTACACTGTGGTGTGTAGTTAATGCCTGGAAAAGAAGGACAGGTAGTTTATGTATTTGGCTTCACCTTAGTTAGGTTCCTTTGTCTAATTGTTTGTCCTTTTGGTGGTATAGCATTTTCTCCAGATGATATGGCTGACTTGGTTTTTTCTATCTTCTGAGTGTTGCTGGATTGGTCTGAAAGGAAAAGTTGACATTAACAAAGGTGTTCAAAATACATGTTGTGTAAAAAGCAGGCATGTTTTACTGATTGTTGTTTTTGGGCAATTTACCTCTCAAGGGGCCATATGTAGGTAAATTACATTTACCGATTCTTAAATACCGAATTTTACCGATTCGGTATTTATGAATCGGTAAATGTAATGTAGGTAAAAAAATACCGATTCGGTAAGTGTCGGTATTTTAGAATCGGTATTTACCGATTCGGTAACGGTAACCTGTATCTCATTGATTCCTATGGGCCAGGAGGCCCATAGGATTCAATGGGAAGCCAGTTACCATTACCGAATCGGTAAATACCGAATCGGTAATGGGGGGAGCTCAATCATGGGTGGCTGGGTGTCACATTGACACCCTGTTGCACCCCTGATTCCTGCATGTGTGCACATGTGGCACACATACATGCCCTGAGGGCATGTGTGTCTGCCACATTGCACACATCTAAGGGCCAAATAATGCCTTAACTGAGACATTCGTCATTTACCACCAACTTTCAGTTGGTGGTAAATAACGAATCCCCATACCCACCACACACTCCCCCTACATCTCATTTCTGTATTCGGTATTTACCGAATCGGTAAAATTACCGATTCGGTAATTTTACCGATTCGGTAAATTACCGAATACAGAAATGATCCCCCTACATATCAAAAGCCTAAATACCGGTCGGTAACGGTATATTTACCGAAAATCGGCCGTTACCGACCGGTATTGGGCTACCTACATGAGGCCCATGGTCTTTTGCTTGTGGAACAAATACTGGTGATTATGGTTTCAAGTCCAGATGTTTGATTTTGATTGCAATTTTTGAATGCCTATTTTACTATTCCTGTGAAAAGTAAAAGTATAATGACTGTATGTTACACTGTAAATGCATTACATTTCAAAAACCAACAACCATTTAGCACCTTCCCTGAGGCAAGCACCCAGTGGAGTTAGAATAATAATTTTGCCTCCACCTGTGACCAGCACTTTACATGAGGCATACACCCTGCGGAGTGAGAATAGTAATTTGGCACCACCACATGCTAGCACCTTCCCTGAGGCAAGCACCCGGTGGAGTTAGAAAAGTAATTTTGCCTCCCAACTGACTAGAACCTTCCTTGCGGCAAGCACCCGGTGCAGTTAGAATAATAATTTTGCCTCCACTTCTGACCAGCACCTTCCCTGAGGCAAGTCCTCAGCAAACAAAGAATATTATTTTTACCCCGCAGCACTGACCAGCACCTTCCCAGAGGTAACATTATTTTTTTCATTCTTAAATGTTTGTTTTTTTATTGTGGGGAAAAAATGTTTATCATAAATTTACAGAGGTTTGTTTTCAGGTAATATATTCAAATTCGAATGCTGCATCTTTTTTTTTCCAAAATCTGTAAATTGATTTTAAAAATAAAATTAGTTTTAGCTTTGGGGATTATTTCTGTTCTAATTAAATGATTTTTGTGTTAAACTTTCACTTACTTCTGTCAATAGATGACAGTGTTTAGAATTCAAACTGTCAGCTGTCTCCTCCTACTCCAAAAGCATGTGGTCACTAGGGAGGTCCATGTACCACTGATCACAAAATGGTGGTCAGTTTAATTTATACTTTTTATTGAGGTTGTTGTTTTTTTAAAATAAAAATGTTGGAATGGATGTTTCTGTGTGATCCATAAGTGTGTAAAATGTTGGTCTTTGCATTCCTTTTTAGAATAGCATCCATTTTGTGCAGATCTTGGCTGTACAGTTACAGTGGAATCAGAGGAAGGTATTGTTATGCGTGGTCATGGTATGCATTGTAATGGTACTTTTAATGTATCCCTACGAACCTGAATTGTAATGGTTTGCATTGTAATGGTAGGTGCATTGCAAAATCTGCGTTGTATAAGTATGCATTGTAATGGTATGTGTTGTAACGTCATATATATTCATTTGGGGTAGCTATTTTTAATAGGTTTACTCTAAAGAATGGGACACATTAATTTTAGTGAGTTGTTGGGCCTCCCCCTCTAAGTGACTGAGAAGATATTTTATGGGTGATCTTTGTGAGCATACGGATGGTCTCAGTTATTAACTAGCACTCTGTGGGCAACGCCAGCCCTCCCATATCCTATCTCTACTAGTGCATGCATGGGGGTGCTTATCGGTGTGGACGCCGTCTTTTGACCAACACATGTGTGGGGTGATATACAAAGAAGGGGCATTTTGCAATTGAATGCTGTTGGTGATCACAACATGCCCTGAGGGCCTGTGTATTTGCCTCAAGTCCCGACATTCGGGGTGCAATGTGACCCTTGTGGTGCCAGGTGTCTTGGCTGTGACCTTTTCTGGAGATTTCTTTTTGGGCTAGTTTGGGTTTCTTTTTGTTAGTCTTTTGGGCGCTTCCTTAGATCGCACGGGATCTGTTGTCTTATATTTTCATGAAAGAAGAGGTGGTTGCGAAGCTGTTCTGTGGCATTGTGTAATCCTGCTGATGTCATTTTGCAGTGCATGAGGCTGGTCTTACTATTTTCTCTAGATGGTGTATGTAAGGCCTTGTGTGTTGGATTATTGCCAGGCATAATATCGAGGTTAGCCCATTCTGCGTTCTAGTCTTGCTCAGAACAGTGATGGACTTTGTATACCACCTTTTTCCAGATGCCCCTCTCTCACTCAGACCACATCTTCTCCAGTGTGTTTGGACCTGTTGTTCCTGGCTGTGGCTAGGGACTTCTAACAGGTATCATGCTTCTGTTTTTGTTTTGAAGGGACATGACCAGGTGAACAGAATTTGAACATATGGATGATTTAAGGGAAAGGAAAAGAAAAATTGCAGCATGGAGAGTTCTGAGTTTTAGGCAAATAATTCATCTAAAGTCGCCTAATGATGGCGATGGACTGGGATAGCTGGTTGTTCTGGCAAATCCCCCATCCCAACTGATTTAGTGCCATGCAGCACTTTGCAAACTTTCGATCATGAGAGCATGCTGTGGAGGTATGGGGTCTTCACTAACCCAAGAGTACTGTAAACCTTGCTCCCGACATTGGAGGACAGCTTCGTTTTGGAACTTAAAAGGGAGCCTCCATTTGCAGGGGACTGCTAGCTTTTTGATGGCTCTGTTGGGACCTCATTCCATGAAGGAATTTTGGTCCCAGACTGGGTGCTCGAGAATGGGGTCCTCTTGACTTGATAATCGGAGCCCGTCCCAATTGACTTGTAGGTGCGTGGACCTGGCAACCTGCTTTTAAGGACTGGACGAGGAGCTGCCCTGCCCCCTTCATCATACTGCCCTTCACCTAGGGTGTGGTCAGCCAGCCTTGGCCTAGGGGATCAGCATCCACAGGAACCCTGAAGGACAGACTCTGGTGGGGATACCTGATAGGCAAAACACATATAGCAGCCCTGAATTCCTGAACACAAGTAAATGCTTGAATTTCAAAATATTGTCTCATTGGTCCTACTTTTGAGTTTTGGTACAGTGAACTTTGAGGTTTGGTATACATTGGAGGTTTTTAACTTACTACATATTTGGGTTCTGTGTTTGTGCAAAGGCATTGCTTCCCCAGAAGGTTACCCCTTACTTCCGTGGTTATGGCTCTCGTCCGTGTTGGACTGGATTTCCTGTCTGTTGTTGCTGTTACCACACGTTTGTCCAACTACCTGATCTCTGGTGCAATGGTGCAGTGGATGGCTGTCTTCCTTGAGGCTGATTGTAATATGTATTCAGGTTCCCCTGGGCATGATTTTGTAGATGGAGATTCTGCGGGAACTGGCCCAGGTTTATCAACCTCTGTTCGTGTTATGATTTTGGCCGGCATTGGTCTGCCGTGGGGCCTATTCTGAGGCAGTAGTAACACTCTCTAGGGCCCGGTTGTTGCAAACCCCTCTGGCCACTGCCATTATGGTTATGTTGGAATTCTTTGGTGTTTTATGGTGGAACCTTTCTAGTGTGTTACTGAGTGGGGGGTGAGCGTGACTGTCTTCCCATCTCGTGCTCAGCTTCTCTTTCCATGCGGTCAGCAGAGACACTTTCTTGTGGTGGTTTTCTGTATACCTTACGTGCCATATTTCCTATTATGGCAATGTGTTTGGGTACCCTGTCTGACAGTGGAAGGGGAGCTTCAGGTGTGCAGAATGCACCACATAGTGCCAGGCAGCCTTGTTTGCACCACTTCTTAGTGCACGGAGGTGCTAACGTGGTGGCAGAGGCTGAACTCAGAGGTCCTAGAGGCACATATCTTCTGATGGTTATCGCCTTGCCTCCGGTGACCCAATAGGTGTGTGCATGGTGCAGTTCTGACTTTTTCTCTCCTTTTGTATCCTATTGGCTATAGAGGCTGTTGTCCTTTTAGCTGTATGGACTAAGAGGTGGTGCACGTAACATGCCCATTGCCAAGCATGTTTGCACAACTTAAAGAAAGTATCCGTATATTCTAGGACTGCCTCAGCGAAGGGGGTCTGGTTGGTGGACATATGTTGTGAGAGTGTTGAAATGGCGTGGGCAGTAGGGAAGGAGATACTGGGGAGGAGCAAGCTATAGTTCTGTTATTGGCAAATTGGAAGGACATTTTGAGCTTGGTAATGAGGTCTCACCCTAATATATTGCCCAGGGATGAGGGAAAGCACTGTTCCCTCACACTATTCTCCCTACCTGTAACTAGGAGTGGGCAGCGCTCACGGAGTCTCACTCTGTGGAATTATGCAGAGTTACTCAGAAACTCTGTGTGACTCCACGGAGTTCCACTAGTGAGCGGAGTTCGAGAAGAACAACATGCATTTGATCCCTGGCACAATGCATGAGGTCTCCATTGACAGTCACTCATAAAAAAATACATATGCAGTGAAAGATGGAAAGCAGAGTTTGCTCCCCTAAATAGCAGCCCACTGTGATCTCCTGCTTTTACCCCTGAGGGGAGTTAAGCACAACTTTACCTACATCCAAGGCTCATCTGTGCTGCCTCTGGTTCAGCATCCAACACTATCCAGTGTACGTGGCACCACCGGTCTGTGCGCTGCCTGCCCTGTAGCTGAGCTCCGTCTGTGGCATACCCCCAGCTGCAGCTCCATGGCCGCCCGGGTCTCAGTGTTCTGCCCCTGGCTGTAACAACTGAAGGGAAGATGAAAATAAATGCACAACTGTGACATCAGTACAGATTAGGTGGGCTGCAGAGAAACACACTGCCCGCACAGAAGTTAACCATCGTGCCACCAGCCAACCGTAGGGCAGGGTACAGAATTTGGTATGCCTCTTTCAGCCAATTAGTGTAGTCAATCTCAGGGCACTCTTGGCCAATGAACAGCCCTGTCTGGAATGGTGGAGCTGTGCGGGGCGACATCAGGAGAGGAAAGACCTGCAGTGCACCGGAGCTGCTTCAGACCTCCCGGCTCCCTCGGAGAAGGCGCAGCCACATAGTTGACTGTAATGATCGAGGCATATGGCAGCAGTGCAGTGCCAGCTCTCAGCGGGACCACCTATCCACGGCTGCTGCAGGTGAATCTTTCAGGAAGTGGAGGGCCCTATGGCATTTCAGAATTTACCATAATTTAGAAAAAGTGCTTTATTACTGAGGGCAACATAAAGGGGTAAAATGATAATTCTCCCAATTTGTGCACAGTGCAACCTGAATTCTGGTGCTGTTGGCACGCAGCCAGAAACCCCAGAATAATAGTGCACGATAGGGAGTGAAAAGTCACGAACAGTCACAGAGTTGCAGTTTGAATTGAATTGACTGAGCCTTGGGCACTGAAATGAAGCGTTACAATTATAACCACAAACACCTTTGAAAAACACAGTGGATGACAGGCAAGCAGCAGAATATTGGCGATAATTTCTTTGCGGCTTTCAAATGACAAAGTAATTACTGTGTTCACTGACTGAACGGCATGTGGAACACTAAGTAGGGGTGAGCGTGGTGAGTGCAGCACCCTGGTAAACTCTGCTCTGCCATAGGATGGTGGTGTTCTTTGCTAAACTACACGCTCCAAGCAAAGCGCTGAGTTGCAAAACTCTGTGAACTCTGCCAGCGGAGCAAAGTTTACCTCCCACACCTACCTGAAACTCAAGAGGTTCTATGTAGGGGATCCCTGTCACTGTGCCCCAGAACCCAGTGAAACCTTGTACAACTGCTATATTTCTCAATAAGGGGCCTATACCTTCTTTCAGACATGACCTTGTTGCCTCAGTGTCTAGTGGGAAACTGTATGGTGTGTTGTTCACAAGAACCTTGACTGTTGGATCCTCCTCCTATTGGTCTAGGGTGGACAGTTGGGTGTGTGTGTTTGTGGGTGCCACTTCTGAATCGATTTTTCTCCTTGGCTGGCTGGGCTACCACAATAGCTTTATTCTTCCAGTGAATCCCGGGGTACTGGGGCTCTATTTCTCATTTACGCTAGTTGTATCACTGTCCAGAACTGACTTGGATCTCCCTATCACTCGAGTGTTTTCACCTGAACTGGTGAGAGTGCGTGTGCTTCTCACTGCTGGGGTTCGCTGAGTGGAATGCAATGGACGGAGGGTCAAAGTTCGGGGAGCTCTAGCACTGATCTGGGGTAGTGCTGTGATTGCCCGGGGTTCCTGATCAGTTAGACTCTCATGCCTGGACATAACAGTTCTTTGTTTGGTAGGATACCCTTCAGCTCCCTCAACTTTCGGGTTGGTGTATCCTAATGCGTGATTAGCAGGTATTTGGGAGAGCACCTCCTTACCTGCAGATGGCGGGGGAGGTGAGGGCGCCTTGCTTATTGTTTGTGGGATAGGGTTATTGGTCTGGACCTCCTCAAAGATGTCCCATAGCTTTAATAGTGCCTCACTCATGTCCTTCTTCTGTCCTGCGTATTTGACTGTATGTGTGTTTTCATGTGTTCGATTGTATTAGTGTCAAAGGTTCCCTCCTTTGGCCAGGGAAACGCATGTGCGTTAGTGTGTGCATGCCATTCATGGCAAAACATGTTAAGTTTTTTAGCCTGTGTGGCGAACCTGGTTTGCATGTGTTTTAGTGGTGATGCTGGAGCAGGATTTTTCTGATGAAAATCTATTGGGTTTTTAAGCTCTGGTTTGTCTATTTGTCATAATTAAAATTACTAATTATTAAATTATTAATTATTTGTTTTGTGTATATGTTTAAACTTATCAACGTGAACTAATGAGAAGAAAACTGACACGAGGGAATGCTTTCGTATTGTTATTTAATAAATGTGCATGTTTTATTAAATAAACGTTGCTGAGTGCTGTTTATTTTAAAGCACAAAACGCTTTTGAATTAATGCTTTTCTGTGTTGCAAAAGCTAGATAATTACATACACATAAGGGTATTAGTGGGGTTAACACTGTTTAATCACTATGATGTGGTAACGTTGTTTTTGTCTCTTTTAATTAAGATGGTCCATTTTGGCCTAGCATAAAATGTCCGCCGTTTGCAGCCTGGCCTCGAGTGAAAGATTTGTGATGAGAGGGCCTAGCTGAATATGGTTGAATCATCTGACCACAGTCTTCGCCTGGTTAAAACTTTCCGTGAGGACAGTAGCAGTGCTGGGCAAGTCTCCAAGAACCAAGAAATGTTTGAATAGCCTTGGAGGACAAAGGAGCCATAAAGAATGAACTGAATGGACTCTGAAGTCATCGTGTTAGCTCTGAGGAAATGTGGATGTTGAAGGATACATTTTTTAGTTCCTGTTCTGTTTTTTTATTTTTGTGATTTTTCCTGAGCGGAGATTTTCCAAATGTAGCGATGCTACATCCTTTCCTGCTCGCTCTGCTCAGCGGTTCGGCGGACGTGTAGAACATTTAATGTTTCTATAATATTGCAAGTTTCATTATAAATATTGTTAGCCTAGAGAGGGTGGGAGGCCACTTTGCCACTTCTTCCCAAACCTGCGTTGGTGAGGATCGATGCTGTGAGGACGGTGACTCGGGAGACTTCTACTGAGAGACTTGTCCTGATGACCCATTCTGACATTTAGCTAGAATAGGTAATTATGAGAAAAATGATTTATTCTGATTGATTTACTTTGACTAATTTTAGATAAAGCATTATAATTTTGAATACGTTGTTGGTGATTATTTCTTGTCAATTATTGAGTACTCTATTTTGATTATTGTTGTATAGATTGTTTAGATCATGATTCAGGACAGTTACAATAACCAGGTCTTATCGACCTCAGTGTAGATGTGGGGTGTTTAGGAGGTCTTCTTTCCACAGGTTCAGTGTTGGTGGAGTATTTGAGTGTATGTTAGTGAAATGGGCCCTAGTGTTTGGTGAGTGTATGTGCGTGTAACTGTGAAATTACTCTATCCGTGGAAGTAGGGAGATTTTGTTCACCCCAATCTGCATCAATTTCCTGGTAGCAGAGTGAGGATGGTTATTGATGATTGTCTTGATCTGATTAGATTGCTTGTACATTAGCTTATTGATTATTGATTATTGATTGATGTTGGTATATGTACTAATACTATATGTTGGAGTCGTCATGTTGAGTTATATGTAGTGCTTCTGGAACTAGGGAGCTAGTAGCAGTTCCGTAGTAGGGCAGAGGGAAGTATATGCTGCTCTCGGGAAAGACGGGATTGTTGGTCCTGTATGTATGCAGGAAAAAGAAAACGTGTGACAATTGAAGTTGCGCGTCACATTGTCTGGGTTCGGAATCAGTGACATTGTCGTATGTTACTATTAGAAATATTTCTGGTATATAAGGAGTGCGTATGGTAGTGAAGGTTATCTGCGAAACTCTGGTTTTAAGTCCCAGGGATCCGTAAGGTTCTCCGTTAAAGCTTATCGCGGGAGAAGTAATAGGTATTCTCTGAGCTTGTTTGAGAAACTGGGTAGAGGTAAACTGCTTGGTTAATGTGTGTTATAATTCTGTAGTAGAGCAGATTGTTCGCTGTTCTCGGGAAAAGCAGGATTCTGTGTGTATGTACTATATTTTCTTGTATGAATGTGCGTGAATGTTCATATATTTAGTTGATTGTAAGACTCTTTGGACAAGTCCTAGAGGAAACAATTAATGAATGTATGTTAGAAGGGCAGAGTAGAGGGATGTGCTACTGTGTCAACGGGATTCTTGTGAAATAGATTTTCTTTACTATTCTGTGGTTAGCGAAGCAGACAATGGAGATGTTTATATGTTGTAACTAATAGATTTTGTAAAATTTGACACGGAGTCTACTGAGAAATTTTGTAAAGGAGGGGTAGACGAGTGACAAGAGATAGGAGACAGAAGCGACTGCAGCGACTGCTGACGTCAGACAGACAGCGCTCTGATTGGATATTAGATCAGAATAGTGTTCGCGCTGAGATTGGTGCATTGGTGTGAGCCGCGCAAGGATTGGAAGAGCTATTCTAGTGACGTAAACGATTCAGGATTGGTGCGTTAGTGTGAGTCGCGCTGTTATTGGTTAAAAAAAATCATATTGTGCAGTTGTATTACGGAAGAGATTAGAGAGTTTTGGTACACGTTAAAATGTATTACCAAGAAGAGAAAAAGAAAAAATCTTTGTTCAGAAAGATTAAAAATTGGTTCGACAAGGATAAAGATGTTAAAACGAGAGAGGGTGAATTGTTACCTCCATCGAAAACGCCTGCATCCTTCATGGCTGCGAGATATGGGTATCATACCTGTATATGGTTGGAAAATTGGGTTAGGTATACCAAGGAAGATGGAGTTTTAGCATTTCCAGAACATGGTTCATTTAATCTGGCCGTGTTGAAAAATTTACGGGAAAAGATGTTATGTCTTGACCCAAGACCAAGGCCGACACAGTTCGAGGCTTTAGTGGAATGGGAAGAGGAAGTGCATGAGCGAGAGAAACAGAGGTCTGGAGGCAACTATAGGTATATGTTCGGGAGGAGACATGGTCGTGAAACTCATCATGATCGAATGACGAGATGGCGAGATGCTAGTATGTCAGAGGGATTATATCCTATGAGAACAGTTGAAGAGGGAACAGAAAGGGTTCCTGAGGCAGAAGTGAGAAGATATGGAGTTAATGAATATGAGGATGAGGTCTTGAATGACATGATTTACAAAAGACCACCTCCATATAGACCGGAACCAGAAGAGAGTACACCAGTTGTTTCTCCGATAAGAGATACAGTGCGTATCATTGAGACAGAAAATGTGACACCTGAGTTAAGAAGTGGTAATCTTTTCAGGGAAAGAGAGAATAGAAGCAGTGGCGAAAATACGAGAGAATTAGCCAGAACTACATCGGAGTTGACTGAAAAGATCAAAGAACTGACAAAGAATCTAGATGCTGTTACGGTACCCGTAACCATAGGTCCGGTTATGCCTGTTTTTGATAAGCAGAGGACGGGTGAGAATGGTTTGGTTATTCCATATGTTGGGAATAGATTGACAAGTTTGGCTGGTCCTTCAGGAGATTCAGGAAAAAGGGCAGGAAAATTCAGACATGACACATGTAGTGAAGGATTAGAGGTACAGTCTAATTCAGGACTGGATGCTGGTGAAGCTAGTTGTTCAGGGATGCCAATTTTAGAACCGCAGAAGAAAGTGGTTCCAGTGAGAAAATCTACTGAAATAACAGCTGAAGATTTGAATGAATGGATGAAAGTTCTTCAAAAGAGGGATAAAGATTCACAAGCAATTGATGTTGCTAGGTTACGTGTAGAATTAGAAGAGCTTGTTGCAGGGACAGTTCCAACAGAAATTCTAAAAAATCATCATGATGGTGAATTGTTGTTTATGTGTAAAAATATCACCTGGAGAGTGAGAAATACACATGATAGATTAAGAGCAATAGCAAATGACTATGGAGTTGACATTGATAAAGTGAAAGTTTTGCAGAAGTCTTACAGGATGGATTTCACAGATAAAGATATTGAAAATTTGAATGGTACTGGTAGAACAGGACAGATTAAAGAGATGATCGCTTTATTGCGAAAATGGGGTGATGTTGAGAAGTGGAAGGATAGGTGGTACAAGAAGAGAGAAGAATCAGGAGATAGGACTTATTCAGCATTTCCTGTGAGAGAAAAAGAGAAACCAGTGGATACTTATCCTATGAGAGAAATACCTGGCAGGAGGTTATTACATGTTCCATGGACCAGACAGGATATTTTATCATTCACAAATGATTTCCCTCGATTGAGAGAAAAGCCCGTCGAGTGGTATAGGCAGGTAGACAGGTTTGTGAAATTGTCAAAAGTGCTGTGGATTGACCTGAATAGTCTGTTTGATATAATTGTTCCAGCAGACTTGTGGGCTGAGTGTAAAATAGTTGTGAGTTGGCCTACTGAGGAATATCCAAGGGATCAGAGAACAGGAGCACCAGATCCAGAAGTAATGAGAAAGTATGAGCAGGTGATCGTATACCTGAAAAATAAAGTACCTCCAAAAGAGACAGACTGGGTTAAAATAGATCGAACACATCAGGAAGCAAAAGAATCAGTTCATGCTTTTTACGAGAGGCTGATACTGGCGTTTAAACAATTCAGTGGAGATGAACACCTGGGTGACAAGGATTTGAGTCATTTTGTATACAGATTTGTATATGGCCTGAGACCTGAGATTAGTGAAAGAATTCGTGAGCATACTGTGGATTGGCAGAGTAAGAAAATAGATGAGATTCTGAGACATGCAAAATACTTCAGTGATGAAATTGAAGCAAAACAGAGAAAGCTGAAAGAAAAAGCAATGTGGGCACAAGTGAAAGTTGCGGAAAGACAGGAAGCACAGTTGGTGGAACAGGCGAATAATGCACGAAATAATGCAGGGAATAGACCTAGGTATGCAGGGAAAGGAAAGGGGAATCTTGAGGAAGCTAAAAAAAAGTTCCCATGTCACAATTGTGGCCAACTGGGACATTGGAGATCTGAGTGTACCAATCCACCATTAGTGAATAATGAGGGAAAATCCTTAAATCAACAGGTGCAGAACGAGGGGAATAATCAACAGCAGCAACAACAGAAAGTTGTGAGACAGCAGAGTCAAGAGCCAAAACCGCCCTTGCCGCAGAATAGAGGATCACAAAAGTATAATCCGGATTCGGGATTCTACAATGATGAGCAGGTAAACAAACCAAGGCGTTCTAACCAGGTACAACAGTACTTGTTAAAGAATGAAGGGAGTGAGTCTGAGGGTGATTATTGACGGTGCCGAAGAGAGGAGGAAGAGTGCATACTTGGTGCAACTCTAGAAATAGACCAGGCAGGACCATTTGTGGATGGAAAAATAAATGAAGAAGGTGTTACTTTTTTGGTAGACACAGGTGCGACAAGATCAACTGTCAGGTCAACAGATATTAGAAATCTTCCTCTCTCGGATGAAGCAATCCAAGTAGTTGGTGTAGCCAATACACAAATAAGGACACGTCTTACTGAACCAGTAAGAGTACAAATAGGGAAATTTTCAGACATGCACAGATTTATCGTCTGCGACACAAGTCCAGTGAACCTGTTAGGTAGGGATCTACTTTGTAAAATGAATTGTACAATTTTTTGTACACCGGATGGAATAGCTTTTGAAACACCAGATGAGGATGTTTTGTACCGAATGACTCTAGAAAATAGAGAAAGTGAGTTAATTGGTGCATATGCTGTGTTTGATCCGGAGGATTTGCCTCAAGAACTGAGAGACACAGTGAAAAGGACAGTTTGGGATTTTACTGGAGAGGATGTGGGATTGATGAATAATGTAGATCCTGTGAAAATTTCAGTGAAAGAGGGAATTACTTATCCTAACATTCCTCAGTACAAAATGACACCAGAAATAATTGAGGGAATAACTCCTATAATTGAGAAAATGATTCAGCAGGGAGTTCTGAGAGAACTACTGAGTAGTCCGTGTAATTCACCGATAATGGGGCTAAAGAAGCCTAATGGGAAGTTCAGGATTGTACAAGATTTGAGAAAAGTTAATCAAATTGTGGTGGCATGTTGTCCTATTGTGCCAAATCCATCAGTGATTTTGTATCAGATTCCACATGATGCTGAGTGGTATACAGTGATTGATTTGTGTCATGCTTTCTTTTCAATTCCATTGCATCATGACAGCCAGCCGATTTTTGCATTTAGATTTGGCCAGCGTATTTTAGCATGGTGTCGTATCCCACAGGGGTATACAGAGAGTCCTTCGATATTCAATCAGTTATTGAAAAAGTCATTGGAGAGTTTGATCATGCCCGAAAACTCAGTACTAGTGCAGTATATTGATGACCTACTTGTGGCATCAAAGACACGTGAAGCTTGTGAAGTAGATACTATAGCTTTACTGAATCATCTGGCAGATGGAGGGTTAAAAGTATCTCCAGCCAAATTGCAATTCTGCAAGAAAGAGGTGCATTATCTTGGACACAATATTGAGAAAGGTCTGAGAAAAGTGACTGATGACAGGATCAAAATTATCAGGGAAATGAAGGCCCCAAAGACCCAGAGGGAAGTGAGAATGTTCCTGGGAATGGTGGGTTATTGTCGTCAGTGGATAATTAATTTTTCGCTGATAGCAAAGCCACTGATTAAGCTGACAAAAAGTGAGATGACAGACCCATTGGAACTAGATGGAGAACAAATGGCAGCATTTGAAGAGTTGAAAAGCAGAATGTGTGAAGCCCCTGCTTTGGGTATGCCAGATTATGAAAAGGAATTTGAATTGTACTGCAGTGAGAGAAATGGATGTGCACTTTCAGTGTTAATTCAGAAGCATGGATTACTGAGAAGGCCTATTGCGTACTTCTCATCGACACTTGACCCTGTAGCTGTAGGTTTACCAGGTTGTCTGAAATCTGTGGCTGCGACATGCAGAAGCCTAGAACAGAGTGAGGGAATCATAATGGGATATCCTGTAAGGGTATTTGTACCTCATAATGTGGCAATTCTTTTGACAAGAAGCAGAACTCAGTACATGTCACATAGTCGGTTGACTAAATATGAGAAAGTCATTCTGGGAGCATCAAATGTGACTTTGGAGAGATGTGTGAATGTGAATCCAGCGACATTGTTGCCGGATATTGAAAATGTGGGTGTGAAAACAGAAGATGATCACAGTTGTTTGGATGTGCTTGATTACTGTACAAAACCGAGACCAGACATAAGGGATCTTCCCTTGCATGAGAGTGATCATGTGTTGTTTGTGGATGGATCATGCCTGAGGAATGATGAGGGTGTGCTATGTGCAGCATATGCAGTGTGTAAGGTTTCAGAAGTAATGGAAGCATCATCATTGAAAGGAGTGAAATCTGCGCAAGTTGCTGAATTAGTGGCTTTGACAAAAGCTTGTGAAATTGGGAAAGATTTGAGAACGACTGTGATGACTGATAGTCAGTATGGATTTGGAGTTGTGCATGACTTTGGCCAACTTTGGCTGCAAAGAGGTTTCTTGACGTCGAGTGGGACTCCAATAAAGAATGCTGAAGTGATTGGGAAATTACTTGAGGCGATACAGCTGCCTAAAGAATTAGCAGTTGTGAAATGTGCTGCTCATGGACAAGGAGATGATTTTGTGACAGTGGGCAACCGTTATGCAAATGACATTGCTCAATATTGCGCCAAGAATAACCAGTCCATTAATCGGGAACGAGAAGGTGAAATGTCTTTTTGTTCTGTGATGTTTACTAATGTCTTAGAGACGTGGGATGAAGTGAAACAGTTGCAGGATGAGGCAGAGGAGGAAGAAAAGAAAGATTGGATTAAGGCAGGTTGTGCCCCAAGAGAGACAGACCATGTTTGGGTCTATAGAGATGGCAGACCAGTAATGCCGAACTCCATGCTGTCAGCAATGGCAAGGATGTATCATGGCCAGGGACATTTGGAAAGGGATTCGATGATTAGGTCTTTTAAGCAAACCTGGTACAATGCAAAGTTCAGGACAATTGCAGAAAGTATCTGTCAAAGATGTTTGATTTGCCAGCAATTTAACACAGGGAAAAAGACAGTGGTGAGTCTGGGAACAATAGGTAGAGAAGGAGGTCCTTTTACAAGAATGCAGATTGATTTCATTGAAATGCCCCAAGTGAACAGACTGAGGTATGTACTAGTGGTAGTCTGTTTGTTTTCAAGATGGGTTGAGGCCTATCCGACTAGGAGAAATGATGGAGTAACAGTGGCAAAGTTACTGTTAAGAGAGTTGATTCCTAGGTACGGATTTCCGGTAACGATTGAGTCTGATAGAGGTGGACACTTCTATAATGAACTCACGAGTTTGATTTGTGAAGCATTAAGCATACAGCAGAAGCTACATTGTGCATACAGACCAGAGGCTTCTGGTGTTGTTGAGCAGATAAATGGCACAATTAAGAACAGGATTGGTAAGATGTGTTTAGCCACTGGTATGAAATGGCCGGATGTCTTGCCTCTAGTGCTAATGACTATTAGATCTACTCCAGATAGAACTACTGGTTTAAGTCCGCACGAAATCATAATGGGACGTGCAATGCGACATGCATATGTACCTGTCAATAAGTTGATGACAATAACTGATGACATGATTTTGGATTACTGTAAAGGCCTGGCTGACGCAGTTCATTCTGTGTTTCACCAGATTGGAGAAGAAGCTACCACACTTGAGAAGAAGCAAGCTCATGATCTGAGTCCAGGAGACTGGGTGAGGATTAAAGTTCACAGAAGAAGAAATTGCTTGGTTCCAAGGTGGGGAAGACCAAGACAAGTCATTCTAACTACGACAACTGCAGTGAAGTGTGCTGGTGTGAAAAACTGGGTGCATGCGAGTCATACTCTGAGGGTTCCAAATCCAAAAGATGGGACTGGTAGAGAGTATTTTGAAGAGTCAGATTCCAGTGATGATGAAGACCCAGAACCAGTGAGAAAAAATCGAAGTTCAGGAAAAGAAGCAGAAAAGGCTTCAAGAGAACAATTGAGAATCTCAGAAAGGAGATCAGATTCTGAAAGAGAGCCTGAAGTTCCAAAAAGCAGTGGAGGAAAAAGAAAAGAAAAGAGCAGTTCCACAGAAATTACTCCTGAATCAGAAGAGGAGGAGATTGAAGAACCACTTGAGATTATATCTGAAGAAGTAGGGTCAGAAGAAGATAGAGAGGGACAGATTGCGGAAGACCCCCGAGGAGGTGTAGGGAACATTCTTGACAAGTTAGGTGAAGGGACAAGTAGACAGCAAGAAGATTGCGTGTCGGAGACCCGAGGAGGGACAGAAGTAGGGAAGTCTCAAATAGTGGTGAAAAAGACTGTGGAGCGAAAGAAAACTGCTGAAGAACAAGAGGCATTTGAAACAGAATCGGATGAAAGTGAGAATGGAAAATCAGAGGGTCGAGTTCTGAGAAAGAGAACTTGGATTGGAGAAAGAAATAATACAGAAACAAGACCGAAAAAGGTCGTAAGAGGAGATTTTTGGCCTAACAACAGAGTAAAGAGGCTGAGATACAGACTGATAAGAGGAAATACATCGAAAGCTGAACAAGTGAATGAAGTGTCGAGTCAAAACGAAGTAAAAAGGAAGGAGCAAAAGGAGTCAAGAGAACCTGAGGAGATAAAGAGAATTAGAAGACCCAACCAAAAGTACAGATCACCGGAATGGTCTTATGTGGCACTGTCTGAAGAAGGAGAAGAAGAAACAGTGAATCGAGACAATCCGGAGGGGATCTTGAGAAAAGTGGTTGAGGAAAAGGAAGAATCTGTTGGAATCTTAAAAGTTATCCTGACTGACATTGGAGAAGAGTCGGATGCACAGGATGTTGTTGATGATCTGATACAATTTGATGTTGCTGAAGAAGAAGGAGTGAAAAGTGATGAATATCCAAATTGAGTGAACTGAAGAAATCACTTGGAGAAAGTGAAAAGGAGAAAGTCTGAAATTCAGCTGTCTGAAGTAATCCAAAGTTCGAGAAATTTCAGTAGTGGAGTAGTAGAGGCTAAGTCAAAAGACAAGGTCAAAGTAGTAAAATGGCTAACATAGAGAATAATCAAAGTAGATGTGCCTTCTTAAGAAGATGGTGTAGAATGTGCTGCTGCTGTACTGGATTATTAATGCTACTATGGGGTGTTTTAGCTTTATTAGTTACATTTAGAGTTTCAATAGGTACATTTGAAATACATACTGAGAATGAGACAAATGCAGAGAAGAGTTCGCAAAAAGTAGTTCCAACTAGAATTAGTAATACTTACATGCATAAAGATAGGTCAATTAATGATTTTTCTAGTAATGTTTTTTCAAAGTTGCTATACGAATATGTGAAAACAATGGAAGTTAGGGATTGCTATGTTTGTATGCAATTACCTGCATCCGTTTCAGAGGGTGTTACTTATCACCATTTACCAGCTACGTATGGAATTTCTTGTAGTGTATTAAGTAGTGTTTTTTATTTGCTAGGGAAAATAGATTATAAGATGTCTAACAAAGATAGTATTTTTGGGCACTTGCCAATGAACAAAGAGCTGAATCCAGCTAAAGAAGCTAACATTTTTGGTGAGATTTTTATTGAGAAAGAAGAATTAACATTAGATTACATTTTTAAGAATAATTTAACTTGTAGTTTGGAAGAAGAGGAGAAAGCTTTCCTAAACATGGTGGAGGAAAGGAGATTGAGTATGCATGAAAAGGCAGGGAAATATAAAGTGAGTGAGACAATTTGGGTCATTGAGATGGGAAAAGAATTGAGAAATGGGGTTAGTCCAACTTTAGCTTTAGATGCACCACAGAAGGGTAAGCTGTGCATTACAAGAGGGAAATCCCAATATGATACATATTTTGTTGGGACTAGTGAATGTCATGATACATACTTCATTGCAACAGGATGGGGTTTCAGAGGTGGAGAAGATACAATTTTTCCAGGAGTGTATTATGTTTGTGGGAACAAGGCTTATTACAAGTTGCCTGACCATTGGTATGGCACGTGTTATGTGGGCCTGGTTTTTCCAAAGATCTTTCATATAGATAGAATAGAAGATGTAGAACATATTAATTTACTAATGCGCTTCAAGAGGGAAACTTGGTCCGAAATAGTGGGTGACATTTTTGGAGCTTTAATTCCAGCAGTGGGAATTTCTTTAAATGCTTATGGGATTCGGAAACTGTCAACAGTGGTGGATCGCTTATCGACAAATACCGCTGGAGGGTTTCTTTTGGTGAATACGGAACTAATTGCCGTACGTGCCATGTCTATGCAAAATAGACTTGCTCTTGATCTTCTATTGGCTAAGGAGGGTGGAGTTTGTGGAATGCTGAAAGTTCAACATTGTTGCACTTACATTCCAGACGAAAGCAAAGACCTGAAGGTCTATATAAAAAATATTACTGATTTGCATGAAGAATTAGTACCACTTGAAGCTGAAAGTATTTGGACTAAAATAGCTAATAAAATAGTTGCTGTTAAGAGTTTTATTGCAAAAATAGGTAGTACTATTATAGGTAAGATATTGTTTCCTTTAACTTGTATAATTGTTGCTTTATTGATATTGAGATTGGTGTGTTTGTGTTGTAAAAACAGGGGAGGGAAAAAGAAATTAATTAAAATAAACAATGAAAAGAGAAATAAAAGGTTGAAAAGAGAACCACAAGAAATTGAATTAGAAGAATTAAGGGAGAGTGTCTACTTAGAAACAAAGAGGGATGATGAAAGAGTGTCTGGTGTGTAGTGTTGTGTAAGGAGAAAAAGACATTTCCAATTTCTCCTAAAATGGGACTAAATTTCACTAAATTTTTTTTTGGGGTTATTTGGTGATAAAATCACCAAAGGGGGGATTGCTGGAGCAGGATTTTTCTGATGAAAATCTATTAAGCTCTGGTTTGTCTATTTGTCATAATTAAAATTACTAATTATTAAATTATTAATTATTTGTTTTGTGTATATGTTTAAACTTATCAACGTGAACTAATGAGAAGAAAACTGACACGAGGGAATGCTTTCGTATTGCTATTTAATAAATGTGCATGTTTTATTAAATAAACGTTGCTGAGTGCTGTTTATTTTAAAGCACTAAACGCTTTTGAATTAATGCTTTTCTGTGTTGCAAAAGCTAGATAATTACATACACATAAGGGTATTAGTGGGGTTAACACTGTTTAATCACTATGATGTGGTAACGTTGTTTTTGTCTCTTTTAATTAAGATGGTCCATTTTGGCCTAGCATAAAATGTCCGCCGTTTGCAGCCTGGCCTCGAGTGAAAGATTTGTGATGAGAGGGCCTTGCTGAATATGGTTGAATCATCTGACCACAGTCTTCGCCTGGTTAAAACTTTCCGTGAGGACAGTAGCAGTGCTGGGCAAGTCTCCAAGAACCAAGAAATGTTTGAATAGCCTTGGAGGACAAAGGAGCCATAAAGAATGAACTGAATGGACTCTGAAGTCATCGTGTTAGCTCTGAGGAAATGTGGATGTTGAAGGATAAATTTTTTAGTTCCTGTTCTGTTTTTTTATTTTTGTGATTTTTCCTGAGCGGAGATTTTCCAAATGTAGCGATGCTACATCCTTTCCTGCTCGCTCTGCTCAGCGGTTCGGCGGACGTGTAGAACATTTAATGTTTCTATAATATTGCAAGTTTCATTATAAATATTGTTAGCCTAGAGAGGGTGGGAGGCCACTTTGCCACTTCTTCCCAAACCTGCGTTGGTGAGGATCGATGCTGTGAGGACGGTGACTCGGGAGACTTCTACTGAGAGACTTGTCCTGATGACCCATTCTGACATTTAGCTAGAATAGGTAATCATGAGAAAAATGATTTATTCTGATTGATTTACTTTGACTAATTTTAGATAAAGCATTATAATTTTGAATACGTTGTTGGTGATTATTTCTTGTCAATTATTGAGTACTCTATTTTGATTATTGTTGTATAGATTGTTTAGATCATGATTCAGGACAGTTACAATAACCAGGTCTTATCGACCTCAGTGTAGATGTGGGGTGTTTAGGAGGTTTTCTTTCCACAGGTTCAGTGTTGGTGGAGTATTTGAGTGTATGTTAGTGAAATGGGCCCTAGTGTTTGGTGAGTGTATGTGCGTGTAACTGTGAAATTACTCTATCCGTGGAAGTAGGGAGATTTTGTTCACCCCAATCTGCATCAGTGACTCCATGGTAAGTTGGGCATTTTTTAAGGGACAGATGCACCCTCGTTTTTCTAGTTTTAGCGAATATAAAGTTCTACTCTGGTTGAAGGGAAATTATACACGGAGATTTCTGGTTCTAACTACTTACAATGAGCTCTACACTATTTACAGATGCATCAACATGGATATTTCACAAAACACAAATAATAATGCATATGAAGGGTCACAAATTAGAAGCAAGTGCAATTGTTAAAACGTCATGGAATTTGGCAACAAATAGCAGACTTTACTTTGATATAAAAATAACGATTGTGAGAAAGCAACGCCTTCATATAGCACAACACTCAAGACAAAAATACAGCTGCATTAATTTACCAGCACCACACCATCAAATCATCACAACATTAAATATACCGTGCATCAATTTCAATAGTACAATAAGTAAAAATTGACAGAGAAAAATGTATGACTTTGTCAAAAATACCTTAGCCTGCTCCTAGCTCATGCTATCCTGTGACCAGGGAAAGTCCGGCACGGTACATGGGGCTAAGTGCACCCGATTGTCTGTCAATATCGTCTCCGGTAAAAAGAAAATTAAAAATTTTTTCCAGAGAAAATGAATAACTTGAAGAACCACAGGCCCCTTTTGGTCAAACATAAGAAACACCTGATCTCCCAGATCCAGATCTTTTTTTCCTAACGTCTGAATTGCATCCTGTTTACCACGCAGGGGCCATGCAATCAACACCTCTCACTTCTTTCAGATACCAACAGTGATTAAGAAACTTATAGTACTGAGACAACCCTTTCAGACTAAAAAGGAAGATTGAGGTGCCATCCCATTATCACACCCAGGGCCCATGTGTACCATGACAGTGGCTTCAGCCTGGACCTCTGCCCTGCGGATTCAGCAGAACATCCAATAAATTGCGGTCCCTGCTCATCATCTTTGCTGTGGAAATGTGAATTTGTCTGGACCGGGTCCCTATTCTTCAGCTGCAGTCAGGTCCGAGGCACCAATCTCCCCCCATCTGGCTTGCCAAAATATTGGTTAGTATGAATTTACCTTGACAAAACAAAAGACAAGAGGCATTTGGGTGAACAGGAACAGTTGGTTTAATTAAACACTTCAGTCGGAGCACAATTACAGATGTCTAAAAGTACAGTCAATCTGAGCAGGGCTTTATACATTTCTTTGGGTATCTTAAAGTCCTTCCAGAGATCCTTTTTTGGTAAAAGAATGTGGGCCTTGTCTGTGGAGTTATCATGCCCTGATATTACCATCAAGAAGGTCCTCACACTCTCAAGGCAGCACCCACTGCCCTGATGTTACCCTCCAGAGGGTAAGGCTGCTTATGGTACAGGAGAACCCCCAAATATTTCAGCAACTCAGTTGTTACATTGGAAGACTACTGGAAGCAGGGGCCAAGCCATTCCTGCCCAAACAGGAAACAGGCTGGTCTTTTTCCAATTGATATGGAGTCCCAAAACGTCCCCAAAACCTTCCAGCAAGCGAATCGCCTTAGCCATATCCATCCGCGCATTTCTTAAGTAGAGCAACATATCAGCATATAACGCAATATGATGCCAGGACGCACGGTACAGCATGCCATTGAAATCTATCTCCATATGTGCGCTACAAGCCAGGGCCCGCCTACTGGGTCCCCCTACCCACCACAAACGTATCTGAGATTTAAAAAAACCCTGTCTTAACTAGCACCGTTGGAGCAGTGTACAATAGTTTCATCCAGGCCACAAAACCTCTCCCCAGGTTCATCGCCCCATCACCTCATAAAGGTATGACCAATTCAGGTTATCACAAGTTGTCTCACTGCCCATCTCCATTCGTACCTTGTCCTCTTTGTGACAGGCCCCAATCTGCAATATGTGTAGCACTCTATGGATAAAGCCAGTCTGGTCCCTGTGGATCACATCAACATATGAGGCAACTAAAGGGTCTCTTGCACCTGACCCAGGATTTTATAGCTGACATTCAAAATCAACATTGGATGATATGCCTTCGTGTCAGACTGGGGCATCTGGGCTTAAGCAGCTGCAAAAAAAAGCACACTCTCTAGTTGCCTGGTACAACTCCATCAGCTGGGATGACAATGGACAACCCAAGAGTATAGTGATCGGATACAGTCCTGGACAAATACTCCCAATGTTTAACGGACACATGTACATCAGGAGTGCACAGGATTCTACTATTTTCACTACAAAGGCAGTCTTTGTTAATAGACCGGCCAGTTTGCAGTTATTAGTAGTAATTTTACACCAGTAAATAATGCTGTACCCCCTGATTTAAGGGGCTAGAGATACTACACCTAGATGTAGATCTATAGTCGGTAAAGGTGAATAGCAAAAAGTGTAGACTTACACATAAGTGCAGTCATAAATATACACGAGTAAATAAACATGTGTATATTTACCTTTTTGAAAAGACCCAGTTAAGAAGCAGAAAAGCCTAGTTCTGACAGAATGCTTTAATGAAGCAAGATTAAAAAATACGTGGGTGTTGCTGTTTGCAAAAGCACTTACTTTTTGTCGAAAATCCAATTTTCAGCCTGATCACCCTTGATTTTTCTCCTTTGCTGGACCTTATTTTTGTTCACTGGTTTTAAAATTCTGAGCAATTTACCCCTCCTAACTTTTATTCAAGTATCCGTGCTCTCCCTTTAAACATTGAAGTGGCCTATTCTTGTTATGTTTATCTTGCCTGTAAGTCCCTAATGTGGTGAACCCAGGGCCTCAAAGTAAAATTTCACCTGTGGACTGTAGCACTTATGGCCCCCCCTGGCATGGGAGCTTGCTTCCATCACCAGAGGAGCATTGAGCACCTTTTAGCGCCGCATACTGCCAGGTGAGGGACACTGAAAAACAGGTATATGTCCACCCATCTAAATTAGGTGGGCAGACATATAGCCAATTCTCCGACGGCCCTTACTCTGTCAGGTCAGTGGATAGGTTTGACCATGGCAGAGACTACGTCATCTAATTTTTGTCCACCCTCATTTAAATCGGGCATGCAGTGTATAGTCTTGGCGGGGAGGGCACTCCATCGCCAACTGCTTTGCTATTGAGACAGAGTTCCCTCTCCACCAAGATCTAAATGAGGTCCTAAACCAGAAGGCAAAATCTTCAACCAGGACAATCCTGGTAGGTGCTATTCCTACTTAAAAAAATTAAATTCAAACCTTATGTTCCCCTTATTGAATTTTTGTCACTTTGGTGTTGTGTTGTTTATTACATTTCTCTAATTCAGTCTGGGATTTGTAAAGTTTTGTATTCTAACTTTATTGCTGTTTTGGTACTGCCTAGAAGAATTTCCCTAAGTTTTGTCTTTATTCTTTGTGCCATAGCCACCAGGAGGCTGAGCTCAGGTTAATCTAGTGACTTTGAAGGTTCACCCTAATAGGATGTGATTATTCCTTGAAGTGGGAAGCCACCCACTCCAAATAATTATCATTGTCTTACCCTTTGCAATCAGAAGACTTGAAAATGACTCCTTCAGTTACAACACCTTTCTCAATTAGCTTTTTTTAAAATAAATATATTTGAGTGAACTTTACACCATAGTGTGGTTAAAGAATATTTTGTTAAACTTATTTTTGAGAATGAGTTTGCTAAAAAATGAGATGACTTTATGGTCCTTCTCTTAATCTTATTAAAAGTTTGCCATTAAAAATATAATTATTATAAAATTGTAAAGCAAAATATTTTTATGATAACATTTTTAAAAACTAAGGACTGGCGATGACTATCCCTAACGTCAGTTAGCGGCAATTTTTTTATCGCCACGTACCGCCGAAAATTATCTCAATGTTGGCGACATATATACTACATGGCGATAGTTTTTCATCTTGGCAGAAATTGGCGATGTTAACAACAGCATTACAGCGATAAAAATCTTGCCTCTAACATGAAAAAAGTGGGGGCAGTCCAGACAGCGGCCAGAAACTGCACGCTAATTAGCGTGATGCCACTTTTTTTCATGTTAGGTGGGAAAAGTGACTACAAAACGCCCCTGAAGTATCACAAATAGAAAAAAATATATAATTCTGAAGAACCATGGCAGAAGCTGGACCCAGTACTGCAGCAGACACCAACCCCCAAACTCCCAGGAGGACCAGCCAGAGACCCAGGAGAAGGGCAAGGGGAAGTGGAAAACCAGGTTCAGCCAGCAGGAAAACCTGCTCCTGATTGCAGAGGTGACAGAGAAACAACACCAGCTCTTTGTCAGCTCCACTGTCATTATGGACCAAACATGCAATATGACAGTCCATTGCAGCCAAGGTGAATGCTGTTGGAGAGGTGAGGAGGACAGTGATTGACTGCAAGAAGTCCTGGTATGATGCTAAGCGCAAGACCAAGGAGAAACTGTCGGCCATTTGCAATGCAGTACTGCAGTCCGGAGGTGGGAGTCCAGCGCCACAGGAGCAGCTGGATGCATAGGAGGAACAGGTGTCCGCAGTCATCTGCGAGGAGTCAGGGGCAGAATACTGCTGAACATGACCAGCCATATCAGCAAAACGGTGAGTAACAACCAGGCACTGGGGGAACGGGGGTGAATGGGCCCAATGTCACTCATGCCCAATTAAATATCTTCCAGTGCACATCCACAATGACTGCAGATCTTGTTCCAGATACTGCTGTCCCTGGGAGTATAGACACATATCACCCTAGTCAACAAATATATTGCAAGACACATATTGGTGGGATCACAGACTTGGAAATCTGCACAGAAAAGTAATTTAAAATAGAGCCAAAGATTTATATCAGACCACTAAATAATAGCAACATGAAAGAGCAAAGGGGCACATTGCCTGGAGATGCGACAGGCTTTCAAAATGGCCCCCTTGCCTCAACACCACGCATTTACAATTTGTCTGCACAGGGCTGCATCACTTTGATGACAATATGAGGATGCACTGTGAACGCGACTGATCATGTGCGTAAGTGAGCATGCCACCACCAATGTCAGCACACATGCACCATTGTGTACTTGTGTCTGAGATGTGTGCAAGAATGTGTATGTGCACTAAGGTCTCCCTTCATGCACATGTACAATATTCAAATCAACTCAGACACCCGTGCACAATGGTGCATGTGTGCTGACATTGGTGGAGGCATGCTCATTTATGCACATAATCAGTCGTGATGTTGTACAATTAATCACTATCCGCCATGTAATAGGCATCTCCTCCTAAACATTCTGAAGGGACATTGCCATGCAGTCTGCTTGTAAACTTATCCAATTCATGATCATACTTGAAACACCCATACAACTGCATCTCCCCTTTATATTGCAGAGGGAAAAGCATCACCTCCTGTACAGCATCCTGTCCCACTCTTCAATGATGAAGAGGAAGACCTTGCAACCATCAACCAGGTCACCCTCCAACAGCTGCTCGAATCAATTAGCACCTCATCTCCGGAAGCAGGGCCATCCAGAAGTGTTGTGGAAACTCCACTCCCTGCACAAACCACCCAGCAGCAAGCACCGACCACCACAGCTGTCTCCCAGGACCTTGAGGATCCACTTCTGGCTTTTCAATGTTGTGAGGTAGAGGTCCAGCAGGAGATGGCTGGTCAGGTGCGGGTGGGGTTTGACAGCCTGGGGGCCAAATTAGATGAGGTACGTGGGTGTCTCAGTCCCATTCTGGACCACCTACAGACCATCACAGACACCCACAGTCTGCTCCATGCTCTCCAGCATTTCATGGCTGACATCGCTAGAGTACTGAATCAGAGACAAGAACAACTGTCCAGTCAGAGTGGCTCCAGTGATGTCAGCAAGGAGTTGTGTCACATGCGAATGATCATGGAGAACATGGAGCGGATGCAAGCCTAACAAATGGATGCCATGGCTGCACCCCACAGACACATTGCTGGAATCTTTCATGCTCTGCAGCTGCCCATCACAGCAGTGCTGCCTCAAGGTTTGGCACCGATGAATGCTGATGCTGCTTCAACATCCACATCTCAACCCCCTGATGTGTCAGTGCCTCACAGTGCTGCAGCTAATCTACCACCATGCACACGGGAGGCACATAACACATCGGAGGACGAAGATGTGGATAATTCTGCATTATTGAGAAGAAGAAAGCAGTAACATTCATCTATGCAAAATGGACTGTTTTGCCTTGGATCTGTGCTTAGCATCATGCCCCGGAACATCAGCTTCCACTGTCCTCAGATTCACAGTTTGACACTCACCTTGGACCTCGATATGGACTGCCATAATTTGTGTTGTTCCCAATGACACTGCAATCAGCCTGCAGACTGAACTCTGCCTCTTCCTCTGGACATGTTCCCCCCAAAGGACTCTGTCAGGCTCTCCACTGGGCATCTACGGAATGTGGGGGTTGTTTGACCAAGTACGGGGCCAGTCTTCACCAAAGCCAATGCACATGCACATTAAAATATTTCAAGTTATACAGATGTGTGTTTCCCATGACCATTCTGGTATGGAAGTCTGCAAAGATTGTGGGCCACTGAATCCATCAAAACGTATAGCGAGTGACATATGATAAATGTTCATGTTCAACTGTGTCCCAGATAGGCAGTGAGATGACTGGGCATGTGTGAACTAGCCCTGCCCTCATTGCTCAAATGCAACCTTCTAGCAAGATTCCAACATTGCCGGACGTACATGATGGCAATAGCCATGTGTGGAAATATGTCCAAGTCAGTCGAATGCCACAAGTAGTGTCTCCATTTAACATTGTTAACAAGTCTTACTTAGCAGATCTACTTACACTCTACGGGGTGGACAAAGCTTGCTGTGATGGGGGTCATTGCATGTCACATTCCAAGATAGAGAACATCAAATTCACATAGATGAAGATTCGTAATGGCACATATCTACCACCCGCTATTGGAACCACAATATCTGTTTCAGTGAAGTTGTGTTGGCAATTGGGACTTATCCTAAAGTGCAAGTCCTTAGTCAGCCCTTTCCTGTGGCTTAACAATGCCTTGAAAATAAGGAACCCTCTCATGCTGAGCTCACTGTGAAAGGAAAGGGCAATGTGTCAAGGGATGTGTAGTTCACTGCAATTAGCATATAGTCAGATGCCGTACCACCATTTCAAGGGTGGCATCACTATGAGGCAATGTCAAAAGTAACAGATGGGAAAAGTGGGTATGACACTGGCACTACAGGGAGCAATGCAACATTTCCCCTCCAGTTTGCATCAGAACTGTGTTCTGCCATATGCTGTTCACATTTGATCCGCAAAAGGAAAACATTCTGCATGGGCAGGAGGGTGAGCCTCCATGCACAGGAACATCCAATTATCAATAATGCTGACACTTGCACTATGCAGCAAGTGTGCCTATATGTCTGCATGGTAGATGGACTCTGCATCAGGCTCATGTGATATGCAGGGTGTAGACGTAATCTGTGGAACACGGTGCATACATCCATTTTCATGATGGATAAGAGTTGCAATGTCAATGTCTGCTCAAGGCCATGTTCCTACATTTTGATGTAAATGGGAAACAATGTGCTGTTCAACTCTGTGAGTCACACATAATGTGTTAAACTTCACAAAAGAGTGTCCCTAGCCTAGGTCATAGCTCCTACTTGCTACCCTGTAATCAATGCTGGTTTACTGTGCTTAAATCAAAAGAATCCTGACACTATCCATCCAGCTAAGTAAAATGTCATGACCACGCATCCACATTCAAATGATTGTTCTGTGATTGAATAAGATGTATGCAGGGTAAAAAGCAACACTCCACCAAATCACTTCAGACATAAGTGCAACCAGAATTCAAAAACAGGAAACATTTATTATCAAGTAACAAAATTAACTACCTTAAACTAACACTAAGCACTACTACAACTAACCTAATCTTAACTAACTAGAACAAAGTGAATGCTAATCTAAACTAGCTAACGTAACTAATCCTAAACACGCAACAACACATCTAAGACATCAACCACCCTCCCACCCTTAAATCACATCAGAAGACAGGACAAATACATCTTAGATAAACATAAACTAACTACACAGATATCATACACATTTTTTAAATTTTTTATTTTGTGATAACAATACATCAACCCCCCACCCAAAGGAAAAGGAAACCTATCCCCAAATACTACAAGAGAATAAATAACTAAAACTATGTTAAAATCTAACACTACCTATTCCTACACTACAACTACGCTACCTAACACTTAAAAAACTTACCTATCACTAACTAATAATAATAAATAACATTGGGGGGATGGAGAAATGGGGGATGGGTCTCTATCGGAAAGCTCAAAATGGGAGACCCAGGGCAGCCTTGATGTCCTGCAGGTCGGTGGTATGCTCCGCCATTTCATGTTCTATTTGTGCCACTCTGATGTTCATGTCTATGATTGTACAACCGTCCCGCATGGTAAATGCCACTACCTGATCGGATGCTGCAGCTGCCATTGTCCCATGTCCGTGGGGCTATGAGGGGGCACCAGATTGTGTGCCGGTTCCTGAGGCAGCAGCTTTTCTGTGTGGTGTCTCGGGGGGATGTGCAGATCCCTGTCCACATCGGGAGCCACGCCTGTCACCAGAAGGGCCAGGTATGGCCTGTGTGTCACTCTGTCAGTGTCGGAGGACTACGTCGGGCACCAACTTCCACTTCCCAGCTGCCCGGTCAGCTTGATGCCTCCTTGCCATGTTACGGTCTCCCTTGGCCACCCTGTGTATGTGAGGATACCATTCCTTCCTGACCTGGAAAGCGGGGGCCTCCTCTGACGACATGTTGTCTGTCAAATAAAGCAATGACAAAATGTGAGTCCTGATGACTATGTCAATGTTCTCCATTTAACTCATAAATACAAGGTCAGTGAAACATGGGAGCCTACACTCTAACAAAAGATTGTGAAGTTCGAAAGTGACATGCACGATGCAATGTAGAATCAAGGATCAGTTACAACATGCTAGCAACACTGACATGACAGTGCATGGCATGTGACATCTATTGTCACAACCCAATGAGACTGTCAGTGTCACATGATGGAGCTGTCACATACCCTGACTGAGGGGGACATGTACAAGGAATTGGATGAGAGAGGCATTAGCCCTCTGATTGTAGCGCCTTGCTCTTCCACTTCTGCAACGCAGCGCTGCACCATATGTACAATATTCTGGTGCAGCCCTGCGTGTCCGCCCGCGATGATGTGGTGTGAAGTTTATCAACTCTGCGCCAACACAGGTCAAGGGTATCTGTGTGCAGGGGAGGCGAGGGAGGCTTCTTTATGTGTAAGAAGGTGTCCCTTCCTGCACATGAACAAAAAAGCCCTACGGTCACTTTGATTTGTGCTGCATCAAGCAGCACACATCGAAAAACAACATTTGTTGGCTGAACACTGACTTGTACATGAGGCGCAACCCCTCTCGCCACCACAACTTCACAAGTGGCGACGTAGTGGTTTTTACCCCGCATTTTTTACGACCTGAAAAACACTACTTCCTTGTTTATGATCTGGCTCACTTGCACAGTCATCTCAGTCAAGTATGTACACACATTCCATGTCTGGTCATACTCATCACTAGGGGTGGGCGGAATTTGCGAAAGCGACTTTCGCAAATTATCGCGAAAATGTTTAAAATCTCCGCAAACACGCGGAAATATCGCGAAGATGCAGAAGTTTTTTTCCCGCCCGTTCGCGGTATTTTCTGCGTGTTCGCGGCTCGCCAACTTACCCATGCGGTTGCTTGCGGGCGCGGCCATCTTGTTTTCACTCTTCTCGCGGTGCATGAGCGCGAGAAGAAAGACGTGATCGCGCGACGCATGACGTTACTGCGGGCGCGAACTGTCGCGAGACAGCGCAAATGGCTACCAACAATCCAACATCTTGTGGAGAACGCGACCGGATCGGGAAAACTTGTCGGCGAACGCGGGGATTCAGGTAAGGCGATCGCGCGAGCGCGAGAATGTATTATTTTACAGCGCGAGCAAGAACCAAATTATCGCTAAACTGTGGAATGCGGAAATTTTGACATTTTTGCGCTCTCCGCGGAACGCGAAAATGTCAAATTATCGCAATTTCCGCGAGCGGAACAGAAATTTAGCCCAGGCCTACTCATCACCAACACCACTCACATGTCTCCTCTCCTCTCTGTACGCTCTCTAATCCGCATGCATGTGCTGTAGTGACAGGACCCATTGATGTTTCTTGCATGGGTATTCACTCATTGATTTGTACACCCTTCACACTTCCACAAAACACCATCACACTGGAGGCAAGGTACATGTAATACACACCCATACTGCATACTACTAAGTACATGATTTGACCCAGACATTCATCACATCTCACAATGAAAATATATAATCGGTGTACTCACCAGTGGCTTGAGGGTCCCTGAAGGCGTCGATATCCCCCTGTGTGATGAGTGGCCTGCCAGCTGTGAGACATGAAAAGAAACGTGTGTTGATAACAGACATAAATTCACACATGTGTCCTATTCATCATCCAATTCATCACCATCAGTGTCAATGCTCTGTAACTGTACTGTTGCAGCTCATGTTGCATACATGATTGTGTCTATTTTGTGTGTTATTCCCACAAGACATGATAATGCAGAGTTAGGCCAAACAAGACCATCATGCTTGCACATTTTGCACAGATGACTTGTGTGACACATTCCCAAGGCCCAATTTCACCCAACAACATCATGTTCTCCATGCTCTGTAGACCATAGCATCACTGCAGATCGCACAAGGGTGTGTCACAACTATTGATGGTGTATGACACTCTGGAGATGTCCTATGATAAATGAACAATTTTTAAAATCTCATACAACGTTACATAAAACCTAGGTACAAGGGTAGCATACATAGGAGGCAGCGCCAATAGTAAAGGTCCAGGAAAAGCTGATCATAACTTAGCAAAACTAGGAGAAAACCATTAATCCTCATCCTTTTTGCTTATTCCATGTGTATTGCCTTGTGCAGCACAGATGGAATAAGCAAAATGCCTTGGAGTGTTTATGTACAGTAAGGTCACCCTGTCTACATGAACTATCTTTGCCCCGCACGCAGACACCCTTGCACTATGGTGCAAGAGTGCCAACGTTGGCACTATACTGCTAATTGTTGCGCCACCGCAGGGGGAAACCCAAGCCTGCACCATATCCTTGTAAACATGGTGCAGCATTGCGGTTCTGAAGTGGCAAAGTTAGGCATAAAGGCATGACATCTACCGCCTCACTCCGCCACTTTCTTGTACATATACCCCATTGTGTTACAGACATAATTTTTTAATTTTTTACAAAAGTGTTCATTTAACTATTTTGGGGTTGAACGTACCACCTTGTTGGCCAATGAGGACTCCCAGGAGGTCCAATATGTCGCCCTCATGGCCCATGCAATCCTACCATCTGTGCTTCCATTGTCGGACAGTCCTGTCCAAACCGAAGACCCGTAGCATCTGGCTCCTCACATGCTTCCCCCTCACCTTCCGCACACATACGGCATATCCCTGCAGGATCCGATCCACACTTTCTACCATCAAGGGCAGGTAGTACTTCACTAGCCAGAGGCAGCCCCCCAATGCCCCCTCTAACATTCTGCCCTCCCTACCCACACCCACCATCTCCCATTATACACCTAAACCCACTCCTAAAAAATAAAACCCTAATATATACCCCAACAACTATTAAGAATGTAACTTACCCCTAGGACAAACACCCAACAAGATCTAGTACAAGATGCAAAAATCATGTAAGGACAAGTACACAAGACTTCACTGGGACACTAGGGACAGTTCACAGGACACAACAACACTCTCAAATCCAAAATCACCAGCACACAACACCAAACACCTCCAACACTCTCCACAGTCATCAGAAGTGTGCTCAAAAGAGAAAGTGAAAGTGCACAGACCTCCTCCAGGCAACAGGAGGCATGCTGACATCACTTCCTGTGTGTTTGCGGCCTGTTTTGACTATGCAGTGAGATTCTGCACTCAAATTGGCTTCAGCATTAATATTCCTTGTTGCCAAATATATTTAGCTATTATTTCCCCTCGCGGTTATGAAAAAACTGTCGCGTTAAGGCAGCAAAAATTTGGACGGTAAGTGCAAGCTATTCCTCAGATGAAAAGTATTTGATTAAATTTCCTCTCTGACCCAAAACACACCCTAAAATTCATCTCTGACCCCAAAACACAACTTAAAATACATATCTGACCCCAAAACACATACCCATCCACAAACTTTCAATTCACCATTACTAACTGCAAAATGTTTAACTTTCACTTGTCAGATAGATGTACTAAGCAAAGAATAAACATGCACACAAGGTTTTGGTGTTGTGATGTTTTATTGCACAAACTATGCTTATGTGCATTTTGCACAGAAGAGAAAAAAAGGGATGTCAAATTTTGACGTGCTTATGTGAAGAAATTATTAATAATTCTGTCCATTTGTGCTGTTCCTGCAGCAGAAGCTGGGGTGTGTGCAGCATCAGCCTCGTCTTCTTGGTCATCCTCAGGATTGTCTGGTTCATGTTGTCCATGGCGCTTTGGTGCGGACACATATGTTGTGCAACACACAACATGACACGATGATCTTGCACACTAGGGGCTGTACAGCAGTCTGCCACCTGAGATGTCGAGGCACCAGAACCGTGACTTAAGCACACCAAATGTTCTCTTGACAATGGACTGGGTGCGCCCAAGGGCAACATTGTACTGTCTCTGCACCTGGGTGTTTGTGGCTCTGAGGGGTGTCATCAGCCATGGAGAGAGTGCATATCCTTGATTACCTGTGACATATAATGGAGAGATATGTCCATTAGTATTTGTGCCTGCTGTGTTTGCAGAGTTTCTATTTTGGGGTGTATGATTTGTGCTACTTTGGTAATTCGGGTTTGTCATGTGTAGCTTCAGACAATTGACCAGCATCAATGCAAATTACATTGCCTCCCAGCTGCACATCCCTCACCCCTACCCTATTTGATGGCAGCGGCTGCACATTTGCGCCACTGGCACGACAAAACCGTGCCAAAGGCAAGCCCGTCTGCGACCGTCCATGACCCGACCACGACCAGCACAAGGTACCCTGGATCTCCTAATGTCTACCACTACAACTCATCCGCCGTCCTCTCACTCAACCCCGGAAGAAAGTACAACTGCCAACAGGCCATTCTGAACATGACCCATGGCCAATTCTCATGCCACCACTGCCACCAGACCTTCACCACCACCAGGGCCGCTAACACCGCCAACGCCCTGAGATGCATCCTCCTCACCATGCGCTCCCTGCACAGACACGCCATGGAAATCTGGAACCTCCAAGACACACTCTCACCCGACATCGCCTTCTTTACATACACCTGGACCACCATCTCCTCCGCCCCTGACATCACTATCGCAATCCGGGATGGATACAAGATCCAGAGGAAGATGCAACCTGGATGACCAACAGCTGCATGAAACTCTACATGGAGAAGACAGAAGTCTTCATCCTCAAACCACCCCAGAAAGCATTTAACAACACCTGGTGGCCCACCGTACTCGGTAGTCCCGGACCCCCACAGACCACGCCAGAGACCTGGGCATAGTACTCCACTCCTCCCTCTCCATGAACTGACAGGTCCCCGCCGTTGCCTCCAGCTACTTAAACACCCTCTACATCCTCCGTAAGAGCTTCAAATGGATCCCCCCCGAGTCAAGAAAGACAGTCACCCATACATTCATTACCAGCAGCATGGGCTACGGAAACTCCCTCTACACCAGCATGGAAAAGTCTCTGCTCTGCAAGCTCCAGACTATGTAGAACACTGCCGCCAAACTCGGCCTTGTGTTCCCACTTTCCTCATAGTTCCTTACCTTCCATCACACCTACATGGTTCCCACCTCTCCCAGCTTTTGCAGTTGTGTCGCGGAGGGGCAGGACCTTTAATGAAAGTTTGTCTACAAGGCTACCCCCAGTGACCGCAGTCCCTTGGGTTCTCGTGTATGGTAGGTGGATATGTTACAAGGCAAGTTGTATGACATTTGCTACACGTGCATTATCACATTTGTGAGCTTCATGATTGTGGACTTGAGGTGTGTGGTGTGTTCAGTTAGTACTTTCCAACAAGCAGTCCATTTCCATATGTGCCATTCTCAAACCGCAGGTTGATGATGGACTGCCGGGAGCTGTAGGAGTCATGCATACTCCCTTGAAACTTGGCAACGACATTGGTGATCAACCCCTGGTGGTCCACAATTGCGTGCACGTTCATGGAGTGTGTGTGCTTCCTACACATGTGGAAAGCCAGCAATGGCAGAGAAGCCTTGCTTGGTGTCAATCTGTTCTTGTGCAGTGTTGAGGAAGCATAGGTGTTGTGGTGTCAGGCTGATTATGGCATCCAAGACAGTTGGGAGGAAGCTTGAAAAGGATGACTGGTAGACTCCCCCAACTCTGGCAGTGGTTGGTTGGAAGGTACCAGAGGCCAACATGTGCAGCACTGCTAGTAGCTTTGTCTGCGGAGGGATGTTGGTGCCATGCTGTGTTGGGGCCTGCAGCCGGGGGGGCGCTATCTGGGTGAGTATGTGAAGGATGGATGACCTTTTCAGCCTGTAGTGGGCTATCACATCCTCTGGCGTTAGGTCTATCAGGGTGATGCATTGGCGATAGACTCGCTGTCTTCTTTGGCGCTGCCTCCGTGGTGGTCCAGGGGGCAGGAGCGGTGGTTGTTGTGGTCTTCTTGGTGCTCCAAGCTGCATGAGTAGTACCTCCATGATATCAGTAGGTTGGCAAATGTGGCTCTGGGCTAGTCTCCCTTCTGTCCTGTTCTTTTATCTCCATTTTTAAGACCACCTTTTTTCTGGTCTTAATACCCATCCGCTAACGGGCCTAAGCGGCATTTTTTGGAATGTATCACCGGACCTAGCGACCATTCTAAATATAGCGAAGTGGGGTTAGCGGCCGTTTATGCACTGGAACGCCTACCTTGCATCTCATTTTCGTTAGCTATTGCTGACAGAAGTTGCGATCGGAAAAACGGCCGATTTTACCAGTAAACTTTCGCTAATCGCAGTTAGTGGCAACTTATACATACGGTGATTAAAAACAAAAAAAAGCTGCCGTAATGTAAAAAAATTGACGCAGCATAGAGTCTGCACTTCTTAAATCCACAGAAGAGATCAGGGCATACTTGACCAGGGAGTAAAAGCCACAATGATTATGTTGGATCTCTCAGACCTTTGATATGGTCTATCATGTGTTGTTGAAGGACCGGCTGCAAGATATTGGAGTCCAGGGCACTGCCTGGAAATTACTTAAATCTTTTTTATCGAATAGAATTCAGACTGTCTCTCTCGGGGAATTTTATGCAAAACCATTCTCACTGCCCTGTGGAGTCCCTCAGGGGTCATCTATGAGCCCGACACACTTTAACATTTATGAATTCTCGCTGGCTCCCCTGATTGAATCGTCTGGCTTCAGTTTGACATCTTACGCGAACGACACCCAAATTGTGGAATCGTTGTGGCCAGGAAGGATGTTGAGAATGGCATCCCGGCTCCATGATTGCATGACAGCTATGGGAATCTGGATGGCCCAAAATTGCCTCAAACTCAACTCCGGTAAAACGGAGGTTGTTTGTTTGGTAATGACCCTAATTTCTGGACCCCTGCTTGTTGGCCAGATACATTGGGTCCTCTCTCTATTCCTACCAAGAAGGTAAAAAATCTGGGAGTCTGGACAGACAATAATCTCAGTTTCAGGGATCAAGTGAATGCAGTGGCTTCCTCCACATTGTATATTCATTGATCCTGTAAGAAAATAATGCCATTCTTGCCCAAAGACATTCAACAAACAGTTATCACTGCCTTAACCATGTCCAAGCTGGATTACTGTAATAGTTTCTACAGCAATATCCAGGAACTGCTTATGAACAAATTACAACTTCTGCAGAATGCAGCTGCCAGACTGCTTACCGGTACACCAAAACACGCCTCAATCTCGGCTGAGATCAGAAGGCTCCAGTGGTTGCCCGCTAAGAAACGCATCCAGTTTAAAGCACTTTGCTTGGTCTTCAAAGACCTTCAAGGTACTGGGCCAGACTACCTAAAACAGCAACTTAATTGGTATATACCAAAAAGACCATTGCGCTCCTCAGAAGCAAGATTGGTGTCGGTGCCCTTTGTAAAAAAAAGCTAGCTGGGGTGGCAGAAGTTTTGTGGCCGGCGCAGCCAAGGCATAGAATGGTCTCCTGTTGCATCTTAGATGCAAGACCAATCTACTTGCCTTTAGGAAGGCTTTAAATACATGGCTTTTTACTGTCTAAATCCAACAATACTCTCTTCGTTTTTAGGCTCTGGAGGACTTTACACCAGAGCCAGGACAGGTAACAGTTAGCGCTCTATAAATGTCATTAACATTAACATTAACATTAACGCTACGGCGGCATTAACTCCTTGTACATATGCCCCTAAAGGTTTTACACTTAAAGGCGATGCAATTTCATGTCATTATACAGCAGCAGTTATCAGCAGCATTTGGTACTGCCCAGTTTTCCTGTGGACCAATTGAACTCCACATGTATTACCAATTACTTGCACTCAAAATACCTCAATCGTATGCTTCGTGTAAACAGCATTTCGGGGCAGTGGTGTGTTGGCAATGATCCTAAGACAGCAAAAGACCTCACCCTCCGTTGCGCAAAAAACAATTCATGACCTGGTCATTGATCCCTGCAGTGAATTTTACCGTGATATTAAATTCTATTGGAACTGCATTTTTAATTAGAATTTAATTAATCATTTTAGCTAAACAAACAATAGGTGGCTTGAACGGCTAACATTTGCTGCAGGTATTAAATTAAATAGTGAAGAGAATCACCCTGTAATTGGAGTTCAATTAGAGTCATAACATAAAAGAGATAAACAGAAGTGAACGTGAGCCAGCAGGCTGTGATGTAATCTACATAAGGCAAAGGAAATTATGAAATCGATGGAAATTTGGTTTTGTGTTCGGACTGTGAAAGGAGATACACCATAAATTGCTAGATCCCACACGTTTTGCTTTAGACAACAGACTACATTGAAAGTGAAGTTAAACTATATGAAAGGCTGCAATGCATGTTGCTTTATGAATGGGCTTCGGAGGCCAGTCATAAAAATGTGGATCGGGGTCGGTAGAACGTTAATTCAACCCACGGTGTGAAAAACATCATTAGAGTGACAAAATGTTTTAGTTTAATATCGATTTTTCTCGGTGAAATATGGATATCTGCACAATATTACTCCAAAAACACATTTGCTTCTGAGGGCTTTCAGATGAAGTCCTGGGATCGTTTTACAGGCAGAGCTCGATGTCCCTTTTTTACGACACATTGCAGCTTTAAATAGGTGTGCCAGGCGCAAACAGGGACAGTGCACCCTATATCCTCAGGACAGCTGCAAACTCGCGCTGCTGTCAGTACAGATCATTCAGTCAAATACAAAGTGGCTGTTTCAAAGCTGCTCCGTGTTTCTGTGTACAGACTGCAACCCATCTGCAATTTAAAGAGGTGATGCCTGGGGCATCCATGGGATCCCCTAGCTCCCCTCCAATGAGTATTGCACAAAAAATAAAAAAGTAGTGCAGTGCATGGCGCTTCCTTCTGTTACCTTTAATTGTGGAGGCATTTCATAAGTGGAGCATGGGCGTTCACCAGGCATAAACCCATGGATTTTGATGCAAACCCAGGTTTACTAAAGTCTGCAAACCTGGATTTGCACCAAAATGGTGCGCATACCTGAGGCTGACGTAATGATGAGAAATATCTTTATTTCTTCTTGTTACATCTTCTTTGCATTCTGCAGCATGGATACAAAGAGTAAGACACCTCTAAGAACAGTTTTTGTGCTGAAAGGTATCCCATCCTGCACAAAACCTATTCTGACCACAATGCAGTCACCCTTGCGCCATGGTGCAAGGATGTCTGTGTTGGCGATAGGCTGCTACTAGTGTGCCAGCAGGTTGGGAGAGGAGAAGTGTGCCATGTCTTTGTAAATATGGTGCATTTCTGCCCTCTCCTCTCCTCTACTCACAATGCAGTGCATCAAGTTGCCTTGCTGTGTTGCATTGCATAAAAAGCTAGTAAATCTGGGCTTTAGTGTCACCTATGGAATGCAGCACTTATTGAGCCATTCACCAGCATAACAAGGAATGCATGGCTTCAGGCCTACCAATGTAGCTTGACTGCTGCAGGTTAAACCTGCAGCCGTACCTGTCAAAATTATCCATTTTAACAGGGAACTCTCCCTTTTAAAAATAATGTCATCCCTAAGTAGGCCTGGTAGCCCAAAAGTTAGGGTCTGTGGTATTTAAAAATTGGACTCATAGCAATTAAATATATGTATGTCCCTAGAGTGACAACTCCACAAAAGCTATTTTCACTGGGAATGGCTCTGGTTGACCTATTGGGAAAACTATAGTGCAGATTAATCTATTAATGTTGCTGACTCAGGTTTGGGATAAGCCAGAGAAATGGTGAAACCACTAGTTCAATGGTGTAGTTAGATTTTTAATAACAATTTTAGGAAAGTAACTTTCAGAAAGTTACCTTTTTCCTTCCTGAAGCTCTTAGATGCTAATTTGCAATAGCCTACCTGCAGCGGCCCCTGCCTGTGCTTGACCTCAATGAGACGTGAATACTGCTTCCAGAGCAAGGGCAATAGCTTTGGCCTGGTGACAGGATAGGTTGGGGTGGTATGTGACACCTTTCAGCCTGGGAAGAGCTGCTAGGAGGGTGAAGGTTTTTCATTTACTTCTACGGGGCAAGGTTGATGCCTGTCCATGCACAGTTAAGTTTAAGGCATGATCTGAGGAAGGGGAGTTCTTTGTTTTTTAAGCCATATGTCGCCAGTTGGGCCTCCGCCATCTTGAATTTCCCTTATAATAGTGTACTTTGGGATAGTTTGCAGTAAAACAAATCAATAGCATCTGGACATGGATTGAAATCTGATGATGGTCTCTGCTAGAGAGAGACCTAGCTCCCAAGTGCTGTCTTTGTAGTCCTGGAAACCTTAGAAGTGACCTAAAGGAATTTCTCTAGAAACTCTAAAAAGTTGGTAAATTTTTGGTCATCCAAGGCCTTAGGAGCGTCAGTGGGATCTCATGGCAAGGGTGTCTGATTTTGGTGCAAATTTGTCAGACATAGCTTCAAGCTTACCTATAAAACACTTATGGCTAGATGTACGAAGAATAGTAATAGTGATTACTAAATATTGTTTTTTTACAAATCGCTATTTGGTAATCACTATCACTAATGTACAAACGGGCTATTTAGCCCCTATTCATAAAATATCGATGTGTAGTGGTTTAAAATAGACCTACCTCATGAATATTAATTAGGTAGATTGCAATTTGTGACCCACTAAGATTCGCTGGCTTCACAGCGATGGTGGCCTGCTGGGGTCAGCAGGCCACCATGTCTGTGATTCTTTCAAATAAACATTTTCTTTTAACGCAGCACATTTTCCTTAAAAGAAAACGGTCTGCATTTAAAAAGAAAATAATGAAATATTTAAGTTTCATTTTTTTAAGACTAAGCAGTGGTCCAGTGGACCACTGTCTGATCTTAAAAAATAATTTTTCTGCCATTTTCAAAGGGGAATGTTTCCCTTAGGGACCCCTTCCCATTTGCAAATTGGTTACCATCTCCTTTGAGTTGGCGATAAAGAGTGAATGTGTTGCAACCGCATTTCGGTTTCAAATCATTCATACATACCAATGTGAATTGGCATTTGTAAGGAACACCCTAAACTCGCCCATTCCAAATGGTGATTTGCAAACCTAAATTGCGATTCAATAACAGGATATCTAATCGCAATTTGGGGTGGTACATCAGAAAATGATTTTTTACATCAGCATACTGACCGATTCAGCAAATCGTGCTGTTTGTACATGCAAAAATGATTCCTGCATCTAACCCTTAGTATGAAGGTAGAAATGATAATCGGGCAAAGGCATGGAAAGTATCCACCCAACAGGAGGACTTCACCGGCCACAAAATTTGAATTTTTGCCATTCTGAGTTTTTTTTGCCAAAACCAACTTACTTCAGTGGGACCTCATCCAGCTTAGAGAGGACTTGGATGGAAATAGCCAACAACCTTGCCCCACCGAAGGGGAGACTTAATCAGAGGGTAAATTCTTTGACTGGGACAAACCCCCATAATGTAATGAACCTGTGCTCCATCGTGTGAAGCCTGAAATTGTGTCTAGGTCCCGGTCAACCACAAATAGTGACTATTGATTGGTGCTTTACTTGTTCTTAACATTTTGTGCCTTTAAATCCCTATGTATGGTGCCCCATTCGGGATTTTTCCTTCTTGTTTTAGTGCCATTTTATTTATTACATTGTCGCGCGTTTCCTGCGTGGCCCGTTCCACTTTTCCCTATGTTAGCCTAACTGTGCACGTTGTGGGGCTTAGTTTTCCTTTGCACATGTTACTATATAAACAAGCTTGCTATTGTGCCACATAATACTTTCAAACTGAACCTGCATATTTTTTCGCATTCTGTTCCTTTCCTGGAATTTAGTCTGAACATGATCGACTAGGTCAAACAACAATGTCCCTTGGTATTCTTTCTAGCCAGGTACTAGGACCTAGACATAACACAAGAATGCAGCTGTTGTTTATGTGCCCACTTATATTGTCATACAGATGGGCACAGAAGCCAAAAACACACACATTGAAGAAGAGTTCTGGGACAAGAGCACTGCATCTGCTGAGATGTAGAATGTACATCTGTGTATGCTAAGTAATCCCAGAGGCCTTTGATATATAATCATTTAGCTTCATTAGCAAGGGAGGGGGTTTTAGGTTACTCTGTCCTCTACAATGACAGGACTTTTTGTAGTGGGCTGGCCCACGTGTGCAGGATGACAAGTAGACGCTGTGGACGTGGCCAGGTAGGAGTAGATGTAGTTTATTAAGATCATAGGTGTAGAAGTAGTAAATCCAGAACAGGCTCCACAATAGGCCCCAACATAGGCCCCAGCATTAACCCCACCAGGAGCAGCCTCCTAGCTGCTCAGCCCATCTTCCCAACTGTCTCAGTCCCACACAGTATCTAAGCATTCCACCCACACTAACATTCTACGCGGAACACTGACACTGGCTGAGCAGCTAGGTACAGAATGAAGGGAACATAATAACATGACCTGAGGATACTACACATCCTCTTCCTTTACACTGAAAATTAATAAAACCTAAAATAAACCCAAACTACTAATAAGCAAACAAATAAATACAGAAATGTACACAAGATATGAATAGTCCATAAATCCAGGAATGCATGTAGAAATACATCACGAGAGGGAAAACAGACACACTAAGGAAAAGGAAAGATGCAAGCATAGATCAACACACTAACACCATCCCCTTCCCTTAATACTGAACAAGGAAAATTTTTAGAAGTGAAATAAGAGCTCACATACGACAAATGAATATGATACCCAGAGTAGAATCCTACGGGTATAAATGTCTATGGGTAGAACAACACCCAAGGAAGTACTTCTCACGTGAAAAGACCCTGACGAAAACTCAAAACGCCAACCCTCATGTAAGGGACACTATGGGACTAAAACCCACGTGTTTGGGACTAACACCCAAATTTAAATAATACGTCACATGGGACTGAAACCCACTGACACGTGCATAATGTAAAACCGACATGCAGCACGGTGTGGCATCAAAAGATGGCTACACACACACAAGACAGTGAAAACGTAAATGAAAGGACTGATACCCAACATACACGTAAAGGTGGGACTAAGACCCCCTTTAAACTTAGTAAATAGGACTGGTACCCATTACTAATGACATAGGTGGGACACTAACCCCCTATAAATAGGTAGGACTTTTACCCCCTATAACAGAGTAAATGGGACTAACACCCAAACTCAAAGTGACAAAGGTGGGACTAAAACCCCCTGTAAAAATGGGGCTAAAACCCATTCCCAAATAAATTACTGTGAACGTGGGGTGATGGGACTAAAAACCCACTCCCATCTCTAGGCAGGAATAACTATCTAAAAGGAAATGGGACTAAAACCCACTCCTATCCCTTAGGCAGGCAGGGATAAAACATTTTATATAAGGGTCATGGGACTAAAAACCCATCCCTATCCCCTAAGCAGGGATACGTAAATAAGAGACATGGGACTAGTACCCACTCCCATGCCAACAAAACAAGACTTGTACATAGCGATAAAACAACGTTGGCATACAGCAAATACTTGACACTGAAGAAAGAAATCACACTAATCTGTGAACATAAAACATTTTTGTGATGAATTAATTTTCTTGTGAATTAAAACTTTTCTGCGTTAAATCCATTCACTTGTGAAATAAACGTTTGCGTGCTAATTCTTTAAACTTGCCCTACAACTCATATTTCTAAAGTCAATGGTGTGCCTGTCACCGCGACAGGCGTTCCAAAACAACAATTTGATGCATTCACAAACGCAGTTTTGAAACTTCCAATTACTGATGACCTTTCTTTTTTTTTACCCCGCTGCTACCACCAAACACAGTACCTTTAAATACGAAAAATACCTCTTCTCTGCTTCTTCATATTTCGTTGTTAATTTACATTTAATTTTCCATTAGCTGTTGGTTACGGCGATGCGTTACGCCATTGTGCAAATTCTCCTCAGGCTCACAGAACAAACGGTTGACTTGTGTCCACTCGTTACTGACTTTTTTTAAAATTTATTTTATATCGCGCACAAACGTGGTTGGCATATTAAACAATCGTGGTTGGCAGAAACAGCAAACACCATGAACCCCAAGATGGTGGCACGCACAAACGACGTATGCCGGGTGGCTCACGGTGCGCTCCCGCCTCTAAACGCACGCTCGCAGCTCTGAACACTAGAAAACTCCATGCAAGCTTGAAGCTCCGAACACCAGAAGACGTCATGAAGCTTGATGAATGGCTCCGCGCGGCATTAAACACAGTAAGTTGCGCGAGCCATATTTTGAATTCAAAATGTAACGTAACTGTGTTTCTTGAGGCCTGGCAGCAGAGAAAACAGCGTAAACATGCAAAAAGAAAAAAAAATAACTTCAAAGTCTCTCACCCATCTTTACAAATCCGGCAGGAATCCAAAGCGAATACTTTCTTCTTTTTTCAAAAGCAGCCCTCTAACCTTAGAAACACGAACAGGCACAAATTTAACTCCTCAAATCTTGGATCTTTAACGTATGTGCACATGTACATAAAACGTCACTCCGCAGTGGAAGCAAAAACTAAGGCAGCAACAGGTTGGCTTTCTTCATGAGTACTGGAAAAGACGACCATTGAATTTAAACAGCCTTAGAACACAAATCCAGGAGATGAAAAAGACAGCATACCTTTCTTCTTTAGCGTGTGGCACATTCAACATTAGTTGTAACTGTAGACTTCCCTTGTGGCACATTTTCTTCTCCATAAGTAGACTGGCTTGTAACTATTTTTCCTGATGTAGATGATGTGATGATGACACAGCATGCATGGGCTGTGCTGTCCGATGTGATGGACACTGGTGGGGCAGACAGGCATGCTTGACAAATTTCTTTTTCTTCAACATGTTTCTTTTCTCTTCTTTAAATTTCTTGACACTTGTTTCTTGACGCTTGACACTTGTTTCTTTTTTTTTTATTTTCCTTGACCTTGGTACTTTTCTACACGTTCTCTTTGTCCACTCCTCTTTCTTGGTTGAGTTCATGTTGCTTTTTGCGTGAGGTTTTCTCCAGATCGTCGCCATAAATGTAGTGGGCAAGCCTCACATGTGCAGGATGTACAAGTAGACGCTGTGGACGTGGCCAGGTAGGAGTAGATGTAGTTTATTAAGATCATAGGTGTAGAAGTAGTAAATCCAGAACAGGCTCCACAATAGGCCCCAACATAGGCCCCAGCATTAACCCCACCAGGAGCAGCCTCCTAGCTGCTCAGCCCATCTTCCCAACTGTCTCAGTCCCACACAGTATCTAAGCATTCCACCCACACTAACATTCTACGCGGAACACTGACACTGGCTGAGCAGCTAGGTACAGAATGAAGGGAACATAATAACATGACCTGAGGATACTACACTTTTCATGGTTAATAATCCATTAACCATGAAAAGTCCTGTCATTGTAGAGGCTAACAGTATTTGTAGTATGCATTTGTTTTCCTCTTTGTAGCATGTATACTACATTTCCAAGCACAATAGTTTAAATAAATAATCTAAACTTCCTTCATGTTTCTTGGTTATCGTATTGTGGACAAGTATGAGGAGAGAGCAAGAGAGTGTGTCCTGTCACTGTGATCCCTGAAATGATCGAGAGTGTTGTGTTATGGGATGCCAATTCAATCGTTTCTCTGGTAAGGTCAGGGGGGCAAGTGAGACACTATAGCTAGTCGAACTCGGACTCATAGATATTGAGGTGGTATGATGACTCAGTTCCTATACACTGATGTTCTATGGTTCCAAGCATAGTTCTGTTCCAGAGCAGAATCCATGCAACAACAATGTTTTGTTATTTTGGAAATTAGAGTGGGATATTTTGTTTGATGTGTTTTTTAAAATTTTCTCAGTACTTCTAAATGATTTACACATTTTCCCTAAATTAAGTCTATCTGCTTTGTTCCTTAGGTTGACCATAGGTTTACAAATACTGGAACCTTTCCTGGTCCTAAGACTTTTTTGACTTATTTTTATGGACAATGGACGACGATCCAGGGCAAACACAGCAACCACTCACTCCCAGTCAATAGATCTGGGATAAATCCATCCTTCTTTTGCTCACTATGCCATCCCAGGCAGTTCAGGGTGGGCTGTTCCCATGAGGATCAGGGTCATACCTGATTTGCCTATGGCTGGGTCCAAACTAGGGGGACATAGGGAGCAAATGAACAATGGATTAAACCCACGTCTCTTGACTGGGAGTGAATGGTTGAAAAGTGTCAGCACTTCATCCATTATCTTGTTGTGTTTGCTATGTTCGCCCTAAGTGGCGAAGGGTATGCCCAGACGTGTGTCCCTTGCTTGCTGTGCCACTGGATTCAAGCTAGCCTGGCTGATGAGGGGTGATACTCCGAAACTGGTCCCAGGATGCTTGTTTCTGGTCCAGGGAGGGCCTGGCAGTTTGGGCTGGACTATTTCCGTGAGGAGCAGGGTCAAGACTGACTTGCATATGATTGGGTCTAAACTGGGGTGGCATAGTAAGCAAAAGTTTGAAGGTTAAAACCCACATCTCTTGACTGGGGGTGAGTGGTTGAAAAGTGGCAGCACTTCATCCAACATCTTGTTGTGTTTCCTATGTTGACCCCAAGGGGATTATTTACAATTGATGGTGGTTCACAATAAACTGGAAATGTCTAATGTAAAATGGAATTAGCAGGAACAAGAGAAGAAGCCTTAATATTCCTTCAGAGCCAAAAATTATGTTGATCGATTAGAATACTGTTTCTTTCTGCTTGCACTCTGGCGGTTTGGACTCAGACTGTCCTTATTGACCAGGAATCTAGCATTTTATATTATTGCCATAGCAGTAAATGGGATGAGGACTTCTCTTCCTCTTTCTGTATGGGCCATGGTTCCTTTATCTCCTAGGGACCACATACATGTAGATATCCACCGTCTTGATTGTGAGGCTTTTCCCCATCTGATAGCCTGCTTAATGGAAGACATTTTGCTTATCTCTTCAGATATTTCTCTTTTAGCAGTGAAGGAGAACACTGTTATTTATGGTACTCTCTGAAGATCAATTTTGACAAAGTACCTCTTCTGATCAACACTGATCCATAACAGCTCACTGTCTCATTGAATGACAGCATAGAACATGGAAATCAAGGCAAATCACCCTGTGATTAGTTTGATGGTAATTTGCCATGTTTTTTTTTCATGCCCCACAATATAAGTCAACTTTGTGTGAGAGACAGACAGAGAGGAAGAGAGTGTTGTGGACCATGTAGGAAATTGGAGTCTGATTTGAGAGGGGCGAGAACCCACCTCAAATATTAGTCACAATCATTGTCAGGATGAACCACAAAACACGCTACATAAACATATTATTATCCCTCTGGTAGTTTGGCACAAAGTAGACAGTCTTAACTTACGGCATATGTAAAGTATTTATGTACTATGCAAACAATAATGACGTGAAAACAAGACACTAAACAAATCACAAACCAATTTGTCAAAGTTAAAAGTTAAGGCAGACCGCGATGGAGTGCAGATTGGATACAGGGGCCAGGTTTGTCCCACCATCTTCTGACTTAGAAATTGTTCTGGAGAAAAATGTTTGCAGACGAGTCATCAGCAGGGCAAGCTGTAAGCTGGATCCGAGGTGGGGGCTTAACAATGGCAGGTTGCTGAAGAGTGGGGACCAGGTGTGGTCGTCAATTAAGGCGGTCAAAGTCCAAGTGAGTGAAGCCTGAAGTATGTGCCTAGGAAGACCTGGACGTTGACAGATTGCTGCTCAGTGTCAGTTCCGATTCAGCCCTATCTGTTTGGACTTATAAACTTTTTGGGTAAGTCAGATCCCTTTCAGCAGGTCCAACCTGCAAGCTGAGGCTGACTGACGATTCAACGTCGACTTTTACAGCTTCGGCAGTGATCCTGGTCTCCCTTGCTTCTCCAGGCAGAAAGTTCACAAAATGATTCTAAGTCCCTCTTCATGCGGTTTGAGGACAAAAGGAGTACAGTCGAATGCCAACCAAGGGCCCAGGATGTGGAGGCCGCCACCTGGGAATTAGACTCATTCCAACATAGGCCAGCAGAAGGGTCCAGTGCAGGTCTGGTTGGAAATGGTCAGGTGGCAGTTGAAGCTAAAAGGACTTCTGCAAGCTTGTTCTGTTTCTGTAGCTCTAATAGGAGGTCAACCAACTGAACCTTGGAGTCACTTCTGAGGCCCTGGCTTCAAGGCTAGCAGGTTCATTCGTCCTTCATGTCCTTCAAACAGCAGGGCAATCCTTCCTCTGATTCTTCATAGGTGCAGGAGTGTTCTGAGGAGGATGTCACATATATGCCCAGTGCCAGCCTGTGAGTTGATGAATCTCCTTACCACTCCCTAACCAATAGGGTGGAAGTTCCCAGGCGTGACCCTACACATTTCTGAACCACCTCCTTTGTATTTTACTGTAACCTATACAGCAGTGCTCCTCTTTACTCAAATCCAGTGTGGCAGACCCTTTCGTCCTCTGGTCAAAGATCTCTCTTGCCCACCTAAAGGTGTGGCTATGATAATGTTCAAACCCTCTTAACAGTGGCCACTAGCAGAACGTAGGCAGAAAAAGTGTAATTTTCGAAACAGTAATATGAAATCTGACTTGACCATTAAATTGGATTTTAAATTACTATTAAATGAGCCCTTGAACCATTTTTCTAGTGTTTTCCAAACTGAAATGAAGAACTATAAGTTGTTGTAGTGTAACCTGTAACATCTCATAAAAGGAATGCAGGTAAAAATGTAATTGAGGAGACTAGTTTATTAACACCCAAGCCAGCTCCGAGTCTCCGAGTCTCAGTCCTAACCACCACCCAAACACTTGAAGACAACTTTCTACCTACATAATGGAATCTCGCTATCATTCACCATCACGAGTTGCCCACAGAAGAAGATAGCACATAACCCAATGTTTTCCAATGGAAGTGACAGCCTTGCCACAGTGAAAAATGGATCAGAGTTTTTGTCACTGCCAGGGTAAATAACACATTAAATATGTATGCCTGAATTTTAAATACCATGCATCCTGCCATTTAAAGCACACCTTAAAGGTGCCAAACATTAGAAATGAAGGTTTAGGCCTTGCAAAAAGTTTGTTTTGACAGGTCAAAATTCCAGTTTAAAACTACACACACAGGCTTCATTGGCATGCCCAAAGACATGTTTTACAGTGCTTCTTTAAAGGGTGGCACAACGAGTGCTGCAGCACACTAGTAGCATTTAATTTAGAAACCCTGTAATCAGTCATTTAAATGTTGCCATCAGGTTTATGCCAATTTGGCCACATTTAAAATGGAGAGCACAAAGACTTTGTGACTGGTTAGCAAGAGAAAAGTGTGTATTCATGTGGCTTACAAAAATGGGTTCTACAAAAGAAGACAAAAATCTGGGGAAAGCCACGCAAATATGGCCATTACCAACAGGCCAACAAGCTGATTAGCATTAGGGAGGTAGCATTCATGCAAGTTGCTAAATAGATGGAGGAAATGTGGGCAGAATTAGCTTACTGAAAGAGACATAAATACTAACATCCCCATAATGCCCCCAAGCATACACAGAACCAGTTGGACTTTTGAATGCTTGGACCACATGGATAATTGTATGCTACTGTAACATTAATGAATGTCTGTAGTTGGTGCACTATTCCTGAGTGCAGTCTTTAGGTGTGAAACTTTAAAACGCATATTTATCATGTACACTGGATACCAATCTGATTAACTAAATAGTCAGAAATGCATCGATCTTCCAGAGGGCATCAAATAAACAGCTGTAAAGGATTTGCTGGCAATGAACAACTGTAGCTGATGTGTCTAGTACCTCAGTACTGGAGAGTACAATGAGACACTACAGGAACGGGGATAAAGTGTTGTAATCAGCTGTTCTGGAGTCTGAAGAGCTGTAGCCTAACAAGATTTTCCCTCTCACTCTTATGATGTCTCAAAGTCAAGCAAAGATATCTAGACTCTGCGTGGCTTTTATTCTGAATCACATTCAAGACCTAGATGCATAATAAGCAGTGGCAGCTGGTGTTTTGGGAACTCAGCTCGGGTTGGAGACAACTTTAGTGAGCATGACGGTTTGGCCGGTCTCAGATGGCTGGCCAAACCGTCATGCGCACTGATCACAGTGCGCTACAACTCCTCCAGCAGCCTGTCATCCTCATGGACCCGCCCCCCAAAGACTCGGCAGGAATGGAAAAATAAAATGATAAATGTGTTTCTTTCCTGCCATTATGAGGCAGCTGACAGGAGGGGGGGCAACGCTCCTCCACCATAGCGGAGGAGCCACAGCTGAGAATAAGTCTCACAGGCTAGCAGACAGTTCTAGTCCAGATGTTGTTTTCAAAATATGATACCTCCGAGGTCTGCATAGACATAGGTGAAAGAATATTATCTTCTTTAAATAAAACATACAAATTAAGCTCTCCTCTTTTTTTATTACAACATGTTGCTAATTGTAGACTTTGCTCTTTGGGACTTTTTTCAAAACGTAGTTCTTAATCACTCTATTAACATGAACAAAGTTTTCTCATCACATTCAAATTTTCCAAATTCTCATACAAACACATCAGCACCATCCATATTCTAGATACTTACAGATTAATCAAATGTATTAATCAGGTATAGGCCAATTTTACCTTGTTGTGGGAAGAGAGCACAAGCACTTTGCCACTGGTTAGTAGGAAAAGAGCCCTAAAGGCCAATGAAGTTAGCAAAGGAAGGCAAACATCTGTGGTGACCTTGAAGAAAGAGCCAGGTCCACCACGCTCTAAAAAAGGAGGCGGTACATCTCTAATTGTGAATAGCAGAATGTGCAAATGCCAATAAGCAATGGCCAGTTCAGTGAGTGAAATTGAGTACATTTTTCACAATTATGTGGAATATCAGGAAAATTATTTGAAATTATGTGTAAATTATTCAAAATCAAGTGGGTAGCTCAAGTGAAAATTGAATGCAAGGCTATACCTCCTTTTAAAAACTCAGCCTAGATAATAGCAAAGGTACTTGTTCATAGAGAAAATGTTTTTTTTACACAATTTATGCTTGCACCTGTCTCATGTGAGATATTTTCTACCCGAATCAGTTCTCTGCAGCAAAAAAGTGTGCAAAGTTCCTCTCTGGTGTAATTTCCAACATTTTGGTGCCGATTCCGATCCTGTAAAACCCGGGTACGAACCGTCGTATGGAGCGTATTCTCCGTCCGACTCGTACCCGGGAAAACCACCTTACAAACCCGCAAGTACGATTCGTACAGAAATACCATTTCCGTACGAATCCTAAAAAACACCGACCGGTGAAAATATACCCACAATTCCGATCCGGGACACCGCGTACGTGACGTCCGGACGGAGTCAGGCAGCGTTTTACGAACCAGCAAGTACGATTCGTGCCTACGTCACTCCGCACGGATAATATTTTACGGCAGCCAAAAACTGCCGGGAAATTGAGGAGGACGCGAGGAAGCAGCACCAATACGCGACGGACAGCCATGGACCCCATCCTACGTGTCATCCCGGCCCTCATAGCCTACGACCTGGTGCACAGGAATTGACGCAGACGCCGCAGAAGGTCAGAACAACACCCAGGGGCAAAAGTGGGGGGCAGGGGCAGGAAACATAACCCCCACCCAAGGCAAAATGTATACATGCCCTGTACATACCATACCTCCAGGGTCTGGTCACTTCGGGGGGGAGGGGGGCGTGTCCACCAAGGCCTGCGTCCCGCCACAACGGAAGTGGACGTGGACGCATCCCGTCACCACAACAATTGTGGTACGCACCCTACCCATGCCTTAAGAGCGTGGGTACAGGTCGTACCACGCCTACCCCTACGTCACCCCAACTATGATGGTACGGCCCGTACCCACGTTCTGAAGGCCTGGGTACGGGCCGTACCATCATTCTTGGGGTGACGTAGGGGTACGCGTGTTGTGGCCCGTACCCACACTCTTCAGGCCTGGGTACGGGCCGTACCCTTACGGCACCCCAACATTGGTGGTACGGGCCGTACCCACGCTCTTCAGGACTGGGTACGGGCCGTACCCCTACGGCACCCCAACATTGGTGGTACGGCCCGTACCCACGCTCTTCAGGCCTGGGTGCGGGCCGTACCACCATTCTTGGGATGACGTAGGGGTACGCGTGGTGTGACCCGTACCAACGCTCTTCAGGCCTGGGTACGGGCCGTACCCTACGGCACCCCATCATTGGGGGTACGGCCCGTACCCAGGCCTGAAGAGCGTGGGTATGGGTCGCACCGCGCGTACCCCTACGTCATCCCAAGAATGGTGGTACGGCCCGTACCCAGGCCTTCAGAACGTGGGTACGGGCCGTACCACCATTCTTGGGGTGACGTAGGGGTACGCGTGGTGTGACCCATACCAACGCTCTTCAGAACATGGGTACAGGCCGTACCCCCAATGTTGGGGTGCCGTAGGGGTACGGCCCGTACCCAGGCCTGAAGAGCGTGGGTACAGGTCGCACCATGCGTACCCTTACGTCACCCCAAGAAAGGTGGTACGGCCCGTACCCAGGCCTTTAGAACGTGGGGTGACGTAGGGGTACGCGTGATGCGACCCGTACCAACGCTCTGAAGGCCTGGGTACGGGCCGTACCCCTATGCCACCCCAACATTGGGGGTACGGCCCGTACCCAGGCCTTCAGAGCGTCCGGGTGGGTGGGTGGGTGTCGTGCTACGATCCACATCAGTGGACAGAGACATAGGGGTGGGTGTCTATCACTCCCAGCAGTGGCCAGACATATGAGGGGTGGGTGCCTATCACTCCCAGCAGTGCCCAGACATATGAGGGGTGGGTGCAGATTACTCCCAGCAGTGGCCAGACATATGAGGGGTGGGTGCCTATCACTCCCAGCAGTGCCCAGACATATGAGGGGTGGGTGCCTATCACTCCCAGCAGTGCCCAGGCATATGAGGGGTGGGTGCAGAGGACTCCCAGCAGTGCCCAGACATATGAGGGGTGGGTGCCTATCACTCCCAGCAGTGCCCAGACATATGAGGGGTGGGTGCAGAGGACTCCCAGCAGTGGCCAGACATATGAGGGGTGGGTGCCTATCACTCCCAGCAGTGCCCAGACATATGAGGGGTGGGTGCCTATGACTCCCAGCAGTGTTCAGACATATGAGGGGTGGGTGCCTATGACTCCCAGCAGTGCCCAGACATATGAGGGGTGGTTGCAGAGGACTCCCAGCAGTGGCCAGACATATGAGGGGTGGGTGCCTATCACTCCCAGCAGTGCCCAGACATATGAGGGGTGGGTGCCTATCACTCCCAGCATTGCCCAGACATATGAAGGGTAGGTGCCTATCACTCCCAGCAGTGCCCAGACTTCTGAGGGGTGGGTGCAGAGGACTCCCATCAGTGCCCACACATATGAGGGGTGGGTGCAGAGGACTCCCAGCAGTGCCCAGACATCTGAGGGGTGGGTGCCTATCACTCCCAGCAGGGCCCAGACATCTGAGGGGTGGGTGCCTATCACTCCCAGCAGTGCCCAGACTTCTGAGGGGTGGGTGCAGAGGACTCCCAGCAGTGCCCACACATATGAGGGGTGGGTGCAGAGGACTCCCAGCAGTGCCCAGGCATCTGAGGGGTGGGTGCCTATCACTCCCAGCAGTGCCCAGACATATGAGGGGTGGGTGCCTATCACTCCCAGCAGTGGCCAGACATCTGAGGGGTGTGTGCAGAGGACTCCCAGCAGTGCCCAGACATATGAGGGGTGGGTGCCTATCACTCCCAGCAGTGGCCAGACATATGAGGGTTGGGTGCCTACCACTCCCAGCAGTGCCCAGACATATGAGGGGTGGGTGCCTATCACTCCCAGCAGTGGCCAGACATATGAGGGGTGGGTGCCTTTCACTCCCAGCAGTGCCCAGACATATGAGGGGTGGGTGCAGAGGACTCCCAGCAGTGGCCAGACATCTGAGAAGTGGGTGCAGAGGACTCCCAGCAGTGCCCAGACATAGGAGGGGTGGGTGCCTATCACTCCCAGCAGTGGCCAGACATACGAGGGGTGGGTGCCTATCACTCCCAGCAGTGCCCAGACATATGAGGTGTGGGTGCCTATCACTCCCAGCAGTGGCCAGACATATGAGGGGTGGGTGCCTATCACTCCCAGCCATGCCCAGACATATGAGGGGTGGGTGCAGAGGACTCCCAGCAGTGGCCAGACATATGAGGGGTGGGTGCCTATCACTCCCAGCAGTGCCCAGACATATGAGGGGTGGGTGCAGAGGACTTCCAGCAGTGCCCAGACATATGAGGGGTGGGTGCCTTTCACTCCCAGCAGTGCCCAGACATATGAGGGGTGGGTGCAGAGGACTCCCAGCAGTGGCCAGACATATGAGGGGTGGGTGCCTATCACTCCCAGCAGTGCCTAGACATATGAGGGGTGGGTGCAGAGGACTCCCAGCAGTGCCCAGACATATGAGGGGAGGGTGCAGAGGACTCCCAGCAGTGCCCAGACATATGAGGGGTGGGTGCAGAGGACTCCCAGAAGTGCCCAGACATATGAGGGGTGGGTGCAGAGGACTTCCAGCAGTGCCCAGACATATGAGGGGTGGGTGCCTTTCACTCCCAGCAGTGCCCAGACATATGAGGGGTGGGTGCAGAGGACTCCCAGCAGTGGCCAGACATATGAGGGGTGGGTGCCTATGACTCCCTGCAGTGTTCAGACATATGAGGGGTGGGTGCCTATGACTCCCAGCAGTGCCCAGACATATGAGGGGTGGTTGCAGAGGACTCCCAGCAGTGGCCAGACATATGAGGGGTGGGTGCCTATCACTCCCAGCAGTGCCCAGACATATGAGGGGTGGGTGCCTATCACTCCCAGCATTGCCCAGACATATGAAGGGTAGGTGCCTATCACTCCCAGCAGTGCCCAGACTTCTGAGGGGTGGGTGCAGAGGACTCCCATCAGTGCCCACACATATGAGGGGTGGGTGCAGAGGACTCCCAGCAGTGCCCAGACATCTGAGGGGTGGGTGCCTATCACTCCCAGCAGTGCCCAGACATCTGAGGGGTGGGTGCCTATCACTCCCAGCAGTGCCCAGACTTCTGAGGGGTGGGTGCAGAGGACTCCCAGCAGTGCCCAGACATATGAGGTGTGGGTGCGGAGGCCTCCCAGCAGTGGACAGAGACATGGGGGTGTGTACATCATCCTCCCATGAGCAAAACTCCATGGGTGCATGAAGGCATCCACAATGTGCGACTATGCTGAGACTGCCATGACAACACATCACTGACAGCAGTGTCCCACTCCCATGAGGATGGATGTCCTTACCCCACTGCATGACACACGACATGTGGGTGTGATGACAAATTACACATGCATACCCACCCCTGGCGGTGGCAGCACAATACACACACTGAGATCATGCAACAAGACTGTATCCTCATGTGAAACCCCACTAAACTAAGAGAGCCTAGGGGAACACACACTGTCACCCACATTCCAGGACTGATAGGAATGTACAGGTGCTGGGGCTGCCAACAAGTTGTTGCCTCCCATGGAAGGAAAAGGGTGGAGTACCCACAGATACAATGCCCACAATTGTCAGTCAGGTGCCCAAATATCCTGCAGAACAAGTAACACATGTGTGCTAGGCTGGGAGTACACACATGCATAGTGCGGAAAAGGGACCATGTCCACATAAAGCCATGGCAACATACTCCATACACAAGTACAGTGACTACCAAGGATGGTACAGACGATGCAGGCAGAGACATTGCTGAGCAGGCATGGGCAAAGTTGAAGGGATCCCTCACACAGCAAGGAAATGTAGACACAGGTCAGTGCAACAATTGGGAAACACCCTGCAGGGAAGAAGTCAGGTGCCATAGAGGAAGGAACACTCCTTGGGACAATGTCACCATACAGTAAAAGCTTACATGACCAAAGATTATTTGCAGAGACCTTGTGATGGCACGCAGATACCAGGGTCCTCCCCATGAGGAGCACACTACAACATTTCCCAGACACCTAACACATTATCACCACCCCAACTCAGGGAGCAGCAGCACCAACAGCAATACCAGAAAAGCATTTTTGTGCAAATGAAAAACAAAATGCTTTATTCAGCATAAAAAATGATTTGATTTGAAATGTACACTATATACAAGGCCCATAGGCCAGTCCAAATGCGAATTCCTGGGGGGGACACATTAGGACGCGTCTCCCCTAGCTTGCCTGCACAGTTCAGAGTTCCTTTTCATCCACAGGGGTGGGCATCATGTGGGGGGGAAGGACCAGGCACCGCAGGGACAGGAGGGGCAAGGGTAGGTGTTGTGGGTGCAGGGACAGACGACTCCACCACAGGGGGTGGGGCAGCACCAAAGGTGGTAGTTAGGATGTCGCTGCACATGGTTGCAAGGTCTGCCAGCGTCTCCCCTACACCCGAAGGAACCACAGGCCCCAAGGAGGGGGAGGGGGTCGGAGGGATGGGTTGCAGTGCTACTGGGGGAGGGTGTGGACAGGAGGGGGACTCAACTCCCCTGCCCGGGGACTTCCTCGATCGCTTGCCGGGTGGTGTCACACTGGGGCTGAGGGACAGACTGGCCATGAAGGACTCTTTGTCCGACTGTTGGGCAGGGGAGCTAAGGGGAGTGGTTTTGGAGGAATTGGGTCGTGAGGACTGCAGACTCCCACTGTGGCTGCGTGGCTGCCGTTTGCCCCCCGACCCAGTGGGTGTGCCTACTTCCCCCTGTGTGTGCGTGACAGGAGGTGTGCGCTTGGCCTTCACTGTTGGTGTGCTGCCTGTGTCTGGTGGGGTGCGTGCATGGGGATGACTGGGTGTGCTTGGGACAGGCATGAGAGTGGGAAGTGTGGATGGTGCATGGGTAGGGGGGGACAAAGCGCTGCAGGAGACCCACTGCTGCCGTCAGTGACAAGTCCATGGACCTCAGCAACATCCGTTGGTCAGACATCGCTGCTGACATGCCCTCCATGTACGACACCATCTGTGTCAGCAGTCTGGTGTGGCCATGGAGGACATTAAGCAGCGATGTCTGACCAACCTGCAACTGCCGCAGGATGTCCACAGACTCGGCATTGACGGCAGTAGCGGAGACAGGGGCAGGGGGTGCGGTGCCTGGCACGAAGGAGATATGTTGTCGCCTAGCACGGACAGAAGGGACCCGAGCAAGTGGGTGGGCAGTGATGGGAATGGAGGGGGCAGCGAGAGATGTACTGCTGCTTTCAGCTGTGGGAACAGCCTCCGCCCCCTCTGGGAGCTCAGCCTCGGACCCGTCAGCATCATAGTCGGTGTTGGGACTGGACAGGTCCTCTGCCTGACTCCCCTCGCCCTCCGTGCCACTTGCTGTGCCAGACTCCCCAGCACTGGTGGCACCGGTGCTGGATCCCTCCTCCACGTCTGTGCCGGTGTCTCCCTCGGTGTCCCCCGACGATGCTGTGGGCAAGGTGAAGAGACAGGAAATAATCAGACACCTGTATACATATGACACATGAGTCCAAACTACATAGGTCACAGTGCATAGCATGAAAAGCATCATGAGTAACATCTACAATACTACGCACATATGTAGGCCCTGCACTACACAGTTGGTTGACCCACCATGCCACTTTGAAATAATGGAGAGCATGACACAACAGCAAAGAACTTGATATCGAATTATACAGAGAAGCTAGTGTCTGTGGACAGTCGAGCACAGCATCTGGACCACACACCGTTGCCAAAAGTGGATGAGCAGGAACCATGTCTTTTAACTTTTGACACATGCTGCAAAGCACAAACATTAAACCCTGCACAACATGACTGGGTCAATACTTGTTGAGTGTCTGTTCAGACTATCATCACACACAGGCCAGACCTGGCAATGAGAGATAAGGTTTGGACATGTAGGCCTTGCCCGCACAAACCCCCCCTACCTGAGACAATGTGATTGAGACAGAGGAAGGACTTACACCTCTTAATCAGGGATCACAAAAATGGGCTCCATTAAATCCTAATTGCACTCTAACTACCCCTCGTGGGGCTGACCACACATATTATTGACAAACAACCATCATCAGATAGTTGTACACAGACACACAGGCACTGGCCAGTGTGAGGATGCACAAGCCACATTGGGTCACCCTGTACAGTGGACACATGTAGCACACTTTACGTAAATACAAATGAGGCCAGGGTACAATGCCACAGAGGCCAACCTATGCTGAAGACACTGAGAATGTCCACAGTGTTGGATGACACACATGATTCCTAGGAAAGGGTGTCTCAGGGGACTGTAGTGGCCACACTGCTCCATGGTCCTGGATAGATCTGACTGCAACAGGAGCAACCGTCCCCGCACTATGCATATCTCCCCCTCATGCACATCATGTCTGAGGCCACAACATCGGTCATGCATGCTGCAAGGCAGTTCATTTTAAGCCTCACACTCCTATATTGAGACTCTGCATCAGTGCCAACAATCATGGACCCCCAAATGACTGAACTGGACAGGGCACAGGCTAGGTCCCAACACATGTCACAGACCACCCCCACACATGATGCTGCAAGCATTGGGCACTTGGATTAACTGCCAGCCTAGATTACCTTGTGCAAGAGTGACTACACACAGACCAGGGAACACATGTCAAGGAGGGGAAGGGAGGAAGAACAGGACCGGTTGACTTTGGGGAACAGGATATGTACTGCACATATAAACCCTGGCAGTGTATCCATGCGACTGAGCACTTCCAAAAGCTGGTGACACACAACAAACACACATGTACCTACCCCCTTGCTGCTGCTGCTTCTCCTGTAACCGCCTATCCATGTCAGTGAAGACCACCGCCAGGACACACTTCATTTGGTGGGTCAGGCACCGGCGCCCGCCGTGTTTTCGTGCTGGTGAGTCCCCCAGCAGGACCCGGGCGATCCTCCTGGTCCAGCACCGGATGTCCTGCCAGCGTTTCCTCACCTGGGCCAGGCGCCGACTGCGACCCTCCACCGACCTCACGGCCCTGACGGCCCACTTCCAAATCTCCCCCTTGGCGTAGGCGGCTACCTGTGAGGATGACAAAGTGAGACAACATCAATACACCTGCTCCATGTCACAGAGACACACATTAGAACAATTAGGCTTGTTTGAACAGGGCATAGTATGCAGCCAACTCATTGCACCTTTGTCATAGGGACATTATCCTCTGGGGAAGGGCAAATGAAATACGTGGCATTTAAAGTACACAGGTGGCATGAGGGGTGCGACAGAATCAATGATCATGGCTCACACTGTGCATCACAAGCAACACCAGGATTATGGACAGCACCTCAAAGCAGTCACATGCCCCAGGCCACTGACGCCACCTCAGCGGAGTACACAGACACACACAGGCACAGGACAATCACCTGCCATTGGCAACTGCGGGTACAAACATCACTCTGCACATGTGCCACTTGACTGGGGGGAGTCACAGGTGTGGGGCTAGCTCAGCACGTCAGACACACAGCACAGCTCCCTGCTCACATCAGATGGGTAGGGCATATGCATCCTCCATGCAGCTGGGGTGCAACATTCCATATAGACACTCACCTACATTACAGGGGACTTACACATACACCAATGTCCAGGGGCCGTACACATCTTTTGGACACTATCACCACAGGTACACTCAACTCACACACATCTGTGGGTACAGTCACCTGTCACACTGGGGGGGACCACAGAATCACATCAGGACTATAGAAACAACATTCCCAAGAGGATTAGCCAGGCTGAATGTGGCATGCACCATGCAGTGATTGTCACAGTAAGCACAATGCAAGTGAGGAGTGGAGATATGAGCCACAACATGCTCTGCATGGGAGACATAAGGCATTCCCCCCTGGGACCCACCATGAACAACATTGCATGTCTGGCACACCTGGACACAATGCCAGAAGTGACAGACACAAAAAAGGGGCACAGTCAAAGCTAGTGGAGTCAGCACTCACCTGCTCCCCTGGTCTCCCATACCGGCAGGGGTACTGTGGGAGGATGACGTCCAGCAACACCTCATTCTCCTCTTGGGTGAAAGGCTGGGCCCTCTCCACAGACCTGGACATGGTGCCAGAGGAATCACAAGCAGCAGCAGTGGTGTGGAATGAAAGGTTGTGCAGGCAAGTGCTCTCTCATGGGTCCTGGCTGCCTTATATCTCCCTTGCTGGGCTGTTTCATTTACAGGAGTACAGAGTGATTGGTCAATCTCATTTGCATCCTACGTTTCCTCCAACCCCTTTAAACCTACCCCAGTGAGGGCCTTTGCATGGTTCAAAATTTGAGCATGATGTCAAGTCAACAACCACTTTGCAACATAGTATATTGTCTCCAACCGACTTTTGCTGGCCACCTGATGAAATTTTTTTAACTGGAAACTCGGTCTCCATGACAACCAGCATGCATTTAGGCCCTTATTCTTGTCCCTCATGTGTCCCCTATGTAATTTCACTATCCACACACAGGTACGGTGCGTTCCACACGTACCCCTAGGGCACCACTAGTCCAGTGATACGGTCCGTACACGCGTGTGTAGGGTCTGTATCACTTTGGTAGTGTTGCCGTAGGCGTACGCCATAGTGATACGGTCCGTACACGCGTGTGTAGGGTCCGTATCACTTTGGTAGTGTTGCCGTAGGCGTACACCATAGTGATACGGTCCGTACACGCATGTGTAGGGTCCGTATCACTTTGGTAGTGTTGCCGTAGGCGTACGCCATAGTGATACGGTCCGTACACGCGTGTGTAGGGTCCGTATCACTTTGGTAGTGTTGCCGTAGGCGAACGCCATAGTGATACGGTCCGTACACGCGTGTGTAGGGCCCGTAGCACTAGGGTAGTGTTGCCGTAGGCGTACGCCATAGTGCTACGGGCCGTACGTACGCGTGTACGGCCCGTAGCACCATGGCGTACGCCTACGGCAACACTACCAAAGTGATACAGACCCTACACACGCGTGTACGGACCATATCACTATGGCGTATGCCTACGGCAACACTACCAAAGTGATACGGACCCTACACACGCGTGTACGGACCGTATCACTATGGCGTATGCCTATGGCAACCCTACCATACGGATAGGACCAGTGTGTACACGTACGTGTGTACGGTCCGTACACACACACGTACTCCTACCCAAAGCCCATATAGTGATACGACCGTACATACGCCCTCTGAGCGTGTGTATGGTGCGTTTCACAGCTTACCCTGGTGATAGGAGGTGCACAGGAAAGGAATGGAGGTGTCTGACTCGCACAAGGATGGACATCAAGTCATTGTCAGTGCAGTCCTTCATGTGTGGGCCTACATGTGTCAGGCAGTGATGTGGCACATGTCTCCTCATGTTTTAACCCAATAGTTGTGTGATGACCTGTGTACACATGTCATGTGTGATGGGGCACTATGTGGCGCACTTCCCCTTCACACCTTTTACATGTGTGCATGTAGTTCAAACTTGTCAAGCACTGCATCACTGGCATGGCACAGTCACCAACACCCACAACTGTCCCCTGATGCCAGGTAGACGGATGATGACACCTGACATCTCACTACCAGTGTGCCACGATGTGACTATGTCATGTGTGTGTCATGTGTTCCCATGATCTTGCTGTTGGTGTTCCGTCCACGGCATCTGCTGTATCTGCATCCAACATGTGTCTGTGTGTAGATGCCCATGTCACACTATTACGCACACCAGGACACATGTGGAATGACACGTAACGTGTGTCTGTATGCATCGAACAGGGACTTGCGTGCTTAGGACATATCTGCGTAGTCTCGATGTCTGTGTGATCATTCTTTTTATTTTTTTTTTATTTTTATTTTTTAATTTTTTTTTATTGAAACAATAAATCAGTTACAGGCATGGGCCTACAACCACCAGGGCCGGCCGCTAGATTCAGAAAGGATCGTACATTAGTTAAGGCAGTAGGCGACTCCTGGGGCCCAGCCCCGTAAATGGCTCAGGATAGCTCGAAAGAAGCAGGAGACATACATTTAACATAAATAACAACTAAAAACAAAAGGCGAGGCATAAGGGCAAAAAGCGTGGGTCAGGCTACATCCGGGGGACTCTACTCCAAACCTTCAATTAGCTATCAACAGGAGGGAGTACTGAAAGATCGGGGGGGGGGGTAACGGGAGTGTGTGATCATTCTTGACATGTACCTCTTCATGGCAAGGTGTGTGGTCTGTCCTTTTTTCCGTCTAGCTTTCCGGCAGCTGTCTGTATGAGATGACATCCTTCAAATGCACATATGTGGATGTATGTCACTCCTGTCATTTGTCTGGCTGTTCACTCACACTGGCCCACAGCTCCTTTCATGGCATGTCATGTAGACCTTGCCAATCCACGTTTGTAGCTGGCTCTTGGTAGGAGTATCACCTTGCTGGCATACGTGTGCAGGTTGTATTGCACAGTACAGACTCTGTATGTAGCATATGTGTATTAGCTGTTGAACATGTGCTCAGTGCATTGACATTGGTGTAGTAATGTACTCAATCTTCGTTATTCCTTCCAAATTTCTGCAGGGCACCGCCTCTCCCCCGACCAATGCCAGACTTGGCTGCCATGAGGGAACATGACTGCATAAACCACTACAGATTCCCCCAACAGTTAATTGTGGACCTGACAAACAGGCTGGCACCACACCGCCAACCGCAACACAGTTATCTGACTGCGCTGACCCCCACGATGAAGGTGATGTTAGCCCTACATTTCTTTGCCACCGGTACGTTTCAATTGACCATAGCTGATGTGGGTGGCAAGTCCCAGACCATGTTCAGCCGTGTCCTGCATGATGTTTTAGAAGCCATGTTGGAGCACCTGGATGAATTCATCCATTTTCCAACTCGTGAGCAGTTGACAGGTATCAAGGGTGAGTTCTATGCCCTGGGAGGGATGTCCCATGTAATTAGGTCCATTGACGGGACACATGTGGCTTTGGTACCACCACAGGCACAGGAGGTAGCCTTTCGTAACCGTAAACATTACCACTCCATTAATGCCCTTGTGGTGTGTCTTGCTAACATGGTGATTTCCCATGTCTGTGCACGTTTTCCAGGGTCAGCACACAATGCCTACATCATGAGGCGTAGCAGGGTGCCAGAAATGATGCTGCAGCTGCACAACGAACGAGCATGTCTTGTTGGTGGGTAGACTCTGTTTGTCCAGTATTCAGCGGTATCTTAGTATGTGACGGCATCTCCTGACCCACTTCTTTACATGATGTTTCCATGTAGGGGACTCTGGCTATCCCAACATGCCATGGCTGGTGACGCCTCTCTGCAACCCGAGAACAGCTGCAGATCACTGTTACAACAACGCCCATGGGCAGACCAGGTGAGTGATTGAGAGGACGTTTGGCCTCCTGAAGAGCCGATTCCGGTGCCTCCACAAGACCGGCGGGTCCCTCCCATATGCACCGGTGAAGGTCTGCAAAATCTTCCTTGTGTGCTGCATGCTGCACAACATGGCAGTGGAGAAAGCTGTGCCACTCATCCTGGATCCCGATGAGCAGGAACATCCACCCGTGGAGGATGACGGCCTTGGTCACGAGGCAAGTGAGGAGGAGGAGGAGGAGGGGGAGAAGGAGGAAGAGGACATCCGGAGTCAGCTCATACGCAACTTCTTCTCATAATGGTGAGTCACTGGGTCTGAGTGTGCACGCTTGGAGCCTTGTGTGGCATGTGTTGCAATGTGTGTGTCCAGCTGACTGTATGCTAAGTGACTTTGAGGTGTGTGCTGATGTGTCACTCAAGTGCTGATGTCATTCCACACATTTTAGCTGACACACTCAATTGACAACTAGCATGGTGTCAACCTTATTCATGTAGAGTACATGACCATGCATGCGGATGACTATGTTTTTCCTGACTTCTTGTGTGTCTCTCATCCCCAGGTAGTTGCGCATGCTGTCTGCTCGTGGCATCGTTGTGCTCCTGCTATTCCTCATGAGTAATGCAACGTGTGCTGAATCAGCGTTACATGCACGGACATGGTGAAAAGTCTCCTTTGGGTAAGGATTGCAGCAAGGCTTTTTGGGTGTGGTAGTTGTTTGTAACGTGTGGGCACTGCTCCTGTGCAGGTTTTGTTACTATGCATACATGTCGACTCACCATGGGGCACATGACATGTAGCATGACTCACATGAATTGATAGTCACACTTCGTGACAGTCATCTGTTATGGGATTGTGGTTTGTGATGAGGGCATCAATGTGTGTACAACTTCCCTCGGAAACATACGGGAGGCTACGGGTAGGGGTGGGCAGAATTTGCGGAATTAACTTTCGCAAATTATCGCGAAAATGCAGAAAATCTCCGCAAACACGCCGGAAATATCGCAAAGACGCGGAAGTTTTTTTGCCGCCTGTTCGCGATATTTTTTGCGTGATCGCGTGTCGCCAACTTACCCATGCGGTTGATCACGGGCGCGGCCATCTTGTTTTCACTTGTCCCGCCCTCTCGTGATGCTTACTTCCTGTTCCGGGTCGCGCAATTCATGTTCGCGCCTGTTCGCGGTCGATATTTCCTGTTCGCGACCGCTTTTACTTGATCGCGTTGCTTTTTGCTTGCTCGGGGAGAAAATATCGCGCAAACTTGCACATGTGGTCGCAATGGTTGCGGCCATCTTGTTTTTCACTCTATTGCATGGTTCTGGGGCCTGATTTTCAATCCTCCCTAAATCTTTTCAATCCTTTGTTTATAGCCACTTTTTTTGGATCTTTATTACTTATTATTTCTCTAACTATTTTCCTGCTTCTATATTTTTGGTTTTTGTCTGTAGAAGGGAATCTTGCGTCTGTAATGCAAAAAAAGAAATGGTGTGCGTTAGTATATTGCAACTTGCAAGCATTTCTCAGCCGTGCCAAAAAGTGTAGCATCTATGGATAAGCAATATGGACTAACAGTAACAGTAGTACACCAGTTCTTCCTAAAAAAGTGGCTTGTTAATGTTTGTTGACCGCTTGTACGCAGCGCGTAGACTAGACAGTAGCAGTGTGAGGCAGGTCATGTGGGCTCAAAGGTGTCTTAAGAAGCTGCAAGGTAAAGGTAACGTCACATGTGCATGGCTAGGGCTAATCAAGCAAAGGCTACAATGATCATATAACTATTAGTGTTTACTCTACTACTACCTGATTTGTACTAGTGATGTATGTTAGTATTAACTCATTTTTCAACCTTACTACTGATCAATAGGGGGGAGGTGTATATGACGCCTAATAAATGTGTAATGTTTTCTAGGCGCACTACCGACCACCATTGCCGGGGCCAGCGAAGGCGACGCGGACGGCGAGGATGCGGCAGTTGCAGATAGCAACGGAGCGGTAGGGGGAGTGGCAGCACCAGTGGCAGGCGGTGGAAAGTTAGATTCATAATCCTTAACTATTGTTGAACTTGACAGCACACTCACTGCAAGGGTGTACTGTATGTATATGTATACTGTACAGTTGTGACTTAGGGCCCCATTAGGATGGTGGGCGTATTGCCCCCGCCGGGCCGGCTGGAATTCACTGCCGTCACCGCAGGGGCAAACCTCCCGCCATCCCTGTAGAAAATATTCAGACATGTCCAGGCGGCAATATGGCGGTGGTGTCTCTCTGATCACACCACCAGCCATACAATCTGTATTTTGGAATGCCTTTGCATGGCGGCATTGCCGTCCGCCATGGAAAGGCATGCACACATTGCAGAGTATGCTTGGGGGCCCCCATGGAGGGTACCTACCTATGCTATGGTACCCCCCCGACTTTCAAAGCAAAACGTGACAGGCTCTGTGCGGGGCCCGTCATGTTGTGCTTGGAAAAGCAGCACAACATTTTAGCATTGCTTTCAGCAAAGCCAACCAGAATTTAAATTTAAAAAAACAGGGTGCGCCCGCCCCTGTGCCGGGCGCATCATCCTAATTAATTGTCCTCACGGGACCCCTACCCTTTTTAGCAGTCGGATGGCGGGTGGACAAAGTCCGCCCACTTTCCGATGTCGTAAGTAAGTATGAGTTGTTGGGGACGTTTGAAGAGTGAACTAGAAGACTAGAATTCCCTTTAATTGGTATAGGACTAGGAGCCGGAGTATTGAGTAACCAATGGCCTCATCTATCTGATTTCAACTCCGCTTTGAAAGTTTTATGGAGAAGAGCACCTGGTGCACTGTTCAACTAAAAAGTGTAAGACAGGTGGAAGGAAGAAGGACGGGCGACATTTAAAATGTTATGTACTACTGTGCTTTATTTTATAGTGCTACTCTACCATGCCACTATGTGTATAAATAATTACCTTGTCCTACTGTTTTATTAAGACTATATTTTACAATTGTCTTGTTTTTTTCTTTTTGATACACAGCTACTCCGAAACTCAACCGGAAGGAGTTGGCCGCCAAGGCACGGCGCCGGAAGCTGGAGGCAATCCAGCAGGAATACCGGCGGCTGGTGGTCCTAGCCGAGGAGGAGGAGGAGACTGCAGCAGCAATTCAAGCCTCCTCCAGTGCCCCGGGCCCCAGCCACCGCCCTCCAGCGGTACGGCACCACCGTCTGGCGGCTGCCCGCCGCCACCGTGCCATCTCCGGTGCCCCCCCCCCACTGTGGCTGCAACTGCCGCGGCCTTAGACGCCGCGTCGCCCATTTAGAGGACGAGATGCGCCAGATGCGTGTCCTCCTCCAGTCCCGCCCCACCAGTTAGTCCCTGTCACTGCCCCTTTTTTAATTCCTGTTCTTGTTCTTTACTCGTTTGGCCGTTAAGACTTTTTTCTACTGTGGACAGAGGTTGGGGTTAGGGAGGGGGGTGGGTCAGCTTTTGTGGGTTTAGTTTATTTTTGTTAGGGTAAATTAAATATATTTTTCTATGTTACATGCAATGTTGTTAATGTTTTGTAGGTGGGGTAACTGTTTTACATCACACTGTTTCCTTGCTGGTGCATGGCCGCCCATAGCCTGTGTTTGATTTCAATAATTTGCTGACTGTATAAGACACAAACAGATAGATGCGACACACCTCACTCATTGACTGGTCCTTCTAGTACTTTCAGTCTGTCCTCTAGTCTATGCATTCTTTGGAGTGGTGTGTGAAAATGAAATCATTGACAACATGTCCATTATTAATTCTGCCTCCCCCAAACTTCTCTCTTACCGGTGCTTGATGTTTATGTTCAACTGTGGCACAGCACTGGCTGCATGGTGAAGATGGTTTCCTTTTTCATACATGCCATGATTGGGGTGGTGGTGGTGGTAGTATAGTAGTAGTAGTAGACACTGGCAGGGTGGCAGCATTTCCAAAAATAGAAAAGGAGACAGTCAATCGCCTTTGAGAGACTGTTAGAGGAGTAGTTGAATGAAGTACATTACAGAACTTACCGAGCAACAATTATATGCTCAAATATAATTTGACAAAAAAACTGAATGGTGGTTATGAGGATAGCCTACTAGACAGAGTTACAAACTATAGTTGTGTCGACTCGAGTGCACTTGACTATGCCTACAGTCTAACAGTTAGTGCTGTATATGAGGAATGACAACAAACAAATCCAATCAATGCCGGCAATTCATGCTGAGGTATATGTTCCTTTGTTAAATAAAATAACCTCTGAAATATCCTACTCATGGGTGGGCAAGTAGAAGAAGATCATCGCTCTGCATTGAAATTGAAGTAGTGTTGCTTTCACCACATCCGCCCCAGCAAGTGTGTGATTAAGTATTGGTGTAAATTTAATTTAGTTACACCTCGACAATAAGTCACACAGCCCGGGGGAAGAGGGTTAGGGTTTGTTGAATGGATGGGAAGGGGGATTTTGGGAAAGGTTTGACATAGAAAAACAGTATGCATACATAGACAAGCAAATGACAATCTTTGAAGACTACCATATCCATATGTTAAGGGAGAAAAAGGCAATGCATGCATGATGATGAGAGACCCGGATTACATACACTTCTATTTCTTGTTCTGTTCCGGCCTTAATACTTTAACAGATAGCAAATAGAAATTTTAAATATTGGTAGTGAAGAATCGTAAACACAGAGCAAACCTAATGATGATTGATAATAACAACTCCAAGAACACACTGTTGTAAAGATTGTATACAAGATATTAATCAAATTATTTAAAAGAAGTTAAAAGTGGATACTGTTACTGTGTTATCCTGGTCAAAAATGTGGACTGGATTTTTGCATCTCGGCATTCCTCTTGCTCCTCTCGTCCATCAATCTTGGGTGTGTCGCCTCGCCCCTCGCCACTGCCCGGCTGGAAAAAAAGGTGATTGATTGGTAAGGTAATTATTATGCATTGTAATGTTTTACAAAGTTTTGGCCAAGGCCCGGACTGTAATTTTAGATTGAAAACCAAAGGGGATATTGAGAAATCAAGGGAAAACAAATGCACAAGTGATGGTGTAGTGCAACAAGAACACTTTCCGAGGTGGCATGTATGCATATGCATCATCTCTACTCTAGTCTGTTTCCAGCATTGACCTTCAACAGTAACAGGAGAGATCTGGCCCACAGTGCTTACCATTAGCACATCATACGTTAACACTTTAGAGTCCTTTTTTTTTCTCTCAAAGAGTTGGACAAACGCAAAGCACATTATCCATTCCAAACATAGCATTTTACAGTTTAAATTAGTAAATTCAATGCACTGCAGTCATCCCACCGCTACACTCTATTCAACTTCTACACAGACATTTGGGTCTGCTGTGGTTGTTGTTGACGTGTTTACCTTTAGGCTTTTCCATTTCATGCCACTCCTGAAACATCCTCCTCCTGACTTCATCATCATCTCTGATACTTTTACTGACTGAAGATCGGCCTGCAGTATAAGTATAATTTTTATGACACAACAAGAGTAGAAATATAAATATTACTGACTTGAGTCATTCTTTATTGTGTACAGAAAGATAGATTACTACTAGTACACTTTGACATCACTTTGTGCACAACAAACAAACAACGCAAACACAAAGACCAATAGCTCAGAGTCAGGTGTCCAATGCATGCCATTAATTGTCATCATTCATTACCTGTTCCTTCTCATCTTAAGTTAACGGGCCGTCTCTTTTGCCATCATCATGATGGACGGTGCTGTTAAGTCACAGTCATTTGCATTGCGCAGATTGAGTGAGTCCCCTTCCTGTATTGAATTAAAAGCAATGTATCACCAAGATGCAGGAGAAGTACACATTTCTTGTTTGCAAGAAGGGGAAAATTAGTGTGTTCTGTAGAAAGTTGATTAGTGGCAGTGCACAATTACATCAATTCATGAGCAACACACACAACAAAATCTACATCATTCAGTCTGCGATTCTGCGGCCAATGCATGGCATCAATCATTACCTGTTCCATCTCATCTTGTTAACGCTGCAGGCCGTCACTTTCGCCATCATCATGATGGACGGTGCTGTTAAGTCACAGTCATTTGCATTGCGCAGATTGAGTGAGTCCCCTTCCTGTGTTGAATTAAAAGCAATGTATCACCAAGATGCAGGAGAAGTACACATTTCTTGTTTGCAAGAAGGGGAAAATTAGTGTTTTCTGTAGAAAGTTGATTAGTGGCAGTGCACAATTACATCAATTCGTGCGCAACACACACAACAAAATCTGCATCATTCAGTCTGCGATTCTGCGGCCAATGCATGGCATCAATCATTACCTGTTCCATCTCATCTTGTTAACGCTGCAGGCCGTCTCTTTCGCCATCATCATGATGGATGGTGCAGTTAAGTCACAGTCATTTGCATTGCGCAGATTGAGTGAGTCCCCTTCCTGTATTGAATTAAAAGCAATGTATCACCAAGATGCAGCAGAAGTACACATTTCTTGTTTGCAAGAAGGGGAAAATTAGTGTGTTCTGTAGAAAGTTGATTAGTGGCAGTGCACAATTACATCAATTCATGCGCAACACACACAACAAAATCTACATCATTCAGTCTGCGATTCTGAGGCCAATGCATGGCATCAATCATTACCTGTTCCATCTCATCTTGTTAACACTGCAGGCTGTCTCTTTCGCCATCATCATAATGGACGGTGCTGTTAAGTCACAGTCATTTGCATTGCGCAGATTGAGTGAGTCCCCTTCCTGTATTGAATTAAAAGCAATGTATCACCAAGATGCAGGAGAAGTACACATTTCTTGTTTGCAAGAAGGGGAAAATTAGTATGTTCTGTAGAAAGTTGATTAGTGGCAGTGCACAATTACATCAATTCATGCGCAACACACACAACAAAATCTACATCATTCAGTCTGCGATTCTGCGGCCAATGCATGGCATCAATCATTACCTGTTCCATCTTATTTTCAGTTAATGGCCAGTCTCTCTTGGCTCTGAAAGGAGGATAGCTATAGTAGTCATCTGATTCATGGTCCACTTGTTTTGGAAGGGCGAGGAAAGTTTGAATTTGTTGTTACCATCATCCAATCATCATTCATGAGGGAAATGGAATTGAGCAGGAGATTCAGTATGATCGAGCGGAGGAGCTGGATTCTGAGGACTGTAGTGTCAAATGGCAGACACCTGAAACTTGTATCTTAAATTAGAAGAGTAGAAGACGGTGATAATGTATTTGTTGCGATTCACAAGTTTATAACCGGAACGACAGACACATAAACAAAGGGGGAAAAAAGGGAGGAAGACAGTAAGTGCGAGCCTAATTGTCAGGGAAGTATAGCTCGTCCTCAAACTCTGGGGGTTCTTCCAGTAGTAGGTAATCATCTGACACAATACTTCCGTCACCTGAGCCGCTGTCCTCATCTTCCTCTGTTGATTCATGCATTGTGTAATTCGGTGGTATGAAGTGCTGATTCATTTTGATCATTGTTAACCTCTCCACGTTTTTTGGAGATAGACTGGTCCTTCTCAAGGTTACAATGGAACCAGCAGCACTGATAACACGTTCGGAAGAGACACTTGCGACAGGGCAAGCCAGATAGCTTATCGCCAGCCTGCTGAGCTGTGGCCATTCAGACCTTTTCCTATACCAATACTGCACTGGGTTTTGATCAATGTACACCTCTGTTGGGTCGTCCAGATAGGCCTGGACCATCCGCTCAATGTTCAGGGTTGCTGCTGGTAAGCTTTTGTGCTGTTTTTTCTGTGCATCAGCACTGTGCTTACAATAGCCCATCTTTACATACCAATCTGATAATGATTGTACTCGGCCTAATGATCCAGTTATTGTTTCTGTAGTCGATGGTGATGGTGAGTGTTGTGATTGTGAGCCAACCGCACTGCCCTCAGCCGACGAAGTTGCACTTGATTCTGCATGGCCTGCTTCAGTATCAGTACTTGTTGTGGGTTGATGTGGCGGGCTTTTAATTAGCAGCCCTTCCTTTTCAAACTTAATGGCTGCTTCAGCTATACAACTTTTGTAGCGGGCAACATCATTGTCGGAAAAAGCAAGGAATGTCTTCACTAGTCCTAATTTTGCACGTGGATCCAGAATTGTGGCACAAATGTAATGTTTTTCTGACAAAATTTTATTTTGTATCCTTACATTTTCAGTTAAGCGCCTGGATAAGCTCTCCACCAAGTCATGGGCTTGCCTTCTGTCCTCTACACCTTTGTAGGATTCAGACACATTATTCAGCTCATGCTCTAGCATTTGCAACAATGGGATAGCTTGGCCCATTGTACAGTCCTCCTTGCTGACTTCACGTGTGAAGACCTCAAAAGGAGACAGCATCTCAGTCAGGCATTTAATTAGGGTCCATTGCTCCCTCTGAAGGGTCATGCCTTTAACACTAGCATCACTGCTTCTGTACCAGACATATTCATGGAGTGACCTGTGCTGTTCGTACAGACGATCAAGCATGTAATACGTTGAGTTCCAACGTGTTGCCACCTCCTGGATGAGTGCCTTGACTGGCATCCTAAATTTACGTTGGATGATCCTCAGCTGCTTCCGAGCTTTAAAAGAATGGCTGAAATGAGTGCATATTCTTCGGCAGATGGCCAGTAAATTGCTGACTATGGGTTCTTTTTTTAAGAAAGTCTTGCACTATAATGTTTATGCAGTGTGCCAAACATGGAACCCTGAAATAGGAACCAAGTTCCATGGCCTTAAGTACATTACTGCCATTGTCTGTGGCAACAAAACCAATACCAAGCCCTCTGGGCCGCAGCCATTCCAAAACCTTGGTGCGAAACTCTTCTAAAATGTTTTCAGCCGTATGAGATTTCTCCATGGCGAACATGGCTACAGTTGCATGTTTCCGAGTACCTTCAAAAATCGCAGCTGTGTCAACAACACCTCGTGCAGATAGTTGATCTCTAACCCCCACAAAAGAGATCCAGTGTGCAGTGATGCACATGTAATCTGTGGCTTGGCAACTGCTCCACATGTCTTTTGTCAGGTGGATATTGTGCACAGCACTCTGCTGCAAACCTTGACCAACCAATTCCAGCACATCATGAACCTTGACCAACCAATTCCAGCACATCATGATGTAGTGCCGGAACAGCAATTCGTGCAAAATAGGACCGGCTGGGAACCTTCCATTTAGGGCAGATGGCAGACACAAATTCAAGGAAACCCACCCCTTCCACAAATGAAAAAGGAAGAAGGTCCAGCGCTAACATTTTAGCCACCTTCGCATTGTACAATCGTGCCGTTGGGTGGTTGCGTTGGAACTGCCCCTCCAACCTAAACATGCTCTCAATGGTAGGCTGGCTTACTTTCCTTAGTGGTGCTGTTTTCATTAACCCACTAAGGCTCAACGACACAGATTGTCTCATTGAGGTAGTCGCCGGTCGCCTTGGTGTCTCAGCCTGACTCTGAGTATGGCTCTTACTGCGGTGCCACTCTGATGTTACTGAGGAGGATGTGGGCGTTACCACTGCAGTACTGGGGACAGGGCTAGAAATGCCTCCCTCTTCTTCACCTTCCACCACAATAATATCGCTCCCTGATTCACCTTGACCAACTTCAATGGGTTGAGTTTTTCTACTTTTTTTTAACTTAAGTAGGTGAGCCTCCCACACGATATTGTGGTGTATTCTGAGATGACTTGCTTGTCCTCCGGTACCATAGTTTGTACCAAGCTTACCACGCCGAACACCTTGGCGGCAAATTGAGCATATAGCAACGTTCTCCTCCTTGGCGCTAACAGAAAAGAAGTCCCAAACTGGGGAGGAGAACTTTCTGGCACTGCTGGATGTGCCACTTTCAACACCAGATGAACTTGAGGGGGTGCTTGAAAATATGTGACCCTGTCCACCTACACTGTGACTTTTACTACCACTACCTACTGAGATGGTTGAGCTGGATGTAGGTCCCTGCCGGGCCTTGGAAAATATGGTAGATGGAGGTAGTGGTGGTGTAACCTGTGTTGGTGAGATCCGTGCTACATCCCGCTCAGTAGCAGCCTTTCTGGATAGGGTGAGAATGTCGGTCTCCAATCCCTTTGGGGCGGGAGTAATGTGCGTGATGACTGGCTCGTCTTCATCAACATCATCACCCCCCTCTTCTACATCTACCTCCATAACTCTAAGTTTTTCTGGGACCTTCCTTTTCAGAAGCAATGTCTTGTGGCGTACATCACTCTCAGACCGAGCTGGTGGGACCCAAGTGTCATCACGATCATCAGAAGCGGGGCTTGAAGAAGAAGATGATGGACTAAGCCTCCTTTTCCTTGCTGGTGGTCTGGAAGACAATTGATCTTCTGAAACAGTGGTTTGACTTCGCTCCACTTTGTCTGCAGGAAGCTCGATTTCCTGAAATGCCCCTACGTCAGGAGCAACAACTACTATGGTGGGCTGTTGCGGCGGCTGCTGCTGTTCTGGTTGCGGCGGCTGCTGCTGTTCTGGTTGCGGCGGCTGCTGCTGTTCTGGTTGCGGCGGCTGCTGCTGTTCTGGTTGCGGTGGCTGCTGCCGTTCTGGTTGCGGCGGCTGCTGCTGTTCTGGTTGCGGCAGCTGCTGCTGTTCTGGTTGCGGCAGCTGCTGCTGTTCTGGTTGCGGCGGCTTGACACTGATCTGCTGAGTTTGCGCGTGCGTTGAACTTGATTGTGTACTACTTTGCGGTAATGACATTTCTTGAACATCGCTGCTCGTTAGTAGACTGGCTACCTCTGCGACACTAAAGCCCTTGGGCCTAGGTTGGTGGGTTTTGACTGCTGTGCTGCTCCCAGCTTGGTTCCCGGACAATGCTTTGGTGCCAAAAAAAACATTGGCCGGCACACCACCAGTGTTAATGGCACTTCCTTTTTCTGTTCCTTCTTCTCACCGGCAACTTTCTTGGTACTGGACCTGGTACCTTTCTTTGGGGCCATCTTCTTCAGATGTCAGGCAGGAGGCAGATGTACAACAAGTTCTGGTCACACGTGGGCGTGATGCGCAGCAGGACTTCTGTCTGGCTGGCAGTACAACGGGTAGCCAGGTGATGCCGATGACACCTCCTACTCTGTCTTTTGTGCACCTAAAAGCAAAGAAGACAGGAGAAGAACATCAGTGAAATGTTGCATTTGTTGTTGTGGTTCAGTTAATTAGTACTGTACTAGTGCAAACAAAAGATAGTCTAGCCATTTATGACTATTTTTTTTAACTAGAGCTATGTTATACTACTAGTACTGTGTACAGCCACACAGTACACTCTCAGGAAGGATAGGAAAGTTAATAATAAACAACAAAATAAAAATCTAATGGAAGTGGGGTGGACCATTGCATTATTTGAGCATCTGAGCATCCATGGAGCTGCTGCTGGCAAAGGGGGTGGATGGATGGAAGCAGTAAGCCGAAGAGCCAATAGGAAAACCATGCAGGCCTATGGCAAAAGCAGGACACTAATACTCACAGTCCAAACACCCAAAAAGGCCACCACCCACATGGACACACACAAATCACAAAGAAGCCGGGGGCCTGGGAAACACCAGGAGCTGACAAAAGGCCTATAAAAGCCAGGTAAAGGATGCCTGCTAAAGCACACTGCTCTGACTTTTTAATGCAACAAAATGTAGGAACATTCACAGGCCCCAAAAAGCTCTGCAGGGTGCATGCATTGCACACCAACACACCAGTGACCAGACACATAAAAAAAGCATGGTTTGTCTTTAAGACAACCAACATCAGCAAGGCCACCCCCCAAAAAGCAAACTTCCCCAACTCAATCCAATGCCATCCATGCCCTAAATGAAGTCTAAATTCAACAGATCGCATAGAAAACACTTTATCAATAAAGCTGTGGCTACCTGCTCTGATCCTAGTGGATGAAAAAGCAGGCCTGTTGGCAGACAAGGCCAGGCAAGCTTGCAGGCCTAGGCCTCAAAATGGCCACCAGCCACATGGCCAGGCTCAACAACATCAGCAAGGCCACCCCCAAAAACACACTTCCCCAACTCAATCCAATGCCATCCATGCCCTAAATGATGTCTAAATTCAACAGATCACATAGAAAACAGTAAATTAATAAAGCTGTGGCTACCTGCTCTGCTCCTAGTGGATGAAAGCAGGCCTGTTGGCAGACAAGGCCAGGCAAGCTTGCAGGCCTAGGCCTCAAAATGGCCACCAGCCACATGGCCAGGCCCAACAACATCAGCAAGGCCACCCCCAAAAACACACTTCCCCAACTCAATCCAATGCCATCCATGCCCTAAATGATGTCTAAATTCAACAGATCACATAGAAAACAGATTAATAAAGCTGTGGCTGCCTGCTCTGGTCCTAGTGGATGAAAGCAGGCCTGTTGGCAGACAAGGCCAGGCAAGCTTGCAGGCCTAGGCCTCAAAATGGCCACCAGCCACATGGCAAGGCCCAACAACATCAGCAAGGCCACCCCCAAAAACACACTTCCTAAACTCAATCCAATGCCATCCATGCCCTAAATGGTGTCTAAATTCAACAGATCACATAGAAAACAGTAGATTAATAAAGCTGTGGCTACCTGCTCTGGTCCTAGTGGATGAAAGCAGGCCTGTTGGCAGACAAGGCCAGGCAAGCTTGCAGGCCTAGGCCTCAAAATGGCCACCAGCCACATGGCCAGGCCCAACAACATCAGCAAGGCCACCCCCAAAAACACACTTCCTAAACTCAATCCAATGCCATCCATGCCCTAAATGATGTCTAAATTCAACAGATCACATAGAAAACAGTAGATTAATAAAGCTGTGGCTACCTGCTCTGGTCCTAGTGGATGAAAGCAGGCCTGTTGGCAGACAAGGCCAGGCAAGCTTGCAGGCCTAGGCCTCAAAATGGCCACCAGCCACATGGCCAGGCCCAACAACATCAGCAAGGCCACCCCCAAAAACACACTTCCCCAACTCAATCCAATGCCATCCATGCCCTAAATGATGTCTAAATTCAACAGATCACATAGAAAACAGATTAATAAAGCTGTGGCTGCCTGCTCTGGTCCTAGTGGATGAAAGCAGGCCTGTTGGCAGACAAGGCCGGGCAAGCTTGCAGGCCTAGGCCTCAACATGGCCACCAGCCACATGGCCAGGCCCAACAACATCAGCAAGGCCACCCACAAAAACACACTTCCTAAACTCAATCCAATGCCATCCATGCCCTAAATGGTGTCTAAATTCAACAGATCACATAGAAAACAGTAGATTAATAAAGCTGTGGCTACCTGCTCTGGTCCTAGTGGATGAAAGCAGGCCTGTTGGCAGACAAGGCCAGGCAAGCTTGCAGGCCTAGGCCTCATAATGGCCACCAGCCACATGGCCAGGCCCAACAACATCCGCAAGGCCACCCCCAAAAACACACTTCCTAAACTCAATCCAATGCCATCCATGCCCTAAATGATGTCTAAATTCAACAGATCACATAGAAAACAGTAGATTAATAAAGCTGTGGCTACCTGCTCTGGTCCTAGTGGATGAAAGCAGGCCTGTTGGCAGACAAGGCCAGGCAAGCTTGCAGGCCTAGGCCTCAAAATGGCCACCAGCCACATGGCCAGGCCCAACAACATCAGCAAGGCCACCCCCAAAAACACACTTCCTAAACTCAATCCAATGCCATCCATGCCCTAAATGGTGTCTAAATTCAACAGATCACATAGAAAACAGTAGATTAATAAAGCTGTGGCTACCTGCTCTGGTCCTAGTGGATGAAAGCAGGCCTGTTGGCAGACAAGGCCAGGCAAGCTTGCAGGCCTAGGCCTCAAAATGGCCACTAGCCACATGGGCAGGCCCAACAACATCAGCAAGGCCACCCCCAAAAACACACTTCCTAAACTCAATCCAATGCCATACATGCCCTAAATGATGTCTAAATTCAACAGATCACATAGAAAACAGTAGATTAATAAAGCTGTGGCTACCTGCTCTGGTCCTAGTGGATGAAAGCAGGCCTGTTGGCAGACAAGGCCAGGCAAGCTTGCAGGCCTAGGCCTCAAAATGGCCACCAGCCACATGGCCAGGCCCAACAACATCAGCAAGGCCACCCCCAAAAACACACTTCCCCAACTCAATCCAATGCCATCCATGCCCTAAATGATGTCTAAATTCAACAGATCACATAGAAAACACTTGATCAATAAAGCTGTGGCTACCTGCTCTGGTCCTAGTGGATGAAAGCAGGCCTGTTGGCAGACAAGGCCAGGCAAGCTTGCAGGCCTCAAAATGGCCACCAGCCACATGGCCAGGCCCAACAACATCAGCAAGGCCACCCCCAAAAACACACTTCCTCAACTCAATCCAATGCCATCCATGCCCTAAATGATGTCTAAATTCAACAGATCACTTAGAAAACACTTGATCAATAAAGCTGTGGCTACCTGCTCTGGTCCTAGTGGATGAAAGCAGGCCTGTTGGCAGACAAGGCCAGGCAAGCTTGCAGGCCTAGGCCTCAAAATGGCCACCAGCCACATGGCCAGGCCCAACAACATCACAAAGGCCACCCCAAAAAGCACACTTCCCCAACTCAATACAATGCCATCCATGCCCTAAATGTGCTTGAAAATGAAATACATTAAAAAAGCAAAAGGAACAGTTGCTTCATCATGCACACACACCCATGAGGCCATGCCCATGGCTAGCTCGGGCCTACTACTACAACCCACAAAATAAAAAAAATAAAAAAAGGAATGATGATAATTAATTAATTATCAAAAATAAATTGTAGTTACAACAACTGCAATGCCCACAATCAAACACAACAACCACTAAATATCCTATTCCAAAAATCCTGAAATCCAATTTCAATGATGCAGCAGACAAAAAGAGTGATCTTTCCAGCTCCAAATCCAAAGGCAGAATGAGCAGGAGATGGACAAAGCACTGGGAGGAGCCTGCTGGACAGGAACAGGAAGTTGGAGATTCTGTGTCACTTCCTCCCTCTCTCCACCTTTTAAAAAAATGACTCCTTGCACAAAAAAGGAAAGCCAAATGCCAATGTAAGGAGTTCTTTTCATCCAAAATCAGCATTTGCAGATGGTTTGATGCTGCTAGAGCCGATATTCCTCTCTAAATTGTAAATTTTACGTTGTTGAGTTCTCGAGCTTCACATTACTTCCGCCGGCGTGTCGAAAACGATATGATCGCGTTCTCTTCTTTGTCCCTGTCGCGTTGGATATGACGTGTTCGCGGTCTCTTTCTCCTGTTCGCGTTCGATTACACGTGCCCGCGTCCTCATCCTCTGGCTCGCGATGTAGAATGACATGTTCGAGATCTCAATCTTCTCATACTTGCGCGGTGCATGATCGCGAGAAGAAAGACGTGATCGCGCGACAAATGACGTGATCGCGTGACAAATGACGTTAATGCGGCCGCGAACTCTCGCGAGACAGCGCAAAATGGCTACCAAAATCCAACATCTCGTGGAGAACGCGACCGGGTCAAGAAAACTTGTCAGAGAACGCAGGGATTCAGGTAAGGCGATCGCGCGCGTGCGAGAATGTATTATTTTACAGCGCGAGCAAGAAACAAATTATCGCTAAGCTGCGGAATGCGGAAATTTTGACATTTTCGCGCTTTCCGCGGAACACGAAAATGCCAAAATATCGCAATTTCCGCGAACGGAACGGAATTTTGGCCCAGGCCTAGCTACGGGTGGACATATTGCGGGACATCCCCATATGATGCTCAATGGGGAATTGCAGCCTCTCCGTGTGCAGCAGGGGAAGTTTGGCTCAACCCCTTCACTTGTGTGCCAGTACAATGGATTTACAGCATCTGTGGTGCAAAGGGGGTGTCTGGTGTAGGTCCCACATGTTAATCCAATAGACCTGTGAGTGTGTTAATGTTGATGCTTTTGCATAGGTGTGAGCCTGAGTAATAAAGGTGTTCCTCAGCCTCCAAGGTGCCTCATCTCTGTCAATGCAGGTCTCTTGCCACTGTGCATGCGGCATCTCTGGCATGGTTGCCAAGGATTGTGCATATGAGTCTATGTGTAGATTAGCAACCTGCATGCTGTTCTTCATGTATTTGATTCTCTATTGTGCATGATCTCCATGGCTGTGTATGTGTTTTGGCATGTTAGTCCCCCCCACGGGCCGTCAACACCTTCTGGGGTGTGTTCTCTGTGTGCAGCTCAGCCTTCAGTTTCATGATCCGGTGTCAGTCATCTTTGGTGATTGTGCATCCTTTGTCTCTGGATGTGCCATTGACAAGTGGTAACTCCTTCCTTGACATACACCTGTTGCAGTAGTCCTTTCTGACATCCTAGTCTTTGTGTGGATATTGTGGCATAGTTCCCAGGACATGCCTCCTGCTGTTGCAGCCACTGCAGCAAGGGCACACGTAGTTTCTAGATTTGGCAACACACACACATCAAAGGTGCTCCTCCCTTCCTCCCTCAACACATTCATTTGGCTGTCTTCAGCTTGTCTGTGCCACAGTTGCGGCCACGCGGTCCCAAAGGCTGGACCGTCTGTACATGCAACGAGCACATTGCACGACCCTCAGGTCCTTGCATTACCCACATCACACTACAGTCTGATGTTGCAGCCACCCTCCAAGCAAGGTCCATCCACACATCTCCCGCCTCCTCTCAGGCATGCACTGAGCGCACACACAACACCTTTGCATGATGAGTGTGCTACTCTGACTGCCTACACAGCGCTGCCACGCCTTCCAGGATCTGTCACACCCACCGGGTCATGTCCCTCCTACTCCCCACCGGCTCTGTACCCCTGCAAGGCCATGGGAGTGGGACTCATGGCTTCTGCATGTAGTATGCTGTCGTCGTGAGGCACATGGCACAGGTATCATCTCTCAGCGTGTCACAGGTATCATCTCTTAGCGTGTCAATCTACAATGTGTCCAGGACCCCCCTATCCACCATCACATGCGCACACAACCTCATCATCAACTCATATGCCATTGACAGCCATGCGCTCCTCACCCTCACCAAGACGCAGACATTTCCAGTTCCAATATTCAAGATTGCATGGGATCCATAGATGAATGGCAGAACAGCAGCCACCTGAGGCTGGACTTGTACAGGACTGAGGTCAACATCTGAGGATTGTCCCCTTACAGCTGGGTCAACTGCTTGTGTCCCACCCACAGAAGCCCCGCACAGGCACCCAGTGTACACGCACACAAGATGTTGTGCATCATGGATTGCTTGCTCACATTTGCCATGGTAATCACCAGCATCTGTACCTCACACTGCAACACCCTCTGCATTATGCACATGATCCACGGATAGATCCACTCCAAGATAAGACGGACCATCCCCCAGGTCCACAACAACATCCGTGTCAAATACTGCCCTGCCCTCTACGGAGAAGCCACATCCAAAATCCAGGGACACTTGTCCACATCCAGGCTGCATCTGCACACCTCAGCGTCAACATCCCGCGCCCCAGCCACATCACCGTCCAGCAGAGATAGCTGTAATGGATCACTGTGTGCTGCAGGATGACCTGCAGACTCCTCATCCACATTCAGGAGGCAGGCCACAACCCTGACCCAATACCAACCTTGTACCACTGTCATCCGAGACCCCGTAGTGCCATCTCCGTGCATCCAACCTTGACCTGGCCACCATTCTTCAGATCCACCGTACTCCTGCATGCAGGACATAGTTCTCCCACCTGGGAACACATACCTGGGATTCCCTCCCCGGGAACCTCCAAATGAGGCATGACCTCTACGCCTTAATGTTACTCTTCCAAATAGGTGTGTCCTCACAGTTTCCCTAGCACCCCCTCAGCAGCTTGAGGCCATCACAGGTGAGTATTGTGCTCCATGTCTGCATTGAATGATAACTTGTGACCCATGTGTGTCCTGTACCAGACTCAGATCCCAGGGTATGGATGGGTGGAGTTGGTTCAACACTCAGGCATAGTTAGACATTTACACACACATATGTTGTGGACTAATGCCAAATGACAGCAACATCTCATGACAAGAAAAAAGAGAATTTATTTTTGGTGGGGTGAGTCTTTTGGTAGATGTGCTAAGGTGCTCTACCGGGTGCATGGAATCCAAAGTTCACAGGGGGAGATGGCATCCTTGTCAGTTGGAGTCATCAGAGTCCAGACCACAGTGTTGGTCATCATTGGTCAGACTGTGACCAGCAAGTCCATGTGGCAGAGAATGTCATTGGGTGCGGTGCTGCTGTTGCGCCAGAGGTCCAGGTGCCAGGCCAGGTGACCTGGGAGATGTGGATGGCCCGCTGACTCTCACGGTCTTTTCCGTGGATGACCCACCTTCCTCACGGGACCCTCAGATGCAGGCCTTGACGATGTCTGTAATGCTCCGTCGGACGAATCCTCCTCCTCCTCCCTCCCTGTGGCTGGTGGTGGTCTTCGCTTGGTGGCACAGGGAGGGTTGCCCATGTTGTCGGCGATCCGACAGAGTGAACGGCTCATGTCCGTTTGCACCGCCAGGAGCTCAGCCAATCTTGCCTCCATCCATCTTGGTGTTGTTGTTGACTGGCATGTTGCTCGGCCTGCAGGTTCTTCATCTCGTCGAGGGTCCCCTTGATGTCTGTGAGGCTCGACACAACCTGGCTGATGCCCCTGGTGTCACGCCGGTATGTGTCCAGGATGTGGCGCATGTGTGCCATACCGGTTCCCTCAGCTGGCTGGTCAGGTTCTCGCCTCCGCCTGCCTCCACTCCCACCACCCCTGCCCACACAAGCCTGGCCTGCCGTTGTGGGCACATCAGGCCTACGGGACCCCTGAGGGATGGCATTAGCGTGGTCGTCTGCCTCCTCCTGGGTGCCCGGAGAACCTTGTCCCTCCTGGTCAGACTGGCTGTGTTGTTCAGTGCGAGCAGGGCTCCTGGGTGTCTCCTGGGATGTGGCAGGAATGGGGGTGGGGGTTGGCACAGATGTACCTGACGCAGGTGCTGCAGGGGCTTGGGCACCAGAGGGGCCGGGTTGGTCGGGGTCATCCACGGAGTGGTGAGAGTCGCCGCTGCCGGTGGGATCATCTTCACGCTGAGCCTGGGACTGTGATTGTTCCCCCCATTGTTGGGGGGAGGTCGATGACGTTGCCCTGTGTGTGAGAGAGAGACAATGTTAATGCTGTTTCATGCCACATCCATGTTTCATACACATTCAAGTAGTCACAGTTCCTCCAGGTGGTTGGATGTGCCTAGCATTCCTCTCAATGTACACTTGGGGATGGGTATGTTGCGGGGGACAGATTGGTATGTGCTCCTGAGTGTTTGCCAGTAGATTTTTGGCTGGGATGCTTCTTTGGCTATGGATTGGTCTTGTTGTGTCACATGTCCATTGTGAGAGTGGGTAAATCTGTTGCCTGCCCCGGGGGTGTGTGCTTGTGTGAGGGGGGGTGTGTGACCAGGCCTGCTGTTGTGTGTAGTGTGATTTGTCATTGGGTCTCCCAGGTGATGTGTCTGTCCCCTCATGGTGCATGCTGGCATGACAGTGTGTGTGAGTTCCTGTGCTGGGTATGTGAGCTAGTGGAGTTGTTGTTTGAGTGTACAGTGGTCACAGGAGGGCCTTGTGCTGCCTACAGCAGGGCCAAGTGTCAGCTACCTTGTCATTACTTTGCCAGTCCCTGTGCATTGGGCAGGGTGCATGGGTATGTACCTAGGCCATATGGGCTGTGGGCATTGGTGTCTGGTTCTGAGTTGCACAATGTGTTGTGTGAGCCCCACCCTCCCAGCATCCCAGACATCCAGTCTTGGGTTTGTGGTTGGTGTGGCCTGGGACATGGCATTGCCTTTATTTGTGAATGGGGCATGGAGACGTTAGTGGCATGAGCTTGGTTTTTAGGGTGTGATTGTGTGCGGTGAGGGCTTGGGGGTAGGTGAGTGCATTTGTTGTAGTTGGGGTGTGGATGCCATTCCCCCATGTTACGTGAGTTGTTTGTGTACTCACCAGGCTCTGCAACTCCTTCGACTCCGTGTACTCCTACCGGCGGAAGCGTGGCCATCACCTTCTCCTCCCAGGGATGGTAATGTACGGGTCTGCGGGACAGCCCGCCTCCAGTGATGTTACTCTGGGCGTATTCCTCATTCATTTTCCTCTTGACTGCCCTGCGCAGATCGTACCACCTGGCTTGGCATTCATGCCTGGTCCTTCGGATGGGCGCAACAGCATTCACCTTATCGACAATCCTCTGCCACAGGCTGGTTTTTTGGGCTATGCCGGTCTGTCTGACCAATGTTCCAAACAGCTGTGGCTCGACTCTGATGACTTCGTTGACAAGGAGCTCCAGCTCTGCCGTTGTGAACTTTGGAATCTTGTCAGTGGGCATGGTGTGGGGTGTGGGTGTGGATGGTTGTGGGTGTGAATGTGACAGTGTGTGTGTGAAGGTGAAGAGGGGGTGTTTGTGAAGGAGGTTGTGTGAAGGTGTGCAAGTGAAGGTGTAGTTAAGGTGTAAGTAAGGTGCAGTTGTTTGTCTGTGATGTCTGTCAGCAGTGGGTCTGTTGCAATGGCTCATGGGTTGTGTGTGTGGGACCTTTTTATTGGTCCATTTGTGGGTGTGGCTGTGTTTGAATTTGTGGTGGGTGTGTTATAAGAGGTGGTTGTGATTTAGGGCCTCTGTTTGCCTGTTTGGATGTGCCAGGTCAGTCATAGAGATGTATTTTGTCATGTTGACATGTTGTGTGGTGTTGTGCGAGTCGAATTGACCCTCTTTGTGCTGTTTTACAGTGTCCTGGTTCTGTACGAGTCTTTTTCGCGTAGGTACGGTCCGTACATACGCGATGCTGGGTGAGCGTGCTGGGGTACGATGTTGGGGTACGGTGCGTACAGGTGCGGGGATGTGCTACGGTGTTGGGGTACGGTGCGTACAGGTGCGGGCCTGTGCTAGGGTGTTGGGGTATGGTGCGTACAGGTACGGGGCTGTGCTGCGGTGTTGGGGTACGGTGTGTTCAGGTGCGGGCCTGTGCTAGGGTGTTGGGGTACGGTGCGTACAGGTGCGGGCCTGTGCTAGGGTGTTGGGGTACGGTGCGTACAGGTACGGGGCTGTGCTACGGTGTTGGGGTACGGTGCGTACAGGTACGGGGCTGTGCTATGGAGTTGGGGTACGGTGCGTACAGGTGCGGGGCAGGGCTACGGTGTTGGGGTACGGTGCGTACAGGTGCGGGGCTGGGCTACGGTGTTGGGGTATGGTGCGTACAGGTACGGGGCTGGGCTACGGTGTTGGGGTACGGTGCGTACAGGTATGGGGCTGTGCTACGGTGTTGGGGTATGGTGCGTACAGGTGTGGGGCTGGGCTATGGTGTTGGGGTACGGTGTGTACAGGTACGGGGCTGGGAGACGGGCCTGGGGTGCGGGCATACAGGTGGGGGGCTGGGGTACGGGGCATACAGGTGCGGGGCTGGGAGACGGGCCTGGGGTGTGGCACATACAGGTGGGGGGCTGGGGTACGGTCCTGGGGTATGGGACGTACAGGTGCGGGGCTGGAAGACGGGCCTGGGGTGCGGCACGTTCAGGTGCGGGGCTGTGCTACGGTGTTGGGGTACGGTGCGGAGGGGGGGTACGGTGCTGACATGTGAGGGGTGAGGGGGGCTGTACGACTCATATCCGGGCACAAGTTTACCCTTGTACATGTAGGCTACAGCGTTCGCTCCGTACAGGGCATTTTACATGCGGTTGTGTATTCGGACGGGCGGTACGGATCGTACTTGCGCGCTCGGACTTCTGTTTTACGATTTGCACGTAAAAATGTCCGGCTCCCTGTCGGACACTTTTCCCAACGCTATTCGGACGTAAAAATTTAGGGCTCCCTCTCGTACCATTTTCCCGACGCAGTTTGTATGTATTTTTCACGTACGACTCGTACTTCGCAGTTTGTACGGTACTTGTACGATTCGTACGTAAAAAAATACAGATACGAGTCGGACGGTAAATTTTTTTAACGGATCGGAATCGGCACCTTTGTGTATTTTGCATGATGCAAAATGATGTCATTATACCAAATTATGCAAGTCCACTTGAAAATTTTGCACAGGTCTAACCCCGACCTGATCTAAACTTTTTTTAGAGCCCCAAAACGTAGTTCTGTGTTTCAGGATGACTTTCTAGCAGGTTCAGCCCAATATCTTTGGTGGTGCCATCAATTTGTGGGCCAACTGTAATGACATGCTATCCTTTGTTATCCATCTGAAGGGTCTTTTCCTTAAACATGAGTTCATTCTCCTACACAAGACAAATGTCATACTGCTGGCACAATTTTGACTTCTGAACGCCTGTCTCCAACAAACCTCGTAAAGACTTGCTACCAGGGGCAGACCATGTGATTGTTTCAGGCTTGATAGGGCTCAAAAGGGCTACGCTTATCCATCAGAAGATTAAGATCAGAAAATGTAAAATGCAATTCTCACTCCTTTGGCTATACAGCAGCTGTTGTTGGACCTATTCGACCAACACTCCCAATCACTACTTGAGGAATGGGTGGAAATGTACAACTCCTGTTTGAAGGAAGTGTATGATTCTCTAGCCCATCTCAGGGAGTCTCTTGTCCATTAGAATGTTGGTATGATGAGGCCTTATGTCTAATTCAAGCACACCTACACTCTGCCACCACAAAATAGCAAAAATCAAAACCTAAGGTAGACAAGGAAAAAGTAAAGTTTGGAAGAAAATATTTTTGAAGCAGTATGGAAGCTGCAAACGTTGTCTACTTTAATGCCCGAGTGAAAACATTAGGAAACAGCACCAGTGAGCCTTTTGAGATACTCAAGGAAATGTCGGCTCCTGAGTCTTTTGATACACAAAAAGATGCTCACTCTACATAACAAATTGAGGCTTTCTTTGTGGAGAAAATTAGCTTGATTCAGGACGGCGTCAGTCCCTCAAAGGGTATCTGCTACCTTCTTTTCTCTTATCTTCCCAATGCCTCCCTCTTTTTCACCTATTGAAGTAACTTCAGCTATCATTGGAGCGATGAATATCACACAAAGCCTTGGTGAACCCTGTCCATCAAACCTAGAACTACCCAAACCTGATTGTACCTCCATTTATCATTGAGATTATTACCAGGCAACTCGCTGAAGGTTATGTTCCAAACTGTTTGAAATAATCATGGGTGATTCTTCTAAAAAAGCCATTGTTGGATCCTGTGGATTTGGGTGGCTGCAGGCCAAATGCTGGAATCCACTTCCTTGCAAAAATCTTGAAGAAAACAGTGACCACTCAACTAACTTAGCAGCTGGAGCAGCATGGCCTATTTGGGATGCTCCAGTCAGAACTAGCAGAAGCAGACAGGAAGCTGAATTACTGCTAGGAGAAAAGATACCCAGGGCAGCAGATGAGGTTGCACTTTTAATGCTCCTCTATTCTCTGCTGCCTTTGATACCATTTATCACGAAAACCTTTTCTATCAACTCCTACAGATGGCTGGAATCATGTCGGCATCCCTCAAATGGCTTTAGGCCTTCTTTGTAAATAGAACTTTCCTGGTTGTGAGTAATGAAGGGTGTGTACCTACTGCCTTGCCTTCTTGCAGTGTCCCACAGAGGTCTTTTGTCCCCTTGTATATTTTAGAATGCGTATGGACCCTAAAATAATGTGCTAGATCTGCGTGTAGGACAGTGTTTCATAATATATAAGGGTGGGCATAGTGCTCCGCTCCCCCTTCGGAGTGTGCGGAGTGCTGCCTACTTCGTGGTCCACGAAGTAGGCGTAGCGGGCAGGCTACGCACACGCCACATCGGAGCAGAGTTGCCCGCGGGCGCCTGCGCATGCGCATTTGTGAGGAAGAAGTTGCCAATGAAGCAGGAAGAGGGAGCCCCGGGATGCCGCAGCTCTGGTAAGACATTTTCCTTACTTTTAAACATTTTAAATGATTTTAAAAGAGGGTGGGAGGGGGGCGGGAGGGAGGCGGGCAGCGCGTAGTGGGGCTACGCGGAGTGTGCGAGTGTGCGTAGATTTGGCCGCACTACGTGATGCTCCACGTAGCCCCACTACGCCCACTACGCCCAGGGTTAATAATATATTGATGGGATTACCACAGGATATCCCTAGGCTAAAATATCAAGGATAAAAAATCTGTGAAGATGGGATTGTATAGATAAGCATAGGTTTATTACATTTAACTCCGTGCATACATGTATATACGTAGATGTGGTTTTAAAAATGGTAAATTTATTCTTACCTGAATGCACTTACTTTCCCAATATTTTGGCCTTCAATATATTTGCCATGATATTTTGGCCCCATATTTATTTGTGTTCCATAATCTGCCCTAATACCTTTGCTGCTAGTATTACAGCTATTATTAAATTAATGAATGTATCGAGTTGTAAAGTGCACAGCTACTATTAGAGTGTCCCGGCACTACGCATAGGGCTGAGTGGGAGGATGACCAGTTTATTCCTTGAACAGGTGTGTTTTCTGTTGTTTGCAGGAGGACTTTTTGTCGGGGAAGCGTCTAAGGGCCAAAGGGAGTTCGTTCCAGTTTTTGACTGCAAAAACTGAGCATGCCCAATTTGTTACATTTGGTGAAAGGGATAGTCAACAGGAGTTGTTTAGGGTGATGGGAGGGGTTAGTTTATCATGTAGGTATTTAGGGCCTGTTCTGTAAAAGGCTGTGTGTCCCACTGTCATTCCATTAAATATGACTTTCCTTAACTGGGAGACAGTGCAGTTGGCGACAATACTGAGATATCGAGTCATGTTTAGGAAGGGTAAACAGCAGACGGAGGGCCATGTTTTGTACCTTTTGAAGTTTCTGCCTAAGGCAATCTGAGATACCTAGATATAAGACGTTCACGGAATCGAGTCTAGATAGAATCAGAGCTGTTACCACCATTTTTTGGGCTTCCAAAGGCAAGAATTCAAGAAAATTCTTTAGCATACTGAGAATCCAACATGCGGTTTTTCCACTGCTGAGAACTGGGTCTTGAGGGATAAATTAGTATCCATAAGAACACCCAGTTTCCTGGCCACTTCCATTGGAGGAGGTGCTGTTCAGTTGACAGACCAGGCCCTAGGCCCCAGTTCAGCTGGGTAAAGGAATGTTGCCAAACAGCAGGAATTTCCTCTCAGCCATGTCATCAATGCTGTTATGAAGGCTGCAAAATGTGCTTTTGTCTCAGGATCCATGTTGCTGTAAGTCAGCAAAGTTTGTGTGTTGTATACATATTGGACGCTATGGATGTCAAAAGTATCAATGAGATATGGCATTGGCATCATATATATATATATATATATATATATAAATGTTTGGGACTCATGGTTGTTCCCTAAGGCATATTAATCTTGATTATTTTTGCTAAGGTAATAGGGTTTAAGATAAACTGCCTGTACCCTACACTCTATAAAGGATCTTAACCATGCCCAGGCGGTGAATCAATAAGATCAATGCAGCATTATGACCGGCTTCAAGTATGAATTTGATGGAGTCCGTAATTTCCATCAAAGTTGACTGCATGCTGTGGAGGGCCCTAAAGCCTGACTCTGAGGGGTGCAAGTGATTATTAGTATGCAGCAATTGCTTAAGTTGTGAGTTAACACATTTTTCGATAAGCTTAAAGGCCCCTGGGAGCGGAGGTCTGAAGTTTGATAGTATAAAAGGATCCGAATTGTTTTAACTAACTAACTTACCAAGGAACACCACAACAACTATCTTGCAAAAACCTGCAATTACTATATTACAACATTGGTTAAATTACTCCTGTCACTTGTCAGAAAATAACAGAGTTGCTGTGGCACAAGCAATTCGTGAAGCAAGACTGATTTATTCCTGCTCTTTATTTATTTATTGGAGGATCTCAGAAGGTCTTGCTAAAACCCAAGGAAATCCAAACTTGCAATTTAAGGGAGATTGGAGATAAAATAGAGAAATGTGTAAGTCTAGGCACCTGGAGACCCAGCTTGCCACTTGTCTATGGCCTCCAGTTCCTGCTTGTTCCAGCCTGATCCAGTGACACCTCCGCTACCCAGGTTTCCCAACTGGGTTTTTACACTCACCATTCTTCCTGCCAATAGAAGCCTTGCCCACCCCAGGAACTACTTGATGCAGGCCACAACGTGACTGCATGCTGGGGCACCAAAGGCAGTGGGAAAGGAGTTGGCCTAATGTCTAGGGCGGTCGACCTTGAATCTGGGGAACCGGGTTCGAGTCTCGGCAATGACGCTGAACTTCCTGTGATTCTGGGCAAATCACTTAATCTCCCCATGCCTAACAAAAGAAAAAAATGAATTTGTCCTCATGTAAGCAACTGGTGCTATGTAAAGCTCTCTTATACCCGATACCGGGTCAAGTTTGCGCTATATAAAACTCCGTTAAATTTAAAAATAAAATAAATGCTAAAGGCAAGCCTGCCTGTACCTGTCCATGCTGATCGTGCCCAGCACTACAACCCCTGTCCCTCCTGCCCCCTGCAGATACATCATCACCAAGCTCTACACCCTCAACCCTGGATGCTGCAACAAACACTACTACTGCACGACCCATGATCTACGGTAGAACTTTTCACCTGCACCCACTGTCACTTCACCTGCCACAGCACAAACATCAGCCCAGCCCAAACACATCACAGACATCACCTGAACAAAAACACCAACTTGCATGTGCCCATCTCAAAACATGTACAGTATGCAAACATGGCAACACAAACAAGCACCCCTGAGTCTGAATGAAAATGGTGAAGTGTGGGGAAGACCCTTTTTAAAGGACGATTTCCCTCACCTACCCGTGGGTGGCATGCCTCATCATTGTGAACCATTTCGCAACGTGAACCTAGTCACAGTGTGGGCTACAACCCCCTCACTGAGAGGGAGGAGCTCAGGGATGTTTTTTCAAGGCAGTTGTGAGGTATTCTAAAACCTACAGATGAGCCGGGTGTGGAGGGAGTATGTGAGGATAGTGAGGGTGAAGATAAAACAAACTCCCTGGTATGCTAAGACAAACTTTAATGGGACATCTAGGGGTCAGGATTAAGAAGGTGTGGGCTATGGCAGGAAGATTAAACATGTCATGGTCTCTAAGTGGTCGACATGTTTCAGCCTAAATGCCCTCCGCGGAGGTGATGTGACTTTCTTCAGGGCCAAGTGATGTGTGAAAAAATGTGTAAAAGTGAATTGTGCCACAATACCAAATCTGGTAGGTGGGATGAAAGGATACAGCCAGCAAGTGGGTTATTGGACCAGTTATAAGGGTGTGCTGCTCAGTATCGTCCCTGTAAAGAGACAAGTGTTTAAAACAGAAAGCTTTGACACATTTCAGACACACTCCTTAATTCACGTGCCACATATATATATATTCTTAGTGTAAAATGTAGCTACGTAATAAATACAAAATAGCAATTTCATGATGCTTACCCGTATTGTCGGGGGAGCTAATGGTAGCTCATCCTAGGCAAATGCACTCGAGAAGGCTTCCAAACCCTATATTAGGAAGGGGGCAAAAAGGGTTGACTGTGGTGTACATTTCATACATATACATAAAAAACAGTTGCCTATGTGCTTAAGGGTAGGGAGCAAATGACTGTTCAGTGCTCTTATTCTAGTAGGGCAGTCTCCGTACTGTAACCCGCCCTAAAGCCTGATTGAGAATCATGGAGGTGGCTATTGGCCTCCAAGAAGTTGGATAACTGCAGCTGAACTTCCTTCTCAAGTATTTTTGCAGGTACAGGCAGGAGAGAAATCGTCCTGAATTTTTTATGTATAGCGGGGTCAGCAGCCTCTTTTTTTAAGAATCGGCACAACATATGCCTGATTCCATGCTGGTGGATAACAACCTGTTGACAGAGAGGCATTCCATATTGAGTTTAGATGGGGGTTGAGCAGAGGGGCTAGCAGTTTAAACATTTTTGCCGGACAGGGGTCGAGGGGAGAACCCGACTTAACTCTCTTCAGATCTGATAGGGAGGATTCTAAGCTGTATGGATGAAACTCATTCCAACCATTGGAAGGGGTGGTGGGCAAAATAGCAGTGGAGTCAGATCCCTCCCTAGTAAAGGCAGAATAAATTGCTTGTATCCTATCTTGAAAGAAAGTCTCAAGATTTTCACATAAAGTATCAGAGGGGACAAAAGTGCTTTTCATTGCTTTGGATTTCATAAAACCCTGCACAATCTTAAAGATTTCCTTGGGAGAGTTCTCAGAGGCCTTGATTTGGTTAGCAACAAAGGGGCATATTAACAATGCAGCGATAACAGATTATTGCCGCTTTTGCAGCCGTTTTCGGCCGAAAAGCGGCTATAATTTTATCGCCTTATCAGAAAGCGCTATCGCGTTTTTTGCTGATTTTGCTCCTGTTTCCAGCACGCCTAACTTTGCATCGCTAATGAGATGCAAAGTAGGCGTGTCTGTGGAAACAACATGGGTAAATATCACGAAGGCAGCTTCGTGATATTTACAATGCGGGGAAGCTATTATTAGAATTGCGCTAAGTGTGCCTTAACGCAGGAATTTAACGTCTGTTAAATTCCTGACTAAGGCATACTTAGCATGGGGGGTGGATTGTGTGGCTAAGACCACAGGCCCCTATTATCAAGGGTATCGCCGTTTTCCATGGAACATCGCTGGAAAACCAGCGATGTTCCATGGAAAACATCACTATTGCTAGGATAATTATCGCCATTGTGCTGAGCGTTGTTAATACAGCGCTAGCATGGCAATAATTATCTGCGATAGCCGGCGTTGAACATTTTAATGCCAAGAGCGGCCAGCAATATTTATCGCTGGCCGTTGATGATGTGCCCCATAGTTTCTGATCAAACTGCGCTTGAGGCTATGAAATTTTTTTAAGGCAGCTTTATAGGCCGATTTAGCTTCTGAGTCATAGTTTTTGCACCAAATACGTTCTAACCTTTTACAGGCACTTTTCTCACTGCAAAGTTCTATCAAGAACCATGGGGCAGAAGGCTTGTTCCTGGCTGATTTAGTGGTTTTAAGTCGAGCAATTATATCAAAAGCAGAGGTAACCCAGTCATTAAAGAGTGCAGCGTCAGTGCTTGGGTCGCCGGTTGATTTGGGGGGAGTCCTGTTAAGAACAGGACCCAAGGATTCGATGGAGACTTTCCTCCAGTTTCTCCTCTCTTCATAAGAGGACCTGGTGCTATTGGTTGTGCGTGAACTGGGCAAACTAAAAGGAATTAACCGGTGATCAGACCAGGTTAATAGCAAGGGAGCATCAACTCTCAGTGCAGGATAATTTATGTCTGAACCTAAGAAAATCATCTGTGGAGTACCCCAAGGATTCTCGCTCAGACTCAGCCTCTTCACCACCTCTGGGAAGCATCCCAAAATCCATGGACTCAGCATCATATCTTACGATGACGACACATGACTCATCTTCTCCCTCTCCTAAGACACTGACAAAACCAAACCAAACTTCCACAACTGAATGATAGACACCTCCATCTGGATGAAGGACAACTGCCTGGAGTTCAACTCAGACGAGACAGAGGTCCTGATTTTCGGAAACAAAAGCTCCCCATGGGATGTATCATGGTGGCCCTCAGAACTCAGATGTACTCCTGCCCCCACTGACCATTCTAGGAACCAGGCACCATTCTGGACAACAAACTGAACATGACAACTCAGGTCAACTCCATCTCCTCCTCCTGCTTCTTAATCCTCTGCATGCTTCATAAGATATTCAAATCGCTACCCCGAAGATCAAGATGCACCATCACCTTGGGCCTCATGTCCAGCCACCTGGACTACGGCTAGAGGTGGGTGGTAATTCCCACTCCACCAAAAAAGTTCATGCAGATTTGCCACTCCATGCTCCATTTGAATCACGGAGTCTCACAAAAGCTCCACCCACTGGAGCATGGCGTTTACTGGTACCACCCCTAATATTAACAATATGGTGACTTAAGAAAGAAAAATAGCACAAAGAAAGCACAAATGCATCGCATTGTCTTATTTGTTTTAAAAGATTCTCTTGTCTTAGGGTTTAGCCCCCCTCTCCCTCTGCTTTGCCATGGTCGCTGTGGGGGAATGGGATCGTATGTCCTGGACCGTGCTTCCTTGTGCTTCGAACTTACACTGATCACTGCACACTATACAGATCTGTGCTGCATGCGCACAAATTGCACTGAGCTCTCTTTCTGGGAGGTGTCGGTGGGAGTAATTTGCTTTCTGCTAGTGAAGGTGCTTTGTTGTAACCTGATATTGGAAGTTGGTAACCAAGGTCCACACATACACACAGAGAGGCGCACAAGTTTGAGGCCCCCTGCACAGGTGCGACAGACGCTCCCTGCTTGTAGATCACCTTCCTGTGTGAAGCAGAAAAAATCCTCAATTTAACCTACAAGGCATCTACCTGCATTCCTATATCCCATACCACCCATCTTCCATTGCAACAGCTGCGTTCGAAGAGAACCTAATAATATTAGGCCAGGTTCGCAGAGATTGTGGAATTTGACAACTCCATGTTTTGCAAAGAACACAGTGTTACCAATAAACTCCGTACTCCGCAATGAAGTGGAGACATTTTTTGTGGCCGCGCTTGAAACATTGTACCATGTGTGCCGGAGCAACTCCCTGGGTGCTCATGAGCGCCCACGATATTTCATAGCTGTTCGGGAGTGCCATGAGATTTGCTAGCCGCCCGCAAGAGACTTCTGAGGGATGTGGCACGGGTACCTCCACCCCCAGCTACCATATTTGCAAGGCCCCCAGCAGAGACCAACATTCACAACCACCTCAGTAGAAGTAGGCGCTGCAGAGAGGCAAATGTCAAAACACCCACCTGCTACCAATTCATCTGACATTGGCAGTGGCACCAGCATCAGAATGTTGACCTCCCCAGTAGGGGACTTCTTTATGGGTAGCAAGAAGGTGCTGAATATTGCCATATTGTAGTATGTCATAAGCATGGCATACATTTGCTTTACCTTGGACGTTAGCTTTAGAATGTCAGTAGTGTCATCTGCGATGTCACTGAATTCTAGGAATGGGATTCAGAAGTAAACTGGGAGTTGCTGGATGACATGAGTCTGGATGGATGGGATCTCGATGGAATAAACGTATTTCTTTGAACACATCTGCATCCTGATTCTTCATTGAGGAATGCTTCACTGGCGTAGTCGGCAGGGAATAGCCATCTGAGATCCCAACACAGAACATGGAACATTGGTGAGAAATTAATCAAATTTAAAGGAACGAGTGGACTCCTGGAGGTCATTGCGCGGTCATTGCGCTAATTTGACTATATGTGGCAAAGTTTGCGTTAATTTGACTGTACTTGGCAAAGTATCTTTTGTCAATCTGGACTTAGCAAGACCAATTGGAAAGTATCGACTCCTGGAGGCTAGCGAGACCAATTGGAAAGTATCGACTCCTGGAGGTCATTGCGCTAATTTGTCTATACGTTAATTTGACTGTACTTGGCAAAGTATCTTTTACTAATCTAGATTTAGCGAGACCAATTGGGAAGTATCTGAATACTGAGAGCTTTGCCATAGGTGGATTATAATACGTGCCTTTATACAACTGTTTCAAGCTTATTTCAACTCGATGTGTGCATCATGGCTTTGAAAAAGAAGTAATGGATCGCATAGCTTGACCCTGAGTTTCAACTTTTAATAATTGAAGGATTTTCTTTCAAAGCTAACGCTCGCTCCACGTTGCTACAGATGTTCAATTAATAACAAGCTACATCCCAACGAACATTACCAGTCTCGAGGAGCGACCGCCTGCGTTGCCTGGATAGTCTCGAGGAGTGACCGGCTGCGTTGCCTGGATGAGAATGCTCGTCTTCTTCTCCATGTAACTCATCGCGAGAGACGCACCAGCGTAGTAGCGTGATGCACGCATGAGGTCATTGCGTGCGTGACAACGTAGAAGCCATATTGGATGTTTGTATCGCGTATCTTGGCAACAGAATATTATTCGCCGATACGCACTGCTGTTGTATCCAAGCAACAAAGTAAAAATTTGCCGATGCACGCGGCTTTCATTTTGCATCGTGCATCTTATCTAGCTAAACGTATTAATTTTGGGGACATAGATGGAACTCTTTTGCACTAATTTACACAGCGTTTCGCTTGGTCGATGTTTTGTGTTATAATGATCTGTGCTGCATCTTAATGAATAGTACAAGGTAACAGCAAGCTTCAATATTCAAGTTTTGTTTTTGTTTTATAGGATGTCTACTGGTGTGTGCATTTATTTAACATAGAAGGCTATATAACAATACTTTACATTGTTTTCCGCGCTCACCTTCTTGTTTTCCTTTCACTGATGCGCGCAGCTTTCAATATATAACTTATATATTTGAAGAACAATACTTAAGTCCTGTGAAAAATGCAAAGCGTCACTGCGGCTCCGTTTTTCTTATCTGAGCCTGGAGACCCCAATATAAAATGGAAAAAGTGGAAAGTGGTATTTGAACATTATGCTAGAGTATGTGGCCCTTCACTTAGTGCGGAGAGGAGATCTGCTTTATTATTGCACTGTTTGGGATCAGAGGGGCAAGACGTTTTTGACCACCTTCCAGAATTATCGCACGAGGAAGCAAATGGGCTCAATGATTATGAAATTTGCATAAAAAAACTAGATAAACATTACTTACCAAAAGTAAGTACCATCCTAGAAAGGTATACTTTTGCTAAGAGAATGCAAGCGGATGAAGAAACGTTAGAAGGATACATAACCATTTTAAGAAAACTTGCATCTTCATGTAAATTTGATGGCACAACTGATGAACGCATTCGTGATCAGTTCATGTTTGGATGCAATATAGAAAAAGTTAGGGAAGAATTGTGGTTACGCGATGAACCCACTTTAGATGAGGTTCTTGTCGTAGCTAAAAGAATAGAACATTCTATTAAATGTGTTGCTGTTTTAAAGAAAGATTCCCCCAATGAATGCAAGGTTCAAGAGGTGAAGAGTAAAAACAAAGTGGACTTTAAAAATAAAGACAAGACTCAAAAGGAATCTTTGTCTACAAAAGGAAAGATAAGTGAGAGATGGATTAATAGCAAGTGTTTCAGATGTGGGAAGTTGGGACATTTAGCAAATAATCCAAAGTGTCCAGCTCTAGGCTCATTGTGTCCCAAGTGCAAAAAGAAAGGTCACTTTGCCTCTATGTGTAATAGTAAAAATGTATCAAAAGTAAAAGAAGTTCAAGTTGATGATGATAGCTATGATGAAACTAACTCTGAGGAATATGAATGTGGTCAGATAGTTGTGCAGCTAGTGACTGGTAAAAAGAAAAGAAATTCCCCATTTGATGAAATTCTAGTTGAAGGAGCAAAAACCAGAGTCCTATTTGATTCAGGTGCAAAAATCACAATTGTCTCAAGTGAATTTTACATGAATAATTTGAAAACCAAGGTTGAACTTTTAAAGCCTGACATAAAGCCATTGGCTTATGGCGGGGAGCCCATCAAATTACATGGTTTCTTCATAGGTCTAATTGAGTATAAAGGGAGATTGATTTCAGGTAAGATTTACGTATCTAAAAAGGGTGATAGCATCATTAGTTGGATCCATCAAGGAGATCTCGGTGTATTTCTTGATCCCAATGGTGATCCTCCCATTCAATTGAAGAGCGATGTAAACTCCATTTCCAAGGCTGGGAATATCAATCTATTGGATGATCTCAAAAGAGATTATCCTAAAGTTTTCAGAAAAGAGCTGGGTTGTCTTAAATGATACAAGCATAAGATATTACTAAAGAAGGATTCTACTCCTGTATGTTGCAAAGTAAGAAATATTCCTATTTCGGTAAGGGATGACATGCAGAAAGAAATTGTAAAGTTAAAAAAAGGAGGCATCATAGAGGAGGTTGAAGGGACTGAATGGTTGGCCCCGGTTGTGGCAGCACGCAAGCCTAATGGGGACCTGAGACTCTGCATCGACTTGAGACAGTTGAATAAGTGTGTAGTAATCGATAGATACCCTTTGCCTAACATAAATGAGTTGCTGTCTCTACTGGGTGGAGCTAAAGTCTTTAGTACAATTGACTTAACTTCGGCATACCACCAAATAGAGTTGGAGGAGTCGTGTAGGGACTATACTTCTTTCATAACACCATTTGGTACTTTCAGATTCATACGCATGCCCTTTGGGTTAGTATCGGCCTCTTCTGTCTTTCAAAGGGTTATGGAAAACATGCTTCAAGGCTTACCTGGTATTTACGTTTACCAGGATGACATTTTAGTTTTTGGGCAGAATACCAATCAACATGATGTTCGTTTGAGGTCAGTCTTGAGAAGACTTTCTGAGTATAATTTAACAATTAAGGCGGAAAAGTGTAAATTCAGAACTAGCTCCATTGATTATTTAGGGCATAATATATCTTGTGATGGTGTAAGACCTAAAAAAGACTTAATTAATACTATCCAAGAAATGAGCTCGCCTTCCAACAAAAGTGAACTCATGAAGTTTTTAGGGGTAGTTGAGTATTACTCAAAATTTGTTAAGAATTTTGCCAATTGTGCAGTAAACATGAGACATCTACTAAGGAAGGGAGTAGACTTTCAGTGGACGGAAAGCTGTGAGCATGAATTCAAGGATATCAAGAATAAACTCAAAGCAGCTCCTTCCCTTGCTAGCTTTAATCCTATGATCAAACCAATCCTCATCACGGATGCAAGCGAAAAGGGTTTGGGAGCTGTCTTGCAGCAACATAGTGAGGATGGCATTCATACCATTATGTGCTTGTCACGTAGCCTCAAAGATCCTGAGACGAGATATTCTGTTGTAGAACGTGAATCTCTTGCAGTGTATTGGGCTGTAAAGAAATTGAAAAAGTTTCTTTGGGGCATAAGTTTTGAGGTGAGGACGGATCACAAGCCGCTGGTAGAGATATTTAGCAAGAAGGGTCTGGATTCGATATCTAGTAGAATTACCAGATGGGTAATAGGATTGCAGGAATATAATTTTGAAATGAAATACATACCAGGGGTCGAGAATAATGTGGCAGATGTACTGTCACGCCTCACGCCCATGAAATCATCTGAAGAGGATGATTGGGAAGATTCTGAGGGATTGGTTTGTGTCATTGATCAGAATCTTAATAGTGAAGAGATATGGGGTAATGAAATGATTCTGGATACTGTTCTAAATGAAGTTATGCATCTACTTAGGAAGGGTTGGAACAGCAACAAGCAAGGATTGTTGGACACAAGGAGATTCTGGGCAGTGCGCAATGAATTGTCAGTAGAGAATAATCTTTTATTTCGGGGAACGAGGCTGATTCCTCCTTGTAGTCTTAGGAAGGAACTTATAGATCTGGTTCATTCCTCTCATGCAGGCATTACAAAGTCTAAAGAACGCTTGAGGATGTCATATTGGTGGCCGGGCATGGATATAGAAGTGGAACGTGTGATTTGAGATTGCATACCATGCACATTGAGTGATAAGTCCAAGAGCACACATGTTCAGCCTATGGTGATTAGGAGGCGTCCTTCGAATCCTTGGCAGGACATTGCTTTGGATATTCTTGGTCCTGTTCACTCAAATGGATCTCAAACATTTGTGTTAGTAGTAATTGACATGTTTTCACGTTGGCCTGAAGTTTTCTTTTTGTCAAGTATTAGCTCAACTCACATAATTAAAAGTTTGAAGAATTTATTCTCTAAAGAGGGAATCCCTGATTCTATACTAACGGACAATGGGGTGCAATTGGTGTCTAGTGAGATGAAACATTTTCTAGCATCCAAGGGCATTACACATAAAATGTGCTCTCTTTACCATCCCGAGGCAAATGGGATGGTGGAGAGATTTAACAGGGTGATTAAAGAGACAATTGCATTATCCAAAATCTATGTCCTTAAATTGGAAAGATGAAGTACTGAAGAAAATTGAAGAGTACAGATTGTCTCCTCATTCCGCTACTGGTAAAACACCCTTTCTGTTGTTCCGTGGGAGAGTTCCTAACACCGATGTAGAACCTACATGGGTCAATAGATATAAGTTGGGAAAAGGTAAAGAAACGAAGTGTGATAATGAAATGATTCAAAAGAGAGAGGAGGAAAAAAGTAAATTGAGAAAGTGTTATTTTGATGGAAAAAAAGCTGTAAGAGTAACCAAGGTTATGGTTAGCGATTTGGTTATGATCAAACCCCCTGGTTTGTTGGGTAATTCTGTTTCTAAGTTCATGAAACCTATGAAGGTTATTAAGGTATTCAAAAATGCCATAAAGACACAAGATCATAGAATTTGAAATTTGAACAGGGTTGTAGTGATAAAAGGAAGGGTGGATGGTTGTCATGATGATGAGGCTTATCCGAGTACATCTGAAAGTGGTAAGATTCGTGCTTCGACTAGAGTTTGTAAGAAGCCATCTTATCTGTTAGACTATGCTTAGAGAATATTATCTGTCTTCTGATTTATAGGCATGTGATGTTATTATTTTGATTTATTGTATTTTAATGTATGTTAAATTTCATGTGACGAAGGGAGGTGTGTAGTATGTCATAAGCATGGCATACATTTGCTTTACCTTGGACGTTAGCTTTAGAATGTTAGTAGTGTCATCTGCGATGTGACTGAATTCTAGGAATGGGATTCAGAAGTAAACTGGGAGTTGCTGGATGACATGAGTCTGGATGGATGGGATCTCGATGGAACAAACTTATTTCTTTGAACACATCTGCATCCTGATTCTTCATTGAGGAATGCTTCACATATGCTCCATTTGTGGAGCTATTCTTAGTCCGGATAAGCTTTGCACAAACTACAGTACCGGAGGCAAAACAACTCATTTGAGAAAACACCACTGAATACAGTGGGACGAGCACCTTAGTGGACCAAAAACTGCAAGTAGTGTTGATGAAGGGGGTGAAAGACTGAGCAGTGGAAGGTGAAGAAGAGGATGAAATTTTCATTACACAAATCAGCCCTGTTCCCAGCAATGCAGTAGTATCGCCCACATCAGCAACATCACAATGGGACAAGACTCAGATCGAGACACCAAGGCAAGAGCATATAATGATGGCCCCGCTGACATGGACATTGAGCCTGCTCTAAAGAAGTCACCTGCATCAGTGGCACCAGAAAAGAAATAAATCCAGCCTACTATGCCTGGCATGTTTAGGCAGGAGGGCAGTATGAATACAAGCACCTAACTGCATGTTTGCACAACACGAAGCTGGCTAAAATGTCAGCGCTGGACCTCCTCCCATTTTATTTTGTGGAAGGGGTGGGATTTCTAGAATTTGTGGCAGCCATCTGCCTGAAATGGAAGGTTATCAGCCGGTCCTATTTTGCCAGAGTTGCTGTTCCAGTGCTACATACCAATGTACCGGAATTGCTTGGACAAGCTTTGCAGCAGAGTGCTGTTCACACTAACCACCTGAGGACAGACATTTGGACCAGTTGCCAAGCCACTGATTACATGTGCATCACAGAACACTGGATCCCTTCGTGGGGGTTAGAGAAATGATATCTTCCGGTGTTGACATTGCTGAGATTTTTAACCGGCGCTCGTAAGGATGCAACTGTAGCCATGTTCACTATGGAGAAATCCCATATTGCTGTAAACATCTTAGAAGACTTTAACAACAAGGTCATTGAATGGTTGCGACCAAGAGGGCTTAACATTGGATCTGTTGCCACAGACAATGACAGTGAAATAGTTAAGGCCATGGCAGATGGTGGCTGTCTCATTCTTTTAATGCCCGAAAGCAGCTGAGGGTCATTCAGCTTGATAATAGAATGCCGGTTGAAGCACTCATACAGGAGGTGCCAACATGTTGGAACTCAACTTATTACATGATGCAATGTTCGTTTAGGCAGTATAGACCGATAAATGAATATATCATGCAAAGAGGGTATGAAATTATGAAAGGCATGAGCATTCAGATGGACCAATGGGACCTAGTTGAATGCCTGAGAGAGATGGTGCTTCCATTTGAGGTTTTTGCACGAGAAGTCAGCAAGGAGGACAGTACCATGGGCAAAGGTATCCATTTGTTGCATATGCAAAAGGAACAGCTAAAGGAGGTGTCTGAAATGTATGCAGGTCTGGACAAAAAAGATGTGTATGAGTTGGTAGAGAGCTTTGTTTATCTGTTAATGCAAGGGTGCAAAGAGACACTGTGTCATCCAAACATTATATCCGTGCCACAATTCTTGATACACAGTACAAACCATTACTGGCCACTTTCCTTCCTTTCTCAGAAAGGATTGAGTACAACTACAAAATGTGGAATGCTGAGCAAGCCAGTGGCCTAGAAGAATAACAGCTGGGAATTAGAGGCCCACTCCTCCAGGGCACAAGTTCTGCAGTGCAGACTTTAACACTTTAACTTCAGAGCCTGAGCACAGTGCTGTTGTCTCACAGCAGCCAAATCCAACAACAAGAACACCAGTAAAAAAAGGACCAGGAGCATCAGCACCAAAATCTGCATATGATTGGTTTCTACTGGCAGAGGTCTTGTCCAGTGCAGAGGCAAAGGCAAAAGAGGTTGAGCAAGGTGAAGCACCAATGACTATTGAGAGGATGGTCTAGGCCTATCTGGATGATGTAACAATGGTCTACCTTGATCAAAACCCATTGGTGTAGTGTAGGGGAAGAGGCACCAATGGCCAGTGCTTAGCAGACTAAGAATAAACACTCTGGCTTGCTCTGTAGCCAGGGTGTCTGCTGAGCATGTGTTCAGTGCAGCTATTGCAGTTGTCACAGTGAGAATGACCAGTGTCTCACCTCAAAATGTGGAGAGATTAACCATGATCAAAATGAATTAGCACTTCATACCATTTAATTACATTATAACTGAAGTATGACAGCAGGTGGATGAGGGTTAATGGTCAAGTCATGGTTGTAGTGTGTTAGCTAACCTACTTCTAGACAAATCAACTGAGTTTGAGTATGCACTCTACTTCCCTAATTACTAGTCCTGGGCCACCACCTATAGAACTTTCTCTCTATATCGCCAAACTGCTTTGCTTTGAGAACAACCAAAAAAGAGAAAAAAAGATATACGTAGGAGAACATTATTTTATTTTGTTAATTTGTGTCTGACTGACTAATGCAGCCCTACCATTTTAGACACATTTTATTTACGGATTAGAGTTGCACCAGTGTGCAGTGGAGAAGCCCCCTCCCCCATTTCTCTCAAGGACATTGAAGATGCACATTTGTGCTTGCCTCCATCCCATGCCTATAAATAATCTTTCTTTATTCCCCTAGCTGGACCACCCCACATTATTTGATTTACAAGACTGTCCAATGTGTGTTTCAATGACGGGTGATCATTTTTTTCCTGAAGGTGAGTTTTTTCCTTCCCCTTTGACAGCACGGTTTGTTTGCCGGGTCCACCTCGCTTTATTTTTGCTTCGCACTCCTCAAAGACCCGACCAGTCCCTTTAGCTAACAAAAACAAATCTAGTCTACACTAGAAATTACTCAATGTTTCTCTTTATGTTCATCAACAGCATTGCACTACGGGTCGATCTGTTGCATTTGAGTTGGTATGGAGTTAGACATGTTATCCAGAGTCAGGAGGATGATGGATGGACTCAGGGAGTAACTACATCAACAGCTGGCAACAGAAGAAGTAAGTTATCAGCTTTATAGTAACCAATAGATTTGGTGATGACTCTAAAGAGGCCTACCCAACTCGGTGGAGTGATGGTGAACGAGGTGCATTGATTTTACTTGATTTGGAAAATGCATTGTTGCTGAGTGTTTGTGCTGACTGACTCAAATATAAAACTAGGTGGTCTTTGGGTGGGAGGCCTGTTGTAGGTATATGGAGACAGACATGTGGTGATTATAACATTATGCACATGCTGTTGGGCTACTTATTATTATTATGATAATCATCATGGCAGTTGTGAGTTTGATCAGCCCGATACATGCGGCCACCTGTGTGTGATTCTTTGTTGTTATTGTTCTTACCTAATTGATCCCACATCAGTCATAAAAAGAATGATTGCAAAAATGACAATTCTTCGTTCTTGTACTGCTTCTGAGTTCTCTTGGTGCACTCCTTATGAAGTTTGCCTTCTGTCCTTCTCCTTGATTCAACAATATAATTTTAGTTTTATAATCTACAGGCCTTTTCTTCTCCTGCACAAAAAGGGAAAAGCAACATAACACTCACGCTTATCTTACCGGACAGCATAAGCCAGGCACCCAGTATTGACAGACAATCCAAGAAGAATACAGATGCACCTCCCAATTTGGAAATGCAGTATATTTTTTCTTTTAATAATCATTTTTAAACCTGTGTGTGTTGTTCTCTTCACTCCTACATAATTTGTGATGTATTTGCATTAATTAATCACACACGTGGTGTGTGGGTGTGGGTGAAATTAACAACAAATTAGTGCATGATCTTCAGTTCTACTCCTATAACTGAAAAAATAGTCCACACTGGCACTATGTACCTGCCCACTTATAAAGTGATTGATATTTTAGATATAGAAAAACATCATTCAGGCATTGTGTGTTGTGTTACGTAAACGATGAACCAATAACCATGTCCACTCCAGCCTTTAAGTTTCTACTCACGAATCAGAATTCGTTTTTCACTTTTGTTTAATCAAAATACTAGCTCACCACTGCTCTGAATAATTTAGTATTTGTTATTCACATTCAAGTATTCTTTGTTTTGAAGTAGTCTGGTCTTAAGTGTTTATAAAGCTTTGATATAATAATATATAACCAACAAACTCAGTTTTTATTTTTATTTAGTTGCCTGATATGAATAATCCTTCTGATTATAAATCTACAGTTGGAGTTCACCTTTGTGGTATGGAATCTGACTTCTGATTCTTTCACTGTTGTTAGTGCACTAGCCTGCTACTACTACCACCACATGGGACCTTGGGAAATACTGCATCCCTCACTTATTCTCTTCGGTAAGAGAAATAGGGTTCGTTGTTCTACTAAGTTGTAATAAGCAAGGCAATAGCAACCTCCCCCCCTTAGTGGTCAATATAGCTGCAGACTGTTAGAGTAGTAGGACAAGTGCACCACATAGGCATAGCACATACATAATTGTAGTTATACACTATCAGCCGATGTTTAAAATAGGTTACACTAAAAGGCAGCAGTGAAAAGTAAAACACCCCAAAAATCTAGATTTGAAGGCATAAATAATGAAACTTAAATATTTATTAATCAACCCAAACAATCAAAAACCCACCTCCAACAACTGGCCCAGCCCCATCCCAAACAAATATAATCTTCCCGTCCCCAAACATTGTCCAAGAAAAATCAAAATGTCCTTTGTTCATGAAAAAAGGTAGTTCACTCCCAAGTCCAAACTGTATTAACCCTGATTTCAACTCCCATATCCCCACCGTCTCCACCCACAACAACAAACAAGTCTCACCCACGAAAAAAAAACATAAAAAGGGGCAAAGGGCATTAGGAATGGTGGGCCAGGCTCAGGAGCTCACTGAGGTGCCTTTTTTGGCTCTGCTGGGCTTCCATCTGTGCCATCCTTGAAAGTGCAGTCTTAGAGGTGGGCAGCAGTGTGTGATTTCTGGCGGGCAGCTGCCAGCAGACTGCAGTGCCGATGTACATGGGAAGAAGCTGTAGGTGCTGAGGGCTGGCTGGGGCCCTAGGCAGCTGCTTCCTCCTACAGAGTCATCAACCGCTGGTACTCAGCCTGTATCTCCTTTAGCTTCTGCTGCCACAGCCGAGCTGCTACATCCTAGTGAGATGGACGATGGTGACCATGAGCAGCTAGAAATGAAAAAAGACTCCATGAGTTCCCTCCACGGCTAGCTATGGTAACGCTCTATGCAGGGATTGCAGTTCACCTCCTCCTCTGACTACAGATCATACAGAATTCTACAGCCAGACTCATCCTTGCCCTCCCTAGACAAACACACATCACCCCTACCTCAGGGAACCCCGCTGGTTCCCTGTTCAGAAAAGATGCCAGTTCAAGCTCCTGACCCATGTATATAAGGCCCTACACAAATGTGGACCCACCTACCTGAACCACCACCTGAACTTCCAAAAGCTCACCAGACACTTTTACTCCGCATCCCTTTCTCTAACCATCATCTCCCCCCGCATCTGACATAGGAGAAGTGGAGGTCGCTCCTTCTAACTGGCAACGAAGACATGGAATGAGTTACTCTTCATCTACAGACCTCTCCATCTCTTTCAGAGTTCCAAGTGTCCCTGATGACCTGGCTATTCAGCTAATTAACTGGATTCTGCCAGCTCTTGCATACCCTCATGGTTGACAAGAAGCACTCCACAAATCTTCCGATTGATTGATTTATCTCTCTGATACAACACGAGTATTCAAGATCAGGAAATCAAATTCCAGTTGAGGTTTTCTTGTAGATCAAGGGTCATAACATATGAATTGTCAGGTGGTGACATAAGTCAAATGTTAGATTTTGTGAAAGAAAGTTTAACAAGTGTGCAGTGCTGCTTTCTAGCAAGAGGGTGAGGGTAATACTAACAACAAGAATGCGAAAGAGCACAAGACAAATGTAGGAGTCCATTCGTAATCTATTAGCATGTGTTGTTTTTGCATGTAGGAAATTAAACAGGCAAGGTGAACCCAGCCACTCTTTTCTAACAGAAAATAAATGTAATTTCCTCCAAGACAAAAAAAACAGATGTGAATATGACCATTGTCCAATATTCTAATCAGATCCCTTAATTACACTGGCAGTACCCCTATTAAACACATATGCAGAAGGGATTCTTTGCAAAATGTTTTTTTAGGTATTAAAACAACCCTCTACACCCATTTAAAATGGCCCACAAGGTTAATCAAATGTTTATGGATGACCAATTTCAGGGAGGAATGAGGAGATAGAGGAGTTTGGAAATACCCACTATTAGAAATGGGGTTTCTTGTTGGCTGGGGTATGTACCCAAGTCAGGCAGAACCCACCACTCTAGTCAGGGTAAGGGAGTTACATGGACAAGATAACCCCTGGTCACCCGCTTGGTAGCTTGGCGGAGCAGTCTGGCTTTTCCCAGAGGCAATGTGTAAAGCGTTTGCGCAACACACTCACACATCAGTGACACACTAGGCACACCACAAAAAGAGACTCAACACAAGGTTATTTAAAAATATCCTTTTATTATACATACAATACTTTAGACCACACATAAATCACTTTGCCAACTAGGCAATTGTCATGACATCACATAGATCATAAAATATCTTTGCCACTAGGCAATGGCCATAAGGTAGTGCAATAAGGAAAATACCCATAGGTTGCTCATGTTATAACAATATGATAAAACATCCTCCTACACCATCACTGTACATATCCTGCAGTTCCTGAAATAGTACTCATTCTTCTGGCCAGTAGAAGGCATCAAAATAGTCACACATCCATATCAGGTCCCAAAATGCTGTAGGTAGGTTAGAAAGAGAAAACACATGGGCTGCCACACAACATGGCTAACCGCAGGTGGAGAACTCAGCTCTGCCAGCGGAGTTTACAGAGTTTTGCCTATTCCGAGCTCCATTGAGAACACGGAGTTCAGGCAAAACTCCGACTCCATAGCAGAGCAGAGTAAGCCGGCCCCTCCACCCTCCCTAATTTCATTATATTTCATTATATATAAAAAAAAAAGGCACCTACCTGCTGGGGCGTCTCCGGGCTGCCTCCTCCTTGCTGTCACTCTCCTCCTCCTCATCCTTGGAGAGCCCTACGATGTACATCTTGCACGCGCGTATGCAAAATATACAACGTAAGGCTTTCCATGGACGAGGATGGTGAGGATGGTGGAGAGAGACAGATCATGACAAGGAGGAGGCAGCACAGAGACGCCTCAGCAGGTAAGTGCCTTTTCTTAAATAATTCAATTAGGAAGGGTGGAGGGCAGCGGAGCAGAGTTTTTTTCCAACTCCGTGGAACTCCATGTAGTGGCACTATGCCAGTTCCGCCCGGGCTTAATCATGGCACAAAAATCACCATATCTCACTAGAATCACATCATCTGCTGTCAATCCATCAACAATAAGTCATATGAACCCCTGTGTTCCTCTTACATATAATATGGTACACAGAGAGATCATGGCTGAAAGAGTAGCATGTAGGCTGCAGGATCATCTGCACGCCTACCAGTAGGAATAGGGTAATCCTAGATTCCTAAGAGAGTGCAAGAACAACTGCCCTCCTAGAGGGAAAATATGGTAGTCCATGGAAAGTTCCCTACTCTGTAAAACAGAAGACTCTGTCGAGGATTCCCCAGGGTTGAACATCCAACAATAAAATGCCCCCAAGGTATGTGCACACCATGGTAGGGGGGTCACCTACTGCACAGCACTGTGGAGAGACTTCGCTACCCACACCATATGTATACCACAAAAAAAAGCTGCCCATGATCCCGCAGAGCAGCTGCTTAACAGGAATATTTAGGCCAACATTGCAGCGAGTCCAGAGCCCTTTGGGACTTTCCAGTGTGCTGAGTAAAGATGGCCTATAGATGGCTGCTGTCTCCACTTGGAACCTCTCTGTATCTTGCTGGACCCTCGCAGATGCAGGCACGGTTGGGCTGGGGTAGTGTCCTAGCCTCGCAGCTGTCGCTCGAGCTTGAGGACTCAGGGCACACCTGCGCCACCTCTCATCAACACCAGCCTTAGTGGAAGTAATCAGGGGGACGCACTCGCCATGCGCTGCCCTCTTCCTAGGAACACAGCACTCCTCACGCCCCTCTTGGGCCACTAAAGTAAAGATTCCAAGCTCTCGCCATATGCTATTTTTCGATGCAAAAGTAAATTGATTTTCCCAATTCAGTGCATCACCACACACTATTGCTGAAGGGGCCAGAGCAGCAACCAGCAAAACCCACGTGCTGGGCCCCCTGGGAGACCACTGATACGGCGAACACACAGCAGAAAGCAGTAACCAAAGAGGCCAGCAGTAGCACCCTAGAGTCAATTAAGGGCAGTTCCTCCTGGCAGTCCAGCAGTGCCTAGGTAGCCCAGAGTCAGGGAGCAGGCTAACAGAAGGGCAATACTCAGCTAAACAATCCAGTGAGTCCTTTTGCAGCTCAGCAGTCCTTCTGGCAGAGGTTCAGTCTGTAGAGCCAGCAGCGTCTGGTTACAAGTCCCATGCAGTGTCTTAATCATGGGGTCACAGCCCCTGTACTTATACTCCCAAAGTCTTTGTTCGGAGGCACTTCAAACAACTTTAGAAGTGCACAACACCCCCATTTAATGCCCAGCCCTTGCTCCAGGCAAACTACATGGGGGGGGGGGGGGGCGGAGACAGCATTGTGAAAGGCAGGCACAGACCTATTCAAGTGCAGGTGACAACTCCTCCCACCACTCTAAATTCAGATCAGGCCCATTCAGCCCATCTATGAGTCACCCAGGAAAGGCAGGACACACCATACCCCTTGTGACTGTCTAGAGTGAGTGCACAACCCCTGTTCCTGTCAGTCTAAACCAGATGTTGAATACACAACCAGTCAGGGCACACAGAGTCATAAACACACAGAAATGTCTACTTCTAAAAGTGGCATTTCTAAAATAGTAATAATAAATCCACTTTCACCACTAAGCAGGATTTATCACCTTTATTCCAAACATACCAAACATGGCCATGCTACCCCTTTCATATCAGAAATTACCACTGAAACTTCAGAGAGGAGCAGCCTCACAGCAGTAAGAAACCAAATAGGCTGTTTGCCACTACCAGGACATGCCACACAACAAAGGCACATCTCCTACCTTTTACCTATGTCTATGTTTATGGATTTATAAAGCGCATGGCTGCCCAAGGGCTTCCCAGTGCTAAGGAGAAGATGCAGTCAGGCCGAAGGTTATTGGAGAAAAAGCCAAGTTTTTATTTTTTTCCGAAACATCAGTTCATCTTTAATCAGTCGTGTTTCTTTAGGTAGAGAGTTCCACAGAGTAGGGGCAAGATGTAAAGGCTCTTCCTCCCCATCTTGATCTCTTTATTTTTGTCTTTTTCATGAGCAGATCTGAAGAAGATCTTAGAAATCTGCCAGGAACAACAAGCTTTCTGCCAATTTTCCCTACAGAGGTAGAAGTATGATGGTTCGATATTTCACCGGTTCTAGTGGATCTGTGGTCGAACTATGGTGTGTTTCCATGTTTTGGGGATTACCCCTTGTGTGAGGGAGAGTGAAAGAAGTTCAGCTGTTGTAGTCATTGCATTATTCCCTCCCTGTAATAGGATGTGTGGTGGAATCGGGTCTTGTCGAGAACTGGACTTAATATTCTGTAGGATCAGGGTCATGGCTTCCTCACTTAACTCTGTAAAGTAATCTAAACTTAGCCCTGTTTTCATTCCTGAAGTATCACCGGTCTCTGATTGTTCATCTGAGTTTTCTAAGTCAGTATTCCTATGCAGGGGGTTGTATATCTTTTCGACCTTGTTTCTAAAAAAATATGCAAGCTCGTTGCATCTCTTTTTGGAGGATGGTTGATCAGTGCTGGTTAGGGAGCGCACAACCTTAAATAATTCCCTAGAGGAGTTGTGGGCTGAATTAATTATGTCCTCGAAGTACTTGGCTTGGGCTTGTGTGATTTCATTGTGGTATTGTCTGATGGCCAATTTATATTGAGTTTTAATGGTGGGGTCATAGTTTTTCCTCCATTGTCTTTCGCTTTTTTAACATGTTTTTTTCAGCAGTATTAGGTTGGCATTAAACAACGCAGCCTTTTTTCTGGCTGGTTGAGTTCTCAGCCTGACTTTTTGGAGTGTGCTGCTGCTCTGTTAACCCAGTCAGCCCATATCTTATCCGCAACGTCTTCATCTTCTGTCAGGCTTGGGCCTGAACTTCCAGGGCGTTGATCATGTTGGCTGGTATAGTTCTCAGCCATTTACTACCTGGCTTAAAGGTTTTACTGTCTGTATGTGGAGGGTGGGAGTTATCTAAGGTGAATGGTATAAAACGTGATCTGACCATGGAACTGGCAGTGGAGTCCCTACTTTTATTTTGGGTTCATTGGAGAAGATTGCATCTAGTAGGTGCCCTTTTTATGTGTGCCCTCACTTACAAGTTGTCTAAGTTGCATAGCTTCCATATCTTGGCTAAATCTATTTGAGGATGCATTGACAGGTTCATCTAGATGTAGGTTAAAATCCCCAAGTATGGTTGTGGATGCATTGCTGGCTACAGTTGTTGATAGCATGTCAGGGAAATCTTCTAGGAAGGTATTACATGAACTGGGGGGCCTATAGAGGAGTGTACCTGAGAAGGTAACATTGGGGGAGAGTTTAATATGGAATTGCGCTGTATCACATTTAGTGATGGTTATGGGTGTTGTCATAGAGCCGTATTTGACTTTGTACATGACTGCCATCCCCCCTCCTATCTTTTCAGCCCCATCCTGCCTTCTAATCGTATAACCTGGAGGGAGTCCTAGGACTATGTCAGTTGTGGAACAGGCTTTCAGCCAGGTCTCTGTAACAAATAAAGTGTCAAGCCTCTCTTCCTTGATTAGTAGCTTGATTTCTGTCTTGTGGACAGGAAGTGATCGACTATTGATAAGCCCCATTTTCCACTGTGCCTTCTTTGCAGGCGCCTCAGTTGGTATATTTTCAACTATGTTCCCTAAGCTTACTTTGGTCTGGCAGTGGGGACAGACACTCTTCTTACCCATTAAGCTGTCTGTAGAGAATACATGGGCACACTGGGGAGTAACTCTTGGCCTCCATCGTAATAGTTCTTGTGTAGAATATTTAATGTTAAGGGGGGTCCTGATGACAGATAGACAGGGTTCCTGACCCTTGGAAATGTCCAGACGCAGACGGGCACAGACGGGCTTGCCTTTGGCGTGGCTTCGGCACGCAAGCGGCGCGCCCGCTGTGCATCCGCACTGCAGGTACCATAAGTAGGCATTTTCCGGAAAACCACTAGAGCGCTGACCAGTACCCTCTAGCTACACGAGGGCCGGACCTCTCTATGGTTTTCCCTGACCTGCCCCCTCCCCCACATTGCTGCTCAGCTGTTCAGCGTGGGCTCGGTCGGCTACCCATAAGCTATAGGAACACAGTGAGTATGCAGGCAGCAGATTCAATTCACGTTTGGTTCAGATTCAATTTCATTTAAAAAACAGTACAGTGCAAATTAGTAAAAGTTAAAAGTATCACCGTTTACAATTTGAAAATCTTCGAATAAAAGTCCTTGGCTAACGATGCACTAGTGACCCTCTGTCAGTTTCTCCTCATTGCGTCTGCGCTGTGGGCGCCATAAGTAGGCGTTTTCCGGAAACCACTAGAGCCCTGACCTGTACCCGTTAGCTACACGAGGCCTGGTTCTCTCTATGGTTTTCCCTCACCTGCCCCACCAAGGCTGCTCAGCTGTTCAGCGTGGGCTCAGTCGGCTACCCCTAAGCTTTAGGAACGCAGTGAGTATGCAAGCAGCAGAATCAATTTACGTTCGGTTCAGATTCACTTTCCTATTAAAAAACAGTACAGTGCAAATTAGTGCAAGTTAAAGGTGTTGCTGGAGCAGAGTTTTCTTTTAGAAAATTCTGGGGCTTTTGAAGCTCTGGCATGTCTATGCGTTTTATTAATTTATTAATATTTAACAATTAATTATTTGTCTTGTGCAAGTGTGTTTTACTAATCAACCCGTTTGTCCTAACACAAGAGAAAGTTACATGAGGGTTAGCTTATTTGTGCTGTTTTGTATTTACAATAACGTGCAAGTTTTCATGTTTAAACGTTGCTGTGTGCTATTTATTTGAGCACAAAACGCTGTCTGAATTAATGCTTTTTATGTCGCAAAGCTAGATAAATGCATACACATAAGGGTATTAGTGGGGTTAACACTGTTTAATCATTATGCTGTAGTAACGTTGTTTTTATTTCTTTTAATTGAGATGGTCTATTGTGGCCTATGGAGGCCTAATCCATGATGGCTAATTTTGAGAGCCTGGCCTCGAGTGAATATGTGAAAGACGTGACGAGAGAGACCCCTGCTGGAAAAAGGTCGAAGACAACTGACCATGGTCCTTCTATGAAATTTTCCATGAGGACGGCAGCAGCTTTGGGTGTTCTCCAAGAAAAGTGAAGGTGTCCTTGGTAATCTCGAAAGGACAATGGAGCCTTAGAGGGAAACTCTGAACTGTGGCTCGATGGCCGAGGAGGAATCGGATTAAATGTGTTACATGTTTTATTTCCTTGGTTCCTGTTCCGTAGTTCACGTCTTGTGACTTTTCCTGAGCGGAGATTTACAGATGTAGCAATGTTACATTTCTTCCTTCTCGTTCTGCTCAGTGATACAGTTTATTCAGCCAACTTTATGTGTGATTCTATTGTATTTTTCACTATAAAAACTGTTAGTTTAGGGAGGGCTCTCCCCACTCTTTTGGCCACCTTCACGCGTTGCTGAGGATTGATGCTGAGGACTCTGTCTTGACAGACTTTACCGAGAGACTGGTCCTGACCCGTTCTGACACTTAGTTAGAATAGGTAACTATGAGAAATGATTTATTCTGATTTACTTTGGCTAATTTTAGATAAAGCAATATAACTTTAAACATGGTGTTGAATATTCTTTCTTGTCAATTATTGAGTACATTTTGATCATTGTTGTATAGTTTGTATAGAGTATGATTAAGGAGATAACCATCATAATTAGGTCCTATCGTCCTAGATATAGATGCAGGGTTTTCTTCCCACAGGTCTTATGCTGGTAGAGTATTTGAGCGTATGTTAGTGAAATGGGCCCTAGCGTATGATGAATGTATGTGCGTGTAACTGTGAAATTACTCTATTCGTGGTAGTGGGTTTATTTTAGGTACCCTGATCTCTATCAATTTCTCTGGTAGCAGAGGATGGTTCATGACAGAGAAAAGCAAAGATCTGGAGGGTATTATAGGTACATGTTTGGGAGGAGACATGATCGTGAAACACATCATGATCGAATGAAAAGATGGCGAGATGCTAGTATGACAGAGGGATTATATCCAATGAGAACAGTTGAAGTTTCTGCTCCTTCAGAAGAAAGGGTTTCTGAGTCAGATGTGAGAAGATATGGAGAGTATGAGGATGAGGTCTTAAATGACATGATTTATAAGAGACCACCTCCATATAGACCAGAACCAGATGAGAGTACACCAGTTGTTTCTCCGATAAGAGATACAGTTGAGAAAGAAAAAATGACACCTGAATCAAGAGGTAGTGGTTCTTTCAGGGAGAGAGAGAATCGAGGTAGTGAGGAAAATGCCAGAAAATTAGCAAAAACGACAATAGAACTGACTGAGAAAATTAGGGAGTTAACGAAGAATCTGGAAGCTGTTACGGTGCCTGTAACAATAGGTCCAGTTATGCCTGTGTTTGATAAACAGAGAGCAGGTGAGAAAGGACTGGTAATTCCATATTTTGCAAATGAATCGACAAATTCAGTTGGTCCTTCAGGAGATTCAGATAAAAGAACAGGGAGAAGTGACCTGAGACAAACCAGACATGATACATGTAGTGGACTATTGGATGTTAGTGAACCTAGTTGTTCAGGGATGATGCCAATTTTAGAACCGCAGAAAAAAGTGGTTCCAGTGAGAAAAACTGCTGAAATAACAGTTGATGATTTGAATGATTGGATGAAGGTTCTTCAGAAAAAGGATAAGGATTCACAAGTTATTGATGTGGTTAAGTTACGTATAGAATTAGAAGAGCTTGTGACAGGAACAGTTCCAACAGAAATCCTGAAGAATCATCATGATGGTGAGCTAATGTTTATGTGTAAGAGCATAACATGGAGAGCAAGAAATACACATGATAGACTAAGAGCAATAGCAAATGAGCAAGGAGTTGACATTGATAGAGTAAAGGCTTTGCAGAAAACGTACAGGATGGATTTCACAGAAAAGGACATAGAAAATTTGAATACTTCTGGTAGAACAGGACAGATTAAAGAGATGGTGGCATTATTGCGAAGATGGGGTGATGTAGAAAAGTGGAAGGATAGGTGGTATAAGAAAAGAGAGGAATCTGAGGATAGAACAACTTATTCAGCATTTCCAGTGAGAGAAAAGGAGAAACCAGTGGAGAATTATCCCATGAGAGAAATACCTGGAGGAGGATATGTACATGTTCCATGGACCAGACAGGATATTTTATCATTCACGAATGATTTCCCTCGATTGAGAGAAAAGCCCGTCGAGTGGTATAGGCAGGTAGATAGGTTTGTGAAATTGTCAAAAGTGCTGTGGGTAGACCTGAATAGTCTGTTTGATATAATTGTTCCAGCAGACTTGTGGACTGAGTGTAAAATAGTTGTGAGTTGGCCTACTGAGGAATATCCAAGAGATCCGAGAACAGGGGCACCAGATCCAGAAGTGATGAGGAAGTATGATCAGGTGATGGTATACCTGAAGAGTAAAGTTCCTCCAAAAGAGACAGACTGGGTTAAGATAGATCGAACACAACAGGAAGCAAAAGAATCAGTTCATGCTTTTTACGAGAGGCTGATACTGGCTTTTAAACAATTCAGTGGAGATGAACACCTGGGTGACAAGGATTTGAGTCACTTTGTATACAGATTTGTATATGGCCTGAGACCTGAAATTGGTGAGAGAATTCGTGAACACACAGTGGATTGGCAGAGTAAGAAAGTAGATGAGATTCTGAGACATGCAAAATACTTCAGTGATGAAATTGAAGCAAAACAAAGAAATCTGAAAGAGAAAGCAATGTGGGCACAAGTGAAAGTTGCAGAAAGACAGGAAGCACAGTTGGTGGAACAGGCAAATAATCCAGGAAATAATGGAGGAAATAGACCGAGATTTGCAGGAAAAGGAAGGGGAAGTCTTGAGGAAGCCAAAAAGAAGTTCCCTTGTCACAACTGTGGCCAGCTGGGACATTGGAGATCTGAATGTCCTAATCCACCATTAGTGAATAATGAGGGTAAATCCTTAAATCAACAGGTGCAGAATGATGGGAATAACCAGCAGCAACAACAGCAGAAAGTTGTGAGACAGCAGAGTCAAGAGCCAAAACCGCCCTTACCGCAGAATAGAGGGGTACAAAAGTACAATCAGGACTCAGGATTCTTCAATGATGAGCAGGTAAACAAACCGAGACGTACTAACAAAGTACAGCAGTACTTGTTAAAAAGTGAAGGGAGTGAGTCTGAGGGTGATTATTGACGGTGCCGAGGAGAGGAAGAAGAGTGCATACTTGGTGCAACTCTAGAAATAGACCAGGCAGGACCATTTGTGGATGGGAAAATAAATGAGGAGAGTGTTACTTTTTTGGTAGACACAGGTGCAACAAGATCAACTGTCAGGTCAACGGATGTTAGAAATCTTCCTCTCTCGGATGAAGCAATCCAAGTAGTTGGTGTAGCCAATACACAAATCAGAACACGTCTTACTGAACCAGTAAGAGTACAGATAGGGAAATTTTCAGACATGCACAGATTTATTGTCTGTGACACGAGTCCAGTGAACCTGTTAGGTAGGGACTTATTGTGTAAAATGAACTGCACAATTTTTTGTACACCAGATGGAATAGCTTTTGAGACACCAGATGATGATGTTTTCTACCGAATGCCTCTAGAGAATAGAGAAAGTGAGTTAATTGGTGCATTTGCTGTGTTTAATCCGGAGGATTTGCCTCAAGTGCTGAGAGACACAGTGAAAAGAACAGTTTGGGATTTTACAGGAGAGGATGTGGGATTGATGAATAATGTAGATCCAGTGAAAATTGCAGTGAAGGAGGGAATCACATATCCTAACATTCCTCAGTACAAAATGACACCAGAAATAATTGAAGGGATAACTCCTATAATTGAGAAAATGATTCAGCAAGGAGTCCTAAGAGAACTACTGAGTAGTCCGTGTAATTCACCGATAATGGGACTGAAAAAGCCCAATGGCAAGTTCAGGATCGTGCAAGACCTGAGAAAAGTTAATCAAATTGTGGTGGCATGTTGTCCCATTGTGCCAAATCCATCAGTGATTTTGTATCAAATTCCACATGATGCTGAGTGGTATACAGTGATTGATTTGTGTCATGCGTTCTTTTCAATTCCATTGCATCATGACAGCCAGCCGATTTTTGCATTTAGGTTTGGTCAGCGTATTTTAGCATGGTGTCGTATCCCACAGGGGTATACGGAGAGTCCTTCGATATTCAATCAGTTATTGAAAAAATCGTTGGAAAGTCTGATCATGCCTGAGAGCTCAGTGCTTGTACAATATATTGATGACCTACTTGTGGCATCAAAGACACGTGAAGCTTGTAAAGTGGATACCATAGCTTTACTGAATCATCTGGCAGATGGAGGGTTAAAGGTATCTCCAGCCAAGTTGCAATTTTGCAAGAAAGAAGTGCATTATCTTGGACATAATATTGAAAAAGGTCTAAGAAAAGTGACTACTGACAGGATCAGAATAATCAGAGAAATGAAAGCTCCAAAGACCCAAAGAGAAGTGAGAATGTTCCTGGGTATGGTGGGATATTGTCGTCAGTGGATAATTAATTTTTCCCTGATAGCAAAGCCATTGATTAAATTGACAAAAAGTGAAATGACAGATCCGTTAGATCTGGATGCAGAACAATTGGCAGCATTTGAAGAGCTCAAAACTAAAATGTGTGAGGCCCCAGCTTTGGGTATGCCTGACTACGAAAAAGAATTTGAATTGTACTGCAGTGAGAGAAATGGATGTGCACTTTCAGTGTTAATCCAGAAACATGGGCAATTGAGAAGGCCTATTGCATACTTCTCATCGACACTTGACACTGTAGCCGTGGGGTTACCAGGTTGTCTGAAAGCAGTAGCTGCGACATGCAGAAGCCTGGAACAGAGTGAGGGGATCATAATGGGGTATCCTGTAAGGGTATTCGTACCTCACAATGTGGCAATTCTTTTGACAAGAAGCAGAACTCAGCATATGTCACATAGTCGGTTGACTAAGTATGAAAAAGTGATTTTGGGAGCATCAAATGTGACTCTTGAGAGATGTGTGAATGTGAATCCAGCGACACTCTTGCCGGATATTGAAAATGTGGGTATAAAGATGGAAGATGATCATGATTGTTTGGATGTGCTTGAGTACTGTACAAAACCGAGACCAGACATAAGGGATCTTCCCTTACCTGAGAATGACCATGTGTTGTTTGTGGATGGATCATGCCTGAGAAATGATAATGGTGTGTTATGTGCAGCATATGCAGTGTGCAAAGTTTCAGAGGTCATGGAAGCATCACCATTGAAAGGAGTGAAATCTGCGCAAGTTGCTGAATTAGTGGCATTGACAAAAGCTTGTGAGATTGGGAAAAATTTGAGAACAACTGTGTTGACTGATAGTCAATATGGATTTGGAGTGGTGCATGACTTTGGCCAACTTTGGCTACAAAGAGGTTTCTTGACATCGGGTGGAACTCCGATAAAGAATGCTGAGTTGATTGGAAAATTGCTTGAGGCGATACAGCTGCCTAAAGAGTTAGCGGTTGTAAAATGTGCTGCACATGGTTCAGGGGATGATTTTATCACTGTTGGTAACAGGTATGCCAACGATGTGGCGCAGTATTGCGCCAAAACAAACCAGTCGATTAACAGGGGTAGGATGGAAGAAATGTCTGTTCTTTCTGTGATGTTTACTAATGTCCTAGAAACGTGGGATGAAGTAAAGCAGTTACAAGATGAGGCAGGAGAGGAAGAGAAACAAGATTGGGTTAAAGCAGGATGTGCTCCAAGGGAAACAGACCATGTTTGGGTCTACAGAGATGGCAGACCAGTAATGCCAAATTCAATTTTGTCGTCAATGGCAAGGATGTATCATGGCCAGGGACATCTGGGGAGGGACGCGATGGTAAGGTCCTTTAAACAAACCTGGTACAATGCAAAGTTTAGGACAATTGCGGAGAGCATCTGTCAAAGGTGTTTGATTTGTCAGCAATTTAACACAGGGAAAAAGACAGTGGTAAGTCTAGGGACAATTGGCAGAGAAGGAGGTCCTTTTACAAGAATGCAGATTGATTTCATTGAAATGCCCCAAGTGAACAGACTGAGGTATGTTCTAGTGGTAGTCTGTTTGTTCTCAAGGTGGGTGGAAGCTTACCCGACTAGAAGAAATGATGGATTAACGGTGGCAAAATTACTGTTGAGAGAGTTGATTACTAGGTACGGGTTTCCAGTTACAGTTGAGTCTGACAGAGGTAGACACTTTCAAAATGAACTCATAGGTTTAATTTGTGAAGCATTGAAAATACAGCAGAAGCTACATTGTGCATACCGACCAGAGGCTTCTGGTGTGGTTGAGCAGATCAATGGCACAATCAAGAATAGAATTGGAAAGATGTGTTTAGCCACTGGCATGAAATGGCCAGATGTGTTACCTCTAGTCCTGATGACAATGAGATCTACTCCAGATAGAACTACTGGTTTGAGCCCGCATGAAATAATCATGGGACGTGCAATGCGCCATGCATTCGTGCCTGTAAATAAATTGGTGGCAATAACTGATGACATGATTTTGGATTACTGTAAAGGCCTGGCTGACGCAGTTCATTCTGTGTTTCACCAGATTGGAGAAGAAGCTACCACACTTGAGAAGAAGCAAGCCCATGATCTGAGTCCAGGTGACTGGGTGAGGATTAAGGTGCACAGAAGAAGAAATTGCTTGATTCCAAGGTGGGGAAGGCCGAGACAAGTTATTCTGACTACGACGACTGCAGTAAAGTGTGCTGGAGTGAAGCACTGGGTACATGCAAGTCATACTCTGAGAGTTCCAAGCCCGAGAGAGGGAACTGGTGAAGAGTATTATGAAGAGTCAGATTCCAGTGATGGTGAAGATCCTGAAGATACGGAATCAGTGAGAAAAGAAGCAGAGAGAGCTTCAAGAGATTCACTGCGAGTATCAGAGGGAAAATTAAATTCTGTTGCAGAGCCTGAAGTTTCAAGTAGCAGTGGAAGTAAAAGAAAAGAAAAAAGAAAACACACAGAACCCACTCCTGAATCAGAAGAGGAGGAGATTGAAGAACCACTTGAGATTATTCTTGAGAAAACAGACTCAGAAGAAGATAGAGAGGGACAGATTGCGGAAGACCCCCGAGGAGGTGTAGGGAACATTGATAAGGAGCTAGGTGAAGGGACAAGTAGACAGCAAGAAGATTGCGTGTCGGAGACCCGAGGAGGGACAGAAGTAGGGAAGTCTCAAACAGTGGTGAAAAAATCTGTGGAGAAGAGAAAAGCTACTGGGAAACGGAAACAAGAGGCGCTTGAAACAGATGATGAAGATGAACAAACAGAAGGTCGAGTTCTGAGAAAGAGAACTTCGATTGGAGAGAAGAGTGTTAAAGAATTGAGGCCGAAAAAGGTTGTGAGAGGAGATCGTTGGCCTAACAACCGAGTGAAAAGGGTGAGATACAGAGTAATAAGAGCAAATTCATCAAAAGCTGAACAAGTGAATGAAGTATCAAGCCAAACTTCGAGAGCTGAGGAAGAAGAATTAAAGAAATCAAAAGAACCAGTAGAAATAAAAAGAGTTAAAAGACCCAACCAAAAGTACAGATCACCGGAATGGTCTTATGTGACACTGTCTGAAGAAGGAAAAGAAGAAACAGTGACTCGAGATAATCCGGAAGTGGTCTTGAGAAAAGTGGTTGAGGAAGATACTGGTGAAATTCTGAAAGTACTTTTGACTGACATTGGAGAAGAGTCGAGTACTGAGGATTCCGATGTTGGAGATCTGATACAATTTGATGTTGAAGAAATTGAAGTGAAGAATGACAAGTATCCAAACTGAGTGAAAGAAGGATTCACTTGGATCAAGTGAACGAAGAGATCATTTGGATAAACTGAAAGCTGAAGAATTGTTGGAGAATTGAAGGAGTTCGAACAGTAGTGGAGTAATAGAGGTTAAACTAAAATGGCTAACATAGAGGATAATAGAAATAGATGTGTTTTTTTTAAGAGGTGGTGCAGAATGTGCTGCTGTTGTACTGGATTATTAATGCTTCTATGGGGTGTTTTAATTTTATTAGTAACTTTTAAGGTTGAATTTGGAATGGACACAGAAAACATGACTAATATAGAAAAGAATTCACAAAAAGTAGTTCCAATTAGAAGTAGTAGTTACATACACAAAGATAGGTCAATTAATAATTTTTCTAGTAATGTTTTTTCTAAACTGTTATATGAATATGTGAAGACGATGGAAGTGAGGGATTGCTATGTCTGCATGCAATTACCTGCATCCGTCTCAGAGGGTGTTACTTATCACCATTTGCCAGCTACATATGGTATTTCTTGTAGTATTTTAAGTAGTGTTTTTTATTTGTTAGGGAAAATAGATTATAAGATGTCTAACAGAGATAGTATTTTTGGGCACTTGCCAATGAACAAAGAGCTGAATCCAGCTAAAGAAGCTAACACTTTTGGTGAGATTTTTATTGAGGAAAAAGGACTAACATTAGATTACATTTTTAAGAATAATTTAACTTGCAGTCTGAAAGAAGAGGAGAAAGCTTTCCTGGATATGGTTGAGGAAAGGAGAGTGAACATGCATGGAAAAGGGGGAAAATATGAAGTGAGTGAGACAATTTGGGACATTGAGATGGGAAAAGAGTTGAGGAATGGGGCTAGTCCAACTTTGGCTCTAGATGCACCGCAGAAGGGTAAACTATGCATTACCAGAAGGGAATCCCAATATGATACATATTTTGTGGGAACTAGTGAGTGCCATGATACATACTTCATTGCGACAGGTTGGGGTTTCAGAGGTGGAGAAGATACGATTTTTCCAGGAGTGTACTATGTTTGTGGGAACAAGGCTTATTACAAGTTGCCTGACCATTGGTATGGCACATGTTATGTGGGCCTGGTTTTTCCTAAGATTTTTCATACAGATAAAGTAAAAGATGTAGAAAATATTAACTTATTAACACGTTTTAAGAGAGAAACTTGGTCTGAAATTGTGGGTGACATTTTTGGGGTTTTGATTCCAGCAGTGGGAATTTCTTTAAATGCTTATGGAATTCGGAAACTGTCCACAGTGGTTGATCGCTTATCGACAAATACCGCAGGAGGGTTTCTTTTGGTGAATACGGAATTAGGTGCCGTACGTGCCATGTCAATGCAAAATCGACTTGCCCTTGATATTCTTTTGGCCAAGGAGGGTGGAGTTTGTGGAATTTTGAAAGTTCAACATTGTTGCACTTACATTCCTGACGAAAGTAAAGACTTGAAGGTCTATATCAAAAATATTACTGATTTGCATGAAGAATTAGTACCACTTGAAACTGGGAGTTTATGGACTAAACTAGCTAATAAGATGATAGCTGTTAAGGATTTTATTGCAAAAATAGGTAGTACTATTATAGGTAGAATATTGTTTCCTTTGTCTTGTATAATTGTTGCTTTACTGATACTAAGATTGGTGTGTGTGTGTTGTAAAAACAGGAGAGGGAAAGAGAGATTGAAAAATGAAAAGAAAAACAAGAATTCGAAAATTTCAAAAAGAGAACCAGAAGAGATTGAACTAGAAGAATTGAGGGAGAGTGTTTATTTAGAGACAAAGAGAGATGATGAAAGAGTGACTGGTGTTTAATGTTGTCTAAAGGGAAGAGACATTTCTGATTTCCTAAAATGGGACTAAATTTTCACTAATTTTTTTTTGGGGGTTTATTTGGTGATAAAATCACCAAAGGGGGGATTGCTGGAGCAGAGTTTTCTTTTAGAAAATTCTGGGGCTTTTGAAGCTCTGGCATGTCTATGCGTTTTATTAATTTATTAATATTTAACAATTAATTATTTGTCTTGTGCAAGTGTGTTTTACTAATCAACCCGTTTGTCCTAACACAAGAGAAAGTTACATGAGGGTTAGCTTATTTGTGCTGTTTTGTATTTACAATAACGTGCAAGTTTTCATGTTTAAACGTTGCTGTGTGCTATTTATTTGAGCACAAAACGCTGTCTGAATTAATGCTTTTTATGTCGCAAAGCTAGATAAATGCATACACATAAGGGTATTAGTGGGGTTAACACTGTTTAATCATTATGCTGTAGTAACGTTGTTTTTATTTCTTTTAATTGAGATGGTCTATTGTGGCCTATGGAGGCCTAATCCATGATGGCTAATTTTGAGAGCCTGGCCTCGAGTGAATATGTGAAAGACGTGACGAGAGAGACCCCTGCTGGAAAAAGGTCGAAGACAACTGACCATGGTCCTTCTATGAAATTTTCCATGAGGACGGCAGCAGCTTTGGGTGTTCTCCAAGAAAAGTGAAGGTGTCCTTGGTAATCTCGAAAGGACAATGGAGCCTTAGAGGGAAACTCTGAACTGTGGCTCGATGGCCGAGGAGGAATCGGATTAAATGTGTTACATGTTTTATTTCCTTGGTTCCTGTTCCGTAGTTCACGTCTTGTGACTTTTCCTGAGCGGAGATTTACAGATGTAGCAATGTTACATTTCTTCCTTCTCGTTCTGCTCAGTGATACAGTTTATTCAGCCAACTTTATGTGTGATTCTATTGTATTTTTCACTATAAAAACTGTTAGTTTAGGGAGGGCTCTCCCCACTCTTTTGGCCACCTTCACGCGTTGCTGAGGATTGATGCTGAGGACTCTGTCTTGACAGACTTTACCGAGAGACTGGTCCTGACCCGTTCTGACACTTAGTTAGAATAGGTAACTATGAGAAATGATTTATTCTGATTTACTTTGGCTAATTTTAGATAAAGCAATATAACTTTAAACATAGTGTTGAATATTCTTTCTTGTCAATTATTGAGTACATTTTGATCATTGTTGTATAGTTTGTATAGAGTATGATTAAGGAGATAACCATCATAATTAGGTCCTATCGTCCTAGATATAGATGCAGGGTTTTCTTCCCACAGGTCTTATGCTGGTAGAGTATTTGAGTGTATGTTAGTGAAATGGGCCCTAGCGTATGATGAATGTATGTGCGTGTAACTGTGAAATTACTCTATCCGTGGTAGTGGGTTTATTTTAGGTACCCTGATCTCTATCAATTTCACCAAGTACAATTTTAAAATCTTGGAATAACTTAAGTCCTACACAGAACCCTCCCAAACAGGGGTAGACCAATCTTACCAAGTTTACAATAGAGAGCACATGCACTTTAGCACTGATCAGAAGCGGTAAAGTGCCCAGAGTCATAATACCAACAAAAGTTCCGAAAAAATACAGAAGGAAGGCAAAACGTTCTGAGATAACCCCGCAAAAAGGGCCAGTTCCAACACCCACAAAAGTACATGTTTGTGGCCATTGCTAAACTTACAAAGCAAACCACGCCATGGAATACCCATTTACAATGTTGTATGTGGGATTTAAGAATAGGACTTTCTATCCACTTGTGACAGTGAAATATGCATTTGTAAATGCACACAGATCTGTCAGGACTCTCTTGTGGTCGTATCGTTTCAATTATTGACCACATTTACCTTTGTGAATTGGCATCCTTGTGTCTTCCACTTGGGAAAAGAATTTAAGACCCCAAACAGCACCTTACAATGCGTTAATGTCTAAGCCAGCATGCCTATCCAAAGAGAGTCAAACGCATGGCATACTCCTTCCTCTGCATTGTCAATCCCACAATTCCTACTCTCTATCACTACCACTACCTCATCATTCCTGTCCTCTAACACCACAGGCACCTCTGTCCCCATACTCCATTGCATTGCGTCCTGCTGCCATGAACCTCTATGTCCACTATACCTATACACGTTATCTTCCTATTTGTTGCTTACAGTCCTACTCCCCCCTTTTTGTATAGCACACCATTGCTTTGCAGCTAGGTTTACGCTATCGACGTTTCCAGATATGTGTATACTCTTTTACTTGTGCAGGGAGGCTAAAAATAAATGCAACACACCAGTTGTCTGCTTCCGTACTTGTGTAAATGTGATAGCCTTCAAGAGTCTTTCTCAAACGTGCCTGACCTTTTCAGACCTTTTAAAAAACAGAAGATCACACTCATTGAGGCTCACTACATGTTACATCAATCATCTGTTAGTGCAGCATTTTATTTCCTAAAATAGAATTAAAAGCTTAGTGAAAAAGTATGTAAATCCTTCCCTTTAAACTCCTTAAATTGCTGAACGAATATGGAATTTAGCAAACAAGAGCGAAAGGACAAAGGACACTGCTGGAATTACAAAAGATTAGTGCTTTACTTACTGGAAGAGGTCACCTATTTCACCCTTTGAGCCCTAGCCTAGTTTTGACAAGGTCATAAGAAACGCAAAAATAGATTTAACATGGGGCGCTAGAGGGCGCGCGACCAAGATGGCCACACCCGAGTGAGGCTCTGACAGCCTGGAACTTTACATCCGACATTATCCTGCTCCTAAATAGCTGAAGATGGTCTGAGTTCTCAGAATCATGCACCAGAATTCACCGGGAGTAGCTTGCGGAGGCCGAGAGCTGCGGAGCCCCACTGGTCGCCGTGAAGCAATGCATTTTGTGTGGCCGCTGTGACAACGCGGCTGCACTGCCTTTGAGCATCCGTGGCCTGTGGCGATCCCGGAGTGGGTGGTGAAGATGCCGCTACCTGTCTCCCTGGGGCTCTGCGGGAGGAGTGTGACAGGCCAGGTGCAGCCCTGACCCGGGAGACAGTAGAGGCTGGGGCCAGGGAAGAGCTCGCAAGAGGTGGGCGCAGCCCCCCATAGCCAGAGCAGACCTGACCAGTTTCGCCAACACCGGAAGTCGATAGGGAGACATGCTGTGACATCCCAGGCCCCGGTGAACAGTGACGACTGCGACTGCGGGGGAGGTGAGTGCCGTGTCCCCCCCCCCACCCAGCGACCTGGCGGCTGTGACCGCAACGGGCACGCTACTGACAATCAGGGCTGGGCTGGCCTGCTCTGCCTGAGGGTTAGAGTGGTAGGGGGGCTTTGGACGCCCATACTGTGCAGTGCCAGCGGGGGTAACACAACACTGGTGGTGGGAGGGGCGATGGCCCGGCACTCTCTCTGGGAGAAGAGGATTTAGACAACACCAAGAAAAGATGGGCCTAGTTGAGGCCTAGCTGCAGAGGCGGCAGGTGACATACAGCACGGCTGAACTCAACGCGCAGCCCCATGAAGCGGGCTAATTGGAAAGCGGTGCAGCAGGCGCAGGGGTCTTTTAACCACAATTAAGGATTGCACAAAGCACTCCCCTGCAGTGTGAGGTCGCAGGCGGCAAGCGGCGATCAGGGCCCTGCTCAGAACCTGCCGTCATTTTGGAGACTGCTGAGGAAGTATATGGACTGAGGCCACAAACTATAGCACGGGTCCCACATCTCGGTGGGGAGAACACAAGAGCACCTCCACACACTCCGGGTCTCGTTAGGCCCTGTGGAGGCTTGCAATTCCCCTGTGCTTTGGTACCCTTACTCGACCCACTCGCTGCCACATCTGTGGGCAAATCCCTCACGACGCTGCAGAGGGGCCTGTTGCGTCGTGGGCCCGCTACCTCCCGATACAGAGGCGCCTCGCGCCGAAACATCCTCAATACTTCTGCCTGCTGGTAGACAGCTCAGGGAGAGGAGAATAGCTCAAATTTCTGGATCCCTCCTCTGAGCACCTCGCAACTGGTCTAGCCCTGCGACAGGGCCGCCTGGGCCCCATCAACATGTACTGAGGTTCCCACGGCAGGCAGCGAGTGGGCTGCGACCACATGAGGTTGGGGAAAACTGACCCAAAGCAGCAGAAATTGTTCTTCGAAGCCCGCAGAACGCCTAGGCACCAAAGTGATCCTGAACTGTCACTCTGGGACAACATACCGACGGCATGCCTTCAGCCGAGGATGATATGAAAGCACTACTCATCACTGTGAAACACAGCCTGGTCTCTATAGAAGCCAAAATGGACACTATGTGCAACAGGCTAGATAGGATGGCGCAAAAGCTTGAAAAACACGATGTGCAGATAGAAGAAACGGAGCACAGAATCTCGGATCTGGAAGATGCAACAACCTCTTCCGGGAAGCAGGTAGCGCGAATGGACAAAATACTCAAGATCATAGTGGCGAAGAACGAAGACCTTGAAGCGCGCTCCCAATGCAACAACATCCGCGTCTTGGGTGTCCAAGAGAGTGCCAGCATGGGCAAAATGGAAGAATATATGGAGAAAATGCTACGTGCCCTGTTTGGTCCAGATGCCTTTTCGAATTTACTGGTGATCGAGAGGGTGCATTGCTCCCTGGGTCCCAGACCGCCCCCCCCGGAGCACCCGCTAGGCCTATTATTGCAAAACTCTTGAACTACAGAGACAGAGATGTAGCTCTGATTTTAGCAAGAGCGCAATCACCCTGACCTATGATGGGTACTTTGTGGCCTTCTACTCGGACTTCACCATCACCATCCAGGAGGACAGAAAGAAGTTTGTACTGGTAAAGCGAAGCTTATGCAAGCACAGAGATATTATGCCATGCTGTACCCGGCGTTTGAGGATCACTCATCAAGAGAAGCAGTACTTTTATACCAACCTGCAGCAGGTGGAGGACTTCCTACAGAAACTGAAGACTGCTTCTGGTGTGAAGTGTATTATGAGCAGCGACTCCCGGAGACAGGGAACCGGGATGCAGTTTTCACTGAACTGTCCAAGAACACCAGATAAACTGTAACATATGAACTGTATTCCTGACCGTATTGGATAGTGCTACTTTACTGAGAACAATCAGGTGAGCACGTTATGCCGAATCCCGGGCGCCCCGCCCCCTTGTGGATTCCACGCCACTGAGAAGGTACTGTGGGGGACCGCGTCCTTTAGCATCATCCCCACAGGGTGAGCCCCAGATCTACGATGTTCCTGTTAACGGACATTAATTTTACAAATGTTCTGTTGGGTGGGGTGGGAGGGATTACTCTCTCACAACAGGTTTGGGATGTCGATGTGGGGGGGACAGGGAAGGGGCAAGTTTGATTATTTGACAGCAAGACATTGCTGAGATAGTACCAAGGAGCAATTTACAGGACAAACTTACTGACACGACGCATGACACATACGCACCTGGCTATTACGTCACCGGCAGGGGAGGAGACCCTCTCCTTGGAAAAAGAATAAGAACCATGGCAATCCCATTGGATGGGGATGGGACATGCTCCTCGTTGACCACATCACAGCATAACTCACAGCATTTTACGTGCGACCGTGGCCGTAAGGCGCGCAGCTATTACGATACACTACTAGATTCTCCTACCCCAGAAAACTGCACTCATGATGACATGATGTTCAGCCTCAACAGCCCGAACCAATATACCCTGATGCCTTAAACAGATGACTGACCCCGAAGCTGCTTCCACAATATGCCTCCTGACTTGGAATGGCCTTGGGCTGAGGGACCCACGCAAGCGCAGACAATTCCTGGTATATCTAGATAGACATAAGATCCAGGTCGCAATACTCCAGGAGACCCACTTCGACCCCCAACGACCACAGAAGTTTGCGACTAGATGGCGGGACATAGCTGTTTTGCGTCCTACTCCACTTACTCACGGGGCGCGGCCATTTTGGTTTACAAAACTGCACCATTCATTCCGGCTGGGAATCTTACAGATCCACAGGGCTGATATTGGATTATGTGGGAAGCAATTGCTTCACATTCAGTGACCCTGGTTAGTTGCTACGGCCCCAAGGTAGACGATCCCCTATTTTTTGCCACATTATGGGGTAGCATTGTGTTCATCGGCTCTACCCATGTGGTGTGGGGGAGACCTCAATGTTACTTTAAACCCGACACTCGACAGATCTCACCCACAGCCACACCACTACACTTGGTCCCAGGGTCAAATGAGTGACATTATTAAACACTCTGGCCTTCTGGATGTCTGGAAACACTTACACCTGGAACGCAGAGAGGGCACATGCCACACAGCGACTCATGGGTCGTGGTCCCGATTAAATTATTGGGTGGTCTCCAGTGGACTCGGCACATGGTTAACCGGGGCTACACACCTGGCACAAACTTATTCTGATCACTCCCCAGTGCTCTTAATTATCTCGCCACCGCAGACACACGCACCCTACATAAACTGCCACCTCAACCCCGCTATGCTGTTAGATACATCTGAACTGGACCAAGACATACAAGACTTTTCCAGCAACATTTGGGCTCGGTGGACACGGTGGGGATGGTGTGGGAAGCTTTCAAGGTTACTGTTAGAGGGCTCTGCATTGCTAAAGGGGGGAGTGCTCAAAGCCTTGCGTCAAACGCTTACTCACTTAGAAAAAGAACTTAAACAGACGGAGGCAGACATAGCCCGCTCGCCTTCCCCTCAGGCATACGTCATACTTAGGATAAAATATCCAAATATCAGAACGAGGCAGATAGAGAATGCCGTTTCCTTGGGAAATACTTTAAAACTCGGCAATATTGCGAAGGGAACCGACTGGGTAAGCCACTGGCTGAGCATATCTGGGCCCCTAGATTCTCGAAGTATGTACTGCAAATCCAGACCCTGGATGGTGAGAATGTTAGAGACACCGCAGAGATACTTAGCACATTTCAATCCTTTTATACTACCCTGTACACCTCAAAGCGACAGCAGGAAATGCCCTCTTACAATATCTTGAGCCGGTGGCTCTGAGGTAGCTGGGTGACTCGCAGAGGGAATTCCTGACGGCGGAGTTCGAATTGGATGAAATTAGGGCAGGTATAATGCAGCTTCGCTCAGGAAATGCCTGTGGACCGGATGGTCTACCCCCGAATTCTATAAGGCATATATAGAGCATCTGGCCCCCATCCTTAAAACAGTATACGAAGAGGCCTTCGAAACAGGAGGGCTGCCAACCACAATGAGAGAGGCCTCCATCATTTTCCTACTTAAGCCTGTTAAGCCAGCAGATAGGTGCGATTCCTATAGGCCTCTTTCCATGATCAATTGCAATGTGAAAATACTATCTAAAATTATAGCAAACCGTCTGAGTCTGTTCGTGATGGCGCTGGTACTGCCGTATCAGGTGGGATTTGTCCCTGGGCGTGCCACCTCCCACAACTTAAAAACTCTGTTCGCGGCAATATCAGATATGGACCCAACCTCGAGGCAGTTGCTGTGTTTTTAGACGCCACCAAGGCGTTTGACTTGGTTGAATGGGACTATCTGTTTGGAATCCTGCAGCGGATGGGAAAGCCGCATAACGTTTCAGCTTGGATACGCTTACTTTACATGCACCCGCGAGCAAGGGTCATAGCAAACGGAGCCACCTCACCCTGGTTTGATATCACAAGAGGCACCCGCCAGGGGTGTCCGCTATCACCCCTTCTATTTGCCCTAGCGGTAAAGCCTCAGGCAGCCAGGCTTCGACAGCTACACAGAGAATGGGCCCTAAAATACCCCACACGACATGTGCTGCTCTCGCTTTACACAGACGAAATCACTCTGTATGTTCGTAAACCTCAGATCAGCCTCAATTCCATTCTGAGGGAGTTTGTCGTGTTTGGAGAATTATCAGGTATAAAAATAAACTGGGGGAAATCTCAGCTGTTTCCACTAACGGACGCTGTGCGCCCCTATCCCCTTGACTATCCCATTGAATGGTGCTGTAGTGAAGTTAAATATCTGGGCATCACCATTGTCAGACATAGATCAGCGCTCCTGCGAGCTGATTATGGTAGGGTGATCGACCACATCACTGAGTCAGTGGGGACATGGAAAGCATTGCCCCTGTCGATGGCGGGCAGGATATCTTTAATGAAGATGGTGATCCTACCGAAACTGCTGTACCTTTTTATGAATCTCTCCTATGCACCAGGACTGTTTTTTAAGACCCTTAAAACTCAGATGATACGTCTTGTTTGGGGCGGAAAGCAGCCCTGATTGAAATGGGACATATTGAGACAGCCTTATATGCAGGGGGGCTTCGAGGCCCCTGACTTCTGACTATACTATTTAAGTGCACAGGCACACTACGCAACGTATTGGTTTCACCCACCCCTCTTCATGCCACACTTAGCGATAGAGCAATACTACACACAGCCCACCTCGCTGTCCAGATTCATCGCCACGCAACTACAAAAGAGTGATGTGTTCTCCACCACTGTGAAGTGCACGGTGGAGGCATTGGAGAAAATCGGCCCGACTGAAATTGGTAATACTTTACTCCCCCCTGCTCCCAGTGACTGGACATCCGGCTCTGGCGGTCACCCGGGAGCCACAATGTCACCAACTCCTTACTAGGCTGCACATAGCGACCTGGGGTGATCTGTACCTAAACGGCGCATTTAGAACCAAAGACCAATTTTTCCACAACAAAGAATCTCACCCGATGGACTTAATTTTAAATGTTCGAATAAGGTTAGAGGTGCGACCCCCGGTTACCCTGCTTTGCCCTCTTCGTTGAAACCGCTTCTCAGCTTATTCCAGACTGATAGCCCCGCCCATGTTGTTTCTCTTATATACCACAGTACACAGGCAGAGATGCACGGGTACATGGGGACAGCCAGGGTGCGATGGAAGCAGGAGAACCTCTGGATGACAAAACATGGAGGTACTGCTGTGAGCAGACAGGTAAGATTTCAGCGAGCAATATTCACTATAAATATTTCCAGCGGCTCTACTACACCCCAGTCTAACTTTTTAAATTCAAGCTGCGAGGTAGCGATGCATGTGAGCAGTGAGGGCAGGAGCAGGCGGGATGCCTACTTCTGGCTTGGGAGTGCGGTGTGATACGAATGTTCTGGGGGGAGGTACTAGGGGCACTGGGGCAAATGGCTGATACAACAATTGCACAATCACCACTGGTGGCCTTGTTAGGTTAGACAGCGGATATACCCCCAACCCGCCGCAGACTCATTGCATTGGGGCTCCTACTAGCCAAAAGATGGGTGGCGTGCAGGTGGGGTAGAGGGCGCGCCCCTAAATTTAAAGATTGGCTTAAAGATCTTCTCATGTGGCAGGAAGAGACGTTAATATATGCAGAACTGCTGCCCATCACCTCTAGGCCAAGGGACATTTGGGACCCATTGCACACATATCTACTCACACATTTGGAGGCGACTGGCGACACAAATGACCCTCCGCCCCACCCCCCACTGATCAGGCGAGCTAAACTGGCCGAGCTTGCAGCCCGTACTCTGGCCTAGGGACTTGCCCAACTCTTCCTTCGAGCATGGGACATCCCTGCAAAGTTAGCGACTGGGCTTCAGGGAACTGTGGACATGGCACTGGTGATGTGCGACTATTGCATGACTAACACGCTTCACCCACCCCCGCTCTGACAATGTACTGGGTAATTAATGCGGGTCATAGGGGGAAATGTCATGGTCAATGTATCTCTGCATATCACCGCCACTGACAATCTTGCGAACTGAGCTCGCTTTGTGTACACTGTATGCTGTATTAAAGCAATGTTAATTTAAAAAAATTAAAAAAGCATAAAAAAATAAAAAATGGATTTAACATAAAGTATTATTTTGTGTTTAAGTAACAAAATACTCTGTAGGGGGTTACAAACTGCTTCATAAATATGCATAGTTGACTGTATCGCTCTATGAATAAGATTAATAGATATCAGCTGCATGCAGAAAATTAAATGCATTCTGTCCAGAAATAGAATATTTCAAAGTCATACGGTGCTATTCACAAACCAACTCATTCTATAGAACATTTAAAGGCAGTGGCAGACTTCCCTGTTCCTAAGTAACAGCGTGATACAAAATCCACAAAATGTCTATTTGTGTCTCAAGGTATTCATTGGTGTGCGTAAGAAGTTCCGTTTTTTCTTGCCATCATAATTATCATGATACAAAGACTTTAATTACAGAATCACAGTTTTAAGTTTTGGCTATGGACAGGTTTAGCTGCCGATTGGTGAGATCTATCGTTTCCAGTACATCACACATACTTAAGTGAGCTTAGGGTCAGCATTTTACTTATGACTGGACACCTGTGCTGCGTATCCCACTTTCCTGCACATCAGTCATTATCTTTCCTTTCTGTGCCTTCATGTGTGTGCCCTATCCGTTTCACAGTGTTCTGATGGAATGATGTATATCCTTCCACTTCTGCTGTCAGGCCTTGCTTTCTATTCCTTAGGAGAGACTATTTCCTTTCCCTCTCTCTTCCTGCTCTCCCCTCTCGTCCCACATTCTCTCCTCACCCAGTGTCCTTTTTCATCACTGCTCCCTTTAAAAAAATATATATTTTATTTTCATTTTTTATTAGGGGCCATAGGAACAGTGATTTATTCCAAATATATATAGGGTGTAAACTTGTCTACATCTTTTATCCCTGCCCTATTAACATTCGTGGATGAAATATAATAACAGGATAACAAGAATACAAACCCGCAGACACCAGTGGTATCATGCGCGCTGATGCTATTCCTTTTTTCAGGACTTGTCCGAGTCCGTATGGGTCCACTCTAGTCAATCTCATTGTCTCACACACATTTGTACCTGTCCCTATTCAGTTATAGAGTGTATGGGGGATGATCCCATGCAATCCATTGATTCGTGTTCTGAGGGCCTCCACAGGAGCTAGAACAGCATCGTTTGGATGTGTAGAGTACTCTAGGTATACGTACTGGTCCAAAGTCATTCTACCCTGCTGTTTGATATATGTACGAAAAGGCGCCGAAACTCTTTCAAATTTCTGTCATCTATAACATGGTATAGCTGTGAACTTTTCCGCTATGTACGTTGATAAGATTTAGGTCCACCATCTATTTACAGGAGTAGGCAAGGGGAACTCCAAAACTGTGCTATCTTTAGCCTAGCTGCTAGGAGAAGATGTGGCATTACAGGAAGAGCTGCCAACTTTGGAGGTGAGGAGCCAGGTTCGAGTGTCGGCGTGGGCTCAACCTCCTGGCACAAACAGGGACAGTGAGCACAGAATGTGCTGCCCTGGGGGCAGTGGTGAACTCTTGCTGCCCTGGGAGCAGTGCTTTCAAGTGAAATACAGAACAGCTGTTTAAAAGGTGCTTTGTATTTCAGGGTGCAGGTAGCTTGCTACCTGCAATGTCAAGAGGGGAGAAAGATCCCCTTTCAGGCAGGTACAGTGACTGACTGCACCCACCTGCAGGGGGATGTTTGGGGGTGAATGGGACCCCCTTCTCCCTTCCAGAGGCCTGCCTTTAAGAGGCGCACTGAAAGTGATTCCTTCATTTGCATGGGCCACGCCTCCATGCAAATAAGGGAGCACCCTCTTATGACAGCGCTGGTGCAACATGTGGGCCAGAGCTATCATTATTACAGAAGGGGCCAGAAAAGCATCTGCGACCCCTTCTGTAATACCAATGTGCACCGGGGGCACAAAAAGTAGGTGTACGCTCACATTGCACCCTTCGGCAAAATGAATAATAAGGCCCCAGTTGTCCAGCATGTGTGGGAGACCCGACCTTGTGGATTTAGTGTAATTGAGCTAATAACCTGACACCCTTGAGAATCTTTCTAGCTCTTGGGTGAGAGTGAGGAGTGTTGTTCCAGGTTCATAATACGACATAAGCTATCATCCACAAACAAGACACTTTTGTAAATGGTGTTTGTATCTGTAATGTCAGGGATGGCATTTATTGTATACACCAGTAGTTACGAACCCATTGCAACTATACTAGGTGAGATGGGGCATCACTGGCATGTATCTTTACCCAGATTTATTTTGGTACTATGGACATTATATATTTTCAGCACTGTGGACTGTTGTACGAAATTAGCTTTAATAAATAGTTTTGTCTTTGGGCCAAAGGTTGATTCACCCAACAGTTTAAAGATATATCGCCTGTCCAATCTATTGAATGCCTTCTCTACAAAAAGTGAGAGAAGTAGCATTTGTATATTAAGCTTTGTTGTCACCAGGCAAAGATCCAGTGGCAAGCAAATATGGGCATGCACTTGCCTACCCCATGCAAACCCAGATTGGTAGGTTGAACAATGGTAGATCATTTAGGAGCTAGTGACCTGACAAGGATCTTAGTGTATATTTTCATGTTGATGTTCAATAAGGTGATTTATTTATAAGATTCACATAACTCCGGTTCTTTTTTTAGTTGGAGATCAGGATCTTTTTTGAATCCATCATGGTTCTTGTTACCTGTCAACTTGCAAATAAGGGTTACAATTATTGGTCGGGCATCATTAATTTCTCCTTTAAAGTTTCATAAAAGAAGGTGGTAAATCTATCTATGTGTGGTGCCTTATTAGTCGTATAAACTTTAATAGCTTTCTAATGCTTTGTGAGGGACGACTGGCTCTTCCAGTGGTTTTACCGGTTCCTGAAGGTCTGCTTAGAATATTTAGGAAGTTTATATCTTTCAAGTTCTCTATTTGTTCTATCTTGGAAACATTTTTTCCTGAATAAAGTCGAGTAAAATTCATGAAACAATTGGACGATGTCTTAGTTTTTCCTAAAGCTCAGTGGTGATCACAGCTTTTGTAATATTCCTGTTCTGGTTAATTTACATTTTTTATGGAAGGAGCCTTTTGTCCTTATCTCCTTTTTCATAATGTAGTTGTTTGGTTTGCAGCATATCACATGCCGCCTCCCTCAAGAGTATCTATTCTCATCATTAATCTGGAGAAAATTATACAATGTATCTCGAATACCATCTCTCACCAGGGGTTCCCTAAATGCAAAATTGTTCGTGCTCCATCGTCTCTCCAGAAAAGATTTCAGTGTCGCTAAATTGTATTGAATCGACATAGGAGCATAATTAGATGGCAGCTGTGTCTCTATCTGGCTCAAGAAGAACAATGACAAAAACTCTCTCTACTTGTAAAACATATCAATCCTAGAGGATGGTCTACGGACATTGAAAAAAATATATAGTCCATCAAATCAAAGATGGGTGCTGGGATCTCCAAATATCAATCTAATCTAGGGGCCCGATTTAAATACAAGCGGTTGGGTCCTCCTTTGCCAGGGTGAAAGAGTATTTTACTCCTCGCCCTGGCGAAGGTCATAAAAACCAAATTTAAAAATGTGCATCTGGTTGATGTCAATGCATTTTCTGTGAATATATTGTAACTTTGATGTATGGCTCAGTCAAACTTCACGGAGCCGTATTGCGAACTTACAAACGATTTTTCAAAAAGAAACCCCCAAAGTATGAATTGGTTTTTGAAAATAAAAAAACACAATGCCCGCCTCTCCATGGAAGTCATCTTTCATGGTGAAGGGAGCATTTTAATGTTTTTACTTCCTTTTACCAGCAGGGTTTTACTGACGGTGATGGACAGTAAAAAAACAGCTGTATCTCTGCTCATCTAAATTGGGTAGGTGGACATATAACCAATTCCTCAACAGTCCTTACTCTGTCAGGCAGTGAGAGAAGTTTGGACACCATGGAGTTGGAGAAGTCTCCAAAGTTCCAAATTATTGCCCACCCCCTTTTAATTTTGGCAGGCCGGCCATTATATTGGCAGGAAGGGTACTCAGGTACTGTTGCGACAGAGTACCCTATCCACCAACATATAAATCAGGCGCTAAGTCTCTAAGGCCATCTACCAATATATATATGGGACCTCATTTATGAGGCAAATTGTGCCACCAGAACTTCACTTTTTGTGCCATTCCCTGGCGCAGAAGCCTGCGTGATATTTATCAGGCAACACTAAGACACTTTTTTGGCCTGATGGCTTGGCAGTTCGGGCTGGCCTGTTACCATGTGGAATAGGGTCAAGACTGATTTGCATATGGCTGGTTCCAAACTGGGGTGGCGTGGAGAGCAAAAGAAACAATAGATTAAACCCAGATCTTTGTGACTGGGGTGAATGTTTGCATTGTTCAGCATTCCGTCCATCATTTGTCTCTTTTATTTTTGTCACCCTAAGTGGGAAGGGTATGCCCAGGCATGGTTCCCGTGCTCACTGTTCCACTGGAATCAAGCTAGCCTGGCTGATGAGGGGTGATGCTCCAAAACCGGTCTAAGGATGCTTGTTTCCAGTCCAGGGAGGACATATCAACCCAGATTTTTGTGACTGGAGGTAATGTTTGCATTGTTCAGCATTCTGTCCACCATTTGTCAAAATGAAACCTGATGATAGCAGTAGCCTGGGTCTTTACTGAAGTAATCTTTGACAGTGTTCTGATATCCGGCGCAATTGCTTTTATGTGAGCAGCATCTTTTTTTAATATAGAAAACAAAAGAATCAATGAAATTTTGTAAATTTTTCTTAACATCCTTTTCCCGGTGGTCTACATCTGTCCGTAATTCAGCCTGTAGAAATGGCTGTTGAGAGGCCTTCATAGTTACGGCTCACTATCACATCAATTCAAGTAAAACTAAAACAGAAACGCTTCAATGAAAAGATGTTCCAGGCGTTAGTGGAACAACACCATTTTGTGAAAAGCATTCAATGAACATGTGAAAAGCTTAAATGGTGGAGGTCAAGCCCTCATAGGCTGACATGTGACGCATGAGAAGGTGAGATATAGCAGGCTCACAAATACAGAGTAGTGGCACGGACGAAGAAAATTACATTATTATTCTGCTCTATCAAAGTATCCATAAGTGAATTCTGTATTTTAACAATAGGATTGGAAAAATCTGACCCCTTCAGTGGAAACAATTAGCAGCGACAAGCAACCGATTGCAAATGAAGAATGAAGAGTTTTAGTGAATTCCATTGTGAACGTAAGGGTGGAAAAAACGGTGCTGCTCCCATTGATGGGACAATGACTAACAAACAAGGGGAGATATTCTCAAGATCGTATGATAATCATCGCAAATTTAGCTGAACGCAACTCTTCACATTGCAGTCTATCGCGGGAAAATAATACCATGCTAACGTGGTATTCCCAAGCCGGCGACACCATGCGATAGTTCCGCGACAACGCGTCAAATGATGGTGCTAAAATCAACGGGACTCCGCAAAAATGCGAAACACCAACGCGAAAAAAGTTGCGATGCCCCCTGTGGGTGTGCAGTGTGCTGCTCATTATTGTGCATCTATGCCATTGTGCCCATCTCCCTCCGTCCCCCCACTCCCTGGTCGTTATTCACCCTGACATGATGCATGAGATGACTTTGAGGTGGCTGAGTATGGACCACATCCGTAAAGGAGCAGGTCACACTCAGACACATCCATGTGCACCTACAACCCATGACGTCAAAAACACATCTGCAGACAAACAATGCACAAGAGTACAAAAACCATCCAAGAGCACAAATGACCCAAGACGCAAACATCCCAGCACCCGAAAAGCACACAAGTCAAAGGCACACCGACTCAAAGGGATAGGGGCCACTAAATCAGAGCTGTAGGGGAGTCTCGCCAACAATGCAGCACACACACATAGCAAGCACAGTACACCAACATTGACGACAATGTCGTACAAAGTGCAACCCTTACACCACAGGACAGAGGACACAGCTGGTGCTGCCCGTGCGTAGTAAGTGGCCAATCACATCTGGCATTGCAATACACTGTGAGATGATAATGTACAAGTACAACCTCACAACCGTCATGTAGTCGAAATGTCTCCTGTCTCCCATCAAATAGCCAGCTTCACCAAAACAGCCAAAATGTACACTGTCATGCAGTCTGAATGTAAACATCTCAAATGCGTGAACATACTTGAAACACACTGTTAACCTGCATCTCCCTGTTACATTACAGAGGGACAATCAACACCTCCTGCAAAGCAGACCACATATCTCTACAGTGATGATGAAGAGGAAACCCTGCACATTTGCCCAGACACCCTCCAAAGGCTCATGGACAGCCTCTGCACACCACCCCCAGGAGCAGGGCAGCCCAGCTACATCGTGGTGACACCACACCCTGCACAGACTACACAGCAGGAAGCACACACCACTAAGGCTGGCTCAAAGGACCTTTTTCAAAATACAAAAGGGATCCGAGGTCAAATATGCAACTCTTGATATCAATTCAAGAAAGTTGACTAATAGCAAATTTACGCCAATAGTGAAATAGTATAGGTAAGCATGTGAGAGAGCGATACAAAAAATAGAAGACAACAGAGGATGAAGCAAAAAAGCTTGATCAAAGGATAATCAGCATCCCATCATTACACTCTGAAAGTGCCCAGTGTTATCATCTGGGGTACCAAACAACTCTTCTCAGGGACCTCATATTGTATCGAGGCCATATCAATGAGTTGTATCCTCTTATCAAGAAACATCCAGAAAAAGAGGGAAAATAGAAGACTATTGAGAGTGCAATGAAATAAACAAATATTTTTTGTATTTTACCAGTGTTCATAAAACAGAATACACAATTGACTTGCACTAGATGTATGTCTTTCTAAACTGTGCCCCATCAATCGTATTTCTATCTAAAAACAGTGTGAGAACAAAAAAAGGGAAAAAGGAAAGGCAGGTAACCAACGTTTGCTGCCCACTATTTGGTCGACATGTTTCAGCCTTCAGGAAGACTCTCCCTGGCTTTCTTCAGGACCTCATGATCAAAGTCCCTGATATGGACTTTGGAAAAGAAAATGGGTTACTACTATACCCTCGTTTAAGTTGTCCAATTCCTCAATGTGATTGCTGATGTTAACTGACATCTCAAGAACGAGAAAATCAACAAAACAATAAATTACATTAGGAAGTGAAAACATATTAGTAATCACATGAGATATTTTGCTTCAAAGTGTCTGTATCTTCATTCTTCTCTAAACCGTCTAAAAAAGAATCATGCTTACCAAACAACATCTGAGGAAAAAGCCCCACCTCACTCGGCACCAGCTCAAGTCAAGGAAGAGGCCCCGCTCTGCAAGTAAACGTGAGCCAATAAATCAACCGGTCTCAAAACCTAAAGAACGGTACATTTCTCAAAATTAAAGAAGGATTATCAATGCTTGGCAACGTCCCACACTCTTATTGATGATCGTGACCGGGACGTGTCAGCCATGTTACCATTTGGCATCTATTAAAACAACTTAGCTAGGTTTGGCATAAAGATACTTAAGCAAAGCCACATCCAATATGACAGAAGCGGACTAGTCCACAAAAAATATTCAAGGCAGGGGCTATTCGTGATTGGATAACTCCTAAACTGAACGGATCAAGGTAAAGTTCTTGAGGGCATAAGCATTTATGCGAATATCTGCACTTTCAAATTATGACATGCAAATTGCGAGCTGATTTATAAATACAAAAAACTACAAAAGACTAACTCGTGAGCCGTACCTGTCCGTCGGTACCTCCGGCTGGGACTTGTGCTGGGATGGAGGTAACTGACGTGACCGGATCGGCTGTTTTTATGTCGAGTGGAAAAACTCAGCTGTCTACCATCAGCGAAGCTCGCCGATCGAGTTTCCGGCGCGCTGAATATGACGTGTTGGAAAACTTCAATAGAACTACAAAAGGAGCTCTCGATAGCTGGTAATTGTAGTTTAAAAACTGAAGCTGTGTCTTTTTCAATAGACGAACTCGAAACAACTTTATTGTAACATACAACAAAATTCGGTATGCGTTAACTTCTGAGTTACGCTTATTGCTACACTGTAACAAATGGTGTGGAAACCTATTGGGAAATTGATTATTAATGTTAATTCACAGTGAGGATATACGATTTAGTGGAAAAGCATTTGAAAAGGCACATGTGTTATATGGAGTTATGTGTGCAGAAATAGAGACGAACATCTAAATTCGGGAGCAGGAAGAACTTTCTCTAATCATGAAAAATTGCAGAGTGTCTAGTAATGATGTAATAGGTACTTGAGTTTATCCTGGGCCAGACACTATAATTTGTTCAGATCACATTTATGTCAGCAAATTATTTTGTATTTTTCATTTTTTACTTAGCGACATCCATGGTATCGCGTCGTTAAGACCCAGGACATCGCTGGACAATTTGAAAATCCATCGTTGTTCGCGTAGGAACAAGAAATTGGACACATCGCTCACATGTGATGGAATATAAGGTTTTTCAAGTACAGTCCAATTAAAGTCACCCGCATCATGACCTTTTTCTACAAAGTGTTTAGTCAGTTTCGTGATGGTTTTTTTACATCTGAATGTGCTCTTGTGTTCCTGCATCCGTAGTTTTACTTTTCTCGTTGTCATACCAACGTATTGTAACGAACATGGACATGTAATAAGGTACACAAGGTTTTCACTGTTGCAGTTTGTAAAACTTTTTTGTGCCCAAGGTTTGGTGGTACCAATGTTTACAGTTTTGGATGCTTGGGTTTGTGGGCAAACGGCACAGGTGCCGCATGGGTAATGGCCCTGAACTGGAGGTAAACCCCATAAGGTGGTATCTGAAACTTGTTTCTGATCCCGAGGGCGAGTATGGACCAGTACATCTTTCAGATTAGTGCTCCTTTTCAAAGAGAACAGAGGGAGTGGTATCTTGTCAGAATCGCTGTTAAGAATTCGCCAGTGTTTACGAACACTTTTTTGGATCATGTTGGTTAAAGTGCAGAAGGTAGTAACACACGTTAACCGCTCAAGTGGAGATTTTTCCACCGGGGGTTCTAAAAGAGCATCCCGGTTGTTGTTGGATGCTCTTTTATACGCTTTTTTAATCAGTTTCTTAGGGTACTCCTTCTCAAGAAGTTGCTGTCTCAAATTTGCAGAATGTGTTTCAAATTTCTCACGGGTAGAGCAATTCCTCCTAATACGGAGAAATTGCCCGTAGGGCAGGTTTTCACGGAGAGATTTAGGGTGTTGGCTGTCAAAACGGAGTAGTGAATTTCGTGCCATAGGTTTTCGGTACAGTTCGCTTTGTAGACCCGTGGGAGTGACAAAAATAGACAGGTCTAAAAAAGTAATCCTGTCTTTGCCTACTTCCACTGTAAATCTCAGGAATTCATTTCTAGTGTTGAGCCACTCTTTGAATGCAATGATAGACTCCAAACTCCCGCGCCACACTGTTAAAACATCATCGATATACCGCTTCCAGAAGCGGATTGATGTGAAAAACGGATTGGAAGTGGTCAAAATGTGCTCTTGCTCGAAAGTGTGGACGTAGAGATTCGCCAAGCTCGGCGCAAAAATACTCCCCATACTGGTCCCGGAGGTCTGTAGGTAGATAGTTTCCTCGTATTTGAAAATTTTTTCTTTCATAGCCAATTGGGCCAGGGACATTATAAATGGGACTGGTGTTATAGAGTCTAAGGTAGCTTTAACCAAGATGTCATTAATGGTATCTAGAGTTTCATCTTGCGGTATTGACGTGTAAAGGGACTCAACGTCAAAGGACACTAAATAGTCAAGGTTTTGATCAAAATCAATCTCAGGTAGTAATCGCAAGACATCTTTCGTGTCCTGTAGAAATGTCGGCATGGTCTTCACTATGGGCCGTAGAAAATGGTCTACAAAAGTAGAGAGGGGCTCCAAAAGTGACCCGATACCTGATATTATAGGTCTACCCGGTGGTGGTCTGTGTGGCTTATGTATTTTAGGCAAACAGTAAAAATACGGCATCACTGGATGATTGGTGTGCAAAAATGCCCCTTCTTGTGTAGTAATCCAGCCTTCCGTAATGCCTTCTTCAACAAGATTGTCAATGGTCTTTTTTATCCGTTCAGTTGGATCTTCTTTTAGAGGGCGATAAGCGCGCCTGTCTGACAACTGGCGCATACATTCATCTCTGTATGCTGTCGTGTCTTGGATAACAATGGCTCCGCCTTTGTCGGCGGGCTTAATTGTTATTTTGGGATCTTTCATTAGTGTCTGAAGTGCATTTTGTTCGGTTCTGTATAGATTGTGATACTGAGATTTCTGGGTTTTACAGAGACTTGTTACCTCTTGTTGTACTGCTTTTTCAAAAGTGAGTACTTTATGAGGAACTCCGGTGATAGGGGGATTGAAGGAGGAGCGTTTCCTTAGACCTGTATTTTTGTCCTCAACCTCAATTTGTCCTGAAATGGAATTCTTCTCGCGAAAAAAGTAGAACAGGCGAATTTTCCGAAAGAACTGTGCTAATTCGCAGTTCACTTGGAAGGGGTCGCCAGAATTTGTTTCAACAAAACCCAGACCTTTGTTGAGGACTAAGGTTTCCTCTTCTGTGAGTTCTCTTTGGCTGAGATTAACTACTAAATCTACTCTGCACTGGTCCCTGGTTGTGCATTCTTTTTCGTTTGGCTCCTGGTGCCCATGTGTGATGTTGTTGGTTGTTCCCAGTGTACCTGGTTCGGTGCGTTTCTGCGTTTGCCTCTTGGTCTCCTTTGGCCAAATCCTAAAAAAGGTTGATTGGGATATAATTCCTGATTTGGCGGGAACTGAGATGGACAATGCATCGGGAAATGAGGTGTAGGGGGTTGGAAATGTGCTGGTGGAAAACCCCAAGGAGTAGGTGGCCACCATTGTTGAAAATGTGATGCCTGTGGTCCTCCTTGCCAGTTGGGTCTACTAAACCTCCCACGTCCCCTCCCACGAAAGGATTGGCGATTGTCCGTGGGTGTTTCTCCTTCATCTGAATTTCCCTCAGAGCTTGAACCTGAATAAGAGGAACCATAGCGTCGCCCTTTCCTATTGAATTCAGGAGGAGAGTAGTCATCACTGGTATAAGGATAAACTACCTCGTGTTTAAAACGTGACAAGTCTTTTTTAAACTTGTCAATCTTGGTGAGTAAGATGTTATCTTTAAACTCTTTATTTGTTTTATTCGACTCTTCCTGATGTTTTTTGAACAGGGTGGCTGTGATCGTTGTCTTTATTTGGGCCTCAAGTAATTGGATTTCAACAAGAATGGTGTCAGCTATCCGTTTGGCTGTGCATATTATAAGGATTAGCCAATCACGAGTGCATCGCCATGCAATTAAAGACCAGTCTTTTAAAAAGGTCTTATCTTGAAGAAAAAGGCGGGGAACATTTGTAACAATTAACCCTGGAGGAGCACAATTACCTCGCAGGTACTCTGCCATTATGGCTCCATGTATGAGCGTACGAGAATGAGAATGGGATTTTTTCAGAAAGAGAACTTTATTCCAATCGTTCTCAGTAGGTGTTTCTACGTTAGATGTTCTATCAATAATGCTAGGTGTGGAATCCAAAATGGATTGGAGAGTTGCATCATCATATGCCAAACCGCTAAATTCTGCCATGGTTATTTTCAAAACAGTTCAAAGAATCTGTTCTTTATAATTAAAATTAAAAAGACCCGCAGCCAACGGCCGTACGAGAACAAACAAAACAGGTAGGGTCTGAGGGCAGTTTTAAGACCTACAAGGATTCCTAAGCCCCCTTCCTAAATATTTGGCTCAAAGGAACCCCACGACCAACAATTGGAATTCCAACACCTTGTATTAGGGTGCCAGGAGAAGATGGCTGATCAGCTGCGGGTGGGGTTCGACATCATGGCAGCTAAACTCAATGCCATACGTGGGTGTCTGAGTCCCACCAGGGACTACTTACAGTCCCTAACGGACACCCACTGTCCGCACCATGCTCACTAACAATCCTTGGCTGACCTCACTGGGGTATTACTCGGATACAAGAACTGTCTAGTCAGAGAGGCTCCAGCGATGACAGCACAGGGTTGGCACAGATGCGGAGGACAATGGAGACCATGGAGCCGATGCAGGGTGGAGGTAGGGCTGCCGCGGCTGAACACCAGCGAGATGTAGCTGGGATCTTCAATGCCTTGCAGATCCTCATCTTGCCATTGCTGCCACAGAGCCTGTCCCAGATAACTGCTGCTTGAACTTTGACACACACATCTCCGACCCCTGATGTGTCATTGCCAATAGTGATGCAGCCCTATCACTTTCACACCCTGATGTGTCAGTGCCCCACAGTGATGCAGCCATAACACCACCACACACACCTGACACATGAAACACAGAAGATGTCTCAGAGGAGTAAGATGTGAGGGTAATGACTGTGTGAGGAAGGACGCAGTAGCATCTGTACCCGCCACATGGCCTGTCCATGCCTGGTTCAGCCCTATGCCTCATACCCTGGAACAACACCCACCACTGTCCCCCGGAACACTCAGCTACATTCACCTGGACCCCGACATAGCCTGCCATATCTGCTCTGGTACCAATGACACAGCAATCCGGGTGCGGACTGAACTCTTCCTCTTCAGGTTAACCTTGCATTCCCCCAAGGACTCTGGTTGGCTCACCACTGGGCAACCACGTTATGTGTGCTTGAACTGGCCATGCACCCCTCCAGCTCTGACACGCCCCACAATGTGAATAAAACATTTCAAATCACACAGATGTGTCATGTCTATGTTCACTCACGTATACAAGTATGGATGAATGCAGGGATATTGATTGTACAAAAAGGCACACCCTGGTAAATGTCATGAATGTGCATGTTTGACCCTGACCCACATGGCCAATTAGATGACTGTGAAGGTATGAACTAGCTGTGGCCTCATTGCACAGGAACAACAATATCACAATCCTCCAACGTAACCCCACGTCCATGTGTCATATAGGGATGTGTGTGGAAATGTCAAAATCGGTCACATGCCTACAGTAGTGTCCCCCATCGCATGTGGCTACAGAACATATCTTCGCCTGACCTACTCACGCACATCAGTGTGGACACAGTCAGTTTTAATGGATCAAATTGATACACATGGCAAGAAGTTGGACAAAATACTCACATTGCTGAAGACACGTAAGAGCACATGTCTGCCAGCAACTATCCCAAACACAATGTCTGGCTCACAGAGGTGGAGCTACCAATATGGATTCACCACCAATGTACATGCGGCAGTCTGTCCCTCCCTATGTACGGACAATGCTCATTGAGGCACAGGATTTGTCATTCTCATCAACACTCATCACAGTTGTACACTGGTGAAGTTGCATAGACTTCATTAGCATGTGCGTGTCAGTAAGGGCAAGGAATGGGCCACAACAGGCAGACAAATGCTTAAGACACTTACAGGCAGAACGGGAACGTGTCAAGGTGCAAGAAATGGGAAGGCAAAAATGAACACATATCCTTATGGATGGCAACGGTCTCAGCCCACCTTGTCTTGCTGGTCGAGTCATGTGATGTTTGGCGTCTGCCCATTGTCCCGTGTCCGGGGACACAACTCACCAGCCCATGGAATCTGCCTGGGGCTGTACCACCAGACTATGCCGCCTGTGTGCTATGCTGACAGTGAGCAGGTGAAATGGGCCAACAAGGTCACATGTCGTACTACATTACCATGTGTTTAGTCTCCCTCCAGCAGTATGTTAGATTTAGGAACATTGCCTGACAACACTGTGCAGCTCCGCCCATGGCGCAGCATCACCTTGCACAGGTGGGTGACAACACGTGTAGGTACACGCACATGCATTCTGAATACAGGTGAATACATACATGTCCACTGTTGTCCTGGGATGCGTGACCATTCCTCCACGATGCAACACGGTGTTGGGACCTGTGCTCTGGGTGTCAATCAGTTGTGGCTGCATGAAGGTAGTTACTCATCCACGAATGCGAGTGCAGCTTTATAGGCAATCAGTTTCAGAAGTACATCGTTATCGAGTTCAAGGAACATGAGGGAGAGCCAATCCATTAACTGGTCCAGACAGATGTGCTCCGTCCACGATGTTTCACCAATCTGCAACACAGCCAAATAGGGGAGCGCCTCGATGTGGTCACTGCTCACTATGACTTGTACAATCTCCCATCCACTACTACCAGCACATACGCCACAGATCAGGGCGTCCCATGCACAGATATCCCAGTTGCACTCCTGTTCGTGGGGCAACAGGGGGCGTACACAAGTCATAATCTGTTCAGCTACTGCTGTGTTGGATAGGCAGACCTCCATGGGCCACTCGAATGTGCATGATCGACAGTGGAACCATGGCTGGATGCATGTGACGTACGCAAGCCGGAAACTCAGACAGTAACTGATTCGCAAAACTGCCATTGGCAGAGCTCCCAACAGATGCAGCCTTCTTGCACGATACAGTTCCTTGTAACAGGAGTTGTGCATGTGCCTGAGATTGCCTGCCATTGCGTTTGTTGGTCTCATACCTCCGGCACTCCTCAGACCAGTGGCAGTTCTGTGGACGATATGCCACAGCTCGGAGCTATGAGTCGTATGTGTGTTCAACATTTGGACGTATGGGTTGTTTTTTACAAATTTGTCAGGGCCATCCCATGCAGTTGTAGCTCAAGCAGGACTGATTTGCATATGGCCATGTCTGAACTGGGGTGGCAGAGTGGGCTAAAGAACGGTGATGGATCAAACCCAGATCTGTTGACTGGGTGTGAGTGTTTGATTGGTTCTGATGCTCCGTCCATCACCACTTCCTTTTGTACTGCTTTGTTCGCCATAAGTTGGCAGGGTATGCTCAGACGTGAGTCCCTTCTTCACTTTGCCACTGGATTCAAGCAAGCCTGGCTGAAGACGGCTGAAATGCCAGAAACCGGTCCTAGGAAGCTTGTTTCCGGTCCAGGGAAGGCATGGCTTGGCAGTTCGGGCTGGACTGTTCCCATGAGGCACAGGGTCAGACTGATTTGCATATGGCCATGTCTAAACTGGGGTGGCAGAGTGGGCTAAAGAACGGTGATGGATCAAACCCAGATCTGTTGACTGGGTGTGAGTGTTTGATTGGTTCTGATGCTCCGTCCATCACCACTTCCTTTTGTACTGCTTTGTTCGCCATAAGTTGGCAGGGTATGCTCAGCCGTGAGTCCCTTGCTCACTTTGCCACTGGATTCAAGCAAGCCTGGCTGAAGACGGCTGAAATGCCAGAAACCGGTCCTAGGAAGCTTGTTTCCGGTCCAGGGAAGGCATGGCTTGGCAGTTTGGGCTGGACTGTTCCCATGAGGCACAGGGTCAGACTGATTTGCATATGGCCATGTCTGAACTGGGGTGGCAGAGTGGGCTAAAGAACGGTGATGGATCAAACCCAGATCTGTTGACTGGGTGTGAGTGTTTGATTGGTTCTGATGCTCCGTCCATCACCACTTCCTTTTGTACTGCTTTGTTCGCCATAAGTTGGCAGGGTATGCTCAGACGTGAGTCCCTTGCTCACTTTGCCACTGGATTCAAGCAAGCCTAGCTGAAGACGGCTGAAATGCCAGAAACTGGTCCTAGGAAGCTTGTTTCCGGTCCAGGGAAGGCATGGATTGGCAGTTTGGTCTGGACTGTTCCCATGAGGCACAGGGTCAGACTGATTTGCATATGGCCATGTCTGAACTGGGGTGGCAGAGTGGGCTAAAGAACGGTGATGGATCAAACCCAGATCTGTTGACTGGGTGTGAGTGTTTGATTGGTTCTGATGCTCCGTCCATCACCACTTCCTTTTGTACTGCTTTGTTCGCCATAAGTTGGCAGGGTATGCTCAGACGTGAGTCCCTTCCTCACTTTGCCACTGGATTCAAGCAAGCCTGGCTGAAGACGGCTGAAATGCCAGAAACCGGTCCTAAGAAGCTTGTTTCCAGTCCAGGGAAGGCATGGCTTGGCAGTTCGGGCTGGACTGTTCCCATGAGGCACAGGGTCAGACTGATTTGCATATGGCCATGTCTGAACTGGGGTGGCAGAGTGGGCTAAAGAACGGTGATGGATCAAACCCAGATCTGTTGACTGGGTGTGAGTGTTTGATTGGTTCTGATGCTCCGTCCATCACCACTTCCTTTTGTACTGCTTTGTTCGCCATAAGTTGGCAGGGTATGCTCAGACGTGAGTCCCTTGCTCACTTTGCCACTGGATTCAAGCAAGCCTGGCTGAAGACGGCTGAAATGCCAGAAACCGGTCCCAGGAAGCTTGTTTCCGGTCCAGGGAAGGCATGGCTTGGCAGTTCGGGCTGGACTGTTCCCATGAGGCACAGGGTCAGACTGATTTGCATATGGCCATGTCTTAACTGGGGTGGCAGAGTGGGCTAAAGAACGGTGATGGATCAAACCCAGATCTGTTGACTGGGTGTGAGTGTTTGATTGGTTCTGATGCTCCGTCCATCACCACTTCCTTTTGTAGCTCAAGCAGGAGCAAGTGTGTGTGGGTGTGGACACGTTGGTCTTTCATTAGCGCAGTTCGTGGTATGGGAGTCGTCGGGGTCTGGTATGGTATCTCTTCAGGGGGTGCCGGGCGCATTGAAGACCAAGGTCAGAGGTTTGGATGTCCTTCCGCCTTGTGTATTGAGACAATTGAGCTTTCATGCCTAATTTTAGTCTGACTACTGCTTGCATTTCTGGAATGTGATGTGGCCTTAGCGCTGAAATTGATGCCAGGCCTTAGATTTAGGGTGCACCAATTGCGAAACACACGCAACAGTTGGCATGTATGAGCCAAGGGACCGATTGTCCTTGTGCTCCTTGTTTGGTCTCTTTCTCTCTCTTTTTCCCTCTTTCTCTGTCCTTTGATGAGTGCCTGACACACTTTATCTTGGATATTGTCTTACAAGCTGTCACTTACAGATTGTCCAGGGATGACCCGCCATGACTCTTCCAAATAGTTGTTTGGAGACATATTCTATTGTGATATTTTGTTTGGACTTTCAATGGTGAATGATTGATTCTACTGTTTCTGTACTCACATGACTGTTAGTTGTTGTGATTCTGCGGTATCAGGCGAAAGAGTTTGTTCATGGTTTTGTGACGTTTATGTGCAATCCCTAGGTCCGGGGGAGGTGGAGGGTGCCCAGGGTAGGGCCCAGGGGGAGGGTAGGGATGGTCCGGGGGTGGGTGACGGTGGGTGTTGTGGCCCTTTTAGTATGCAAAGTAAGGATCATCAGGTATGATACAGTATATTTCCGAGAGGCGTTACGATTGACGGCTCACGAGACGAGATTCCATGCTCACAATCCGGGAGTCTCGTGAGCCGTCAATTGTAACGCCTCTCGGAAATATACTGCATCATACCTGATGATCCTTACTTTGGATACTAACAGGGCCACAACACCCACCCACACATCCTTACTTTGGATTCTATCAGAGAAAACAATTATTACAAATAGTTTTGACAACATTCTGCCCTGATGAAGTTCCGTTAAAAGGAACGAAACACGTTGGCTGTTGCTTTTATGTTTCATACGAAGAAGAATAAAGTATTATTTTGAATAAATTCATATTCACGAAGTTGTGACTTCATGCCATGCCACCTCCAATTTTCTTCAACTGTCGTCCGACTTTGCACCAGGTCAGAGCAGGTGTTAGTTTCCTGCTGCTAACAAGCCTTATCGCCTGTTTTATGATCATATCGCAGATCTGGCTGGTCATTGAGAATGTTGCGGAGTGGTGTTTTTGTGTCTTTTTGCTTGGGAACGCCTATTCTGCATCTCATTAGCGATAGTTGCCGGGGTCATCCGTGGCGATGTCTTTTGCAGCTGCTATCGCAGATAAACTGCTGTTATCCGCTGTTAGCACCAGCTTGTGAATGGGGCGATGAATTTATCGCGTCTTTGGCTGGGATAAAGTGCTGATAACTCGGCGATAGGTCCTTGATAATATGCCCCAAGGTGATATAACAGTGTTTGGAAAATTAAAGCAGAAGCAAGGTGAACAGAGGGTTGGAGATTTTCATAGTACAGCAATTACATTCTAAAATGAGAACAGCTGCAGATGTCTGAATGAACTGGAGTTTTACAGATAGATATCTAAGTAAACTGAGCCATATTGAGTTCCCATAGCTAAGTTTGGAGTACACAGTGGCGGCCAACACATATAGACAGTGGTGTGGGAGTGGGGTTTGGGAGCCCGGAAGGGGTGAAATAGTAAAAAAACAAATTAATAAAATGTACCTGATGCTGTTTCTGCCACCTTGTGCCTCGGAGCTCCTTTTCTTCCTGGTCCCAGCAGCCCCTGGGACCACATCAGAGACTCCCTGTGCAATCCCCCCGCTGCTCTCATGCTGCATGAGTGGGGAATGGCCTGAGCAGGCACAGAGAGTTTGTGCTGGTTCTCCAACCTGGCTGTGCAATACAGCTGGGTTGGAGAAACCTAATGGCGCATGTCTGTTTTGCTGGCCTAAGACAGTCGGCCATACAGACATGCAGTTAGCAGCGCAAATCACTCCACCCCCCTCCGAAGGCCTAGTCCTGTCCATCCACACATACTTTCTCAGCCAGCAGCTGAAAAATAAAACAATAGTGTTTTATTTTTCAGCCGCAAGCTGAGCCAGTGGGGTGACACTCCTCCGCCATTGCGGAGGGGCTGCCAATGGGAGTACGTGGTAGCTTGAACTGCTTCCTTACAGTATGAAAGAAGGAGTAAATACATGATTTTAGGCGGCTTACTTACAAGGAAATGACGGAGCGTTGAGCTACTGCAAATTTTGCAGCGCCACGCTACTCCATTTTGAAATCACAGAGATACGCCGTATTTACAACAATATGGTGCACCCCTGTGTTTTCCTTAGAGCTGGTGCTAAAAATAGCTGCCTAGCACCAACACAGACACCCTTGCACCATTGTGCAAGTGTGCCTGCGTTGTTGAGAATGATTGTTTACGTGCAGGAAGGTGTCACTAGGGACCTTCTTTAGTTTCAAGGCCCTAGGTATCAGTGGTACCACTTACTAGGAACTTACAAGGATCCTAAAGGAGTGCAGATTGTGGAACAATCGCACAGTTAGGGAAAAAACACGGGTACCCCAGAGCTGGCTAGCAGGAACCCAGTATACTTTCAGTCAAAGTTGCACCCGATACCAGGCAAAAAGTGGGGATGTGGGTCTACTGCAACAAAAACCCAGTTTCCTACATAAATACACAATGAATCCAGACTACACAACCACAGAGCTGAATCTGTCAATAGCATCTTGACTAATGACAACATGCTAAAAAAGGTTATTGCATATCAGTTTCAATCATTCATAGAAGGTAACTCTATACTTCACTTGCACCAATCACTATTTAGTAAGTGGAAAGTGAAGGACGGCATCATTACTTTTTTGGACGAGGCAGAATTATCTGTGTTCTTTCTGGTGGATCTCTCTTGCAGCTTTTTCACCATGGGTATGCTAGCCTGTTGAAAACACTTGCTCTTAGTTTCTGGATTTCTTAGCTTGTTCTGAAGTGATAGCATCCATTTTTGCTGGTCTGGAATAGAGGATGAGGCAGAACACATGTATTTCTTTCTCCAGTACACTGTGGAATTTCACAGAACCCACCTCTGTTCTCCATCCAGTTGTAGTCTTTTCTAAGCGTTACATCACCCCACTTGCTTAAAACCATTTCATACCATTTGGATAACTTAAACAATGGTAGTATTCCTAATTATACATTTGGGACCACTGAGACACAGCACATGCAGAGAATAAATTCTTTGTCAGTTTACCCATCTCTTTGCAACACTTTGTAGTCCATCTCTGTCTGAGCGAAAATCTTTTGTCAATTTCAGTAGGCCCAGCTCTATCACAGCAATAGTCTGTTATCAGTTTTGACAGGATTAAAAGTATTTTGAGGTCCACTTAGTTTTCACTATTTTCCCCCTTGCTCACAATGGCCCTCAGTCACCTTTCTCCTCACATTTTCTCACTGTTCTGGACTATTGATACTAATATGTGTTGAGAACCCAGCAAGAACTGACTGACCATGCGAGCATGCCCTGTTGTGCTCTTGGAAAACCCTTAGGTACAGCACGTGCTTAGCACTGCATTCTTGTATTTTTCATGGACACAACTCTTCCACTGTACCCGAGGCCCACGAGCCATAGTTAAAGAATCTACTCACAAGTGTGCTTAACCATTCTAATTAAGATGTTTTAATGAAGTTTTTATGAATATAAAGCAATCCTCATTTAATTGATAAGGTACTTACTCTGAAGAAGAAACCCGACTTTCCTAATCATGTGCTATATTGTATGATTAACATATAATGACCTGAAACTGTGATTAAAACCAACTCATATATGTTCAATGTGATCTTACATGAAACAACAAAGTTTATGTAATGTGTACACTAATGTTACACATATAAGAATTCAAATGTAGTTCTTAATCATACTTACACTTGATTTTTGAAAAAAAGATTTACTGTATGCCACACATAGTATGAATTTAATAAAGTGTACTAGAAATGTATAATATGTTTAAATATGCATATGCATACTAAATGTGCACCAGTGAATTAATGTTTAACTTGTCCTAACAGTGTAGACCTGAATTTCACCATGTGCATTTCATAAAATACTGTTTTCTGTTTACTTGACATTTATTGGATATATTCACATGCATTGTTAGTTTAGAACAGATACATTACCGTACTCGAGATAGGGAAAAGAGCCTAAGAAGACCTTGATGAAGATACATGGGGAAACATGAACTGAAAGGCCTATTGAGCAAATGTTACAATCCATGTGTGTCTGAGAAAGAGATGTCGTTCCCATGCCCATCGATGTTGCAGTCTGCAACCTGGTAACTTTACGAGTACAATGGACCCCTGATGGTGTAGTCAAGGTTGTGTTACCTTTAGACATTATACTTTATATTATAGTGTTCATCCCAGAGACTTTAGTCTTCTTTCCATTTCTTCAGAAATTCCTTCCTGACTTTTGCCAGACTGCCATGCTTAGCCCCTTCTACACACTCTATGCAGATATCTCTGGTTGATTCCTTGCAGACACCTTACCTGATTCCCCATCACCTAAATGGACTTCAAGAGGATAAGGCATCAATGCTTCCTTTTGGTTCATTCCCAAGTGTGGATTAGGCTAACAAATATTCCTGACCCATAGAAGCCTCTTGACTAGGCTTCCGAGATGCTAACAGTTTCTTGCTTGCTTTCCTTTTGTCCTCTACTTCCTTCCTTCATGGAATTTCCCTGATTTATGAGTTTCTTTATTACCTAACTATCCTTTTGACTCTGAAACACTTGATTACTAATGTGTAAACGAGAGAGTCTTAGATTATTTTCTGAGCACCAGATGTTGATGCTACTTGCATGTTTCACATTCATAGCACTGCTTCTTTGTTTAATACTAGCCTGCCTCAATTTCTTCAGGCGGCTTGGAATTACAGTTGTTATTCCCTGCTTTTACACCATGGTCTTAAGAGTAGTGTATTTGAACTTGAATATTAATTTGTAATAAACCTTGCTGGACTTGCCTATTGATTACTGGTCCTCATTGTGTAGCCAAATGAGTTGCACTGTTAATTGTCATTTGATTACCTGTCAATGTAACTCTCATCACTTCTCAGTTTGATCTAAATGGTCCACCGGAGGACCATTGGTAAGCAAGTGGGCCCAGAAAACTCTTTATCACTAATGTCATTAGTGGTCAGAGACCTGACAAAGTGGTAGTGAGAAATATATTTGTTCACTTAATGCTAATGCTAAAAGAAGATATTATATCAGTTAACAGCAACATTCTTAAAAACCTGCAGCATATTTGAAGATGATCATTTCAGGTTCGAAATCCTTGATGCGATTCATTTGGGAATTTGCCATGCTTTTTGTGTTATTAGTACATTTATTTTAGTCTCATCTTGAGGGGAACAATGGGCAATACATTTCCACTGTTTCAAGAGAATTTCCATCTATGTCCAGGTTTTTGCCACTCTGGTGATTCTGAAAACAAGTATCCATGCACTGTCTCTTTCATCAATAAACAAGCCCATTCAATACCCACAACCCAAACCCAGTCCCATCCTTCTATATTGCCCTGCCCTTGTACAATTCACTCGCTCACAAGCCTAGCCAGTCTGATTAGCAGGCATTGCCACATCCATTCAAAAATGAATCCGTGCTCTCAATTGCCAGTTTATCATTGCACTTACTTTTTTATCGATTCATCTATATTCACCATAGTAATGTAAGATCTATTGGTTTTGCCAAGGTTTGTTTTACATACCTCAATGGATTAAAACAGACTATTTATATATTGAAAAGAAAGACCAGTCATTCTAATCAGTGTCATGCAAAGTCACTTTCTATTAAGTTACTATCAGGTCCACTGGAATTATGGAGCAGGGGACGAGCAAACTGATGTAACAGAGTTGACTAAATTAAGAGGGAAGAAAAGGCAAATTATGTGGCGTTATGTGGCACATTCTATGTCAGTAAAGCTTCATTATTTTTTGTTTTTTATACGTGGTAATACTGTCTTTACCTCGTTAGTACCAATTTATAAAACAAATACAGCAATAAAGATCTGAAAGATGACCAGCACACACTGTTTTTCAGTAATCTTTGGTCTACTTGAGCTACAAGCATTTTTTTTTTAACGGCAGATTATGCAATAGATCATAAATTAAGTGGCAAGTGTAGCAAATCCACAGTTTTGTGGAAAATGCCACAGATGCATAATTTCATAATTGCAGTGGCATTGGTCATGTTACAAAGAGCTTGGAATTAGTCTCAGGATAAAACTCCATGGAGAATAGGAATTACCAGCGGAATCAGACCGGAATAAGAAATTTCCCTAGAAATTACTCATTTACCAGGGATGCTCACATCTCCTCATGAAACCTGTATTGTAGTCCAAGTAACATAAACTCATCTGGGGAACGGTCGTTGTCCAAGATTGGCATGTTTCAAAGCTTTATTTTACAAGAGAACATTAATAAAAAGTTGTATTTCAGAGGCTGCTTTTCCAATGCAGTCAAAAGACAAAACAGATATTTACAAGTGCATTTGCTTGAAGGCTGAACCCAACGTAGATAGACAACTTGTGGTCTGTGGACCTCCAAGGATCTGAGAAGCCAACTGATGGTGTCTGCGCTTCTTTTGACATTTTTAAACTGTAAGATTAATAAACTTTATGAAAACGAATAAGAAAAATTAAAACGTTTCGAATGTTCTGTAAATATGAAGGAATTTCAAATTGGTGGATAAAAATTAAGCTGACCTCTTAGCTTTATTGGTTCAAGCACGGCAAGCACCGCACACAGAATGTAGCATAGACGATAAGTGGCTTCAATTGAAGTGCCGACAAAAAAAGCATGCGTTATGAGAAAAAAGACACAGTGATATGCTAACGTTTAGCTTACCTCTTTATCTTTCGGAATTAAAAACAACATTTAGAAAAGCTCTAACCTTTCCATTAACATTTCTATTTTTCTACTTGTGGTTGTGAATTCAAGGAAATATTTCAATTTGATTGATTTATTTATTATTTATACTAGTTTCTGTATGTTTTGTGTCTATTGTTTTGAGGTTAAAATCGTAGAAACTGGGCTGGGGTCCTTCCCTTCCAATAATAATCAGTGGGTGTTCACGGATTCCAGTAGTGATAGAGACATACACATCTATTTAAGAGGGACGCGTGGTTGCATCTGGCAGCAGTGTGAATGTTTCCCGGGTGCTTTGACATCTTCAGAACAAGAATGATTGATGCCCCCGGTGGTCAGTCTAACGCGTCAACATCGAAACGCCATCTCTTAGACGGCTGTTCAAAAAGATTTGTAACATATTTATGAGCGACATCCCGAGCGCATATGTACCTCATCCAGGGAGTGTGACCAGCAGCCTTCGCGGGCTATAATTAGCCCGCTGTACACTAATGAAGTCACGTGAGACCGCTGTTGTGGATCACATTAGAATATGTAACCACTTGCCTGCATGCGTCTTATTTTTCAGAACATCAGTAAACCAAACTGCTTAAGCAGATGTTGAGGCAAGAAATACACGATTTGATTTACGTGCATTGAGCACCACAGTCCCCGCCTTCTCCCATCTCCAGAGGAACATCAGGGAAATGTACAGACACAGAATAGCAGTTCGTATACTTGACAGTCTTCAAATCCCACGGGCCAGAATAATAAACGCCTCTATTTCCGATCTGCACGTGCGCGGAAGAAAATTGAGTGAATTTTGTGCACTGTCGAAATGGAAAATATAAGTATGATTGAGCACATTACGCAACAGTGCAAACGTAAACCGACTATACCAAAAATGTTTGATCCCTTAAAATCAGTGGGAGCCTTGTGCTTACTGGCACAGGGGAAGGATGGAATTGTAAACCTGTGGACACAAGCACTGAGTTAGCTGTAGAAATAAAATCTATCAGATTTCCAAGAGGACCCTGGAGGTATCAAATGAATGGTGGAGTAGATTAACAGAGCAGGTAGAGACAGAAAGAGAAGTAGGTTGGATAGCAAGAGATGAATGAGGAAATGAGAAAGAAATTGAAAGATATGTAACAGGGAGGTAGACTGAGAGGTAAAGAGAGAAGTACAGATAGGAAGAAAAAAAGGTGATAAAGTGAGAGATAAACAGGGCAGAGACATAGTGATATTGAAAGGTAAAGACTGTTGAGGTAGGGATAGGTAGAGAAATAGAGAGAGGCAGAGGTAGATGTAGGCAGAGAGAGGGAGAGAAGATGAGTTGGAGAAAGAGAACAGCGAGAGTTTCCTGACTGCCCTATTTATATTTACGAAGGAGCCCTTAGAATTTGCCCAAGCAATAAACAGCTCTGTTGTAGTAAAACAAGACTACAACCTGAACAAACACATTCTTAGCTGTGTAATCACTTTACTAAATCCCAGCTGAGCAAAGAATAACAATCAAGAGCCTATGTCTCTGGGGAGGCCCTTCAACAATCTCAGAAATGGCTAGTTTTCCCTGAGCTCGGAATCCTAACATGGTGTGATCCCGTTTATCCTAGTTCACAAATTGAACAAGGCACTCCCATGACTAGAGGAGGTGCACCCTTAGTTCACTGGTGTAACATAAACACAGCAGCCCCCATGGTGTGGAGCCCCCACGTCCAGGGGCCCCACCTGAGCAAAAGAGCTAGGTGGTGGGCTACGAAGGGGGTCCCCTCCCTGTACTTTGCGGGGGGGGGCTCAAGTTTTGTTATGCCACTGCCTTAGTCGCGCCATGGGCTGGAGCCCGCATTTCCAAAGGAAGTGCAGGTGTTGTGGAGTGGGTACTGACAACATCGGGAGGTGCAGCAAGGACCTTGGGGGCCATTTAAGGCGACCCACCAGTATTTTCGGCCTCTTTGTCCCTTGTGATCTGACCTGGAAACTGAGTCGGAGCAACAACGCCTCATCACCCATCCACCCCTGGTGACTTGCCGGTCCCAGGCAGATAATAAATGGGGCTATAGAAGAATGGAGATTCTGAGACTGGATTGACCCCATGAGGGAGTATGATTTGTCCGTACACTGGGCAGGCGGATGGGGTGGATTGACCTTCTGGTGGTCCTGGACTCTCCTGCCATAACCTGCAATGTTTGGACTGGAACTTTGGGGGAGCTCTCTGTGTTCAAGTACCCTAGTAGCCGAGTTGCTATGCGGTGCCCTGGATTTCAAGTTGTGCACTGATCTTCCTGAGAAGGCCTTGGTGAGGGGTGCAGCAGGGTTTTGCATAGGTGTCTTGGCTGTGACAGGAAGAGGGCTGTTGCACATTCTGGCCTTCTGGTACAGCGCACTGCGGATGTCATGACAAGTCGGGCTGGATGTGCCCAGAGTGTGAATGTGATATTTTAATGATGTGCTCATCTTCTTTTTGCCTTTTATGCCTATAAAAGATTGTTTGGTAAAACAATAGAAGAATACTTCTCTTTCTTGTCATGGCTCATAAATATCCTTGTGCTGAGGAAAATAAAGGGCTATGCCTTGGACAACTAAAACATTGATCAAAACTTTTGTTTGAGCTTTGCAGCAAGTGAGGGATGAACATGGGAGGGGTGAGTAGCACATTGTGTGTGTATGATCACCATGTCCCACAGTGTCACACCCCTGATGTTCCTCATGCCACTTGAAATCTTTTGGAGGCTGAATTAACACAGAAATATTGCATGTGGCATCATACAATGCATGGGGTGACAGTACCCTCTGATTAATTGTGTCGCCCTGGCATAATGATTTGTCATCATAGCACTGCCTCTGCAGTATTCCATCTTGCACACATCATTAGCGCCTGTCACCGCTATCAGTCTGCACACTCTTAGAGTAACCATGGTTTCACAAAAATTGAGTCCACTTATGGCTGCCAATGTGCATGCAATAATCAAACTGATGGACTGTGCTGCTTCAGAGCTCTTAGTTCCAACCAGTAGAGACCAATGAGTAAAAGTTGACAGTGTACTACCTCTGAGGTGAATAGGAACCCTCAATCGAATTACATAACTCTCCTCACTGTTCCAGAGATTTCTCTAGTGGACTTTTGCTCAAACCTCATACAGTGGAGGGTCCACATTCTGAGGCCACATCACACTTTACGATCCGCTGTGGCTGCTGTATAAGAAGCAGGAAATGCATAGGACAAAGGAAGAAGGCACAAGAATAAACCAAAGTTGAGCCTTCCTCCAAGGAGTACTTGCACGCTCATCATTTGCCAGAAAAGCAGTATTCTAGTAGAATATCGACTACAGAATACCAAGGGCCCAAAATATTGTGACAAAAATATGAAGAACCAAAATATTGTGAAAATAAGTTTGTATAGGTTTACTGTACTTTACCCCACATATATATGGTCCTTTAAAATATATGGCTCTTCAATGTACATGTGGAGTTAAGAATAGTAAATCTATATGTATATATTTATATTACACAGTGGCTTTTGCCACTGTGTGGTTACAGTTAGGTCAGAGTTTGTATATAAAAAGTGTTTTTTGTTTTGCTAATAATTTTGACACTTTTTGGCAAATTTCTATGAAACTTGATGAAAAGTTCATCCACCTCAGATTCTTTCAAGAAAAAGGGAGAATCACAAAACTTGATTTCCCCATACTCCCATATTTCCCAGAACTTTCCACATTTAAAGAGGTAGTTGGGGTGGTCATGAAGGGGTTAAGAAGATAATAATATCAACACAGCTGTCCTTTTGGAGTTTTGCTGGACAGCAATTATAAAAAATTGGCTCTCTGATTTTCCCAGGGAGCCTTTTCTCCTTTTTTGGAACTGGTCCCTAGGCTTGCACTACAGAATCAAAAGATATATGATTTCCTGGCCAAGCTCTTCATATAATGCTGTGGCAGCCATTGGAAGACTTAGGTACGAAGTCCAGAGTCCTGAAATTGTTTCTAAAAAAGCCCATAATTGGACAGGATTGGCACCCTCCAATGCTCAGGGCCATTTGGGTGGTCGCCCTTCATTAAAAAGATGAAAAATTATATCAGGTGGTGGGTGTAGCAATATCAAACACCTTTTACTGCAGTGCCCTTTGCAAAAGCCATGTGCAGTGGGGTTGTTGGCTGAATATGATAAAAAAACAGAAATGTACTAAAAAAAAAAAAAAACTGAGGCAAAAGATACATTATACTAAGGTATGGTAATACGATCTTCTCTTAATTTTAAGAAGACTGAAATTTACTGAAAAAACCAAGTAAAAGTGATGCTATAGTTAGGTATGACAACAAGATCTATTTTTCTTTTTTTTACGCAGTTTTATATACCGTGAACTCAGAACGCTTAACACAAACAGTGGTTGCCTTATATGAGGACACATCTCAACTTACTTACTTAAAAAAACAACTAGAAATTCACAGAAAAAATAAAGGTTGAGTAACTTAATAGTTAAGTGTTGAAATTAGTTAACAAATACCGCTTAAAAAACAGAAAAACTGAAATTCACCAGATGTAGTTCAGTGAGCTAGCTCTAACTGATGCACCCACCATGCTTTAATTACAATGTCACAGATGTTACTAATGTCATTTTAAATGACTTCATTGATGATATCACTGCTGACATCATCCTAGCTACTGCTCCTTAAATTACTCTATAAATCACTAGATCATTTTAGAAAACAAAGTAGGTAGTAATGTGGAAATTTAGCTTGCAAACTGAACATTATCTGCGCCATCTTGCCTCTCCCCAGCGCACGCACAGCGAATGCACGGCCGCCATTTTAGGCACCCCACTCTCTCCCCGCTCATTCTCGATCGCCAGCGCTTTCCCCAGGCGCTGCGAACATCCCCCGCGCGCCGGCCACCCCCGCTCTCTCATACACGGGCCATAAACCCTCTCCTTCAGCGCGACCCTGCTACGGAACCACATCCGACCGACATCCCATACATGGTCATGCCGCTCCTTTGATAACCCCCTTCCTCTGCGCCCCATTGTCCGAACTGGTCCCAGGCCATCACCTAGCCCTGCGGATGCAGTTTATTGCCCCTACTGTAAGGGAAACACCCCACATCAAAGGGATTACAGTGGATCAAAGCCCCTACCCCCTGAGACCCGGCCGGTCGCACACACCCCCGGGAATTGGCGGAATTCCCTGCTGCGCGATAGCCATCTCCTACTGCGGGTAGGGTGGGAACTTCTACTGTAACTATGTGTGGGATCGGATCTGAGCCGGGGCTTCAGGGGATGTTCTCTCATGCATCAAGGGAATCTCAAGAATGTACTATGTGTAATAAAGCAATAAACCGGTGTATAAGAGACCAGGTCTCAGAGATGCAGTTAGAGCACCTCGTGACGATACCTTGCTGTCTGATCTGATGTGTTCTGCTCCGACGGAATAAAACTTTGTTTCCTGCCTTCCAGTCTCCGGCGCCTGCCTCTTTCATTGGTAAATTATCGAGTGGTATGAGAGGCGATTACCGCCGGGCAAATACTTGAAAGGTTATCGACTGAAACTGCCGCTACCATTTAACAATTGGCGTCCCAATCGTGGGGCCCATCAGCGACACGTGGATCCAGTGGGAGAGGTCCCGACGACAGAGTGAACGACTGCAACGATCGGGAGAGCTCCTGCCCAATAGACCCTCGTCTGGCAGCCGATCATCCGAACTTCACTGGTTCCGAGCAGACCTCTCTCTCGAGTGATCTACGGTCCTGACTGGGAACCATCAGGAGTGCCGCGGCAAATACGGAGAGTAGAGGACGATCGGGCGCTGGAGGCGGAAGACGAGAAACTGTCCACGCGGTCCGGGTAAGGTCGTGATACACGACAAATTGCGAAATAATTGATTGATTGTTTGAAGCTCTGGAATACTAGTATTGCTCATTGATTGTGCTCATTGATTGTTCTCTTTGAGATATTCGCTGTCTACAAACGGGGAGGAGTAGAAATACTCTCTCTCTCTCTCCCTTTGCAGATAGTGAAGGGTAGGTAACGCAGACTTTTGTCCCCGTTGAAACCCGTCGTGCCTATCTTTATCTCCCCACTGATTGATTGTCCGAACATTGATTGTTTTGAAGAATAGTGCTCTTTGAGATATTCTCTGTTTGCAAATAACGTAGAATAGAAATATTCTGTCTAGTCTTTGCAAATAGTGAAGGGTAGGTAATGCTGACTTTTGTCCCCGTTGAAACCCGTCATGCCTATCTTTATCTCCCCATTGATTGATTGATTGATTGTCCGAACACCAGTTGTTCGATATTGGTTCTTTGGAGGTATTCTCTGCTTACAAATAACGAAGAATAGAGATATTCTGTCTAGTCTTTGCAAGCAGTGAAAAGATAGGTAGTGCTGACTTTTGTCCCCGTTGAAACCCGTCATGCCTATCTTCTCCCCACTGATTGGTAGTTGGTTCTGCCCGGACCGCTTATTAGAGGTGAACCATCCGGCTCCACTGGAAGGCACCCCTAATAAGGACATGTTCACTAAATATGGACTAGTCGCCGTAGCTTATACCAAGCTATGGCATAAATATACAAAGAAGGACCCCGAGAGTCAGTGGCCACTGATGGGATCCTTCAACGACCATAAGATAGAAGTGCTAGAAATAGCTCTGCGTAGCAATAAGACGACGCCTACTATGCTTGACAGTATCGGCATGTGGCGCAAAGAAGCAACGCAACGGAAAAAGAGGGAAGAAGTAAAAGCAGAAAAGGAATTACGAAAGGCAGCCCACCTTGCCGCTAGAAAGTTAGAAGAAGAAATAAAGGAGAGAAGGGAAACTAAACTAAGACAGAGCCCGAAACATCAGGCCAGTACGCTGTTAGGACCCCTTCTTTGCTCTACCCTGAGTTGTCCTCCAAGCAGCGAACGAATGACGAATTACTGTTAGGACCCCCGATCATTTACATGCCCCCTCCATATGCACCCTCCCAGTCAGTAGTGCAACACCCACAACCCCCGAACACGAGCGAAAGCAGTACAGGGGCCTCGGTCCCCACGGCCTCCGCGCCGGCCGAGCCTCCTGTACTGAACACAACGTCGGCAATAACGCTAGATGACCATGAGATGGGAAAGAAAGATTCCACCAGAATGAATCGATTAACGAAGGATGAACGAGCAGGAATTGATAAGATAGTAGGGACACTGGTGGAGCGAAAAGAAAGTGAGGAGTATATAACAGACGTGTATAACTCGTATGCCGACAGCCGCAGACGACACTTTGTCGTACGGCTCTGTTATCACGCCCTGAATGCATATGAGGATAGATACCACGATAAAGGTCCCGAAGGCTTAGCGGCCCTATATAGGAAGGTAGACATCGGAGAAGAAAGAGAGGGTGACGTGACGAACCTCTTCACTCGTACACTCGAGGTCTACCGACACCTTAAAGAACATAGGCAGACCACCAAAGCAGAAACCCCCATAGCGACTAAGCCCCAGGAAGGAAGGGCTGATGCCATGATGCCCATCAAAGAAGCCGCCCCCTACTGGGTCCCCCCACGAGGTCAGGGAGCACATGACGACATCAACCACCAAGATGCGAAGGGAAGGGTTGTATATAACTGGGTCTACCAGCCGTGGGACCGGCAAGATATTTTGACCTTTAGAAAAACTCTACCCGACTTGAGAAAGAACCCGACTGCCTTCTACACTGAACTGGGTACAGCCTTAGGTTCTACGATAATGACTCTAGCAGATATCGACTTGTTCTTTGGGCTATGTCTACCGGCTGATGTGTGGAAACAAATCCGGAAAGTTGTACCCAGGTATATCCGAACGGCTGAGCCGTTCGGATATACCTGGGTACAACTCGATACCATAGATAAGCATCCTTACGTCACTGCTAAGGTCTTGGGCACAAAATCTCCATTCCTGGTAGACACTGGGGCGACACGTAGTGCGTTATCCAAACGACTGATCCCTAGGGCACCCTTGTCTGGCTCACATGTAACCTCAATAGGCTTCGATGGAACGCCCTCCACTAACCCCTTATCAGCACCAATCTCCTTTGACTTAGAAGATAACACCACTGACACGACCTTTCTGCTCTCCTCCAACACCCCCGATGCTATTATGGGACTTGATTTGCTAAAACATTTTCGAGCTACCATCAGATGCTCCCCAGACGGAGTTCGAGTCATCCTACACGATAACCCAGATCTGTCCAGACCCTGTCACACACGGCGTATGCTCTCTATAACCGACGCTGACATGTCCCTACTCGACACATTACCTTCACATCTATGGGCTAAAACCGACTCAGATGTAGGGCGCATGGTGATTGACCCAGTACACATAACCGTCCGACCGGACGCAGTGCTCCCAAAGCTTCCACAGTATCGGATATCACCCGAAGGCGAGAAGGCATTGGTGGAAATCATCGAGTCCCTAGTCGAGGCAGGAGTGGTAGAAGAAGTAGTCAGTAATGTTTGCAACAGCCCTATCCTACCCATTGTAAAGAAGCAAGGCGAGGGAGATGAGAAAGCCTACCGTTTCATTGTTGATTTGCGAGAGGTTAACAAAGTAGTCATACCCCAGTACCCCGTGGTCTCAGACATCACCACCATCCTCACCCTGATTCCATCCACTGCCACCACCTTTACCGTTATCGATCTCAAGAACGCATTCTTTTCCATCCCCATCCACCCGGACAGCCGTTACCTCTTCGGCTTCACCCTAAAAGCCCGTTCATACAGATTCTGTAGGGCACCCCAAGGCTACACTGAGAGTCCCAGCATTTATAGCCAAGCCCTCAAGAGACAGCTAGATGCAGTCCAACTACCCGATGGAGTGGTGTTGATACAGTACGTCGATGACATTCTTTTGGCGGCCGACACCACTCCACTTGCCGTCACAGCCACCATTCACCTCCTCCGCTTCCTTGCGGAGAACGGTCACAAGGTCTCCAGAAAGAAATTGCAATTCTGCCAGCCCCAAGTAACGTATCTAGGCCACCTACTATCCAAAGACGGGAGGAAACTTACCCCTGACCGAATTCAGACCATCCTAGAAACCCCTGTTCCCAAAACTCAGAAGCAAGTGCGGTCCCTAGTAGGCCTCACCTCCTTTTGTCGACAATGGTTGCCAAACTTCAGTCTTATCGTAAAACCTCTACTCTCCCTGCTGGCTAAAGATGTCCCCTTCCCCCTCCCCTGGACACCCGAATGTCAATCCTCCTTCAAAGAGTTACGAGACGCCCTCTGTTCGGCCCCAGTCCTAGGAACCCCAGACTACACTAAACCTTTCTCCCTCTACACCCACGAAAGGGAGGGATGTGCGTTGTCTGTCCTAACCCAGTCCATAGGCCCTAAACAACGCCCTTGTGCCTACTTCTCTGCCACTCTTGACCCTGTAGCCAGAGCTTTGCCCGCATGCCTTCGAGCAGTAGCCGCCGCGGCTATCTCTATCCGGCAAAGCGAGGGGATCGTACTCTCAAACCCCCTCACAGTATTGGTACCCCATGCGGTTGACACCCTCCTGAACCAGACCAAGACTCAACACCTGACTAGCGCACGACTGACCGGTTACGAACTGACTCTGCTTGCCCCCCACATCACATTGAAACGATGCACCACTCTGAATCCAGCTACCCTACTACCTCTCCCTGACACTGATCCCAATGCGTCCCCTATACACGACTGTGTGACCCTCACCGACGAACAGACCAAGAGTAGGGTCGACCTCCGAGATACTGCCTTCCCGGACCCTGACGGAGAACTGTGGGTGGATGGCTCATGCATCAAGCTCCCCGATGGCACCACCTCAGCTGCCTATGCAGTCACCACAGCCCGAACAGTTGTTGAGACAGCCCGCATCACACAACGATCCGCACAGGCGGCGGAACTAATTGCTCTTACACGAGCCTGCATCCTGGCAGCAGGGACAACCGCAAACATCTACACAGACAGTCAGTACGCCTTTGGGGTAGTTCACCACTTTGGGCTCTTATGGAAAGAGAGGGGATTCTTGACTTCTCATGGCACACCCATCCTGCATGGAGATCTAGTCTCTGCCCTGACCGAAGCGGTCCTCCTCCCCACACGGCTGGCTGTGATCAAATGCCAAGCACACAAGAAAGTGACAGACATTATAGGACAGGGAAATGCACTAGCTGACATTACTGCCCGAACCACAGCCGAGAATAGGTCCACGACCCGTATGTACGTGACCAGGTCACAAGCTGAGAAATGGAAGGATGCTGGGGAAACGATTAGGGACATCCAATTAGCCAGTACACCACACGAGTTAGCTGAATGGGCACGGGTGGGATTGAAGGACGATGATGGTTGCTGGCGGACTAAAGACTCGAACAAATGGTTGCTACCAGACTCATACTTGATCCCCATGCTGACCATGGCACACTCCCCCGCACACATAGGGTCTGCCCCCATGATCGAACTCGTCTCCAAAGTCTGGCACAACGACAAGATCCCAGACTCAGCCAAACGTCTGGTCCGAAAATGCCTAGTATGCCTCCAACACAACCCTGGGAAAGGAACTGCTGTACCCCGGGGAGGGTTCGGGGTCCCCAATCACCCTTTTGAAGTCCTACAAATGGACTATGTCCAGTTAGAAAGGTGCCAAGGTTTGAAGTACGTACTTGTCGTTGTGTGTGCCTTCAGCAAGTGGGTGGAAGCCTATCCAACCCACGACAACACCGCTATGACTACTGCAAAGGTACTACTGAAGGAATTCTTCCCCCGATACGGCCTTTGTCGAATTTTGTGGAGCGACAACGGCCCTCACTTCATAGCCGAAGTTATCCAACTCATCTTAAAAGGGTTGGGTGTAAAACAGAAATTCCATGCGGTCTTCCATCCCCAATCTGCAGGCCTGGTTGAGCGACACAATGCCACATTGAAGCTTAAGATAGCAAAAATAGTCGCCACCACGGGACTAAGATGGCCAGACGCTCTCCCACTAGCATTGCTATCAATGCGTTCCACCCCCACCAAACACCACTTAACCCCCTACGAGGTCGTCTTTGGGCGACCCATGAACCTTTGGACTGCACCAAAACCAACATCCATCCACGACGTCCCGGACGTCCTCATGTCTGACTATTTGTATAACCTAACTAAAACGTTGTCTGTTATCCATCAGCAGGTGCTGCACGCCATTCCCGATGTTTCCAGGGGCCCCGGACACGACATCCAACCCGGTGACTTCGTCTTAGTGCGTAACTTCCAGCGCACCAAGAGTTTGGAGCCCCGGTGGACGGGCCCCCTGCAAGTCCTGATCACCACCCGAACAGCTCTTCGAGTGGAGGGGAAACGCAATTGGCTGCATGCACACCACTGCAAGAAAGTATCACCGACCCTGACAACCACGGACAACATCACCGCCCAAGAAGGACTTCTGGACAAAGACCGACCATCCCTGAGCCGCTGCCCAGATACAGAGACACTCGAGTTAGTAAGATATCCTGATCCCACCGTGCCATCCAAGGAAGGGTATAACTTGCGACGAAAGGAGAGAACTTCGGCTAAGCAGACCACAGGCTAAGTGGAAATCTCAGAGCGGTAGCCTAGTCACCTCAAAGGCCACCGGGAGAGAAACTAAGCGAAGTCTGTGGTTCTGCCCGCTACCGAGTCTCTTGAAGGTGATGGAAGCGCCCGACATGAAGATGATGGAAGCAACCGGACGTCCGAAGATCCACTACAAAAACCCAAAGACTGACCGAATGCACAGCTTCAAGACTATCGCACTTTTCATTACCCTTCTCTTTTGCCTTCTCCTCGTGGTCACCTTCTGGATCATGGAGGAGGGCACACCCGCTCATAAGCTATTGCTGACCACCGTTCAACCTACCACCATGAAAGAACACCATCTGATCTCACTTTCACCCCAACTCCGAGAAAGGCGTAAGGAGTTCTGGAATAACTCTTTTGTGCAGTTGCTCCACCAACACAATCTTGCTGCCAACGCCACTAATTGCTGGATCTGTGGATTGCTACCACATGCCACTGGACACTCTATCCCTTTCATCCCTTCACCTTTTTCTGTCCATGGTTCCTGCCTCGCCTGGCTAATCCTCCTGCAAGAAAGCTACAAGGACAATGCCACTTCCGGCAGAACCATGTCACACTTCTACCATGGGTTCTGGCTGAACAAAACTGGAAGAACTTCTGCCCTCTTCTGCCCTCTGAGATCGAACACTTCCTTTCACATGGACATCCCTGCCAAAGAACGAGTTGAAATGCAAGTGTTCAACAACCCAGCCAGACCTACCTTCTCTTACCTCCGGAAACGGACGGCCGCCACCCTAACAGTGGCCCTGTCCGTCATCAACATCACTGGATTTGTGTGCCTCGAAGGCCTGGGGGCGCAGCTGGTGGGCCACAGCTCCTGCCTCATCACCCGAACATTGGACTCAGTTGACCCACCCTCCTTTGTTGCCTCCCCAAATATGTACTTCGTCTGTGGTACTAAGGCCTACACCTGGCTTCCGAAAGGTTGGGGAGGCACCTGCTACATCGCCTTCATCCTTCCTCCGACATATGTGGCTCCAGCAAACCATCACCGACAGAAGCGGGCCAAAGACATTGTGCAAGCCGACTCCGCCGGAGCACAGTTCATGGACGCAGTGAAAGGCCTTGTTCCACTCTGGGATCCAATGGCAAACAGCCGTGCCATCCGCCACTTAACCCAGGCAGTCGAGACGGCGATGAACATTACAGCTGGTGCCCTCGCCAACAACACCGCTGAGCTTCAGGCTGTCCGCCTGGTGGCTCTTCAGAACCGCCTCGTTCTAGATGTGGTTCTGGCTGATCGTGGAGGAGCATGCCGCATCATTGGGTCCAGCTGTTGTACCTACGTACCGGATAACTCACCCTCAGTCTACAAAGCAATTGAACACCTCCACAGACTGTCCACAGAGGTCCATCAAGAGCAAGAAGAATGGTCACTGGGGAGTTGGTTTTGGGACACTATTAAAAGTTGGGGATGGAGGCTGTTTTCATTTATCCTCATACCAATTGTGATACTATGTGGATGTTGCTTGGGGATTCAGTGTCTGCCACCTTTATGTTCGCTTTTTATGAACTGCATCTGCCCTAAGACTTTGGACTTTGAAACAGAGCGAATGAAAGCTCTGTATGAGGTGGAAGTTCGGGGTATTATGGGGATAGATCCGAACTAGGCAAGCTGGCGAGATATGTTAAAAGGGAGGACTGTGGAAATTTAGCTTGCAAACTGAACATTATCTGCGCCATCTTGCCTCTCCCCAGCGCCACGCACAGCGAATGCACGGCCGCCATTTTAGGCACCCCACTCTCTCCCCGCTCATTCTCGATCGCCAGCGCTTTCCCCTGGCGCTGCGAACATCCCCCGCACGCCGGCCACCCCCGCTCTCTCATACACGGGCCATAAACCCTCTCCTTCAGCGCGACCCTGCTACGGAACCACATCCGACCGACATCCCATACATGGTCATGCCGCTCCTTTGATAACCCCCTTCCTCTGCGCCCCATTGTCCGAACTGGTCCCAGGCCATCACCTAGCCCTGCGGATGCAGTTTATTGCCCCTACTGTAAGGGAAACACCCCACATCAAAGGGATTACAGTGGATCAAAGCCCCTGCCCCCTGAGACCCGGCCGGTCGCACACACCCCCGGGAATTGGCGGAATTCCCTGCTGCGCGATAGCCATCTCCTACTGCGGGTAGGGTGGGAACTTCTACTGTAACTATGTGTGGGATCGGATCTGAGCCGGGGCTTCAGGGGATGTTCTCTCATGCATCAAGGGAATCTCAAGAATGTACTATGTGTAATAAAGCAATAAACCGGTGTATAAGAGACCAGGTCTCAGAGATGCAGTTAGAGCACCTCGTGACGATACCTTGCTGTCTGATCTGATGTGTTCTGCTCCGACGGAATAAAACTTTGTTTCCTGCCTTCCAGTCTCCGGCGCCTGCCTCTTTCATTGGTAAATTATCGAGTGGTATGAGAGGCGATTACCGCCGGGCAAATACTTGAAAGGTTATCGACTGAAACTGCCGCTACCATTTAACAGTAAGGGCCCCACAAGCATATATTGCAAAGATTGACTGTATTTATATGTGTACACGCTTGAGATAATATATAGTCCTGGAGGCAAGTCTGGTTCAGTATGGTAAAAGGTACACATGCCCATTTTAACTACCATTACATTTTTAAATGCAAATAGTTCTTCATTCGAAAAAGGTAAAGACTGAGAGCAACTCATGTGAGTTACAGACATATGTTAAAAATAAGTTGTGGGTTATATCAAAGTCCTGTTGACTAAGTGTGTGAGAAAATCTAAACCTTAGTCTTACAATACATAATTCATCTGTGTTTTTTGTGCACATTCTGACATTGAAGAGTTGTCATGTAGTGCTGTTGACAATTTCTATCTATATAAACTGGACATTTATGTGGTGCAGATATTAATTTCCAGAAATTCTGTGAACATTTTCAGACATTATACATTGTTGCAGAATGCATGATATGGGGATGATTCACTTACAAACAGTTGAAGTTGCAGTATGATTTTAAATATTGTGCTAATGGTATATTCTATTCTACTCAGCTCAGGAAGAAGGGATTTTTACAAAAAATGGAGAGTTGTGAATAGCACCTGGATGTGCATGTCTTATTAGTAGTTTGATACATTGGATTGTTGGTTTACTGGGGTGTGAGCCCTGGTTAAGCAGCAACCACAAACCTTGTCAGGGTGAGCCACAAGCCAAGCCTAAATTAACTCATGCCAAACCCTCTGGCAGCTTGGCACAAAGCAGTCATGCTTCACTTGTAGTGAAGACAGGGTTCTGCTTGCACACATTGCTATTTTAGCATAAGCGTGTTAGAAACATAAACGCCATTTTGCCACTTGGCCACTTTTGCACACAACACTACATGTAGCTGTTATTGTAAGTTAAACTTCTTGCTTTTCTTCGCATGAGAAGGGTCTGTCTTTCAAATCCCTAGACTTACACCGCGACCTTAGTCTGTACACTGTGTGCAGAAGTCTTCCAGGTCAAATAACAATGAATGCTGGTCATTATGGTTGATCGGCCCATGCTCTGGACACAACACGCACACAGCTGCAAATATCTGAAACTCGGGTGCCTTTAATATTGCATTGCATGCATGATTCTGACACTCGGAGAAAAACCTTTCCATCTACAGAGAGCATTGCTGGTCCTGTGATGTGATTCACCTCAACTGATCTTGGAGGTATGGGGTTCCCCGTTCAAACCTAGAGACCTTCTATTATTATAAAACCTAGCTCCTAGCCAGGGAAGGGTGGTACACAAGGTGCTTTGTAACCTGTTTCCACTATCATTGTAACATGATTTCTCCCTTTGTGTTTTATGAAATTGTAACAATGCTGATTGTATTATCTTTAATCCTTTGCCTGCTTATGTTAGCCAAAATACTGCTTATTAGAGCACGTAGTTAAAAATAAACATTTTAAACTTTTCCGTGTCTATGATTACGTTGTGGACTGGTATGAGACTAAAAACAAAAGATTGTTCTTGATTCCCACCATTCCTGAGAGTACCCCAAGTTACATGTTCTGGGTTGTCTAATTATTTGTAGCTTAACTGTAGTACGGAGAACGAATAAGACCCTGATGCTAGTCGGATAGGGGTTCTGGGTACTAAGTTGAGTTTTTTGGTACACCACAATTCACTGAGGTCCTGGTTTCCTGTGCATAGTTGTGTGCATCAGCAGAATCCCTGCAGCATGTGCACCTAACGTTTGGTCTTGCATTCGAAACACTTTAGTAGTAGTGCTTATATTTTTCCAAAATACCCTCACTCCTGTTTCAGGTTGACAGATGTGACAGTTTAGCCTACCTATATGGAAAAATGTATTGGTTCATTCAAGCTTGAAAATTAGAAAGGTTTACGTTTTCAATTACTATCCTTTTTGTGCTACATTACATATAGATTGTTTTTCCTCTCTGTGTCCCTATGGGTGATATTCATATAGCAAAGCATAGTCGCGCAGCGCTCCGGTGTCATTTGACACAGTTTGGGCTGCCCAACGATGGTATGTCAGTAATCTTTGTGGTGAGTGCCGATGCAGCGTTCCCCTTTGAGCTTTTCCACTCTTGGGTTACATTTCCTGCAGTAAATGCAGATGATGATGAAACATTCCATACTTACACTCCCACTGCGATACCTGCGAATTACACCCCATATAGGACACAGGAGATTCCTATTTTGGCATGGCAGCATTGTATTTAGTTTAATGGTGCCCTCCCCCATGCCGTAACTCCAGTTCGGTTAGGCTCCTTGTCTATCCCTGGGGCCACTTGGCCAGTCTTGGCCGGGTTCACACCACATCTACGCTATTTGCAAGCCCCAGTGGATGACGTACGTCAGGTACATCTCACCTTGATAGCGGTACACAGGGCTTTAGTGCAATACGTCTAACGCAACCTCCAGGTGGGGGCACCTAGGGTTGCGACGCAACCAGTTGGACCGGCCGGGATTTCTATTAGTCCCGTCATGGTTGATTCGGTAATGGGCAAGCGCCCCCATAATAAGGATGATTTGGATTATCCGCATTTGAACTCTCATTTTCGGACGTGTGCGGTACAGAATACCCACAGTTTTGCCCTGGTTGATAGTCTCGTGAGAAAAAGGTTTAAGACCAACCGTGACATTTCCAATGGCTGTTATAGTCATAACCTGTCCTCTATTAGTAGTCAATGGACAGCCTTTACTTCTGGCGGCAAACAAAAACAGTTCAAAGGATTATTCATGGGCTATAAAAACAGCCCAGGCGGCTTTGCTGCACGTGTTGTCTCTCTGTTAGAGAGCATCGACCCTGATGCGTACTCGTATGTTGATGATATTTAGCTCACAGACGACAAATTATGGCTGCATCTGTGTCATTGTCATGTTTGCGGACTGTAGTTACAAATTTAACTTTGCAAAATCACACATTTTAGAGTACACAGTGTTGTTTTTGGGCTATGAGCTCAACAACGAAGGACTAGGTTTAGCACCTCACTTCCTGGAGAAATGCCCATGTTTGCGCGCTCCAACAACTCTGAAAAAACTACAGTCTTTGCTGGGTTTTTTGAATTTCGGGCGTACTTACATTCCCGATTATGCCCAGCATATCATGCCGCTATATGCCTTGAAACAGCCAACTTTTACCAAATCTTGCTGGCTCCCAGAACATTCAGCTATACTGCAGTCTTTGCAGGCTGATCTTCTTATGTCTAAATACTTACTGACACGTGACAACCACACAAACCTGGTAATAAGAATTGTGCCTGGCGCAGTGGGTTTCACCACGTATTTGACATTTAATGAGGGAGACACAGTCCCGATTGCTTACAAGTCACACTTGTACACTTCGGCTGAAATGCGCTTTTCTACTGTCGAGAAAGTATTGACTGCTGTGCATATGGCGATTCTAAAAGAGAGAGCGCTGTCGCAGGGGAAACAAATGTTGGTTGTCACACCGCATCCTGCCCTTGAGGCAGTGGCGAGAGCCTGTGTACCGAATTCTAAAGCTTTGCATCCACGTTGGATACAATGAGACACTTCCTTGACATCTCCAGATGTCACGTTTATCTTTGATTCCTCATTGCAAACTTAGGAGTACTTACAGTATGAATTTGTTCATCCAGCTCCTCAGTCAATGCGTCTGCTTGAGGATTACCATTGTATCATTTACACTGACGGTTCGGCGCAACCGGCGACGGAATCTAAGCATGCTTATTCAGCGGCCTGCGCAATAGTGGTAGGTACCATGGTGAATGGCGAATTCAAGTCCGATGTCGTGCACACGCAGACATTAGGGGACTGTACCGCCCAGTTGGCAGAGCTACGTGCTCTGGTGCTTGCACTAGAGTTTGCTGATCCCCGTGTGACTACTCTTATTGTAAGTGACTCTTACTACTGTGTTCAGTCTTTCAACAACAATTTATTCTTTTGGACTCAGAATGAATATCGTGATTCCAAAGTTAGCACAATCAAACATAAAATGCTTTGGGATCGAGTAGCAGAACTTAAAGAACGTCTGCCTCTCGTGAATGTAATTCATACTCTTGGTCACCAGCGCATAGGAGTACACGCTATTGGTAACAGTTTAGCTGACGAAGCTGTAAAAACAGCAGTGGCAACATATTTAGTAGCAGCAGTTACAAGATCCAAAAGTAAGATTGATGGTGACATCTTGGCAGCTATTGCTGCAACAGAGAAGGGAGGTAATTACCCTAGAGGTTTCCCTTCGAAATACTCTTATCATTTAAGTCCTAATAAAGTTCCCTATGTGAGAGTTCACGACATTGATGACAGATTGATTCCCAACGCGGACCGCAGGCTATCCTTGAGAACAGCCGCTCATGAAGGCATGGCCTCGGCTCATGCAGGCGTCTCAGTGACTGTACCTATCTTGCAGCAACGTTACTGGTGGCGCGGATTGTATAAACAGACTCGTGATTATGTCCTTACTTGTGACATATGCCAGCAGATTAAACCTTCGAATGCTGCATGTCCACCTCAAACACAGATGTACATATCTAATAAACCAGTTGGGTGTGTTTATTTAGATCACTGCGGTCCTTTCTCCTCCGATACTGCGTATAAGTTCATTTTAGTTGCAGTGGATTCATGCACACGTTTTCTATGGGTTTGGCCACAGAGAAGTGCTAATGCCGAACTGTCATCAGGGATTTGCGTGTCTTTGTGGGAAGTTTTGCATGTGGTACCCTCCATTCTGACCAGGGTCCGGCGTTCGCCTCTAAGGCATACAAGGAAGCCATGAGGTCTTTGGGGGTGCATGTCAGATTTTTGTCTCCATAACGGCCTGAGGGCAATGTTGTTGAGGAGCGAATGAACCGTGACTTAAAGCAATCCTCAACAGCTAGGGTTTTAGGTACTGGTAGAAACTGGTTGGCCCATTTGTATAGCGTACAACGTGCACTTAATAATCTCCCTTGAAGGTCTCTGGGTGGAAGGACCTCATACGAAATGCTCTTTGGCATAAAAATGTTTGTCCCGAACCTTGATGGTCTAGACATGGCAGCGTCGGCCGCGCCCATTGTAGTAGATGATCATTCTGCTTTATTACAGAACCTAAAAGAGACTTGAGACAGTCTAGCAGAGGAACATTTGCCCACCACAACTGATACTGCACTTCAGATTCTGGTACTTGGCGGGCTGCTTTGAGTCGGTGACCTAGTCCGTGAGAAGGTGGAGAACAAGAAGGAGTTTGGCCCCTCTTATTATGCACCTGCTCCAGTGCTTGGCGTGCAGGGTACAAGAACAGTCATTTTACCTCCACTTTCTGGTCGCAAGAATAACAGGTACATCTCCATTGACAATGTCAAACTACGAGTGGCCGCTTCTTCTTAGTATGACTCCAGCGGTCTCTTGTCCAGCAATGCTGAGAAATTCAGTTTTGGCCTCGGCAAGTACGATCAGGCCTGACATTGCCATCAAGATGCATACAGTTACAAATCCATTGTTGACTCCACCGGCTGGTGATCACCTTGATGATACTGAATATACCTATCCCACAGATGTGTCGTTGCCTGGTGTGCAGACAAGAGCAGTTGACCAGTCACGTTTTTCATTTGACACTAACTCAACAACTTTGAGAGCCCCTTCGAAAATTTCTATTTTTGCTGTTTGGTTTAAGAGACATTTTTTAATTCCCCCTTGGACTTGCATTTGATTGGTGCTCATCTCTATTTTTTTGTTCATGTCGATTGGATTTGTAGTTGTCTTTTTTCGTCTAGTGAATGGACATCATCTTAACGAAAGACCTGCAATTAGATTGATTGATGGAACTTTGGCACCCCACTCCTCATCACACATCATGAAAAGTGACCAGACTTTTGTCAATATCACGGCCTGGCCTATGTTAGATGGGATTGTATGGGATGCTGTAAAATTTCAAATTCATGGCCCAACAGAGGTGATTAATGTCCCCAATGTACTTCGTGTTTCTATGGGGGACGTTATAAAGCAAAACATTCGCTCTGATGATTGGGATGTCCAAGCCATTGAGGCTCCTTTTTCTGATTTGAAATATTAAGCTGCATTTGATGCTGAAGATTTGTACTGGGACTCAGCAAATTATGCGGTTATTTTGTTATCAACACTATGGCAATAATTTCCTACATAAAACAAATACATTTAGAAATGTGGTTAATTATACACAATGGGAACATTGCCCAGCTTCCATTTAAGGTAGTTCGAGCACTCTATTGAAAAAATGTACACATTTTACCGATTTTAGTCGATCCAATCCTGAAGCCTTTTATTTCAAAATGAAAACTCAGTCGACTTCCAAAGTCAGACTCACACACACTAAATTACTGTATTTAAAGTCTTTTATGGATCAATTAGCTATGGGGGTTATGAAGTGTGGAGAGATACAATTGATCTTAAATCTGTTTGGGGTTCTAAAAGCTGGCACCTGGGGCCCGATTCACAGAACTAACTTAAGACAAAATCCTAAACTCACTACCATTTTGGTATTCACAGAAGGCACTTACTCATTTCGGTATTCACAGAAGTTAGGAGTCCTAACTTTAGGACTCCTAAATGCCTTCTGTGAATACCGAAAGTCTTAAAATTAGGATTTTTCTCAGTTTAGTAGTAGTATAGTTAGGACTCCTAACTTTAGGACTCCTAAATGCCTTCTGTGAATACCGAAAGTCTTAAAATTAGGATTTTTCTCAATTTAGTAGTCCTAAGTTTAGGACTCCTAACTTTAGGACTCCTAAATGCCTTCTGTGAATACCGAAAGCCTTAAAATTAGGATTTTTCTCAGTTTAGGTACTAAACTGAGAAAAATCCTAATTTTAAGGCTTTCGGTATTCACAGAAGGCATTTAGGAGTCCTAAAGTTAGGAGTCCTAAACTTAGGACTACTAAATTGAGAAAAATCCTAATTTTAAGACTTTCGGTATTCACAGAAGGCATTTAGGAGTCCTAAAGTTAGGAGTCCTAACTATACTACTACTAAACTGAGAAAAATCCTAATTTTAAGACTTTCGGTATTCACAGAAGGCATTTAGGAGTCCTAAAGTTAGGACTCCTAACTTCTGTGAATACCGAAATGAGTAAGTGCCTTCTGTGAATACCAAAATGAGTAAGTGCCTTCTGTGAATACCAAAATGGTAGTAAGTTTAGGACTTTGTCTTAAGTTAGTTCTGTGAATCGGGCCCTCTGACTTTACATTGTGCGTGCCTCATCCCGAACCGCATGTTGTTTTTGAATTCTACTATTTTTCAAACCACTTGCTTTGGATTGGCTACATCTAAAAAATATGAATGCCCCGACCATTTCTGATCTGAGTGCTTATCCTACCTGGGACAATCACACAGATATGTCCTTTGATGAATTGCAGTCCCTTATTACTAATACCTCCTTCAATATTTTCAGCTAGGATCCCCAAGGATGGTTATTATGGTAAAAGAGTTTGGATTCATGCCAACATCATTTTCTGGAATTGACCCCAGGCTATACACAGGTTAGGGTGGACCCCCGTTTTGAAAACTCCCATTCTGTTGCTACCTAGTCAGGAGGCAAATTATGTCAAAACTGGCTTAAACATTCCACCTTAGGATCAGTTAAACTTCATTTGTCCCAATAGACTGACGATGTTCATTTGAATGATTTTGTTAGAGGCCCTGTAGGAGGCAGGTCGGAAAGATGGGTATGTACTATTTACAACAAAGTTTGTAAATTATCTCAAATTGAAGCTGCTTCTAGATTGAGGGCTATTGATCAAGCTAATTTAGAAAAAGGGCTTGCTGTCGTTAATAATTGCATTAATAACTCTTTCTTCCTGAATTTACACATTAGATAATATTGTTTCATTTGTTGTGGATATTGTTCAGGATGAAATGTCAGTTTTATACCATGGTCAAAATCAATCACGTTCCATAATTCAGTTTGCATGGACTTTACAAACATTGAAATCTGGGAAAGTTCCTTGGGACTACATGAAAACCTCATCTCTGTTTTTACCGTTTAATCTGACTGCAAAATAACAGTTCTTGTCCATGAAGGGTGCAACATATTCGCTTTTGCACATTGAAAAGTTGGAACCTTTACCGTTTTCTGTGGCCAAATCTAACTCGGCTGTATGGCTCATTCATGGGTTAATAGCACTACCTTTTCCCTTGTTTAAGTTCAGCTCATGTATGAAACACTATGCCTTAGGCAGATATGAACCATTGGGTAGCGCTTTTCTCCATGAAGTTAGGTCACTCCCATTCACATACAGGTGCCTGAGGAAAGGGTAAAGAAGTTTGTTTAAAAGGTGAGGAGTGCACTTCCACTTCTACACCTTATCACCTACTAGTATGCAAAAATATGCAATTGCACGGCGCGTGAAATACCCATGCCCCGAATTTAGCTTCCATTTTAAAGGGAAATCCAGTGCCCGCTATAACACCTACTTTCACATTACATGCTAATGGTAGTTGTTTGCTTTTAAATAATGAAGCGTGCTGCCGGATGCTAGCAGGGATTCCGTACATTGTAACATCTCCCAACCTGTAGTTTGCTGTAAAAATTTGATTTTCCCGCCCCCGCATGGGAGACTAGACATATCTATCTGGCCTTCCATACCAACCTTGAAAGCAGAGTTCAACAAGATGAGCAGAATAAGGGCTCTATTGTCCCAGAAAGAAGTCGCCCTAACGTCTTCTCGTGAAACATTTGTCCTTCACGTAGCTAACACCCGCACCGAGGTGCATGCATTTTTGAATACTGATCTCCCACTTCATTTTGGCCCTCTGATTCAAACTATATTCAATGACTCGTCAACAACTGGCTTGGCGCATTTTTTCAAAGTTGTGGACTCCGGCCTTGTGACCTCGTTCCAAACAATATTTGGTGTGATACCGGCATTTTTTCATTCTATTTTTTAAAGCATCTTCGGCGGGTTGCCATTCATTCTCGCCTTGGCTGCCGGTGCCATGCTATTGATGTTTTTGCTCCGAAATGGCTGCACAATCTGTGTCACAAGACAGCCTACCCCGGCTGTTCCTGCTTCACAACCGGATGCTTGAATACTATGGAACGCTAACTCTGGCCACTTTGAGTGCAGCCTACGGATTATCCTTCCGGTTCACATAATTTACTTACATGCAACCTGTGTTCCATTGCCTGGATTGTTCATTTGAATTGTCTCTGGATTTAAGTCTCTCCAATACGGCGTCTCCTGCCCTGGATTATGATCGACTAATGAGTCCCTTGGTGGCTCATGAGTTGGACTGTTCTGGTATCGGGATTATGGCCTGCGCGGCTGTGCATGGAGTTCTAGGGAATTGGGATATATGTGAAGCGGCACATGATTTTCTGGCACGAAGTTACCTCGAAGAACACGCAAGTTGTCCTCTGATGGTGCTAGAGGCTTCAGCTATCGAAGAACATGTATGTTCATTTAGTTTATTAAATTGGATGGCTGAATCCTTTACTGATGATAACAATGACTTCCTCTTGGAGGCTGTTGCAACATACTGTGCCTGTACGCTGATGGATTAAATTGGCAATTGTTCATCTTCAATAATCATTTGCCTGCTTATGTTAGCCAAAATACTGCATCTTAGAGCACGTAGTTAAAAATAAACATTTTAAACTTTTCCGTGTCTCTAATTACTCATGTTGTGGACTGGTATGATACTAAAAACAAAAGAGTGTTCTTGATTCCCATCATTCCTGAGAGAACCCTAAGTCGCTTGTTCTGGGTTGTCTACTTATTTGCAGCTTCGCTGTAGTACGGAGAATGAATGAGACACTGATGCTAGTCGGATAGGGGTTCTGGGTACTGAGATGAGTTTTTTGGTACACCACAATTCACTAAGGTCCTGGTTTCCTTTGCATAGTGCTGTGCATGAGCAGAATCCCCGCAACACACTTAGAGGCAATGTGTAAAGTATTTGTGAAACACTTCAAAGAGCAATAAAATGAAAATACAGCACACAAAAAGTACCCCCGCCAAGTTAGGAACATACAGTATAATTTAATAAATAAAACAAGACCAAAATGACAAAATCACAATCAGTAGAACTGAAGATATGAATTTTTAAAGATTTTAGTGAAAATAGTGCAAAAAGCACTAAGAACCAACTCAGGAAATTTGGTTGTGCTAGACTGGGTCAAAGTCACACTCTCAGGCCGATTTGATGGAATGAGGTCAGATACAGTCACCAGGTTAAGTCAGCTGAAGTTTACCTTCTCAAAATCCATGCCAAGAGTCCTGGTTACGGTGGAGTGGGCTATGAGATGCAGGAAGAGCGTTGTGGGAGGTTGCCGCCTTAGCGCAAAGATCCTGAAGTCCACACAGACAAGCATCACTGGAGCTTCTCGTTAGCAGTTCCCGCAGGCACTCGATGCTCTAGTGTGAAGAGGTGGCTGCTGGAGCTCTGTGCTGGACCGACTAGCTTATAGTGTCTCACCTGCTCTCCTACTTACTCACGGCGAAGCAAATGATTAGACACCCCAGAACACACCACTCCCATATCTTTCATGAATTTTCTTGCACTTTTGTACTGGTCCACAATAAGACCCGACAGAGACAGGAACCAGTTTAAAATATGTATTTTAACTAACGTGCCCTAACATGCAGTATATGTACCACAACAAGCAGGAAAATGCATAGTACAAATATAGTCAGCATAGCAGCTAGTCCATAAATCCGCTGAGAACGCGGAGATGTCGAAACTTCCGCGATCCGCTGCAAAAGCGGAAGTATTTTCTTTTTTGCACTTTAAAAATGCGTTCTCGCGCACGTGGTAGTGACTTACTGGATCCCTGCATATGCCGACACGTTTTTCTATCCGTTGGCATGCGCCACGAGATGTTGGATTGTTGATAGCCGGTCACGCTATTCCGTGAGAGTTTCCAATCACGAACACGTCATTCGACCCGGAACAGGAAATAAGCCTCGCGAGCAAGATGGCCATGACAATTAGTGACCGAATGGGCAAGTTAGAGATATATTTCCCTGCGAGCATGCAAAAACACATCGCGAATGGGCGGGAAAAGCAATCTCCGCGTCTTTGCGAAAGTTCCGCGTACTCGCGGAGATTTAGAGAAATTTCGTGATAATTTGCGTAGGGCAACTACGCAAATTCCGCCCACCCCTATTTATTATATATAAGAAGATCTCTGGGCTTTGTCAGCAGAACCCATACATTAGCATATAGATGGTAGATCTACATCATAGGTGCTGTCTCACTCTTTTCCCTAAAAAGGTCTCTCTACAAGTGAGTGTTACCTATTTGTGTATCCCACTAAAAACCAAAGTACATTGTCCAAGCAACAGCTGCATCGGTATGTTTTGTCTAAGGGCTAAGGCCTGGCCAGAACAAAATAACAAGGGGCATTGTTGTTCGACCTTGCACATAATGTTCAGTCAAAATCCCAGAAACATGCAAAGAGTGAACACAGTGATGAGTTCTTATGTAAAAGCCATAGAAAATATTGCAAAAAAACTAAGACGTGTAGTAACATGCGGAAAGCAGCAGGCAGGCTGCCACGTGCTCATGCTATCTTAGTGAAGACGACAATGCCCCTAATAGCCACTTGACAGGGGAAGCTTCTAGAGGTATGCCTTTGAAGATCCAAACTAACTACAGAGGGTATGCAGCCCTATGTGTGGAGCCAGGAAACAGCATGTTCAAGTGTAAGTGTGTCTGGACCCAGTTGTTCCCTTCCATCATGCCGGTGATGATACATTCAGTCACACCTAAGCTCCATATTGTGTATGGTTGTCTAGAAGGAATACACAAAGTCCAACTGCCAACTACACCCTGTCATGTGGCCTAGAGACAGGCTGCAGGCACTAAATGACTAATGCAAGAAAATGCTAATTTTCTAAAAGTACTCAATGCTACTGGTGGAGAAACTCATAGTTCCAGTAGGGACTTAGTAAAATATAGTATCATGCAACAATGTCTCAATGGGAATCAATGAGGGGATATCATTTTCATGGGAAAATTAATTAAAATAAAAAAAAAATAATAACAAGTAGTCTCAATATCAAGATTGAATGCAAATATATTGTAAGCAAAAACCTACAAATTAGACTTCACAAATTATATCAACCATACTTTAAGATTCTGTATTAAGTGCAGACATGAACATTTTGTGCTTGTTAAGAGATTTAAATGGCTCAAGTTAAACAAGTGAAAAAAATGAAGAATACTACAACGTGTTGGCCAAGAAGTAAAAAAGAAGTTATGCATGAGTTATTACATTGTGAAAAGATTTTTAGAATCATGTCATAATTCAAAGTCTAAGTTTAGCTCATACAAGTCCATGACATTTCGACCTTCATGACTGGAGGTCATCATCAGGACAAATATAACACAAGGTAGGATGATTACTGCCTCGTGGGTGAAATAGAAAATGATATAAATGCTGAAGGACCAAATGAAGCAGGTAAAATAATAATTTAGGGACTAGTAAGAAGGTACCTGGAAGGTATCATAGGCACCCATAGGAGGATAAAAGACAAAAAGAAGGGCATGCATGAACCACTACAGCCAATTCATGGGAGGGCATTCACCCGAAATAGACATATAGGAAGGGTAGATCATTCATGTGGGGGATTCTCTCAGTAGATAAGAGAATCCAGGAGCCAGTTCAGTGCTCATGGGCTGGTGTCCACAGCAAAATGTTTGTCCTCAATGGGACAATTCCAAAGGGACCGGAGCCAGAAAGTTGGCTGAGGAGGACCGGACTGCAGCGTGCCAGGCACTATCAGTCATGAGGAGACAGGGAGACAAATAAACGTCTTCACGCATGTGTCACAAGACAGTTTTTCACACCGGATACATGCGTGAGGATGTTAATTTGTTTTAAGAGTGCATGTCCTACTTTTAAAATACATTGCCCCCTATCCTCTGGGCTTTCTATGGCCTACTCTAGAGCCAACTTATATCTATTTAAAAAAAAAAAGGTTTGGGCCTGGCAAAAGGTTTCTTTTACCAGGTCAAAATTGCAGTTTAAAACTGCAAACACACAGTATTGCAAACCTGAGACAAGTTAACAGAGCTACTTACGTGGGGGGGACACTCAGTGCTGCAGGTCCACTCGTAGCATTTCATTTAAAGGCTCTGGGCACAGGTAGTGATACTTTACTGGAAACTTACACGTACATTAAATATACCAATTGGTCATGAACCAATAAAACCATCTTTTTGGGAAAGATCACAAGCACTGTAGCACTGTTTAGCAGTGGTAAAGTGCGCAGAGTCCTAAGGCCTGCGAAAAAAAGTCTGCAAAAACAGGAGGTCTAATGGCAAAAGTTATGAGAAAACCACGCCAAGGATGCCAGGTCTAATATGTAGAAAATCCATAGCTGTAAAGCTGTTAGCTTGAAATTCTATAGCAGATGAGTTATTTAAAAGGTGCATATTATTAAGGTAAATAAGGACCAAACACTCTTTATAATGCATTAATGTCTACAGAGATAGCATGTTTCTTAAGCACCTGAATAACAGTAATAAAAGAGCATAATATGTTTAAAAGAAGTGGCTTTCACAGATATGCTTTAAGTCTTGCAACACCCATTAGCACTACAGAAACAATAGAAAATTGGGTCTAGGTATACCTGAATACCTTGCCATATTAAAAGAGTAAAGCAAACTGTCATATTCTTTGGATAATTTCATCACTCATGTTATCAATGATGTCACTTGAGATGCCATCTGTGTTGTAATCAATTATGCTGTTTAACATGTTGTGAGTATTGTAGTATGTGAGGTCATAAGCAGTGCATTGAGGGGGCAAAAATTATAATTAGGTCACACAACTATAATTTGCAAACTTCAGTGTATTTTTTGTTTTTAAAAATTACATTTAATTAATTTCAAGATCTAACTACAGTGTTCCAGGAGTCTTTGTTTTTTCCAGTGAATATATAAATATATTCTTTGAAAAAAGCCTTTTGCTGGTGATTTCCATTACACATGGCCTTTGGCTGTGCACAGTGGGGTTGGGCCTAAGGCCTTGATTGCAGCCAGGCCCTGTACTCAACCTTCTGTCATCAGCAAAACTCCACTCTGCGTGGCTTTTTAGAGGCAAACACTGACATTGGCATATTTTGTGTTTTTCCATGGCGTGGGACTTGAGTTTTTACCCACTTCTGGGTGGCCCTTGGCACTCCCCTGTGATCGGACACCTCTGAAGTAGGGGTAGGTGGTATACTATGCTCCACCTGCCGAATTTGCCAACTGTTATCAGAGTGGAGTTTACCGGCACATTCACCTCTACGTCGCATGTGTGAATGCCTAGGGTATGCCGAAGCCAATCCCTGCCAAGGCCTGTGTGGAACTTAGTTTTTTTCAAGGCTCTGCTCACCATGTCATCACCAACCCTTAACCCAGAATGGAAAAATAGCTGCCTCCAAGGAGCAGCTGCTGCTACTGGTTGTGTTTTTGGATAAGGCTTTAGGAAAGGGCCTCTTTTTGATTGGTTAGCCCCCACTTTTTGCCTGATGCCTGATGTGATTTTGAACTGTAAGTGCAGTGGTTCTGGCTAACCAGGTTCCCAGTGGCAGATCTCTTTCCCATGTCACTGTACCATGATTTGTACAACTTCAACTACCCCTATAAGTGCCTATTTAGTGGTATTCCTGGTACCTAGGGCATGGGTACTGAAGAGCATCCTCTAGGTTTGAAGCATTGGTTGTGCCATCCCGGGGCCTCCTCACCAAGCATATGTACTCTGCCATTGCAGGCTGCGTGTCTTGATGCAGGAAAATCTGAAGAGTCGACATGGCACACAGCACTGTGTGTCTTCCATGCACTCCATAAGAAATAGATGTATTATCCCTACAGCAGGTCTTCAGCCCTAAGGCAGGGTGCACTATATACTATGTTTGGGCATATCACCATGAGCGGATATGCGGCTACAATTTCCAGACTATTCTGGGATGTTGTAAGTGAATAGGGAAGCCATAAAGAGTACATGGGCTGGATACTTATCAACACGAGCCTACCTCCATGATGGCTTTACTCATTTCTAAGATGTTTGGTATCAAACATCTTGTCTTAGTAAGTTCTCACGGATGCCAGCCATGGATGTATTAATAAATGTATACAGGAGACCCTTTTAGAGGGTCCCCTGAAAACTTACAAAACACTTGTGTCGTTCCTGACTGGCTTTCTTCAGTCTTCCATTACCAGAAATGTTTCTGACCTCATGGGGTGAGACCTAGTGCTCTTAGAGGACAGAAACAAACCTGCTCTGGGCGGGGGTGTTTCACATCTCCTCTGGGACAGGATTGCCATCCCGGGAAGCTTCAAAGGCAATGACACTTTTGAAATCCAACCTAGGAACCCCCAGATAGTTGGGGACGCAAAGCCCTCTTTTCTGCCCCCTTTTTTTGGCAGGAGGAAAGGCTGGAAAATAAGTTAGATGAGGAGGAGGGTCGTCACTTAGCCAGCACCTCCCACAAGGTGAGGCAGGCGAAGTAAACCGTTCTCTTGAAATTTCAACATTTTGAGATGGTGAGAAAACCTCCATCAGGGATAGGGTAGTGGCTATTCCAACAGGAAGTGGTCACTAGTAGACACCCTAAAGATAAGTGGTCTATTGACTACTACCTATCCCCCCATTTAAAGCCCCTAAATTCAGTATTTAGGTGGCCACAGGACCTGAACATCAGATTCATCAGACCAAAAAAGACTAGGACGAGGAAGGCCAGTTGCATGAGAACTGAAGCCCTGCTGCAGAAAAAAAGGCACCAAACCCTGCTAGCTGCTTCTAGGACTCAAACATCACTGCCTACTGGGTCGTCCTGAAACTGAAAGGACTTCAAGAACCATGCAGAATCTATAACCTTTAAGAAATCATTGATGCGCTCCCTTGGAGTGAAGTTACCACTCCCCTGCACAACGCAGGCACAGATTCCGTAAAGTCCATTTGTCGACTTGCTGCTCCCTGACAACCTTGATGCAGCACTGAAGCAAGCAGAGGTACAAAAGTTCCAGAGGGTCAGATCTGCCTCTCCACCATGTTTGGAGGCACTGGAGCCTACTGGAACAGCAGCGTACCAACACCCGGGTACCAGACCCCCAATGGTGAAAACTAAAAAGAAGAGTCCACGCCAGACCCCCAATGCACCAGAAACAAGCACCTGTCGAGGGATGTCTAGGCACCCGAGATCCACTTCCTGACTGGCCAAGCTGTCCCAAGATTGCTTCTCCAAGTTGCCTGCTCCTTACCGCGAGGACCCTAAAGAAGCTCCGACTAACCAGTTCTGCTCCCATGGTCCCCAGGCCCTGGTGACCTCCTCCCTCTAAGAGACCCACTGGACTTACCTGTAAGTCCACCTGTGTATTTAATTTTCAAGTGGCTCCCTTCGTCTTTGGGCCTCAGTTTCCAAGACCCTCAGCATTCTGCTCTGGCCTGATCCGGGAGGCTCACAAACTTCTGCTGGAAATTTGGACCTGGTCCCGACATCGACCTAAAACAAGAGGTGCGTAATTGCGTACAAAAGTGATATGTTTTCCGAACTTTGAAAAATCGTAACTCCAAAACTTAGAACTGTGTTCTTGGCCTTAACAATTACATAAAAATCGACTTTAATTTTATAAATTGGTCTCAGATTTCTTCCTCTGAGTGTGTCTTATTTATTGCTTCTGTAAGTGCAACACATGCTAAGCACTACCCTCTTCTCACCCACACTACCACAAAAAAAGCAATATAAATATCTGCTTTTACTTCTGCTTTCCTATTGGAGATTCCCTGGACTCTCTGCACAGTGTACTTCATTTAAGTATGCTATGGAGAGCCAGCTTCCTTCACTGGCAGTTTGGGGTGCTTCTTTGACATAACATTCCCTTTTTGATGACTCATTGCAAAAACTCAGGGGTGCGCACTAGGTCTTGGATCTTTCTGCCAGCTCCCTCTCTCAAGCCCCCTGTGGTTTCGCCCTGCTTGCTGCAACCTCGGGCGCACACCTCTGAGGTGAAAGGCTGGGTTGGTAATCTGTGTTAATGAACCAAAAGGGGCAGATAAATATTAAAAAGGGTGGTTGCCTGCGGTTGTCGATGCAACTCAAGACTTGTCTGTCACCCCCAGAGTGTTTTTGTTGAGCCACCCCCATCATTCCCTCCGGTTCCATGAGTCCTTGCTTGTTCCTCACACCTTTAATAGCGTCCGGTAGATGTAATTGAGAGAAGGGCAAGGGGAAAGAGGCTGGAGTATGGTGCCTCTGGCATCCATGCCTCCACTATCTCCTCATCGCCCCAGCTGCTGTCCTCTGTCTTGGGTTGCTTCCCGTTCTTCTTCTGTGCCTTGGCTGGAGCCTTTGTCTCTTCTCCCTCCCTGCCTCTGGTTTCTGGTGCTCGGTCTGGTTTCTCCTGGGTTGCCGTTGTTTGGGCAGGGTGTTGTCTAATCCTTCAGGTCCTCCTTAGAGGGTGGAACTTCTGCTGCTTGTGCCATCTCAGTCGGGGTGTTGGTTCCTCCACTGTTGCCAATTCAGCGTTGGAGTCCTCTGTGGCTGTTGTCTTTGCTAGACTTGAGACTTTGAAACCTCCTGAGAGGGTTGGCTCTGGCTTTTTGGGCGTTGCTTCCCTCACAGGCTTCAGGAGGTTGTTTACCTTGACATTGGCAGCTGGGGCCATCATTGGTCTGGTGGTCCTCAGGGCTGTGGTTCCCCCTGCTGTGCTGTGCAGGTCTGGTGCATGTTGGATTTAGGGCATTGGCAGTAGGTAACTTATAGGCAAATCAAGAAATGTTTTTTCAATTAAAGTGCCGCTTAACTCTATGTGGACAGTGGCAGCTGTCACTGTGTATTATCCATATATTTCCCTCTTTCTCCATTTTCTCCTCTGTCTCTATTTCACACTCTTTCCTCTTACCATTACCTCTCACTACCTTTTTCTCTAGACACCCCATTCTCCACGCAGTAAGATTGTAATTTAGATTCACTGTTCTTTATTCCATATCTACTTACTTGGACAATAGGGATATCTATACTGCTGGTACAATATTGTTGAAGGTCAATATTTCAACAGATATACTCTTATCCCCAGCTTCTGAAAGTTTACCATGTAGCTCGATATTTTTGGACATCTTGAGGACTTGAATTAGCTGAAAATGGTTAATACATTTAAAGTTGTTATGAACAGGGGCCACACAAATCCTTTAGGTGGCACTGCTTGGTTCACAATGGTCATGCACTAATATCATCTTCATGACACATCTTAGCATTCACCTGTGAAGTTCTGTGTTGGATGCAAGTCTGAAAGGGAGCCAGTGGTGTTCACATTTAGTGCACAAGCAATTGTAAATTCAAGCCAACTGAGCACCAAAAGATCTCATGTGGTGCTCCAGAATCCACAAGTGCATACAGAGCTCAAAGCTCAGGGGTGAGCCCAAAAAAGCTCAATTATCTTCAAGAGCTGAGAAGTACCTTCACAATTTCAGCACAACCAAAAATCCAGTGGAGCACATAACTCACAAGCTCAACTCTGTTGGGATTCTGGCAAGCATACAGTGGTGGATCCTCCGCTATGGCAGCCAAAAATAAGAAAAATTAAACGATAATAAACCTATCTTTTTATTGTTATTTTATTTTTGGTTTCAGAGCTAAGGCTTAGGGGCAGAGCCAGGGGCATGAGATGCTGGTGGAGGGGTCGTTATACTGCTATTCAGGTTGCATGACGGTCTAGCTGGCAGTCTCAGGACAGCCAAAGCGTCATGAGCGCTGAAGATCTCACCATCCCGGGCTGCGTTGCCGGGGTGGTGAGAGCAGGCACAGGCTCAGTCTAACAACTGGGAGCGCACATCATCAGTGCTCAGGCCAATCCTGACACTGCTTTCAGCAGCATGAAAGCAGTGTCAGGACTTGCGATGTGGCAGGTAATTGTTTATCTTGAATTTGTGTCATCATACATCCATCTCCCCCTACCCACCCCATCACTCTAGCTACACACAATCCGCTACTAGAAGCAGGTTTATAAGAAACCAACCCATTAAAGGTATAGGTTTGATGGGTATCTGCGACATATATGAGTGGTCTTACTCATAGGATAAGCAGGAGGGTGAGAAATTTTATTTAACAAATGATCGATAATGCAGTAGGCAGCCTTCGTGGTGTGAATGCATCTCTTTCAGTACTGACATTAACCACTGTTAGGAATAACTAGTTAACCGCTTCTTACTGCGCTCCTTTAGAGAAAGGGGAAAGCATATTTGTTACCAATATTTTTCAAATCCAAGGTGGCCAGCCACTTAAGTGGATCAGAGTTGCTGGCATCACCAGTGCTAAATGTACAAACGAATAAGTGCCGGTGATCAATGCCCAGCTCAGCCAATTAAATGTTGGCATGCTGGATACAACATCGGTGTAGTCTTGAATCCACCTCATGGCTTTTTAATCCTCTACAAGTCACTCCTGCCACTTTATCTCTCTCCTGGAGTTCCTATTTTCTCTCTTCGCCAAGAGTTTCCATCTTTCTCGTCCACCCTCTTTCCTCTGTGTTTGTTTTACCATGTGACCAATGTCTGATGAGGAAAAATAAGCACCAGTCAGCATAAATGAGAACCGATGGGCCTCACCTGCAACTACCGGCTCAAATTTTGCGCTGGCATTATACATTTGCATAAAAGTCTTAGGGGCATATGAGCAACAACCGGCGATAATTATCGCTAAGCGCACTTAGCGCTAGGATAATTATCGCCGGCTAACGTGGATTGTTATCGCTGAGATAGCGTGCTATTAGCAACGCTTATCTCAAAAGCGATAAAAATCCTAGCGCTAACTGCCAAACGTGAGATTATCGCTGGAAACCCAACGATAATCTCATGAAGTTTGGCGTTAGCTTGATGATAGGGCCTCACATACTTAGCCATGATATCCACCTTACATAGGATGTCACGGCTAAGTCAGTCCAGAAGCAGGCGTAAGGAAAGTAGCGATAACAGGGGTTATCGCTACTTTTCCTGCCGCTATGCTTCATATCGTGGGGCTTGATGATAGGAGAAATGTTGCTTAGCAACATTTCTCCAGTCATGTCACGTCAGGAACGCCCACTTTGCATCTCATTAGAGATGCAAAGCTGCGCGTTAAGAATTTGGGCTCAAATGCAAGGTTTCACGCAATAGCGTGACCTTGCTAATTAGGTGATAAAATTATCGCCGCTTTTCGCCCGAAAACGGACGCAAAAGCGGCGATAATTTTATATCGCCTCGTTGCTGATATGCCCCAATATTTTATGTGGATTCTATGCGGAAAAATATTTGTAAAGGTTTCCATAAAAGTTGAAAATGAGCAGTGGGAGAATATAAGCAGGGTGACAGTGTCTACGACTCAAGGTCTAGCGGAGCTGAGATGGACAGGATCAACCCACGAATGATAAAGCTCTTAACGTGAATCCCCTGACAACCAGGCTTTCAATTAAAACATCAGCGGATTGTGCACGTCTAATGACATCCCAGTTAATTACTTTCCAAAGTTGTTTTTAATCATTTGGTGAGAATGTATATAGTGTGTTTGTGAGGATGGAAAGAATTCAATTCAAGTTGGCATGCATCACGCACAAAGAATTACACCACAAAACTCCAGTTTACCTCGCACAAAAACTCACGCTATCAGGCGGGTGCTGACTCTCCAGGAGCCACGCAGACCTATTATTGAAACCGGCTCGTTTTTGTAAGAAAAGAACTTATGACCGAGCATTCTCCGGGGTAGCACCGAGAATCTGGAACGCTATCCCCCCTAACATTAGAATAATTCCATCCATCACGGCACTCAAAAAGGAAGCAAAAGTATTTTATATGAGGAAATTTCTCCCATAAATCCATAGAGCAGAATCTTTGTCACTGTCTACAAACCTCTCATGACTATTCCATGCGCCCGCTAGCCGCTCACTAACCTTATATGGGCTTGTATATACGTTCAAAATGTAGCCTATTACTTTAAACTACTCATGGTAATTCAAATGTTGACTGATGACTATATGTGTATATATTATCCTTTGATGATTAATGTTTTGTTCTAAACTTGGTAAGCATCTAATGACTTGTAACGTATAAGGTTCTGTTTCGCGGAATTGCAGCTGTAAAGCGCTCTGATACCCTACGCAGGGTCATGTTCACGCTATAGAAAACACTAAATAAATAAATAAATAATTGGGGGGAATTTAAATCCTTTGAAATAGTAAATTCTTCCTTTTTTTAGTAAATTGCACTTGTTCTGCTGTTGCCCCTATGAGCATGCTTCAAGAAAATAACGTTTTAGTGACTTCTTTCTAATGACGGGGGTGAGTTTCGCTATAAATATAAATCACAGAAACCTGATGCAACTTGTGTTGCCTGGTCCCGTGACTCAGAGTCAGTTAGTGAATATAGCAGTTCAGCTGGATAACAAAAAAAATTAATGTGTCCTCATCTAGCGCAACTGGTGCTATATATACCCGATACCTTTGGGTCAAGTTCGCGCTATATGGAACTCCGTAAAATACAAAGAATAATTTTTAAAAAAGATAGAGATGTTTATTTAATAGCTGTCTGAATAACATATGAGGAAAATGTTACCTTCCTAGTGAAAATGCATGCTTTTTAACTAAGTATACCTAGACACGTATGGTAAACCTTCAAATAACCATGGGGGCATATTATCAAGCACAGCGTTAAAATTATCGCCGCTTTAGCGGCAGAAAACTGCAGTTAAAGCGGCGATAATGGGCTTGATAATATGCCGCAGAGAATTCCAATAGAAGCCCATGTTGACAACAGAACATGGGCTTCTATGGGAATTCTCAAGGGCGGCGACAATTTTAATGCCGGACCTTGATAAATAATAATCTTGAAGGGGGCTTTAACTAGGGATACGTCAATGCTTCCCAAACGTTTTAGAATCATAACCCACTTTTAAGAACGACAGACTATCACGACCCAACTAGCTTTAATAGACATGAGGCAACCAATATTTTAATGGAGAAACATCCTTTATTACCACTCTGTCAAAGCAAAGCCACGCAGTGCCTTTACAACGCGGGCACTACAACAACTGGGACGTTACCACGTTATTTGAGCATTCAAGTTGTTACAACGACTTGCTTTAGAGAATGCGGTGTTCCCTCCCAATACACAGACTGGAGTTGGAATAGTAAAAAATACTATTCCAAGGACCAGCTATTCCTTAAAGCAAGTCGTTGTGACGACTTGCATGCTAAAGCAATGTGTGGTATTGACGCAGTCATTGTTTAGACTTTTTTGTTAAGGCACACATGGTTGAGGCATGCATGGTTCTGTCATACAACCATTTATCGTAACAAAGTATTGGGAGGTGGCGCATGTTGCAGGCAGCACATCTTCCATTGCAATGGTCACTAAATGTACACAGTCATACAGTTTTATAGATCAAAAAATGTTATTCACAAGTGTTAATGTGTGGAAATTGGGTTTCAATGAATATTTATTATGTGTTTATCACCAAGTGTCTTGATTTGTTCTGATTGTACTGAAAGCTTTGTTTCCATAACACTTCAAAATTCCAAAAAGTTTCCTTCATTTGCTTCCCTAACCGCTGAATGTGTACAGTTAATTTACAGGTATTTATATTTTTGTTGTGTGTAGGAAAAAATGACATCCACCAGTTTTCCTTTCACACTCCATGTAGGCCAGCAGGATTGTCCTATAATTCACTTTATTTTTTCTTTCTTAGACTCCAAAGTAAGAGGAGTCCTAAACATCAGCCTCCAGACTCATGTACCCACTCACAGACCCACACTTACTCACAAGCCCACTCAGATTTTCATGCCCCACTTAGAGACCCAGTCACACACTCATGCAGCCACTCACAGACTCTCTCATATTCACATATACCCACTAACATACCAACTCAGAGTCTCGCACACCCACTCAGTGACACACTCACACACTCATGCTCTCAGTCACAGACATATTTTCAGGCTAATGCACCCACTCCCAGACCCACTGCGAGACTCATGCACCCCCTCACATACCTGCACAGACTTACACACCTATTCACAGGCCCACTCAGAGACTCATGCTCAATGCACAGACCCTCATGAGCCACTTGTAGACCCACTCACACACTCATGCAGCCACTCAAAGACTCTTTCATATTCACATATACCCACTAACAGACCAACTCAGAGTCTCGCACACCCACTCAGTGACCAACTCAGACACTCATGCTCCCAGTCACAGACACATTCTCAGGCTCATGCACCCACTCACAAACTCACTGAGAGACTCATGCACTCCCTCACACACCTGCAAAGACTTAAATACCTACTCACAGCAGGCTCACTCAGTAACTCATGCCCAACTCACACACCCTCATGAGCCACTTGTAGACTTACTCAGAAACTCATGCAGCCACTCACAGACTCAATCATATTCACATATGGCCACTCATAAAACCTCTCAGAGACTCATGCACCCACTTAGAGACCCACTCAGAGACTCATGCTCCCAATCACAGATCCACACAGACACTCACACACCCACTCACACACCCATTGAGACACTTACATGCTCAGTAACACACCCACTGAGACACTCTTGTACTGGCTCGCATACTCATTTTCAATGGATACAGGTTACAATGACGAAATAGAATTTAAAAAAACCTGAAAAATTCACTGAAAAGAACAAGGTTTACAGGGAAGTTATACTTAGAAATGTAAATTAAAAAACCTTTGAAATTCTTTGAAAAATCCAGAGGATACAGGGACGGTATAGTTAGGAAATATACATATAAAAAAAAACCTTAGAGATTTACTGAAAAAGCCAAAGGTTACAGGGGTGTTATTGTTAGGCTCACATTTCACTCATACAAAACCAGAGAAATTCAGCAGCTATAGTTACCTGAGGTAACTATAACTTAAGCCCTCGTAATGCACTGCTGATGACCTCACATATTACATCACTCATGACATGGTCAGTGAAATCAAAGATGGCGTCACTGATGATATTGTCGTGTCATGATTGATGTCATCAGTGATGTCACTAACCATGTCATAAGTGATGTAATATGTGAGGTCATAAGTAGTGCATTGCAGGGACATAATTTATGGAAACCATAGCTGCTGAATTTCTCTGGTTGCATTTGTACGTCAAATGCAGTGCAGAGTATGTTCTTGATTTGGAAATCATGTGCAAATGGCACCACGTGTTTTGCATGGGTGCAGCCATCTTTTTTCTTACTCTGTTCATGGTGCTGGGTGTGTTTTCCCTTCTCAATATTTTCAATCCTCCGCCCTCCTAATTAATCTACCCCTCATTTTTACTTGTTGTTTTTGTATGTTTTTGCGTCTGTGTATTTTAGGTGTGTTTAATGTTTTTCATAGTTTTTGCAAGTTTTGTGCATTTTTGTTTTTTCTTTGCTTCCTTCCTTCCTTCCTTCCTTCCTTCCTTCCTTCCTTCCTTCCTTCCTTCCTTCCTTCCTTCCTTCCTTCCTTCCTTCCTTCCTTCCTTCCTTCCTTCCTTCCTCCCTCCCTTCCTCCCTCCCTTCCTCCCTCTCTCCCTTCCTTCCTTTCTTCTTTCCTCCCTCCCTTCCTCCCTCTCTCCCTTCCTTCCTTCCTTTCTTCTTTCCTTCCTTTCTTCTTTCCTTCCTTTCTTCTTTCCTTCCTTCCTTCCCTCCTTCCTTCCCTCCTTCTTTCCCACCTTCTTACCTTACACTCTTTTTCTTTTCCCCCACCCAACACCATGTCAGAGCGGGGCAAACAGAGGATTGGCAGTGCCAGGCTTCCCCAAACTTCGAGCATCAGCAACTACCAACCGTGTGCATGATGGCACCTGATTGTACCTTTCCCAACCCACAACACTATAATGGAGAGTTTCTAGCCATGTTGTCACCGTTCATACCAGCAGTGTATGTGATTGGTTGGGTAGGTTATATATGAGATGAGAGCATGATAGCAGTTTAGTTTGAATGAGGTGAGAATAGTCAGGTGTGGTTGAGAATATAGTGGGTAGGTTTTTGTTTGTATTAATAGACACATGTTTTCTTATTGTTGTCCTTTTGTCATTTGTTTACTTTTTATCAATTTGTCATATTTGTATCATTATATATGTCACCAGATGAAGACACTGTATGATAGCATCTCTGGAACATATGAGATTTCATTTCATGTTTTTAATTAAGCAATTTTGTACTATCAAATGAAATATGAAAAAGAAATTACCTTTACAAAAGCATATTAACATGTTTTTTTATAAATAAATAAAAGATATATAAAAGTATGTACATGTGTATGACCTAGTTAGTCTTGGTTGGCCCACGGAGCCTTAGTAGGCCCACATAGAAGCAATACAGATTGTGTGGTAGTTTCTCTAGTTATTCATAGGCACCGCTAAGGAGTGCAGCCCCGGGCAATCTTTTGTGAGGTGGCTGGCAGCAGGTGGCAGGCCTGGCCGAGGGTACTGCCTACGGGAGCATCAAATGCATATGGGGATGATGCACAGGTGTATGTGGTGAACCAGCCTAGTCCATCACACTGTCCAACAGCTGACGCACTACTGGTCGGATATCCGTGACGGGGAGCTGGACCTGCTCGACCTGCTAGGTGTCGAGATTGAGGTGCTCGTGAGAATGAATTATGTAGTGTGTTTTAGTTCTACAATGCTGAATAAAAATGCTGAATTGCATGCTGCTCAAACTCAGAGGTAAATTACACTGGATTTACATTAGGAATATTATGACGTGATCCAGTTTATACTAGGTAGGCGCTCGGTGCTTCCTAATCGTACTCGTTGGCACTTGCTTTGGCTGATTATTTAAGAAGCATAATATCAGGGAGTTAGTGTTCTCTGTAGGCCTGGGTGGAGTTTGTGGAGTTCAGCTATGCAAAACCCCCCAAAGTAAACTAAAAACTCCACCGTGCTACATGGAGTTCTGCAAGCGTTGGAGTGCGTTAGGTCATGTAGTTTGTGATGATTTTTAGCACTGAGTGTTTGTCCCTTGCTGAAAAATCAGCGTGAAAAGCACCATGCACAGCGCAAGAGGGAACTGCTTTTTTCTGTCCCTCGAGTAGATGTTCAACTTAAGCGGCAGCTTCCCCAGCGCGACTGCCCACATTGAGTAATTTGGCTGAGAGGTGGTCTAGCGTTGGATTTTCCTCGCTCGCGCTTCGAAACTTAACGTTGGCGAGCATGAGTGAGGAAAAAACTCTGCTCCGCTTCGCAGAGTGGAGTTTTTCAGAACTCTGTGTGATCCACGGACTTTGGAAAACTCTGAGAACAGAGCAAAGTTCAACATCCAGGCCTAGTTCTCTGTGACTTTCTTTATGTAGCTCCTACAGTCCCATGCAATTTCACAGTGGTGTGTAGTAGTAGTATGCATCTATGCATTACATAAAATAGAGATTGAGTTGGTTCATCAAGGGAGTTGAGAAATGAGAATAGAATCAAAGATCATTCACTGTAATTAATTAGTTCCAAATGTAGCGTTTGTTACCGAAATTTGGAATAGCGATTTTAGAAATAGTATGTACAACTCAACGATAGTCGATACTAATACTATAGGTGATCTGATTTAGATAAGTACAATGTTATGTGCATTTGCCTGTCACAATAATTTTTGGGAGAATAACTGTACCACTAATCTATTCTTTTATCTTCTTTATTTCTTATATCAGCACCCAAGGGCAAGAAGAGCTGGAGCTCAGAGGCGGTTCCGAGAAGAGCTGGGGATGAGGCACCGACCACCAGCGTCACTGCTGAGGGCACTGCTCAGCCCAGTAAATCCTATTATTTATAATTTCTATTTCCCCAGCTTTTACTTCTGCCCACTATTATACTACTTTTAATGTTGCCTTGTTTATTTTTTTAGACTGCCTCCTTTTTTTCCAACTCCCCTAAACAATTTTTTTTCCATGTCTGTTATCCCTGCATTATCTTTTAATTTCCTTATTTCATTTTTTAATTTTGTGGTAGCTGACTTTTTCCAGTCTGTACTAGTCTGAGTTTTCTTCTGCTTTGTTGGCAATCTTTCCCTCAGCCCTATATATCTTGTGGTACTGTAAGACTAAGAACAGATTTTTGGTCCTCAACTGTCTACTGTGAAGATTGCAGGCCCAAATAAGCTAGTAAAATAAATATTATTCATCATGTATGTTTGTTGAGAAGGCTTTATTTTGCTTGATAATGCTCTAATAGTTAATGAGAGAGTGGCCATGGTCAATGTTGTGCTGTTTAATTCATTCTAACGGTATACCAGCAGTTTCCATGACACTGCAGCATAGCTCGAAAGCATGAGATCCCATTGCATTTGCCAACCAACACAATATTTCTTTCATTGACCATTATTATTCCACCACTTCATTGTGTTTCAATGACTCATAGTCATCATCATCATAGGCTATAGCTATAACCCTCCATTTTGAAAAGATTTTGGTTGGCTTGACTACCTGGCTTTTCTAACACTGTGAACAAACAAAATGCCCAAAGTGATATTTTTGATAGAAAAGACCGCAGTGCAAACAAAAATGTAGTGATGTATTGAGGTTGCATATTTTGATTTAAAAAATTTGGGGAGGTGCATCTGGCATCTAAAAATGTATAATGTTTTTTTCAAGCCTCACAGAGTACAGCCGGCTCATGTGCCAGTGCAGGAGGAGAAGAAGATTTGGTCAGAAGGGGAGAAGCAGTGACACGGATGGATGGTGGTAAATTACATTGCTTGCTTATTGACAATTACTTTTGTAGTCACTAGCTACAAGCGCTTCTGAAAGTGAAACCCCCACTTTACCAGCTACAGCAGTGTTTGAGGTATGGCCTCTTCTTTTTGCAACTCAGAAATAGCTCACATAATAAACATTAAAAATGATGGCTTGATGGAAACAGGAAAGAACCGAAGGTTAAAATAAAGGAAGGATGAATTGGTATGTCAGTGAAAGGATGTGTGGGTGGGTGAAAGGATGCATGGGTGGGTATTTGGCAAATGAATGGATGGGTGAAAGGATGGTTGAAAGAAAGGGTGGATACTGAATGGATGGATAATGGATTGGAAATGTTGGTGAAAGACTGGATGGGAGAAAGTAAAGCTTAAAAACATGGTGGCTATGGGTTAATATAGAAGAATTAAAGGATAAGTGAGTAATTGCTTAGATGAATAAACAAGGGAACTCTTCTGGAGAGGGGCAGGCTGCTCAACTACTTTGCTTAGTTTGTTTTATGGCTATCAAAGCTATGATTGAAAGTGGGGGCTATTTTAATTTTTGTTCTAATCACTTGAATTACTGTATTTGTTAGACAAGGCAGATATGTATCCCACCAATCATCATTCTTCACTCCACTCGCTGCCCATGGTATTTCGCCACTCATTACTAAAGTGCATTATGGTTCAATTTGTGGGTGCAGTGTTGGTTGTGCAATGTATGTCTGCTTCAGTTAATGCAGCATTTACAAAGTTTTCAATGTGCTGCAAACCGAACACACAAGATGTGTTTCCATTGGTCTACTCAGTCACCTTTTAGTACTTCATTCCTTTATTCTACCCTATGTTCTTCTGTCCCAGCCTAACAAAAAATTTGAATATCCATTCTTGGCATGAGACACATTTTTATGTCCATGTGAAGTGATTCCAAAATATATTTCATAGTTTCCATTAACACATTTATTTTACTACTCCCTTTCGACTTCAGTTAATTACAGTGACAGAATAAGCCAAAGTTTAGGCACATGATGAATCAATAATCAGTAGCACCCCTCTATTCTTTAGCAAAAACTCTATCCACCTGCCTAACTCCTCTACCTTACCATGCAGTAGAGTAAGTCAAATTTCCTCTCCTGACTACCCAGCAAATCAATTTGTTTGAAATAATTTGTGGTGATGGGTAAGACCAGTGAGTAAAGTGAGACTAAGAGCCTCATTTGATTTCAAGTTTGCTGTATAGACTACTCTGTGACGAATGTGACAAATGCAATCTATATCGCCTGTTTCTTTCCTTGTAGTGCAGTGCATCATTTTCTCCACCATCTGCATACAGAAGAAAGGATAATAATTTCCTCATTTTATACTTGATGTGTGTGACATAGTATCTTATTTATTTTTCATCTGTCTCTTTGGAGTCAGGGTAGAAAGTAAAAGGCATTTTGAGAAGAGCAAGGCCATTCGAACTAAACACAGAAATTTGTCAACTACAGCTGCTTCAGCTGCGAACAGTAGCATAGTACCTGATGCGCTGGCTAGCATGCCTGCATTAATTTAGCACAACAACTTGTACTCCATAGAACATAATGCCTTACTCATTAATGAGCAGTAAGTTATTTGTATTTTTTCACTCAAAGCATCTGTTTAGTTACCAGAAATAAATTTAAAAGAAAAATAAATCAAATCACTGTTTTTTAATCTGGTGTTATTCTGCCTTAATTTGTTTTTGCCAGACAGTCAGGGCTTTTTATGTGAGGCATGTGTGGGTAAAGAATGTAATTGGCCCTGTGACTCTCCTAATCATAGGGACCAGCAAAGTACTGTTACTGTGCCACCAACTACTTTATTTTAAACAAGTGTTTGCATGGAGCATTGCTTGCCATGTGTCTATTTTCTTTTTTTCTCTCTATATAGCTATTCTTGTTGGTCGACCAGTACCATCCATCAGGCAGAAGTTAGCAGCATGGCGGCAGAGGCTGGAGACCATCCAGTTTGAATGCCAGGGGCTGCTCGCTCTGGAGGCTCGAGAGGCAGAAGTAGCTGCCTCTGACCAAGGCCTCAGTTCAGCAAGCCTGCCGCAGCTTCCCGGCCATTACATCGCAGGTGCCACTGCCAGCTGTCAGGAGCCCTGACGCCCACTGCTGCAACCCACCCCTACTTAGACAGACAAATCCAACGTTGCCTCCTGCAGTGCCTCGACCGCATTGAAAGTGGGCTAGGGAGTATAAAGCAGAGCCTGGACCAGCTCCAGACCCGTATGGATAATGCTGTCTTCTATGCTCTTTTAAAAAATAAATTGGGTGGTAGGTACTTGTTGTGGGTGGAAAGGGTGGAGGGATGGGAAGTGAGTTGTGACTGGGTATTTTTTTCTTGGACATTTGCTTGGACTTTGGTTAGGGATAGGTCAATTTGTTTGGGAAGAGGGGTGGGTCTGTTGTGAGTGGTGAGGGAGTTTTTCTTTGTTAAATATTAAACGGAAAAATTATTTTGCCTGAAGTAGTTTATTTGTGTTTTACTTTTACTTTGCACTGCTGCCTTATTGTGCACCCTGCTTTTTTAATCTGTTTATAAAAGAGTATACTGGTTAGTTATATTTAGTTATATACTCTTGTCTTACTACTCTCTGTAACTATCTTGACCATTAGGGGGGACGCTGCCAAATAAAAATTACAATAAAAAATAAAAATTGAATAAAATAAAAAAGTTCAATAATTGCTGATGTTTGTATAAGAGGATGAGAAGAAACCTATTCTGAGGAAAGGAGGTGTAAAAAAGGAAAAAAAAATGCAATTACGGTCATGTGATATGTAATCACTGTACATCAAAATCATATTCTTAATATACACAGTACAATGATCCTCAAGCATATTATTAAACTGATATCACATCCATCCATGCAAGCCTATGGCAAAGGCTGGATGCACAAAATGGCTGCCAGCCAGTGCCACATGGTCAAACAAAAGCAGCAAACAAGGAGGCATGGGGAACAAAGAACACATATAAGCCTATGGCTAAGGCACATTGGCTGGATGCACAAAATGGCTGCCAGCCAGTGCCACATTTTCAAACAACAACAGTGAGCAATGAGGCATGGGGAGCTAAGAACACATGCGAGCCCATGGCAAAGGCACACTGGCTGGATGCACAAAATGGCTGCCAGCCAGTGCCACATGGTCAAACAACAAGGAGTGAGCAAGGAGGCTTCCAGCTCCAAACCAAATGAAGCATGACCAGGAGTTGGAAAAAGCACTAGGAGGATACTTCTGTACTTGAACAGGAATTTGGAGTCTCTGGGGCTCTTCCTTCCTGCTAGAAAAAAAGTTTTAAAAAAGTCTTTTCACACAAATAAACAACTCTAACGGTCTGCTGGAGAAGAAAATCTCCTTGAAAACCTCTTATTGTAGGTCTAGCTGATTACTGAGTACAAAAGCTACTTGAGTGTTGCGTCCGCAATTGTGAGTGGCTCTACGTTGGTGCTGTCACGACCGGAAGTTGGTCAAGCGGGCACAAAGTCTCGAATGGGCAAATGGAAAAAGAACTCTACTGGGCACCCAGAAGGCGCAATCCAGGAACTCAGCCGTGAAGCGTAGAGTACCCAAATTCCACAAACTCCGCGAGTGGAGCCGAGTTTACTGCCCAGTCCTAAAATGTAAAAATTTGTTAGCGCTTCATGCTGCTTTGCACTATTTTACATCAAGTGAGTAATGTGTGGTACGTGGGAACTCTAGGGCAACCACCTGTGGCTATTGATGAAAAATACTATCTGCTAAAATTGTAGACTGAACTTTGCATCAAAAAATGATTCTTTTCGGAAGAATGTGAAAAAATAGAGACATCTTTTTAATTCTTCTAAAATTGTATAAAGTGCATGTGCACTGCACTCTACAACACACATCAAATGAGTGAAATACTCTAAAGTTTGTCTAGACATAGGGTCAGTACTGGAAGAGTACTCTTCAAGTACAAAAACCTATGCTAAATATCACTCACACACATTTGCACTGTAGTGTAAAGGTGATAGTATAAAGGTGTCCGTGAGGCACTAGGCTGCCTGTTGTGCTCCAGAACAGGGTTGGAGAGCCACAGCAGGTCATATTTAGTAAATATGGCGCTGCACTGCTCTCTCCCCCAGTGATGTGTTGTGTTGCACTATAATTTTGTAATTCTGCCCCATAATATGTTTGTTCTTACAACAGCAAGGTGATGGATGAAATGTTTGAATTAATCTCAGCCACTGACAATCGCACAGTCTGCATCCCAGCCCTTTACTTTTCACCCACCATGCTACCTCACTTTAGACCCAGTCATATGCAAATCAGTCTTGAAACTACTCTAATAGGAACAGACTGTCCTGAAATCCAGAACAGGTCCACCCTGAACTGGAATACAAGCAACCCACGGCCGGTTGTTCCATGATTGTTATTCTTAGATTGTGCTCTGCTTTAAATAATTCCCCATCGAGTATGAGTAGTGTATCCAGTTGTTTCTTCATTGCATTCTGATACCTGTAGTCCAACAGTATTAAACTATAAAAACATTAAAACAGAATACAAACAAGGACAGGGCTTGATATGCTACTCTCACCTCTTCTTGGGCACTATGAAATATCTATGCCTATGCGCAGCCACAAGTTAATGCATCTCCGACTGTACTTTGGAAAGTAGTCTGCAAGTCACCTGAGAGGTCCATGCCTGTATCTGTCTGCCTCCAATTAGAGATAGAACTCCTCAGTGGCTTAAAATATGCTTATAATATTTAGTTGGGGTGCATTGTTCCATATATGCTACCATTTACGTGTAGAACAACTACCGTGGTCATGACACATGCAATCTAGGTGGCTGTATCTGAGCTGGTTGTTTATAACCATCCTAATAGAAGTGCTCGAGGCAAGTAGTGTCCAGTTTCACTCGAGTACCACAAAGATAGTAGGGTCGAACCAATGCTAGGCAGATGGAGTTGAACATGGTCAGTGGGCTTGGGCGAGGTTTCTGTCGGTCAGTCAAGTTCAGGCCACCTGGAGCCCTCTGTGCGCTGGCCATGTAGACTAGAAGATAGGTTTTGAGGCAGAAGAGGGAGGGGTATGTGAGGCACAGTTTCTGTGGAATGAATATAATAGCTTAATGGGGTTGGCATTGATGCAGCGCGGAATACAAAATCCCTCCCTTCGTCACAGAACATAGATCACACTCAATCACTACATTCGCTGGTGGGGCCCATAACACCAACATTTATCCTTCTAATAACCTGTTTCCAAGGAGGCGATTGTTCCACTCGCTGTAATGGAAGGAAGTACTCCCTATTTCTAAAGGCTAAACTTCACCTTTTAGCACTTCTCCCATGAATAGGCCATGGATCAGCTAGCTGCAGGTTAGAGTGATAACGAAATCTATAACTTATTTACATAAAAACATTTTTCATAATAACGACCCAACACAGTTCTTGTAATAAATCTTACATTTTTATCTAAATTAATGAAAATCGAGTCTTTGATTTAATCAAGCAGTAGACCATCATATTTACCTATTCTGGCTAAAAGTCGTCCTCTAAGTCAAAATCTTGGTCATCAGTTCATACTGTCAGAGTCTTAGGAAACAGCTGTCCTGCAGTGTCACCGTCCTCTCCGTCAGCATAACATCAGGAAATCGAAAATCTTCTGAAGGGTCTCGCTCTCCAACCTCTCTATTCTACCATTTTTATAGTAAAATTAAATTCCAAAGAGTAACGAGTGATATTTTAAAATGCTTCTAATTGGTCCGTTTAAAATGGTTCAACAGCTTTCCCATGCGGAAAATGTGTCTTTAGATATAGTTCATATTTTCTTCGGAAAAGTATCTTTTATTCTTTCTTTCAGAGCAGCTGGCTGGTAGCCCGGTGTGTCCTTGAGTGGCACAGTTGAGTTAGGGTCGTCCAGAGGCCACTGCTGCTGATGGTGACGCATGCGCACTTCACCCAGAGACCTTCATAATGGAGTTGTGTTCGTCAAATAGGGATGTCGGCCATTTTGTGGCCACCAAATGGTCAACTTAAGCAAGGAAATACAAAAAAGTAATTAATACATGGAAATGACTAATAAAATGTTATCCCCTTACTAATACCCATATGTGTGTGTATTTATCTAGCAGAAGCAACACTTAATGCGGGTTATATTCACATTAATAAAGCACAAATCACGAATACATCATGAAAGCAACATATAATCATGCAATTTCTAATTGTCTATTATTAATATGCATACAAAACTTAGTTTACGTAATAATTAGGCCATGCAAATGCAATTCCCACGTGTATTTCTTATATTAGTAATGTTGGTCAATTCACACAGCAAACAATTAGTACAATTACTATTAATTAATTATTCTTATTAATGTAAACATGCAAAATGGAGAGGGTATACAATTTTTTAAAGAAAACCCCACTCCAGCAGCATCACATTAGATGTCTGCAATGGAACAAAATAGAATATACACCTATGTTGGTGCAACCACATGTTTGTGATTATCTCAAAGGGCTTCTGCATAATTAAGGAGGACTAGTTTGTGACTTGAAACCTAGTGGCGATGCCCCTGTACTAAACATGCCAGAAATGTGCCTATCTCGAGCTGAATCCACCAGAAGTCCATTTCATCCCTGACATTCTTCTAAAGTTATCTCTTCTAAATCTCTATCTGGATCCTTTTTTCTTTTTAATTTTTCTCTTTTTATTTTATTCTTTGTTTTCTTGTTTTTACAACACATACATCCTAATCTTAATATTAATTAATAACACATAAATCACACATGTTAATGGAAATAATATTTTACCTATAAATGTACTACCTATTTTCACTAAGAAGTTTTTAATAGCATCAATTTTCTTCCCAATCTTTTCCCAAACACCTTCAACCTCCAGTGGTACAATTTCGTCATGCAATTCAGTAATATTTTTAATGTAAACTTTCAGATCTCTGCTTTCGTCTGGAATGTAAGTGCAACAATGTTGAACTTTCAGCATTCTACAGACTCCACCCTCTTTTGCCAATAAGATATCAAGGGCAAGTCGATGTTGCATTACCATAGCACGCATGGCAACCATTTCAGTATTAACCAATAAGAATCCTCCAGCGGTGCTTGTTGACAAGCTATCCACTACTGTTGATAATCTTCTAATATTGTTCGCATTCAGAGATATTCCCACTGCTGGTATCAATGCTCCAAAAATGTCACCTACAATTTCTGCCCAAGATTCTTTTTTACTACGTACTAAATGATTACCTAAACTATGTACACCATCTTTACCTCTGTCCATGTGAAAGATTTTTGGAAAAACCAGGCCTACGTAACATGTGCCATACCAATAGTTTGGCAAACAATAATATGCCCTGTTCCCACAGATAAAATAAAGTCCAGGGAAAACTGGATCTCTTCCACCTTTAAATCCCCATCCACCCATGATTCGGTATGTATCATGGCACTCCCTATTCCCTACAAAATAATTATCATACGCCGTTTGATTCCTTCTTATACACAGTTTCCCTTTCTGGGGCCAATCTAAAGCCAAAGTTGGATTAGACTCTCCCTTCATATGTTTTTCCATTTCTACATCCCAGACTGTTTTCTCCCCTTTTCCTTCAGATGCCTTTCTTCGCATTTTTAATCTCCTTTCCTCGACCATGTCTAGGAATGTCTTTTCTTCATTCTTCAAACTGCATGTCAAATTATTTTTAAATATATACTCTAATGTTAGCTCCTTAGGTTCTAAGAAAAATTCACCTAATACCTTAGCAGGTCTTACTATGTTTAGTTTGTTATTAGCAGGTACTTGCGCAAAAATATTTACAACATCTGAAAAATAATATTCTAATTTACCTGTCTCGTAAAATAAGCTAGCTATCACACTACATGCTATTCCATACATTGCTGGAAGGTGATGATAAGTCACTCCCTCTGACACAGATGCAGGTAACTGCATGCTTACGTCCATAGTCTTTACATATTCATATAATAACTTTGAAAACACATTATTTGAAAAAAAATCATTAATAGACCTATCTTTATGTAAATAATTATTTTCTATTCTAGTCAGAACTACCTTTTTAATCTTCTTTATGTTAGTAATGTTTTCAGTGTGTCCTTCTAGTGTATCTATAGTAACCTTAAAAGAAATCAAAAGAGCAAGTATGCTCCATAGAAGCATTAATAATCCTGTACAACAACAACACATTTTACACCATCTCTTCATGAATGTACATCTACTTTTGCTATTATCTATGTTAGCCATCTTTGTTAATTTGGAATGTGTCTTTTGACTTAGCCTCTTTTACTTCACAACTAGTTTTCTAACTTTAGGCTCTAAGGCCCTACTTGGTTCTACCAGTATCTATCGTTTGACTCAATTGTTATTCCTTCATCAGTAGTTTTCTAGATTTTCTCAGTTTGGCATTTCATCATTTTTCACTTCTTTCTGTTCATCCAAGTACAGAATTTCCTGATCTTCCGTTTCTTCTTCTCCGATGTCGAATAAGATAACTCTCAGGATTCCTGCTTCTTCCCCTTCTTCAACCACTTTCAGTTCAGCCTCCTCTGGATTTCCTTGACTATCTGCCTCTTCTTCCGTTTCAGGCAGTGCCACGTACGTCCATTCCGGTGACTTATACTTCTGGTTAGGTTTCCTTGTTCTTTTTCCCTCCTCCTTATCTTGATTAGTCTCTTCTTCTTTTGATTTTTCTTGGCTTGTCACTTCATTCACCTGATCTGCCCTTGGTGATTTCCCTCGTGTCAGCCGATATTTCAATCTCTTTATTTTGTTTGGCCACACTTCGTCCTTTTTGGCTATTTTCTGTTTACTTTCTTTATTATTCTTTTCTTCTCTCCAAGCCCTTTTTCTTAGAACTCGACCTTCTGGTATCTCATTTTCACTCTCTTCAGATTCTTTTTCAACTTGCTTTTTCCTTTCAACAACTTCTTTTTCCACCACTTGTTTTGTTTTCCCTACTTCTGTCCCTCCTCGGGTCTCCGACACGCAATCTTCCTGCTGGCTACTTGTCCCTTCACCTAGCTGGATGTTGCAGTTCCCTACACCTCCTCGGGGGTCTTCCGCAATCTGTCCCTCTCTCTCTGTACCTGTCCCTTTTTCACTTTGATCTAGTATTTCAGGTGGAATTTCTCTTGGTCTTTCATCTGAAACTTCCTTCTCTCAAATTTCTTTTACTGCTTCTTCGTTGTCTTTTCCTTTTTTCTTTCTGTGTTCTTTTCTGGGACCTTGTCTCCCTTGTTCATCTTCAGAATCTGAACTGATATCAGAAATCTGCAATCCTCTTCTCAGAGAGATACTTCTGGGGACTAATATTTGATCATGTTATTTTTCCCCCCTTTCAGGATTTTCTTGTGTTTTTGGCTCTTCGTTATCTGATTCAGTACTTGACTCTGATTCGTCATAGTACTCTTTTCCTTTGCTGTCAACTGGATTTGATATCCTCAAAGTATGGCTGGCATGGATCCAGTTTTTCACTCCAGCACACTTCACAGCTGTTGTTGTGGTCAGAATGACTTTTCTTGGTTTTCCCCACCTTGGAACCAAACAATTTCTTCTTCTGTGGACTTTTATCCTTACCCAGTCTCCTGGGTTCAGATCATGGGCTGGCTTCCTTTCAAGAGTGGTGGTATCCGCTCCAACCTGATGAAACACAGAATGAACTGCGTCAGCCAGGCCTTTACAGTATTCCAACACCATGTCATCAGTTATTGTCATCAGCTTGTTGACTGGAATGTACACATGCCTCATCGCTCGTCCCATGACTATTTCATGAGGACTTAACCCTGTGGTTCTGTCTGGTATTGCTCGAATTGTCATTAAAACTACAGGCAAGACATCAGGCCATTTCATACCAGTGGCTAAACACATTTTCCCAATTCTGTTTTTGATTGTACCATTCATCTGTTCAACCACACCAGAAGCCTCTGGTCGGTAGGCACAATGTAGTTTCTGTTGTACATTCAATGCTTCACGAATCAATTTTACAATCTCGTTATGAAAATGTCCTCCTCTGTCTGATTCAAGAGTCACTGGGAACCCAAACCTGGGGATGAATTCTCTCAAAAGTAGCTTAGCCACTGTCATCCCATCATTTTTCTTGTTGGGAATGCTTCCACCCATCTAGAAAATAGGCAGACTATAACTAGAACATACCTCAGTCTGTTACATGGAGGCATTTCAATGAAGTCAACCTTGGTCAACCTGGTAAAAGGCCCACCCTCTCGGCCTATGGTTCCTAGACTCACCACTGTCTTTCTCCCAGGATTGTATTGCTGACATATTAGGCATCTCTGACATAGGCTTTCTGCTACAAGTCTGAATTTTGGATTGTACCAGGTCTGCTTAAAATACCTTATCATGGCGTCTCTCCCTATGTGTCCCTGGCCATGATACATCCGTGCCATGGTAGACATCATGCTATCAGGCATCACTGGTCTTCCATCTCGATAGACCCACACACGGTCCTTTTCTCTTGGTGCACACCCTGCTTTTATCCACTGTTTCATTTCCTCATCTCCTGACTCTTCCTTTAATTGTCTCACTTCTTCCCAAGTTCCCACAGTGTTAGTAAACATTACTGAGCAAGAAGACATTTCTCTTTCCTTGGCCCGATTGACCGAATTCTGATTCCGTGCACAATACTGTGCCATATCGTTCGCATACCTGTTTCCAGTAGTGATGTAATCACTACCTTGACTATGGGCAGCACATTTCACCACAACCAATTGTTTAGGCAGCTGTATCGCCTCAATCAATTTTCCAACCACTTCAGCATTCTTAATAGGGGTTCCACTTGAGGTCAGGAAACCTCTTTGTAGCCAAAGCTGGCCAAAATCATGGACAACCCCGAAGCCATACTGGCTGTCAGTGATCACAGTCACTCTCACACTTTCACCAATTTTGCATGCTTTGGTCAATGCAACAAGTTCAGCTACTTGGGCTGACCTCACTCCTTTCAAATAAGATGCTTCCATCACTGCTGCAACCGTGCATACTGCATATGCTGCACTTAGCACTCCTTCATCTATTCTCAAACATGACCCATCAACAAATAACACAAAATCACTTTCTGACAAAGGCACATCTTTTATATCTGGTTGTGGCTGAGTGCAATACTCAAGCATGTCCAAACAATCATGATCTGATTCATCTCTCACTTCCACATTCTCAGCATCAGGTAACAAAGTTGCAGGATTCACATTCACACATCTCGCAAGGCTCACATTTGTTGCACCTAATATGACCTTCTCATACTTAGTCAGCCGACTATGTGTCATATACTGAGTATGACTCCTTGTCAAGCGAATCGCCACATCATGAGGTACAAACACTTTCAATGGATATCCCATCACAATACCTTCACTCTGCTCCAAACTTCGACATGTTGCAGCCACTGCTTTCAGACACCCAGGTAAAGCTGCAGCCACTGGGTCAAGCATTCATGAGAAATATGCAATTGGTCTCCTAAACCTTCCATGCTTCTGGATCAACACAGAGAGTGCACATCCATTTCTCTCACTGCAATACAACTCAAACTCTTTCTCATAATCAGGCATGCCCAGTGCTGGTGCTTCACACAAACCTTCTTTTAATCGTTTGAATGCTGCCAATTCTTCCTTGTGCAATTCAAGGGGATCTTTTACATCACTCCTTGTTAGTCGTACCAAGGGTTTTGCAATCAGGGAGAAATTGCCAATCCACTGACGGCAGTACCCCACCATTCCCAGAAACATTCTCACCTCGCTTTGGGTCATGGGGGCTCTCATTCCTTTTATAATTCTGATTCTGTCTATTGTTATTTTTCTCAGTCCTTTCTCGATTTTATGTCCCAAATACTGTACTTCTTTCTTACAATACTGTAATTTTGCTGGTGACACTTTCAACCCTCCGTCTGCCAAATGATTCAGTAGTGCTATTGTGTCAACCTCGCAAGCTTCACGTGTTTTCGACACCACCAATAGGTCGTCGATATATTGAACTAGTACTGAACTTTCAGGCATTTGCAGACTTTCCAAAGATTTATTCAACAATTGATTGAATATTGAGGGGCTCTCTGTATACCCCTGTGGGATTCGGCACCATGCCAAAATCCGCTCTCCAAAACGAAATGCAAAAATGTGCTGACTGTCATGATGCAATGGGATAGAAAAGAAAGCATGGCATAAATAAATCACTGTATACCACTCCGCATCATGGGGAATCTGGTACAGAATTACTGATGGGTTTGGCACAAAAGGACAGCATGATACCACAATTCTGTTTACCTTTCTCAAATCCTGCACTATCCTGAATTTCCCATTAGGCTTTTTCAGTCCCATTATCGGTGAATTACATGGACTACTCATTATTTCTCTTAAAATTCCTTACTTGATCATTTTCTCAATTATTGGGGTAACTCCTTCAATTATCTCAGGTGTTAATCTGTACTGAGGGACATTTGGATAGCTTATTCCTTCCTTCACAGTTATTTTGACTGGATCTACGTTTCTCATTAACCCTACATCTTCTCCAGTAAAATCCCACACTTCTGCCTTCACTGACTGCTTTAGTTCTTTAGGTAGTTCATCAGGGTTGAATATTGCATAAGTCTCAGTTACCTCATTTTCTCTGTTAGCTATAGTCATTTTATACAGCACATCCTCATCTGGTGTTTCAAATGCTATTCCATCTGAAGTACAGTATATAGGTCAATTCATTTTGCACAACAGGTCCCTACCTAATAAATTCACTGGACTGGTATCACACACAACAAAGCGGCGCATCTCTGAAAATTTCCCTATACTAACTTTCACTGGTTCTGTCAAAAACATTTTTATCTGTCTGTTGGACACACCAACCACTTGGATTGTTTCATCCAAAAGAAGAAGATTCTTAACATCAGCTGATCTAACAGTTGATCGAGTAGTTCCAGTGTCCACTAGGAAAGTAATATTTTCCTCATTAACCTTCCCATCTACAAATGGTCCTGTCTGGTCTACTTCTAGAGTTGCGCCAAGTACGCACTCTTCTTCCTCCTTTCGGCACCGTCAATAGCTTTCCTCTGAGTCACTCTCATCGCGTTGCAGCCATACGCGCGTGGCGGTTTATTTACCTGTTCTTCATTGTAGAATCCCGATTCATTACTATATTTCTGAGTGTTTCTGCTCTGCGGGAAAGGTGGTTTTGGCACCTGATTCTGTGAGGTAACCACCTACTGCTGTTGCTGCAGTTGACCACTCACCTCATTCTGCACCTGCAGATTCAATGATGCATTTTCATTATTAGTACTTGGAGGAGATTTACACTCGGATTTCCAATGCCCTAACCTACCGCAATTATGGCATGGGAACTTCTTTTTAGCTTCTTCTATATTACCTTTCCCTTTTCCTGGGCCAAATCTCGGTCTAGTTCCTGGGTTATTTTCTTGTTCGACCAATTGAGCTTCCTGCCTTTCAGCTACCTTTACTTGTGCCCACATTGCCTTTTCTTTAAATTTTCGCTGTTTGGCCTCAATTTCGTCATTGAAATATTTAGCATGTCTCAATACTTCATCTATTTTCTTATTCTGCCAATCAACCGTATGCTGTTTTATCATGTCACCAATTTCTGGGCGTAAACCATATACAAGTCTGTATACGAAATGACTCAAATCCTTATCACTCAGGTTCTCATCTCCACTGAACTGCTTAAAAGCTTAAATTAGCCTCTCATAGTATGCATGTACTGATTCTTTTCCTTCCTGATGTGTTCGATCAATTTTTACCCAATCTGTCTCTTTAGGGGGCACTTTGTTTTAAAAAAATACCATAACCTGTTCATAATTCTTTATTACCTTAGGGTCTGGAGCTCCTGTCTTAGGATCCCTAGGGTACTCCTGAGTTGGCCCGTTGATCATCAGCTTGCACTCTGTCCACAAATCTGCCGGTACTATTATATCGAACAGACTATTCAAATCTATCCACAGTACTTTGGACAATTTTACAAACCTGTCTACCTGCCGGTACCACTCGACGGGCTTTTCACGTAGTCAAGGAAAATCATTCGTAAATGACAAAATGTCCTGTCTTGTCCATGGGACGTGTACATATCCTCCTCCTGGGATATCCCTCATGGGGTATTCAGTCACTACCTTTTCTTTTTCCCTAACAGGGAATGCCGAAACTGTCCTTTCTGAGGCACCACAACGTTTTCTATACCATTTACTTCTCCATTTATCCACGTCTCCCCATTTTCTCAATAAAATGATTATGTCCTTAATCTGACCTATCTGTCCTGTGGTGTTCAGATTTTCAATGTCTTTTTCAGTGAAATCAACTCGATAGGGTCTCTGTAAAGCTTTTACCTTATCAATATCTATACCCATTTCATTCGCAACTTCTCCTAGTCTTTCATGCAGATTCTTCGCTCTCCATGTCACACTTTTGCATAGGAATAACAGCTCCTCATCCTGATAAATTTTAAATTTTTCTACAGGAATAGTCCCTACAATTAATTCTTCCAATGCCATCCGTAATTTAGCCACATCTATTGACTGGGATTCTTTATCTTGTCTCTGTAACCCTCTTAACCATTCACTTAGTTCTTCCACAGAAGGTCCTACCGGGTTTTCTACGCTACTCTGTTCTGGATTTCTCTGGCGTTCCAACAAAGTTTCTACAGTCGTTCTACTTCTTTCAGCATAATTCTGATTTATAAAGGGATTATTTGAAACATTTGGTTCAAACATATTTATTGTCGGTCCCTATGGATTCTAAATTTGACTCCGTTCTGGACTCTCAACCAAATTATTGTTCCGGTATGGTACCGTCAAGCAATGTTCACTATCCTTTTGCTTCTCAAAAATGGGCATTACTGAACCTATAGTCTGGAACTGTTACAGCTTCTAGATTCTTAGTTAATTCTCTTATTTTCTCTGTTAATTCTAGAGTTGTTTTGGCCAAATCTGCTGAATTTTTACTATTTATTCTATTCTCCGACCTCTTTTCTACTTCTCTAGTGGAGTTTCTCTTTTCTAAATCTGAAGACATAGTCTCAGTCTTGATAATTCGTAAAGTTTCTCTCATTGGGGATTTTTTTGTGAACATTTCTGGTTCTGGTCGGTACGTTGGTGGATTTTTACAAAACACATCATCCAACACATCATCATCTGATTCATTTGCTCCGTAACCTCTTGATTCCACATTATTCCTTTTTTCCTCACATTTTCTTCCTTCATTCTCTCCTACCGCTCTTACAGGAAACATACCCTCAGTCATACTTGCATTCTCCATCTTTTTATTCGATCATCATGCGTTTCATGTCCATATGACCTGCCAAACAGACTTCTACCATTTCTTTGCTTTTCTCGCTCATGCACTTCGTATTCCCACTCTGTCAATGCCTCAAACTGCATCGGTCTAGGTCTTGGTTCTAAGTACATCATCTTCTCCCTTAGATTCCTTAAAATGGCCAAATTAAAGGAACCATGTTCTGGAAATGCCAGGACTCCATCGTCCTTAGTATATTTTACCCAATTATCTAACCAAATACAAGTATGATATCCATATTTCGCAATCATTAAGGATGCAGGAGTTTTTGGTGGAGGAATTAACTGTCCTTCCCTAGTTTTGACCTGTTTATCTTTCTTGAACCACTTTTTAACTTTACCAAACCAGGATTTCTTTTCCCTATCTGGTGGCTGGTAATACATTTTCTTGGTTTCTGTGTATCGCTAGTCTCTTACAACTGTACCACTATTCTGTCCACTCACAGCGTGACTTCACGCTAACGCACCATTCAAGAGCGTCTACGTCACTGTCACATTCCTTTAATCCCAGCGAAATTTACACTAACACACCAATGGGGAGTGTTTACGTCACCCTGTACTTCTCCCATCCTAGCGCGGCCTTTTACTAACGCACCAATCCGGAGTGTTTTACACATCTGACCCCTGACCCACTGTCCAATCCCAGCGCGGTCGTTCTGATGTCAGCAGCCGCTGCGGCAGCTCTGCTCCTGTCTACCCCTCCTTTACAAGTCCGTTCCGTGAACTCTTATTGCAACTTTTACAATTCTATTAGTAACAACACTAAAACATCTCCAATGTCCACTTCGCTAACCAATGAATAGCAATAGACCTTTCTCACGAGAATTCCGTCTTTCCCGAGAGCAGCGCTTACCTCTGCCCTACTACGGAATCGTTACTTCAGTTGATAAAGTAGCACATCCCTCTACCTCACCCTTCTAACAAGCATTAGCTAATTGTTTCTCTAGCATTTAAGAATAAACCTAGAGTTTCGCAATCAACTTGAATGCCTTTACATTCACACTCTTTCACACAAGAAAATGTAGTACATACACACAGAATCCTGTCTTTCCCGAGAACAGCGAACAGTCTGTCCTACTACAGAATTATGACACACGTTAACAAAGCAGCGCTTCCCTCTACTGTGTCCTTCTAACAAGCTCAATGAACACCTGCTACCTTTTCAGTGATCAGCGTTACCGGTATGCCAATTGGTTTCCTGGTACTTAAAGACCAAAATTTCACAGGTAAGCTTTGCTATCATACACACTTCTCTTACACAGAGAAAATTTCTAATGGCAACACACGACGATGCTGCCGAAATCGAACCCAGACAATGCGCCGTGCAACTTCACTTGTCACACGTTTCCCCTGTGTACCTACAGGGCAACAACAATTCCGTCTTTTCCCAGAGCAGCGCTGACCTCTGCTCTGCTACGGAACTGTTACAAACTTCCGACTTCCTACATCCCAGAAGCCGTGCTAACAACATATAACTCAACATATAGTGTTAGTACATAAATCAATACCGATCAATAATCAATAAGCTATTTACAAGCAATGATCACTAAAGCAAAACAGTAGCTAACCATTTCTCTGCTACCAAGAAAACTGATGCAGCGCGGAATGCAAAATCCCTCCCTTCGTCACAGAACATAGATCACACTCAATCACTACATTCGCTGGTGGGGCCCATAACACCAACATTTATCCTTTAATAACCTATTTCCAAGGAGGCGATTGTTCCACTCGCTGTAATGGAAGGAAGTACTCATATATCCCTATTTATAAATGCCTAAACTTCACCTTTTAGCACTTCTCCCATGAATAGGCCATGGATCAGCTAGCTGCAGGTTAGAGTGATAACGAAATCTATAACTTATTTACATTAAAAAAAAAATCATAATAACGACCCAACACAGTTCTTGTAATAAATCTTAAATTTTTATCTAAATAATTGAAAATCGAGTCTTTGATTTAATCAAGCAGTAGACCATCATATTTACCTATTCTGGCAAAAAGTCGTCCTCTAAGTCAAAATCTTGGTCATCAGTTCATACTGTCAGAGTCTTAGGAAACAGCTGTCCTGCAGTGTCACCGTCCTCTCCGTCAGCATAACATCAGGAAATCGAAAATCTTCTGAAGGGTCTCGCTCTCCAACCTCTCTATTCTACCATTTTTATAGTAAAATTACATTCCAAAGAGTAACGAGTAATATTTTAAAATGCTTCTAATTGGTCCGTTTAAAATGGTTCAACAGCTTTCCCATGCGGAAAATGTGTCTTTAGATATAGTTCATATTTTCTTCGGAAAAGTATCTTTTATTGTTTCTTTCAGAGCAGCTGGCTGGTAGCCCGGTGTGTCCTTGAGTGGCACAGTTGAGTTAGGGTCGTCCAGAGGCCACTGCTGCTGATGGTGACGCATGCGCACTTCACCCAGAGACCTTCATAATGGAGTTGTGTTCGTCAAATAAGGATGTCGGCTATTTGGTGGCCACCAAATGGTCAACTTAAGCAAAGAAATACAAAAACGTAATTAATACATGGAAATGACTAATACATTGTTATCCCCTTACTAATACCCATATGTGTGTGTATTTATCTAGCAGAAGCAACACTTAATGCGGGTTATATTCACATTAATAAAGCAAAAATCACGAATACATCACGGAAGCAACATATAATCATGCAATTTCTAATTGTCTATTATTAATATGCATAGGAAATTAGTTTACGTATTAATTAGGCCATGCAAATGCAATTCCCACGTGTATTTCTTATATTAGTAATGTTGGTCAATTCACACAGCAAACAATTAGTACAATTAATATTAATTAATTATTCTTATTAATGTAAACATGGAAAATGGAGAGGGTATACAATTTTTTAAAGAAAACCCCACTCCAGCAGCATCACATTAGATGTCTGCAATGGAACAAAATAGAATATACACATATGTTGGTGCAACCACATGTTTGTGATTATCTCAAAGGGCTTCTGCATAATTGAGGAGGACTAGTTTGTGACTTGAAACCTAGTGGCGATGCCCCTGTACTAAACATGCCAGAAATGTGCCTATCTCGAGCTGAATCCACCAGAAGTCCATTTCATCCCTGACAAAAGTTGTAAAGGGCACGAGTGGCCTCGGACAGCCCCCGTCCTGTTTTCATAGGTAGCCAGCTCCTGCTTTTATTTTACACCTTTAACATATGTCAGCATATGTTTAGCAACTTTTCCTTCAGGATTAACCTATCAGAGAGCTCATGTGATTGGACACTCTGTACTATGTACAGTGGCCTTCGGGCATTCTGTAATCTCTAAAAATGATGTAGACTACTGTCGTGTACGTGAGTGGCACATCATTTTGTGAATCCGAGCTCTTGCGTATTATGCTGCATTGCCACGCTTGTTTAGTGCTTCCTGTCATACTCCTGATCCTGAAGCACAAGCAGTTACAGAAAGCGCAAATCTAACCTGCCCTACTTTTCAAATGCACCTTTGCTCACAGACACGGTCATAATGCATCATTGCCTTCAGCACAAGTCCATGATTTTGTAGTGATACCCACGGCTGTCCTTCATTAGTAGAGCAAAGACCCATACTATTGTTAAGGGAAACCATCCCATGCTTACAACAACATGTATCACCCTATCACTTTTAGGAAGGTGGCACATTGGGAGAAAAGCTCTTCAACGTTGCATGTGACTGTGGAGCCCTCTGTTCTGCTCGAACCTGCACTGGACAATGAGGCATGCATCTTAAAGGGCATGGGGCTGCGGTTCGCATACACGAATGGTGCATTTCAGGGGCACATGGCATAACACAGCATAATATCACCTGATAAACAAGCCTACAGTCGATGGGTGCTGTTCGAGTAACATGTCACGTGGCTATCTTACATTGGTCCTGTGCTTTGCACGTCTACATGTGGGTAGCTTTGGATGACTCACTTCCTGTAAAAGAACATCTTCAACAACAGGAGAAAAATAGATAGGAGGGCACAACAGGAGCTGATCGATCTTTCACAAATCAGCAAGGGGCACTAAGCTACGTCCCAACACACTGGAAATAAATGCTCTCAGTCTTTCATGAAAACCAGGGCTTGCGAGAAAGAACAGTTTGCAATGATCCGTCTGTGCGTGAGCGTGAATCTGATTCTTGTACAGAGTGATTTTTCCAGAGCACTAGCACTAGGAAAAGGAAGTTTTTGGTAAACACCAAGGCACATTCAGTGGCAGTGAACATTTTCCACTGACAACAAGTGGATCACGTGAGACCAAATTGTGATAATAGGCTTACTTAACAAGCCCCCAATGCACTGGAAAACAAGTGAACACCGGCAATTGGTGGCATCAAGCAAGAGTATACGGGTAATATGTGTATAACTACTGCCATTATCTGTGTCATATTCGGACCTGAGACCTAAAATTGTTAACACTGTAACACTTCATTTCGTTGTTCGATGCCTGTAAAAATGACTTGATTGTGAACTGTTGACTGTGATCAAAAGGGAAGCCTCTGAGCCCAATCCAGGACTCTAGACTTTTGAGATGAATCCTTTGAGCCAAGATTCATGAGCTCCCCAGATGTTCTAGATAATAAAGGCTTCCTTTCCCCCTATTACTAAAGATTTTCCAACAAGGAGGATAGAGTTGATGACATGAGACTGTATGAATCATGACAGATTCAAATCAATCAGCTTGTTGCTAGGGGTGGGCAGAAAACTACGCTCCGTCAGCGTAGCAGATAAAGCCAGCCACTCCTGCACACCGGCCCGGTCCCTGCTTCTGATAGCAGCCAGGCCGGAGAGAGCCTCCCTGGGCCCCGGTGGACCCCTGTCTCCAGCACCCAGACCCTCAGCTGTCTTGCAGGACGGGGGTGGCTCACGCACCCCGGGGCCCGCCGGACGGTGCAAGAGCCCCGGGCCCGGTCCCAGCTTCAGAACCCTAGCCAGGCCGGGGAGAACCTCCCTGGGCCCCGGTGGACACCCTTCCCCAGCGCATGGACCCTCAGCTGGCTTGCAGGACGGGGGGCTCCCGCTCCCTGGGACACTGGGACGGAGCAAAAGCCCCGGGTCCGGGCCCAGCCTCCGAACCCTAGCCAGGCTGGGGAGAGACTCCACGGGCCCCGGTGGACACCCTTCCCCAGCGCCTGGACCCTCGGCTGGCTTGCAGGACGGGGGGCTCCTGCACCCTGGGACACTGGGACGGAGCACAAGCCCCGGGTCCGGGCCCAGCTTACGAACCCTAGCCAGGCCGGGGAGAGCCTCCCCGGGCCCCGGTGGACACCCTTCCCCAGCGCACGGACCCTCGGCTGGCATGCAGGACGGGGGGCTCCCGCACCCCGGGGCCTGCCGGACGGAGCACAAGCCCCGGGCCCGGTCCCAGCTTCAGAACCCTAGCCAGGCCGGGGAGAGCCTCCCTGGGCCCCGGTGGACACCCTTCCCCAGCGCACGGACCCTCGGCTGGCTTGCAGGACGGGGGGCTCCTGCACTCTGGGACACTGGGACGGAGCACAAGCCCCGGACCCGGGCCCAGCTTACGAACCCTAGCCAGGCCGGGGAGAGCCTCCCCGGGCCCCGGTGGACACCCTTCCCCAGCACACGGACCCTCGGCTGGCATGCAGGACGGGGGCTCCCGCACCATGGGACACTGTGATGGAGCAAAAGCCCCGGGTCCGGGCCCAGCTTACGAACCCTAGCCAGGCCGGGGAGAGCCTCCCCGAGCCCCGGTGGACACCCTTCCCCAGCGCACGGACCCTCGGCTGGCATGCAGGACGGGGGCTCCCGCACCATGGGACACTGTGACGGAGCAAAAGCCCCGGGTCCGGGCCCAGCCTCCGAACCCTAGCCAGGCTGGGGAGAGCCTCCACGGGCCCCGGTGGACACCCTTCCCCAGCGCCTGGACCCTCGGCTGGCTTGCAGGACGGGGGGCTCCCGCACCCTGGGACACAGGGACGGAGCACAAGCCCCGGGTCCGGGCCCAGCTTACGAACCCTAGCCAGGCCGGGGAGAGCCTCCCCGGGCCCCGGTGGACACCCTTCCCCAGCGCACGGACCCTCGGCTGGCATGCTGGATGGGGGCTCCCGCACCATGGGACACTGTGACGGAGCAAAAGCCCCGGGTCCGGGCCCAGCCTCCGAACCCT